>NC_082666.1:27238680-28488680 GCF_025265405.1 Mesoplodon densirostris | reverse complement strand
AATGCTTCTTGGAATTTTGCCACCAAAAGATAAGAAGCTGAGGCATTAAACTTCTGAATTGTTTGAGGGTTTTCCTGGAGGCATTAACTTCCCTACACTTCCATGATACCTGCACACGAGCTTGGAAAGACTCCCCAAGGTCTTGGAGAAAGGCACAGAGGATGTCTGAGATGAGATGCTATCAAGGTGCTTAGAACTGTTCACCCTAACTGTAGCTGAAATCAGAGGTGGGCTGAAGAAATCTGACATGGGGCTCCAAAAATGTCCACAATTGGAGAATAAAAATGAGGGAACATGGAAGTGCAGGAGTGAATGTTTTGCAATGTGACCTTAGTGCAGATAAAGAAAACTGAAGAGAAGTATATCTAGTTCGATCTGCCTGCATTTGTCAGTGAGGAGGTAGAGGAGACCAGAGGAAAGGAGGCTCATAGGTCAGGACATAGTTCTTTCACATGATCTATGCACTAGGAAAAAAAATCATGGGCAAATTGAAGATGTTGGACATTGCATCTTGGAGAGGCAAACTGAAAAACTACTCCCAGATGCATGTGGGAATCCTCCACTTGCCATCCTGTTAAAGTGAAATATATTTTCCCTATAATTTTTTCCTTTGTCAAACATCCAAATAGTTCTGCATCTCTGTATACATATTGGAGCCTATTTTTAGGAATCACTCTTTCAGTGCTTCTTAAACAATCAATTCAAAAGCAATCATTAACCACAGGTTTATTCACTATAATGGAACTAGAAACACCTTGGACAGTCAGGTCATTTCTGTCAAGTCCAGAGTAGGTTATGTGACATATCCCCTCTCACCACAGCTGCCTTGAAAGAAATGTTCAGTGACTTGTAGGGACATGACAAATGCACTGCAATAAACTGTTTGGTGAGTCCCCCTCAGTGATTTCTCAGCATTTTATCCGTGTCCCTGTTGTAGCACTTAACACGGTCTATAGTAATGCATCCTGCTACATGTCTAACTCCCCAGAAAGAGCAAGCTTCACGGTGAGACCTCATCTTATCCACCTCTGCACACACAATGCCCAGCACATTGCCCGATGCAGAGTAGGTGACCAATTCAAATTTGCTGACTGAGTAGGCAAAGCATTTTCCAGGTTAACATTCCCTGATTTGTATCAAACAGATCAACACTGACATGGCTTAATCCACCTGAGATCTGAACTTGGTTCTGCCACTACCAAGCAGGGTAACCTTGGATAAGTCAACAACATTTCCTCAATCTCATTTTTTCTCATCTTTATAATTAAGGGGGTTGAGAAGCTAATCCCTATGGTGCCTTCAAGCTCCTACAGTCGATGATCTATGTGTCACAGCTGTTAGCTCATTAGAACGCACTGAAGGAATTCTGTCCCCAAGTCCCTACCTAGCTCTCTAAAGTACCTTCATGTACCCTTTGACTAATGTTGTGTCTATGTGTAAGTGTGTAGATATGATAAAAGGGAAATTAGACTTTTAAAAGAGGAGGCTAATAAGGAGGTTTGTACCTTTGTTTTCTTAAAGTTTTGAAAGCTGGTGCTTGTGTTTCCTTCAGAAGATTTTCTGTCATCTCCTTTATGTTCCATTTCAATTAATAATCTTGGTTATCATGGTCTGGGGATGCCTGTTAACCTGTCAATAGCAAGAAGCAGCATTTGTGTCAATCAATGCACACTTTATTTTTGCAACTCTAACTTCTGGTTAAGCAATAAACAACAACAATAAAAAACCTAGAAATTTAATTCACTCTTCCAACACATTTTAATGTAATGTCAGGCTCTGTGTTAACTCTAGAAACTGGGAAACAAATTAGACATGTCTTAATAAGCTAAGAAATAAAGTGAAAGCAAAACAATATTTCTGTTATTTATGAATACCTCAGGAATAATAGAATTTTATTTTAATAAATAAATGTTTATCTTTAGTACTGTTTTACTCAGGTATTCTAAAGAAACAAGATAGCAACTGAAAAAGAAAATGCAAATAAAAATCATGGAATCTATATTCAAAGAAAGGCAGTTAATTGAAAACTATAGTTTAATGAATTGAAATCTTTGAGGAGGAAGAAATAGAAAAACATATTTTAGAATAGCAATTACATTAATCAGGTAACCTTAACCTATTTTGAGGGATTTTTTTAGATGCTTTTTCCAAATTTTCATTCCAAAAGTATAACTTGAATGACCTTGCCTTAAAGGGCATTCACTAATCCCAAATTAGATTCTCAGTCTTCCAGGTCACTAACAGAAAGTGATACACACATATGTGTGACAGTATCTCAAAGTGTTGTGACTTAGGCAAGAGGGTAAATATGTATTCACTGTACCTCGAGGGCAAAGAGGGTATATGTAAACTGGCAATGGTTCCAAGTGGTGGTATTGGAAAAACATAATGTTGAATCACAAAGGAGAAAATTCAGAAGGGAATGCCACAGACTCATGAGTACATTTGTATTGAAAGAAATGATCAGACAATAACTTGGATGAATCTCCAGGGAATTAGGCTGAGTGAAAAAAAGCCAATCCCAGAAGGTTACATCCTATATTATTCCATTTATATAACATCCTTGAAATCATAAAATTATAGATATGGAGTACAAATTAGAGTTGACCCTTAAACAATGCAGGGTTTAGGGATGCTGACATAATCAAAAATCCACCATATAATTTATAGTAGACCCTCCGTATTCCAGGTTCCTAGTACCCACAGTTTCTCCATATCTGAGGTTCCTCCATACCTGTGGTTCCCCATCCATGGATTCAACCAACAGTGGATCATGCAGTACTGTGGTATTTACCATTAAACAAAAAACTGGTGTATAAGTGGACCCGCATAGTTCAAACCCATGCTGTTCAAGGGTCAGCTGTAGTGGTTTTCAGAGAAAGTGTGTGTGGAGGAGAGGGGAGGGGGGGAGTGGGAAGTTGGGTGTGGGTATAAAAGGACAACAGTAGGAATCCTTGTGATGACAGAACTGTTCAGTATCTTGACTGTGGTGGTAGAAACACAAACTTTACATGTGACAAAATTGCAGAGAACTAAATATACACACACAAGCACACACACACAGATACAAGTACATATAAAGTGAGAAATCTGAATAACATCAGTGAATTTTATCAATGTCAATTTACTGATTGCAATATTACTCAATAGTTAAGCAAGATGTTATCATTAGAGAAAATGCTTAATGAGCAAATAGGATTTCTTCATACTATTTCTTACAACTGCATGTGAACCTACAATCATCTTACAATTAAAAAAAAAAATTACGAAAATCAATAAGAGGACTTCCCTGGTGGCGCACTGGTTAAGAATCCGCCTGCCAGTTCAGGGGACATGGGTTGAAGCCCTGGTCCGGGAAGATCCCACATGCCGCAGAGCAACTAAGCCTGTGCACTACAACTACTGAGCCTGCGCTCTAGAGCCCAAGAGCCACAACTACTGAGCCCACGTGCTACAACTACTGAAGCCCGCAGGCCTAGAGCCTGTGCTCTGCCACAACAGAAGCCACCGCAGTGAGAAGCCTGCACATTGCAACGAAGAGTAGCCCCTGCTCACTGCAGCTAGAGAATGCCCACATGCAGCAATGAAGACCCAATGCGACAAAAATAAATAATTTTTTTTTAAATCAATAAGAAAAGTAAAGACAATACATTAGAAAAATGACTGAAAGACTTGAAGTCACTGAACAAGAAGGAAACTCAAATGACAAATCTATGAAAGGTTATTAGGTTCAATTGGCAAATAGGAAAATTCAAATTAAAATGACTTAGATATGACTATAGAGATTGACTGAAAATTAGAACATCTGAAAAACTAAATGTTGGTAAGATGGAAACAATCAGAAATTTGATCCACTACTGGTGGGGGTATAAATAACTATAACAACTTTGGAAAAAATTTTCTGATAAAATTGAAATGTTCATACATTTCAACCCAGAAATTCTACTCCTAGGCATGAGAGAAATGCTTATATGGATGTGCCAGAATACATGCTCATTAGAATATTCACAGCTACATACTTTGTTTTGGACAAAAGCTAGAAACAACTTAAGTGTCCATTCACAGTAGGAGGGTTAAATAAATTGGAGTATATGAATACAATGGAATTACATGTAGCAAAAAATATATATATAATACATATACATATGATACGTACACTTGTGTGATATACAGCCACACACTAGAACATGTATGAATCTAGGATATCATATTAAGCTAAATATACAGGAAACAAAATAATAACTACTATATTGTTCCACTAATATAAAGTTCTAAAGCAGCTATCTTGTTTAAGAAGAGATATACAGGTGGTATGTACATATGCAAAGGTGGAAAGAAAAGAGCAACTTAAAAGTTAACATAGAGGGGCTTCCCTGGTGGCACAGTGGTTACGAATCCACCTGCCAATGCAGAGGACACGGGTTCCAGCCCTGGTCTGGGAAAATCCCACATGCCGTGGAGCAACTAAGCCCGTGTGCCACAACTACTGAGCCCGCGTGCCACAACTACTGAAGCCCACGTGCCTAGAGCCCATGCTCTGCGATGAGAAGCCACTGCGATGGGAAGTCCACACACTGCAATGAAGAGTAGCCCCTCTCGCCACAGCGAAAACCCAACACAGCCAAAACTAAAGTAAGTTTATATATATATAAAAGAAGACATTCTTGTCTTCTTAAAAAAAATTTTTTGTAATAAATAAAATAAAAGTTAACATAGAGATTACCCATAGAGGAGGGGTTTGGATAGGATAAGAAACAAAAGGGGAGGAGTTCTGAAGTCCTCCAGTGTCCGGTAGAACACTGTTTCTTGACCTGAGGGGTGATAACACATGCTTTGCTTCATAATCATTAGGCTATCTATAAATATATTTTCACAATAAAAATATGTTAAAATGTTGCAAGCTTAAAAAACATGATAGGGCCTCCCTGGTGGCGCAGTGGTTGAGAGTCCGCCTGCCGATGCAGGGGATACGGGTTCGTGCCCCGGTCTGGGAGGATCCTATATGCCGCGGAGCGGCTGGGCCCGTGAGCCATGGCCGCTGGGCCTGCGCATCCGGAGCCTGTGCTCCGCAACGGGAGAGGCCACAACAGTGAGAGGCCCACATAACGCAAAAAGGAAAAAAAACAAACAAACAAACAAAAAAAAAACATGATAGAACACTTGCCATTTGGTTTGATTGTCTGCTTTACTGAGTAACAGTAGACCCAATTTAAAAGACAGTAACACAAAGTCAAATATACAAAGTCAGCTGAAAGTTACAGCATCTCTAAATATTAAACTCTTCACTGATTAAAAGTTCTTTCTCTTCCATAGACTTTAGCTGAAGCCCAGTAGGAAAGAGAAATGGGAAGGGGAAAATGAGTTCCATCCTTCTTCCAAGGACCTTGACTTCTCCTTTGCATTGGGTCAAGATTTGTACCTACCATACCATGCATGACCCAGATGCCATCAGGTCCCTCTCTCTATGGTATGTATCTTGTGTGTGTTTGGGTTGAAGCACTACCTGACATTAAAGGAAAGATTTGGAGAGAAAAAAATTTTTTTTGATATTTTCTTACACTCTAAGAAAATATCAAGTGCACATGGAAACAATTAGGTGTACAAAATACAAGAATTTTTATTAAATGGTGCATGGAGATTGAATAGGCATAAATAATTTTTCCCTTGGTTGGAGCAATCTACACTGAGTACCTTAGTCTTTGTTTCTCCTCATCCAGAACATTTATTTCTGATCTTGAACTTTCTTCTGGTACCATAGTAAGCACTTCATAAATATTTGTAGAATAAGTATGTTTTTATTTAATAAAATCATATTTTTATTATGACTTTAAATGAAAACAAATTTTATGCTTTCACATGCATAGAAAAAAAAGACTATAATAAAATAGACCAGAAATACTTTCTTCTTTTTTTGCACTGTGGTATACTTTACATTTTCTCATTTCCTTTTCATGATTGGAGGAATAAACAACTGAAAAAAGGGGTTTGAAAAATAAAACTGAAAGTCATAATTTAATGATCAATTTAAGTCGTTGAAAATATAAACCAGAATAGTCAAGCTCACCATTATTTTGATGAATGTTTATTACCAGAGTCTCAGGAAATGTGACCTCACTGACTTTAGATTTGTTTTGTTTAGTAACTGTGATGTTGCCTCATAAAATGAGAGGTATCAGTGGGAATAGATACTCCTTATTCAATTACAGTTTTAGCCTTTGCAATTCAATTTGGAAGTCAAGATTGATTACCATATTTAAGTGTTTATAATTCCTTTCCCCCCCTCCTCCCTTAATCCAGAATTTAAGTTCTGCATATAATTCTTCATGTGATAATTATTTGTGCATTAAATCTGCATAACTCTGTAGAATAAGGATGTGTGATTTCTCTGAAAGTTTCCATTTCCCAAACAAGAAAAAATAATATAGTAGCAGTAAGGCCTGTATCTCCTGAGTTGTCATAATCAAGTTGTACACAGCCTCCCATGGCCAGTCTCTGATTTCACCCTACATCTCTCTTGAAGCAAGACTCATTTCTAAAAAGCAAATCATTTCCCAAGACATTAGAGAGCTAACAGGCTTTACTAGAGATTACATAGAGGACATGAGCGTTTACACATCTGTGGCAAAACACAGCATTTTTACTTCAGTGTAAGTAATCTGCACTGGCCATCTCTTCCCAAGTCTGTTTTCTTCCCTACTGACTTCCAAATCTTTTGTCTCCAACCCCCGCTCCTACCCAGCCCTCCTTCAACCTCTCTGACAGTACTCTCTTTCACTACTTTCCCTTTTTTAGCCAGAGAAATGTATGTGTGTCTGATCTTCCAAATTCACATCATCACATCCATCATGTAAAGTTGTTTTCAAGTATGCAAAAGACCGAAAAACTGAGGACAAAGATTGTGTATGTGAGTGTGTGTGTGTGCGCATGTGCACATAGGCATTTACCCGTGCAAGCATTTAAGAAATATATGGTCTTTAACAGAGGCACCTTTCTCAGAAAGGGGAAAGGAAGTAGGGCAAAGGGATATAACTAATATTTTTCTCTGAAAAATGTTTTTCTGTCACATTAAAAAGAATTTTTTCTTCAACCTTTGTAACGTTTCTGAAATTGTGATGCACCTTGCAACTGATATGCACATTTACTGTGGTAGTGTTCTATTTTTCTCCAAAACTTTTACCGAGATTGCTAGCCATCTCACAATATCTAGTACCTACCAATTGAAGAATATGCTGTGTATCTTTCTTAGAATTTTCTCTATTGCTTTTTAAATGGTTTCACAAAAGTCATACTTCCTCACTGCATCTGGTGATATAACTGCAAAGATAAACACGTGCAATGACGTATAAAGAAAAAAATTAATACTCTCTTCCTAACTCCCCCTCCTGAGGTTACCAACATTAGCAATGCACTGATATTCTCTCACGTAACCAGGAGAGCTCAGACATAGCATAGTGCAGGCTTTCTGGCTGTGATAATCTTAACAAAAATAAAATCATATTACCTTATGTAATTTTCTTATTTAAAATACATCACGGATATCACTTATAGTTAATAAATCTCTAACTTATTTTCAATATCTATATGGTACCTATCTATGATAATCCATAGCATAGATGTGTCAGAATTTATTCAACCATTTCCCCCACTCAGGTAGTTTCCAGTTTTTCTTTATGCCAACTTCCAGCAATGCTTCAATACATACTGTCATACTTATATCCTCATGTACCAGTGCCTTTATTTTTACAAGGTAGAGCCCCATAAGTGGGATTGCTGGATTAAATAATATGTGCATAATGATTTTAACATATATTTCTAGATAAATTTCCCCAGATGTTTTAGAGATTCTCACTGCCATCAGCAGCATTATGATGCAGCCCATTCCCCTACAGTCTCACCAGCATTCTTGTAATTGCTCATTTCAATTTTTTCCAGTCTAATGGATGAAAATGGTCTCATACTCTAATTTTCATTTTCCTCACTAGTAGTAAGATGAGGCATTTTTTCACACATCTTAGCCATTTGGGCATCATCTTCTCTCTCTAGGCTACTTTTCTACTGTGCCATCTTTTTCACGTAAAACACTTTGTAAGATCTTATTACTCATTAGGGATATTTACTTTTTGTCAGTAACATATGTTGCAAACATTCTTTTGCAGTTTACCATTTTCTGTCAGTCTCATTCTGTAATATACTTGAAAAAAAATTTTATGTAGGCAAATATGTCTTTTATTCTTTTGTTTAGGATGCTATCCCTCACCCTGAGACTAGAATCTTGTAGATTTTCGTCTAATGTTTTCAGTGTTTTATTTTTATTTACTTTTTTGCTTTAATGAGGTATAATTTACATACAACAAAATTCACTCATTTTAAGCACACAGGTTGATGAATTTTGGTAATTGTATATAGTCATGTAACCTCCACCAAAATCAAGATATTGAAGAGATCCATCATCCTGAAATGTTTTCTCATACCACTTCACAAATGATGCCCTCTCCTGACCCTTGACCACAGTCGCTTCCTGTCACTACAGCTTTACCTTTTCTAGAATTTTGTATTAATGGACTCATAAAGTACATAGTCTTTCGTATTTGTCTTCTCTCGTATGTCTGAGTTGCATCCACATTTTCATATATATTAATATTTACCTCATTTTCATTGCTGAGCAATGTTCCATAGTGTGGATAATTCATAACTTCATTATCTAACTACCAGTTAATTGATATTTGAAATTATTCTAGTTTTTGGTTAGGTCAAAAATCCAGAAATAGCAAAATTAAAACCATTATATCAATAAATATTATTTAGTAAGAGTTTATTGTGTATATAAAAACAGTTCACAAGCTAAGGGCTTCCAAATTTGAAGACTGATATGAAGCTCAGGGGCATGAAGTTACAGGATGGCTTATAAAGTGAAAAATGAGGAAACTGTTAACCTTTATGACAACTGGTTATTACAATGGGGGTTTCCAGATGGCAAGGGATTGATTGAAAGTGATTATCTCATACCATTTTCAGGAAGATGACCTGTTTCTTTTGATTGTCAGAGGCATTTACAAGAAATAACCTTAAGTTAAGCTTTGCTTATGCTCATGAAATGAGCTAGATTTAGTTTTGCTTACGTGGCTTAATGGTTTTGTCGGCTCAGGGAATTCTCAAGTCTGGTCTCTATTTTGTGTTTAATTTTAACAGTTATTATGCATAATGTTATAACATTACTGTAGTATTATTATATATTAAAATATTATTATTTACTAAAATATAAAAGTCTCTGTGTAAAAGACTTTATATGGATATACCCATTTCATTTCTCTTAAATAAATATCTAGACTTAAGATTGCTGGGTTATATGGTAAGTGTATGTTTAACTTTATAAAATACTGCCATATTGTCTTTCAAAGTGGCTGGGCCATTTTGCATTCTCAACCGAAATGTATAGTTTCCAGTTCCACATTCTGTCCAGCACTTGGTATTGTCAAGCTTTTTCATTTTAGCCATTCAAATGGTGTCCAGTGGTCTCTCATTGTGGTTTTCATTTGAATTTACATGATAATAATGATGTTGAGCATCTGTCAAGTGTCTGTTCAAATCTTTTCCCCTTTTTAAAAAAACTGGGTTGTTTTCCTTATTAAGTTGTGTTCTTCATATATTCTGGATGCAAGTCCCCTGTCAGAAATATGTTTTGCAAGTATTTTCTTACAATCTATGGCTAGTCTTTTCATTTTCTTAACTGTCTTTCATAGAACAAAGGTTTTTATTTTGATGAAGACATTTTATCCATTTTTCAATTTGTTCTTTTTTCATCATGTTTAGGAAATCTTTGTCTAGTCCAATGTCACAAATTTTATTATGTTTTCTTCTAAATATTTAATAGTTTAAGGTCTTTTTTTTAACATCCTCATCGGAGTATAATTGCTTTACAATAGTGTGTTAGTTTCTGCTGTATAACAAAGGGAATCAGCTATACATATACATATATCCCCATATCTCCTCCCTCTTGTGTCTCCCTCCCACCCTCCCTATCCCAACCCTCTAGGTGGTCAGAAAGCACCGAGCTGATCTCCCTGTGCTATGCAGCTGCTTCCCACTAACTATCCATTTTACATTTGGTAGTGTATATATGTCCATGCCACTCTCTCACTTCGCCCCCAGCTTACCCATAGTTTAAGGTTTTATGGCTAGATCTCTGACCCATCTTGAGTTAACTGTTGTATATGGCATGAGGTAAGAGTTGAGGTACATTTTTCTATACAGATAAATCTAGTTGTCCCAACTATATTTTTTAAATTGAGAATTCATCTGGAATTAATTTTATGTGCTATGAGGCAGGATTCTAGCTGAATATTTTTCCTGATGGATAATCAATCATACCAATATTTTCTATCATCTAAGGCATCCTATTCCTACAGTATTAAAATATTATACTTATTATTTCTTAAATTCCTATTCATAATTGTAACTATTTCAAGACTTTATTCTCTTCCACTGATTTGATTATTTCTGTAATTATAATCTGAAACAGAATTCTTGGTTCCCAGGCTCTTAACCTGTCTCTCTTTCCACTTTTTCTCATTTCATTAGGTGGCACTACCATCTACCTAGGGACTAGCCTTTATTTCTCTCCTTTCCTCATCCTTATAATCAATCCACCACTTTTCCTGCCACATTATAAATATTTCACTCCATCTCCATTGCTAAGAGAGTCATCCAGGCTCCCATGATCTTATCTTGCACCTGTCTTTTCCATGCCCACTAACTGTACCCACACTGGCCATCTTTCTGTTCTTTGTCCATCCAAGTTTGTACCTGGCCCAGGACCTTTGAACGTGCCATTCCCTCTGTCTGGGATAATCTTCCTTCATCCTAACTACCTCTTTTGCATCTTTCAGGTCTCAGGTTAAATGATAATTCAGATCTTTGGAAATATCTCATATGTAATATCCCCCTGACTATAATCCTACTATTGCTAGTTTGTGTATGAGGTGGGTACTCACCCAAGAATTTGCATAATTAATAAGCTACACATGGGCAACATCTACTGAGATCAGGCACTGGGTCTTTCCATTCTTGAAAGACCTCTCCCCATCTTTGTAAAGTGTGAGCCAGCAGCCAGCACCAGGGTTGTTGTTCAGGGATAAAGAACAGCAAAGGATTAGCCTTGATCAAACTGATTACTACCCATCAGGGTGCTCATAAAAATGCCTTCTGGGATGTCACAGACTCTAAGTATGAGAATAGCTCTGGGCTTACCATCAGATGAGGAGCAGAAGGTTCTGTGACCACATGACAAGTTCCTAAATAGCACTCTAGAGGAATATTCACTTAAGTCCTGGACAAAGTGTACCTGGAGAAGTTAATACTGCTGACAAATAGGCCCTCCACACTTGGGGAGGGGTCCTTCAGGAGGCCTTGGGCATCATCCATAGAGAAGGGTCACACTGGGCTTGCTCGCCCACTCTACAGAATTCCTCTGTGTGTGTGTATGTGTGTGCATTGCTTCACTCATTCTGGCTCCACTTCTCCAGGTACTGTGTATTCAGAATGTTCAGTGCTGCAGCTGCAGCTGCCACTGTTCTTGTTGCTGTGACAATTCTTAGCAGTTTGTTATTGTTCGAGGTGAGAGTGAGCCCTGGGGTACACCTTCCCCACTAAACTTCTCCCTTAAGCTCCAAACACCATTTGACTCATTTTCCATTATAATCATAGAGGACCTTTAGCAATTCTAAGGGAGTTATTACTTTCTTTCACATCTTTTCTCAAATATCTGATTGCAATTCAGCTCTCCAGGGAAAATCCAAGCTGCCTCTTTAATCCTTATGAAGAGAAAGTGTGAATTTTATCCCAGATTCATAATTTTAAAGCTGAAAGGGAGCTTGAATACATTCTAATTATGTCTCCACATTTTACACATGAAAAAAAAAGTTTCTGATGTGCCTAGGACAAGATCTGATATGCATGGCAATCACTAAAAAGTGTATTCAATGAAAGAATGAAGTTTAGGGAATCATGACTTCTCTAAGATCACACAATAAATCTGTAGCAGAACAAAGATTAGAATAAGATTTTCTCATTCCAAAACTGAGCCCATTTATAAAAACAAATGGATTATATTTATTTATTGAAATAATCTAAAGAAAATACTTGTATACTTAAAGATTTGCCATAAAGGTCTTAGAATAATATTATTTAAAACTAAAGATAGCCTTAAAAACAAAGTAGTCTATTTCTCAACCTAGTAAAAATAAATACATAGAATGCACCTAATTCAATTTTTAAACATCTTTGTTGAGGTATAATTGATATATAAAAAAACTGGACATATTTAATGTATACAACTTGATAAGTTTGGAGATCTGCATATACCTATGAAACCATTACCACAATCAAGGTAATAAACATCACCTCCAAAACTTCCCTCTTGCTTCCTAGTCATTTTTTCTTTGTTTGGCTGGTTTGTTTTGGTTTGTTTTAAAAACACATGAGACCTACCCTATTAGCAAATGTTTAACTATACAATACAGTACTGTTAACTATAGGCGCTACACTGTACATAGATCTCTAGGACTTACTCTCGTATAACTGAAACTTTGTACCATTTGACTAATACTTCCCTGTTTCCCCCTCCATCCCAACCACCATTCTACTCTCTGCTTCTATGGGTTTGACTATTTTAGATTCCTCATATAAGTGACGTCATGTAGTATCTGTCCTGTGTCTGGTTATCTCACTTTTCATAATGTCCTCTACGTTCAGTCATGCTGTTGCATATGGCAGGGTTTTCTTCTTTTTTAAGAGTGAATCATATTTCATTCTATGTATATAACACATTTTCTTTATCCATCATCTGTTGATGAACACTTAGGTTGCTTCCATGTCTTGGCTACTGTGAATAATGCTGCAGTGAACATAGAAGTGCAGGTATCTCTTCTCGATCCTGATTTCAATTCTTTTGGATATATATCCAGAAATGGGATTGCTGGATCACATGTTAGTTCTATTTTAATTTTTTGAGGAACCTCCATACTCTTTTCATAGTGGCAGTTCCAATTTATATTCCCACCAACAGTGCACAAGTTTCCCATTTCTTCTCATCCTCACCAGCACTTGTTATCTCTTGTCTTTTTGATGATAGTCATTCCAATGGGTGTGAGGTAATATCTCATTGTGGTTTTGATTTGCATTTCCCTCATGGTTAGTGATGTCAAGCTCCTTTTCATGTACCTATTGGCCATTTTCATATCCTCTTTGGGAAAATGTCTATTCAGTTTCTCTGTCCATTTTTTAATCAGGTTGGCTTTTTACTATTGATTTGTGTAAGTTCTTTATATATTTTAGATATTAATACCTTATCAGATATAGGATTTCCAAATGTTTTCTTCCATTCTGTGGGTTACCTTTTCATTTTGCTTGATTGTTTCTTTTGCTATGCAAAGGCTTTGCTATGCAAAGTTTGATGTAGTCCCACGTAATAATTTTTGTTTTTTGTTGTTTGTGCTTTGGTGTCATATCCAAAAATTATTGCCAACATTAATGTTAAGAAGACTTTTTCCTATGTTTTTACAATTTCAGGACCAAAGTTTTATTTTGTTGTATTATCTGCTTGTTTGGTCCAATGATGAAGTTACATTCCCATTTTTTACTAAGTTGCACCAATAATGTGTCATCTAAAATTTCAACATTTTTTAAAGTGAATGAAGAACTTAAACATACTTTTGAAGCAGTTTAAGAAAAAACTTTCTCGATTTGTATGATTTTTCCAATATTTTATAGCTGCATTGTCCACACCTAATTTTTTAGGGAGCTGACTTTATTATTTCCAAAACTTTTAATTTGATTTTTTTAATATTTTAAGTATTTTTAAGCTTTCTGAAGGTTGACCTAATATACAAAAAATTGCACATATTTAATGCATACATTTGGATGAGTTTGAACATGTGCATATACTCATGATACTATTACCACAATAATTTGATTTTAATAGAATCTCTAATTTTCCTTGTATATTTGCATATCATTAGTTAATAAAATATTTAATTATATTACAGAATTACAATAAGAAAATGACTGGAATAAATAGGTTTATGAACATACACAACTTTATCTTGATCAGTAAGCAACTTCAATGCTGGAAGCAATAGGAGTGAGCACACAGCCTACTGTATTTATATCTGGGGCATCCATCAGTACATTTTGCAGATGGAATGGATAGGTGGGTTAATCTAACAATTTGATAAAGTGGAAATCAGTTAAGAAATCTAGAGGCAGAGATATTTGTCTGACTTTCCCACAGTGCAGTGCATTTGATCAGGTGGGTCCTTTAGACTTGAAAGGAATGCCTACATTGAAAAGTTAAAAGGATTTTCTAAGGAGCTGATATGGAAAAGAAGCCTCTTATTTAGGCCACCTGCCATCAACCAGGCTGTTCCATTGTTTTGACCTTTTCGTTTCCCTGTAAACCACCAATAAAATGTAACACAAATGAAAAAGCTAAAATATAAAATATTAAATATTAAAATGCTCACATAGTAAATGTTTCACTGAAGGTCAAGTAAAGCGAGACTTCTAAACTGAAAGTGTTGAAAAACATCAAGATAAATGGAGTCAGAGTGCATGCAATATGACCTGTTTTGCATTAGAGTGCTTGAAAGAATTCAACAGAAAATAAAATTTAAAAAGGATGTGTCCCAGGCAGAAGCCGCAAGTGGAGATTCAGGTTTCTCACAAAAGACCCAGGCCAGAGGCTGATAAGTAACATACTTTTCTGAATCATAAAAATTTTGAACTACCTACTCTGTGTGTTTGGGACATAGTGATAAGAAAAATAAAAATGATCTGTGCCCTCAAGGATTGAAAACTTGGTGGAAAAAGAAGACAAATTTAAATCAGTAGTTGAAAAAGAGTGGTGTAGGGCCTACCTTAGGGCAAGTGCCAAACTGGTCCCTTTATATCCAAGGTTGAATGCTTATATGAATAACTGATGTGCAGACTATTTTAAAAGAATTATCCAAAATCATATACATAGATCATCTTGAGGAAAGATTAAAAGCCAAAAATAAGAGTCTTTATTTCTAGATGCCTAACTCTAGAACTCTAATTTGCCAGAATTAGTGGAACTTATCTCAAGGATTCCTGACTTCTAAAAATGTCTTTGAACTATTTTTCGCATAACACAAGCTTTATGAAATTACATACTTACCCTCAATAACACAGAGAAAAATTAAAATCTTGCCTTCAATTGAAATTTCCTTAATTAGGGATACAATTTAACCAGAAACTGACTGGCACTGATGGTTTTTATTAATAACAAATAGAAAGATAGGCTCATTATCACTTAAAAATTGAATTGGGGGGTAAATAATGCTTTATAAAACATGAGGTTTATAGAGTAAATAATAAAAAAGATTGGGAAATGCTACAGTAGACTAAGTGTGTCTTTACTCAGAATCAGTCTAGGAAACCTTTTTTTTTTTTTTTAATTTTTCTCAGTAGTAGACTTCTAAAGAACACCCTGTTCACTCAGTTAACTTTACTTTTTGCAGATTAAAACACCTGGTCTTTCAGTCTGTTATTCATAACAAAACAGCCCAGAAACAAAAAGGCCTCAAATGTTAATTGTGATCTCCCATATAGAGAAGATGAAAAAGAAGAACAAAAGAAACTTCCCCTGGCTAACCTATCCAAACTTACCTGCCCCATCCTGCCCACACTTTTACTTTCTCTCACATAACCTTCTTTATTTACTACATGGCTCATAACACAGCTTATAAACATTTCCATAATTTATTTGCTTATTTGTATATTATCTGATTCTGTATGTAATGTAAGCCCCGTGAGAAGGACATTGTGTGCCTTATTCCCCTATCTACTTCCAACACCTAGTGGGCACTCAAATATCTATTCAATAAGTAAATAGACAAAAGCCAAAATCTTGAGGTCCACTGCTACTCTGCCAGACATGTTTCACATGTCATCTTTATAAGAGCTCTGCTAAGTAGACATTAATTACCTTGATTTTTTTCAAAAAAAAAAAGGAAACTGAGGCATGAGAGATTGAAACTGGCTTTGCCAATTCCAGTTACTGCTGGGCCGGTGATGCAAATACCTTTCTGTCTGCCCCTAAGTCTGTGTTAAAATACAGCCTTTTAGCTTAGAATCTCAACGTGAAATTACCTCATCTGTATTGGCCATATTTGTGTGACAAGAAAACACAATCTCCCATAAAGATTTGTTCCTCATCTGCTATGGTATTTTTCATGCTGAATTATAATGGGTCTTGTTACCTGGATGCCTCTTCCCTCAGTCTGAGCTCCTCAAGGGCAATGTATTATTCTTTGTACTGAAGAGTTTCCACAATGTTAAACCTCAAGTTTGTGAGCAAATAGAATGGGCTGAACACCTATCCTTCTCAAACTCTTCCATAATATAGCAGAGGGAATAACATTCCCAAACTCATTCTACGAGGCCACCATCACCCTGATACCAAAACCAGACAAAGATGTCACAAAGAAAGAAAACTACAGGCCAGTGTCACTGATGAACATAGATGTAAAAATCCTCAACAAAATGCTAGCAAACAGAATCCAACAGCACATTAAAAGGATCATACACCATGATCAAGTGGGGTTTATCCCAGGAATGCAAGGATTCTTCAATATATGCAAATCAAACAATGTGATACACCATATTAACAAACTGAAGGAGAAAAACCATATGGTCATCTCAAGAGATGCAGAAAAAGCTTATGACAAAATTCAACAATCATTTATGATAAAAACCCTCCAGAAAGTAGGCATAGAGGGAACTTACCTCAACATAATAAAGGCCATATATGAAAAACCCACAGCCAACATCATTCTCAATGGTGAAAAACTGAAACCACTTCCTCTAACATCAGGAACAAGACAAGGCTGCCCACTTTCACCACTATTATTCAACACAGTTTTGCAAGTTTTAGCCACAGAAATCACAGAAGAAAAAGAAAAAAAAGGAATCCAAATCAGAAAAGAAGTAAAGCTGTCACTGTTGGCAGATGACATGATACTATACACAGAGAAGCCTAAAGATGCTACCAGAAAACTACTAGAGCTAATCAATGAATTTGGTAAAGTAGCAGGATACAAAATTAATGCATAGAAATCTCTTGCATTCCTGTACACTAATGATGAAAAATCTGAGGGAGGCATTAAGGAAACACTCCCATTTACCACAGCAACAAAAAGAATAAAATACCTAGGAATAAACCTACCTAAGGAGCCAAAAGACCTGTATGCAGAAAACTATAAGACACTGATGAAAGAAATTAAAGATGATACAAACAGATTGAGAGATATACCATGTTCTTGAATAGGAAGAATCAACATTGTGAAAATGACTCTACTACCCAAAGCAATCTACAGATTCAATGCAATCCCTATACAACTACCAATGGCATTTTTCACAGAACTAGAACAAAAACTTCACAATTTGTATGGAAACACAAAAGACCCCGAATAGTCAAAGCAATCTTGAGAAAGAAAAATGGAGCTGGAGGAATCAGGCTCCCTGACTTCAGACTATACTACAAAGCTACAGTAATCAAGACAGTGTGGTACTGGCACAAAAACAGAAATATAGATCAATGGAACAGGATAGAAAGCCCAGAGAGAAATCCACGCACATATGGTCACCTTATTTTTGATAAAGGAGGCAAATATATACAATGGAGAAAAGACAGTCCCTTCAATAAGTGGTGCTGGGAAAACTGGACAGCTACATGTAAAAGAATGAAATTAGAACACTCCCTAACAAAAAATAAACTCAAAATGGATTGAAGACCTAAATGTAAGGCCAGACACTATAAAACTCTTAGAGGAAAACATAGGCAGAACACTCCATGACATAAATCACAGCAAGATCCTTTTTGACCCACCTCCTAGAGAAATGGAAATAAAAACAAAAATAAACAAATGGGACCCCATGAAACTTAAAAGCTTTTCCACAGCAAAGGAAACCATAAACAAGGTGAAAAGACAACCCTCAGAATGGGAAAAAATATTTGCAAATGAAGCAACTGACTCCAAAATTTACAAGCAGCTCATGCAGCTCAATATCAGAAAATCAAACGACCCAACCCAAAAATGGGCAGAAAACCTAAATAGATATTTCTCCAAAGAAGATATACAGATTGCCAACAAACACATGAAAGGATGCTCAACGTCATTAATCATTAGAGAAATGCAAATCAAAACTACAATGAGGTATCATCACCTCATACCAGTCAGAATGGCCATCATCAAAATAATCTACAAACAATAAATGCTGGAGAGGGTGTGGAGAAAAGGGAACACTCTTGCACTGTTGGTGGGAATGTCAATTGATACAGCCTCTATGGAGAACAGTATGGGTGTTCTGTAAAAAACTAAAAATAGAATTCCCATACGACCCAGCAACCCCACTACTGGACATATACCCTGAGAAAACCATAATTCAAAAGAGTCATGTGCCACAATGTTCATTACAGCTCTGTTTACAATAGTCAGGACATGGAAGCAACCTAAGTGTGCATTGACAGATGAATGGATAAAGAAGATGTGGCACATATATACAATGGAATATTACTCAGCCATAAAAGGAAATGAAATTGAGTTATTTGTAGCGAGGTGGATGGACCTAGAGTCTGTCATACCGAGTGAAGTAAGTCAGAAAGAGAAAAACAAATACCACATACTAACACATATATATGGAACCTAAAAAAAAAAAAAAAAAAGGTTCGGAAGGACCTAGGGGCAGGACAGGAATAAAGACATAGACATAGAGAATGGACTTGAGGACACGGGGAGTGGGAAGGGTAAGCTGGGATGAAGTGAGAGAGTGGCATGGACATATATACACTACCAAATGTAAAATAGATAGCTAGTGGGAAGCAGCCACATAGCACAGGGAGATCAGCTCAGTGCTTTGTGACCACCTAGAGGGGTGGGATAGGGAGGGTGGCAGGGAGACGCAAGAGGGAGGGGTTATGGAGATATATGTATATGTATAGCTGATTCACTTTGTTATAAAGCAGAAACTAACACACCATTGTAAAGCAATTATACTCCAATAAAGATGTTAAAAAAAAATCCAAGCAAGAAAACCTTAACCTCAGAGATCATTAGCATCTGACTCCAACATTTTTGTTCAGTAACCATACATACATTTATCATTCTAAACTTTATGAACTGTGAAGGTTTATCACATTGCATGTAAAACTCAACTGATTTCTGCTATGTTCACTTATTAGAACTAGTAAGTGGTCTTCAGTTCTTTTAGATCTTCTACATGCAAGATCATGTTACCTTTGAATAATGACAGTTTTATTTTTTATTTCCAAACTATTATGCCTTTTATTTCTTGCCCTGTTGTGCTGGCTAGGTTTTCTAGTACAATGTTGAATAGAATTGGTCAGAGAAGACCTCCTTGTCTCATTCTCAATCTCAGGGGAAATCTTGTAATATTTCACTATTAAGTATGAAGAGTGCTGTAGATGTTTTGTAGATACTCTTTACTAGATTAAGGAAAAGTTCTTTTATTATCATGGATGGTTACTAGATTTTTTCTAATGCTATGTCTGCATTTATTAAAGTGAGCATATGATTTTTCTCATTTGTACTCTTAATGCAGTGACTTAACATTGATTGATTTTTCAATTGATAAACCAACATTATTTTCTTAAGATAAGCCCAAGTTAGTTGTGATGTGTTTTCCTTTTTATATATTATTCAACTTGCTAACAGTTTTTTAGAAATTTTGCATCATTGTCCAAGAGATAAATTGGTCTGTAATGTTCTTACCAAGTTTATGTTGGCCTCACAGTGGGTTGGGAAATACCCCATATTTTTCCTATTGTTCTAAAGAATTGATATAAGATTGTTATTTCTTCTTTAAACAGTTGATAGACTTCACCCAAAAGCCATTTGAACCTAGATCTTTGTGTGAGACTGTTTTCAACTATATATTTAAGTTCTATAATAGATCTAGTATTATTCAGATTTTAAAATTTCTTCTTGTGTCAGTTTTGGTAACTTGGTAACTGTGTTGTTCAAGGAAACTGTCCATTTTATCTAAATTTTAAAATTCCTTTGCCTAAAGCTCCTATTTCCTCCACGTGGGCACATGGAGTTCAGGGAATCTAGCCAATCACAAACCTGCAGCCTGAAGCAGAGCAACCCAGAAACTGTAATCTAAAACAGAGTTGCCTTATATGAGCTTCAGACCAATGAACAAAATGAATGTTTAATGTGTTTTTTGGTTGTTTATTATGAAATAAATAACTAGTGCATAACTTACGTTCCCACTGATTAATCCTCTCCTCTGATTTGTCTAATCATCTGTTAAAACTAACTCTTGAGTTATTAATTTTAGAAAATATTTTTATCAGTTTTTAGATTTCTACTTGGTACTTTATTTATATTCCATTTCTCCAGTGAAAATCTCCATTATGTCATCTATTTTCTTGAATATATTAATCATAGATTTTTTAAATGTCTTTGTCTAATTACAGTAATTACAATTAGACTACCTCTAGGTATGTATCTATATTTACAATCTTTTTATTAAGATATAATTGACATATAAAAAGTACATATCTTTAAAATGTACTATTTGATAAGCTTTGCCATCTGCATACTCCTGAAAAACCATCACTATGACCAAGTTAATGAATGTATCCATCACTCCCAAGTTTCCTCATGCCCTTTTATAATCCTTCCCTTCTACCCCTACCCATACCCACCCTAATCCCCAGAAACCATTCATCTGATTTCTGTCACTAGAGATTAGTTTGCATTTTTAAGAATCATTTAGTACTCTTTTTGTCTGACTTTTTAAACCTACTGATGGATATTCAATGTTAATAAGTGTCCTCCAAAGAGCAGGAGTCATTTTCCTTGTTCTTGTTGTTTTGATAAAGTCCAGTTTATCAATTTGTTCTCTTCTGAATCATGCTTTTGGTATTCTAAGAAATTCTGTTCTAAACCAAGGTCACAAAGATTTTCTTCTAGAACTTTTATAGTTTTATGGTTTACATTATCTATTTGGAGTTAATATTTGCATATGTTGTGGTATATAGATCAAAGTTCTTTTTTTCTGCATATGAATATTACATCACCATTTGACTATCCTTTTCCACAGAATTCCCTGTGTACCTTTGTCAAAAACTGTGTGTCCTTATGTACATAGGTCTATTTCTTGACTATCTACTCTGTTCCATTGATTGTTTTGTCTATCCCTACCCCAGGGGTCAGCAAACAATGGCCTCCAGGTCAAGCCTGGCACACTGCCTATTCATGTACAGCCTCAAGCTAAGAATGATATTCACATTTCAGAATGGTAGGAAAAAAATCAAAAGAATGGTTTTTTATGACATGTAAAAATTATATAAATTTAAATGTTGGTGTCTTTAAATAAAAGTTAATTGCAACACACACACACACACAAATGGATGGGCTGAGGATCAAGGTCATAGTAGCTTTCCAAAGCAAAAGAAAAAACCAGGCTCTTTCTAACAGGAAGTATTCTGGGATAGATGGTGGCTTTATACCGTTATATATATATATATATATATATATATATATATATATATATATATATATATATATTCAGCAACATGTAGACTTCTGGATTGTCTTACAACTTTAGTGAACTTCTTATCAAAACTTTCAGCTGATAAATAAGAAATCTGAGTAAAAGAAAAGGTAGGTGATTTACTGAAAGTTACACTGCACTTTTGCATTTAGCAATGAGCCTTTTAATTGTTGACTCATAGTCACATAATAAGTAAAGACCTCAGGTCAAAACTAAGGACTTTATCTTTTAATTACTGCCACCTAAAAGCAACATTTGAATATTGTTTACACTGGTGGGAGACTTAGGAGAAGATGTATATGTGAGTTCAGCATTATCTCTCAGACTACCATTTAACCTTATTGTGAAATGGAAATGTGAAAAAACCCAGTTTACCACAGGAATCAGGGAAAGGTATCATCTAAATGTTACCAACTTAGAAGAAATGCTTCCTGCTATCATGCATATAAAGCCAATGTCATGCTCTAGAGAGGGATAAAATACACTTGGACTCTATTTTCTTTCTGTGGGTCAACAACATTTGAAAATAAGGGTGATAGAAGACTGCAGAGTACAGGTAGCAGCTTTGCCAAACAAAAAACCAGAGTCTTGTCTCCGAGGTGATGTAGGTTAGACAAATAGGCTGGTCTGGAGCCTGACTAACAGGAAGTTCAAAGTGGGTGATAGGTCTTGGTGCAGCAGCTTGAAGTAAAGCACAGAAACAAGCATGTTGGGCATGTCCTGATAGGGCTGTCCCAGGCCCAAATCCATCTCTTGTCCCCTGAAGCTTCTAGCACTAGATAGATAATATACAGTATATTTACACGGGCCAGCTCTCCAAGATACAATTAACTCACAGGAAGAATTCTAATAGCAAACAGTTTCTCAGTGAGGAAAATCCAGAACTTATACTCTGTGTTTAAGGTCAAACACTAGATAGAGGAGCACATGAATTTGAGTAGGAATATGTTCATTACTACATTCTTTACATCAAAAAATTAGAATTAGCCTAATGCCCACCAGAAAAAATATTTTTATAGTAAGTTATGGTTCATCTATACAGTGTAATTCAATGTAGTTATTAAAAATAATTTTAGAAGAATAATTAACAAAATGGGGAAATGTTGATGCTATATTTTAAATTAAAAACCTGGTTAAAAAGTATTGTTTGCACAATGATCATAATTTTTTTAAATACATGTATAAATATGTACATACATCCATAAATTTAAAACTAGATTAATATTAATATGCAATCATTGGTCACATCACCCCTCTGCTTAAAAGACATCAATACCTTCCTGTTACATTTAGGAAAAGCTGACCTTCTCAAAACGGCTCTCAAGGCCTTCCTTGTGAAGTACTCTCCTTATATCAGCAGCCCCATTCACATTACTTTCCCCCACTACTCCCTAAGTTTTGGAAATTTTTCTTCAGTGCTTCAAATATGCCCTGATTCTTGCTACTCAGGTTGCTGGTAATGGTCTCCCAATCCAGCCTCCTTTTGTAAGCCACCCCTATCCTTTACCCCCTCCTTTTGTAAGACACCCCTACACACATACAGGGCTCCTCCCTCACCTTAGGAATTGCTACTCAGTACTCAAAGCTCAGGTCAAATCATCACGTATTCAAAGAAACATTCTCTGATAACCACACCAGTTCCCTCTGATAGCTCTACATTCTTCTCACTCATATTTCTCACTACATTTAAATAATATTTACTTGTTGAAAGTGTGACACTAAGTGGTCTGCAAGTTATCATGAGAAGAGAGATTTGATCTTTCTTGTTTCCTTTATATGTAGCATGGCTTCCTGTATACTGTAAGCTCTCAAAATATATTTAAATGAATAATATAACTGGCATCTCTTAGGTGCTTACTTGTTTTATATGTTTTATCTATATTAACTCATTTAATCTTCACCACAATCCAAGAAGTGGCTCCTATTCCAACCCCTGTTTTAAAAAGTATGAAGCCATAACACTGATATATTGAACTTACTCAAAATTGCATCATAAGTAGGGAAAGGATTCACATTCAGGCAGTTTGACTTCAGAGCCCGTGTTCTTCACCACTAATAACAACAAACAATACTTATATAACATATGTAATTAACCAGATACGCTTCTAAATGCTTTACATATATTGAAGCCTCATAACAAACCCATGAAGCAGGCACTATTACCACCTGTATTTTATAGATGAAAAAACCGGGGCACATGGGCCTCCCTGGTGGCGCAGTGGTTAAGAGTCCGCCTGCCGATGCAGGGGATACGGGTTCGTGCCCCGGTCTGGGAGGATCCCATATGCCGCGGAGCGGCTGGCCATGAGCCATGGCCGCTGGGCCTGCGCATCCGGAGCCTGTGCTCCGCAACGGGAGAGGCCACAACAGTGAGAGGCCCGCATACCGCAAAAAAAGAAAAAAAAAAAAAAAAAAAAACCGGGGCACAGAGACGTTAAAGCAATTTGCCCTGGTCGTGTGATTAATAAGTGGCAGAATAAGAATCTGAACTCCGACATTCCACTGTGAATACTACTCTATGCTTCTTTTATATGGTAGCAAAGAAAGGGAGAGAGGAGGGAGCTTTTCTTGGTGTAGGAATTATGAATGATTTATTTTTCTTTTATTGTCTAACAATTATGTGACAAATGCATTTTCATATTGAGAAAAAAGTTATTTTTAAAAATTATAATGTAAAATCAATAACCCTTGGTGTAAAACTATTCATAAAATCATAATCATATGGCTTGGAAATTTGCCTGAGTGCTTCTCTAATCCAACTTGCTCTCTGATATTTGTGTATCCTCCACAATACTGACAAGTAGACTTCAGCCTCTTGTAGATCAGCCTCCAGTGTTGGCTGATAATTAACATGCACCTCAAGAAACTGTGGCTAGTCTACCTATGAATTGAGGGATATCATCTCCCCAGCATTTCAATAGCAGATGACTGCAACAAAATCAAGTGATTCATTTTTAAAATAATTTCACACTATGCAGATGCTGTGAGATACTGGAGACACTAAGCTTTCTCAAAGAAAATTATTTTTTTAAATAACACTTCAGCTTCATATGGATTACTTTCTGAACCCCTAAAGAGCAGATGGAATAAAATATTTTAACGACAATAATTAAGATCATTGAAGGGTTTATATGATCTTTCTCTTCAACACTGAAAAAAAAAGGTTTTTGTGTATTTTACTTTTTAAAACTGGTCTTGTGATGGCTCCCTTAATTGTCCCTTTTCCTACAGAAATGGAGACTCCTTCCCCACTGCCCACAAAGTACCCTGTATGTATTTCTAGTGTAGTAGTTTTCACAATTTATGCTCCTCATTATTTATGTGCCTGCTCCTCTTTCTTATTCCTCTTTTTACTTTGCTTTCCTGGCATCTAACTCATTTTAAGAATATTATGCTCCTAGGGCTTCCCTGGTGGCACAGTGATTAAGAATCCTCCTGCCAATGCAGGGGACACAGGTTCGAGCCCTGGTCTGGGAAGATCCCACATGCCGTGGAGCAACTAGGCCCACGTGCCACAACTACTGAACCTGTGCTCTACAGCCCGCTAGCCACAACTACTGAGCCCTCAAGCCACAACTACTGAAGTCCGTGCGCCTAGAGCCCGTGCTCTAGGCGCTCAAGAGAAGTCACCTCAGTGAGAAGCCTGCGCACCTCAACGAAGAGTAGCCCCCCTCACTGCAACTAGAGAAAGCCAGTGCACAGCAACAAAGGCCCAAAGCAGCCAAAAATAAATAATAAATTTATTTTTTTTAAAAAAAAGAATATTAGGCTCCTAAAAAAAAAGTACCATCACTCAAGAAAAAAAGTTTCTAAATGAAAAAGTAATTTTATAATAGCTCAAATTCTTTACTTGATTTTTTAATCCATTAAAATAGATATATGTGAATAATTTCATTTTTAAAAAATATTTCCCCTCCTTAGCACTTTCTCCACTCATCTCACCTACTTTGTTCTTTCTAATACTCATAAACTACCCTGGAAAAAAAATCCATCCCTCAGTCCCTTCCCCAGAGCACCTCTACTTCTCTCCTTTCCCCTTTTCTCCCATTCTGTTTTCTTTCCCCTTTTCTCCTGCCAAAGAACTGATCTGGCAAAGACGGAAGGAAAAAAAAAAAAAAAACGGTATATCAGGGCTTCCCTGGTGGCGCAGTGGTTGGGAGTCTGCCTGCCAATGCAGGGGACACGGGTTCGTGCCCCGGTCCAGGAAGATCCCACGTGGCGCAGAGCGGCTGGGCCCGTGAGCCATGGCCGCTGAGCCTGCGTGTCCAGAGCCTGTGCTCCGCAACGGGAGAGGCCCCAACAGTGAGGGGCCTGCGTACCGCAAAAAAACAAAAAAACAGTATATTTGATAGGTAACTTTTACCATGACCTAGCCAGCTTTTGTGTCAAAAGCTTAACAACTTTCTTCTGCAGTTTCCTTTTTCTTTTCCTGTCCCCAAACACTACCTATTAGTTACTTAAAGGTATGGTCTGTAGCTACTGTCCTTCTATGTCATTGGCTTGAAACAGACTCAAAAACTTTAATGAGGGGTTATCATTAAACTATTTTAAGATTAATTCTAAGTGGAGAATAAAGGTCATAATACCACTGTAGCAGCTAAAAGTACTTTTGCTGACATTGTCTAATTTTCACAGAACTCTAGAGACACAGGCAATTATTTCCACTATGCTTCTACAGATAAGGTGTTTTAGGCACAATGAGTAGGATAATGGGGGTCAATCATTGTTTGCGCCAAAAATAGACTTATATCTACTAGTATTCATGTGAGACTTATTTGTTTGACAAGACTTGGCCTTCACAAAAGAATATTTTATCATCCTTCTCTTGCCTAATACAGAAAAACCCAGAGACTTAGATATCTTCATTAGTAAGTTGGAGTTGCAGTCTTTTTTTTTTTTTTTTTTTTTTGTGGTACACAGGCCTCTCACTGCTGTGGCCTCTCCCGCCATGGAGCACAGGCTCCGGATGCGCAGGCCCAGTGGCCATGGCTCACGGGCCCCGCTGCTCCACGGCATGTGGGATCCTCCCGGACCGGGGCACGAACCCGTGTCCCCTGCATTGGCAGGCGGACTCTCAACCACTGCACCACCAAGGAAGCCCTGGAGATGCACTCTTTAAGTCACACGTACTAATAATTAAAGACCCCTCCCCCAATTCTGCAAAAAAAAAAAAAAGTGCTATCTGTAAACATAAGCAGTTGATAGCCAACATTTGTATAACAGCTTTATTTAAAAGAAATCTTGTATAATAAAAAAACATTTATTTTCATTGGGGAAAAAACCTTCAAATTGTTGATTAATCCAAATAATTAGAAGATTATACTACTCACAGTGTTATTTATATATATTTTTATGTATTCCATTTTATTTTAAAAGTTGATATCTGAATCACATACTCTTTTTTGTGGGGGAGGGTATAGTTGTTTTACAATGTTGTGTTTGTTTCTACTGTACAGTTAAGTGGAGTTCCCTGTGCTATAGAGCAGGTTCTTATTAGTTATCTATTTTATACATATTTGTGTATATATGTCAATCCCAATCTCCCAATTCATCCCACCCCTCACCCCCCCGCTTTCCCCTCTTGGCTGAATCACATACTCTTATAACAACTCTCACTGGAACACATTCTAGAAGTGTATAAAAGCCTATACTTAAAATTCATCTAGACCATTTTCCTTGAAGTCACACTTCAGAATCTGCTACTCCTCCATTTAGCTTCATATTTTTGTCCTAGTTACCCTTCACTAGAACTTCTGCCCTACTGACTCATTCTGACACACTGCCCAGTTTAAACTTGAATGAAGAAAAAGGTGCCAATAGTTCATTTGGGAGGTGGAAGCACAGGACGGCATGGGTAAGAGAAAAAGGGAACTGAAGCAAGGAAGAGGAGGGTGTAATGTGATGCTCTGTGCTTTCACACATGCTTTTCCATCACAATAGCCTGCAAAAAGACACAGCAGATCATTCAACAGACATGTGCACACAACCTCCAGGAGTTCTCCAGAAGGGCTTCAAAGGGGAGGAGAATCTTGGAATAGCTGACAGAAGGAAAAAAGATAAGAATTTTGCCTAGCTCCTTCCTGTCTCACATTTCATTGTTCTTACCATGGAGAACTAACTTCGCTGCACTTTCATGTTCCATTATCCTGTCCCTGAGACAGTTCAGGAAACCAAAACCCCTTGCCTCTAGTGTGGTGCTTTAACCAAGTTCAAGAATCCAAGGGTGATCTAATATAAGTGCAGTGAAAACCAAAAGATAAAGGAAGAAAGAAGCAATTCAGTGAGGAATACAGTGTTATTATTGCAATACAGACACCTAGGACATAATTATGATATATACCCACTTGCTGAAGACGTCACAACTCTTGAGCAAGAAATACTCTGGCCTTTCTCAGCTGGGCAATCAATATGTTTAGGGATCAAACAGGGATCAGACAAGATGTACTGGAGTTCAGGTCCTGACCCGTAGCTAAGCCAAGGTAATAAACCTGAGAGAGCCAGAAATAGAAACAGTCAGAGGTTGAGTACAAACCAAAGGCCTTAGAGAGTACTAAACATTGAAGTTGAGAAAACCAGAAGCAAACACCAAAGCTGAGGTCACAGATGGCTTCAAAGTTGGTTGATGAAGTCCAAGATGAAAAGCAGAAAGAAACAAAAGTAAAGCCAAAACAGAAATGAAGTAATATAAGCAGAATCCCATGCAACTGCTTTAAAAGTGCCGAAAAGATGGGACTTATCTTTATATGCCATTAGGCATGTGGCAAGTGGGTAAGCAAGTCTCTCTTATAAGTATGGCATCATTACAAACAGAGAAAATATAATGGGAATAGAAGACTGATAAGAAAAAATCTTTTAGAAATAAGCTTTATGTAACCTAATTGTCCTTTGACCATGCCAGCTTGACAACCAAAATGAAGTCACATTTTTATCAAGCACACTATTCACATAGGCAAAATGTTGTATCAAGGGCTTACTCTGATCAAAGAACTAGTTAGGACCTCATCATGCAGTTCTTATTTAAATAGTCTGAGCCCCTTCCTTCATGGATTTTGTAGCCTGATGGGGTATAGAGATAATTAATAAACAAGTATATACTTACAATTGTTAAGTGCTGTGAATTAAAAGAACAAGACGCCGTGACAGAAACAAGCAGGGAAAGAGAAGAGAGAATACACTCAAATACTGCTGTCAGGGAGGACCATTTTAAGGAGTTACCAATTAAGCTGAGACCTGAAGCATGAGAGAAAGAAAACAGTGCTAGTGCAAGAGCCTCCTATGCAAAGCTGACAGCATAGCCAAGTTCCCAAAGCTAGAGAGACATCGGCTTCATCAAGAAATGGAGAGAAGCCAGGATGGCTAAAACATAACAAAAAGGAGTAACCTGAGACGAAGATGGAGAAGGCCTGGTAGGCTTTGATTAGGATTTGAATTTTATTTTAACTCCAGTGTGAAGCCATTGATGGGTTTAATTATTTCAGTTTAATGATTTAAAGCCTTCATCCTACTCAACTGCTGGAAGTCAGCAGGTTGCACAAATATGACCAAGAATCCCCGAAGGGCAATTAGATGTTCCACAGATATGTCCTGTTTTCACCTGCTGCCTCAACCCCATGTCCTGCTGTAGATCACTGCCTGAAGGGCTGGGATTACTGTCTCCTTTCAGTGTATACTACTCTCCGTTATACTACTTTGCCCCAAGCATGAACAGCATTGCTAAAACAGGCTGCAATCTTAATGGACTTTACTGAAATGAGGGAAATGAAAGAGAAGTAGAACCCAAAGAGTAACTTATAACCACTGGTAGGTATATTTATTATTAGAACTCATAAGTCTAGATCCATCCTTGGGTTTGGACAGTACCACATGGTCCCAGACCATCCCAGACAGTCTCTATGATACAGAGAGGCCAGACTGCCTTCAATCTCTCCCACCCTTACCCTGCTTCTTGTTTCCTATCCCCAGATCAGTCTCTTCCAAGGATGATTGATAACACAAATGAATTACCTTCAAAGGAAAAGTTAACCCCCAAGGTCTTCTTACCCACACGCGTGAGATCCACCCCTGTGATACTTAGCTACACTAGAACCCAACAACCCATCACCGATAAAGGCTGAACTCATACAGTGTTTGAGATATTAACAGGCCAGTCTAGTCTGAGCTTATCCAAACCGAGTCTAATTCTTTTCCATAATTCAAGGTAAAGATTAGGCTGTCTATACATCCTTCCTGTAGGATCTCTGTTCATATGATGAAGCAGCAAGTTTAGGCATAGTTCATTCTAGGTCCATATTCAAAATAGACTTAATTCTCTCAAGGAGAGAGCTACGGCTATGCAACCCTATCTATCATATAGACCATCTCTAGTAATGTCACAGAGTAGTTTACTTCCTTCAGATTACAGTGCCTCACAAAATCTTCAAGTTTGGAGTATGCCTTTTTACTTTTGCATAAAAAAAAATTTACTTTGGTTCCTCCAAAACAAAGATATAATTTGCACCAAAGGTGTATTCAAGTCTCCACTCTCAGCAAAACAGAAAATGATTAAAGCTTGAAAATAGCCATGTAATTTTCTTCCTTTCTAGCTTAAAAGAACTATTGCATTTGCCTTCACCAAGAATATAAGCTTGTTTTAATTGTAAGTCATTGCAGTAAAACAGCTCTCTTCTTCAAACTCTAGCTCCAAGGATTCTCTCCAGTCTGCTACCTTTTCACTGGATCCCTGTTGCAGACCCTTCACTTTGATTCAAGTTCTTGTACTTCACCCACCCATGGGAACAATTTTTGCACTGTAAGGAGGGCACCCTACCTGGCTCTCACACAAATCCTACTTGTCAGCCTGATCCCATCCTGTGATTCAGCTCCTGAGATCCCAGCCTAGTTCAGAATTCTATTCACACACCACACCAGCCTCCAGCATCACCTGAAAGATAAATTGGAACTCTTATTCTCAAACAGTTGAGAACTTCAAGGACTCCTCTGTGAACTGATGTTGTGATGCACACACGACAGCATCTCAGAAGCCAACATAGCTCAACCTCACCTCCACTGGGGTTCAGTGGATTGTAGGGAATCTGCAAACTTCAATAAGCATGGGAAAAAATACGCTCAAAGGTTTCAATGCCAATAGCCTTCAGTATTGCCCACTACCCCACCCCCTCACCGATCCTAACCCTTGCCCAGTGGCCAGTGATGGCTAGTGTTTTGTTCCAGAGCTATCTTTTCCCATAGCTATTATAACAGTGCCCTCCAGTGGCAGGTGATTCAAATGCAATTAAAGAAGCCTGATGAGGGAATTCCCTGGCGGTCCAGTGGTTAGGACTCCACGCTTCCACTGCAGGGGGCCCAGGTTAGATCCCTGGTAGGGGAACTAAGACCCCGTGTCCCACAAGCCACATGGCACAGACAGAAAGGAAAAAAAAAAAAAAAAGCCTGGTGAAGAATCATACCATAAAGGGATAAAGAGTCAACTTAATCTAATAGCTACCCAGTGCCTAGGGACTATCCAAGAGCTATTCACCTATGACCTGGATGATTTCTAGTTCTCTGTCTTGTACAGGTATCTGGGTACATGAAATAAGGGTCAGACAGACTTTTCCTTCCAACTGGGAAGTCCACTGATCAAAGACCAACTAGTCTGTCAGATAGTACTAGGAAAACCATATCATCAACAATAGCACCACCATTAGCCACAGACATTAAGAAGGGGGGGAAGGAAGGGCCTGTAGCTCTACATATAGAGCTACATACATATAACTATGTCTCATAGTTATGGCTTCTCACAGAGCATCTGAAATAAAATAGTCTAGTTCTATGGTCTCAGTTTTGGAAAGCAGTTAAATATGAGCTCTCTAACAGCTCTTTGTTATTTAAACCCTAGAAAGTGTTTAATGTTCACATTTTCTAGGCTGAATTCTATTAACTCAACAAGTTTGGGGTGGGGAAACAGGCTGGTAGAGTGGACAGGCAGGATATCCAATTCTGCCTCTGTAGAGGAGCCCACTGCCCTCTCATCACCGTGCCATGAAGCTTAATGGAAGGATTCTCCTCATTCTGATGTAGTACAGCAGGCATTCCTGTGAAAATAATTGTGTACTCATGTGTGGAGAGCAACTTTATAAAACAAACGATTATCATTTCTGTTCAATTTCCCACAGAAACCATAAGGGTAAATATTGCCAATGGTCCCATTCATATTCCTCATCCCATTTGCCACCACTATGCTATGAATTCCAGATAAATGCACCATCGCTGGAGAAGATGTATCAGACAAAGAAGTAAAAAGTTCCCTTGGTGATTAGGATACCCAGGCAGATTTGGGAAGAAATGCATGCTACCCTCAAATAACTTCAAATGCTGATGTTCCCATAATGTTTACGTGTTATAATTTAATTAACTATTCTCTTTAAGTGGGATTTAGGTTATTTCCAATTTTTCAACATGAAAAAAAAATCCTGCAATTCAGTGAATGACTTAAAATTGAATTTCTTTTCCCTTTTTGGTAAATTCTTGCTCAAAGGATATAGACAATTTTTAACTCTTTTTGGATAATATTTAACTGCTTTGTAGAAATACTAAATCCTCTGTGCTACCAGAGGTAAATACACTGCCTAAAATCCTATCAACATTAAATTTTACCATGATCATTACTTTTTGTTAGTGTAGTGGTTATATAACAATATAGTCAAGCTGTTTTACTTTACATTGCTATGACAACCCTGCAAACTTCTATGTGATGGGAGCCTTCTGAATATCCTAGCTATAAACATCTAGGAAAGATAAAAACTCAAGCTAAATACTACTTGGACTAATAGATGTACTAATGCAGTCTTGTGATAAATGGATATTATTCTTTTCTAGGACAAAGTTATTCAACGAATATGCAATGAACTGAAAACATTCTAAAGGGATTTATTTTGGGTATACTGGGAATTTCCTTTTGTCAAAATTCCTTATTGCTATGATAGCAAATTAGGCAAAATCAAACACATTCGTTACCTCTCAACTTTCGTGATCTCTGATGAGTAGCTAGAGGGTTTTTAAATAGTGCAAATTAAGGCAATTTTTAGAGTGCTGAGTAGGTTTAATAAATCTATTTAAAGCTATTTTTATGATTCCACTAACGCAAACAATAAATGAGACCAAGGTAGAGTTATAACATACTGGAATCTTATTTATGCCTTTGGCCGCCACTAAGATCTGAAGGGAGCACAAGAGTGTAGTCCCAGGGTAAAGAACAAGATTACAAAAAATTTCAGGGTCATATACCCATGGCTATGAATCTTTAGTAACAGGCTGAGGCAGACCTGAAACAGTCCCTGGGAATGCAATCATTTTTTACTATTCTGGCTCCTATTCTGTTATGACTCCAAAGAAGACAGAATGAGAGCTGGTTAAACAAATATTCTTAAAGTTTGCATATAAACAAAATTTAATGCAATACCACAAGTATGTCCTTGATCTATTCTCTGCAAAGTTTTATCTGTAAATGAACTAGAAAGCACATGCATAAATGTGAGTGAGAAAAAGAGCTTAGGATAGAAGATATACTGGATGACAGATTCCAGATCTAAAAGAGCCCATTTGGGCCATAAATGGGAAAAATGAGGACAGAGGTATCTGGTTGGGGGGACTGTTGTTTGGGCGGGGGGGGGGGGTGCGGCGAGGTTCAGTATATGCAAGGAACACTGTGAGGCAAATATCCCAAGATGTCTTCCTGTTGCTTGCCAGCCATAACGCACAGTCTCCCGTTTACCGATTTCAAGTCATGGAACTTGACCCAAGCAAGCTCATCTTCAACATCCCTTTCTCCTTGCTTTCTCTCAGCCACTTACAAAGCACAAGTTATTTTCTGCCTCCCTGAAGTATAACAGTATATTTTCTTATGGTCAAGTGCATAGTAAAGAATTGGGCTTTGCCCAAAGAGAGATCTGGCTTTTTCTCTTGGCTTCTGGGAGGTAATTTATGTCATATCTGATAGGAGTATCTTTGTTGAGGTGGAAGCTGGCCACACTGGACTTTTGGGTGTGGCCAGCCATACCCAATAGAATGGGGGCTGGCTATGCCAGAAAGACCAACTATGAGATTTAAGATGGGGGCCTTGGGTCATTCAGTTTCAGTCGACCTGGAGACATTCACTTATGTGAGCAATCAATCATACCCACATAACTCCCAAATAAAAACTCTGGAATGAAGCTCAAGTGAGATTCCCTGGTTGCAATACTTTCTGTGTATTGTCACACATCAAGGTCAAGAGGCTAACACTTCCTAACTCCATAGAGAGAACAACAGAAGCTTCATTTGGAATCCTAGTGACTCTGCTCTTTAGCTAATTTTCCTTCCAGCTTTATCAAGATAAAACTGACAGATAACCCTATGTAAAAGATACAACTTGATAATTTGATATACATATATATTGCAAAATGATTACCACAATAAGGTTAGTGAACACGTCCATCACCTCACATAGGTACCATTTTCCTTTGGTTGAGTTTTATGTGTATCCTTTCCTGCAATAAACCTTAACCATGAATGTAACAGACTTCAGTGAATTCTGTGAGCTCTCCTAGAAAGTTATGTAACCTAAGGGTGGTTTGGGGGACCCTCCAAACTTGCAGTTGGTGTCAGAAGTAAGAGAAGTCTGTGGACTGTGCCCTCAAACCCCACAGTTTGGCTAAATCTGAATGTGTATATCGCTATGTAGTATGTTTTGAGGTTCCTCAAAGAACTCATCAACTGTGTGCCTGTTCAAAGTGCTACTGTATGCATGGAAGTCAATTTACCTTATCTTATGCAAAATCCAAGTTAACTGCACTGATATGAAGGCAACCTTCTCATATGAGAGAAAATTAAAGTTTTTAACTTCTTTTTATCTTTTGAAAAGGTGAAATTTCTTTGTGTTTTATAACAGCTCATGCAGACCTTTGAGATTATTCTCTTTAAGCATTAGAAATAGAACCATAATTTCAGGTAAGTACCATCCTAGGTGCTAATTGCAGCTGGTCAGTAATCTCTTTCACACAGAAATATGTGAACAGTACTATATAGTAACAAAATCAGGCACTCCACTTCCTAGCTGCTGCTTCATTCTCTTAATTTTTTCATCTTCCTGACCTATTGAAATAGTATTTTATCTTTTCCAACATATGTTCTAGATACCCCAGAGATTATTTCATCCATTAAATATTCTTTACTAGGAGATATGCCTAAGGTCAATTTAATCAGCTGTTATAAAAAATGGAAAATTGACTTTTTAAAATGAAAAAGCCTCTTATTGCTCAGCAGAAAAGTGAATTGTACCCTTATTTGACACCATATATAAAAATCAACTCAAAATGGATTAAAGATTTAAACATAAGACCTGAAACTGTAAAACTACTAGAAGAAAACACAGGGGAAAATCTTCTTGACAATGGTCTGAGCAATGAGTTTCTGAATATGACACCAAAAACATAGGCAACAAAAACAAAAATGGACAAATGGGGTTGCATCAAACTAAAAAGCTTCTTCACAACAAAGGAAACAATCAACAAGTGAAGAGTCAACCTATAGATTAGGAGAAAATACTATAATCCATATAACCAATAAGCAGTTAATATACAAAATATATAATGAATTCAAACAACTTGAAAGAAAACAAACAACTCAATTTTAAAATAAGCAAAGGAGGGCTTCCCTGGTGGCGCAGTGGTTAAGGGTCCGCCTGCTGATGCAGGGGACACAGGTTCGTGCCCCGATCCGGGAGGATCCCACATGCCGCAGAGCGGCTGGGCCCATGAGCCATGGCCGCTGAGCCTGTGCATCCGGAGCCTGTGCTCTGCAACGGGAGAGGCCACAACAGTGAGAGGCCCGTGTACAGCAAAAAAATAATAATAATAATAAGCAAAGGAACTGAATAAACATTTCTGAAAAAAAGATATACAGATGGCCAACAGGTATATGAAAAAATACCCAACATCACTAATCATCGGGAAATGCAAATCAGACGATTATCAAGAAGACAAGAAATAACAAGTGTTGGCGAGGATGTGAATAAATAAAGAAAATGTGGTAACAACCTACAATGGAATAACACTGAGCCTTAAAAAAGAAGGAAATTTTGTCATTTGCAAACAACAAAGAGGAACCTGGAGGATATTATGCTAAGTGACATAGAAAGCGAGACAGAGAAACAAGCCAGATGTAGAAAGACAAATACTACTTAATCTCACTTATGCATGGAATCTAAAAATAAGTTGAACTATTAGAAGCAGAGAGTAGAAAAGTGGTTACCAGTGGCTAAGAGGTGGAGGAAATAGGGAGATATTGGTCAAAGTGTACAAAGTACCAGATATCCAGGATGAATAAGTTCTAGAGATCTAATGTACAGCATGGTGACTATAATAATAATGTATAATATACTTGAAATTTGCTGAGAGAATAGATCTTAATTGTTCTCACCAAAAAAAAAAAGATATAGATATAAAATAAAACAAAGGCTAAGAAAGTCATATCCATGCTTAGGTCTCATCAAAAGGTTGAGTTTTAATCAGTCTTTTTTATTCATAGTTGATTCTATTTTACAACCCAGTTTGAAAATCACCGTTAACGGTCTGTTAAACTCAGCCATAATAACCAGGAAGCACTACTGATATTCTGTTTCTTTCATCTCTACCAAAAGCCATGGGGTCATCTGGTATTTTAGCTGCCTTCCACATTATTGTAGCAAACTTTATGTCAAATATCTCACCACTGTGTAACTTGTGCTCCATCTTTCTAGCTTCCAATAATAGATTCTTCACCAACCACTGCTCACCTTAAAGCCAATGCCACATATTTTCAGTTTTTATTATAGCAGGTCTCCACTTGGTGTTCTAAGCATTGACTTAGTTAAGGCAAGTCATGCTATGGTATTGATAAAAAGTGATGCAAAATTCTCATTGGCTTACAACAATGAACACTGATTTCTTGTTCATCTTTCATGGCTATCCCAGGTTACCTTTAGTTCTGCTTCACAGCACCTCCACTCCAGGACCCAGGCTGAAGAGGAAGCCCAAGCCACACATCCAGGTCTGTGGCAAAAGGAAAATAAAGATTGGCAGAACCACAGAATGGCTCTTAAGGTTCCTGATGAAAAGAAGTATATGCCACTTCTGTTCATGGTTCATTGTCCAGAACAATGACAAAGGCTTGTCTTGTATCAATGGAGTAAAGAAAGATAAGCTTCTCAGAGGGACAGGCAATAAATACCTTGGACAAAAATAAAATCTACCATACCATTGCTCATAGATCTAATGCATTTTTACTTAATCACTGACCACAAGAGTGAGGTATAATGGGTGTTGAGAATATAATAAAAAAAACCTCATCTATTCCTTTTTAATTACTGAGGAATTTTGAAAGCATATCACCTTTGCTTAGTAAGTGAACAAGTGTAGAGGAGATGCACAAATAACTTGGTCCCCATGACTGCTGTCCCATCCTCCTCCAACCTTTCTCTAAGTGTTTTTTTATAGTTGAATAACAAATTACCACAAACTTAAGCAACTCAAAACAATACCCATTTATTATCTCACAGTTCTGTAAGTCAAAAATCCTCCGCTTCACATCTCACAGGTCAAAGTGTCAGCCACCTGAGCGCTTGTCAGAGGGCTGGATAGAACCGTTCTAAGCTTACTCAGGTTGTTGGCAGAATCCCCTTCCCTTGCACTTAAAAGACTGAGGTCACCAGTGACTAATGAAGAGGGAAGAGGGCTGCAACATCAAAAAATGTGAAGAAAATGCAGCAAAGAAGCCATTTTTTCAGCCAACAAATCCCTAGAAAGATGATCTTGAAATTCTCAATACAATGTAGAGCAGGAGTTAGAAATGGAACTGAAAAGAAGATTAACTGACACTCCACATACGGAACTGTCACTTTTAATCCCTGCTCACCAGGATAACATAGATAATCGTAGATAACAGCCTGTAGGCAGTCATTTACCCCCAGTCAAGAAAAGGAGATGGATGCAGAGTTCATTTGAAAGAAATCAAATGAAGTGTTTAGGGAGAACTTTGTTGTGAAAAGTAAATAGACAACTGAGTACCAACAGACTTTTGAGGGAAAAAAGATTATGGCATAAAAAAGAAGGACCAAAACAAACAGAAAAGGAGGAGATGACCCCAGAGTAAACAGATAAATCAAGGAAGAAAAAAGAAGTTTAAAATATTATAATTAGTATTCTAAGAAATAGCTCAGAAAATATGATACCCATAAATCATAAACAAGCCACTGTGAAAAATAACAATAAAAGAAACCAGAAAGAGCTCTTGGGAAATCACAAAACAAGATTAACAAAATAAATTTTTCAATAGTCAAATTGGAAAATAAAATTTTAAAAACCTCACCAAGAGTGGGAAGAAATGAAAAATATAAAAGCAAATATAAAGACATACCAAACCAAAAATATCAGTACCTCTACCCAAGTAATAGGATTCCCAAAAAACATATTACAGAGACCACAGGAAATAAAAAATTACCAAATAAATAATGAATAGGAATTCCTCAATGCCAGTCTTGAAGATAAAATCCTAGCAAAGGAAATAAAGACCCACACCTAGGTCCATCACTGTGAAATTTGAAAATGCAAGTAATAAAAAATTCTAAAAACATGAAGAAATAGGCACAAAGGCAAGCTGTTACTTGCTTAAAGTCTTAAGGGTTAGGAGAGAGTTAATATATGGGACCACAGTTCTTTATTTCTGATACCTATTTTCTTTCCTCTGTATCATGATGCATTTATAAGGTTGTTTGGCAACTTCACAAATAGATTTAGGAAATTATTTCCTTTATCCTAATTTTCCCACTCACCCTCCTAGCCCTCCTCCCCCAAAATAATTCTTACTGGTCACTTTTTCAGTTGCTTACTGGATATTTTAACATGGATGACTCTGTGCAAACCCAACATATAGGAACCAGTATACTAGAATTTTTAATAGCTGCTCCAAGCTTTTAGCCTTTCCCTGCCACAAATTCATCCTTCAAATGGCACCAGAGATATTTTCTAAACTATCAATACAAACCTGGTTCATTTCCTTACCTCTATAAAATGTTTCAGAGAGAACACCAAAATTATGACTGTGATTCAATCGCATATAATATCCCATCTCCTTAATCTTCTAAAATGCTCATTGATTTATACTTTTATTTATTCATTTAATTAACAATTAGAGTACCTGCTATGTGCAAGGTACTATTGTAGATGCTGTAATACATAGTACAACATGAATAAATCTCAAAATGATCATGGTAAGTGAACAAAGCCAAAAAGTATATAATATGTTATTCCATTTTATAAAATTCTAGGAAATGCAAACTTATAAATAATAGATGGGTGCTTGTCTGGGAATGGGAGCAGAGCAGGAGAGAGAGGGAGCGAGAGATTATAGGACACAAGGAAATTTTGAGGATGAGGAAGAAGTTTATTATCTTGATTACTGTGGCAGAAGTTTTATGACTATATACATATGTCAACTCTTACAACACTGTACATATTACTTACTTTCAGTCACTGTATGTCAATTATACCTCAGTAAAGCTATTAAACCCACACATATAAAACACACATTTTTTAAAAGCCTGGTCATGGGCTGAATTGTCTCCCCAGAATTCATATGTTCAAGTCCTAACCCCTAATACCAAAGAAGGTGACTATATCTGGAGATAGAGTCTTTAGAGAGGTAATTAAACTGTAATGAGGTTATTAAGGTGGGGCTGAATCCAGTATGACGGGATCTTCATAAGAAGAGGAAATTAGCACAGAGACAGGCACGTATACAAAAAAAAAAAAAAAAAACCTTGTAAAGACACAGGGAAAGACAGCTATCTACAAGCTAAAGAGTGAAGTCTTAGAAGAAACAACACTGCCAACATCTTGATCTCAGACTTCTAGCCTCCAGCACTGTGAGAAAATGAATTTTTGTTCTTTAAGCCACCCAGCCCACGGTGATATATTATGGAAGTCCTAGCAAACTAATATACCTGGTAAGAGATTACACAATTTATATATGTAACTCATACTCTCCATGTGGCTATAGCATGAGTGCTTTATTGCCTATCTCAATGATTTCCTTTGTGCTTTTTTTTTTACAATATTCATGTGCTTCTGTGGTAATTATAAAAATAGTCATAAAATGTTATATGGAACCATTCACAGGTTTCAATCTGAAAATCCTAACAACAAAAAAAAGCCATGGTGGAAAACGTCCCATTTTCTTATTCTAAAAGAAGTGTGTTTCTAGTATAGGTGAAAACACAGCAATTTTAAAAAGACAACTTAAAGAAAATTGGTAAGTATACTTTAAAAATCTTTCTATAAATATTCAAGAGGAAGCCTGCCGACTCTAAATTGCTGATACTGCTGTTTCAAAGATGTCTGCAACACACACAGGAAAGACTCAGTGGAACTATAAACGAGCTGTTCATTAAAGATACCTACGTAAATTACAAGACAAAAGGTAATATTCAATATAAAATGCTCCCATTTTTTCAGAAAGCTTCACAAAATGAGTTTTAAGTTGGCAGTGATTACCAGCAATGTTTTTGTTAGGAGCTTCACAAGGCTTTCTTTTATTCTTAATTACTTTTGTAACTACCAACACTTATTCAGTTAGATATGTTAATAGTCCCTGGATTTCTGTACACCTGTTTCTTCCAGCTGTCTGCAAGGCTGGTTCCCCAACATCTGTATGGAATTGGTAGTTCTATTTTCTACCATTAAAACCACAGGAAAAGAGGGCTTCCCTGGTGGCGCAGTGGTTGAGAGTCCGCCTGCCGATGCAGGGGATATGGGTTCATGCCCCGGTCTGGGAAGATCCCACATGCCGCGGAGCGGCCGGGCCCGTGAGCCATGGCCGCTGGGCCTGCGCGTCCGGAGCCTGTGCTCCGCAACGGGAGAGGCCACAACAGTGACAGGCCCACGTACCGCAAAAAACAAACAAACAAACAAAAAAACTTTAAAATCGAGTCATTTATAATAGACTGAAGTATCTACTAAAAATCCTTTCAGAATACACATTCCACCAGATTTTTATTAAGAAAATACTTATAGTGCACAGTAATTTAGGAGATAGGGTCTTCAGAGAAGTAATTAAATGAAAATGAGGTTATCAGGGTGGGACCTAATCCAATACAACTAGTGTCTTTATAAGAAGAGATTAGGACACAAACATACAAATATACAGTGGGAAGACTGTGTGAAGATACAGGGAGAGTTTCCTAAATTCAGGAAGTACAGCAGCAAAGACAATGCCCTGGTCTCATGGAATTTAAAAAGGAGTAGAGGGGACTAATAAATCCAGATGAGTTAAGTGTTACAAAAATGATATAAGATAAAAGTACATTGAGTAACTGGTTTGCACAGGGGAATGCTATTTATGTACGGTAGTTAGTCTCTTCAAAGAGATAATATGAAAATGAGATAAAATCTTCAAGGTATACAACAAAAAAGATTAAAGAAATAATTATTGTACCCAGTTTTGAAGAGCGTGCTGGAGAATGGGCACTGTAAATTGAAGTAACCTCTACTGAGAAGATGCAGGCATAACAGAACATTATTTTAATGTACGTAAATTAAACTACAATTATATTTGTAGGATTTTATCTACAAAGTGTTTGCACTTTTATCTACAAAGTGTTTGCAAATGTTTTATTCTAAGGCTGTTTGCTGTACAATTGTTTATAGTAATACAGACTTTGGGAAAATTCAACCCCAGCTACAGAACACTCATTAAACAAATAAAATACAGTGCATCAGCAACACAGCATATTGTGCATCCACTAAAATGATGCTGTGCCATTTCTGATGCAAGAGGACAGATCTTCCTTACCCTCTTCAGATTCTTTTATGATAGTAAGGGGATGTTTAAAAGGCATAAACCTACAACAAATTAGAGAATAGCCAGCAATAAACAATGGGATATAAGTGGAAGAATACTGGCAGATGAGGCATATCAAAGGAAGCCACAGTCCGGAAATCATGTGGTATAAGCATCAATATAAAGTAAGAAGTTGATCCACCCAGCAAGTACAAGGAAAAGGAAGTATGATAAGAGGAAGGAATAGTAAAAAGAACTAGAAATGGTTGGTAGATGAGGGTCTATCTATATACAAAGAGTTGTGAAGTAATTGGTCCCCCTCCTTTGCCTGCCCCCAGTGGCCTGAGCTTTATACTCAACACCAAACAACAATCCAGAAAGAACTAAGGCAGCTAAGGCTGGGTGTGAGTGCCATAGGAGAAATACTTCCTCATTCCATCAAATAGGTGTACCTTAACCTAATAACCAATTTCTGTCCCTTACCCTAAAGAAAGCCTGGCAGCAATAAACCTTAACTAGCACCACAGATCGTGCAGTCAGACTGAATTTCAACCAATTCTAAATATGAGCAAATGAGACATTTGAGGAAAGGCTGCAGCACGCAAGAGAAACACCAAAATTTTAAAACCAACGAGCAACAAATGAAAATAGCCTTTGGAAAAAGTAAGAAAAATAAGAAAATGACAAAGAAGGACATTTGAGTCAGAGTCCTCAATGACATTTAAGAATATATCACTTCTCTAAAACAAAACACTACATTATAAAAGCAAAAACAAATCAGAGAGTAAGAAAGAACTCTTTAAAATTAAAATCTGGATTTGGAGAAGAGAATCACTTAAACATATCCTACTGCCATGCTTTCCCGGTTCCAATCCAACTTTCAGCCTCTTGAGTGCAGAGCTGCCAAGCAGGCCTGGAGATCATAAATCAGATCTTGGGCTCTTCTGAGGTCTGGATGAAGAGAACAGACCTACAACCTCTTCCCCTTGGGATGGAGATGAGCCAAGGATGGCAGCAAAAAGCCCAGGGACATGGAATACAACACCTGGCAACCAGGAGGGATGTCAGTCCTCTGTCAGCCAAGGATCCCTGAGAGGAAGGGAAATTCTTGAAGAACTGCAGGGAAACTAAACAAAGCACCTGAGCTGACCTTGGCCATGATGCTGGTAAAGGTCTAGCCTGGTGGTTCTCCAAATCGGAAACACCTGGGGAGCTTTTAAAACTCCCTGTGCCCAGGCCACATTCCCCACCAACTAAATCAGAATCTCTGGTAGTGGGATAGAACTATAAGTATTGTTGAGGTTTGTCAAGTGATCCCAATACACAGCCAAGTTTGAGAACCAGTGATCTTACAACTTTAGGCAGCAACAGCATCTGGGAATTTGTGAGAAATGGTGAATCAGGTCTTACTCCAGACTTCCTAAACCAGAATCTGCATTTCAACAAGATGCTCAGGGACTTGTACTTATATGAAAGTATAAAACATTTTGCACCTAGCCCGAGAACTAGAAATCCAGACCAAATAAACCAGGGGTGGGGACTAGGCATACAAATGCCTAATTGGGAATTACTCCTAAGGTAATTCCCAAGTGCACACAGGCTGAAGACCCCTGCCCTAGCTATTGCAATTCAAGAGACAAGAGCAGTAGACAAGTTTTCCCTTTGGGACCCGAATGGGAGACTGACAATCATCACCTATTATATCATTGGCCATCAGGGAATGAGACTGCTGCAATTCTCACCTCTATGTAAGTTAGATTCTATATAACACAGTCAAGCAACCCCATACCCAAAAGATGAGACCTGAACAGATGAGGAAAAAAAAAGACACATCTATGGAGCGTCAGCCATCCAGAGAGAGGTATGTCAAGCAGAACACCTAGAACAGGCAGTTTCTAGCAAAAGAGCATTAAAAACCCTTAAAGAGATTCAATTACAGTGCAAAATAAAAGTATTTTTGTCAATTAAAAACTTTTTAATGTTAAAATTTAATAGATTCATTAGAGGTGATGTTAGCTGTTGAAATAGGTGTCCTTGAATATAAAATATAAAAAAAAAGTCTCACAGAAATGGATATCATGAGGTTAGAGACTTGGATGATGTTGTGTCCCCCAGGTTGAATTGTGTCCCCCAGGAAGATACGTTAAAGTCCTAACCGCATACCTGTGAGTATGACCTTATTTAGAAATAAAGTCTTTATAGATGTAATTGAGGTAAGATGACATCATACCAGATTAGAGTGGGCTGTAAATCCGATGACTGGTGTCCTTGTAGGGAGTGAGAGATCTGAAGACACGAAGGAGACACAAGGAAGAAGGCCATGTGAATAAGGAAACAAATTGGAGTGATGCTGCCACAAGCCAAAAAACGTCAAAGGATGCTGGCAACAACCAGAAGCTGGAAGAAGCAAGGAAAGATTCTTCTCTAGAGACTCAAGAGGGAGCAGGTCCTTGCTGACACCTTGATTTTGGACTTCTAGTCTCCAGAACTGTTAGAGAATAAATTTCTATTGTTTTAAGCTTCACAGTTTGTGGTAATTTGTATCAGTAGCCCTTGGGAACTAATATTGATGATTAATCCAGAAGACCTAACATATAAATGGAAAAATAATAATTAAACAACAGACAAAATTTTATTTCCCTGTGTTTAAGAAATTTTTGAGTCTTCAAATTGAAAAAGGTCACTGAATTCTAGTATTGACTATAAGAAACATGCACCCAGGCACAGCTATCCTAGTAAAAAACTCCTGTCTCCAAAGATCAACCTCTACCCTCTTTCTTTTGTAAAAGAAATACATAATGCTAAATAAGTTGTTATGATTTAAAATAGTAGCATGTGAACCTACTAGGACACATATCTTTGTACACATCAGTAAGGCCACACATTTTAGATGTAATTTTTAGCTGAAATGGATTCAATGCTAATGACTACTTAGTCCTTTTGTATATCAACTCTCCTACTTATAAAATTATTTTTATTTGTCCCTTATTTATTAGAGCATGTACAAAAGGTTTTTTTGCTTGTTTTTTCCCACCCTTGAGAGGTGCAAAGGCGGTAACTTTTCATTGCTTTTACATTGAAGAAAAACTCTTTCTGTTGTAGAAATTTCTATTTTCCTTCAAAACATTGTTCTACTCTCTTCTAACATCTTTCACGACAGGTAATCATAAGTTTATTTCCCCCTTTAGGTAATGTGTTTCTGCCCCTCTACAGGCCTGTAGGGTCCTTTTTAGTTTTTAAAATACAATAAGCTTATCTGAAGAGATTGTGTTGGTTGTTTTTCATTAATTGTGACTGACACATGGAGAGCCCTGCAGATAAGCAGATTAACATCTACCTTCGACTCAATGTTTTATATTTAACTTCTACTCTGTTCTGTTCTTTCATTTCTTCTGGTCTATTCTATCCTCTTCCCTAGGAGCACAAATTACAGGTATGTTGACTCATCATTACCTTATTTGTCTAATCTTTTTTTATTGTAACTTTTATAAAAATCATGTATCTTTTTCATTGGTGTTCTAGGTAATTTTCTCAACTATGTCTTAATCATTCATATTTTGCAGTGATGATTTTGTTCTTTACCACCTGAAATGCTTTAATAACATTATTATTTTTATTAAATTTACTTTTTTAGTTCCTTAATAAAAATCCTTGTGGCTCATTGTTAAAAATAATATTCATGTTCATTTCAGACATGATGTTTTCCTTAATACCAGCCCCAAATATATAGTAGCTAAAATTTGATTTTGTTTCCCTGGATAAGTCTTCAAATATATGCCATTCGATGAAATTTTCACACTATTGTTGTAGAATGTGTTAATCCTATTGGTTACCAAGGTATGAGGGTGGTGGGTTTAGGATAATGGATTAATTGACAGCAGGAGACCTTCTACTGGCACTCATCTTTCTTGATTTTTTTCCCAGACATCTAGAAAAGTATGCTCCTGAAAAGTAAACAGGAGGGTGATGAAACAGGTTGGTGTCACGTCAGTCATGCGCTGGTTTAAAGAATGTGGGAAGGAAGTTAACACGTCAGGAAGTTGCAGCCAAAGTATCTTTTCCCTAAAGCATTTTCTCTACATTTGTTGAAATCCACTGCATGGAAGCCAAACCAACTAGGTTTGAAGAAAATCTTTTCCCAACATGGGGTATGCTTGGTTCTCTCCAGTGGCCATACAGGCAAGAACTTATATCAGGGGGAAAAAAAGCACTGTTAGATTTCTATGTGATAAAACTACATGTTTTCGCCTTAATTACTACTTTTGCTACTAATGATCTAAAATTGTTCAGTGACTCTAAGTTGATATTCCCCTATCCTTCCAATGACTTATCCTCATTTCCAGGGCTCCTTGATCTAAGTCAGTGGATGTGGCAGCAAACAGACTCTAGCAGGGTCCTCAGTGGTCTCCACTGCCTGGTATTTTTGCCCCAATGAATCCCCTCCCCTTGACTGTGGCAGGATGCATGACTTGCTTCTCATGGACTAAAGCAAAAGGGAAGGAATATCTCATGTGTGATTATGTTACATTAGATTGCAACTTTTCTCTTGTTAGCAGACCTTCTCTATTCAGGCTCTCCCTCGCTGCCTTTGATGAAGTGCACTGCCATCTGTAGAGACTTATGTGGCAAAGGAACTGAGGGTAGCCTCCAGCCACTCGTTAGCAAGGAGCTGAGGCCCTCAACCTGACAGCCCACAAGGAACTAGATACCACCAACACCCACATGCGCTTGCAAATGGATCCTTCCCAAGTTGAGCCTCAGATGCCACACCAGGCTCAGACAAAACCTTGATTGATGCTTGTGAGAGACTCTGAGGCAGAAGACCTAACTGCATCATGCTCCGATTCCTGGCCCATAGAATGTACATTGTTTTATGCCACTGCATTTGTGGTAGTTTGTTTTAGAGTAATAGATAAATACTACAGTGGGTTTCTTTCTCAAGTCAGAACATAACTACTGGAAAACCATTTTAGAGAAAAACATGTAGTTTTGACTGAGCCGCTGTTGTCTTGGAATATAATAGACATTTATCAAGAGAAAGAACTCCAAAATCATTCCCAAAGCTTATTTATACCTCCAATACCTGGAGTCTCCCTATTAGGAGATATTGGTAGAATTTTCTAAGATTTTTTTCCACCTGCAAGCAACAACGATGAACTCATATAAGGTGCCTTTGAAACATTTGGTTCCCTAGAAGCAGAAACGTTGAAGGGGATTGTGAAAGTGTTTCATTGAGTGCTCTCAGGAGGGAGGGAGTAAAGCAGGAGAGGCCACAGGAGGAAAGCTAAGCAAGATATGATCTCCCAGCTAGAGTTTAACTTTAATCCTGGTGCCTTAGGAACCTCTGGAGCAAAAACTGCAGCTCAGAATGGATTCCATTTTAGGCAAGAGGCCTAGTCTCTTGTGCCCGATGTCAACTAGTCATTGGTCACTAGCTCTCCTGGAGGGGTCTGAGAAGATGTGGATGAAGAGGGATGCTGTAGTCATTAGCAGACAACACTCACAGCAACCAGAAGGCTGCACATGCTCAATTGAAGGACAGGGCATCAACAGTACCCACCAAAACAGTAGTTGTGTTTTGCTTCCTGGTGTCATCTTTGAAAGTGTTATAAACTATGTTCTATCTGACAATCGTCTTAAAATGTTTGTAACTGACTATCTCTAAGTTCTGTTGGTCACCTCATTTAGTTTATGTGTGAGAGTTTACATATGGAAACTTATTTACCCCACTATCTTTCCCAAAAGTTTCCAGGTTTATGAAAGTGGGGTAAACCCATGAGGTTATTTATGCATTCTGCATTGGCAAATTGTGAATTAGGAAAATCTGCAGTGTACATTTAGGACCTATCATTAATCTCTTTTCCCACTCCACCCCCCAACAAGCAGTCTGTCAAACATACCTTCTGAGTTAGAGATTTAAGCTTCTGCTTCGGAATGAAAAATTACTACTGTCTAACACAGATTGTGGGTTTGCTGGCCTCATTCCCGATTGAGTGAGGGGCACAGTGTCTGAAAAGCAAGCCTTGCAGGTTGGGCTAACCTCTCACAGTGCCACCGGGGTGGCTGGCAAGGTTTCTCCCATCACAGCTGGTATCATCCTGAGTTACTCAGCCAGAGGAAAATTGCTTCTTGAGGGAAGCTTAAGCCCTCCATTCAATTTTCCCTTAAGGTCTGAAGAGTTCAATCCCAAGGACTCATGCTAAGCAAGGCCTCTTCAAAAATTATGGTCTGTGCTCATTTAAGAGTCAGAAAATTTCAATTATATAGCCTCCCAGGATACATTTTAGGGAAAAACAAAATATTGTTTCTGCTCACTTGTTAAACACTAACCATTTTGTTCCTAGCTCCATTACTTTTTCTTACTTTATCCCTTTTATGCAAATAAGCAGCCCATTTTCAATCTTCCTTGAAATATAAATGTAGGCTCTGTGTATGGGAAATATGCGATTTCGGAGTTTGCTTTAAAAATTATCTTTGAGGGACTTCCCTGGTGGCGCAGTGGTTAAGAATCCACGGGCCAATGAAGGGGACACGGGTTCGAGCCCTTGTCGGGGGAAGATCCCACATGCTGCAGAGCAACTAAGCCCGTGTGCCACAACTACTGAGCCTGCGCTCTAGAGCTCATGCTCACAACAAGAGAAGCCACCATAATGAGAAGCCACCATAATGAGAAGCCCACGCACAGCAGTGAAGACTGAATGCAGCCAAAAATAAATAAATAAAATAAACAAATTTTTTTAAAAAATTATCTGAGAACCTGAATTTCTTCAGCACTTTAAAATTTCAGAAGTGCCTTCATATCCATTGCGTCATTCGATTCTCACCACAAGCCTGCAAAGTAGACAGGTGTTATAACCCCCAGTTTACAGACTAGCATTCAGAGATCACCTAACTTCTTAAAATCGTATTGCTGAGAACAAACAGAACTGAGACAAAAACCAGATTTTCTGACTTTAGTCAGATGCTGTTTCTCCTCTTCCATGTTGCTTTTTAACTGACAGGAATAGGCATTCTCAATTACTTTCTTGATTCCAGGGATATTTGCTTTATTATTATTTTTTCACTCAGGGATTCCATGAACACACAGCAGGACTTAGCAACACCCCCATTTAGTGTCATTCAGGGCTAGCATTGCCTTTAGGTACTTCCACATTCTCTAATAAGGACCCTGCCTTAATTACATAATCCAGACATGTTATTTTACCAGTGTGACTCCATGATGTGCTGGCGAGTCCCAAAACTAGCATATTGGTGCAGTTTATTTGGATTTTATTGTATCACCCTTATGCTTTATTTCTACTGCATTTCAAGACAATCTTTAGAATGCGTAGTATCACTTAAATAAGACACAGCGCTGCAAAATAAGAGTTCTCTAAATATCCTCTGTGCAACCACAAGAGGCCCTTTCCAAACCAAAAAGCTGTGAATCTAATCTGTGCATTCTGTTTTAAATTTTGATCTGGAGGCATGTTTAATAGCTTTTCAGTGACTATTATATAGGAAATATTTACTTGAAATGATGTCTGCTTATATTATTTCTTTGCCAAATTGCTCCCAGCAACTAGAAAATCTGCTTCTACCTCTCCATCAGTATCCTCCCTGGAAAGGAGACATTTTCTGCTGTGTACTGCAAGAAGTATTTTATTTTACTTGATGATCTTTAAAGTTCAGCCAGAAGGATAAAGAGCACATCCAATAATTCTCAATCTTTTCACCACTAAGGATATTTTTGTTATTTCACTCCTCGATATGAAATATCTCATCTGCCAAACTTCACATTTACCAAGAAATTCTTTATTTCCCCATTTTTAGTAACAATAAACATATATAATAATAGCAAACATGTAGAGTGCTTAATGTGCTGAGTGCTGTTCTAATGCTTTAACTTCTTTAACTTTTTTGACATCATAGGAGGTAAGTACTATTATCTTCATCCTACATACAAGGCACAAAAAAGTTAGGCAACTGGCAGCACGTGCTAGCTAAAATTTAGCACAGGCAGCTAAGCTCCAGAGTCAATGTTCTTAACCTCTACATGTGCTGTTTCCCATTTGTAATACGTATCCAGTTAGCACAGATCAGTGAAAACATGTGGCTCTTTTAATTTCAGAAAGGTAGAACCAGTGAAGGCATGACTCCCTCCAATGGGCAGACACCCCAGGTGGAAAAACCACTCTCTTGGAGTCAGCTGACTAAAACCCAAGCTCCCACTCCTCCCTCTGTCAGCTTTATAACCCTGAATACATCTTTTAAATTCACAAGTCTCCAATTCTTAGTGTGAAAATAAGAATATTAAAATTTATCCTATCTCATTCATCAGCTTAAAAAAAAATCCTTCATAGCACAACCTCATACGTGCCAGGCACTGCTAATAATTTTGGGCATGCAAAGATGAATGGGGTGAAATCATTACCCTGAAAGAATTGAGTCTAGATTGGAGGTATAGGAAAGGAACCACATTTACATACAATGTGACAGGTTTATGCCATAGGAGTTATTGAATAAGAGGGGAATGGAGAGGAAAAAATGTAGCACATTTTTCCAGAGTGGGCAGGAGGGGGAGGCAATGTCAGGAAAACCTCGTGGAAAAGACAATCCCTGAAATGAGCCTTGAAAGATCAGGAATAGTTCACAGGGCACATAATGATGGGGAAACAGGACATGTGAAAGTGTGAAGATAAAAAGAGAAAAAATATGCCCTAATTTCAAACACTTCCAAAAATGTGGAAGACATCACTCCTGGACAGTTAGCAGGAGAGGATATTGACACATATATACAGCAGGAAAGATAGGGTTTGGGTGACAGAATAAAGCATTTTACAAACTCCAAAGCATGCTATAAATAGACAACAGTATTTAGGGTGGTCATTACTAAGGACACCAGTCAGTACTGATGGCTCAATGTGCTCCTGAATTCCAGACTATCAGCACAGGCACAACTCTGGACAAACCTAGAATACAGAACCCCCCTAAACTTAACGGAAGCTCTGAAAAGTTATTCCTGAGCACTGCTCCAGAATCATGTGAGGTGCTGAAACCATGACTTCTTTACCCCTTCTCTGCCAGAATTTCAAATGATACACTGTACTTCTCCATCAGGTGCTTTGTATCAGGAAAAGCCAAATCTGTGTTTCTGACAGAGCTTACAGAAATCAGAGGCCTAAAACATCCTCAACAAAGAACGTTCAGCTATCCCCTTTTGCAGACACATGAGGGCCTGAGACGGAAAGCCTGAATTATTTAGATAATTGCTTCAATTTTCTATTTCACTTTGCTTTTGTAAATGAGGGAGGAAATGAGGAGCAGAATAATTTAATCCAGCTCTCCTGAAAACACATTCATTCTCCCTTCCCTCATTCACTCTCCATTTTACTTTTTGAGAATTTCAGTAAAAAAATCAGAATATGCATTGTCTGGGGAAATCACACTGGCATAATAAGTCGATGAAATTTTCAATGGGGCACAGGTGGGAAGAAGACAGCTGTTGCCTCTTTAGGCAAATGTGCAATTTTTTTTAAGGAAATTGTGTATAAATTGACCAAAATAACAGCTTTCCTGAATAACTGAGATTATTGACACCAGTCTCCTTTTTACTTTGTTTATGAAAGCAAAAGTTTTGTGGTCTTTAAAAATGCTGTTATATTTCTTTTGCCTTCACTTTCTCAGGTGCACGAGGAGGATATCCTTAACTGTATCTATACAAGGCTCACGTGGAATTCACCATTTCATTTAGAAGCCAAATCTTAAGAAAATAATGCAGCTCTAGATTGTTTTGTTATGTGTGTAGTCTATGTTACCTTGTGTCAGATATCAAAGCCAAAACGATGTTCACGGGGCAGCACATTAGGCTTTGGGTGGCAAAAGAGAGGTCCAACATCATGGAACCAGCTTTCAATTAAAGTGGGGATAAATGTGTAACAAGTTTGCAACACTAACTCATACTTCAAGGGGATGTGGAGAAATATATAATTTTTAAGCTAATTTGATGTTTATCTAAAGCCCCAATCTGATTAGTGATAATAATAATGATAATTTTTATTCCTATTGAACTTAAACTTTAGTTGGAGCCAATATTATAAAGAGTTCCTATTTTCTAAGTAAAATGTGTTTAACTTTCTCAAGTAGTTTCCACTTCGCCATTAGCCTTCCCAAGACAGTATCAACTATACAGGGAAGAGGTCTGATAATGACAAGGCTGCCAAGGGCGGGAAGAGGTGGGAAATGCAACCCCTGACCTCATGCCTCTCCTCAGACTTGCACTAACTCTCATATTCCGAGAGGGGCTTACGTTGTGGCATTTTCAGCTGCTGGTATAATTCTTGATATGGATTCTTTCAACTTGGTCAGGCCCAGTGTTAATCGCTGGAAGACTCAGCCTCCCAGCACCTTCCTCTACCCAACCAGCCCTGCAGTCCACGCCAGCCTTCACTCCAGTGTCCCTCCCCTCCTGTGGCACACAAGCCCTATGGCAGGCCCATCGCCCCTCAGCTTGGAATGAGTAGCACACAGGAACCCCAGAGATCTCCACAGCCCGCACTCACACCCCACCTGCCTGCCACCTGACAGCACTGTGCTTTTAGTCCTATGTAACTCTCACCTCTCTGAATAAAACACTTCCCTGATGCCTGAGCCTTAGCATGAAAAGAGGAAATCAGAATACCTCTCTTTCCCAGTACCCATGTATTAAACAGTGTGGAAAGATTCTAACTAGCAGCAAAAGGGTGCTCTTTTATGATCAGTCACCACAACGGAAAGATGTTCCGGGGGCCAGACATGTAATCCTCAGTCTGCAGGGTGCCCCCTCCTCCCTTCCAAGAGCAAGAGGTCATTGGCCCACATTCATTTAATTCACTCGAATCATGCGTGACAGGCACTGGTGTAGGCCTAGCATCCCAGAGATGAAATGCAGTCAGGCCATCAGAGTGTTCCCTCTCTAGTGGAGAAGACAGAGAAACAGAGGCAACCCCAGCACACAGAAATCGGCTGTGATGGAGGAAGCACAGGGCACTGGGGAGCGCAGAGGGGGACACCTAGCCAGGCTGGGGAGGCCAGGGAAAGCTGCCTGGTGAACCTGTGCCTGAGCTGAGTCCTGAAAAAGAAACAGGTGCTGTCTAGGAAACGACAGCAAGAACATGTCACGAGAGGAAGCCGCACTGTAGAAAGATAGGGAGCTGCAAGAGAGTGTGGCTCATTAGCGGCCCTGCCGAGTTGCTTGGTAAGGCTACCCTGCACATGTTACACATTCATCTTTCCTTCCCTCTCCTGAGAGGGTTTGATTTCCCACAGCTATGAACAAAGGCTTAAACGCAAAGCAGAAATGAACAGGGTCATAGGAAATGAAAAACTTGTAGATGGGTAACTTTGGAGATGAAAGCAGAAACATTTTATAATATTCCTTAAAAGAACATGATTCTGCTTCTAAAGACTTCAGGCTGCCTCTTGGTTTCAAACAGCAGAATAATTGGCTATTGTTGTTGGCTTCTTTTTTTTCCCTATCTAAAAGAATTGCTTTTAATATTCTCTACCAATTACAGAGTGGTAGGAAGGTAAATCACACAGGAAAATTCCAGAATTCATAAATGCCATAGAAACAAAGCAGTCTACCTAAAGAATGCACTGTTTAAACTACAGAATAATTGGAAAAGAACAGCATTGAATAGTTTTTGCTATGGTGGACTATCTGTCTTTGTTCCTACCTTTATGTAAATGAGAATTCTTTAAAATGTACACATCCTACATTTATTTAGGCCATGCAGAAATAAATAATATAAATTACAGAGAATGATATCGGCATAGAGGATAGTCCCAGTACCTCACAAGAAAATGTTGAGGGGATGACGAAGCAGTAAATATTGAGTATATTCTTATGGTACAATTCCTAGGAAATTGTGCTAATTGGAGTCCTTTTCCTTGCAATGGATGAAGCTACTTCTAAACTTAGAACTGGAAATATTTATGCAGCTCACTAGAACTACCAAGATTACCTATCTACGCACTATAGTTGAGAGAAAATACTTAGGAAAAAGGTAAACAAATGCTTGCAAAAATATGTTAAATATCATTTTAATTAGACAAGGGAATTCCACGTGCCAGAATAGCATATAAAAGGGTTTAATATGAAATCTTGGATCTTTCCCTGCCAACTAATAATAATAATAGTAATAATAAATATTTAACCACACAAGAATGTATCAGCATTTCCACATTTTGGAGAAAAGAACTCCACCCTTCCCCCTCAGCACACTAGTCAACCTCTTTCTTCAAACGAGTAGATCTAACAAGTACTACTCATTCTTCTTCTTAAGATGTAATTAGCTGAAGTTTCCTTCAGGGAAGTCCATGAGACATCCCTTCTAACAGAATTGGTCTGGGGTGTTGAGGGGAGAGAGGGCATGGAAACCAAGCTGAGTGAGTGTTTATTTAGGGAGTGAGAGAGTTTCTTACTAAACTAATGTGATTATTTCAATACCATTACTCCAGAAGCCCCAGTGTAGAATATGCTCAGTGTTTCTTAAGGATTGCTGGGGCTAGTGCCAAGAGATTAGTTTACAAGAAGGACTTTGAAATCTCCCTCATAAAGCTTTATCCTCAAAATAGAGAGGGTTACAATGGCACACAGGTTGGAGACAGGAATGATAGGCCAGTGATAGAGACTGGATGAAGAGGGGAGAGGATTCTAAGGCCAGAACAGTGCCTGTCCCTGAGATTGTTTTCTGACCCAGCCTTGATAGTCCAAAACATGAGTTTTGGGGAAAGAGCCAAAATAGAAGAGCTGGTATCACTATGCTCTCTAAAACACTGAAAATAAAAGTTAGTGTCTACAGGAGCTTGCTCCAGATATCATTTGCTTGACAGGAAGCTTACAGATGTTTCACTTATATTAATAGGCTCAGCATGGCATCAGGACCCAACATCCTCACCACCAGTCACCACTGTGGGAATCTGTAGACAGAAATGGAGACAAGGCTATAGCAGACAACATATAACATGGTTGCATGTTCAGTGACACCTACTCTACTAAGCTCTCCTAAGAGTGCTACTGAGAACTTAAAGAGAAGAGAGACTTGGAACGGGGCTGAAGTTGCTGTCATTATAAAACAATGCAGAGAAGTGTTATTTTTATTGTGAGATTATTATACATAGTTTCACTCCCAGGCTGATGTGAGCTGAGAAGTAAGAATCACATGGTAAGCTTTCTTCTGTGGCATTCAATCATGTCTCAGAGATGAGAGTTTACCGGCTATGTGATCCATTCACACTTCAATAACTCTTTGCCTTCTTCTGAACTGATTCCCAGAAAACAGGAAAAAAAAAAATCAGAGGACACAATAAAGATTCCAGTTCCTTCTCCATGAAAAAGACCTAGTTCCAAGTACACTCATTTTACTGGGACTTTAGAAATAATGGTACACTCCAGGGAAGTGATTCTTCTCTGAGCTGTCATGAGATGTCTCATGAAACCAGAAGACCCAGTTTCCTCTTTTGGCTCTGTTGGGCTCTGCCCATCAGGAAAATGACTGGGCAGTACTTTACATGGACTACGCAGCAGACATGCTCAAGAGGAAGAAAGAGATAGTTGTTGATTCCACATTGAGACTTAACTTTAAACTTAGTGCCCAGAGCTGGGGTTCTCCTACTTGTACTGACCTCAGTTTTCTCACCTCTAGTCCTTCATGGGTTTTTTTCGTAAGGATATAACAGAACATTTGAGGTGATATAACAGACTTCTGTGTGTCATTCCTTACTAAGATGGATGGGACATTTTTGCTTTGTAATTGGAGAAATGGAGGAATTTGCTCCAGGGACAAGCACCGAGATGAGAATGACAAGGGAGGGAGAAGTCCCCATCTGGCTCCTAGGACTGTATTTAAGATCTATTATTAGAGGGATGAAGGACCAACTGTGAGAGACCTATCGTCGTGAGGTTTTAGTCAAGAGGGATGGCTGGAATTTTACTCATCTGCTCAAATGAGACTTTGGAGACAAGAGAGCTGCTTTGAGTGCACTGATGACAGAATGGGGCCATAGTCAAGGAGCAAACAGATCTTCCACCTTCCTCAATTTGCATGGAACTCAGAAGTCTGGTCCCCTGAGGACTGGATATCTTAGGAGCAACTGGAGTTGGCATCCTTAACAAGGACACTGGGGTTCTCAGGGGAAGCAACTGGCAACATCTTGGGTTCTCTGAGCCAGGTGATTTAGTGGTGACAGCTGCAGGAAAGTGGGATCCAGAGCAGGAAAGGACAGACAGCATGTCTGCTAGGCAGAGGTGACTGCAGCTGATCCACCGCAGGTACAGAGTGGTTCACCTTCCAAAACTCTCAAAATAACTCCCATCAGAAAGAAAACTGTGTGTGTAAGAACTTGGATTTGTTCTCTATTCAGTGCCCCCTGTTGGGTGCTTGGTAGGTGCTCAATACATCTTTGTTGTGGAATAGATTCAGGATGCTTTTAGGGAGGCTGATTTCCAAAAGTTAGTTCAGTGAGTACTTGACTAGCATCCTTTAATCATTAAAATATTTGTGACAGGGGAGACCTTCAAGATGGCAGAGGAGTAAGATGTGGAGATCACCTTCCTCCCCACAAATACATCAGAAATACATCTACATGTGGAACAACTCCTACAGAACACCTACTGAACGCTGGCAGAAGACCTCAGACCTCCCAAAAGGCAAGAAACTCCCCACGTACCTGGATAGGGCAAAAGAAAAAAGAAAAAACAGAGACAAAAGAATAGGGACGGGACCTCCACCAGTGGGAGGGAGCTGTGAAGGAGGAAAAGTTTCCACACACTAGGAAGCCCCTTCACGGGCGGAGACTGCGGGTGACGGCGGGGGGAAGCTTCGGAGCCACAGAGGAGAACGCAGCAACAGGGGTGCGGAGGGCAAAGCGGAGAGATTCCCGCACAGAGGATCGGTGCCGACCAGCACTCACAAGCCCGAGAGGCTTGTGTGCTCACCCGCCGGGGTGGGCGGGGACTCGGAACTGAGGCTCGGGCTTCGGTCGGATCACAGGGAGAGGACTGGGGCTGGCGGTGTGAACACAGCCTGAAGGGGGCTAGTGCACCACGGCTAGCTGGGAGGGAGTCCAGGAAAAAGTCTGGAACTGCCGAAGAGGCAAGAGACCACTGGTTCAGGGTGCGCGAGGAGAGAGGATTTAGAGCACCGCCTAAATGAGCTCCAGAGACGGGCGCGAGCCACGGCTATTAGCACGGACCCCAGAGATGGGCATGAGATGCTAAGGCGGCTGCTGCAGCCACCAAGAAGCCTGTGTGTAAGCACAGGTCACAACCCACACCTCCCCTCCTGAGAGCCTGTGCAGCCCGCCACTGCCACGGTCCCGTGATCCAGGGACAACTTCCCCGGGGAGAACACACGGCACACCTCAGGATGATGCAACATCACGCCGGCCTCTGCCACCACAGCCGTGCCCCACATCCATACCCCTCCCTCCCCCCAGTCTGAGTGAGCCAGAGCCCCCTAATCAGCTGCTACTTTAACCCCATCCTGCCTGAGCGAATAACAGATGCCCTCAGGTGACCTACACGCAGAGGCAGGTCCAAATCCAAAGCTGAACTCCAGGAGCTGTGCAAAGAAAGAAGAGAAAGGGAAATCTCTCCCAGTAGCGGATAAAATCTCCACAATCAACGTGATGTACCCTGCATCTGTGGAATACCTGAATAGACAAGGAATCATCCCAAAATTAAGGCAGTGGACTTTGGCAGCAACGATATATTTTTTTTTTCCTTTTTCTCTTTTTGTGAATGTGTATGTGTATGCCTCTGTGTGTGATTTTGTCTGTACAGCTTTGTTTTTACCATTTGTCCTAGGGTTCTGTCTGTCCTTTTTGTGTGCGTGTGTGCTTGTTATCATTGATGGATTTGTTTACTCACTTCTTTCTTAGTTTTTTTTCTTCTTTTTATTACTTTTTAATTTTTTTATTTTTAATAATTATTTTTAATTTTAATAACTTTATTTTATTTTATTGTTTTCTTTCTTTCTTTCCTTTTTTCTCCCTTTCCTTTAGAGACATGTGGCTGACAGGTTATTGGTGTTCCAGCCGGGTGTCAGGCCTGAGCCTCTGAGGTGGGAGAGCCGAGTTCAGGACACTGGTCCACCAGAAACCTCCCAGCACCATGTAATATCAAATGGCAAAAGCTCTCCCAGAGATCTCCATCTCAACGCTAAGACCCAACTCCACGCAAAGACCAGCAAGCTACAGTGCTGGACACCCTATGCCAAGCAACTAGCAAGCCAGGAACACAACCCCACCCATTAGCAGAGAGGCTGCCGAAAATGATAATAAGGTCAGAGACACCTCAAAACACACCACTGGACACAGACCTAACCACCAGAAAGACAAAATCCAGCCTAATCCACCAGAACACAGGCACTAGACCCCACCACCAGGAAGCCTACACAACCCACAGAACCAAACGTAGCCACCGGGGGCAGACACCAAAAACAACAGGTACTATGAACCTGCAGCCTGCAAAAAGGAGACCCCAAACACAGTAAGTTAAGTAAAATGAGAAGACAGAGAAACACACAGGAGATGAAGGAGCAAGGTAAAAACCCACCAGACCAAACAAACGAAGAGGAAATATGCAGTCTACCTGAAAAAGAATTCAGAGTAATGATAGTAAAGATGATCCAAAATCTTGGAAATAGAATGCAGAAAATACAAGATATGTTTAACAAGGACCTAGAAGAACTAAAGAGTAAACAAACAATGATGAACAACACAATAAATGAAATTAAAAATTCTCTAGAAGGAATCAATAGCAGAATAACTAAGGCAGAAGAACGAATAAGTTACCTGGAAGAAAAAATAGTGGAAATAACTACTGCAGAGCAGAATAAAGATAAAAGAATGAAAAGAACTGAGAACAGTCTCAGAAACCTCTGGGGCAACATTAAATGCACCAACATTCAAATCACAGAAAAAGAAGAGAAAAAGAAAGGGACTGAGAAAATACTTGAAGAGATTATAGTTGAAAACTTCCCTAATATGGGAGAGGAAAGAGTTAATCAAGTCCAGGAAGCACAGAGAGTCCCATACAGAATAAATCCAAAGAGAAACACGCCAAGACACATATTAATCAAACTGTCAAAAATTAAATATAAAGAAAAAATATTAAAAGCAGCAAGGGAAAAACAACAAATAACATACAAGGGAATCCCCATAAGATTAACAGCTGATATTTCAGCAGACACTCTGCAATCCAGAAGAAAGTGGCAGGACATATTTAAAGTGATGAAAGGGAAAAACCTACAACCAAGATTACTCTACCCACCAAAGCTCTCATTCAGATTTCACAGAGAAATTAAAACCTCTACAGACAAGCAAGAGCTAAGAGAATTCAGCACCACCAAACCAGCTTTACAACAAATGCTAAAGGAACTTCTCTAGGCAGGAAACACAAGAGAAGGAAAACACCTACAATAACAACCCAAAACAATTAAGAAAATGGTAATAGGAACATATACATTGATAATTACCTTAAATGTAAGTGGATTAAATGCTCCAACCAAAAGACACAAACTAGCTGAATGGATACAGAAACAAGACCCGTATATATGCTGTCTACAAGAGACCCAATTCAAACTTAGGGACACATACAGACTGAAGGTGAGGGTATGGAAAAAGACATTCCATGCAACCGGAAATCCAAAGAAAGCTGGAGTAGCAATTCTCATATCAGACAAAACAGAATGTAAAATAAAGACTATTATAAGACATAAAGAAGGACATTACATAATGATCAAGGGATCAACCCAAGAAGATGTAACAATTGTAAATATTTATGCACCCAAAATAGGAGCACATCAATACATAAGGCAAATGCTAATGGCCATAAAAGGGGAAATCGACAGTAATACAATCATAGTAAGGGATTTAACACCCCACATTCACCAAAGGACAGATCATCCAAAATGAAAATAAATAAGGAAACACAAGCTTTAAATGACACACTAAACAAGATGGACTTAATTGATATTTATAGGACATTCTATCCAAAAACAACAGAATACACTTTCTTCTCAAGTGCTCATGGAACTTTCTCCAGGATAGATCATATCTTGGGTCACAAATCAAGCCTGGGTAAATTTAAGAAAACTGAAATCATATCAAGTATCTTTTCCAACCACAATGCTATGAGACTAGATATCAATTACAGGAAAAAATCTGTAAAAAATACAAACACGTGGAGGCTAAGCAATACACTACTAAATAACCAAGAGATCACTGAAGAAATCAAAGAGGAAACTTAAAAATACCTAGAAACAAATGACAATGGAGACACAACAACCCAAAACCTACAGGATGCAGCAAAAGCAGTTCTAAGAGGGAAGCTTATAGCAATACAATCCTACCTCAAGAAACAAGAAACATCTCAAATAAACAACCTAACCTTACACCTAAAGCAATTAGAGAAAGAAGAACAAAAACCCCCCAAAGTTAGCAGAAGGAAAGAAAGCATAAAGATCAGATCAGAAATAAATGAAAAAGAAATGAAGGAAACGATAGCAAAGATCAATAAAACTAAAAGCTGGTTCTTTGAGAAGATAAACAAAATTGATAAATCATTAGCCAGACTCATCAAGAAAAAAAGGGAGAAGACTCAAATCAAGAGAATTAGAAATGAAAAAGGAGAAGTAACAACTGACACTGCAGAAATACAAGGATCATGAGAGATTACTACAAGCAACTATATGCCAATAAAATGGAAAAACTGGAAGAAATGGACAAATCCTTAGAAAAGCACAACCTTCCAAGACTGAACCAGGAAGAAATAGAAAATATAAACAGACCAATCACAAGCACTGAAATTGAGACTGTGATTAAAAATCTTCCAACAAACAAAAGCCCAGGACCAGACGGTTTCACAGGTGAATTCTATCAAATATTTAGATTGTGCTAACACCTACCCTTCTCAAAGTCTTCCAAAATATAGCAGAGAGAGCAACACTCCCAAATTTATTCTATGAGGCCACCATCACCCTAATACTAAAACCAGAAAAAGATGTAACAAAGAAAGAAAACTATAAACCAATATCACTGATGAACATAGATGCAAAAATCCTCAACAAAATACTAGCAAACGGAATCCAACAGCACATTAAAAGGATCATACACCATGATCAAGTGGGGTTTATTCCAGGAATGGAAGGATTCTTTGATAAAGGCAAATAAATTAATGTGCTAAACCATATTAACAATTTGAAGCAGAAAAACCATATGATCATCTCAATAGATGCAGATAAAGCTTTTGACAAAAGTCAACAATCATTTATGATAAAAACCCTCCAGAGAATAGGCATAGAGGGAACTTACCTCAACATAATAAAGGCCGTATATGATAAACCCACAGCCAACATCATTCTCAATGGTGAAAAACTGAAACCATTTCCACTAAGATCAAGAACAAGACGAGGTTGCTCACTCTCACCACTATTATTCAACATAGTTTTGGAAGATTTAGCCACAGCAATCAGAGAAGAAAAAGAGAAAAAAGGAATCCAAATTGGAAAAGAAGAAGTAAAGCTGTCACTGTTTGCTGATGATGTGATACTATACATAGAGAATACTAAAGATGCGACCAGAAAACTACTAGTGTTAATCAATGAATTTGGTAAAGTAGCACCTTACAAAATTAATGCACAGAAACCTCTTGCATTCCTATACACTAACAACAAAAAATCTGAAAGAGAAATTAAGGCAATACTCCCATTTACCACTGCAACAAGAAGAATAAAATACCTAGGAATAAACCTACGTAAGGAGCCAAAAGACCTGTACGCAGAAAACTATAAGACACAGATGAAAGAAATTAAAGATGATACAAACAGATGGAAAGATTAACCATGTTCTTGGATTGGAAGAATCAACATTGTGAAAATGACTCTACTACCCAAAGCAATCTACAGATTCATTGTAATCCCTTCAAACTACCAATGGCATTTTTCACAGAACTAGAACAAAAAATTTCACAACTTGTATGGAATCACAAAAGACCCCAAATAGCCAAAGCAATCTTGAGAAAGAAAAATGGTGCTGGAGGAATCAGGCTACCTGACTTCAGACTATACTACAAATCTACAGTAATCAAGACAGTATGGTACTGGCACAAACACAGAAATATAGGTCAATGGAAAAGGATAGAAAGCCCAGAGATAAACCAACACACATATGGTTACCTTGTTTTTGATAAAGGAGGCAAGAATATACAATGGAAAAAGGACAGACTCTTCAGTAAGTGTTGCTGGGAAAACTGGACAGCTACATGTAAAAGAATGAAATTAAAACACTCCCTAAACACCATTCACAAAAATAAACTCAAAATGGATTAAAGACCTAAATATAAGGCCAGGCACTATAAAACTCTTAGAGGAAAACATAGGCAGAACACTCTATGACATAAATCACAGCACGATCCTTTTTGACCCACCTCCTAGAGAAATGGAAATAAAAACAAAAATAAACAAATGGGACCCCATGAAACTTAAAAGCTTTTGCACAGCAAAGGAAACCATAAACAAGGCAAAAAGACAATCCTCAGAATGGAGAAAATGTTTGCAATGAAGCAACTGACAAATTTCCAAAATTTACAAGCAGCTCATGCAGCTCAATATCAAAAAAACCAACAACCCAATCCAAAAATGGGCAGAAGACCTAAATAGACATTTCTCCAAAGAAGATATACAGATTGACAACAAACACATAAAAGGATGCTCAACATCACTAATCATTAGAGAAATGCAAATCAAAACTACAATGAGTTATCACCTCACTCCGGTCAGAATGGCCATCATCAAAAAATCTATAAACAATAAATGCTGGAGAGGGTGTGGAGAAAAGGGAACCCTCTTGCACTGTTGGTGGGAATGTAAATTAATACAGCCACTGTGGAGAACAGTATGGAGGTTCCTTAAAAAACTAAAAATAGAACTACCATATGACCCAGCCATCCCACTACTGGCAATAAACCCTGACAAAACCATAATTCAAAAAGAGTCATGTACCACAATGTTCACTGCAGCTCTATTTACAATAGCCAGGGCATGGAAGCAACCTAAGTGTCCATCAACAGATGAATGGATAAAGAAGGTGTGGCACATATATACAATGAAATATTATTTAGCCATAAAAAGAAACGAAATTGAGTTATTTGTAGTGAGGTGGCTGGACCTAGAGTCTGTCATACAGAGTGAAGTAAGTCAGAAAGAGAAAAACAAATACTGTATGTTAACACATATATATGGAGTCTAAAAAAAATGGTTATGAAGAACCGAGGGGTAGGACAGGAATAAGGAAATAAAGACGCAGACTTAGAAAATGGACTTAAGGACATGGGGAGGGGGAAGGGTAAGCTGGGACGCAGTGAGAGAGTGGCATGGACTTACATATTCTACCGAATGTCAAATAGATAGCGAGTGGGAAGCATCCGCAGAGCACAGGGAGATCAGCTTGGTTTTTTGTGACCACCTAAAGGGGTGGGATAGGGAGGGTGGAAGGGAGATGCAAGAGGGAGGAGATACGGGGATATATGTATATGTATAGCTGATACACTTTGTTATAAACAGAAACTAACAAACCATTGTAAAGCAATTATACTCCAATAAAGATGTTATAAAAAAATTAAAAATTAAAAAAAAAATTTGTGACATAACTTTGCAGCCACAGAGTAATGGGTTGTATTTGTTTTATGGACAGATCAATTTGATTTGTGTCACTCTTTGAAGGCTTTTCTCTTTGGGATGGGGCTAGAAGAGAGAGAGGGAATTAGGGTGAAGTGTGGGAATGACTTCTGCAGTGGCAAATCTAGTGGGTCTGGGTAGTGGGTCTACCTTTACGTGAGGAAGGATGCTGTTGTTCTCCTCCGACTCTTTGCAGCCTCATTGATCAGACAGAGAATGGCTGTAGGGAGCCTCAGGGCCCTCCAGAATTATGCTCTCCTTTGTGTGATTGTCAAATACCAAGACATGGTGACTGCAGCAATGCCCAAAGTTTCCTCTGAATCAAAAAATTCCTCACCCTAGTCTATACCAAGGCTCTGATAATCCCACATCAGGCAGTCTCTCAGCATAAGGTGCCTATTTAAAATGCAAATAGATTACCTTGGAGGGGTAACATATTAATCCACTACCAGCCGTTAATACTACAACACAAATTAGCTTATCAGTCAGTGACTGAGAAGGCATTGCCTCAGGGAACAGTAAATAGGGCAGATTTGTTCACTTTCCCTTGTCTTAGATTATGATTTATTGTACAAACAAAAATTGCAACAGCAATAAAGAAATCTAAAACAAGGACTAAATTCCCCCTTGTGGTCCTACTGCAGTAACATATTAATTGTTTTATCTGGGTTCCCTTTCAGCTCCTATTCAAATTCAGAAGCAGCTTCAACACAAATGTTTTCCATTTTTCTGAATAATAATAGCTAACATTTATTAAGTGCTTACTGTGTGCCAGGCACTGTCTCAGAAACACTTAAACGAATTAAGTCATGTCATCTTAACAACAGCTCATGAAGCAGGTACTGTTTTATCCTCATTTTACACATGGGGGGATTGCAGTCCAGAGAAGTTAAGGAACTTGCCAGTCAGTAAATAATCTACTGAAACCCAAGCATTTGGCTCCGACGTCCATGCTTTTAACCCCTGAACCAAACATCCTATTTACCAGGAAGGAAACTGAGGCATCATGAGTTAATTAACTTGTCTACAGTTCCATACGTAATATATGGCAGAACCAGAGTCTGAGCAAGCTGCCTGGGCGTGAGCCCATTCTCTTAACTGCACTGTACATATGATAGACATTATCCTAGTTGGTACTCACAGCCTCTGCATGAGGTTGATGTCATTATGCCCATTTTACAATGCTGAGGTTCAAGAAAACTGGTTAATTTGCCCACATGCAGATCATAAATGACAAATCCAGGTTATAAATCCAGATTTTCTGACTCTAAGTTCAGTACTTGTTTGTTTATATTCTTTTTCAACTGCCTCTATTGACATTCACATTTTTCAATACAGTTTAAACAAAACACATGACCTGCCTATTTCCTACTTTATTCATTTCATGTAATTCAAGAACACTTTCCCTCGTTACTAGGTAGTTTCCATAATTATCAGTGTATTGGCAGCCCAACAGGACCCTGCAGTGATAAATCATAATGTATTTAAACACCCCGTTGAATTTTTTTTCTTTTATATTTGTCTGCTATTATAAATAATGTCACAAGAAAGACATCTGTGCAATATCATATTTCTTTTAAAGTGTTTCTTCAGCAATAGTTAAGTGCAGCTTCTCTCATTCTGTTTGATTTTCCAACAATTGATTCAACCTTATGCAGAACACAGAGCATCACCTCTCAGCAGACGGCAATAGCAGCAGACACTTTCCCACACTTTCCCTGTGTGAGCTGCCTGGAGTGATCTACTCTGTGACTGTTTCAGAGGCATTCAGCAAATCGAGTTATGCCACCTACTTGCTGGCAGAGTGTCCATTAGCCTGAACATAGCCTTCTGTCTTCTGGTGGCACCTTTCTTATGGCTGCTGCATGCAAGGACCCAAGCCTGAATCTCAAGAATGGTTGTCAAGGTTGGGCTTTGGACTGATGCCACCTATCCGGGACCTGGAGCATACTTTTTGGAATTGCCTAAACCTCTGAACACCTGTCCCAACTGTGCCTGCCGGTTGGGCTAAAGAGCACAGATGCCCAGTAATTGGTTGGGCATCTCAATATTGTCATCAAGACAAAGTAAATTCTTATCATTCTCACCTCATCTGTCCTCTAGAATATAAATTCCTTGGGAACAGAAACTATGTCTTTGTTGGGTCTCAATATGGGTCCTATTCCCAAATGATGCTCAAATATTACCTGATGTCTTCATATGTTGGGTAGGGGCTAGCCTTGTTTTATAGTTAGTTGAGTCAAACAACAGCTTTCACTAAAATGAAAGATTGATGATTATGGGGAGAGTTTGTATACTTTGGATTACTTCTGTAATAGAAGTAATCTATTTATGCTAATTATCATGTCTCATTCCATAACATTTTCACTGCGTGAAATATTGATTTTTTAAAAATAAAAGTCACCTTGAAAAAGTGATGAGTAACATATTCAGCATAGAGTTGATAAAAAAGAATTATTATTTTTTTTTTTGCAGTACGTGGGCCTCTCACTGTTGTGGCCTCTCCCATTGCGGAGCACAGGCTCCGGACGCACAGGCTCAGCGGCCATGGCTCACAGGACTAGCCGCTCCACGGCATGTGGGATCTTCCCAGACCGGGGCACGAACCTGTGTCCCCTGCATCAGCAGGCGGACTCTCAACCACTGTGTCACCAGGGAAGCCCATTTTTGTCTGTTTTATAGATTGGCTTTCCATCTAAAAGTTCTTTCCTGGGGAATCACAGGGGATGAGGTGCTCAACTGCTAAAATTATTGATAAAATTTAATTGAGATTTTATAGAGTAGGTCTAGTCAGTCATTTTTCTCTTTTTAACTTCTTTTGGCATTCTAGACAAAACATAATTTTAGTGCAGACTTAACGGATGACTTAAATCAATCCACAAAGTGAAAGAGGGATAAAAGAGACCAAAAGGAATACATTTGGATCTTTAAGTGATCTAACATACTGAGGAACAGAGCCAAAATTGAAGAGGACTAGACATGTTGCCTTCTACACAGGACTAGAAAAGTAAATCAAGTGGTAGGGAAAGATAAAAGAACTTAAGAGCTAAAAGTCCAGAGGAAAAAATGTACGAAAATATGCTTTCACTTGAAGCTTTGGTTCAGACATTTGAAGTGGGAAATGTTATTCTTCCAACATTGATTTTGGCTCATCACAGCCAAGATTTTTTACAGATCTTCTTCAATTGGGATTATAAACTAGAAAAAGAAAGGGCTAGACCAGGAAACAAGACTCAGGGAAGTGCAGAATGTAATAAACTGTGAGGCTTCCCCAGGAACCAAGGTTTTCCTCTGTCTGGTAGAAACTCCAATTTACTCTTTTATCACGTTATTCCTTCAACAAATACTTATTAAGCTTGCCATGTTCCAGGCTATTCTAGGTCCAGTAAAATACAGTAGATGACTTTATTGTCTTCGTTAGAAAGGGGGAAATTACACAGTTGGGAACTTTTCAACCCCCACTCCTATCCCACCTTCTTCTGGGTTCCTGTAGTACTTTCTAGTATGTTTAGTAGTGTCTATCACATACTTTTAAAAACATACTTATTTTTGCATATGTTATTCCCTGTACTGCAAACACCTTAAGGTACAACCATGCCAAGTTCCTTGAGTCCTGACATGTTGCCTTCTACACAGCAGGTGCTCAACATGTGTTTAGTGAATTAAATTTTATAAAACCATAAAGGTAGATATCATTTAAATTAGAGCAAACAGAAGGTGAACTTTCTTCTACTTGCTATTATACTAGGACATGCTTAGAGTTACACAGTGCCTTTCCTCAAAGAGCTAGTTTATGTTTCATTTATTTCTACCAGTGGCCTTGAAGGTGAGTAGAGACAGGTATATTAACTTTACTCTAAATAGAGAGCAGCTGAGTAGCTGAAATCATATTAAATATTTATTTTATAGTAGAGAAATCGAGATCAGGAATGCAGTTCTCCTACTTCATACTTTAGTATCTTTTTTTTTTTGCGGTACGCGGGCCTCTCACTGTTGTGGCCCCTCCCGTTGCGGAGCACGGGCTCTGGACACGCAGGCTCAACGGCCATGGCTCACGGGCCCAGCTGCTCTGTGGCATGTGGGATCTTCCCGGACCGGGGCATGAACCTGTGTCCCCTGCATCAGCAGGCGGGCTCTCAACCACTGCGCCACCAGGGAAGCCCTTTAGTATCTTTTTTAACAAGTTTCCACTATCTAATTATTAGCCAATGCACTTAGCCAGCCTCTCTCTTCATTTTGGTCATTTTGACTGGTTACACAGGGAGAGAAAACTTCACATTACTGTTCACACATCAGACAGTGCTTGTCAAATACCTATTCAAACCATCAGATCTATATGTTGGTGAAGGTCACTTGAGAGTTACTTAATGCTATGTTCCGACATGAGATGCTTATAGTGCATACAGATGTTCCAGATGAAGAAACAAAACATCACCTATGCGTCTGTTTATTACGTACACATTTTAGAATATTTTAAATATTTACTATGTGCAAGGCACTAGGAAAAACTTAATAAAGTTTACAGTGTAGTGGGGAGAAAAAATAATAAGCAAGCAAACCCCACTAATACCAAAAAATTACTAAATACAAAATGCAATAAAAAAATCTAATGTAGTACTATGATAGAGAATAAGGTGGGAAATGAACCTATTTAGAAAGAATAATTAAGCCTCATATCACCCTTAGGAGTTGAGAATTAAGCTGAGATGGAACCAGCCATGTGAAATTCCAGAGAAAGAACATTCCATGAAGAAAGGATAGAACAAACAAATATTCTAAATTGGGTAAAATCTTGGGAAGGAAAGTAAAAGACAGATGACCAGAGTACAGTGAAAGATATGAGCTGACATTCTAGAAATAAGCAGGGGTCATCTCATTTCAGGTCTTTTCCAATATATGAAGTTTGAATTTAATTCAAAGTACAATGGAAATCCACTGAAATATTTTAAAGAGAGCAAGTGGCAAAATCTACTTTTAAAAGATCATTCTGGATGCTATATTATAAGGAGAATAGATTGTGAAGAGAGGATCAGTAAAAGGAGTAGGGACACTCAGAAGACTACTGAAGTAGTTCCAAGTACTACAGTATTATACAGCTTAAATTGGAGTGCTGGTAATGGATGTGGAAAGTGGTGAGATATGAGATGTAATTTGTGAGTAAAATGTGCAGGACTGGAAGCAGAGGGATTGGGGGAAGAAAGAATAAAGGCTTCTCCCCAAGTTTCTGGATTAAGCAGCTGAGGAGAAATGTTGTACCATTTACTGACATGACATGAGGAAGACTATGCATGGAACAGGATTCACAAGACTGATGCTAAAGGTGGGATATACATAAAACATCCAAACAAAGATGTCAAATGAGCAGTCAGTTGTATAAGATTGGAGGTCTAAGTTTGGACCCAGAGATATAAATTGCAAGTCACCAGCATATAGATGGTATTTAAATCTGTGGCAATGTATGAGATCTACTACTGAATAAAGGCTTTAGGGAGAACAAAGACAGGCCTATTACCAAACACTGAAGAACTCAAAGCACTTAGAGTTTAGAGAGAATCAGCAATAGCGGCTGCGATGAACAAAGGGTGGGGAAGAAAACTAAAAAAGAGAGATGTTACCAAGCAAAAGAATGTTTCACATAGATTCTCAATGTCAAATATGTTGAGAGGACAAGCAAAAGAAGAAAAGAAAGCATATATTAGATTTGGAGTCCATACGTTTGTTCTCTACATCTGTGTCTCTATATAAACGAGTCAGAGCTCTTAGCAAGAGTGGTTCTGTGGAAATGCTGGAGTCAGAAGCCAGATTGGAGTATGATTGACAAATGAAGAGCATCCGATAGTGCTTAGAGAACTCTTTGGAGAAGGTTGGCAGTGTAAGGCCCTTCATTCATTTGCTTCTTTTTTCACGTTCCTAATTCAATTTACTAAACAAAGAATGTCTAATTTTAGCAATGAAATTTTCTGATGATCTCTTCAAGATACATGAGTTGCAAAATGTACCTGCGAGTAACAGAATGACTTGATCTGATACAGAATTGTTGACTGTTAGCCAAATAATTGTAAAGAAATGACTGTCCAAAAAAATTGATGATTTTGGTTTTACAACAGCTGATCTTAAGCCATTTTTCTGACAATAATTAAAAGACAGGACTGGTTATCTACTGAGACCATTATTAGCATATGTTTATAAAACCTTAACATGAGAAGATAAGAGAATATGTACCTCTTTTATCTCAGTGACAGGAACCTTATATATAATTTAACGAGAAGTTGCTTTGGGCCACTGAGGTGCACAGAAAGTGGTAAGCTTAAATCTCTGTTCTCAAGATGCTTAAACTGAGACATAACATAAGCAGTTTTAAACTATAAAGAAGGATAAGCATGAATGAAAGAAATGATAAGAGCTGTGAGAATTTGAAGAAAGATTAAGGTAGATCTCTTATGTTTTAATTAAACTTACATATTAAACAACTAACTTTTATGGATCTGAGCTTCCATATAAGTGCATGACAAAATTGTAAGAATATACGTAAAACAGATGCTTCATTGAGCCAGGGATATATTGTGAATATTATAAGAAACCTCACTCTTTTATAGAAAAACATGATTTTCCTGTCAAGCTGTACCTTTCAGAAGCTTGTTGATATACTGTTTTCCAACATTTTCTCCTTATCCAAATATAGGTTCTGTGGAGATTGTCATCTCTTATCATCTATTACAAAAGGAACAAAATTAAGTCACAAATATTAGTAGTTCAGTTACAAGTGACAGAAGACAGAACTCAAAATGGCCAGTGGTAGGAGTAATCCCACCTGAATCACATGATGAAAATGAGAGATGGAACCTTTGCCAAAGATACTCCTAGAAAGGTGGGAAATGAATATTATGCCATAAATAGATAAGGTCCATTGCAGCCAAACAGGGTCAAAGCCACATCAAAGACCTTTCTAAAAACTTCCATGAGTTATAGAGATAAAAACTAGAGTATGAAAACTATCATTTCACAGAGTAAGCTACTGCTCTAAGATGCCTTATCTAGCTACTGCTCTAAGATGCCTTATCTAGGTCCAATTCTTTGAGAATGCCAAATTTTAATTTTCCTTTTTAAAAATTATTTTAGGTATCGTTACAGAAATGAAGAGTGATTTCCTACTGCTCTAATTAGCTTTTCATATGCCTCCCCAGAGAATTTTTCTGATTTACAAACTAGCGTGATACATGAAAGGTTTACCTACATATTTTTAAATAATCAACATAAATATGAATTTTTATCAGGGAACTAAAACTATATATAAATTCTTCTGACCTATGACTCTTAGATAAGAAATGGGTTATCTACTAATTAGTATCTTTCAGGGTCTTCCCATTTAAAGGCAGAATTCCTAAATCTATGTTATTTCAGGCAGAATAAAACACAAATGATATTTCATCTTTATCTGGGAAGGCCTGCGCTAGCTAATCTGAAGAAATGAAAATCTATCATATTTCTACCATATCAAGTTTATAACATATAAAAAAAAATGCTTATGTGTGAGTGCATATGGTATCTTCTCAATGTGAAAAATAGCTTCATACGACTATCTTTGTACTAAATGATGAACGAACAGAGCTACTTTTTTTTTTGGCCGTGCCACGCAGCATGCGGGATCTTAGTTTCCGGACGAGGGATCGAACCCGTGCCCCCTGCATTGGGAGCATGGAGTCAACCACTGGACCACCAGGGAAGTCCCCAAAGCTACTTTTTTTTTTTTTCTCCTTTTTTTTCTCCTTTTTTTTTCTGCAGTGTGTGGGCCTCCCACTGCCGCGGCCTCCCCCGCTGCGGAGCACAGGCTCTGGACGCGCAGGCTCAGCGGCCATAGCCCACGGGCACAGCCGCTCCGCGGTATGTGGGATCCTCCCGGACCGGGGCACGAACCCGCGTCCCCTGCATCGGCAGGCGGACTCCAAACCACTGCGCCACCAGGGAAGCCCCCCAAAGCCACTATTTAATGTCAACATCTTTAGGTTTTAATCCCAGAGATTATGTTCAATTTCTAAAACCAAATACTTCTGAGTAACTAACTCTACTTTCACAAATAAGTGTCAAAAAATATGCCAAAAAATAATTTAATATTTGTAAAGGAGTCTTTGCCAGGATGTATATAATTTCTGCTTTTACAGTACATCCTAAAGTTCTTTTTTTTTTTTTTTTTGCAGTACACGGGCCTCTCACTGTTGTGGCCTCTCCCGTTGCGAAGCACAGGCTCCGGACGCGCAGGCTCAGCGGCCATGGCTCACTGGCCCAGCCGCTCCGCGGCATATGGGATCCTCCCAGACCGGGGCACGAACCCGTGTCCCCTGCATCGGCAGGCGGACTCTCAACCACTGTGCCACCAGGGAAGCCCTCCTTCACTTTTAAGTTCTGTGGGTTCTCAGCAATTGTGCAAGGCTTTCCTATTCTGAGGTATCTGGACTTTCAGAGATTTGCTTGGAATAGTAAAATCAGAGGACAAATTCATCAGGCAGGGCTAGGATATCTGTGGGTAACAGTTTAATAGCTGCCAAATTTAGGGTTATAAAGAGACATCAGAAGCTGGATACGGTCTTGGGGGAAGGGGATGGCTAAACATGGTATGTCAAAAATCCTGAGAAAATAACTGATTTTTTGAGCCAGGGATTGACTTTTTCAGGCTCAGAACAGAGGGTAGACTCTATAAAAATGGCAAGTAGAAAACGGCAGAAATCCTTGGTCAGAAGATGGCAAAAGAAATCGATGTACTATGAAGCAAATGCAATTTAAGGACACTTTTTCTTTTCTTTTCTTTTCTTTTTTTTTTTCACAAGTCCCTTCCAAAGTCTGGGCAAGGCTCCAGCATTGTATTCACATGCTCCTCTATTTTTGTAAACTTGTCCAAGTTGGACATTTTAAGAGTAGTCCCTTATGACCCTGTTTCTCCACTCTGACTTTTTGTCTATTTAGCCTCCTATCTGGTGATATGGAGTAGCTGTGGCCACTTTGGAGATCTAGCTAAAGGGATATTGAGCAGTTGCATTAACTCATATATAAAGAAAACTTGACAAAGGATTTCCCAAATTTGACAGCTACTAAAAATGTACATGACATAATCAATAACAAGTTGTGAAACTGACAGAAACTTTTGTACACTGTCAATAAAAACAAAAACACAAAATTCCATGCTTCTGGCCATGGCAGAGTAACAGGTTTCAGGCTTAACCTACCATAAAAAACAACCATATAACTGTACAAAATATATGACATAACTATTTTGAGGCATCAGACTACCAACAGGTCTGTAATTCTGGAGAGAAGGAAAGTACATTGGATGAATCCCACTTTTGCCCTAGCTTTCTATCAGAGAGCAGTTTCCCATCATGAAGCAGGGAGTTGAGGCCCCTGCAAAAAGCAATGGTCTTGCTGAGCTGAGAAGGCAGAGGATGGAGAGCAGGGTGCTGAGCAGGGCACCAGAAAGGTAGGAGCTATAGAAAGAAGTAGGTATGGATTATTCCAATGGGTCCTTGGAAGAGGCTGGGCTGCACTCGTGTGGCACAAAATTCTGTAAGGCCAAACAGAAAGGAATGGTTCTGAAGTCAAGAACTGAAGTGAGATGTCTGATAGTGTACAGCACTGGGAGACTGAGTTCTGGCCCAAACAGAGTAGAGAGACCTTGCTAAGCATCACTGTCATTCAGTTGAGACCCAGAAAAGCTGCATAGATGAGTCATGCTACAGAAAAAGGAAAAAATACTGATGAAGAGCAAAAGGATATCAAGCCCCAATCCACATGTGTATTAAGCAGAAAAGCTTCAAAGTGAATCAGCAGAGTATCCCAGTTGGCAAAGTTGGCAAAGCACAGAGACAACATATTCAGGAGGCCTGGAATCAGTAAATGTCAGCAAAGTCAGAGTTCAGCCACCAGAATGGGTTTTGGGACAGAGTTTTAGTCCTGGGAAAAGCCTGGGAGAGCATGATAGCATCCCAGGACCTGAGAAACATGACATATCATCAAAACAAAATCCCAGTCATGAGAACAGGACCCCAGTTAAGAAAACTTGGGCTTATGTAAGGATCAGACTAACAGCAAGTAGGACAATTTTGGAGGTAGAACTATTTCAGTACTTCCTGTCTCCGGTCAGATTTAGTTCTAGGAATTATGGGCAGGACCAACACTGCAGGTGGAAGCTAGGTGGTCCTAACCGTGAGGATCTAAACAGAGGGGGAAGATGGGGAAATCATACAATTGACGAGGGGGGAAAGCTTGGTGACTATAAGTCTGGGTTCAGAGGAGAACAACAGCCATATCTGGACAGGAGAAGCCTAATTGGAACAGGGTGGATGGAGAAGAAGCACAATGTGAGCCCAGGTGGGCAGAGGCTGTGAGACTCTCTGATCAAAGAGGACAGGTTGGAACTAGGAAGGCAACTTGCCTCCACTTCAAAATTGCCTTGTGGACCAGCCTGAGTTTTCTTCCTGCTGTTTTAAATGCAGTCTGGTTCCTAATTAGGACCATGTGTCACTCACAGACCAGGCTATCAGTGACCATTATATGCTTCTAAAATTACCAACAAGTGTGTATGTGAAAGAAGAGCTGCATTCCCAACGTGACAGTGACACTTGCTAGACTGACATTGTCAATACAGATCAAAGGACTAATTAACAATCAAAGGGAATAGTTTTGCCACACAGAGCAATCTAAAGCTGACTTCGTCTGAATACCTTGGCAGTCCTAGGAAATCAAGCATTAGGAATCTGCTATGAATCCTTCATGCCAGAAACAGCCTTGCCAGTGATAATTATGAGACTGATTGGGCCAAACAACAAAGGAAAGAATAAGCCAGGCTTGGTAACTGGGAGCCCTGCTATGCAGGCCTTGTTGGTCATCACCAGTGGCAACAGCAGGTTTCTGTGTTTGTTTCTGCAAAATCTGTACAGAAACAAAAAGCAGAAGAGACAAAACTATTGTAAAGGAATAGATACTGCGAACAATTATCAATGAAATGATTGTGTATATAAAAACACAAGTAAACGAACTTTCTGAGATAATCACCAAGGTCGTTAGAGAAAAAGAAAATGCACACAAAACCCAATATCCTTCTAATGTTAATGCTTCTATTTCTACCAACTTCCCCACTCATTGCCTGATCTAGAATTTTATACCCAGGTTTTTAATATTACATTTTAATAATTTATATTATTAATATTCTCTTTAAAATTTGTTTTGAAATTTATATTTGTATTATGTTGGTAATCATTATAATTATTTATGCTATTCATTTAACTGATTTTTACTATAACTGCCAGTACTCTTATAACTTCACCATTCTCAGTTTCTTCATTATGATTCATCTCCTTGGCTGAGAATATCTCTTAGTAATATTATCTGGATGGAACTTTTGTACATCTCATGAGCTGTGCATATTATACAGTATCCTTCTGTTGCCACTGCACAAAAAAGGCAATATGCCTCAATGTGGGATCTTTAGTCATAACATGGTCGTTGTCTTCCCACCACTTTAAATATTGCTTCTAGCATTGCCATCTAGAAGTGGAGACATCCTAGATCCACTTAATTTTTTTTCTATACAAATAATCTGATTTTTTCCTACCTGGATGTTTGTATTTTTTTCTTATATCCTTTGAAATTCAGATTATCTCAGCAGGAAGTACCTAAATATTGGCTTCATTTCATTAATGCTGCCTGCTTCTCAGTGAGACTATTTACTCCACAGATTCAATGCTTTCTTCAGTTTAGGAAAGTTTTCTATAGTCACAACTTTGATTACTGAGATTTTACCATTCATTTTGATATTTTGTTCATTTACTTGTTATGTTGGTTCTCCATAATCTTTCATGTTTCATCTTAGCTGTCATCATCTTCCTATCTTAATCCTCTCACTCTGTATCCTGGAAAACTTTCCCAAATGTGCGTCTCACATCACTCATTCCCTTTTCTGTGGTGTCAGTTTTTATCTTTATTATATCTAATGCATATTTTATTTCTCACATGGCAGGTTTTAGTATCATCCTGATATTTACTCTGTCTCGCTCTGTTTTCATCTCAGTCCTTTGCCTTATTTCCTCTTTGTTCTCTTGTTTCACAGTGTTCATGTTTTGAATTATTGAAATTACAAAACAATAGCTTTTAAAATTTATCTCCACGTACTACAATGTATTACCACCACATCTGCACCTGCATTTTAAATGTTCTCCTCCTTGTATGCTACAAAACCTGTACATAGATCTCATGTTAGTACATACTGTTTTCCTATTTATTCATCTTAGAAATCAGACATAATATCTGCCCTTAATTGGGGGCGAGGGGGAAAGAACTATTCATGATTTCTCTACTATCCACCTGTATGCTCTTAAAATCTCCATCTCAAATATAAATCTGGAAACCCTGGTTGGTCTGCACATCTCCTTGGCTGTGTTTTAGCACTTATGATCATGGAACTAGTCTCTCCACTGACCTGTACGTGGTCAGCCAGACGTCTAGATGGACACATATTCCTGCACAATCATGGGCAGGGAGAGGACCCAGAGCTAGCGAACCCATGGTCACCAACCCATGGTCACCCTTTCTCATCATGGGCAGGGAGAGGACCCAGAGCTAGCAAACCCATGGCAACCAACCCATGGTCACCCTTTCTCACTAACACCTTCAGGTCTCATTTATACTTTTTTTTTGCCCCTAATCAAGGTTAAATTACTAAGAATTGTAAACCTTCAATGGATATAAGAGACTGGTTGGAAAGACTGATATGAAAGTGGGGGTAAACTGGCTGCAGCTGCCTCTGATATTTGGTTGACTAGGATCTTATACCTTTGTGATAGATGTATTCAATGAGGAGAATGAAATCACTCAATTTTCCTGTCTGACTTACATTGTGCCCTAGATCTCTAAGATCCCAAAGTAACTGGAAATTTCTCCAAGGATCTGGCAAAGCATTGGCCAAATAGTCCTAATTCCACGTTATTATGAATGCATATATTTCTGTGACTATAATAACATTTAATTGGAATTTGTGACTGTATCTGCATTATCAAAAACTGTAGGCCATTAAGGATAGGACATACTCAAGACTCCTTCCTCCCTTACATTCCTTCCCCTTCTCACTCCAGCCTGCAAATACTGGAAGGAAAAATTTTTATTAATCTGATCGATCAGATTCAAAAAGAATGATCAGACTGACACTGCTAGTGGAAGAAGTAACTGTATATTTAAGAATCTTATATATGGGTAAAGCTCTCTTCCTCTACTGGGAAAGAAAGGTCCCCTAGGCTCTGCCATCCCTGAACAGACCCTATCACTTTTCTCTTTCTCCTGCCCTTTCTTAAAAGTAGCCAGAGGGTAGTGAGGTCCAAGATATGGGTCTGAGGAGAAGGACTGTCAGCAGGAAGCTGAAAAGTCCACGTTCAAGCTCAGCCATCCACTTGGGACACAATCCCAGTTGATGATAAAGTGACAGTTCATTATGTCCCTATCTCTTTGGAACTGTATGAAGAGGAGAAGCAATGATCTGAGGCAGGATAGAGTTGTTCCTTGGTCTCTGGCCTAATTTTATCTAATATACCTTAATTTGTTCCAAATGTAATGGAGAGTAAGCCAGTAGTCATTTGTCAGTTGCTTAACCTAGCTTGTATTTGTACTAATTTAAATCATATTTAAAATATTGGAAAGAAGTATATAATATAAAAGGTGAGCAAGAATAACTCCTATAAGGAGCACTCTATGGAAGGCAACAAAAAACCTGGTATTGATAAGTTTTTCATTGTTTGAATCTTCAGAGAAAATAATTGTTTATTGACCAAGTGGTACTAAATTCTTCAAATTCCATCTCAAACTTCGCCTCCACAATAACAATACTGTCTTAATTATTCAAATAGTATATTTATATTAATTTATTCTTATCTTTCCTAATGATTTTTAATCCTCCCACTCAGAACTACCAACTATATCAATTATATGTAATATATAATTATTAAATATAATAATTTCATTATAATTACATGTAAAATATATATATACACACACCACCAATTATATTACAAAGTTATTAACAGAGAAGTGTATACAATGCCCAGACACAGTCTCAAGTGTATCTAATACATACATACAAACAATAAGAACTCCCAATCAATTTCAGTTTGCAAACGCCAAATTCCTTTACCCACACTTATTCAAAATATATCTTCTGTATGACTCTTTCTTAAACACTTGGGGCATAAATAAGAATAAGACAGAAAGAGTTCCTAGTATATACCATTGTTTTAATTCCTTTATTTTAAATGCGCAGGCAAGGCATTGGTTACACCTCCTTGCTTGTTTAAACTTGCAATAATTTAGAACTCTTCCACATACACAGCATTTTTTTTTTTTTTTTTGGCTGCACTGGGTCTTAGTTGCGGCATGTGGGATCTTCGTTGTGGCACACGGGATCTTTAGTTGCAGCATGCGGGGTCTTTTTTTTTTTTTTTTTTTTAGTTGCGGCATGCATGCAGAATCTAGTTCCCTGCCCAGGGATCGAACCCAGGCCTCCCGCATTGGGAGTGCAGTCTTACCCACTGGACCACCAGGGAAGTCCCACATGCACAGAACTTTAGAAAGACCATGAATTTTTTCTCAGCTTGATATCAAATAGATTATTAGCTCCTATTTCTGCAAGTACTGGAACAACCTTCTTAGTTACACAGATTGCGATAGGCTCATATTCCGGAAGGCACAGGCCATGCCTAAATTACTGTAGGTGATCACTATGTCACTTTTCTTCTTTCCTTCCTAGATTTTCCTGAACCCCCAGTCACTTCTTAGCACCAGTTGTATTTTTCCAAGGGTTCTTTAGTTTCCATCCCTCACTACAGTTTATCACTTCATTATTGTCTTATTGTATCTGCCACAGTAGAATTACAGTATATTTTCATTTCATGTAGAGGGTCTGCATTTACCTGAATCGAATTTGTCAGTTAGCAAAGTTGTCAGAGCTGTCACAATTACAGTTCATCACCCTCAAGCCTCTTGATGGTTAAAACACTGCATTGGCTACAGGTGTCGAAATGTTCAGTAAGTTTTTGTTCCTTTTGAATTTCAGCAGTCATTTATTACAGTGATTTAGGGTGAAGTTAGCCTAGGGTAGGTATTTGTGGCAATAAAGCACTGTCCTCTAGAAGATCTGCTAGTTCCTTACCTGTTTATTCCTGCTCTCACATGGAGTACTGAAATGCAATCACTCTATATCAGAACAATTGTTCTCCCATTTATGAGCTAGTCTTTTACAGGATATGGCAGAGCCTATGTGAAAATTTCTTGTAGGCAGAGTTTTAGGCAGCTACAATCTTAAAAGACTTCCCAAAAATCTTTCCAAGAAACCCAAAGTTTCTGGCTATACCATTTGTACTTGTGAACTCTGAAGTGTTGGTACATTCACAGTAAGTGACACACTATGAAATCTGTCTTTTCTGCTGAAGAGTGGAGCATGCTATAGTAATTCAAGAGTTATGCTTTAAGGTTTAACACACACACACACACACACACACACACACACTCTTCTGTCTGTCGTGGCATTTACATTCTGTGCTTCAGATTTTCCTTGACTTCCAACGGGGTTAGGTCCTGATAAACCCATCACCAGTTGAAAATATTTTAAGTCAAAAATACATTTAATACACCTAACTTTCCAAACATCATGGTTTAGCCTAGCCTACCTTAAACATGCTCAGAACACTTACATTAGCTTCCAGATGGGTAAAATCATCTAACACAATGTCTATTTTATAATAAAATGTTGAAAATCTCAGGTAATTTATTGAATACTGTACTGAAAGTGAACAACAGAATGGATGTTTGAGTTCAGAATGCTTGTAAGGGTATCATGTGGCTGACTGGGAGCTGTGGCAGCTGCCCTGCCCTGCATCATGAGAAAGTATCACAGCCCAGGATACTCCATATTGCTGACCCAGGAAAAGATGAAAATTCAAAATCCGAAGTGTGGTCTACTGAATGCATATTCCTCTCACACCATCATAAAGTCCAAAACTCAGCAGTCAACCATCCTAAACTGGGGACAATCTACTTGAAACCCAGTCACCAGGAACTGCCCACATTCCAAACTAAGAGAAAATGAGGAAGTATGTTATTAAAGAGATAAAGGTAGAGAGATGTTAGATATAGTCTTATATCTAAGTTTCTCACTAGTCAGCTGATGATCCTTCTGTGACCAGATAAATATCCTGGAAGACATTCACCAATAAAGATTTGTGAATGCATGCTGTCTTACTCATAGCTCTTTAAGCTGTTTGCTGCCTTTTTGCTTCTTCAAAGAAAAAGCCACCAACCCTAGACTTCCCAATATGCCTGTTTTCACACAGTACCTGACTTTATCACCTCTTTCTCATGCATCTTGTGATTAAAGGCTTGACCCTATTTCCACCTCAGACTAGCAGTTTTAAAAGGCAGTTCCCGGGCTTCCCTGGTGGCACAGTGGTTGAGAGTCCACCTGCCGATGCAGGGGACACGGTTCGTGCCCCGGTCCGGGAAGACCCCACATGCCACGGAGAGGCTAGGTCCATGAGCCATGGCCGGTGAGCCTGCGCATCCGGAGCCTGTGCTCCGCAACGGGAGAGGCCACAACAGTGAGAGGCCTGCATACAGCAAAAAAAAAAAAAAAAAAAGACAGTTCCCAAATTTGCAGGACTATGAAACTGGATCTGGTAAAATCTTTTTAATGGGTGAGAGGAAAAATATCCACATGTCAGCCATCCAGCAAAGATTTCTCTTCTAATCTTTTATTTGACTGTGCTCTGTGGAATGGACCAGATTGACCCAGGGACCCAGGCACCATTGGATATCAGGGACAGATATGGAAAGCCAGAGAATCCAACTAACCTGAAATGTCTTCTCTGATAAATCTAACTTATTCTGATTTGGACTTCAGGCAGTGTGGTGTAATAGCAAGATGCCTGCTATAAAAATGAGTCTGGGGGTTGAATATTTTTATATAATTTGGTGACCTCATCATGACATCTCTTTGAGCTTCAGATTTTCCTATCTAAAATGAGGAGAGAAGGCTAACTATCCTGTTGGCTTTTTTGTTTGTGTTTTAATGTAAATGGTTTGTTGACCAGAGGGGAGGAAAGAAACAGGGAGAAACCAAAAATGATTCAGAACTTAGATTCTGCATACATGCATGAATTGAAAATTTATTTCATTGAGTTTTGTTTTTTTTTTTTTTTGAAAAATGAGCCGTTTGGATGAATTTCCAGTGTGATTTGCAATGAACAAACTCAGTGCAATTACCCGCCATGTTTGTGGAAAAGCCTAATACTCTGAAAATGACTAGACAATAAAAACTCAACAGAAGTCTCATAGACCAGGGAAGAAAATCACTTAAGTATGGTTGATCTCCTTTTAAACACAAGAAGAAATGCAATTTAACAATGAATTAGCAAAATTTGGATAGCCAAAGAAGATATAGGAAATAACCGTTAGATGAAGTCAAGAGTTAGCAAAAACACAAAATTGGCAAAGTGAAGAATGGTTCAGTGGGAATAAAAAGTAAGAAATAGATAGCTTCAAAGGATCATGCGTAGGAAGAGACAATAGCCTTTTTATGATGGATCAGTTATAGAGGGAGGTACAGAGAAGTATCAATCCCATAGCCATCACTATAGTTCAGGTCTTCATTAATTCACATATGAATTTATGTCCTATGCTTGTGTGGTAGATAGAATAATGGTCCCCCAAAGATGTCCGTGTCCTAATCTCTGGAACCTGTGAATATGTTATAGTACGTGGCAAAAGGGGACTCTGCGGATGTGATTAAATTAAGCATTTTGACATGGGGAGGTTATCCTGGATTATACATTTGGGTCTAATGTAACCAGAGGTGTCCTGATAAGAGGGTGATAAAAGGGTCACAGTCAGAAAAAATGTGATTATGAAAGCAGATGTTTATAGTCAGAAAAATATTCAAAAATATTATCCTATTAGCTTTGAAAATAGAGCCAGAGGGTCACGAGCTAAGGAACACAGGTATCCTCTGGAAGCTGAAAAAGTCAAGGAAACAGATCCTCCCCAGAGCTCCAGACAAAGCACAGCCTGACCTACACCTTAATTTCAGTCCAGCGAAATCCGTTTCTAACTTTTGACCTCCAGAATTGTAGATAATAAATTTGTGTTGTTTTAAGCTACTAAGTTTGTGGTAATTCCCTATAGCAGCAAAAGGAAACTAATACACCTGGTTTCCCCAATCACTCATTCCTGTTTCCAATTGATCCAATACATAGCAACAAGTTAACTTATCTAAAAAGTCATTTTTATCATAGCACTTCTCTGTTCAAAACCTTCAGTGGTCCCTCAATTCTCAACTGAAAAAAATTCATTCCTGAGCTGAAAGTCATAACACTCCCCTCCCTTTTTCTGAAGCATTTCCATTTCTTAAAAATTTTCATTGAGATAAGAACACAACAAATTTTAAGAGTACCATACATTATTGTTGACTATGTGTACAATATTGTACATCACATCTTCAAAGTCTATCTTATTTAACTGAAACTTTGCGTTGATTAATAACTCCACATTTCCTTCTCCCCACAGCCTCTGAGAACCACCATTCCAGCCTTTGAGTTTATAAATTTGACTATTTTAAATACCTAATATAAGTGGAATCATGCGGTATTTGTTTTTCTGTGTCTGGCTATTTCACTTAGAATAACGTCCATTCATATTATCAAATATTGCAAAATATTAGAAAGAAAGAAAGAAAGAAAGGCATCCAAATTGAAAGGAAAGAATTAAAATTATACCTGTTTGCACATAACACGATCTTATACACAGAAATCCTTAAAGACATCATTAAGAAAAACTGTAACAAGTAACATGAATTCAGTTAAGTTGCAGGATACAAAATCAACACACAAAAAAATCCATTCTTTCTATACACTAACAACAAACTATCTGAAAAGGAAATTTGGGGAAAAAATCCCATTTTCAACAGCACCAAAAAGAATGAAATACTTAGGAATAAACTTAACTAAGGAGGTGACAGATTTATATACTGAAAACTACAAAACATTGATGAAGGAAATTGAACAAAACACAAATGGAAAAACATCCTGTGCTCATAAATTAGAAGACTTAATGTTGTTAAAATGTCCAAGCTACCCAAAGAAATCTACAAATTTAATTCAATCCCTATCAAAATCCCAAAGACATTTTTTCAGAAATGGAAGTCAGATCTCTTAACTCTATCACCAACCACCTTCCCAAATTTAGGCATCAGTACTGATTTGCACAAATCTTTATTCCAACTAAACTAGTCTTTCACCAATTTACAGTCTCTTGAAAGGCAATGTCTATAATAGATCTATGCACAATAAAATTCTCCTGTCTGAGAGCATTTCTAAACTTTATTTAAATAAAAAATAAATTGACAGATTAAAATACACAAAATATTCACTCTTTAGATAATAAATTGGGAAAATATTTAAGACAAGCATAATAGAAGAATATTTTTCCTAGTTTAATATCTAATATATAAGGAATTAATATAAATGATTAGAAACACATAGATGACATTAGGGGAATGCATAGAAATGTCAAAAATGTATTTCACATATAAAATTTCAATTGATTAGAAAGTAAATGGATAACATATTCAACCAAATAAATTCAACTTAAATAATTGCATATTATTTTAATCTATAAATGAGTAAATACTAAAAATTATAATTATAATGCCAAGTGTATGGTGAAACACATCCTTAACAACGGCTTTAAAAAGTTAAAATCCTAGAATACAGCATTAAAATTGTAACCTCAACTTTTGATTAATCTATTCCTAGAAATTCAGAGTTCAAATTGTCTGAGTGGGGAATTGCTTAAATTATGGTACATGTATTTTATGGAATTTATATATTCTAGAAGTTTTTAAGAATTTAGGAAAATACAATTTAGAGAATTGTATGTAAATTATGTAAAACAATATAAGACATGAAAGGCCTTATGCATGAAAACGTTATCAGTACTCATCAAAAAGTGATGAAATTGTTTTACATTTTTCTTGTAACATTTTGGAAATATTTTATTTTGAGTACTTATTAGTTTGCGTAAAAATAAACTTTATTTTAAAAAAACATTTCTACCCATCTTTCAAGTCTCACCTTAACTTTGATTCCCCTATATTTTTCTTTTCTTTTATCAGACCAATGGAATATTTTGCTTCTTCCCTTCCAAAGCACACAAAGCAGTTTTCATGAAACTCTTGTCATACTACTTTGTTTGCAATTATTTATGAGCATAGAAAAGGGGACAGTCATGCATATTTTTATAGGACTTTTAAATACATAGTTCAATGCCAAAAATATAGTAGCTGATCAACTAGTGTTTGTTGTAACATTAACCTAACTCATTTTAGTACAGTTTCTGTGTTCCAAACAAGAGTGGATGTTTTTCCCCCATACAACTGACAGATTTTTTTTTTTTTTTTTTTTTTTTCCCCGGTACGCAGGCCTCTCGCTGTTGTGGCCTCTCCCGCCGCGGAGCACAGGCTCCGGACGCGCAGGCTCAGCGGCCATGGCTCACGGGCCTAGCCGCTCCACGGCACGTGGGATCTTCCCGGACCGGGGCACGAACCCGTGTCCCCTGCATCGGCAGGCGGACTCTCAACCACTGCGCCACCAGGGAAGCCCTGACAGATATTTTTAAAGACTGAAATTCTAAGAGGAAAAATTTTGTTTAACATGTTTTGCATCACTGATATAATAAAAGAAAATCTGAATGATAGGACAGGGGTATCCCCATTCAGTTATTTTAAAAGAAAAAACAAATTAGTTTCTGATAAAACCTGGACACTCAAAACTCTAAGAATCTCTGTCCCTTAGCTGCTAGAATCATTCAATCCCCAATGGTTTATCTCTACCAGTATTTTCTGCTGGGTGAGAAGCACTGTCTCTGATGCCATATGAAACACCTCTGTGACCACACCCAGGACAGGACTTCTCCATTTTACCAGAGCCACTGAATTAATAATTCATTGTCAAGGTATTGCTACCTTCCTGAGTTTGGAAATCACCGCTACCACTGGTATTTACTCCAAAAGATATAAGTGCCAACTCTAAATTATGTGTGAGCTCACCATATCTTTTTGGATATTATCTGACCATTCCCCCTATGGCCAGTTATAGAGCTATGTCAATTTCCCTAGCCCAGTCCAGCTTCTTTTCCTTTGCCAGAGACCCATGCCACTAAGGTCCCTGCATGCTTCATGGTAAGGACTGTCCCACTGCTGACATGTCCTCTGCAGAGAAAAAGAAATAGCTATTTGATGTTTTCTCTTTACCTGATACAAGACTATAAACCCTGTAACCATTGGCTTCTTTCTGAAATAAGTATTAATATACTTTTAAAACAAAAGGAAATTTAGTCAAGTATTGAATATTCACCGTACTTAGCAAACAGAGGTAAATTACAAAGACTCAAGCCTCCATGTTTAAACTGATCTCCAATGAGGAGCAGAAAAATCTGCAGCATGTGGTGTACAGCCTAATATTAAGGATCAATATTATGTGCTGCCTTGACATCTGGTGAAATAGGAGAGCCCTGAATGCTCTAACTGCAAGGTTGCCTCTCAACTCTCCTCCCTTAGATGAGGTCTCCTAGCCAAACAGTCGTCCTTATCAAAGGGGTCAGGCACAGTTCCCGCCATACCTGAGTAGCTGGTTTTAACTTCCTACCAACCTGCAAAATTATTCAAACAAGCCAAGCACATCCTCCTATGGGTGCCAGGGAGCATCCTACCCTCTTACTGTGACAGAGCTTTTCACTCTGTTCCCAAGTCCAACACCTGAATGACCCTGTATAGCATACAATATCCTCCTCCTCCAGGCTATGAGTATATGTGACTAACGAACTACCATCAAACTCATCTATCCAGTGTCAAGTCTCAGGTGTCTGACCATCCTCACAACCCTAGGATGGGAATCCCTCCCTCACCAACAGGGCGAATAGGAAGCAATTAAAACATATCAATAAAGGAGCTTCTTGAAAATGTACAGCATGTTCACAAATATGAATTTGGTTTTGTTATTTTTCCCCCTCAGACTAGAGCTCTTGGGAAGATACAGTTTCTTCTTATAAAATCTTCACAACTGGATTTGGCTGAGTGGTGGATCTGCATCAGCAGCTTTGTATTCAGTGCTACTCTGTTCCTCTCAAGCACACCAAACATACTCAGCAATATCCAGAACCACAATCTCTATTTTCTTCCCCTAAAGTCTTTAAGCCACATATACTGAAAATATTATCATTATTAAAATCAGCATCCAAGTCCAGGTCAAGGATTTCTGCGAGGGTAGGACCAGAGGATGCTGATATTTCAGTATACTGATGGAAGAAATTTGTTCCTAGCAAGTGTTTTCAAATGTTCATAAGCCAAAATCAAAGTAATTATAAATGATAGCTTGAGTGAACATTTTATATTTTCCATCTGTTTCTTTGTGTCCTTGTGCTTTTGCTACCTTCCTTAAGGAAACAGGAAAATGAATTAAGGGGTGGTGTGGAATAGTGCAAGTTGTCTCTACCATCCAGTCTTTAGCTATTATCTTAATTATGGCTTAGAAATATAGTATCCCAGTTTGGAGACTAAATTTTCCAGCTTCCCTTGCTCCTATATGTGACTGTGTGGTAAACTACTAGACAAAGAGATATAAAGAAAAATGTTGTGTGGGAGTTCTAGGAAGTCTTCTAAAAGGAAGGCACTGCACCTTTCTTCCCATTTGTGCACCTTCCTGCTGGCTCGGGTATGGCGTGATGACTAGATTTTGAGCAGCAGCTTTTGAACCACAGGACAGAATGCCAAGTATAAAAGAGCATCAGAGGGAAGAGAAGGAACCTAGATTCCTAGAGACTATCAAGCTACCACAGCAGCCCTGAACTACCTACCTCCAGACTCTCTTACATAACAAAGAAAAATAAACATCTGTCTTGTTTAAGCTAACTGTTATATGCAGCAGAACTTCATCCTAACTGATACAGCTGGCATACCTAGAGCTGCTTTTCAACTAGTTCATACCAGCATAGCCATGCTGAATATTAATTTAGGAAATTCTGTTAAATGGGTTATTGAGACAAATTCCACCTAAAAATGCTGTACAGCAGCTGCAGAGGCAGGAAATTCACCCTGTGAATCTTGCTAGTACAAACCCGGGCAACCCCTGGTGGACTGCTGAGTGGACAAAGCTAGTATCAGTAACAGTGTCAGCGGCAAGTTCTGGGCCCACCTGCTATTTTGGAGGAGCACAACATTTGCAGGGGCAAGGTAGCAGAGCAGATGACAGGAGTTGTAGCACTGGTGGCAATATTATCATGACTATTATTAAAAATTCAGGGTCTCCACACACATAGGCAGAGCAGTCAACCACCTCCAAGATGCTAAAGGTTCAGGTGCCAGGAATATTCACTATCCTTTTAACAAAAAAGTAACTTAAATAGTATACATGCTTCCTAATATCAAATAATGGCTCAGACCACAGCAACGGTTAGACAGTAAAATCCACGACAAACAAAAGACCAAGCTATTCATTTCTAAATAATTCAACAACTTATTAAAATTATTAAATTAGATGAATGATTTATCTGATTAAATAAGTAGTTGTATGATTTTATACACATACATATTTAACTTAGAGAATAAAAGGAGAGGGACCTTCAAGATGCTGGAGGAGTAAGATGTGGAGATCACCTTCCTCCCAACAAATACATAAAAATACATCTACATGTGGAACAGCTCTCACAGAACACCTACTGAACGCTGGCAGAAGACCTCAGACTTCCCAAAAGGCAAGAAAATCCCCATGTACCTGGCCGTGTGGCTGACAGGGTCTTGGTGATCTGGCCTGGTGTGAGGCCTAAGATTCTGAAGTGGGAGAGCTGAGTTCAGGACACTGGAACACCAGAGACCTCCTAGCCGCACATAGTATCAATTGGCAAGAGCTCTCCCAGAGAGCTCCATCTCAACGCTAAGACCCAGCTTCCACCCAACGGCCAGCAAGTTCCACTGCTGGACGCCCCATGCCAAACAGCTAGCAAAACAGGAACACAACACCACCCATTAGCAGAGAGGCTGCCGAAAATCATACTAAGTTCACAGACACCCCAAAACACAACACTAGACGTTGTCCTGCCCACCAAAAGCCAAGATCCAGCCCCACCCACCAGAACACAGGCACCAGTCCCGTCCACCAGGAAGCCTACACAAGCCACTGAACCAACCTCACCCACCTGGGGCAGATACCAAAAACAACGGGAACTACGAACTTGCAGCCAGCAAAAACGAGACCCCATACACTCTGTAGGTTAAACAAAATGAGAAGACAGAAAAATATACAGCTGATAAAGGACCATGGTAAAAACCCACCAGACCAAACAAATGAAGAGGAAATATGCAGTCTAACTGAAAAAGAATTCAGAGTAATGATAGTAAAAATGATCCAAAATCTTGGAAATAGAATGCAGAAAATACAAGAAATGTTTAACAAGGAACTAGAAGAACTAAAGACCAAACAAACAATGATGAACAACACAATAAATGAAATTTAAAATTCTCTAGAAGGAATCAATAGCAGAATAACTGAGGCAGAAGAATGGATAAGTGACCTTCAAGATAAAATAGTGGAAATAACTACCTCAGAGAAGAATAAAGATAAAAGAATGAAAAGAATTGAGGACAGTCTCAGAGACTTCTGGGACAACATTAAATGCACCAACATTCACATTATAGGGGTCCAAGAAGGAGAAGAGAGAGAGAAAGGACGTGAGAAAATATTAGAATAGACTGTAGTCAAAAACTTCCCTAACATGGGAAAGGAAATAGTCAATCAAGTCCAGGAAGCACAGAGAGTCCCATACAGGATAAAGCCAAGGGAAACATATCAAGACACATATTAATCAAACTATCAAAAATTAAATACAGAGAAAAAATATTAAATGCAGGAAGGGAAAATCAACAAATAACATACAAGGGAATCCCCATAACATTAACAGCTGATCCTTCAGCAGAAACTCTGCAAGCCAGAAGGGTAGGGCAGGACATATTTACAGTGATGAAAGGGAAAAACCTGCAACCAAGATTACTCTACCCACCAAGGATCTCATTCAGATTTGATGCAGAAATTAAAACCTGTAAAGACAAGCAAAAGCTAAGAGAATTCAGCAACACCAAACCAGCTTTACAACAAATGCTAAAGGAACTTCTCTAAGAAGGAAACACAAGAGAAAAAAAAGACTACAAAAACAAACCCAAAACAATTAAGAAAATCGTAATAGGAACATATATATCGAAAATAACCTTAAATGTAAATGGATTAAATGCTCCAACCAAAAGACATAGACTGGCTAAATGAATACAAAACAAGACCTGTATATATGCTGTCTACAAGAGACCCACTTCAGACCTAGGGAGACATACAGACTAAAAGTGAGGGGATGGCAAAAGATATTCTATGCAAATGAAAATCAAAAGAAAGCTGGAGTAGCAATTCTCATATCAGACAAAATAGACTTTAAAATAAAGACTATTACAAGAGACAAAGAAGGACACTATGTAATGATCAAGGGATAAATCCAAGAAGAAGATATAACAATTGTAAATATTTATGCACCCAACATAGGAGCACTTCAATACTTAAGGGAAATGCTAACAGGCATAAAAGGAGAAAACAGTAACACAAAAATAGTAGGGGACTTTAACACCCCACTGTCACCAATGGACAGATCATCCAAAATGAAAATAAGGAAACACAACCTTTAAATGACACATAAAACAAGATGGACTTAATTGATATTTATAGGACATTCCATTCAAAAACAACAGAATAGGGCTTCCCTGGTGGCGCAGTGGTTAAGAGTCTGCCTGCCGATGCAGGGGACACGGCTTCGTGCCCCGGTCCGGGAAGATCCCACATGCCACAGAGTGGCTGGGCCCGTGAGCCATGGCCCCTGAGCCTGCGCGTCTGGAGCCTGTGCTCCGCAACGGGAGAGGCCACAACAAGGAGAGGCCCACGTACCGCAAAAAAACAACAACAACAACAACAGAATACACTTCTCAAGTGCTCATGGAACACTCGCCAGGATAGATCATATCTTGGGTCACAAATCAAGCCTTGGAAAATTTAAGAAAATTGAAATCATATCAAGTATCTTTTCCGACCATAATGCTATGAGACTTGATATCAATTACAGGAAAAAGTATGTTAAAAATACAAACACATGGATCCACCACAGGGCAGACAGCAGAAGCAAGAAGAACAACAGTCCTGCAAGCCTGTGGAACAGAAACCACATTCATAGGAAGACAGACAAGATGAAGAGGCAGAGGGCTATGTACCAAATGAAGGAACAAGATAAAACGCCAGATAAACAACTAAATGAAGTGGAGATAGGCAACCTTCAGAAAAAGAATTCAGGATAATGATAGTGAAGATGAACCAGGACCTTGGAAAAAGAATGGAGGCAAAGATCGAGAAGGGGCAAGAGATGTTCAACAAACATCTAGAAAAATTAAAGAACAAACAAACAGAGATGAGCAATACAATAACTGAAATGAAAAATATACTAGAAGGAATAGCAGAATAACTAGGGCAGAAGAATGGATAACTGGCCAACAAGACAGAATGGTGGAATTCACTACTGCAGAACAGAATAAAGAAAAAAGAATGAAAAGAAATGAAGACAGCCTAAGAGCCCTCTGAGACAACATTAAATGCAACAAACGTTCACATTATAGGGGTTCCAGAAGGAGAAGAGAGAGAGAAAGGACCAGAGAAAATATTTCAAGAGATTATAGTTGAAAACTTCCCTAACATGGGAAAGGAAATAGCCACCCGAGTCCAGGAAGCACAGAAAGTCCCATATAGGATAAACCCAAGGAGAAACACACCGAGACACATAGTAATCAAACTGGCAAAAATTAAAGACAAAGAAAAATTACTGAAAGCAGCAAGGGAAAAATGACAAATAACATACAAGGGAACTCCCATAAGGTTAATAGCTGATTTCTAAGAAGAAACTCTACAAACCAGAAGGGAGTGGCATGACATACTTAAAGTGACGAAAGTGAAAAACCTACAACCAAGATTACTCCACCCAGCAAGGATCTCATTCAGATTTGATGGAGAAATCAAAAGATTTACAGACAAGCAAAGCTAAGAGAATTCAGCACCACCAAACCTGCTCTACAACAAATGCTAAAGGAACTTCTCTAAGTGGGAAACACAAGAGCAGAAAAGGACCTACAAAAACAAACCCAAAACGATTAAGAAAATGGTAATAGGAACATAACATATTAACAATTACCTTAAACGTGAATGGCTTAAATGCTCCAACCAAAAGACACAGGCTTGCTGAATGGATACAAAAACAACACCCATATATATGCTGTCTACAAGAGACCCATTTCAGACCTAGGGACACATACAGACTGAAAGTGAGGGGATGGTAAAAGATATTCCATGAAAATTGAAATCAAAAGAAAGCTGGAGTAGCAACACTCATATCAGATAAAATAGATTTTAAAATAAAGAATGTTACAAGAGACAAGGAAGGACACTACATAATGATCAAAGATCAACTGAAGAAGAAGATGCAGCAATTCTAAATATATATGCACCCAACATCGGAGTACCTCAATACATAAGGCAACTGCTAACAGCTATAAAAGAGGAAATCGACAGTGACACAATAATAGTGGGAGACTTGAACATCTCACTTACACCAATGGACAGACCATCCAAACAGAAAATTAATAAGGAAACAGAAGCTTTAAATGACACAATAGACCAGATAGATTTAATTGATATTTATAGGACATTCCATCCAAAAACAGCAGATGACACTTGCTTCTCAAGTGTGCATGGAACATTCTCCAGGACAGATCACATCTTGGGTCACAAATCAAGCCTCAGTAAATTTAAGAAAATTGAAATCATATCAAGCATCTTTTCTGACCACAACGCTATGAGATTAGAAATCACTTACAGGGAAAAAAATGTAAAAAACGCAAACACGTGGAGGCTAAACAATACGATACTAAATAACCAAGCCATCATTGAAGAAATCAAAGAGGAAATCAAAAAATACCTAGAGACAAATGACAATGAAAACACGATGATCCAAAACCTATGGGATGCAGCAAAAGCAGTTCTAAGAGGGAAGTTTATAGCTATACAAGCCTACCTCAAGAAACAAGAAAAATCTCAAATAAACAACCTAACCTTACACCAAAAGGAACTAGAGAAAGAAGAACAAACAAAACCCAAAGTTAGCGGAAGTAAAGAAATCATAAAGATCAGAGCAGAAATAAATGAAACAGAAACAAAGAAAACAATAGCAAAGATCAATAAAACTAAAAGCTGGTTCTTTGAGAAGATAAACAAAATTGGTAAACCATTAGCCAGACTCATCAAGAAAAAGAGGGAGAGGACTCAAATCAATAAAATTAAAAATGAAAAAGGAGAAGTTAAAACAGACACTGCAGAAACACAAAGCATCCTAAGAAACTACTACAAGCAACTCTATGCCAATAAAATGGACAACCTGGAAGAAACACACAAATTCGTAGAAAGGTATAACCTCCCAAGACTGAACCAGGAAGAAATAGAAAATATGAACAGAGAAATCACAAGTAATGAAATTGAAACCATGCTTAAAAATCTTCCAAAAAACAAATGTGCAGGACCACATGGCTTCACAGGTGAATTCTATCAAACATTTAGAGAAGAGCTAACACCCATCCTTCTCAAATTCTTCCCAAAAACTGCAGAGGAAGGAACACTCCCAAACTCATTCTATGAGTCCACCATCACCCTGATACCAAAACCAGACAAAGGTACTACAAAAAAAGAAAATTACAGACCAATATCCCTGATGAATATAGATGAAAAATCCTCAACAAAATACTAGCAAACAGAATCCAACAACATATTAAAAGGATCATACATCATGATCAAGTGGGATTTATCCCAGGGATGTAAGGATTCTTCGATATATGCAAATCAATCAATGTGATACACCATATTAACAAATTGAAGAATAAAAACCATATGATCATCTCAATAGATGCAGAAAAAGCTTTTGACAAAATTCAACACCCAGTTATGATAAAAACTCTGCAGAAAGTGGGCACAGTGGGAACCTACCTCAACATAATAAAGGCCATGTACGACAAACCCACAGCAAACATCATTCTCAATGGTGAAAAACTGAAAGCATTTCCTCTAAGATCAGGAACAGGAAAAGGATGTCCACTCTCACCACTATTATTCAACATAGTTTTGGAAGTCCTAGCCACGGCAATCAGAGAAGAAAAAGAAATAAAAGGAATATAAATTGGAAAAGAAGACGTAAAACTGTCACTGTTCGCAGATGGCATGATACTATACATAGAGAATCCTAAAGATGCTCCAGAAAACTTCTAGAGCGAACCAACGAATTTGGTAAAGTTGCAGGATATAAAATTAATACACAGAAATCTCCTGCATTCCTATATACTAATGATGAAAAATCTGAAAGAGAAATTAAGGAAACACTCCAACTTACCAATTGCAACAAAAAGAATAAAATACCTAGGAATAAACCTACCTAGGGAGACAAAACACCTGTATGCAGAAAACTATAAGACACTGATGAAAGAAATTAAAGATGATACCAACAGATCAAGAGATATACCATGTTCTTGGATTGGAAGAATCAACATCATGAAAATGACTATACTACCCAAAGCAATCTACAGATTCAACGCAATCCCTATCAAAATACCAATGGCATTTTTTACCTAACTAGAACAAAAAATCTAAAATTTGTATGGAGACACAAAAGACACCAAATAGTCAAAGCAGTCTTGAAGGAAAACAATAGAGCTGGAGGAATCAGACTCCCTGACTTCAGACTATACTACAAAGTTGCAGTCATCAAGACAATACAGTACTGGCACAAAAACAGAAATACAGATCAATGGAACAGGATAGAAAGCCCAGAGATAAACCCACACACCTATGGTCAACTAATCTATGACAAAGGAGGCAAGGATATACAATGGAGAAAAGACAGCCTCTTCAATAAGTGGTGCTGGGAAAACTGGACAGCTACATGTAAAAGAATGAAATTAAAACACTCCCTAACGCCATATACAAAAATAAACTCAAAATGGATTAAAGACCTAAACATAAGACCAGACACTATAAAACTCTTACAGGAAAACATCAGCAGAACACTCTATGACATAAATCACAACAAGATCCTTTTTGACCCACCTCCTAGAAAAGGAAATAAAAACAAAAATAAACAATTGGGACCAATGAAACTTAAAAGCTTTTGCACAGCAAAGGCAAACATAAGCAAGATGAAAAGACAACCCTTAGAATAGGAGAAAATACTTGCAAACGAAGCAACTGACAAAGGATTAATCTCTAAAATATACAGGCAGTTCATGCAGCTCAATAACAAAAAAACAAACAACCCTATCCAAAAATGGGCAGAAGATCTAAAAAGACATTTCTCTAAAGAAGATATACAGATTGTCAACAAACACATGAAAGGATGCTAAATACCACTTATCATTAGAGAAATGCAAATCAAAACTACAATGAGGTATCACCTCACAGCGGTCAGAATGGCCAACGTCAAAAAATCTACAAACAAATGCTGGAGAGAGTGTGGAGAAAAGGGAACCCTCTTGTACTGTTGGTGGGAATGTCAACTGATACAGCCAATATGGAGAACAGTATGGAGGTTCCTTAAAGAACTAAAAATAGAACTACCATGTGACCCAGCAATCCCACTACTGGGCATATACCCTGAGAAAACCATAATTCAAAAAGTCATGTACCACAATGTTCATTGCAGCACTATTTACAATAGTCAGGACATGGAATCAACCTAAGTGTCCACTGACAGATGAATGGATAAAGAAGATGTGGCACATATATACAATGGAATATCACTCAGCCACAAAAAGAAACGAAGTTGAGTTATTTGTAGTGAGATGGATGGACCTAGAGTCTGTCATACAAAGTCTAGGAATAAGGACGCAGATGTAGAGAGTGGAGTTGAGGACACAGGGAGGGGGAAGGATAAGCTAGGATGAAGTGAGAAAGTGGCATGGACATATATACACTACCAAATGTAAAACAGATAGCTTGTGGGAAGCAGCTGCATCACACAGGGAGATCAGCTCGGTGCTTTGTGACCACCTAGAGGGGTTGGGTAGGGAGTGTGGGAGGGAGATGCAAGAGGGAGGGGATATGGGGATATATGTATACATATAGCTGATTCACTTTGTTATATAGCAGAAACTAACACAACATTGTAAAGCAGTTATACTCCAATAAAGATGTTTAAAAAAATAAAAGGAATTTTAATGTATTTCTTTTATTAATGTATAGTGCCATATTAGCTGTAACATATTTTGAATATTACCCCTGATCATTCTCAGATAGAAGCAAATCCTATTAAGTTAGAATTTTGTAAAAGGAACTGCTTTTCTACTTTTCACACTCTGGACAACAAATTCTTGACTGTGATTACCACTTAGTACCTACCCAGTGATGATTTACATATCTATAAAAATAGTTGAGGGATATTTAACTTTGGGACTTCATATTTTTTAAAAGAAGACACTCATGGGGAAATAACACCATTAACTAAGAATGATGAAACATGCAATGAGGAAAGAACTATAAAGATGTCAAAATAAACGTAAACTATAAAACACTGTGATCAACATTAACTCATAATCCATCTTTAGCAGGAAACTGGTGAAATCATTACATTAGCTATCTGTTGGTACAGGAAGTATGTCTTTTATTCTGTCTACTATTTTGATTTCACCATAATGATTCACCGATCTTCTTCCACATTTTAAACTCTAATAATTAATTTTGGAGGTTGTTCAACTTCTTGTATCAAGGACTTAATAATAATTGCAGAGAATTCTGTCTCCTCTCAATTGCTCTTTTGTCAAAACTTAGCTAAATATAGAGTCTTTGTCAATTGTGTCTTTTTTTTTTTTTTTTTTTTTTTTTTGCGGTATGCGGGCCTCTCACTGTTGTGGCCTCCCCCGTTGCGGAGCACAGGCTCCGGACGCGCAGGCTCCGGACGCGCAGGCTCAGCGGCCATGGCTCACGGGCCCAGCCGCTCCGCGGCACATGGGATCCTCCCAGACCGGGGCACGAACCCGTATCCCCTGCACCGGCAGGCGGACTCTCAACCACTTGCGCCACCAGGGAGGCCCTCAATTGTGTCTTTTAAGATTTTTCTTTCTCTCAGTTATGATCTGCATAATTGTTACCCCCAGTTACTGGGAGTAGTGGTTCTCAAATACTGGCCTACTGCATCAGAATCACTAGAGAATTTGTTTAAAATTCAGATTTCCAGACCAAACTCTCATAAAATGTTCTAGGTAGGACCTAGGAAACAGTAGTTTAGTAAGATGTCCAGACTCAAAATCAAAAGCGCAGCCAGATTTGGGAAACTGATTAGAGAAAGGTTGCCTTTGCTACCTGGTGAGGCTGAACACTGCTCTTTTTTGCCTCTCCTAAGTTCTTTGGGATATTCCTGTTACTACAACTATCGGGTGGGGAATGGGAAAGGGTTCAAAACCTCACTCTGAATTTTGATAAATAGATGTATTTTTTAGATTTAAAACATGGTATCAACTCAATGTGAAAAAGTTCAGTCCCTAAAATGCAGAAATTTTTATTATGTTTCTTCCTCAGAAACATCATCATACCTCCTGTGATTGCAATCACTTCGGTTTTTACTGTATATTTCACATTCATTCTCAGGTAACTAACTTAGATAACTCAGGGACAGGACAATGAAAAACTATTAGAAAACTGTAGAATAACCAAATTAAAGCATGAAGTATCATGCGCAAGCACCGATGAGGCTGGTGATCATCAGACAGAAGCAAAAGGAAGAGTTCTGAATTCCAACCAGATTTGAGCAATCAGATGTGAATCTGAGGTCAGAGGAGGCAACGGGTCATGAATTCGACAAGTCCTGCAAAGTGGGTCTTAAAACAGAAGTCTAAGGTCAGCAGAAAGCAGGAAAGGGTTAAGTCCATGGTTTTAGGCAAGGCTGGAGAGATCAGCAGAATCTTGAAGGTCAAAACAAATACAGAATCCAACAGCTTAGAGAATTTGAAGCAGTGGCATTCCTGAGTAGAACCAGAAAAGAAGCTCTGAGCCTAAGGCAGTGAGTGATTTTCTCTGCTCATATGGTTCTCTACCTCCTGTTGGATACACGTGGCACAGAGACCACAGGTGTATAATCACTGACAGAGGATGTTTGGAGACTTGAAAGGTAAATATGTACCTGACTGAAGTAAGAGCAGAAGTGTGACAGTTCCTGGTCGCTCTTAAACATTAAAAGTGCCCAGCAGGCAATTCATTCTACCGTGTTTATTAATTCCTTCCCTGTACCTCACAATGTACAAATGCAAGTTCTGGCCCCTGCCTCCTGTATGTTTATAATATATAAAAGACCTGGGGAAATCTTTCAGCTCAAGTTTTTTAGGCAGCTTAATTCCTCATTAGCTTTCATAAAGCTCAATTCACTAGGTCAAACTCTGTTGTTGAAATTAAAATAGTCTAACCAGTAAAAGGTTCTAAGCATCCACTTGAATAAGAAAATGGAAGTTGTTAGTGGGAGGCATGGACTTCTCAGCCCTCACAACAATGTAGGATAAAAAACAAAAACTAAACTGTGACCTTGCATAAGTCTTTGAATATCTCTAGGCCTCAGTGTCCTCCACTGCAAAATCAAGAGGATAGCACTGCCCAGTATTTGGCCAGTATTTTCTTTTAATTAAATGAGTATCTAATTCCATGAGTATCTAATTCCAAATACTCATATTTTGATGACACAGAGAGCAAAAACATTCATAAAAATGGACAAAATTTTAACAGTTATGTAGTTTTTAAAAAGAGCAAATAAGAACCAGGACTGGAAAAAATACAGTCAAAATTTCTCCAAAGAAGATATACAGATTGCCAACAAACACATGAAAGAATGCTCAACATCATTAATCATTAGAGAAATGCAAATCTTTTTGTAATATGTATTTTCTTCTTTCCAGTTGCACAAAAACATTAGAGAAATTATAAGTAGTGTTAAATTTGATACCGATTGATAACTGACCCTGTATCTAAGTACAGGGTCAGTTCTGCTTTTGATAAGCAAATTCCCAAGGAACATATGGATATAGAAGTAAAACATGGCAAAGAACCATATCACTCCTGCCTAGACCTCTATTCCACAGTCCAACTGAGGACTCTACTGAACTAGTGTGAGCCTTGAGAAGAACCTCAGATATCTGCCTATCCAAATGATTCTGAGAGGCTTGGAACCAAAGGTAGCTGAAAGGCTTTGCTTATTTCTATATCCATGGTCAACGAAATCTCTATATTCTTACCTTCCTACCTCTCCAATGCAAGTAAAGACCAATAAATAGCACATGACCAACTGAAAATAAAGAAGCTAGAGAATTACTGCCAGTGCCTTGAGTATAGCAGGTATAGTATACACACTCAGACATACTCAGTGCTTTCACAGGCAGAAATGTAGCTCACATGTAGGAAAAAGAAAAATTATACTGAGAAATGACAGCTGAAAGCGTTCAACCCTTAGCCCTTGCTGAAAATGTTCCCCAATAGAGTATCTCAGAATGATAATTATTGGAAATATAGTCAACAAATTTATTCCTAGTTAATAATTATTTGTATTTAACTTCTGTTGAAATGACTGGTGTGATTTGTCTCCTGATTGGACCCTGACTGATAAGAGTACAGATGGTATTTAAGCCATGAGGCTAGGTGGCATCACTAAAAGAGTATAGATAAAGAAGCCAAGAGTTCCAAAGAGTGAGCTTTGGAGCACTCCAACTAACTGACAGGTTTCAGGAAATGAGAAGAAAAAACAGCAAAAAAAAAAAAAAAAAAAAAAGACAGGAAAACATTAGCAACTAGGGAAGTAGAAGGAAAATAGACGATGTGATACTCTAGAAGACAAGTGAAAACAGTCTTTCAAGGAAGACAGATTGATCAATGTAGGCAAAGTGGAGATCATTGGTAACCTACAAAATGATGGAGGAAAAGGCTTGATTAGTACATGTTTAAAAGATATCAGAAATCATGATATTAATGCCAGATATTGTTGAATTCAGGGGAAATGTATAAAATTAGGAAAACAGAGTGCTTTAAAAATTTTTAATGCTCAATTTATAGTGAAGGATTAAGTTATTAATATTTACACCAAATAACATTAAAAAGCAAAAATTACAGAAGATAAAAAGATCAACAAAAGTATTTAAAATAATGCGTCTCAGCTCATGGTAGCTTAACTAGACAAAATGCATTGTTTAAAATTAAATGTCATAAATGAAAAGTATATGTAATTGATATATATATAAAATTCTATACCTTAGATATAAGTAATATACCTTCTTCAAGTGTTCATGAAAGTCACAAAAATTGATTATATATTCAACAACCAAAAAACTTCAATAAATTCCAAAATTTAGAAAGAGTACAGGTAACATTCTCTGATCATGACAAAACCAAGAACAAAAATTCCTCCAACTGGCATGCTACACTAGTGCTTCTCATCAATATTTCTAGTATTTCTACTTTTTGTCATTCCGTGATGCAATAGGACTGTATTTCTCTACACCCTTGAATGTAGGCATGGTGTTGTGACTTGAATTAGCCAATAAAATGTGAGCAGAAGTATTTAAGGTGCTATTCTCTATTTCTCTCCAACTTGTGCTGCAGTGACTGGCAACATTTCAGATGGTTCTGAGTAAGCATTAATGGAGCACAGCCCTTGACTGACCCTAATGACCATGAAGTTAGTGCTAATCTATTCTCAATTGACTGAAACAAACACTTGAATGAAACTAAAAAGTCAAATTGAAATTATAGAATATATGCAGAAAAAAGATAACAAAAACATTGTATATCAAAAGCTATGAAAATACACTTTGTTAAAAGTTATGCTTTAAGTACACATAAAAATGTTCAAGAAGAGCCTTTCTTCTAGAGTGTTGCCATTAATATGACCCAGTTTCAAAACTCGAAGTATCCCTTCCTCTTCCAAAATTCACATGTCCAGGAATTAAAATCCTATTGGCCCAGCTTGGGATTAAATAACACAGGCATGGCCTCTTAAGCTTTTAAAGCCCTCCATTGTGTTTTCAGGCCATTTCCGGAGGGGAAAAGTTATTTTATTACATTTTACCACTTGACTACCTGCTGCCTACAATGACTCAACTGTCTAGATTCTAGACTCAGCAAACAGTGGCACCAAGACAAAGTTGCTAGATGGAAGATTACTACATGATGTTCAGTTGTCTTCCATGAGAAAGTACTTGGCATTAGTTATACAGGAGAGGGCTATCAGTTGAATAGGAAAGTAAATAACATACATGGAAAAGTGTACGTTCTATGCCAGTTTCTACCAGAATTGTCATGAATTCTAAACTAAGAGTCTATAAACTGATCAACTTTTTTATAATGCTAATTTCCTGTGTACATTCTATGGGAAGAGAAATTGTGTTGGTGGAGGTAAGTATGAGGAGAAGCAACCTGCAATTCTTTGAATTAATCAGGTAGGTCATATTGTCCCAACTTTGTTTTGGCACTGTTGTATGTCATAACTCCTACAACCACTACAAATGTCCGGCGCAGGTTTTCCAAGCTTCCTCTCTTGTCCTCTCCATCCAGACAGAGGATTTTCATCTGACTTGACTCCTGCCTTTAATGGGACAAAGGCCAATTTAATTCAGCAAGGCCCACTCTTTAAGCAGCTTCCAGAGCAGAATATGTACTCCAAAAGGCGTCATGGACATCACTAAACCCTCTTCAGTGGCAAGAGCAGGGGAAAAAAAGAGCATCCAGATGGCTACGCTGGAAGTCTTTGCTCTCTTCTGGAACTACCCAGGGATGGATTTCTGATCAAATGAATGCTACTGGACTCCTTTCAAGGCATTAAATGTAATTAGTTGTTAACTGTTATCGCTAAAGGACTCTGCTGAGTGGCTATCAGGGTACCATCTGGACAGCTCATCACATTCACTGGGGAAACACTGAAATCTCCATCCAAAAATGTGTGTCACTTGAAGACATTTATAATACTTGTCAAAAACCCTTGTATCCACTGGGGAACTTGTTCACAGATGGTTCTTTTTGGGTCAAAATTCCACTTCATAGTAATATTTGTACTTCTTTAAAACAATCAGTTTTGAATGAGGATAAAGAGTAACATGTTTTCTTACATCTTTAACAACACTATATCATCTGTTGCATGTGGTTGCAAACCATAGAAAATTACATAATAATCTGAAGCAAAAAGAGAATTTATTGGAATGATATTAGAAGATTGGAGGACCAGGCCTGAAAACTTGACAGGTACCAAGTGAGTTCTGGAGGGCTACGCAGAAGATAACCAGGGAAGGTCACATCATGCTAATAATCATTGTATTGTGCTATCACTTGCAAAAGATTCAAAGCCCTACAAGATAATACCTGTTGGCCAAGCCTGTGTCTTAGCTTTACCATCTGATTTTACTGGTATGAAAAGAGAAAGGAGACATATCTCCTTTAGTTCATACAGTAGAATATAAGTACTGCCTTCAAGCAAAAGGTCTCCAAATTAATATGAGTACAACTAAGAAGCTTGCCTAGAAGGTGAACATCCCAAAGGTGGCTAAACTATTTTACCACAAATCAAACCCCTCCATGACAGCTTTAAAAAAAAAACTGTCTTCCAATTATGTTTGGAAAACCATGTATGATCCAGTCATTAACCAAATTTATATGCACATTCTGTTAAGAGGGTCATTATAGGGAAATCTTGGGAATTGTAGATGAAGTGGTACTTTCCTTGGCTTTTGAGACTAATATCATAAATGGGGAAAAAAAAAAGTTCTTCTCCACGAGAGAATACTGGTTTAAGTGGACCATTTTTTGACACCTAATGGTGTTTTTAAAGTTTCATTAATTATTTATTCCACAGGCATCTATTAAGTTATTTATGTGTCACTGTGTAAGGTGACGGTGGGTGGTCACAAAATAGTATTTAGCACTGTCTCTACTTAGTCTAGTTGGGAAACTAACATATATCTACCCAAAACAATTAGTAAATAAGATAATGTAAATAATATACTTTGATGAAAGTCAGTTAAAATTCTATATATCCTTAAATAACAAGGTTCTACTGTACAGCCCAGGGAACTATATTCAGTATCTTATAATTTACAATAGAAAAGAATCTACTATGTATATATTTGAATCACTTTGTACACCGGAAACATCATAAATCAACTCTACTTCAATAAATAAAAAAACTGAAGACCAAAATTTTAAAATTCTGTATATCCTGATGCTTACTTAATATTCAATTCTCAGCAAGTGTTCTTGGGCCTAGAAAATAGATATGGCAGGAAAGCCAATTTTGTCCTTCCCATCTGTTATGTAATATGCCCAAATGTTACAAATTTGCTCCTTTTACCCAGATATTTAGATATATCTTATCTAGTTCTAGCAACCTATATGCTCCTCCCTTTTCCTCTTGTTAACTCCAGTTCATCCTTCAAGATTCAACTCAGATGTACCTCCTGTAGGAAGCATTTCCTTATACACACTCCACAGATGCTTAATCTGTGTTCTGAACATCCTGTTGCATGTGGTCTTAATGGCACCATACCCTAATCACTCAGGAAATTTATTCCCACCCCTGCTCCCCTACCTCACTTCACTTCACCTACCCTTTGAAAAGGAGGAAGAGTACCAACGGGGGTCAAGGACAAAATGAAATTCTCAGGGACATACATGTAAACCAGAAAACCATGGAATGACATTTACATTTGGGGAGTGGGGGGTGAATAAAAGAATTATAAAAAGAATTTGATGAGAAAATATTGACCTTTGGAGACTCGGCAGGACCCAGAAGTTCTGAACAAGTTAAATAATGACTCCTCAGCAGAATCCAACATCTCCCTTCTTTAGCAAGCTTAGCTGATTATCAACCGCACTATGGCAAGACTTGTGAATTAACATTATTATGGTATCTCAGTGCGGAATAAATAGGAAAAGATTCAGGCTCTGCACTTCTATGGTAACAGAGTAACACTGGTGCCTACAGTAAACATTCCTGCAAAATAGATGTATCAGTCACAGTCACACTCATCAGTGATTTTAACAGAGATTTAATAAAAAGAACTAATAAATAGGATAAAAGAGGTAAAAAGGCAAAAAGTAAACAGAGAGGTATCACAGAAATGGCAACTAAAAGAAGTAGCTACTGCCCTACGGTTCTAAGAAATTAGAAGCTTAGGAGAAAGATCCTGAAAAACTGGATGTACATTTCCAAGAAGGAGCCACTGCCACATGGCACTGGTACCTCAGGAATACAGAGGAGGACCTGGCAGAGCTAGGACTCAGACTTACAGGAGGGACACCAGCTGGCTAGTGCTGGTAATCTGGAAAGATCCAATGATGCTGGTACAGGGAGTACGAAAAAGAAAATGGAACTCGGAACCACCTGCTGCTACTGGAACCAAATGCCACATTCTAAATGAAGTACCATCGCTAGGATGACTCTGATGGGATCAGGAAACAAAAAAAGAAAGAACAAGCCCCATTTCCTCCTTCAGCCTTCCAATTTCTCTCTAGTTTCCCATCTTTGTAGTGCCTAATAGGAGTCAGCATCCAAAAGAGACTGTAGTTTACAGGGTCCCAACCACAGTATTACAAAGCTGAAGCTGGGAGATAAGCACTTGGCAATCAGTAGGGAAGGCAGTGGGCAGGAAAGGAATCTCCAGGTAAAGTTAGGTGTCAATTCCTCTCCTTTCTGTCCCTTTTTAGATTTTAGACTCTCTTAAGGTTTTCAAGACTTCTGAGGATCATACTGTCATGATCCTTACAGTTATACTTTTTTATCAGACCTCTGACATGAACCAACTTGTCCATCCATCAGAGGATGGCCTCTAAGTTGCTTCTAAACTGTCAACTTGTTCATTTTCTGTTGCCTTGCTGATTAAAAAAAAAAAATTCATAGAAAGTGACTAATTTTTTGCTTCTTTTATCACCCTAACTTCTGATCCAATTAGAAAAACTTTTTTTTTAATGTCAATTTCCCTTTAATTCTCAGGAACAGGGCTTCCTTGATCTTGTCTGGAAATGTAGGGACCCATTCCACTCTGAAAAATGTCTGACCTTCTAGATAAAAAATTAACACACTATACAGGGAATAATGAGTCCCATCTCTAGGCAACCATGAGCCGTCAGTCACAATTAGCTTTCAGATACATTTATCAACTTTTATTCTTAAAAAGTTTTTTTTTTCATCTCTGTGTACCCTTTCTAAGCAGCGTTAACCAATACAGACAAAAATGAAAGGTAAGTTTTCCAAGAGCCTCATAACGCTGCACTCCAGCTGAGTACCAAGCCCAGTTTTATTAGTGAAATAATGATGAATGGTTTTTTACACACCTAAGCACAACACTGAGTTAAAATCAATACTGCATGACTCACTTTTAAAACTCTTCTGACAGTTCTACCCTGTAGCTTGGCCTTAAGCCTGTCTTGTCTTTATGGGCTATCAGGTTTGTTCAGGGATCTCCAACAAGCAGCAGCCCCTAGTACCTGCAGCTTAGTGGCTCATGATGGAGGAAACATTCTTTCCTGCCTTTGAATATACTAAAGCAATTTCTCCTCCTCTGATTTTTATAGCTCACGTCCAGTTGGTCAGTCATATCTGCAAAGAAAGGAAAATTGCTTTGGGGAAGTGACATGGACTGCTTAGAGTGAAACAATCAACATAAGAAAGATCCTATATAGCTTATTCTCTCTCAATTTTTGGAAAACATCTTTCACACTTCCCCTCAAAAACTGAACAATATAAAATTAACTTTTACAATGACAACCTTAGGCACCGTGTTAGACACAGTAAAATAAATAGTCTTAAAATTCAAAGACTTCTGACAATCAAGTAGGAATAACACTTTTTCTTTCTCATTCAACATTTTAATTTAACCTAGGAGAGATAAATGTCTATAACCCTTCCCCTTAATTTTGTAAGTGCTCTGTGATTGCTTTAATGAACAAAATACTGCAGAATTGACACTGTACCTGTTTCTCAGCCCAGACGTTATGAAACTGACAGATCTACTATCTCTCTCTCTTGGAACACTCACTCCTTTTTATTGAGATATAATTTACATAAAACATTGTGTAAGTTGCAGGCACATGAGTTGTGTTGATTTGATATATTTATATATTGCAGTATGACTACCACCTTAGCATTAGCTAACACCTCTATCACATCATATAATTATCATTTCTTTTTTGTAGTGAGAACTTTTAAGATCTAGTCTGTTAGCAATTTTGAAGTATGTAATACAGTATTGTAGACTACAGTCACAATGCTGTGCTCCAGAATTTATTCATCCTCTAGTTGCCAATTTGTACCCTTTAACAAGATCTTCCCAATTCCCCTCACCCCCAGTCCCTGGTAACCACCATTCTACTCTCTGTTTCTATGAGTTCAACTTTTTTAGATTTCACATATAAATGAGAATATATAATACTGAAATCCTCACTCTTAAAAACTAGATACCATGCTGTGAGGAAGCTCAAGTGACCCCATGTAGAAGCCCACAAAGAGAAACTGATAATCCAAAAATTTATATGGAAACACAAAAGACCCAGAATTCCCAAAGCAATCCTGAGGAAAAAGAACAAAGCTGGAGGCATAACCCTCCCAGACGTCAAACAATACTACAAAGCTACAGTAATCAAAACAGTGTGGTACTGGCACAAAAACAGACATGTGGATCAATGGAACAGAACAGAGAGAGCCCAGAAATAAACCCACACACCTATGGTCAATTAATCTTCGACAAATGAGGCAAGAATGTACAATGGAGAAAAGGCAGTCTCTTCAGCAAGCAGTGTTGGGAAAGCTGGACAGCTGCATGTAAATCAATGAAATTAGAACAACACCCTCATATCATACACAAAAATAAACTCAAAATGGCTTAAAGACTTAAATATAAAACATGACACCATAAAATTCCTAGAAGAGGACATAGGCAAAACATTCTCTGACATAAATTGTAGCAATGTTATCTTAGTTCAGTCTCTCCACGCAACAGAAATAAAAGCAAAAATAAACAGACCAGACCTAATCAAACTTACAAGCATTTGCACAGCAAAGGAAACCAAAAAAAACAAAAACAAAAACCCGAAAAGACAACCTACAGACTGGGAGAAAATATTCACAAGCAATGCTACTGACAAGGGCTTAATTTCCAAAATATACAAACAGCTCATAAAACTCAATTACACAAAAACAAAAAACCCAATCAAAGGCAGAAGGCCTAAATAGACATTTCTCCAAAAAAGACATATAGGTGGCCAATAGACCTATGAAAAAATGCTCAACATCGCTAATTATTAGAGAAATGCAAATCAAAACTACAATGAGGTACCACATACCACCAGTCAGAATGGCCATCATCAAAAAGTCTACAAATAGGGCTTCCCTGGTGGTGCAGTGGTTGAGAGTCCACCTGCCAATGCAGGGGACACGGGTTCGTGCCCCAGTCCAGGAAGATCCCACATGCTGCAGAGTGGCTGGGCCCGTGAGCCATGGCCGCTGGGCCTGTGTGTCCGGAGCCTGTGCTCCACAATGGGAGAGGCCACAGTGGTGAGAGGCCCGCATACCGCAAAAAAAAAAAAAAAAAAGTCTACAAATAACAAGTTCTGGAGAGGGTGTGGAGAAAAGGGAACCTTCCTAATCTGTTGGTGGGAATGTAAATTGGTACAGTTACTACGGAAAACAGTATGGAGGTTCCTTAAAAAACTAAAAATAGAGTTGCCATATGACCCTGCAATCCCACTCCTGGGTGTATATTCAGAGAAAACTATAACTCGAAAAGATATACGCACCCCATGTTCGTAGTAGCAATATTTACAATAGCCAAGACATGGAAGCAACGTAAATGTCCATTGACAGATGAATGGATAAAGAAGATGTGGTATATGTATATACACAATGGAATACTACTCAGCCATAAAAAAGAATGAAATAATGCCATTTGCAGCAACATGGATGGACCTAGAGATTATCATACTAAGTGAAGGAAATCAGACAGATAAGACAAATATATGATATCACTTATATGTGGACTCTAAAAAATGATACAAATGAACTTCTTTACAAAACAGAAATAGACTCACAGCCATAGAAAACAAACTATAGTTACCAAAGTGGAAAGGTGGGGGAGGGATAAATTAGGAATTTGGGATTAACAGATACAAACTACTATATGTAAACTAGATAAACAACAAGGACCTACTGTACAGTAAGGGAACTATATTTGATATCTTGTAATAACCTATAATGGAAAAGAATCTGAAACTATATATATTATATCTGAATCACATTACTGTATACCAGAAACTAATACAATGTTGTAAATCAATTATACTTCAGTAAAGAAAAAGAAGAACTGAGGTCCCAGTCTGAAGTCCTGCTGAGTTCCCAGATAATAGTTGGCACCAACTTCCCAGTCATGAGTGGGCTACCTTATAAGTGGATCTTCTGGCCCCAAGGGAACTTGATTCTTGACCTACAAAATCATGAGCAAAATAAAATTTCTGTTTTGAGAGAGTATATTTTGGGATAGTTTAACAGTCAGTAGGCACCCACTGTAATGGGTTCCACTGTCTCACATGAAATATTCTGAGGTTCTCACGACTGAGGTTCTTAGTCCAGCACACTAATAACCCCCTTTACTTTTTGCCCCACTGCACACATATTCCCCCCTTTGAGTAACATATTCTTAAATAGGGAAAAGACGTTGATATACAGAAGTACCTTATAAGATAGAAAATTCTAAGTTCCACGTCTGATGATTTACCCCCATGTGAGCAGCTATCTCTGGAAGGGGGCCTGGCAGCCATTGCCTTATGTTTCTTCTCTTCTTTCTTCCTCTTCTCCCTCAGCCATTGTGCCCTTCTCACGCTTTCCCACCTCATCTCTATATTTTATCCCAACAAATACAGAATGAAAACTATGGCCTCGCAGAGGGAGGACAGAGCAGGAAAAGGAAGGCCAAACCACCAGAAACAATCCTTCATCAGACACAAAGCATTGTTCTCTTTGTCTGTGTTCACAGCTCCTGGCCCACTTCTTCAGCTACTGTAGTGAAAACCATTTAAGTAAAAGTTGCAACCCTACAGACACACTCCATAACCCCCTTCCTGATTTGTTTTCCTACAAAGCACTTATTGACAGATAACATACTGCTTACTTACCTATGTGACTTGCTTATTTCTGACCCCCTAATAAAATGCAAGTTCCATGAGAACAGGAATAGTTGTCTGTTTTAGTCACTAATATATCTCTATCCCTTAGAATAGAGCCAGGCCTATGTACGTTTCCCAATAAAATTTGTTAAATGATTACTGTTATATGCGCTTAAATAGATTACCCTCAGAACATATCATTGTTGATATTGGGAAAATGTGCTCAAAAATCCAAGGGCCTACTTTTAAAATTTAGCTTTCAGAGAACACTCTACTTAGAAATAGTAGATTCATTTTCTATTTATATTTGCAGCATCTAATTTTTAAAAAGTCAGCAGTGTAAAACTATTCCATAAATTAGTTATTATTATTTATTTAAATTAAATTTTTTTATTTTAAATTTTATTTTAAATTTTTATTATTATTTATTTAAATTTAAATTATTAGTTAAATAATTTCAAATACATAATTTTCTTCCTGGATTTTTCTCTGCCCTGACTTTGGTCAAGCCAAACTATTAATAATTTGCTAAGGAAAAAAATCTTGGCTGCTTGCTAATGAAAATTTTATGTAGTTAAATGATTTAAGTGAACATAATCATGTGACTTTTTCCCATATCTACGTTTTAGAATTGGGCTTTTTTCTACCATATCTATCCATCTACCTATCTATCTATCTATCTGGCTGCACCAGGTCTTAGTTGCAGCATGTGGGATCTTTTAGTTGCAGCATGCAGGCTCTTACTTGGGGCATGCGGTATCTAGCTCCCTGACCAGGGATCAAACTTAGAACCCCTGCATTGGGAGAACAGAGTCTTAACCACTGGACAACCAGGGAAGTCCCCTATTGTATCCTTTTAAAATAATTATTTATAAGTGATAGGAACTTCTGAGCCATCGGACAAATAAATAGGTGACCACAATAAATTTATATCAGTTTGAACAACAAAAATTGACAGAATGACTTGAACACTTGGATGGATACTAGAAATAACTAACATCTACATCTCATCACTCTCTATGTCCTCATCTTCAATAAACCATTGATCTTAAAAAAAGTTTTAACTCTTATTTGTATATTGCTTCACAATTTGCAAAACTCATTCACATACACTGTCCTATTCAATTCCCACAGTAACAATGAAGTATTTTATCAGTTAGCTACTGCTGTGTAACAATCCAACAGCAAACCTCAGTGACATAAAATAATAATCACTTATCTTTGCTTAAGAGCTGATGGCACTGGTTGCACAGTTCACCTGAGTTCAGCGCGGCTCATTCATGCATCTGCAATCAGTGGCAGGTCACCTAAACAACTATGATTACCTTACCTTGATTCTCTCACAAGCCTTGGGCCTTAGATGGACAAAGTGAGCTGTCTTAACTCTGCTCTACATGACTCATCCCCTAGTTTTGGGCATGTTCTCATGATAAAGGGAGAGGAGCAAGAGAAAAGAAAGAGAAAATATGTTGTCATATTGTTTCCTTTGCTACTGTCCCATTGGCCAAAGAAAGTCACATGGTTGACCCTGGTGTTACAGTATGAGGGAAAAGATATTACAGCGATGCCATTAATTATGGTCATTAATGAGATCAGCTAACTACAAGCATGTGCTATTATTTTTGTTATTTTACACTTGAGGGGGTTAGATAATTCACCCAAGGTAAATCAGCCACGTGGTTGAGCCAGAAGCTCAGGTCTTCAGATTCCAAATATGTTCTTTCCTCTAACCATGTCTGGCCTATACATATACACTCATAGAAGCTGAATTTATTGCCTGTGGAAAGATAGAACCATTTCAAATTACTATGATGCCTCAGGTATTCCAAAAACAAAAGTTAGGATGTCAATCAGATTACTTACTCTTTTTGTAAACTGGATAAATGCAAATTCCATTAGTTCACACTAGTCTCTATTGTTTTTAATGACCAAATTGTTATTGAAACTTTGGGTGTGCATTGCTTGTCCCTCCAGCTAAATTGCCACCTCCTTCCAGACAGAAATTCCATGTTATACATGTTGTACGTCTTTGTATTTCTCCCAGTGCCTGACACAGTGCTGATACAGATAGAAGGTATATCACTTGATTCATAAAGCTAGAAGAACATGATGTCAGCTTGATTGAGTTCTCTGTTACAGAAATTAAAATTAAAAGGAGAAACCAGGGATTTCCCTGGTGGCACAGTGGCTGGGAGTCCGCCTGCCAATGCAGGGGACATGGGTTTGGGCCCTGGTCCAGGAGGATCCCACATGCCGCAGAGTGGCTGGGCCCAAGTGCTGCAGCTGCTGGGCCTGCGCTCTGGGGCCCGTGATCCCCAACTGCTGAGCCCGCGTGCCTCAACTGCTGAGGCCCGTTTGCCTGGAACCTGTGCTCCGCAGCAGGGGAGGCTGCTACGGTGAGAGGCCTGAATGCTGCGATGAGGAGTGGTTCCCTCTCGATGCGGCTGGAGGAGGCCCACGCACAGTGACGGGGACCAGGTGCAGCCAAAAATAAATAAATAAATTTTAAAATAAAAAAGAGAAATCAAAATTGATTTGGGATTGACCAAAGGTAAGAGATAATTTACAACTAAGCTTACATAAGAAAAGAAAAAAGGAATATATTTATGTTTTATTTTCAAATCTTTCTTTCCAGCTAACATATTTACTTGCTCTGCCTCAAAGTTGAAAATCAATTGAGGTGAACTGCCAAGAGCTGATTAGTGAACTAATTCTTTTATTCAGTGTAATAGTCATCACAAATATTGGGTTCAATGAGGTACTCATTTTTCCACTACAAAAATCGAATCCAGATTTTCTTTACTGCACTCTGAGAGATAACTGGATTAATGTCATTCCCTATGCTCTATAGCTCTTCAATTCAGTTACTTTATCAGACCTGGGAAAGGTAACTGTTTAAAGAAATGAGAGGTTTTGGCAAATATTTTTGCTTATGGGTAAGTTAGGGTGCCCCTTTTCCCATGTTGAGTTACCCTCAGAAATGGAAGAAGGGAACGTAATAATTTTCTGTGAAAACTCTGAACATGCCATTTTCTGTTAGCAGTGTAAGTTTTAGAGGAAAACACCAGATGATGCATGTTGTTTAGTTTCCATTGGCAAGACTCTCTAAAGAGAAAGGTAATGGAAAACTCTACGGTGCTGAAATATATGGTCATCAATTTCCACATTTCATTAAAAACTAAAATTCTTTCTTTAATGTTGGGTTTTAGATTTTCAGTTAGGAGCAACTTAAAGCCAAATCAAAGTATACTGGCACCTCAGAATTCTTGAAAAGAGGAACTTGTCTTCTTCATAAATAAGCTTCTCAAAAGGATCCAGTTCATTCATAGTCAAGGCTAACTTCACTATTGAAGTAACAATTAAGTGGCTATAAATGTGAAGTATGTTTCACATCACCTGTAAATAGATTTATACTTTTTGAAACATATTGCAATAATGCCTGCGGGTAATACTATTTCCTTCTGACTTAGAATGACACTGGCCGAATCGTTGCAGATATGAAAATGTTGATTGATAGTGTAACAGGCAAACCAAACTGCTACACAAAATTTGAGATAAGGGTAGATTCATTGGTAGATTATTTTTCAACTATAGGACAATGTAGACACTAGAACTTTGAGTTCAGAATTATACTCAATCAATGTCAGTTTCTGAAAATAAAAAGCATAACCTCTCTGATGGTCATTTTATGTTTCAACTTGACTGGGCTAAGGGATTCCCAGGTAGGTGATAAGACATTGTTTCTGGGTGTTGTCTGTGACAACGTTTCTGGAAAAGATTAATTAGCATTTGAATCAGTAGACTGAGTAAAGGAGATCTGTCCTCACCAGGGTGGGCTGGCATCATCCAATCCACTGAGTGCCCAAATAGAACAAAAAGGCAGAGAAAGAGCAAATTCTCTCTCTTTTCTTGAACTGGGATGTCCATCTCCTCTTGCTCTTGGACATCAGAGCTCCTTATTCTCAGCCTTTGGACGCCAGAATTGAATTATATCACCAGCTTTCCTAGTTCTCCAGATTACAGATGGCAGATTGTGGGACTTCCTCCCCTCAATTACCATGTGAACCAATTTCCATAATAAATCCGTTTTTTAAAATATCTATATGCATCCTGTTGGTTCTGTTTCTCGGGAGAACCCTAATACAACCACAAAGAAGAGTCTTTTCCGACACGCAGACTGACAGTAAATGACTTCTCCCTCTTTACAATAATAACGACACTCACACAAAATGCAGGAGCAGCTTCACTATGGAATAACACAGGCAACAGCACAGCCCTAAGATGTTTTCCTTCAGGACAAATTGTACTAACAAGCATTTGTGTATGTGAAAATTAGGCAAGGCTTAAAGGAAGTAAGATTTCCTCTAAGAATTTTTTTATGTATAACAACGAAGTATATTTTAAGTGACTGAAGTTCATTGTCACCAGATATATTTCATGGTAATAATGATGAGGCTGAAAAAGATGCCAAAAATTTGGTGGCATAATGATTACAACCAGCATGGTTTAATAAACTCTTAAGACTGGAAGTTAGAAGAATTGCATGCTTCATCCCTACATGCCAACAATAAGCCTTAGGAAACTCATGTATACTATTTTGTTGTAGTTTTTCTCTCCAGCACAGTGGGTGGTTGGATTATATGATCCCTAAGTCCCTTCTGCCACTAGGACTCATTGAACTTCCTCTCTATGGATTTTGGGAAACCATACAGTGAACCTCATTATTGCCTTGCCTAATTTTCATCATGCTATATTCTTTATGCTAGTTTTCATAAGTTATTTAATACCAGGGAATATTACCTCCTATTTGATTCAATATGATGATGTGGTTTTTAAGTCTCGAGCATTCATTTTAATTCCTTGGAGGAAAGCAATAGAAAAAGGACATTTCACACTTCAAATGATATTATATAAGGATTGTGTTGTGTTTTTTTTTTACAAAATCACAATTCTTACAAAGACAAATTACCCTTTGTAATGAAATATTAATATTCTTACAAAGACAAATTACCCTTTTAATGAAATATTAAAATACTTTTCAAATGATATTTTATTGCTAAAGATTATGTAACAAAAGTAGTACTTTCATAAACTGTTGGTAGATGATATAGATTAATACAAGCCTAGCAGGATGAAATTTGATAATCTGACCAACAGTCAGGAAAATGTTCAATATTTTATTTCAATATGGGCTATAGAGTTCGAGCAGTTCAGTCCTACAGATATAAGCAACTTAGAGCTCAAATCTGTATTATTGTATCATAATCTTTAAATGTGTTGAGAAGACAGAAAATGGGATCAAGGGTGAAATCGCAAACTCAGCACTTTGGCTCATGGATCCCAGGGTTTCAGATCCAGGAGCTCAGATTGTTTAAACGGTTCTATTCAAAACAAGTCACTACACCTGAAGTCCAGTTCCAAAAAAGAAAAGGAAGGAACAAGAATAAATCAATATGTGGAAAAGGATATCTATTATTGTCTAAGTCTGAAGAAATAAGATATCAATTTATCAGCAATAAAATTCATTTGATTATACCAAAGAATAATGGTTTCCATGCTTATTTTGTTGTTGCTGTTGCTGATGATTATGATGCTAAGGGAAGAGTTCACCAAAAATTATAGCTGGCAGCTGGAAAATGGGGTGCTGTTAGTAGTCTCATGTCCAGGAATAAGATAACAGGTGTTTACCTAGTCCACCAGATGCCATCTCAGGATAAAGGGCTATGCCTATAGGAACTTTTTAAGATTTCAAACATGTATGTCTTCTTCATGTGTTTTTTTTTTTTTTCTTTTTTCTTTTTTTTTTTCTGGTATGCGGGCCTCTCAGTATTGTGGTCTCTCCCGTTGCGGAGCACAGGCTCAGCGGCCATGGCTCATGGGCCTAGCCGCTCCGCGGCATGTGGGATCTTCCCGGACCAGGGTACAAACCTGCGTCCCCTGCATCGGCAGGCGGACTCTCAACCACTGCGCCACCAGGGAAGCCCCATGTGTTATTTTTTTATTTTCCCTTTTTCAGTATGATCAGCAAGCAGCTGACATATTAAAGCCAGCAGTTTCTAGTTGCCATCTTGGTACATGACAAGAAAATAAGTTGAGTGGAGAGGCCTACTGGGAAGGTTAGGGAGACAGTTTCACTTCATGGCCAGTCCTGGGGAGGCAGATACCCAAGGGATAGAATGGATGACAGGCCAACTGCAAAGAAGAAATGGGGATAATCGAATCTGAAAAGTAGGAGGATTTAGCTGGAGAAAAGTTGGGGGAAGGGGAGATGCAGAGGAGTTTGGGAAGCTAAAAACGGCCACAGTGATTTTAGAAATTGATTTGAGATGAGTCCAGAAAATCAGTTTGCTAGAAAAGTGAAGTAGTTGTTTTTCTGCCAAAGTTTATGACTCTATTATTTGCATACATCCATATTAATATTCTTCCATTGCCATATTCCCACCAGGGACTCTTCCATTGTATCACACCTCCAACACACACTGCTGAAAGTCAATTCCAGATTTAACCTCAAATGAACATGCTCACAATCTGAATCTGCAAAGCACTTGGGAGTGAGAATCATGAGGTTAATACAACATAAACTAGATAACCAACACTAACCTAATCTACATTTAGTAATTTAAACCTACTTCCCTTCCTTTTACTGACAACTAAGAACTCTTGCTATAAGATAAATATCTTAGTGATAAACACCAAAAATGTTTGTATTCTTAAAAATATCCAGTTTCCCTTAATTATGTCATTTTTCAATATTCTTGTTAAATGTCATCAATTCTTTAAGCAGTTGTATGATATGTCCCCTGCATAAATGCACTTGGCCAAGAGGGTATGAAAACAGAAAAATCCAGCCCTTGATCTCTTCAAGTCATGCTCCCTGATGAGTGGCTGCCTCTACCAGGAAGAGGGGGCACTTTTCTTTACATTCACTTATAGGCGTCCTATGGGCAAACATCAGGTCTCTTCCACCCTCCTACAATGATAGCTTAACTTCCATTTATTTTCTTTCTCTAGTCACCTCCAAAATCCTCTTCTCTTCTAAGGCAAACTCTCTTGGTTGTCACATATTTTCTTGACCCCTGCTGACTCCATTGCCTCAGGGTTTGACTTTACCCAGAAGTGTCTTATTTTAGTGTTGGCCATTATCATGATTTATCTTAACCCCATTATTTTGCTTCTGCTTCTGTGGCAGCATGGCTTATGAGCCACAGCTCTTGCAGCAGTGGGACACAGACTTGGCTTTGATGACAGGTATCACATGCAGCAAGCAGAAGACTGCATTCTCAGGGCAGGAACCAGGGCCAGTGACATCAAACAGGGGCAGCTGCACTGTCTGAATTGATGGGCATCTCCAGGAGTGCAGCACTTCCTTCGTGGGCATCAGGCTGCTTAAAAGTGCAGTGCCCTCCAGGGACTTCAGGAAGTAGTTGCAAGGAGACTTAAGGGAAGAATGGAAAACTCACATAGTGAGTGCAAGTAAACTAAAAAAATGTAGATATGACCATATTGAGGAACCTAGTTTGACCCCTAGACTGATTTGATCTAGAAAACATAATTTATGCTTTTGTAGCAAGTCCATATAAAGCATATAGTGAAATACTTCAGAAGACTGAGTTCAAAACATCTACTTAGGCAAAAACTTATACAATTGTGACCAGTTAAGAAATGAGATTATACAAGTATATTCAGTGCTAGAGTATGGAACATTAAAATAACATTAGAAATGTTTAAAAAGGTTAAAAATATGATATGGAATATTGAAGGTAGACATAACAGCCTAGAGAAAGCAATTGGCTGAGAGACAAGCTCTAAAACACAGCAAGTGCATATTCAAGGGATGGAAATTGTAGGCCAAAAAATTCTATAGGTGTCTATCCTCTAGAGGGTAAGACTATCCTTATAATCTTAGTCTACCCTTAATTTAGGAGAGGCACTCCTTAAAATTAAACAAATCTATTTTCATCAAATGAGCCTTCTGATTAAACGTTGTAGCCTTTGTCTATTGCCCACAGGGAAAGAATATGCTCATCTGCTAACAAGAGTGATTCAGTCCTAGCTAGTTATATTTCTCATTACAAGTGAGTAAATTGATATTCTAGTTTATACATCTCCCTCTTTTTATTGAAATGAAGCAATTTCCTAGGGTCTAATTATCTCAGAGTTCCGACAAGACCAAATTTCTGGCCTTGTAAAACTGAAGACTAAACCCTGGAATGTGGTAAATCAACCACTGGATGGCTCTCCTAAACTACAGCCAGGATCCCTAGTGTATACAGCAACTGTTGTAAACCTAGAAAATCAACATACCTTATTCTCTGAATTTCATATGAATTTCATTTGTTTGTTTTCTTAATATTTTCATTTGATATATTTAGTAAAAGATGCTCACCCCATTAGCAATCAGGGGACATACATAGTTTATACATAGTGAAAAATTTAAGTAAGAGTAATTAATAGGCATGCATAATTTAAGTTAAATTCCAAGTATTTCTAAGGTTGAGGGTGATATTTAATAACATAAAATAGAAAGGAATATGGAGCCAATACCTTTTGCATCAGATGCAAAACATTTTCCAGTACTCAACTAGAAGTCGTTCTCATTTAATCAAAAGCTAGTGCAGTCTACAAAGTCCTGTTACATTACGGTAGAAGAGACAAACCATTCTGGATTAAAGGTCGCTTCAGCAAGAACTTTTCAAAGTTTGTATCACAGGAAAATTGATCTCAATTCTAATTTAAAGAGCTAAGGGGTTAAATAAAGAATTGATGAGGACATCACTTAAAATCTTATAGTTGAGAAATCATAGCTAAGACCAGGCATTTTCTGCAATTAGTACAATATTAAAGCTCTAATATTCCAACCCCCCCCAAAAAAATGCCTATTGTGATATTGTGACTTATAATAAAAAAGTACTTATTTGGTCTTCCTCTCCTTTCTTGGCAGAGCTCTAAAACCCTTGGAATCTCCTAATGTTGAGAGTTGTAAAGGTGTCTTTTGTTATGCTAACGAAGTGACTTTTGGAAAGCACCTAAGCATAGGAGCTGTTTGCCAGAAGAGCCAACGCTGTGAATAGAGGGTTGGGCTTTCAGTACTATCCCTCTGACTGGGGAAAGGAGATGGGGGCTGGAGGCTGGATTAATTGACAATGGCCAATTATGTAATTAATCATGCTTATGTAACAAAGCTTTCATAAAAATCCAAAAGGACAGGGTTTGGGGAGCTTCTCTGTTGGTGAATACATGGAGATTGGGAGTATTTCCTTAATTTCTCTTTCAGATTTTTCATCATTAGTGTATAGGAATGCAAGAGATTACTGTGCATTAATTTTGTATCCTGCAACTTTACCAAATTCATTGATTAGCTCTAGTAGTTTTCTGGTAGCATCTTTAGGAGTCTCTATGTATAGTATCATGTCATCTGCAAACAGTGACAGCTTTACTTCTTCTTTTCCGATTTGGATTCCTTTTATTTCTTTTCCTTCTCTGATTGCCGTGGCTAAAACTTCCAAAACTAGGTTGAATAATAATAGCCATCCTAATGGACATGAGATGATATCTCACTGTGGTTTTGATTTGCATTTCTATGATGATTAGTGATGTTGAACATCTTTTCATCTGCTTGTATGCCATCTGTATATCATCTTTGGAGAAATGTTTATTCAAGTGCTTTGCCCATTTCTTAATCCAGTTATTTGATTTTTTGGTTTTGAGTTGTAAGAATTCTTTATATATTTGGATTTTAATTCCTTATCATATATATAATTTGCAAACATTTCCTCCCGTTTTGTGGGTTGCCTTTTTAATCTGCTGATGTGTCCTTTGACTTACAAAATTTTTTAAGCTCAATGTAGCCCCCGTTTGTCTATTTTTGCTTTTACTGCCAGTGATGACATTTTTAATAGTACACCTAGATACTTAGTCAATAACAAGCATTATAATCTTCAAATGACTGGAATATTGGTTTGTTTGTTTATGAAGTATGTTAGTAGAAATACAAATCCTAAAGCACTATCTAGCACTCCATGCGAAGTTTCCAAATTTTCTCCATTCACAACACCCTTAGTGTCTTGTGAAAAAACAGGCCAGAAGAAACAACTGTTTCAAAAGAAACAGTTCTGTTTATTAAGTCGTTTGGTGCTTACAGGCCCTAGAGCAAGTATACTAGCAAGACAGCATCTTATATAATTTAGCAATCACAGGAATGACATCTCATCACCTTTTCCATATTCTATTGGTTATAAACAAGACGCAGATCCCACCCACACTCAAGGGGCAGAGATTACTAAAGTATACGAACCAAGAGTTGGGGGTCATGGAGGCCACCTTAAAGTCTGTTCACCACAATAACTAATATTAAAATAAATATATATTTAATTAGTATTAATATTTGACAATCAGTGATATAAGCAAGGTGAAAAAAACTTAAAAACTAATTACCTAAATCATGTCTACCATCTTAATGAGCATTAATTATTATTATATTTACTTAAAGATCAATTTTGACAAAAACATACCAGCAGCTCACAGGCAATTTCAGAAAACTGAAAATGTTTTCAGCAACGATTCTGTTCTACATCAACACTCAACAATGAGGAACATGACTATCTTCATGGAGCCATTACTTTATCTCCACTTTAATGACATGTTGTAAGTATATCATGTGTAGGAAGGTGTTAAGCTGTAAATGGGCAAATAATATCAAGCAAAGGAGATGAGCTAATGCAGAATCTATAGCTGGATAGCTTTATGAAAAAGTATGGTGGTGTGGTTCTTAACAGTTCCCTTATTTATTTATTCAGTAAGTATTTATTGTTTATTTACTATGTGCAAAATACTGTGCTAGTTATTAAAGATACAAAGAGAATAAGTAGTTATTTGCAGATCTGTTTCTGTATCAGTCCCTAAATATTTTCCTAGGAACCTACCCCAGTCTACTGACTGATTTAAGGGCTACATCTCCTACAAATTATATTTTCTACTTTTGTTAATAGCTTGACAAGATCTTCATTACTCTTTAATCAGCCATATTTATTTTTCTTTCCTTTTCATTGATAAGCAACGAACTCATCATTGCCTCCATTTTAGAGTCATTAATTTTACATACTTCATTTCTTGGAATAGTAGAATCAAATGACAGAAAGGAACTTCAAGTGCCACTTTATGTAAAAATCCATCTGATTCCTGAATCATTTATACAATGCCTTGGCCAACAGTATGTCCAGTCTATATTAAATACCTTCCATCATGGACAACTCCCTCCAAAGGCAACCTGTTCAGTATATTTGTCCAGCAAATGTGTATTAAACCACTTACCACAAGTTGAGTACTATACTACATGCTGGGTATACAATGGGGAGTAAAACACACTTGGTCCTTGCCCCTCAGGGTAAGGTAGACAATAAATGAGCAAAATAAAGGAATGCATAAGGATGAATAGTTACAGGTGTTCAAAAGGAAGTGAATGTGATAGAGAATAGCAGAGGATAGTCGGAAAAGGACCCTTAGGAAATGGCAGTTCAATAGAGCCTTGAGGGATGATGGATTTGAAGACCAACCGTGCTAGTAGTGAAGCAGCAGGAAACTCCTCGGTATGTGTGAGGAACTGAAAGGAAGCCAGTGTGGCTCTAGCGTGGCAGACCAGAGGGAGAGTGGCATGAGATGAGGCTAGAGAGAAGGCAGTTCTACTTTTGAATTTGAGATCCCTCTCCCTGTCATTCCCAGGGAGTTAGTCCCAGTTTTTAGTTAGTCCCATTCATTAGTCCCAGTTTTTCTCCCATTGGGTCACTCAGAACACATGGACCTGCCTTGTCTCTAAGAGGCAGGCCTCCCAGCATCTACTTGAAGAGCCTCTCTTGCACATCCGTAGCTTCCCTTCACTTGGCTAAGCTTCCTCAACCCTCCACCCTTCCTTCCTATGACTGACAGGCCACACTTTCAGGGTCATACTCCTCTATATGTCACATAAGAAACAGAGTGGAGGCTTGACCTGGTCTTCAAAGGACGTTCTTGTCGGTAAAAACACAATGATCACAAATTACCTCCTAACCAAGAAGTAAATACCTTACTACTTCCTGCTTCATTCCTTGGTTTTGAGGTTTTAATTTTCTTTTAAATATCCTCTTTAGACCTGGAAATTTCCTAACTCTCTCCTTGCTAAACCTACCCCTTCCTCGTACTAGCTCTGTAAAGAGAACCACCCTGTTTCTGGCATCCAAAACTCTCCCTCTTGATTTTGTATTCTCTTACACCCAGTCTCTGCACCACGGCAAATCACCTCCGATCTGTGCCTCTCTGCTGCCCTCTTCTGGCCATGATCAATGTGAGCGGATGACAAGCAACTCAGCCTCTCTACTCAACACATTCCCCTAGACACTGAGGGCAGAAAAACTCCACCTTAATATAGAACACCTCCCCTGAGCACAGGCACATACCAGTTCCTCACAGAGAGGTACAATACTCACAAGATATATTAGCCCCACTCACATACTATATATGTACAGTATATGTGTGTGTGTCTGTGTCTGTGTGTGTGTGTAGGGAAATATTTCCCTCACTATGCCAGTTTCTGGAAATAGATCAGTAGATCAGAAATGTCTTGTCCTTTAAAAAGTAGGGTTTAATGGGTGATATAGCAATATAAACTGGCAATAATGTGTTTTGGCCAGTGTTGTGATCAGGAAGTTATATAATGCTATAGAAGCATTTAAAAGGCGCTCATAACTATGACCCAAGGGACAAAGAAGTCTTCAGATCTCAATTGTGACCTGAAAATGAGAGTGGGGGTGTTCCACGTACTACAAAGGTTGGCACATAGAACTCAACATGGTTGGCCACTTTGCAGAAACCTGGGTCACTCACAAAGCACTTGCCATCAATCCAGACCTTGGGTCACTCATTCTGCCTCAAGATCTCATCTATCAAAAACTAGGATTCTGGGACTTCCTGGTGGCACAGTGGTTAAGAATCCGCCTGCCAATGCAGGGGACATGGGTTCGATCCCTGGTCCGGGAAGATCGCACATGCCACGGAGCAACTAAGCCCGTGCGCCACAACTACTGAGCCTGTGCTCTAGGGCCTGCGAGCCACAACTACTGAGCCTGTGTGCCACAACTACTGAAGTCCACGCGCCTAGAGCCCATGCTCTGCAACAAGAGAAGCCACTGCAATGAAAATCCCACGCGCAGCAGTGAAGAGTAGCCCCTGCTCACCGCAACTAGAGAAAGCCTGCGCACAGCAACGAAGACCCAACACAGCCAAAAATTAATTAATTAATTAAAATAAATAAAACTAGGATTCTGATGGCCAAGAATGACTCCTAAGAAACCTAAGAACTCCAGCCACATACAGGTAGAGTCAAGACTGATTATTAACTTTGCTAACAGTTAAACCCATCCACCTCAAATTCCTGCTATCTATAGGCAACACCCAAGGAAAGCCTTCTTACTTGCTATCATTTACCATATCACCACCCCATAATACTCTGTGCTGCTTTCCCCTTAACACACCACCTATTGTTCCCCAGTGCCAAACCTTCCCACTATTCCCTCTAGAATCCTGAGTCCTGAGTCATACTAAATTCCTCTATATCCACAGTCTTTTAACTGTTTCCTTCATCCCTCTCATGCCTTAACTTAAACTGGCCTTAGCCATTTCAAGCTGCTATAATAGAATATCATAAATGGGGTGGCTTATAAACAACAGAAATTTATTTATCACAGTTCTGGAGGCTGGGAAGTCCAAGATCAAGGTGTCGGCCAATTCAGTGTACTGTGAGGACCCTCTTCCTTGTTCACAGACAGCCTTCTTCTCACATAGCAGAAGAGATGAGAGAGCCCTCCAGTGTCTCTTTTATAAGGATGTTAACCCCATTCATAAGAGATTCACCCTCCTGACCTAATAAATTTGGGGGGACACAAACATTCAGTCTATAGCACTCCTCTCAAAATCTTGTTTTTCCTGCAAACTTCTCAAAGGAAGGTTTCTCATTCTCTCACACCCCAAACTCTTTGTTCTTATTGCTGTGAGGCATCTATTCAGCCACACTCTCCCTACCTAGTCACCATCAGTCACCGTTATCTACTACCACCTGGTCATTCTCCTTCTTCATTAAAGACCTTGGCAATAACTGTCTTCCTCTCCACTCTGCTCTTGTCCTTGGGAACTTACAAGATCCATTTAGATGATGGAAGCTATAATGGGTCCATTGCTTATGAACATAATCTTCTTCTTACTCTCTGACAACTCCATGTCAGTATCATTTACCAAATTCCATTCTCCATATATCCCTATAATAGTAAATCACAGTACTGGCTCTCTTTTCTCCTCTTTCCACACCCTCTCCCTGGTAAACCTGATTTACAACTACAGCTTCAAGTAACATCTATGTGCTAATAAATACCAAATCTTGACCTCCATCCAAGTATCTCTCTTGAGCACCAGAGACACATACCTGTTTAAACAGATGACATTTTTGATGGCCCACAGATAGCTAGACTCAGTAAGTCCATAGATAAATTCATCATCTTTTATCCAAAAGAGTTGCTTGTCCTGAAAGTGACACCTATATACTAAAGCCAGAAATATGGGTTTCATCTTTTCTTCCCTCTCCGGTTCCTCTGCACACCAACCACAAGACCATCTCTATACTTCTTCCTTTTCCATTGCCATTTTTCTAATTCAGGTCACCATGATCCCTCAAGTAGATTATCCTGCATCTCATCCTGCCACGCCAATTCACTCTTCAAACTGCATCCTTAGTGATCTTCCAGATATGCAAATCTGATTATACCATTCCTCTGACTTAAAAAAATAAAACACTTAAATAGAAGCCTTCTGCCTCAGGATGGAGTTAAAACTCCCCAGTATAGAATAATATTATCTTCTGAGCTGGCTCATTAATTCTCCAGACTCATCTTTCATTCCTCTCACCTGTGGTTTTGTTCTTCTTACCACGTTGAGCAACATAGGTGGCGTACTTCAGGATGAGACAACATTAACAAGTTTCTTAGAACAAGTACAATTCTACTTGCATCTAAGACTAGAAGACACCCTTATTAAGTGCCTGAAGGTGGAGGATACAGGTTTCTAATGAAACCCTGTCAGTGAACCCTAGATTTGTGCATAAAGATAGCCAGTTACACATAGGTTTGATTTCTACAGAGACTTCTGATAAGACCTGAGGGGGCCACTAGAGAGAAAGAAAAAAAAAACATTAACAAGAAAAATTTAACTACACCAGGCTCTTTAAATTATGACAATGCTTACCATGATTGGCCCAGAATTTAGGCTGCAGTGAACCATCTCTAATAGCTCAATTCCAAGTATAATAGAACCAAGCAACTCCTTGATCTTCTATGTCCTCTCATTTTTAAATCCCCAGATTCTGGCACATAATCAATGCTTAACTATAGGCTGAAGATCCCTCACTGGGGTTAAGCCCAGGTAACCTAAATTCTCCAGGACAAATATGATGTCAAACATTCTCTCTAAACCATAGAAATGTTATACAAATGAATTACAGTTTTTATCAAAATAGTCATGGAGAAGATGAAGTAAGTAAAAGTAAACACTGCAATAAAATGACACACATTAAAAGACTAAGAATAGAAAAGATTTGAGAAATCAGAGGCCAAGGAAGTTTTGTGATATACCATGAACACAATGCATACTAACTCACATCACACATGTCTAGGTATGTAATGTTAAATTGCATAAAAGTAAATCAGATAACAATAAATCACATTAAAGCAACATTCTGCAGAGAAGCTACTTTTCTGGTTGGCACAAGCTGAGTATCAGAATTGAAGAGTGAGAGGGCTTGACTTTCTGTTTTTTTTTTTTTTTTTTACTAATTCTTGGGATTTCATGAAGAAATCAGTTGAGAAAAGTGAAAAACCTGAGTGAATTATATTAAAAGAAAACAGTATACATTTTATAATGGAGTTAAGTCAGGTATAGTAATTTATAACAACTTTGACCACTGTAAGATGTTTTGATAGACTCTCATAGCCTCATGTATTCACTCCTTTAACAAATACTGAGCACCTCTGATGTGCAGGTACTGTACTAGGTACTTGGGATATGAACCCAATTATCAAAACAGAGGTCCCTGCCTTCGAGAAGCTTATATATGAGCAGTGGAGACACAGTATCAATAAACATGTAAATTAGTAAATCACATAGTATGTTACAAGACGATAAATCCTACAGGGGAAAAAACTGTAGGCCAAAGGGCCAGTGAAGGGAGGTGGGTAGAAGATGTAATTAATAGGATGATCAGGGTAGTCGTCTTTTGGAAGACATTTAAGCAGCCACTTGAAAAGAGGTAAGGGAATTAATCAAACGATCAGCTGAGGGAAACACTTTCCCAGGCAGAGGACAGACAGCATGACCGAAAGCCCTAGGATGGGATGACTTTTCACAGTTGTGATTTCACACTTACATTTTGATTATTTTATTAATCTGCCTCCTTCTTTAGACTGTAATCTCCAAAAAGGGAAGAACCATATCTGCTTTGCTCTATTTTCTCTCCAGCATCTAATCCTGGGACTGGCACAGACTAGGTGCTCAGAAAATATTTGGTGAATGATTAACTTGTACATTTTACCTAATAAACTAGAAAAACTCTTACCTGGTTTGGTTAAGACAACATTTTCGATTCTGTCTACTTTGGATTTTGCCCCTTCATTCACTTTCAGCTGATTCTGATTTTTGTGTCCTACCCCATTACATACTCGTCCTAGTCTGTAATCGGATGATTGCGTCCTTGCATCAGATACCCATTACTAATTGCAGAAAGTCTTCAGCCTCATTCTCTACCTGATAACTTCATGTATGAGTCCTTATAAACCTTCCAGTACCACCTAATAAATGTCTGCATCTGATTTCTCTTTCCACAGGAATTATTTTTTTTCTCTTGTAAGGCTGAACAGGCTTTTTTCCCCTATTTCTTTATTCTCTGGCTAGCTGCCTGTGTTCTACAGAAACAGTATTCTGCTCTGTGGTGTGATGAACAGAGGTTATCCCACTTCTTTCTGGTAGGAAGAGGATCTTCAAGTTTGGCTTTGAGCTGAAGATGGGTAACACATTGAGAAGAAATAAGGTCACTACTATTTTTCCTGTGTAACTCACTATTAAACATTTTCTTTGCATAAATTAGCTCAGGAATTTTACTGTTTAGCTATTTGGGGCCCAATGCCATAAAAGATATAAAGACACATTATGCTGATTAAGCTCCATGAATTCCACAGCACATATGAAAACCTGAGCAACAATGGTTGAGAGAAAAACAAAATTACAGTCTTGGATGCAGATTTTTATGAAGTACGTTTGAAAATCTTTTAGTATTTACTTATTGTTCACATAAATATGAAGAAAAACAAAACACACAAGGGAAGAGTCCATCAACAGACAAATAAGAAATTGTGAGATAAATATATATACACACACAATGAAATATTATTTATCCTTAAAAAAGAAGACTCTGTCATTTGCAACAGGATGGATGAACCTAGAGAACACTGTGCTAAGCAAAATGAGCCAGACACAGAAAGAAAAAAACTTAATCATCTCACTTACATGTGAAATCTAAAAAAGTCAAATACATGAAAGCAGAGAGTAGTACAGTGGTTACCAGTGACTCAGACATGGGAGAAATAGGGACATGTTGGTCAAAGGGTACAAAGTTACAGTTATGGAGGATGAATATGATCTAATGTAATCTAGAGCTCTAATTTACAGCATGACTACAGTTAGTAACACTATATTTACTGAATATTGGAAATTGTTAAGAAAGTAGATTTCAGGTACTCTAATTACCAAAAAAAAAAAAAAAAGCCCTGGAAAAATGGTAACTATGTAAGGAAAAGATGTTAATTAGCTTGGCTATAGTATTCATTTAACTGTGTGTGTGTGTGTATCAAATCACCATGTTGTACACCTTAAGTATATACAATTTTTATTAATAAAATAAATACACAAGAGAAATCTTTCAATACAAAGTCAAAAGGAATACTTTTCCTAAATAATGTGACCATTTATTCATAACATTTGGTCTATAATGTTATGATGGAAATAAAGTTTATAGATAACCTGCAATGTTCTAAGATTAAATAATATAATACATGCAAAATGTGTCTGTTCATAATAGATGCATAATGAATGTAAGATTTTTTGGGGGGGATTTCTTTTTTGGGTTTTTTTTTTTTTTTTGGCTGTGATGTGTCTTCATTGCTGTGCACGGGCTTTCTCTAATTGTGGCGAACGGAGGCTACTCTTCGCTGCCATGCAAGGGCTTCTCACTGCGGTGGCTTCTCTTGTTGAGGAGCACGGGCTCTAGGCGCGCGGGCTCAGTAGTTTTGGCTCACAGGCTCTAGAGCGTAGGCTAAGTAGTTGTGGCGTATGGGCTTAACTGCTCTGTGGCATGTGGGATCTTCCCGGGCCAGGGCTCGAACCCGTGTTCCCTGCATTGGCAGGAGGATTCTTAACCACTGCGCCACCAGGGAAGCCCAAATGTAAGATATTTTTATCACAATGAGTTCACATTTATGCTGCACTCATCCATGGGCTAAGCAAATACTCATATTCTAGTAAGCCTCATAATAGAATAATCTGATCTCACTTAACAAATTTAATCTAAGGGATAGAAGTTAGCTCTCAAATGTATACTATACAGAGATTCAATGAAGGTGTCTATATATCACCTAAAAGATGATTTTAGTCAAATAGAATCTGTATCAAAGGAGGAGATAATTCTATATTGCAACATTTAAATTCAGCAGTGTAACATACTGATTAATAGGATATTTTCCAGAGGCAGCTTCCCTGAGTCTGAATCTCAGTTCTGCTACTTTAACTAGACATGTGTCCCTGGGCAAGTTATCTAATCTTTCTGAGCCTTAGTTTATTTCACCTAAAAAAGGAGGCTAAAAATATTAACCACCTGTGATGGTTAATTTCATATATCAACTTGACTAGGCTATGGTACCCAGTTGTCCGGTCAGGTAGTTTTTTAGACGTGATTAACATTTAAACTTTATAATGATAATGGGGGCAAACTTCATCCATTCAGTTGAAAGCCATAAGAGAAAAGACAGATCCCCCCAAGAAAGAAGGAATTTTGCCTCCAGCCTCCCTTCAGATTCAAAACTATACCAACTCTCTCCTGGGTCTCTAGTCTGCCAGCCTGCTCTGTACATTGTGGAATTGCCAGCCCCCAATTCCTTAAGATCTCTCTTTCTCTTCCTCTCTGTCCCTCCCTCTCTCTCTCTCTCTCTCTCTCCAGCAGTGTTGTAAAACTCTTTACTCTGATATCTATTTTGACTGATATTAATATAGCCACTTCAGCTTTCTTTTGATTATTGTTATCAGGTTTCTTGTTTTCCACCCTTTTACTTTTAATCCATTTGTGTCTTTATATTTAAAGTACATTTTATGTAGTTAACATATAGTTGAGTCTTGTCTTTTTATTCAGTCTAACAATTTCTGCTCTTAACTGGGGTGTTTAAAGTATTTCTTTGTTTAGCTCTACATTTACATATGGTATCATTTTTCTTCTACCTGAAGGAATTTCTTTCATATTCTTGTAGTATAGTAGTCTTTTTTTCACCATCTTTATTCTCGAAAGATATTTGCGCTGGGTATAGAATTCTAGGTTGGCAGATTTTTTTTTATTTCAATATAGTAAAGATGTCACGCCACTATCTTCTCACTTGCATTGCTTCCACTGAGAAATCTACTGTAATCCTTATCTGTGTTCCTCTATATGTAATATATTTTTAGTCTGGCAGCTTTTAAGATTTTCTCATTTTCTTCACACTGAGCTTCTTGTATTTGTGGGTTTACACAACTGGAAATTTTTCATTATTTCTTCCAATATTTTTCTGGCCCTCCCTTTTCAGAAACTCCAATTACACATACTTAAAGTAGTCACACAGCTCACTAATGTACTCTTAAATAATAATAATATTATTATTCCCTTTTAGCCCTCTGTGCTTCATTTTGGATATTTTCTACTTCTATGTCTTGAAATTCACTAGTCTTTTCATCTGCAATGTCCAGTCTGTCATTAATTCCATCCAGTGTACTTTTCATCTCAGATCCTGTAGTTTTCATCGATTGAAGTTCAATTTGGATATTTAAAAATATCTTTCATGTCTATATTTAACATGTTTAATCTTTGCTCTAGCTTTCTGAACATACAGAATGCAGTTATAACTGTTCTAATGTCAACCTCTGCTAATTCTAACATCCGGGTTAGTTCTTGGTTAGTTTTAATATAGGGATTTCTCTCATTACAAATTGTACTTTCCTGCTACATGCCTTATAAGTTTTTAAACACTTTTTTTAAAAATTTATTTATTTATTTATTTTTGGCTGCAATGGGTCTTCGTTGCTGCACGTGGGCTTTCTTTTTAGTTGCAGCAAGCGGGAGCTACTCTTCATTGCAGTGCGCAGGCCTCTCATTGCAGTGGCTTCTCTGGTTGTGGAACACAGGCTCTAGGCATGCAGGCTTCAGTAGTTGTGGCACGCAGGCTCAGTAGTTGTGGTTCGCGGGCTCTAGAGCGCAGGCTCAATAGTTGTGGCGCACAGGCTTTATTGATGTGGGATCTTCCCAGACCAGAGCTTGAACCCATGTCCCCTGCATTGGCAGGTGGATTCTTAACCGCTGTGTCACCAGAGAAGCCCAAAGCCTTATAATTTTTTACTGGATGTCAGACTTTGTGAATGTTATCTTGTCTGGTGTGAGATTTTTTTATGTCAATAACTATTCTTGTACTTTGTCCAGAGTGAACTTGGAAACAATTAGACCCTTTTGGACCTTGCTTTTCACATTTGTCAGGCAGAACCAGAGCAACACTTAGACTAGGGTTAATGCTTTCTCTCTACTGGGGCAAGACTTTTCTGAGTGCTCTATCCAATGTCTCATGAATTATAAGGTCTGGCTAGTGGGAACAGGCACTATTGCTGGCCCTATATGAGTGCCAGCTACCCTTCCCTGTAATCCTTTCAGGTTGTTCTTTTTCCTATGCCTCAGTAGTTTCTTCATATGCATGTGCTAATCAGTACTCTCTTGAATACTGAAGAGGGTATCTCTGAAGATTTCCAGAGTTCTCTGTACATCTCCCTCCTCTTTGATACTCTGCTCTGTAAACTCTAGCTACCTTGATCTCACCAGACTCTCACCTTTGTCTTCTCAGCTCAGGAAGTCTCCTGGGGTAGACATGGACTTCCCTCTCTCTGTACCATGGCATGGAAATGCTATCAAGTCAGTAAGCTAGGGAAATTGTAGGGCTCACTGCAATTGTTTCCTATCTCTCAGAGATATCTCTCCTCCTTATGTACAATGTCTTGATTTAGTTACTTTAGGTAGAAGGGTAAATCTCATCTTTGCTAGTCCATCTTGGCAAGAATAAGTCCAATGTTGTGAAAAATCTAATAAGATAATGAAAGAAAAGTGCTTGTAAAGAGTACAATGAATGTTAGCTATTATCATTATCATTATCAGAGTTTTAAGCTATTTTGATTATACTTTTAGGCAAACTTCCTCATTGTACAAACTAAGTTTTCACAAATATGAGGAAAGTATGGAGCAATGAAAATATTAATAGCAATAATAATTGAATGCTAAGTGCCTTAAATTAATTGTCCATATAATTTCAGTTCAACACTATAAAGTAAGGTAATATTATCTGCATTTTATAGATGAAGAATCTGAGGTTCACAGAGGTTAAATAAATTGTTCAAGGTTAAGCAGCTACCAAGTGGTAAACAGAGAACAGAGCCAAGGTCTGTCTAACCCCAAAACCCAATCTCTTAACCTTCATATATCACTGCCAGATCACTTCTAAGCAACTGTGAAAACATTCTTGCTTCATAGACTCAAAGACTTTGGAAAAGAATTGAATAAAACTGTATTTTAGTATTATCATGGGTTTTTCTAACTATTAATATCAGGAAGTCATTTCCTGTGGAATTCCTTATGCTATAATGGTAAGGTTTCAGCATGACATTCTTGAGCTTGAAGTCCTCACACATGGGTCTAATAACAAATTTAATGGTGATGTTTACTCTTCTCAGAGCAAAGCAGATTTGCTGATAAGACTGTTAACACATCAATGGAGAACATGAGTTCCAGCTTCAGCAGTGCAAAACCCAAAGGTAATAAGAATGATTTAATGAAGTGGTCAGTTAACTACAACAGAACAAGATTAGGATTAAGGGGCAAGGACCATGTATGCAACTATTATACCGAATAACTCACTGGATGTTTCTACCAGTTGATATGGTAGCTACTGTAAAATATTCCATTGTTTCCATAAATATGCCATACAAAAAATTAAACTTAATACATTCTATGAATTTAAGTAAATTTCAGACAAATTTTGTCACATGAAAATGTAAGATTTCTAAAGCCTATGCTTAATCCTTAAATAATATCAATCTTACTTATTAGTTACTTCTTAGTAAAGAAATTTTTAAAGAAAAAGAGGTCCCCAGAATTCTACTGTACTTTTGACTTAAAAAAAATTGATCCATATATGTGGATTAAAAAATTGAACAGGGCCTCCCTGGTGGCGCAAGTGGTTGAGAGTCCGCCTGCCGATGCAGGGGATACGGGTTCGTGCCCCGGTCTGGGAGGATCCCATATGCCGCGGAGCGGCTGGGCCCGTGAGCCATGGCCGCTGAGCCTGTGCGTCCGGAGCCTGCGCGTCCGGAGCCTGTGCTCCGCAACGGGGGAGGCCACAACAGTGAGAGGCCCGCATACCGCAAAAAAAAAAAAAAAAAAAAAATTGAACAATAAAGGTTAAAAAAATTTAAGCATTCCTTCTCTATTCCTCTCATCCAAAACCTCTGTCCCTTCAGTTCTTCTCCCAAAGGTAACTATAATTAATTTTTGTTGTGTTCACTTTCTAAAATATATAGAGTGAAATTTACTTCTTAAAATCTGTTAAAATTACTTTCATTGTTTTTAAGACATTTTTGAAGAGATTATATCACCACATAACATTATAATTTCTACCACTAATTTAATCTTTATCAGTTATTTTCCATGGTAATATTTCCCAAATGTGCAGGCAAAATGTATCAGCTCTGGAAACCAAACACAAATATCTGAGCTTAAACTGAAATTTAAATTGCTGGTAAAAGTGAGAAAATTGAGGGTGCACATGCTTCAGTGGTAATCACTACAGTTTGGACCTGCTGAAGGAGGCACAGGGAAGTTCTGTGGTAACTGAGTGAACTGTCCAAGTCACTGAAAAAAAGCACTGAAGGAAATTCTTTCTCGTTTCTGAATAATTTTCCATTGTATGTATACCACATTTCCATCTTATCAGGTTTCCTGATTATAGTCGATAAAACGATTATAGTCGATAAAACAGTAAAAAGATAATCTATGAAAACCTGGCATCCTTTATCTTTTTCCCTTTATTCTTTTTTTTTTTTTTTTTTTTTGCGGTATGCGGGCCTCTCACTGTTGTGGCCTCCCCCGTTGCGGAGCACAGGCTCCGGACGCGCAGGCTCTGGACGCGCAGGCTCAGCGGCCATGGCTCACGGGCCCAGCCGCTCCGCGGCATATGGGATCCTCCCAGACCGGGGCACGAACCCGTATCCCCTGCATCGGCAGGCGGACTCTCAACCACTTGCGCCACCAGGGAGGCCCTCCCTTTATTCTTTTTATCAGCTTGTTTCTCTGTTGTTTCTAGCAAGTTGCGTTCATTTGGGCTTCGGGGATTTTGTGAGATTCTTGTCTTTTGTTTTGTGATAGCCAATTAACAAACTCTAATCATAATGAGATATGGTTAACTATTTGGGAATCACTCTTCCTTTAGACATCTTGACTTATTCTCAAGACTTAGATTAACTTGACCACTGATCTGAAATTTATGGACCTACCTGAACTAATTCCATCTTTTGCAAAAATTAAGAAAAAGTGGGACTTTGGTCATGGATTTTATTCTTAATTGCCATAATTTCATACTTATTTTCTCCTTTGAGAACCAACAAGAGATTTTGTGGAGAGAAAGGAAAACATGGGGGAAAACTGAAGAGTTCTCTCCACCCTTCTTAAGAATAAAACTGCAAGAATGGGGATGTAGAGGATTTCTGCTGAATAATCTAAAAAAATAAGTCAAGAAAGAGACTAAGAAAAACTCAGTCCTGGTACTATTTGGAGTCTATAATGATTAAGGATATAATTTTGAAATGTCTTTAATTCCCATACTTATTTCCATTTTTCTCTGTATAGTATCCTGTAGTGATCAGCAGTAGAACATCCAAATAAAAAGTATCCATGTGCCTGTTTAAAGGGAATTAAGGATACTACCTAACAGGTAAATAGTGTTCTATCTCAGTGTTCTCACCCAGGTGGTTGCCTGGGTTCAAAGTCTGATCCTGTGACTTAGCACCTGTCTTCAGACAACTTATTTAATTTCTCTAAGTTTTGGTTTCCTCAAGTGTAAAATAAAGTAATAATATTTAACTGACATAACTGTAGTGAGGATTAAAGGAGAAAAATGCACCTAGAACAGTCAGTACTTTGTAAAAAAGGAAAGAGACAAAGAAAGGAATCTAATGTTTATTTTATGCCAGCTATTGCCAGATATTATTTATGTTTCTTATATGCATGATTTCTAATTATCACACATAATAGCCAAGATGTTTTCACCTCAAATATTAGGAAAGAGAAGCTCAAAATGGATAACTGACCTAAGAACAAACATCTAACAATTGATGTAATTAGGATTCAAATTCAGGTGTTTCTAATTTTTAAAGTTTTCTTCCCACTATACTTGTGTCTCCCAAGCAGGGCAAACTCATTGTAAATATGGATGTAGTTCTTACCAGGAGATGGCATTAATCTTCATAGGGTTATTTGTGAATGTTTTTTTTTTTGTTTGGTTTTTTTTTTTTTTTTTTGCTGTATGCCGGCCTCTCACTGTTGGGGCCTCTCCCGTTGTGGAGCACAGGCTCCGGACGCGCAGGCTCAGCGGCCATGACTCACGGGCCCAGCCACTCCGTGGCATGTGGGATCTTCCCGGACCTGGGCACGAACCCATGTCCCCTGCATCGGCAGGCGGACGTTCAACCACTGCGCCATCAGGGAAGCCCGTGAATGTTTTAAAAAGACAAAACATGTAAAGGGTTTAAGCCAGTACTTGACACATACTCTTCATCATTATCACCATGTCCCACTTTGCTTCCTAAAACCCTTGCGGAGTATGGGATTCGGTCCTCCATCCCCCTATTGGTCAGTTTCTGACGAGCTTTCTTTTTAAAGTATATCAGTTGATCACTTGACTCATGGGTTAGATAACGAGGAATCCTTGTTCTATATTAATACCACACACAAATATAACACCATAAGTAAAATAGAATGCATGATGTAAATTTTAACATTAATTTTTCCCAAATACATACATACCCCAGCTTACCCTGTTACTTCAAATGAGCCAAGTCTAAGGGAATATCTTCAAGTGAAGGAGCTATCTTTGCAGATTAATATAGAAGTATGAGGGAAAAAAATATAGAGTCTATATTATCCATATTATTCAGTGTATCTGAATTTTTTTCCAGCTTTATTGAGGTAGCATTGACATATAATATTGTATAGCTTAAGGGGTGCAATGTGATGATTTGATACATATAATATACTGTGAAATGGTTACCACAATGAGGCTAGTTAACACATCTGTTACCTGACATAATTTCCATTTGTGTGTGTGTGTGTGTGTGTGTTGTGAGAACATTTAAGATCTACTGCCTTAGCAACTTTCAAGTATATAATATAGTATTGTTAATTATAGTCCCAAGCTGCATATTAAACCCCCAGAACTTATTCATTCTATAACTAGAAGTTTGTACAATTTGACCATCATCTCCCCATTTCCACCACCCTCCAGCCCATGGAAACCACCATTTTATGCTCTGGTTTTACGAGTTTGGCTTTTTCAGATCTACATGTAAGTAAGTAAGATGATACAGTATTTATCTTTCTCTGTCTCACTTATTCACTTAGCATATTGTCCTCAAGGTCCATCTACGTTGCTACAAATGGCAGAATTTTCTTCTTTCTCGTGGTTGAATAATTTTCCATTGTATGTATACCACATTTCCTTTATCCATTTATCCACTGATGGATACTTATGTTGTTTCCATATCTTTGCTCCTGTGACTAATGCTGCAGCGAACACAGGAGTGCAGATATCTCTTCAAGATCCTGATTTCATTTCCTTCAGATAAGTATCCAGAAGTGGGATTGCTGGATTGTACGGTAATTCTATTTTTAAGTTTTTGAAGAACCTCCATGCTGTTTTTCATAGTGGCTATACTAATTTTCAGTGTTACTGAATTTATTACAATGTTTTATGTAAGGTATCTTCTCCTCCTCAAAGGAACTGGAATGCATCTCAGAGCACCTATCTGATTATTCCTGGTTTCATCTGGTCTCCATCAGTGATTCTCAACTGGGGGCAATTTGACAACGCCTAGAGAAATTTTTAATTGCCACAACTTAATGGGGAGGAGAGTGCTACTGGCGTCTAGTGGAGAGACTGGGGGTGCTACTAAACATCCTATGATGCACAGGACAGTCCCACAACAAAATATTACCTACCCCAAAATGTCAAAAGTACTGAGGTGGACAAACTCTTGTCTAGATCAACAGTTCTCAACCCTTGCTGAACATTAGGATTTCCTAAGGAGCTTTTAGAACTGTCAATGCTGCTTGGATCTCCCCCACACCCAGAAATCAGACCTTAGTGGTCTGAGGTAGACGTGTGTGTGTGTGCGCACACGCGCATGCGCCAGTTACACAGGTGATTCTAACAACCAGAATTATGAACCTCTGGTCTAGATGAGACTAACTATTTTAGTAAAGAAATGGAAGAGATAGTTATAATGAGAGGAAATTCTTACTGGGATTTTGCCAGGATTCCTGCTCTGTCTCCACCCTCTCCAGTTGTGCCAGGATAGTCCTAACTTTTACCAGAGACCTTATTAGAATTCACTTTTTGTTGTGGCATTTTCTCAAACAGCCTGTTTACTAATAGGAATAAATCTCATTTAAATTAGCCAGACTCAAAAAGCAAAAGCAGACAACTGGATCTTAGCCCGTAAAAAATATTCACTACTAACAGCACTGCATGTATGGCTTTTACCTGCAATCCTTGCTGTGAACAGTCACATGGTTATTTTTTTTTTCTTCACCTCTGAAATGTCTTTGATAACCTCTCTTAACTTGGATCTGCAATGTTGTTGCAGATCTTCCTGCAAATTCATCCTGTCCTTGACTCCTTCTTCCGAGGCTCTCTTTGGCCCACTGCTTAATTACTTCCGACTTGTCCAGAAACAACCCTCTTCCAGCTAAATTTTCTCATGTGACCCTAAGTACAGAAGAATGTGGCATTCCCATTCAATAGTCGTGGTTCAGAATTCCTCCAGGGTCTCTTCTCTGTACTAGAAATATCTTATTAAATTACTACTGCTATTGTTGAATGGAAACTCAAAATGTGTGGGAAAGAAAGAGGTTATTTAATTTCCCTAATTTAAGTTTCTCCACACAGATTAACTTAGAAATCTCATTAGGCTGAGTGAAAGATTTTAAAATATACTATGGAAGATGATCTCAGGCACATTTGTAACACGGCTGATGACTGGGAATGTTTCACAATAACTGTACAGATCATTCCCTCCTCCAGATAACAGCTTTACTATCGGCTGCTGGAAGTGCAATTTCTACCAAAAGAGCAAGGTCATTTTAAGTTATTTGACGAAATGTTTTTAACTCCCAGAAATAAAGGAAGCTGCTTTAATGCATATCATCTGTAGATTGTATTTCCTCCTCATGTAACATGCTTCTGCAGAGTAAATGGAAAACTCCTACACTATATGGAACTTGCACATTTTCTGTTTTTAAAAATGGCAAGTGTAAATGGGAGAAGCAACCTAGTTAGAAACTCCCGAGCTCTATTTGTTACCATATGGCAAAAGTAATCGCAGTAACATATATTAAGGAGAGTAGAGCATTAAAAATAATGTGATTTGTATCATGAAAATATTGAACATCAGTGCCAAAGTGTCAAAGAGAATCTGAGGAGCATTTGAACGAGAAAAAACTTGGAGTAAATAAACACCTACACTCATAGATCACAAAGGAACTCTCCCTTTCTTAGCAGTTCTCTCTCAACTCCCTGTATTAGGTAAACATGAAAGGCATTGCTTTACAGCAGAGGTCTATAAAAATTTTTCTGTAAAAGGCTAAACAGTAAATATTTTAGGCTTTCAGGGCCATGCTCTATCTGTCACAACTCTGCCACTGTAGTGTTAAATCAGCAATAGACAACACATAAGCAAATGGGCTTAAATGTACTATAGTAAAACTTTATGAATACTGAAATTCGAATCATGTAATTTTCACATGTCACAAAATACTATTCTTGATTTTTTCACTCTTGTAAAATGTTAAAATTATTCTTAGTTCACAGGCCATACAAAAAGAGGCAGTGGGGGCTTCCCTGGTGGCGCAGTGGTTGAGAGTCTGCCTGCCGATGCAGGGGACACGGGTTCGTGCCCCGGTCTGGGAGGATCCCACATGCTGCGGAGCGGCTGGGCCGGTGAGCCATGGCCGCTGGGCCTGCGCGTCCGGAGCCCATGCTCCGCAACGGGAGAGGCCACAACTGTGAGAGGCCCGCGTACCGCAAAAAAAAAAAAAAAAAAAAAAAAAGAGGCAGTGGACCTGATTTGGCCCCTTGGCCCTAGCCTGCAACACCATGCCTCACTGTATTAGTATTTCTTTTCTATCATTGAATCGGGGGCACAGGAGGGGTCTGTTAAAAATTAATTGTTGGAAGGAATTTATGGGACTTCCATTTCTGTCACTAGGGTAGAACAGAGATGCTGAAAACATTCAGAAACTAACATGTGAAAACGCTTGCTAAAATTTGAAAGCTGGTGGGGTGGGGGGAAGAAATGTTTTAAATAATTGAATGAGCCAACAAGAAAGTAAGGGAATCTGGTAACGTTAGGATCAGTGTGAACACATATGAAGGAAAAGCAAGCACCAAGTCAATAGGATACCCTGGAGAAAAATACAGACTTTTGGGTGTCTAGAACTTTAAAATACGCAGGAGGCTGGCCACTGTGCTTCTCTAAAAGAAATAAACATATTAACAAACTGATATTTAAAACTAAGTGAAGAATTATGCAGAAGATTAGAAAACAGGCAAGGAGTAAATTAGTGAACAGTAAGGCAGATTTTAATAAATTGCCTAGAATGTTGTACATAGAGAAAAAGAGAAAAAAGTATTAAAGTGCCATTAAGTGAGGGTGGAGGACAAAGGGATAAATTCTAATAATTATCCAAAAAAAATTCCAGGATGTCTGCATAATGGATATTACCCAGTTTCTATGGATCCAAGAGATAACAGAAATTTTTTTCCAGAAGTACTGAAAGATATCATCCATAGATCCAATATAAGCATAATAAATCTGAAGATGTTTTTTAAATCTACAAATAGACACAAAATGAAAACTCCTCTAAAAGAGAAACTATAAAGCAATTAGAAACTGAAGACAAATGGGATCAAGTGTCCAAATGGTTGGCCTTAAACTGAGGGGTTCAGAAAATTCAGTTTTAGTACCAGAGGGGAAAGCCAAGGATATGAGTATAAATGTTGGTGGGTGGGTAGACGTGGCAGAGGAAGCTTGAAGAAGTTCTATTCTTTTTTTTTTTTTTTAATATTTATTTATTTATTTATTTGGCTGTGCCAGGTATTAGTTGTGACACATGGGATCTTTTTTAATGGCAGCATGCGGGCTCTTAGCTGTGGCATGCGGGAGCTAGTTCCCTGACCAGGGATCAAACCCGGGCCCCTTGCATTGGGAGTGTGGAGTCTTAACCACTGGACCACCAGGGAAGTCCCAGAAGTTCTATTCTGAGAACTAACTCTCCATGAAATAGGGAACAAGTCATCAATGGAGAGTAAGGTGGAGGTTGGTGGGGAAATCTGGGGGTTTGAGAAATTATGGAATAATTGTCAGAAGAGTAAATAAAGTAGGAAAAGATAGAATGATTGCTAGAAACACTAATAATCTTCTTGAGGTTGTGGTCACGAAATTTAAGTGAGACAATTCAGCTTCAGAAGTACAGGAAAGTAGTAGGAAGAGAAGACCAGGTTTTAGCAAAGTGATTAAAAAAAGTGATAAAAATAAGGAAGAAAAAGTTGTATGGAATGGAGTAATGATAATGATTCAGCAAGGTAAAGAGAAAAGTGAGAACATAAAGTGCATGAAAAACAATTAAAATGTGATAGAAAATAAATTTTAGGACCTCATGAAATCACATGAATGGAACCAGAACAGTGAATAGCCTGGAAAGATAGGAGGCAGTGGTCAGAAAGTAGCCTGCTCAAAACAGTTTATGGAGGGCTTGTAGTGACTGGCAACAACAAAGACCCTGGCTGAGAAGACTGTGGAAGTGATGAACTGGAGAACGAGCTCACCAAAAGGGGGGAAATTCAAGGAACTGGGGAACTGCTGGATTTTCCATGTGGATGTTGAAATCAATAATAATTAAAATGGGAATTGTTCAAGGGGTGAGAGTGAATCAAGAGTTTAAATTTTCTAAAAATGAAGGGTAATTACCTAGAGGATGTTAGATAACTATAGCATAAAGGGAGTGGGTATGAAAGAGAGGTGACAATAGTTTCAAAGCTAAGTTTTTGTGAGGAAGAATGGAGAATGGTCTGGATGCATCAGTGAAGGATATCCTATGCACTGTAAGATGTTTAGCAGCATTCTTGTCCCCTGTCACTTAGTTGCCAGTAGCACCCCTGGCCCCAGTTGTGACAGCTAAAATATGTCTCCAGACATGACCAAATTTCTCCTGAGAATAACTGCCCCAGTTGGTAACCAATGCTCTATAGCAAAATTTCACACCAAGTTCTCCACTCGATTCAATTCCTCTTCTCCTGTTTTCTCGTGGCTTTCCTAGCTGGCATCCATGACCACCAGTCTACTAAATGTGCTTTTATTAAGGTTACTAATGGCCTCCCCATTGCTAATCCAATGTTTAGTGTTTGGTCTCCCTCATGTTCCTCCCAGCATTTGTCAGAGTTAATAATTCCCTCCTCCTTGAAACACTTTCTTCACTTGGATAACAAGACACCCCACTCTCTTGATTTCTGTATTCCCTCACCAGTAGCTCCTTCTTCTATTCTTTCTGATCTCTGATCTTGTTGAAGTGGCCTAAGATTCAGTCTTTGGGCCTCATCTCTTTTCTATCTTCACTCTTTTGGTGAGTTCATTCAATCTCACAGATTTAAATACCATTTATATATTGATGACTCAGTTTTATGTCTCTTTCCAAGTCTTCTTCACTGCACTCACTGAGACTTATGTAGTCTGTTACCTAATTGACATATTCATTTCCATATCTAATTGGCTTCTGAAATTATATCAGAAATGAATCATGCAATATTTCCCCTAAACTTGTCCCGCCCCACAGCCTTTCTTATCTCCATTCAGTGGCAACTACTTTCTTCCAGTGGCTGAGGTAAAACATCTTGAGTAATCTTTACTCCTCTCTTTTTCTCCCGTGCCACCTCCAATCCATCAGAATATCTTGTTGGCTCTACTTTCAAAACATCCAGAATATAACCACTTTCCATTTCCTTGGTCTCACTCTAATCCAAAACACGATCTTTTGGCATCTCAATTATTTTAGTAAGAATAGGAGGCAATAGCTTCCCAGCTAGTCTCCCCTCACCTCACCCTGCCCCTTACTGTCTGTTTTAAATGCAGCAGCCAGAATAACCCTTTAAAACAGGTCATGTCACTTCTGGGCTCAAAACCCTCATACAGCTTCCCATCTCCTTCAGAGTAAAAGCCAAACATGTTACTACAGTCTATAGAGACCTAAACGATTTCAGCCCATGTTATTTCTTAGGGTGGGTTGTACAGTATTCTCCCTCCAATCATGTCCATTTAGAACCTGAGACTCTGACCTAATTGGAAATAGAGTCTTTGCAGATGTAATTAGTTAAGATGAGATCTTACTGCATTAGGGTGGGCCCTAATCAATGACTGATATCCTTATAAGAAGAGAAAAAGAAAACAAAGACATGGACACACAAGGGGTAAGGGATGGTGGAGAGAGAATGCCATGAAGACAAAGATTGGAGCCATGCATCTCCAAACTAAGGAATGCCAAGAATTGCCAGCAACCACCAGAAGCTAGGAGAGAGACGTGAAACAAATTCTCCCTCAGAAACCCCAGAAGGAATCAACCTACCGACACCTATATTTCAGACTTCTAACCTCCATAACTATGACAGAATAAATTTATGTTGATTTAAGCCACCCTTAAAATAACTTTGTGATGGGTGGGGAGTAGCCAAGATGGTGGAGTAGGAAGACCCTGAGCTCACTGCCTCCCATGGGCATACCAAAATTACAACTATTTATAGAGAAAACTATTGATGAGAAAAACTGGAAGACTAGCAGAAAAGATCTACGACTAAAGATGTAAAGAAGGGACCACCATGAGATGGGTAGGAGGGGTGGAGAAGTGGTATAGTCAAGACACAAACCCTGGGTAGGTGACCCACAAAGGGGAGGGTAATTACAATCACAAGAGACTCTCCCCCAGGAGCCAGTGGTCTGAGCCCCATATTGGGCTCCCCAGCCCAGGGTCATGCACTGGGAAGAGGAGCCCAGAATGTTTGGCTTCCAAGGCCAGCATGGCTTACTTTTAGGAGGCCCAGAGGGCTGTAGGAAATAGAAACTCTGCTCTTAAGTGGTACACACAAAATCTTACACACTCTGGGGTCCAGGGCAGAAGTAGTCGTTTGAAAGGCACCTAGGTCAGGCCCACCTGCTGATCTTGAAGAGTGTCCCAGAGAGGCAGAAGGCAACTGGGTCTGGGCCTGGGGATACAGACACTAATGACAGCCATTTGGTAGAGCTCCTGCTATTATGTGGACACTGGGGCTGACAAGCACCATTCTGGAATCCTCCCTCTAGCTTATCAGCACAGGAATCCAGTCCCGCACCAGCCTATCAGCACCAGTAATGGGACACTTCAGGCCAAGCAGATAGCCAAGCAGAGACACAGCCCCACCCACCAGGAGGCCTGCCGCCTAAGAACTCCTGAGCCCACAGATGCCCCAGGACACAGCCCTGCATATCAGTGTGCTGGCACTAACACCAAGACATCCAGGACACTGCAGCCAGAGGCCCAGGACCCAGCTCCAATGACCAGTGGGCTGGTACTAGCCACAGTACCAGCCTCACCCACCAGTGGTAGGCACCAGCCCCAGGAACTGACCTCACATACCAGTGGGTAGGCACCAGCCCCAGGATCCCCTAGGCCCCAATCCCACCCATCAGCAGGCAGAAAACAGCCTCAGGATGACCACAGCCCCTCAGGCAGCCATCTCGGATTCAGCCCCACCCACCAGCAGGCCAACACCAGGTTTGGGACATGCTGGATGGCACAGCCAGCCATGTTAGAAACTGGTCCCACCCACCAGAGGGCCAACACCAGCTCCAGGGCTCCCAAGGAACCTGTAGCCAAAGACCCGGGAACCTGGCTCAGCCCACCAGTGAGCCAGCACTAGCCCCAGGACGCCCTGGGGCCTGGACCCAACCATCAGCAGTTCTACACCACTTGGAGACATTGTGGACCCCTCAGCCAGCTGCCCCAGGATCCAACCCCACTCACAAGCTGGCCAACACCAACTTTGGAACACCCCAAACCCTGCAGCCAGCCATGTTAGGAACTTGCCCCACCCACCAGCTGTCTGACATCTGGGGGATCTGGGACCCCAGGCCAACAGCCACCCACTCCAGAACGTGGCTCTGGTCACCAGTTGGCCAGTACTAGCCCTGGGGCCCCTGGGGGCCCACAGCCAGCAACCTTGTGATCTGGCCCCACTCACCAGCAGCTGGCAGCCTACACCCAAGGCAGGGCCTGCCAACCATCTAATGGGACTGGGGGCCAGCCATGCCCACCAGATAGCCCACAGTAGTCAGCCTGCCATAACAGGACTCACACAGCCCAAACAGAGTGTACCCTAGAGCATATAGCTCTGGTGACAAGAGAGGAGTACACTGATGCATAGGACATCCCCTATAAAAGATCACTTTTCCAAAGTCAGAAAACGTAACCAACCTATCAAATACATAGACATAAAAATAGCATATTGGGCAAAATAAGGCAACAGAGGAATATATTCCAAACAAAGGAACAAGATAATACTGCAGAAGAACTAAGTGAAGTGGAGATAGGCAAGTTATCTGATAAAGAGTTAAAGGAAATGATCAAAGAACAGAGGAAAAGAATGGACGAACACCATGAGAAGTATTTAACAAAGAGTCAGAAGACATAAAGAAAAACCAGAGCTGAAGAATACAATAACTAAAATTAAAAATATACTAGAAGGAATCAAAAGTAGAGTAGATGATACAGAGGAAGAGATAAGTGAGCTGGAAGACAGAGTAGTGGAAATCACTGAAGCTTTACAGAAAAAAAGAATAAAAGGAAATGAGGACAGTTTAGAGACTTCTAGGACAACATCAAGCATACTAATATTTGCAATATAGGGGTCCCAGAAGGAGAAGAGAGAGAAAGGGCTAGAGAACATATTTGAAGACGTAACAGCTGAAAATTTGTCTAACCTGAGGCAGGAAACAGACATCCAAGATATGGAAGCCACTTAAGTGCCTATCAATAGATGAATGAATAAAGATGATGTGAGATATATATCTATATCTACATACATAGATATAATGGGATATTACTCAGCCATAAAAAAGACAACATGCTCTTTATGGATCTAGGGGGCATTATGCTAAGTGAAATGAGTCAGGGAAAGACAAACACTGCTTGATTTCATTTATATCTGGAATGTAAAAAACAAAACAAATGAACAAACATAACAAAACAGAAGCAGAGTTAAAGATAAGGAGAACAAATAAGTGGCTGCCCAGGGGAGAGGGGGATGGGGAGAGGAAAGAAACAGATTAGGGAGACTAGGAGTTACAAACTTCCAGCTGCAAAATAAAGGAGTAATGTTGAATGCAGGTAGGTAGTACTTAGAAATATGAAGACTTAATTGCTTTCATTAGGAAAAAAACTTCAAAATCAATGATCTAAGCATACAGAGTAACACATTAGGAAAAGATCATCAAAATAAAGCCAAAGCTGGCATAGAAAAGAAATAAAAGTTAGATCAGAAAATAATGAAACGGCAACCAAACATGAAATAAAGAGGTCAACAGAGCAAAATGTTGGGTTTTTTAATAAAGATAAGTAGAAAGAGAAAAGCAAGATTAATGAAGAGAAAATTAGAGCATGTAGGAGAAAACACAGTGAAAATACTAGTAATGAAAAAGGAAATAAACCACAGATGTAGCAGAGAATAAACAGATTAGGCATTATGAACAAGTGTTTTTAAAACATATGAAATGAACAAATTCCTAAAAAATATAACATATCAAGACTGTTTATCCAGAAGAAATAGAACATCCCAATACACTTATATCAATTAAAGAAACTGAACCTGCTTAAATCTTCTTATCAAGAAAATAGGAAGTTCAGATAGAAATTTAGGTAACTTCTACCAAACATTCAAAGACAGGTTTTGCAATCTTATACAAATTCATCCAGAGAATAAAAAGAAAGAGGGGTAGGGCTTCCCTGGTGGCGCAGTGGTTGAGAGTCCGCCTGCCGATGCAGGGGACACGGGTTCGTGCCCCAGTCCGGGAAGATCCCACATGCCGTGGAGAGGCTGGGCCCGTGAACCACGGCTGCTGAGCCTGCGCATCTGGAGCCTGTGCTCCGCAACAGGAGAGGCCACAACAGTGAGAGGCCCACGTACCGCAAAAAAAAAAAAAAAAAAAAAAAGAGGGGTAGAACCAAGATGGCGGAGTAGAAGGACGTGCTCTCACTCCCTCTTGTGAGAGCACCAGAATCACAACTAGCTGCTGGACAATCATCGACAGGAAGACACTGGAACTCACCAAAAAAGATACCCCACATCCAAAGACAAAGGAGAAGCCACAATGAGATGGTAGGAGGGGTGCAATCACAGTACAATCAAATCCCGTAACTGCTGGGTGGGTGACTCACAGACTGGAGAACACTTATACCACAGAAGTCCACCCCCTGGAGTTAAGGTTCTGAGCTCCACGTCAGGATTCCCAACCTGCGGGTCCAGCAATGGAAGGAGGAATTCCTAAAGAATCAGACTTTGAAGGCTAGTGGGATTTGATTGCACGACTTTGACAGAACTGGGGGAAACAGAGACTCCACTATTGGAGGGCACACACAAAGTAGTGTGCGCATCGGGACCCAGGGGAAGGAGCAGTGACCCCAGGGGAGACTGAACCAGACCTACCTGCTAGTGTTGGAGGGTCTCCTGCAGGGGGCAGGGGGTGGCTGCGGCTCACCGTGGGGACAAGGACACTGGCACCAGAAGTTCTGGGAAGTACTACTTGGCATGAGCCCTCCCAGAGTTTGTCATTAGCCCCACCAAAGAGCCCAGGTAGGCTCCAGTGTTGGGTTGCCTCAGGCCAAACAACCAACAGGGAGGGAACCCAGCCCCACTCATCAGCAGTCAAGCAGATTAAAGTTTTACTGAGCTCGGCCCACCAGAGCAACAGTCAGCTCTACCCACCACCAGTCCCTCCCATCAGGAAGCTTGCACAAGCCTCTTAGATAGCCTCAACCACCATAGTGCAGACAGCAGAAGCAAGAAGAACTATAACCCTGCAGCCTGTAAAACAAAAACAACATTCACAGAAAGACAGACAAGATGAAAAGGAAGAGGGCTATGTACCAGGTGAAGGAACAAGATAAAACCCCAGAAAAACAACTAAATGAAGTGGAGATAGGCAACCTTCCAGAAAAAGAATTCAGAATAATGATAGTGAAGATGACCCAGGACCTCAGAAAAAGAATGCAGGCAAAGATCGAGAAGATGCAAGAAATGTTTAACAAAGACCTACAAGAATTAAAGAACAAACAAACAGAGATGAACAATACAATTCTGAAATGAAAACCACACTAAAAGGAATCAAGAGCAGAATAACTGAAGCAGAAGAGTGGATAAGTGACCAGGAAGACAGAATGGTGGAATTCACTGCTGTGGAACAGAATAAAGAAAAAAGAATGAAAAGAAATGAAGACAGCCTAAGAGACCTCTGGGACAACATTAAACGCAACAACATTCGCATTATAGGGGTCCCAGAAGGAGAAGAGAGAGAGAAAGGACCAGAGAAAATATTTGAAGAGATTATAGTAAAAAAACTTCCCTAACATGGGAAAGGAATAGCCACCCAAGTCTAGGAAGCGCAGTGAGTCCCATACAGGATAAACCCAAGGAGAAACACGCCGAGACACATAGTAATCAAATTGGCAAAAATTAAAGACAAAGAAACAAAGAAAAATTATTGGAAGCAGCAAGGGAAAAATGACAAATAATATACAAAGGAACTCCCATAAGGTTAACAGCTGATTTCTCAGCAGAGACTCAACAAGCCAGAAGGGAGTTACATGATATACTTAAAGTGATGAAAGGGAAGAACCTACAACCAAGATTATTCTACCCAGCAAGGATCTCATTCAGATTCAATGGAGAAATGAAAAGCTTTACAGACAAGCAAAAGCTAAGAGAATTCAGCACCACCAAACCAGCTCTACAACAAATGCTAAAGGAACTTCTCTAAGTGGGAACCACAAGAGAAGAAAAGGACCTACAAAAACAAACCCAAAACAATTAAGAAAATGGTCATAGGAACATATATATCGATAATTACCTTAAATATGAATGGATTAAATGCTCCAACCAAAAGACACAGGCTTGCTGAATGGATACAAAAACAAGACCCATATATATGCTGTCTACAAAAGACCCACTTCAGACCTAGGGACACATACAGACTGAAAGTGAGGGGATGGAAAAAGATATTCCATGCAAATGGAAATCAAAAGAAACCTGGAATAGCGATACTCATATCAGATAAAATAGACTTTAAGATAAAGAATGTTATAAGAGACAAGGAAGGACACTACATAATGATCAAAGATCAACTGAAGAAGAAGATATAACAATTGTAAATATATATGCACCCAACATATGAGCACCTCAATACCTAAGACAACTGCTAACAACTATAAAAGAGGAAATCAACAGTAACACAATAATAGTGGGGGACTTCAACACCTCACTTACACCAATGGACAGATCATCCATTGGATGATCTATACTATAGTTTTCTATAGGCCATTCCATCCAAAAACAGCAGATTACACTTGCTTCTCAAGTGCGCACGGAACATACTCCAGGGTAGATCACATCTTGGGTCACAAATCAAGCCTCAGTAAATTTAAGAAAATTGAAATCATATCAAGCATCTTTTCTGACCACAACGCTATGAGATTAGAAATCAATTACAGGGGGAAAAATGTAAAAAACACAAACACTTGGAGGCTAAACAATACATTACTAAATAACCAAGATATCACTGAAGAAATCAAAGAGCAAATCAAAAAACACATAGAGAAAAATGACAATGAAAACACGACGATCCAAAACCTATGGGATGCAGCAAAAGCAGTTCTAAGAGGGAAGTTTATAGCTATACAAGCCTACCTCAAGAAACAAGAAAAATCTCAAATAAACAATCGAAACTTACACCTAAAGGAACTAGAGAAAGAAGAACAAACAAAACCCAAAGTTAGCAGAAGGAAAGAAATCATAAAGATCAGAGCAGAAATAAATGAAATAGGAACAAAGAAAACAATAGCAAAGATCAGTAAAACTAAAAGCCGGTTCTTTGAGAAGATAAACAAAATTGATAAACCATTAGCCAGACTCATCAAGAAGAAGAGGGAGAGGACTCAAATCAATAAAATTAGAAATGAAAAAGGAGAAGTTACAACAGACACTGCAGAAATACAAAGCATCCTAACAGACTACTACAAGCAACTCTATGCCAATAAAATGGACAACCTGGAAGAAATGCACAAATTCTTAGAAAGGTATAAACTTCCGAGACTGATCCAGGGAGAAATAGAAAATATGAACAGACCAATCACAAGTAATGAAATTGAAACCATGCTTAAAAATCTTCCAACAAACAAAACTCCAGGACCAGATGGCTTCACAGGTGAATTCTGTCAAACATTTAGAGAAGAGATAACACCCATCCTTCTCAAACTCTTCCAAACTATAGCAGAGGGAGGAACACTCCCAAACTCATTCTATGAGGCCACCATCACCCTGATACCAAAACCAGACAAAGATACTACAAAAAAAGAAAATTACAGACCAATATCACTGATGAATATAGATGCAAAAATCCTCAACAAAATACTAGCAAACAGAATCCAACAGCACATTAAAAGCATCATACACCATGAACAACTGGGATTTATCCCAGGGATGCAAAGATTCTTCAATATACACAAATCAATCAGTGTGATACACCATAGTAACAAACTGAAGAATAAAAACCATATGATCATCTCAATAGATGCAGAAAAAGCTTTTGACAAAATTCAACACCCATTTATGATTAAAAAACTCTCCAGAAAGTGGGCATAGAGGGAACCTACTTCAACATTGTAAAGGCTATATACGACAAACCCACAGCAAACATTCTCAATGGTGAAAAACTGAAAGCATTTCCTCTAGGATCAGGAATAAGACAAGGATGTCCACTCTCACCACTATTATTCAACACAGTTTTGGAAGTCCTAGCCTCGGCGATCAGAGAAGAAAAAGAAATAAAGGAATACGAATTGGAAAAGAAGAAGTAAAACTGTCACTGTTTGCAGATGACATGATAGTATATATAGAGAATCCTAAAAATGCCACCAGAAAACTACTAGAGCTAATCAATGAATTTCGTAAAGTTTCAGGATACAAAATTAATGCACAGAAATCTCTTGCATTTCTATACATGAATGATGAAAAATCTAAAAGAGAAATTAAGGAAACACTCCCGTTTACCATTGCAACAAAAAGAATAAAATACCTAGGAATAAACCTACCTAGGGAGACAAAAGACCTGTATGCTGAAAACTATAAGACACTGATGAAAGAAATTAAAGATGATACCAACAGATCGAGAGATATACCAAGTTCTTGGATCGGAAGAATCAATATTGTGAAAATGACTATACTACTCAAAGCAATCTACAGATTCAATGCAATCCCTATCAAATTACCAATGGCATTTTTTACAGAACTAGTACAAAAAATCTTAAAATTTGTTTGGAGACACGAAAGACCCCAAAGAGCCAAAGCAGTCTTGAGGGAAGAAAATGGAGCTGGAGGAATCAGACTCCCTGACTTCAGACTATACTACAAAGCTACAGTTATCAAGACAATATGGTACTGGCACAAAAACAGAAACATAAATCAATGGAACAAGATAGAAAGCCCAGAGATAAACCCACACACCAATGGTCAACTAATCTATGACAAAGGAGGCAAGGATATACAATGGAGAAAAGACAGCCTCTTCAATAAGTGGTGCTGGGAAAACTGGACAGGTACATGGAAAAGAATGAAATTAAAACAATCCCTAAACACCATACACAAAAATAAATTCAAAATGGATTAAAGACCTAAATGTAAGGCCAGACACTATCAAACTCTTAGAGGAAAACATAGGCAGAACACTCTATGACATAAATCACAGCAAGATCCTTTTTGACCCACCTCTTAGAGAAATGGAAATAAAAACAAAAATAAACAAATGGGACCTAATGAAACTTCAAAGCTTTTGCACAGCAAAGGAAACCATAAACAAGGTGAAAAGACAACCCTCAGAATGGGAGAAAATATTTGCAAATTAATCAATGGACAAAGGATTAATCTCCAAAATATATAAACAGCTCACACAGCGCAATATTAAAGAAACAAACAACCCAATCCAAAAATGGGCAGAAGACCTAAACAGACATTTCTCCAAAGAAGACATACAGATTGCCAAGAGGAACATGAAAGCTGCTCAACATCACTAATTATTAGGGAAATGCAAATCAAAACTACAATGAGGTATCACCTCACACCAGTTAGAATGGGTATCATCAGAAAATCTACAAACAACAAATGCTGGAGAGGGTGTGGAGAAAAGGGAACCCTCTTGGACTGTTGATTGGAATGTAAATTGATACAGCCACTATGGAGAACAGTATGGATGTTCTGTAAAAAACTAAAAATAGAATTACCATATGAACCAGCAATCCCACTACTGGGCATATACCCAGAGAAAACCATAATTCAAAAAGACACATGCACCACAATATTCATTGCAGCACTATTTACAATAGCCAGGTCATGGAAGCAAGCTAAATGCCCATCAACAGACAAATGGGTAAAGAAGATGTGGTACATATATACAATGGAATATTACTCAGCCATATAAAGGAATGAAATTGAGTCATTTGTTGAGATGTGGATGGATCTAGAGACTGTGATACAGAGTGAGGTAAGTCAGAAAGAGAAAAACAAATATCGTATATTAACGCATGTATGTGAAACCTAGAAAAACAGTACAGATGAACCGGTTTGCAGGGCAGAAGTTGAGACACAGATGTAGAGGACAAACGTATGCTCACCAAGGGGGAAAAGCCGCTGGGGGGTGGAAATGGTGGTGTGCTGAACTGGCCAATTGGGATTGACATGTATACACTGATGTGCATAAAACTGATTACTAATAAGAACCTGCTGTATAAAAAAAATAATAACATTAAATTAAAATTTTTTTAAAAAACTAATACTAAACTTTGGGTTATTTGTATGGAAATATGTTAATATAAATATTTCAGACATTACATGAAATTCCTGAAAGTCTTATATGTTCTGTTATAATGTTATAAGTCATAATTCTAATTATTACTTTAAAATGAATATCTCAGAAATGACTAAATTTCCTTGTCAACTGCATTATTATAAACTTTCATCAAATCTTTAACCATGGTCATTTTTAAGTCTTTTGTCATTTAATGACAGTTCTGGGTGTACTCTGATGCTGTTGTAAAAATGTTGCTATAAAAGGGTTTCATCTTCAAGGAATTCATGGAAAAGACTCTGACAAGTACAGGTTTCTGGTTAACTCACTATACTGCTGAACTGAATGAAGAAGCATTTTCAGAACTCTAATGGAAAACTAATGAATTCATAAAAGTGCTAACAAAAGACCAAGATGAAAAAAAAATTAATTACATGGGACTGAGTGAACTGATGAGGATGATTATAATTTCTGTGACTTTCTGTTTGAATAAAAAAAAAGATGGAGGGGATATGGGGACATATGTATGCATATGGCTGATTCACTTTGGTGTACCACAGAAACTAACACAACATTGTGAAGCAATTATACTCCAATAAAGATCTATTTTAAAAAAAAGAAGAAAAAACAAGAAAGAGGAAATTCTCCCAATTCACTTTATGAGGCTATTATAACCTAACAAAGACAGAACCAGAAGATTAAATAATAGTCAATTTCATGCATGAATATAGACAAAAAATAATTTTAAACTTTACTAAACCAAATCCAATAACGCTTTAAAAGGATTAAATTGTGACCAAATTGGTTTATTATATTCAACACTGCGAGTTAGTTTTAAATTAGAAATCAAAAAATGTAATGCACCATAAATAGATTAAAGCAGAAAAATGATAATCTCAGTAGATGAGAAATCATTTTTATAAAATGTATTATCCTTTCATGATATTAAAAAACATAGAAGACAAGGCTAGAAATAATATTCCTTAACCTGATCAAGGGTAACTACCAAAACCTACTTTAAACTTCAAACACAATGGTGAAATATTGAAAGCATTCCCTATACTGTAAAATTAAAAAAAAATCTACTATCATTAATTCTATGCAGCATTGTATTAGAAGTTCTTTAATGCAGGGCTTAAGGGGAAATAAATGAAAGTTATAAGGATAACAAATGAATAAACCAATGTGCTAATATTTGGAAATGCTATAATTGGCTCTGTAGAAACCCTAAAAAGTAACTACAGACAGATGTTTGAAAATTCTAAAAGATTTTAACAATGTTGCTGAATATAAAATCAATACACAAAAAACAATTGCATTTCTAGACATTGGCAACTGTTTAAAATGTAGCTTTAAAAATATAACCACTTATTACAGCAGCTAAAATATAAGGTTGCTAGGAATAAATCTAACAAAAGATGTGCAGGACCTTTATAGATAGAACTATAAAACTATTAAAAGCTATTAAATACAACCCAAATAGAGTAACAAACCATGTTCTTAGATAGATTCAAAATCATAAAACTGTCGATTCTCTCAACTTAATCTATAGATTCAATGCAATTCCAGTCAGAATCTCAACAGGATATTTTTTTCTCATGGAACTTGGCAAGCTATTCTAAAATTCATGTGAAAGAACAAAGAGTCAAATTATACAAAATATTCCTATAGAAGAAAGCAAGGTTGGAGGATTTGCCCTACTTACTATCAATACTTTATTTTAAAGCTATGGGTATTAAGCCAGTTTGGTGCATTGTAAGGGCTAATGAAATAGACCAAGGGAATATGGAGCACCAAAACAGACCCACATGTGTATTGAAACTGATTTATCACAAAGATAGTATTATAGAGCAGTAGGAAAAGGCTAGACTATTTAATAAATGGTGTTAGGACAACTGCTTATCCATGTGGAAAAAAATGAAAATGGATCTCTACCACACACCATAGATGAAAATCAATTCCCAGAGAATTAAAAATAAAGGTGAAATATAAACTCATAAAATATTTTGAAACAATCTAGGAAAATATGTTTATAAATGTATACTAGGAGGCTTCACTGGTGGCGCACTGGTTGAGAGTCCGCCTGCCGATGCAGGGGACACGGGTTCGTGCCCCGGTCCAGGAAGATCCCACATGCCACGGAGCGGCTAGGCCCGTGAGCCATGGTCGCTGAGCCTGCGCGTCCGGAGCCTGTGCTCCGCAACGGGAGAGGCCACAACAGTGAGAGGCCCACGTACCGCAAAAATAAATAAATAAATAAATGAAACAAAAATGTATACTAGGAAATATCTCATAAAAAGACTCAAAAAGCACAAACAACCATTAAGGAAAAGATTGGTAAATTTGACCACGTGAAAATTAAAATTAAGGACTGCTAATCAGGGAGAAAGAAATGTACTTATGTATGTATTTGGGGGGGGGGTTTACACACACACACAAGTATCAAAGGATTAGTAGGTATAAATCATAAAAACCTTCAAGTCATTATGAAAAAGACAATTAAATTGGCCACAAGAAGGGGAGAAAAGACTTGAATAAGCATTTCATAGAAAAGAAAACACAAGTGGCCCCTAATCAGATGAAAAGATGTTCTTCACTAGTAATAATAAAATGCAAATTAAAATGAAATCTAAGCTTCATATTTTATAGACTCTTTGACATGTATAATGAAGTTCACAAAAATATATTTTAAAAATATCACTCTGGTAGCAAGGTAAAAAACTGATTGAAAAAAGTGTGGACCCAGTAGATTCAGAATATTACCACCATAAGCAAGAAAAAAAGGATTAATAAATGCATAAGGCAATACTAATGAGAGAAAAAGGAGAGGATGTTCTAATGAGTGATATTAAGGAAGACCTTATCTTAACCACCATTTATCCTTAGTCCCTAGAGCAGTATCTAGTACTCGGTGCTATTTAATATTTGCTAAATTAGTAAATAAATTTAATGACTGATAAAATATGAGGAATGAAATAAAGGAATCTATTCAATATAATAATTGGCAAGTTATTTTTCATTTTGTTACTTTCATAGGTGTAAAACTGTACCTCCAAACATTTTTAATTTTTATACCTGGATAAATAAAGAGGTTGAACACTCATCCATATGTTTCATCACTAATGAGGTAGAAATCTTCCATATGCTTGCTTATAGTTATATCTTTTATGTCTTTTGCCAATTTATTGAACTTTTCATATTTTATAGAATATTGTTGGTATGAATCCTTTGTCTCTCATTTTACTAATATTTCTAAATGTTCTAATATTTTTTAAAATGTAAATTTTTTAAAGATTTGTAAATTTTCTAAATATTTCTAAATTTGTTGATTTCCATTTTTGCTTTGGTTACATTTATTTTAATTTTACAAATATTTTAAATGTTTATTTAGTTGAATCTGATAGTTTTTCATGTAGTATATAGAAAAGTGTCAACTCTCCAAAATTCAGTAATTCTATCAACTCTAATCAAAATTGGGTATATGATAATCTAAATTTGTTTTGTTTGACTTATACTTATTTTATCTATCTACTTACACATATACTTAGGTTTATGATGTTAGGTATGAATTTGAATTGTATTTTCCCAGATTCCTACAATCTTTCCAATTCCACTGTATTGTCACATAAAAAAATACTATGTAAATCAAGGCCATTTCCTGAGTTTTCTGTTATTGCATTAATCTGTATTTCTATTCTTGAACTTAATTGCAGCTTTATAATCAACTGTCTGTTCTCTGTCCTTTGCTGATTCCTCCTCCGTTACACACTAAGAATTGCTATTCCCGGAAGCTCTCTCAGCTCTCCTGCTCTTCCTGTGCAGTCTCGTCCATTCCCATGACTTGTACTCATACCTTGATGACACCTACACCTCATAATCTCTAGCCCAAATTTTCTCTGAGCTCCAGATCCATGGACCAAATGACCAACCAGGCATTTATTCAAGATGTCTTAGAGGGGTCTCAAGAGTAATATGTCCAAACAAAACCCATTTTTCTTCCTTTTTTCCTCAAACATAGTTCCTGTATTCCTTATCTGTGCAAGTAAACACCTTCGCCTCAGTTACTTAAGATCATGTGATCAAAAACCTGGGAGTACACTCTTCCTTCTGCTTTATTACAAACATCCAGGCAATCACCAAGCTCTATCTATTCTCTCTAAAACTGCCTTTCAAATAACAAAAACAACAACAGCAGGGAATTAAGACTAAAAGTGTGTCATTTCAGCTCTTCAAAAAGCAGGCATCAAGGCAGGATTAGCAAGATACTTATTGGGGAATACACATGTGAGGGGAAAGTAGATGGAAGCCAGAGGAGGCTGCGAGAGGAATCTAACCAAGATGCAGATCTAACTTATGTGAATGAAGGAGGGAGGGAAGAAAGGTTGAGTCGGAACTGCTTAGACCACAGCGCAGTCCTAAAAAAGTTTTGAAAGGCAGACGGGGAGCCCTCAAAGTAAATTCACTGTTCAGAGGAGCCCCACAGCTCCCAGGAAAGGACCTGCCTTAGTGTCCCCAGCACACTCAGGCACTAGCCAGCAGCAGCCCAGGGAAATACGGCCTCGGTGGGAATGCAGTGATCGATTTCAGAGTGCAGCAGCTGAGGCTGTTTCTCTCCCTGCAGTCAAAGATCTGAAAAGCACATTTTCATAAATGGTTCAGAGGCTATGGGTAATCTGCCATGATTTCACAGAAGAAAAAATAGGCAGCCATTATTCAAACCCATGCAGTGTGACCTCACAGCTTACACAACTGATCACCATGACACACTTCCTCCCTCTACCACCCTTCCTTAGAAGGGTATTGGAACACATGTCTAAGTCATCTTCTTATTTCCAGCCTTCTTCATCAATCCATCCTTTCACATCCTTCAAATCCATTCTGATACTAACCCCCTTCTCAAAATTATTCAATGCCTTTTATACTCTTCCAGAATAAAGTTTAAAGTTCCTAACACAGCACTCAGCCTTAATTGTCAGGTGTCTATCTACCTCTTAAGCTTTATTTTCTGACACTCACTGCTTTTCAACTTTACAAAAATATTCACTCTTTCATTCTTCATTCATCCATTCAATAAGCATTTGTGGAGCACCTACCACCTGTGACTATTCTGTCTTAACAAATTTACTGAAGCTAGATGATATGTCCCTAGTCTCATGGTACTATGTTCTCTTTACTGAAACAGTAAGTAGCAAAATTAATAAATTCAGAAAGGGATAAATGCTATGAATACAATATAACAGAAAAATATTATAGGAGTAGCTAGATTGGGAAGGTGTTCAGGAAAGGCTTGAATAATAAGAAACCAACTTTTGAAAATCTGGAGGGAGAACTTTGTAGCAGAGGGAACAAGGGTAAAGACTGAGGAGAAAGGCTGACAGGTTCAAGAAAGAGAAGTCCAGTGTGTCTGAAAAGTCATGGGCAGGGGGAGAATGGATCAGGAGAAATAAGAGGTTTGGCATTGTGAAGCCAAGAGAGGGTACCAGGCAGGGGAGTGATGTAACCGGATTTTTATGTTTCAAAAAGAATACTTCAGCCACTGGATAAAAAGAGAATTACAGTAAACAAATATAGGAGCAGAATTTATAGGTATCGGGTCATACCACGCTTGCCTATGCCTCTCTATTTTACACCTTCAGCAAACTTTTACTCAGATCTCAAACTTTTACTTTAGATCTCAGTCAAAACAGGAGCTGTGTGAAGCTTTCTCTCATTCACCCAGGAAGATCTGAGTACTCCTTCTTGCATCAGAGGGAATCAGAGCAAGCTGTCAGAGTCCACAATCCTTTGGAAGGATCAGAAAACAACACACACTTCTGGTGTCTGAGTTATGTTTCTTTGTATACTAGAGAAAATACTGGTACTGTCACTCTGTCTCAACTTACTCCAGCTCCTCAAGTTGAAGCTGGATGAAAGAATCAGATGCACACTCAAAGAGGTCAAAGTCAAAAGCCAGCATGCTAGAGCAAACCTATCCTAACACTCAGCATATATGAGTCAAAAGGGGAGCTTTAAAATATCAAGTGCTAAAAGAAATGGCTGTACAATATTTTGTTTGTTTTTATTTATTGTTTTTAATGCTGATCTCAGCATTATGTAACAGACACTATCCTGGAGAGCTACAGATTTCTTATTAGACCCTCTCAATGGTCCTGAGAGACATGCTTCCCCACTACTGTCATTACCAAGTGAATTTCTTTCAAGTACCTCAGAATCTTGCATATTTATCAATTTCGTGCTTCCCAAGTTTCAAATTCAGTCTTCAACCAGAAGTGAAGTATATATTTGATGGTTTCTTGTAGTAGAAATACATTTTTTCTCTGCCTTTCCTAACAAGTTTTGGATTTCTCTCCTTCGTGCTCAGAAAACTCCCTTGTGGATTTTCTCATCCTCTAGTCATTGTCAAATCCAAATCCTTCTTACAGGCATCAATATCTAGATGCCAAATCCACAGGTGAAAAGAAATTTCCTCCTGGCATTTCCTGATGGGAATTGCAGTGGACTTACAGAACCCACAGTGGGAAGTATTATGGAAACGTACAAGGTGTTACACACTTTCCTCCAAGACTTCAGAATGTCTGAAAACAGATCAACACATGTTGAGTGCCTAAGTGCCCTTCTGCCATCCAGTTTCTGTGGGGTTAAATGGATTTTCCAACCCTCTTCCTTAAAAGCCAAGTGAGGGCTTCCCTGGTGGCGCAGTGGTTGAGAGTCCGCCTGCCGATGCAGCAGACACGGGTTTGTGCCCCGGTCTGGGAAGATCCCACATGCTGCGGAGCGGCTGGGCCCGTGAGCCATGGCCGCTGAGCCTGTGCGTCCGGAGCCTGTGCTCCGCAATGGGAGAGGCCACAACAGTGAGAGGCCCGCGTACCGCAATAAATAAATAAATAAATAAATAAATAAATAAATAAAAATTTTTGAAAAGCTGCACTGAAACTCCAACTGTCTAATTTAGAAATGCATGACCCTGGAAACTCAGGTTCCTTGTTTAATATGATGCTTCCCCTTCACCTCCCTCCTAATGAATGGGCCATCCATAGACTCGCTGTCCAATCATTGCAACTAATTGAGTTGCCACAAATGAGAAGGCCTGTGCATGAATGCAGTTTCCTGCATTGGAAAAGCAGCACAGACTCACTAAGTTGTTCAAGGCCAGCTGTCAAATCAGAGATGAAAGGACTGAGTTTTAGGAGTTCACAGAGCAGATGAGGGAAACACTTTTAAAATACTGTCAAGGTGTGGTTGTCCTTGAAGAAATGACCTCCTGACAGCTGCTGGTGCCTTCCTTCCTGCCGATGCTTAATTTCTCTCAGAGAGGCAGGGCTTTAATTAGGTTTCTAGGGCAGCCAGCTCTGTATCATTGACCTTATCAAGGATGCAGGATTTCAAAGCCCAGGCTTAGAGAAGCCTCCCTTCATTACTGATCAAAAGTCTCTCCAGGAACACTCCTGGGCTCAGACTTCAGTTCCTTTTCGTCTTCCTTCTAATGGGTAGTCTTACACCAGTATCCCTGTCATTGCCAGGTTCTTCAAGGGACAAGGGAGTGTTCAGAGGGCAGAAATTAGATGCAAATCATATAAAAAACTTTTCATGTCAGAAGCTACTTGCATACATCACTGGAAGGCCTAATATTGGAAGAGGTTTTCATCTGATTTATTGGCTTGATTTTCAAAAGTATAATGTTCAGAGTCACAGAATACCTATAATTGAATACTAAGGCTTACTTTCAACCTGGCTGAGAGTAATTCCTCTAAAAAGACAGATGTTGAATTTTAATAATAGAAATTTTGGGCATGTAAAATTAAGCACAGAGTATCTGCTTTTACAATGCCAACATCTGTTTCTCTGACATCCCTGCCTTCCCTTCTGCTAGATCCAACTGTGAATTTGCTTTAGAATCTGATATGAAAAACAGATAAGATTGCTTTTGACATGCTAAATTCTACAAGGCCAGCTAAAACTAGGCTATCAGGATTAAACTCTCATTCTAAAAGAAGAAAAATGTCATGATACTCAGATTTCCAACTGAAATTAAAAATGCAGAATTTTTTAAGGAAAGGGTGACATCATTTACAAATGACATTGTGTGTTCTGTGACTTTCTTTTGGAAAGCTTTTTGAAAAATTATTTAAAAGGCAACTATTTAAGACTGTCATTAGCAGTATCACTCAATATATGTCAGTCACATAACACCAAGAAATTCACCTGAGAAAAGAAATTTCCTTGATTAGGTGCTTTTTTTAAAAAAGGCATTCAGAGAGACTAAAAATCACTAAAAATACAAAGCAGTTTTATAGTAAGAAGAAAATTATCATTAGGTAACAATAATGATCTTGTATTGAAGGAAAGCAAACACTTGGTTCAATAATAGACTGCCCAACTCCCTACCCATACACTGCTTTAACTCTCATGTATTTACTTATTCATTTATCAGATGTTATTAAAGTCTAATTCTGTACCAGGTGTTAGGGATATAGAAGTTACTAAGGCAAACATAGGCCCTGCCCTTGTGAGGTATAAGTCTAGTGGGGAGAACATACATTTAACATATAAACATGCAAGTAAATATATAATTATAAATTTTGTTAAGTGCCCTGAGGAAAAACTACAAATTGTTCTGAGATAAGGTAGAGGGATGGTACAGAATTACTTTAGAGTATTTAAAACTATTAGTCAAGGATGGCATTAAGAGGAAGGGACAGTTAACCCAAAACCGAAGGAATGGGTAGACATTACTAATGAGGAGAAAGTAAGGGCGTCAGCGGAAAAAATCAGAACACTTAAGAAACTGAAAAAGGCCAATGTGGCTAGAAAATTTAACGAGTAAGGGCAAAGACGGATGAGATGAGACTGCAGAGTTACAACTGGATCCAAGTAGATCCTAGCAACTATCTCAGTCTTGCCCTAGGGTTAGAAGCCATTGCTGTTCTCAGCCTGGAAGAACGAGGAGGCCTCAAAGCAAAGATTCACCGACTGGTAGCATGACTTTTCTGCTATACTCACTCTGCTCACATCCCCATGGTCACAACTCCAACCTTATATCCCGGTGTGAATAATGGGTCACTGCCATTTTACTCCTTGGCTGAGTCTTATACTGGACTCCCATCAAGGTAGCCAGTTCTGCTGGGCCTGGGGTCAGCCTGGCACTGGCAATACCTTTGAGCTGATCGTCAAACCTTGGCACTATAGTTAAACAATATTCTCCTATGCTGTAGGGTTACAAAAACAACAATTCATTCAAGTTCCTGGAAACTACAAGAGGGGCATATGAAAACCTGAACATCTGGCCTCAGGAACAGCATAAACTGGAGACTTAATTTGAGTCCACTGCAGCTCAAGGGACCTCAGATCTATTTCCTCAAACGCTCATCCATTTACATGACTCAGCGACTCTCTCCCTACCTGTGTCTCCCTGCTTCTCTACCAGCCTTGTCACCCATCTTGTGTCCATTACCCTGTATCTATATCCTGTGTCTATTACTTCTGTTCCCTCATAGCTTTAGCTTTCCATGATTCTGCCATTTTCTCTCAGTATTCTCCAGAGATAGAATCAGATTGGCTCAATTTATCTTTTTTCCATCACACCAGCTTATAAATTGGTTGACCTTGGATCAAGGCTATCCCTTAATTCCATCAGCTATGTCCAAAGGGCATAGCGCCTGATATCAAAAAACAATGCTGTCCTTCCAGATTTCAAACTATACCACAAAGCTATATAGTAACTAAAACTGTATGGTACTGGCATAAAAATACAGTAGTTCCCCCTTATCCATGACATACACATTCCACGACCCCCAGTGGATGCCTGAAACCGCAGATAGTACCAAACCCTATATATACTATGTTTTTTCTTACACATAATTACCTATGATAAAGTTTAATTTATAAATTAGGCACAGTAAGAGAATATTTGAATTGCCAGCTTAACTACTCTTGAGTCAGTTATCAAGTAAAATAAGGGTCACTTTGAACACAAGAACTGTGATACTGGATAGTTGATCTGATAACTGAGATGATGGCTACTAAGTGACTAACAGGCAAGAGAGGCTAGACTAAGGAATAATTCACGGCCCAGGCAGGATGGAGTGGGATGGAATGAGATTTAATCACACTACTCAGAGCAACATTCATTTTAAAACTTATGAATTGTTTGTTTCTGGAAATTTTCATTTAATGTTTTTTGACTGCAGTTGAGTGCAGGTAATTTAAAACGTGGAAAATGAAGCTGTGGATAAGGGAATACTTTAGAGATAAAGAATGAAATTGGACCCCTATATTACACCACTCACATAAATTAACTTGAAATGGATTAAAGACTTAAAAATAAGACCTGAAACCATAAAACCCTTAGAAGAAAACATAGGGAAAAACTCCTTGACATCAGTCTTTGCAACGTTTTTCTGGATATGACACCAAAAGCACAAGAAATAAAAGGAAAAATTAGTAACCGGGACTGCATCAAACTAAAAAGCTCTGTACAGCAGAAGAAACCATCAATAAAATGAAAAGGCAATCTACAGAATAGGAGAAAATATTTGCAAATCATATATCTAATAAGGGGTTAATATCCAAAAACTACAAGGAACTCATACAACTGAATAGTAAAAAAAAAAAAAAAAATCCAATTAAAAATGCGAAGAACTGAATAGACAGTTTTCTAAAAAAGACATGCAAATGTCCAACAGGTACATGAAAGAAAATGTTCAATATCACTAATCATCAGGGAAATGCAAATCAAAACCACAATGAGATATCAATTCATACCTGTTAGAATGACTTTCATCAAAAAGATAAGAAATAAGTGTTAGTGAGGATGTGGAGAAAAGGGAATCCCTGTGCACTGTTGATAGGAATCTAGATTGATACAGCTACTTTGGAAAACAGTATGGAGGTTCCTCAAAAACTTAAAAATAGAACTACCATATGATTCAGCAATACCACTTCTGAGTATTTACTGAAGGAAATGAAATCACTATATCAAAAAGGTATCTGCACTCCCATGTTTATTGCAGCATTATTTACAGTAGCCAAGATATGGAAACACCCAAATATCCATCCATGGATGAATGGATAAAGAAAATGTGTGTGTGTGTGTGTGTGTGTGTGTGTGTGTGTGTGTGTGTGTGTGTGTGTGTGTGTGTGTGTGTGTGTGTGTGTATACAATGGAATGGAGTATTAGCCACAAGAAAGAAGGAAATTCTGCCATTTGCAACAATATAGATGGACCTTGAGGGCATTATGCTAGTGAAATAAGTCAGATAAAGACAAATACTGTATGATCTCACTTATATATGGAAGCTAAAAAAGCCAAACTCATAGAAACAGAGAATAGAACGGTAGTTTCCAGAGGCTGAGGGGTGGGAGAAATGGGAAGGTGTTGGCCACAGGTGTATAAACTTCTAGATATAAGATGAATAAGTTCTTGGGATCTAATGTAGAACATGGTGGCTATAGTTAACAATACTGTATTATATATTTGAAAGTTGCTAAGGGAATAAATTTTGTGTTCTCATAATAAAAAAGAAAGTAATTATGTGAGGTGATGGAGGTGTTAACTAACCATACTGTGGTAATCACTTCACAATACATAAGTATATAAAATCAACACACTGTACACCTTGAATCTGCACAATGTTACATGTCAATTATATCTCAAAAAGCTGGAAAAATAAATGTTTTAAAATATGACTAGCCAGGGCTTCCCTGGTGGCGCAGTTGTTGAGAGTCCGCCTGCCGATGCAGGGGACACGGGTTCGAGCCCTGGTCCGGGAAGATCCCACATGCCGCGGAGCGGCTAGGCCCGTGAGCCATGGCCACTGAGCCTGTGCGTCCAGAGCCTGTGCTCCGCAACAGGAGAGGCCACAACAGTGAGAGGCCTGCGTACCTCAAAAAAAATAAATAAATTAATTAATTAAATTAAATTAAATATGACTAGCCAATGGGCTGTCTATTCAGCATAGATTGTATCTATAGCAACGCTGCTTAGAAAACACAGCATCTGTTAAAACCCTTTTTACCTCAATTTCCTCATTTGCAAAATGAGGGCAATGACACTTTTACCTACTCCAAAAATATGGCGTGATTATAATGAAAAAGTGAGACTACATCAAACTAAAACACTTTGCACAGCAAAAGAAACAACCAAAAAATGAAAAGGCATACCTACAGAATGAGAGAAAATATATTTTCTCAGGTTGTGAAATTACCTAAAAAAGTTAAAAGCCACATACTGTGGTTCAGGTATTATTATACCTAATATACTATTAATGTCATTATCAAATTAAAGATATAACAATAGAATTCCACCATATTGCTATAATATATTAAAGGAGAAGGATAATACTTGTGATCTCAATCTCCACTTTCATCATGATCTCACTTCTTATTGCTATATCATTTATCATATTATCTGTGTATATCTCTATCTCCTCCACTAGACCATTAACTCAGCAAACAATTTTTGAGCCAGGCACTATGCTAGGAATTGGATATGCAACACTAGACAGCTTAGAATGGTCTCTAAACTCAAGGAGCTTATTGTTTAACCAGAAAGACAGTCAACTAAAAAGCTATACCTCTAAACAGTATTAAGCATATAACAGCTTGTATGTCTTCCTTAATATACAGCACCTAAGTAGGTATTCATGGCAGGCAGTGACCATATGTCTTTAGGTTCTGGGACCCAATTCCACTTTGCGGGTGGTAGTTCTACATACCAAAAAGCCAGTTTCTGAACACCAATTGGTTTTCCAATAATTCAATTCAATTCTGACATTATCTACTGGAAGATAGCATCAAATTCCACAGTTAAGGGTTCAGTTCCACAAGACTCCCTCCACCCACCCATCCCCCTACCCCCACTACCGACTTCAGAGGCCAGTTACAAGCCCAGATCACTCATTTATTATAAAAGGATATAACTCAGGAACAGCTAGATGGAAGAGAAGCATAGGGCAAGGTATGGGGAAAGGGCACCATTCTCCCCAAGATCTCTATGTGTCCACCAATCTGGAAGAACTCTGAACCCATTCCTTTTGTGTTTTGATGGAGGCTTCATTACATAGACATGACTGACTAAATCACTGGACATTGACAGTTGACTCAATCTACAGTCCTCTCCTCTCTAGAGATCAGGAGTGTGGGAACAAACGTTTTAACCCTCCAATCACATAATTGGTTCTCCTGGCAACCAGCTCCCATCCCTCCATAGGTTCCAAAAGTTGCCTCATAGCATAACAAAACACACCTTTTTGCTCTCTCCACTTAGGAAATTCCAAAGGTTTTAGGAACTTTGTGACAGAAAAGGGGATGAAGATTAAATATATATTTCTTATAAATCACAATGTGCAACTGTTACTCTCATGCCTCTCAGTAGATAATGCAAGTGCCTATCACCTACCAGAGGGTGAGTACACGTTTAATAAGTTCAACCTTATGGGACCCAGCCTGGAAATAAGAGGAGCAATTCTCAGGAAGAAAGCCTTTGCCAACTTAGAGAGGCCAGTACCAAAGAGTCAGTTGCTAAAATAAATATATACGTGTATATATACACACACATATATATACATACATATATATTCTATAAATGGAAGTAATAGGCGTATAGGAAGCATTCAATAAATGTTAGCTGCTATTACTATTGTTATTACTATTACTACTACTGTCTCTGAACTGCAAATATTCCATTACAGTGAAGAGCCAAGCCAAGCATTTAGACACTTTACACATCATATTAAAAAGCTGCATGTAGGGCCTCCCTGGTGGCGCAAGTGGTTGGGAGTCCGCCTGCCGATGCAGGGGATACGGGTTCGTGCCCCGGTCTGGGAGGATCCCATATGCCGCGGAGCGGCTGGGCCCGTGGGCCATGGCCGCTGAGCCTGCGCGTCCGGAGCCTGAGCGTCCGGAGCCTGTGCTCCGCAACGGGGGAGGCCACAACAGTGAGAGGCCCACATACCGCAAAAAAAAAAAAAAAAAAAAAAAAAAAGCTGCATGTAAATTATGTCCAAAGAGCAAATTATTTGACTCGCATTGCAATTGAATCAGGGCTAAAATGAGGTGTCTCCTAGTGGGGGCTAAAAAATCATTTTTAATTCCTCTCATTGTCTTTGAAAAATGACCCTGTAAATGTATGATAGAAACAATAAGGACTAAGAGGGAATGATCAAAAGAGTTATATTTTGTGAGAACAATGATTGTTCGTTGTGTTTAAATTTCTAGGAATGGGATACGTTGCATAACTGTGCTTCACTCTCATTGCATTTCATTAAGTTTGGAAGATGGCTGGTTATGCTGAGTGCTTCTTTTCATTGTCCTTAGAGCACAAATAATAAGTTGATCTGAAAACTGCAAATGCTTTCTTTTTAATCAAGCCTTTGCCAGAGTGGAGCTTAAGTTCAAGAGTTGTTATTACTTTAAAAATCCGTTTTAACAACACAAATCACTACGGTTTCTAAGCACTCAATTGCCTCCAAATCATGTTAACATGTGTACTCAGAGACTTGGGTGTTGGGCCAAATCTTACAAATCAAAATGAGGGAAAAAAAGAGTTCAGTGACTGTAGACAGAAAAACAAGTATGGTGAATGCCTTGGTCTAAACACTTTTAGTTATTTTAAAGATCATATAGACAATAATGTGAAGACATTTTCCACATATTTGTTCTTAAATTACTGATTCTGAGAAGTACAAAGAATGTCTTCATTGGATATATGCATGTACGTTGATTTTAAAAAAAACTTTTATAAGAATAAGATCTTCACAATTAGGTAGAATACCACATAAATAAATGCTTGCCTCTACTGAATTCGTTCGTGAGCTTTTAGGGTATCAGTTTAATCACTTAAGTGATTATCCTAGGATCAATTACCCAAATTAAAGATAGACTATTGCGGGCCTCCCTGGTGGCGCAAGTGGTTGAGAGTCCGCCTGCCGATGCAGGGGATACGGGTTCGTGCCCCGGTCTGGGAGGATCCCATATGCCGCGGAGCGGCTGGGCCCGTGAGCCATGGCCGCTGAGCCTGCGCGTCCGGAGCCTGCGCGTCCGGAGCCTGTGCTCCGCAACGGGGGAGGCCACAACAGTGAGAGGCCCGCATACCGCAAAAAAAAAAAAAAAAAAAAAAAAAAAAAAAAAAAAAAAGATAGACTATTGCATTTCTTTTGCCAAAAATTCAAAATAAACTATGCTATATTTCATGACTCCATATGATGTTTGACTAATACCAAGAATTCAATAACTCTAAATCCTAAGATTGCCAGTTTCCTGTGGTATCATCTACAGTTTCTATTTTACCTGCTTCCTTAATCTTCTCAATGTCAAGCCTGAGGAGCAGTCATCCTGCCTCTGTCTGAACACCCCCAATGGCAAGGAAATTACTATTACTAAAGATAACTGAAACCCTCTCCTAAACTAGGCCCAGAACCTTAGAATATACCTCCAAATAGGACCAAGAGATTACAGCTAGGTTCTCCTTAGGTTCTGCCTTTCCCTCTTGAATTTCACCCTTGGATTCCTGCAGCCACCATTACACCAGTCTTTGGAGATTGTACTATTCTCTCACTAAGGCCCTGGTTCAGGAATAGATGATAACTCTTCTCTTCTATTTCTTTAGGATAGTTAAGCAGGCTGAGAGATTTCAAAATACTCCTGAGTGTAAAGAGAAAGCATAGAGTCTACAAAGGCTGCAGTCTGGCTCCTATTATAGCCAGTGCTCTTCCTTCTCCTTTTACACCAAGCCTAACAACATGTTGCCATCACCTTGTCCTTTTGCTTCCATTATACTAGATCCCCAGGAGCACCTGGGCAGATTGTTGGTTGCCTATAGAAATAAAAAGCAGGATTATGGGCCTAAGATGCCTTCAGCACAACAACCCTGCTATCACCAAAGACAAACACTGTCCATCATATTGAGAAAAGACAGGCAGCAGGTAGGGGGCGGTGTGGGAGAAAGAGGAGACCATAATGAAGAGCTTAATGGAGCATGAAGCAGTCTAAGCAATGTCTGTAAGTAGTGTGCCATGACCACACCGAGTCTGAGAAAAACGTGCATCCTTTAGCAGAACAAGGTCACTTTAGCAACTATATCCCATATCCTTATTTTTAATTACCACACATGTTTCTTGTGGTTCCCTCATCCAGTCTCTGGCATCACTCTCACTGTATTCATAGTTTTTTCCCAGGAAACTTCTGGCCTGTGGCCTGGGAAGCACAACTCACATTATCCCTACTTTGCCTCTTGGACAGGGGACCAAAGTACAATGGTTGCTTCTTACATATTGACCTCCCATGTCTCCCAGTTTCAAGGAGCTTAAGTCCTTCATAGTAGCCTTTAGCGGTCCACAATGTTCAGAAGCCTGCCTAGTCCATTTTAGGATCATGGTTTTGCCGGAGGTTGGAAGCACAAGATTATGGGCAGTCAGAGAGACTATCAGTGGGTTCATTAGAAAAAGTATTGAGAGCTAACAAAGATATCACTGGGGGAAGGGGCAGGTCAAGATGGTGGAACAGAAGGATGTGGAGCTCACCTCCTCCCACAAATACATCAAAAATACATCTACACGTAGAACAATTCTCACAGAATACCTGCTGGATGCTGGCAGATCTCATAAAGCTAAAATTACAAGAAAGATCACCATGTAACCAGGTAGGATGAAAGAAAAAAAAAGAAATCTCGACAGTATCTGTACCCCTGGGAGGGAGCTGTGAAAGAGGAAAAGTTCCCTCACACTGGGAAGCTGCTGCACTGACAGGGAGATCAGCCAGGGTAGAAAGGGAGCATCAATGGCTCAGAGGAAAGCGCAGCAGCTGGTTTGCAGCAGGCAGAACAGAGAGAGAATAGCACAGAGGGTCCTAGCCACTTCCTTGCACTCTTCAGCCCAAGACATACATCTGCTGGTAGCTTCAGGGCTGGGTGCTGAAACTTGGGCTTCAGAGGACAGACCAGGGAGAGGACTGGGATTGGCTGCGTAGAGATAGCCTGAAGGGGCTGGAGTGTGCTCCAGGCCACAACCAGGGTTGTGCGCAGGAAGGAGCCTGGGTATGCCATTGAAGTCCCACTGTTAACCTGTGCGCTTGAAGGGAGGGGCAGAGTCTGCCATAGCAGCCTCATTCTAGGTGCACTCCCAGTGAGTATAGATCTGCCTCTACAAGTTCTGGCAGCACGCAAGCACTGGTGGGTTGCCCGCACGCAGAGGTGGGGCTAAAACCTGAGCAGATCTTCAGGGACCAAGCAACTTTGGGAGCACGACTGAAATCTGAGTGTCCCAGCAACTGTGAGATCCATGGATTTACTCACCACAGCTCGTTTGTAAACTCAGTGCCTGAGGTACATCTGAATGGAACACTGGTGCTCCTGTGGCTGGGGTGGGCATTTGATAAAATTCAACATCCGTTCATGATAAAAACTCTTACAAAAGTGGGTACAGAGGGAACTTATCTCAACCTAAAAGCTATTTATGACAAACCCACAGCCAACATAATACTCAATGGTGAAAAGCTGAAAGCCTTCCCACTAAAATCCAGAACAAAACAAGGATGCCCACTCTCACCACTTCTATTCAACATAGTATTGGAAGTCCTAGCCACAGCAATCAGACAAGAAATAAAAGGTATCTAAATTGGAAGGGAAGAGGTAAAATTGTCATTATATGCAGGTGACATGAGACTCTATATAGAAAACCCTAGACACTCCACACAAAAACCACCACAACTGATAAACAAATTCAGCAAGGTACCAAGATACAAGATTAACATACAGAAATCTGTTGCATTTCTTTACACTAACAATGAAATATCAGAAAGGGAAAGTAAAAAAAAAAAATCCCGGGCCTCCCTGGTGGCGCAGTGGTTAAGAGTCCGCCTGCCGATGCAGGGGATACGGGTTCGTGCCCCGGTCTGGGAGGATCCCATATGCCGCGGAGCGGCTGGGCCCGTGAGCCATGGCCGCTGGGCCTGCGCATCCGGAGCCTGTGCTCCGCAACGGGAGAGGCCACAACAGTGAGAGGCCCACATACCGCAAAAAGAAAAAAAAAAAAAAATCCCTTTTAAAATCACATCCAAATAAAATAAAATAAAATAAAATACTTAGGAAGAAACCTAACCAAGGAGGAGAAAGGCTTATATGCTCAGAACTGTAAAACACTGATAAAGGAAATTGAAGGTGATTCAAAAAAATGGCAAGATACCCCATGCACTTTGATTGGAAGAATTGATATTATTAAAATGGCCATACTACCCAAAGCAATCTACAGATTTAATGGAATCCTTATCAAATTACCCATGACATTTTTCACAGAACTAGAAAAAAAAAATCCTAAAATGTATATGGAAACATAAAAGACCCAGAATTCCCAAAGCAATCCTGAGGAAAAAGAACAAAACTGGAGGCATAACCCTCCCAGACTTCACACAATACTACGAAGCTACAGTAATCAAAACAGTGAGGTACTGGCACACAAACAGACATATGGATCAATGGAACAGAACAGAGAGCCCAGAAATAAACCCACACACCTATGGTCAATTAATCTTCAATAAAGGAGGCAAGAATATACAATGGAGAAAAGACAGTCTCCTCAGCAAGCAGGGATGAGAAAGCTGGACAGCTGCATGTAAATTAATGAAGTTAGAACAACACCATCACATCATATACAAAAATAAACTCAAAATGGCTTAAAGACTTAAATACAACATATGACACCATAAAACTCCTGGAAGAGAACATAGGCAAAACATTCTGACATAAATTGTACCAATGTTTTCTTAGGTCAGTCTCCCAAGGCAATAGAAATTAAAGCAAAAATAAACCAATGCGACCTAATCAAACTTATAAGCATTTGCACAGCAAAGGAAACCATAAACAAAACAAAAAGACAATCTAAGACTAGGAGAAAACATTTGCAAACAATGTGATCAACAAGAGCTTAATTTTCAAACAGCTCATACAACTCAATAACAAAAAAACAACCCAATCAAAAAATGGTGGAAGACCTCAATAGACATTTTTCCAAAGAAGACATACAGATGTCCAATAAGCACATGAAAAAATGCTCAACAACGCTAATTATTAGAGAAATGCAAATCAAAACTACAACGCGGTACCACCTTTACCAGTCAGAATGGCCATCATTAACAAATGCTGGAGAGGGTGTGGAGAAAAGGGAACCCTCCTACACTGCTGGTGTGAATGTAAATTGGTACAGCCCCTATGGAAAACAGTATGGAGGTTCATTAAAAAAACTAAAAATAGAGTTACCATATGATCCTGCAATCCCACTCCTGGGCATATATCCGTAGAAAACGATAATTCAAAATGATACATGCGGGCTTCCCTGGTGGCGCAGTGGTTGGGAGTCCGCCTGCCGATGCAGGGGACGCGGGTTCGTGCCCCTGTCCCGGAGGATCCCACGTGCCGCGGAGCGGCTGGGCCCGCGAGCCGTGGCCGCGGAGCCTGTGTGTCCGGAGCCTGTGCTCCGCAACGGGAGAGGCCGCAGCAGTGAGAGGCCCGCGTACAGCAAAAAAAAAAAAAAAAAAAAAAAAAAAAAAAAAAAATGATACATGCACCCCAATGTTCACAGCAGCACTATTTACAATAGCCAAGACATGGAAACAACCTAAATGTCCATTGACAGATGAATGGATAAAGAAGATGTGGTATATACACACAATGGAATACTACTCAGCCATAAAAAAGAATGAAATAATGCCATTTGCAGCAACATGGATGGACCTAGAGATTATCACACTAAGTGAAGAAAGTCAGACAGAGAAAGACAAATATCATATGGTATCACTTATATGTGGAATCTAAAATATGACATACATGAACTTATGTATGAAACAGACTCACAGACATAGAAAACTAATTTATGGTTACCAAAGGGGAGAGGTGTTGGGGGAAGGATAACTTAGGAGTTTGGGATTAGATACAAACTACTGTATATAATGTAAACAATAAGGTCCTACTGTATAGCACAGGGAACTGTATTTGATATCCTGTAATAAATCACAATGGAAAAGAAAAAAATAAAATAAAAATTTTTTTCAATTCAAAAAACAAAGATATCATCGGAACATCTGAAATCCAAGGGTTAAGCCTATTTGGCATCCAGATAAGCTAGTCACATAAAGGGAAAAGAGTAAACCCAATATTTAGAGGGTCAAGTTAGGCTGCAATATTGGGCAACTGAGTAATATAGGTAAGAACAGTGGGGTTTGGACCTTGGGAAATTCTAATGAATTGTGCTAAATGATTGTTGCTATCCCCCTGTCATTTAAGTCCACTTTGCCTTGGAGGTGATATACAAACACTAGGAAACTTCTGATGTTAACTTGCCTTGATCATAGGATAGCCTCTTATGAGTAGATAGAAAATGATCAAAGAATAGTCCTCTTCTGCAGTCCTCTTCAAAAAAGCAAATAAAACAGGGAGGAATAGTATGGTAGACACAAACTCTTTGTAAAAAGACATACATTTATTTGTTTTCTTTAAACGTACACACAAAAAGAAAGCCATGAATGTATTTGTGTGTATATATATAAAAACTTCAAACAATAGTATGTCCACTTTCCAGATAGCTTTCCCCAATATAGCTGCTACTCTATTTGGTATATATGCATATGGTATACACGTTCATATAGAGGTGTGTAATTTTGTCTTTCTTAGATTAACAGGTACCTTTATTTTTCTAAAAATTGCCTTTTTGGGACTTCCCTGGTGGCACAGTGGTTAAGAATCCGCCTGCCAATGCAGGGGACACAGGTCCAATCCCTGGTCCAGGAAGATCCCACGTGCCACGGAGCAAATAAGCCCATACACCACAACTACTGCGCCTGCGCTCTAGAGTCCAGGAGCCACAACTACTAAAGCCCAAATTCCCTAGAGCCCACGCACAGCAACTACTGAGCCCACGTGCCACAACTACTGAAGCCCGCGTGTTCTAGAGCCTGCGTGCCCCAACTACTGAGCCCACATGCTGCAACTACTGAAGCCCTTGTGTCTAGAGCCCTTGCTCTGTGAGGCTCTAGAAAAGCCACTGCAATGAGAAGCCCGTGCACCGCAATGAAGAGTAGCCCCCACTTGCCGCAAATAAAGAAAGCCTGCGCGCAGCAAGGAAGACCCAATGCAGCCTAAATAAATAAATAAATAAATAAAAATAAAAATTCCCTTTTTTGCGTAGTAATGTATTTTGGAGCTTTTCAGATGTCAGTACATATATATTGGGTTGGTCAAAAAGTGCTTCAGTTTTTAAGTAAAAATAAAAGACACATTTTTCATTTCCACCAAGAACTTCATTGAACAATGTATTCACCCTTTTGTTCTACTACCTTCTGCCATTTTTCAGGCAGATTCCTAATTCCATCTTCCCAAAACTTTTTATCGTTTTGAGCAAAGAACTGTTCCAGGTGCCTTTTACAGTCTTCCAGGGAATTGAAATTTTTTCTATTAAGAGAATTTTGTAAAGACCTAAATAAATAAAAATCCGAAGGTGCAATGTCTGGTGAATACGGTGGATGAATCAGAACTTCCCAGCTAAGCTGTGACAGTTTTTGCCTGGTCATCAAAGAAACATGCGGTCTTGTATTATCATAATGGAAGATTATGCGTTTTCTGTTGACTAATTCTGAACTCTTTTCATAGAGTGCTGCTTTCAGTTGGTCTAACTGGGAGCACTACTTGTTGGAATTAATCGTTTGGCTTTCCGGAAGGAGCTCATAATACAGAACTCCCTTCCAATCCCACCATATACACAACATCACCTTCTTTGGATGAAGACCAGCCTTTGGTGTGGTTGTGGTGGTTCATTTCATCTGCCCCACGATCTCTTCCATTCCACATTGTTGTACAGCATCCACTTTTAATCGCCCGTCACAATTTGTTTTAAAAACGGAACGTTGGGGCCTCCCTGGTGGCGCAAGTGGTTGAGGGTCCGCCTGCCGATGCAGGGGATGCGGGTTCGTGCCCCGGTCTGGGAGGATCCCATATGCCGCGGAGCGGCTGGGCCCGTGAGCCATGGCCGCTGAGCCTGCGCGTCCGGAGCCTGTGCTCCGCAGCGGGAGAGGCCACAGCAGTGAGAGGCCCGCATACCGCAAAAAAAAAAAAAAAAAAAAAAACGGAACGTTTTCATTACATTTAAGTTGAGAGTCCCATGCAGAAATAAGGTCAAGAAGGTTTTTTTCACTTAACTTATGTGGAACCCAAACATCAAAGTGATTAACATAACCAAACTGGTGCAAATGATTTTCAGCACTTGATTTGGATATTTTGAGTATGTCGGCTATCACCTGCATGGTATAACGTTAATGTTCTCAATGAATGTCTTGACTTGATCATTATCAACTTCAACTGGTCTACCCAACCGTGGAGCATCGTCCAGTGAGAAATCTCCAGCACGAAACTTCACAAACCACTTTTGACACGTTCGATAAGTCATAGCACCTTCTCCATACACTGCATAAAATTTTTTTTTTTGCATTTTGGTTGCATTTTTACCTTTCTTGAAATAATAAAGCATAATATACAAAAAATGTTGTTTTTCTTCCATCACCAATATTAAAATGGCTACACAAAGATCACCAATTTTGATGTCTTTTTTAAAATGCACGCTGATAGGACATCTGTCACACACAATCTAACAAAATTGTTTTGAATGCAGTTAAAGACAACTAAGTGCTACTAGAGCCATCTTACAGAAACAAACAAACAAACCTTTTGGTCAACCCAATATTTACCTGATTTTTTGGAACTGCTACATACATGATGTTCTATGAATACAAGTACCACAATTTATTTAACTTATTATCAATTTGTGGATTTTGCTTTTACTAATAATGCTATGGTATACATCCTTCTACTTACTATGTCCATATCTGAATAGTTCTCTAAGACAGATACCTAAAAGTGGAATTGCTGTCTTGACGATTATACATATTTAAGTCTATAAAATGCTACCAAATTGCCATCCAAAAAAGGCTATACCAATGTGTACATCCAGCAGCAGAGCATAAATGGGACTTCCCACAACTTTGTATCATGATTAAAATTTCGCCAATGTGTTAGATGAAAATATTTTATTGTTTTTATTAGCATTTTCCTGATTATTAGTAAGGTTCAGCATCTTTTCATATGTTTATGGAGCATTTACATTTCTTCTTCTGAGTCACATTACTTTTTACTATACATCCTCTATTACAAGGGTCCCCAGCTCCTCGACCACAGACCAGTACAGTTCCTGTTAGGAACTGGGCTGCGCAGCAGGAGGTGAGAGGCACACAAGTGATCTTCTGCCACTCCCCATCACTCCCCATCACTCCCCATCACTCGCATTACCACCTGAATCACCCCCTCCTCCGCCATCCGTGGAAAAACTGTCTTCCACGAAACCGGTCACTGCTGCTAAAAAGGTTGGGGACCACTGCTCTATTAGGATTTTCTCCTAGTAAGACAATTAAAAGAACTGGGCTTTGAGGGGAAGGATGGTACTTCAATGGGGAAATGAGAAACTCAATAGACAAATGTATCTTACATTGTAACTGAATATTGTAACCCAGAACCCACTTTTTTTTTTTTATTGTATCCCACTTGGGGATAAAGAATCAATACTGTCAGTGATTGAGTAGACTTAATGTACTAACATAGTCAGAACACTGTATAAGTTTCATTTAGTAATATTTCAGGTAACCTTTGATGAATTACTTAACTTCTCTGCAGTTCAGTTATCTCATATGTAAAATGGAGATAATATTACCTACCCAACAGAGTTGTTTGAGGATTACATAAGTTTGATGTGTATAAAGTGCTTGGAATAGTACCTGGCATACAGTAAGTGCTATATAAACATTAGTTATTATTATAATTTCCAGGAGGAAAAGTGTGAAAATAATACCACATGTGTGCAGTTGAGCAGAGTTTATGCAAGAAATGGTGGTGCACAAAGCAATTCAAGAATTGTATATAATATATATGGATTTATCATGTGAGTTGGGGGATGGGGTGGTGATAATTGTGAAATCCCCCAAGAGTGGGGCAAGTATCTGAAGAAGTCTGCCTGATGCCACCAACCAGCTGTTTGGGTTGTATTATCTTCCTAGAGTGTAGGTAGGTAAGTAAGTTAGGAGCAGGAAAGCAAAGTAGGGCAGGGTATCCTAACAGAGGACATTCAAAGCAGTAAAATGTAGAAGTCAAAATCTCTGAGGGTGACATGAAAGTCAGGAGCTCCTCAGACACAATGTAAAGAGGTGGAGAGACTCAGTCCGGTGCCAGGAACTGAACAGTTGAGTCAGAATGAGAACAGGCAGCAATAGAAAAACAGAAGAGGAAGTGGGACAACTGTGTCAATCTTGTTGAAACTACACGCCTCACTTTTGAGTTAGTGGATGTTAGGCAGGCTTAAATGCAAAAGATAGAAGGATTCAACACCTAAACAAAGTGGAGAATCACTGTGATCCAGATTGACTAGACTAAAACCACCATGGCCTTGAATTTGTGTCATGTTCCTTTATGCCACAAACACGATATGCAGCAGGCACCCTAATGTCTCTGAATATGATGCTAAGGACCTGTTCATCACACTAGATTCCAGGGTTCAAAGACATGGGTCAATTTTATTAGGTATTGAAGCAGTGGACATCCAGCATTAACTTGTTTCTTCCACTGAATAAAACGCTGCACTCCCAGTTGATAAATGTGAACACTAAAATGGATTTTAAAGATGTATATATTAGGGGCTTCCCTGGTGGCGCAGTGGTTGAGAATCCACCTGCCGATGCAGGGGACACGGGTTCGTGCCCCGGTCTGGGAAGATCCCACATGCCATGGAGCAGCTAGGCCCATGAGCCATAGCCGCTGAGCCTGCGCATCTGGAGCCTGTGCTCCGCAACGGGAGAGGCCACAACAGTGAGAGGCCCGTGTACCGCAAAAAAAAAAAAAAGATGTATATATTAAAAGGCTTCTGTAACTACAAAAAAAAAAAAATGGAGGCAACAAGAGACTGTATTTGATTTTCTAAACCATGAAGTGCAATTATCATGAATCCTTCCTAAACTAAAACAACCACAATGAAAAGTTTACTTTCATGCTCTTCTGCCACTTCTAATCTGTGCTTTGTATTTACAGAAAGTTATCTTTAGTTTTCCTCTTAAAATTCTGTCTGAATATTTAAACTTGACATATCCTCTGAATTATTTCTGGAGATTCATTCAGGTATTGTGGCCTTCCACAGTTTGACATAGTTGTATGTTATTGAAACCTTGCTGGGATTTTCTATGAGTTTAATTTTAGTTTTAGGATTCATTTTGAGTATCAGGTCTGTGCAATTATATTACAATTACATCAGAAGCATAAACTGTAACAGCAACTTACCCATGTTTTGTTGGGGAGGTTAGGACAAGATGTGGGGCTGGGGGTGAGGGGAAAGGGAGTATGAGGAGGGACCAGAAGCAGGTTGTGGGAAAGGCCCTGAACTTGGGAGTCAAAAGATCCATGACTGAGACAGGGTCACCACTTACTAGCTAGACAAATCATTGAACTTCCCTCCTTGCATTTGTAAAATAAAAAACTGTGAGAGTTAAAAAGCTACTGTTGGGCTTCCCTGGTGGGGCAGTGGTTGAGAGTCTGCCTGCCGATGCAGGGGATACGGGTTCGTGCCCAGTCCGGGAAGATCCCACATGCCGCGGAGCGGCTGGGCCCATGAGCCATGGCCGCTGAGCCAGTGCGTCAAAAAAAAAAAAAAAAAAAAAAAGCTACCATGTATGAAAATTTCCCATAATAAGAGCTAACAGCTTTGAGGGCATACTATGTGCCAGAACTCAGCTAAGTGCCTCATTTGGATCATTTCATTTAATTCTCACAACAACCCTATGAGTTTGGAATTCTTAGTTGCATCATTTTACAGATGAGCAGCTTAGAGAAGTCAAATAACTTGCCCAAAGTTACAAAGCTTGTAAGTGTAGTAAGTGGAGTTTCAAGCTCAGCACTAACTCCAAAATTAAACTTAATCACTGTTTTATACACTACTTTCTTCCATGTTTTATTGGCTCCTAATATGCATATCAGCACAAAAATAACTTTTAGCTATTGTGCCAACTCTGACTCTCTAGAGTTCTACCTTTCACAAGGATTTTTTTAATAATGCCACTTATTGCTCAATAAACTGTGCTGAGGGTTTTACATATATTCTCATTTAATTCTCCTAACAATCCTATGCTGTAAGATTATCCCCATTTTACAGAGGAGGAAAATGAAGCATGAGAAGTTAACTGAATTCCCCAATATCACAAATGTCATGTGGGAACTGTGATTTGAACCCAAGTTTACTTGGTTGCAGGATCCATTTACTTAAGGACAATACTATATGAAGTCACATTATATTCAAGGGTTAAGTTCTAAAGTCAATATACAAGGCAAAAATTGCATATAATCAAAACTACCACTAGAAATCCCTGTCATCACAGATCATGCCTACCATACATGGGCATATTTTATAATACACTGGAGACCAATAAGTTCAACACCAGAAATTTTTCCTTCAGGACTGGAACAGATTGCTGTTTCTTCAATTCAGCACAGATTAAACAGTTAGTTTATGTTTAAAGGCTATATTTTTGAAAAGTAAGTGTCTTTAACATGAGAATCATGCCCAGCTCGACAGTGTTCATATCATAGAAAATAAATGGAAACTGAAGCCAACTGACTGAATAGCAAACTAATGTTTCCCATTTCACGCTCTCTCCAGGGCATACAGCCGTTGAATGAAATGGCTCACCGGTACTACGAAAATTTCACTTTTTTATTTTCCTTTTGAGCACATGTAATGTGCTTCTACTACATGCTGTGAGGCCACATCAAGGGTCAGGCGGAAATAGGGTGATCATTAGTGATTCTTGTAGGTTATGAGTATGAGAGTGGCAGTTTTTGCCATAAATGTAGAAGGTTCTTAAGTATTAACTAAATCTGAAACTCGCTCTTCCTCTCATATCCACATAACTTATACTTATATTTTATAAAATTTAGCATGCTATTATAATTTGATCATAAGTCCTCAAGGGAGGAACAATGAGTCTTGCTAACCACTTTAATCCCAGAGTCCAGCAGAACAGCTGAAACACTATGGCCCAACTCAAAAACAGTTTTGTTGTATAATGAATGAATAAATAAATGATTATTTTCTCATTATTTTATGGAGTTAATCTTCACACAGTTGGACCCTCTTATCCAAAAGGCATGGAAAACACAATTTATTAGATTTCCTGGACCTCTACCTATCACATATACTTAGCACTTTATTACAGAAAGTGCTCAATAAAGGTAAGAGAATGGACTCAGTAGTCAAATTATCTGAGTTCACGTGCCTTAGCATTTACCTAACCTCTCCAAGCCTCAGTTTCCTCAGCTGTAAAGTGGGAAAAACAATACTTACAACTAACATTTTTTAAGTATAAATTATATGACGGCACTGTTCTAAATGCTTTATACAATTAAGCTCATTATTTTAATATTTCAAGGTACTCTGGGAGATAGCATCTATAAGTTTAAGTATCTTGTTCTGGGTTGCACAGGTAAAAAAGCAGAACGCCAAGCTGGCATTTTACCCAAACGCTTTGATTCCAAAACTTGTGTTTGTAACCATTGCTCTATATTGCCTCACAATGAGGTCATGCTTAAAGTGACCAGCCTCACAAAGCATTAGGCACAGTACCCAATGCATGAAGAGGTCTCAATAAATGTTAGCTTTGATCACTAATAATAACAATAGTAATATAATCATTGCATGCTCTACATTCAACAGGGCCTGGTAATCACAAAGAATGCTGTGGTCAGGCCACCATAATCCCCCTTCAGAACAGAGACCTCATTATCCCAGCTACCAGGAGTACTGATAGCTCATGACCAAGACAGTCTTTGGCGAATGCCCAGTAATAAAGGGAGCAACCCCACCCAAGATTCACACCCTCTTGAGGCAGCCCTCTTCCAATGCCTGGTTGATAAGGGAAGGTTGGAGGAGGTCGGAGGAGACAAAGCAAAGGCCCTGTCCCCTTGCCTCAATTTGGGACAGCTCTGAGAGGCCAGCCCTGCTCCAGGGCTCCCGGTGGGTCTATTGAGGACTCTGCTGCAACTACATCACCTTCTCTCTCTTCCCAATTCCTCACCCCCAACAGGTGCTGTTCCCAAGCACATTCTCCAGTAAATTTCCTATATTCAACTCTTCATGTTTCTGGAGAACCTGGCCTAGGACTTCAAGAGAAGACTCCACAATGCCTCACAGCTACCTGAAGCCACAAGATGCTCTACAAGTGTTTGGTTTTTCACAGAGAAATGTATCCTAGATCTCTTACAGACCATGAAGAGTGGGACTTACCCAGGATGGGCCCACTCTGTTTCTGGCATCATCTTTCCTTGACTGTTACATTCCTGCCCAAACACCTTTCTTGATACATAGCTTTCTCTACCCTCCTGTTTCCATATTGAATCTGTCATAATCTTTTTCATTGAAAAACCAATGATAAAAATATATAAAAGTACTTAACAAGTATGGGGTCAATTAATCAAGCATAATGAAAATAAATAAAAACATTAAAACATGTCAAAATTAGAGTTTCCCAGGACATCTAAAATTGTATCCAATTTTAAATGGCCTTATATTTGTTTCTTAAATTTGGTGCCTAAATTGGGGCATCATCCTCAACATAATCTCGATATGACTTATGCACAAAGATCAGCTGTCATGTTTGTAACTTAAAAATTCAAGTCATTAACAGAAAAGTGGTAATAATCTTACAGCTTCCCTAAATTTTACTGTAAAAACAAAATCTCCATCTCAGATTATTCCATGATGGAACCCAAGTGAGGCTGCACTTTTATATACTCTGCGTTGCCTGAACTGAGCTTTTCTGACTAGAGCTTCTCCATGCAAATTATGTATAGGTTAACAGAATTAATCAGGAAAAAAAAATAAGGAAAAAGATGTTCATGATTTTTCAATGCCTGAGTATAAAAACATCATGATCCACACTCAATTCTAGCAGAAGAATTGTGTGGGTCACTTGCAATGCTCTGGCAAGTGTACTGTCTCACCCGACAGTTGATCAAGTCTGGTTGGAATATTAATATTTGAGCGACCTGGTATGGACATTATTTTGAAAATAAAAAGCCTGTGTGTTTTTATCTATATCCAAACACTTCCACATATGACAATAATTTTACACTAATTGGCTAATTGAGCATGTGATGTGCTGAAGTGATACTAACAAAGCACAAACAACAGAGGAAGAGAAGAGCAAACACAAGCTGTCATCCCAAGACTGCAATCCTCAAAGGAAATGCAGCATTTGCCCATGAAGAAATGCCCATGGTTTTCCATTTGGAAAGCTCTCAGCCTATTTTTGGTACTGGTATAAATTTAAATTGGAGGAAACAAGGGATATTTTGTAAAAGGTTTGCTATGGTCTGAATGTGTCCCCACCCCCAAATTCATACGCTGAAATCCAAAGCCCCAAATGTGATGGTATCAGTAGGAGGGACTTTTGGGAAGTGATTAGGTCATGAAGGTGAAGCCCTCAGAAACAGGATTCGTGCTTTTATAAAAGAGACCCCACAGAGTTCCCTAGCCCCTTCTGCCATGTGAGGATACAGGAGAAGTATGCAACCCAGAAGACCATGCTGGCACCCTGAAATCACACTTCCAGTCTAGAACTATGAGAAATAAGTTTCTGTCATTCACAAGCTGCTGAGCCTGTGGTATTTTGTCATAAGCAGTCCAAACACACGAAGACGGGGTTCTCACCTCTAAAGAAGTCTTCTCTAGGCACCCAAAGGAGTACTTTAAGTCTACCCAAAGTAAATGAGTGAAGCTTTTCTCCTTTTCCTTTTCAGGGAAAGGGAACGTCACAACCATTTGCACGTGACTCAAGTTTTTTTAGTAGGAAATGTTTCCACAAGATAAAGCATTGGAAGAGGCTCACTGAATCAGGAAAGTGGATGATTCTATGGGCAGGATACTACCACAACAACTAGTGGAAACCTCTTCTCTCAACACAGTCCAGCAACCCCAGCTGTGATGACTGCCCATTCCTACACAAAACCAACCATAGCTAGCAGGGTTTTTTTTTTTTTTTGGCAGCTACTTTTATGATTCAGATGTCCCTAGTTCCTCAGTTAGATTTTCCAGGGCTCCTAAACAATCTTTCCATATTGTCTGCAACTTGACGGAGTGTTAGGTGAGGTGGGATGTAGGTTACTGACTGAAACTACAATTCACTTTTGTTACTCTTTACAGCTAAGGGTATACAGATCCCTGTGTTTGAGATTAACTATTTACTAAGTTTCTACATTTTTAAAACTTACTACATTTTCAGCTCACACCCAAATTTAAATAATAATGAAATAAATTGCTTTCTCTTTTTTTTCAAGCTTAGAAAAGTTTACAAAGGCACAAATTAGATGTTATTTTTAGATAGAAGATAACTCTTACTAGCATTTAGATGAATATAAATAATTCAGAAACAAGTGGTTTGAATGAGCCTTAGGATATTTATAAATGTATAAATTATGAGGAAAATAAGAGATCAAAATACTTCACTTTTAGTTAAAATTATTTGACATGCTGTGATGTACATTATCATTATTGAACAATCCTACCTTAATTTGAGTGTATTTTTTAAATGCTTATTTATCACAAGGTTTAAGAATGGAAGAATTGTACACTGAGTTTTACAAAATCTTCAGAAAATCATGTCAATAGGAATGCAAAAGCTAAGAGATTAAAGGTGTAACTAGGTGACCTCCAAAGTCCTTTCAATCCTAAGGGTCTAACATCTAGAAGTTCTCTGTTTGCATTTTGGCTGAGTATTTCCCTTGTCAAATTTAATAAGTTTAGATAAATGCATGTGTCCATTTTAAATGCATCATTTGCACACTTCTCTCTTAATTCAAACAAAATACACAGAACTTGGTGGAATTGATTGATTGCATGGTTAAATTTTGATCACAAATAATTGTGATTATTTTCCACAAAGGATTTGAGACAACAGGCCACCAAAAAAAAAAAAAAAGCATGAAGTGTAATAGTGGAATATAAGTTACATAAAACACAAAAATCAAGGAACTGGTATTTGAAAAGGCTAAAAAAATGTCAATATGCTTGCTTTAGCTAAATTTCTAAGTTGGTACTACTGAGCTTCCTGGTAAAGACAGTGAAAGAGGTATTAGAACACATCATATTTCTCATTTCTAGAAAGGAAGGGGTATCACAGTTCTTAAAGGGAAACCAAGATTTTTCTATAAATTATTTCTAAAAGAATCACTCAGAGAATTTTATATAAGCACAACTAAGTTAGGTAGTAGAGAAAATTTTCAACCTTATTTCCAGAAAATGCTTAGCAAATCTTGTCACAGCAATTAAAATAAAAGACAAGTGAGGGACTTCGCTGGTGGCGCAGTGGTTAAGAATCCTCCTGTCAATGCAGGGGACAAGGGTTTGAGCCCTGGTCCAGGAAGATCCCACATGCCGCGGAGCAACTAAGCCCACGCACCACAACTACTGAGCCTGCACTCTAGAGCCCGTAAGCCACAACTACGGAGCCCACGAGCCACAACTACTGAAGCCTATGCATCTAGAGCCTGTGCTCCACAACAAGAGAAGCCACTGCAATGAGAAGCCCGTGCACCGCAACCAAGAGTAGCCCCGGCTCGCCACAACTAGAGAAAGCCCGTGCACAACAACAAAGACCCAATGCAGCCAAAAATAAATGAATAAAAATAAATTCTAAAGTTTTTTTGAAAAAAAGACAAGTGCATAATACTAAATAAAATTCATTATATGCAGTTCTTCAAAGGAATAAACTAATGCAATCCAACTGTACAGGTTTGTGATGATTCAATCTAATTGAAAGAGAATAAACAGCTGTCTACTGTACTCTATTGAAATGGAGAGATGCTTTCGAAGACTAATACAACTTGCCTATATACTAAAACCCTATGCTTTTCAAAGTTGTTTTTCTAGTTTTTTTTATGGTATATAGAGTTTGTTTTCAGTCAGTAATAATTACAGTTAATACTGAGCGCACAGTATGTGCCAGAGTGACAATTCAGAAGTTCAGAAAGGTTTCTCCATTAAAAATCTGAGCCTTCTTTCCTACTCAGATGCTAGGTCCTCTTGTTGATATTCAATCCATTCCTTTCCCTCTACACACCACTTGGTTAACTTTCTCTATATGAATTTTCTAAAATCACCAGTAATATTCCCCATCAGTTGTCACCTTAACACAAAGAAACATGTATTAGAACATTTTAATCTAAGATTTGATCCCAGCTGTGGCTTAGTCTAGTTGGCCACAGTCATAAGCTCAAATGTATCACAAAAGGGAGGACACAGCCTGGCATTTTAGAAAGATTGTCTCCATCTGTAGGTCCTAACCCCAGTAGCTTCTACCAGGTGCTTCTCTGTCTTGTTTGTTTGTGAATGAGGATTTTTGTTTTGTTGTTGTTCTATTGTTTTGTTTTTCAGAAGTGTTTATGAATCACTTTTGTATTCTTGCGGACGAGTCGTGGAGGGCGGGAAGGAGGACCAGAGCTGAAACCTTCAGTGGCCCCTGCCATTTATTCATTCATCCCAGTTTGTGATACATCTATTCTTCTGACTGCTAGAAGGCAAGTAAAATATGGTTAATTCAGCTAGTACCTGGTCTGCTGGAAGTAGGAAAGTCTGAATTTGCTGCTACTTATTGCACACCTATTTGGTACCATAAGCAATTTTGGAGAGGTAGCAAAGAGTTAAGTGCATATATATGACCCAAGAAAGAGCAGATCCCATTATCTTTTTATACACACAATCGGGCCTATTTCCCTGGGTTCAAAGGTTTACCTATTAAAACAAAGACATGGGGCTTCCCTGGTGGCACAGTGGTTGAGAGTCCGCCTGCCGATGCGGGGAACGCGGGTTCGTGCCCCGGTCTGGGAAGATCCCACATGCCGCGGAGCGGCTGGGCCCATGAGCCATGGCCGCTGAGCCTGCGCGTCCAGAGCCTATGCTCCGCAACGGGAGAGGCCACAACAGTGAGAGGCCCGCGTACCGAAAAAAAAAAAAAAACAAAGACAGGACAGAAATTCGATACAGGGCAGTCAAGACAGTCGAGGCCAAGGATGTGTGGTATGCGTGTGTGTGTGTTTGTGTGTGTGTGTGTGAAAAAATTACCAGCACCAAAACTATTTCCTTGATTGGCCCTTTTATGGGTGCAAGATAATCTAGAAAATACCTATTAATCTGGCCAGAAGGACTTTAAAAAATATATTAAGTACTTCATGAAGTCAAAAGACAGCATGAGAAAGAATAACATGATGCCTCAAGCTCATTTCAAAGGAGTACCCCTTGACTCAAGTTTCTACAGGTCAGAAATCTTTTCCTAGGATGGAAGCTTTTGATGTCCATTTTTTCAGGGCCTTGTATTCCTTCTAAAAATCCACGATATAAAGTAACATCAGGTAGAATTCTACGTATTTCCAGTCATTAAGATTTTCTGGAAGGAAAATTGTTACCTGCATTTGAAAAAACACAGTGTTCCTAACTTTTTAATTTCGTGATTAGAATGAAAACCATGGAAGCTAAGAGAACAATGAAGATTCAGAGTAACAAGGATATTCTAAAAGAACCAACATCCATACAAATGTGGCCAATGAAGCCATTTTGCCTTAAAATAATGTCAAATTCCAAAGTGAATAGACAGTAATCTGTCTCTTCAATTTATTCCAACTTGTTTTAATTTGAAGTACATGTTTAGTGTAAGCATTTAAAACTTTCCATATTACTAGCTAGACACTAGGCCAAGCACTCTACCTGCATTTTCTCATTTAATTAGCACAACAGCCCAATAAATGTTTTCCCCATTTTATAAACAAAGAAACTGAGGCTAAGAATTGTCACAAAGCTGGTAAGCCAGGAGGCAAAACAAGTCTGACTGATCCAGAACCCACTATGCTGAAAAGCTGCAAGACAGTCAGATGTCACGTTTTACCATCTTGGGCAAACACACTTAACTACTTAAGTCTCAATGTCCTCGTCTGTAAATTGGACACACTCTAAAAATAGTATCTCAAAAGTTTTGTATGAATCAAATGAAACAAAGTATGTGGATGCATTTTATAAACAGTACAAGATATTGTATGGATTTTATTATTATCATTAGTTTTCTGAGGTTTGTTCCCTGTCTTCTGACCATCTCTTCAAATCTGCTGTGATATAGGAATAAGGCTGGTTTGAATGCTCTGAGTAACAGTTGGAAGTGTTTTTCTATAAATAAAATGTGTGAACTTCGGAGCATCAGCATTCCCAATTTTTTTTTTTCCTTTTTGGCTCCTGGGGTATGTTTTTGCTTATTTTCTGGTTCCTAAACATGTTTCAAATATGAGAGGTAACTGGGTAATCACTCCCTAGATTAGTTATAACTTTAATTTGCATATTACTTTTTCACTTTAAAATATGTAAATGAGGCACTACTAATTTTTTTTAACATCCTTATTGGAGTATAATTGCTTTACAATGTTGTGTTAGTTTCTGCTGTATAACAAAGTGAATCAGCTATATGTATACATATATCCCCATATCCCCTCCCTCTTGCGTCTCCCTCCTTCCCTCCCTATCCCACCCCTCTAGGTGGTCACAAAGCACGGAGCTGATCTCCCCGTGATGCGGCTGCTTCCCACTAGCTATCTATTTTACATTTGGTAGTGCATATATGTCAGTGCTACTCTCTCACTTTTTCCCAGCTTACCCTTCCCCCTCCTCGTGTCCTCAAGTCCATTCTCTATGTCTGCGTCTTTATTCCTGTCCTGCCCCTAGGTTCATCAGAACCTTTTTTTTTTTTTTTTTTTAGATTCCATATATGTGTGTTAGCATACAGTATTTGTTTTTCTTTTTCTGACTTACTTCACTCTGTATGACAGACTCTAGGTCCATCCACCTCACTACAAATAACTCAATTTCTTTCCTTTTTATGGCTAATATTCCATTGTATATATGTGCCACATCTTCTTTATCCATTCATCTGTTGATGGACACTTAGGTTGCTTCCACGTCCTGGCTATTGTAAATAGAGCTGCAATGAACACTGTGGTACATGACTCTTTTTGAATTATCGTTTTCTCAGGGTATATACCCAGTAGTGGGATTGCAGGGTCATATGGTAGCTCTACTTTTAGTTTTTTAAGGAACCTCCATACTGTTCTCCATAGTGGCTGTGTCAATTTACATTCCCACCAACAGTGCAAGAGGGTTCCCTTTTCTCCACACCCTCTCCAGCATTTATCATTTGTAGACTTTTTGATGATGGCCGTTCTGACTGTGAGGTGATACCTCATTGTAGTTTTGATTTACATTTCTCTAATGATTAGTGATGTTGAGCATCCTTTCATGTGTTTGTTGGCAATCTGTATATCTTCTTTGGAGAAATGTCTATTTAGATTTCTGCCCATTTTTGGATTGGGTTGTTTGTTTTTTTGTTATTGAGCTGCATGAGCTGCTTGTAAATTTTGGAGATGAATCCTTTGTCTCTTGCTTCATTTGCAAATATTTTCTCCCATTCTGAGGGTTGTCTTTTCATCTTGTTTATGGTTTCCTTTGCTGTGCAAAAGCTTTGAAGTTTCATTAGGTCCCATTTGTTTATTTTTGTTTTTATTTCCATTTCTCTAGGAGGTTGGTCAAAAAGGAACTTGCTGTGATTTATGTCAAAGAGTGTTCTTCCTATGTTTTCCTCTAAGAGTTTTATAGTGCCTGGCCTTATATTTAGGTCTTTAATCCATTTTGAGTTTATTTTTGGAGGTACTACTAATTTAAAAGAAATAACAACCATTAAGTTTTATTAGTATTTTTCTGACATTCTCCAATTTCTATCAATGTGTATGAAATGGAGCAGAACCCTGTGGGGTCCTCCCTGGTACAAATCCTTTCAGTGTCCCCCATTTCTTGTTTGTAGGAAATAGGCTTCATTCAGCCTCCTTAACCTTCCCTGACTTCCAAAGGGCAGATTCAAACAGTTCCTAATCAGGGAAGGGAGGGAATAGAGACAAGGGAGGAGCAATCAAGAAACAATAGTGCAGCCTTGGGGCAGGGTCCTGGTTCCTCCTCAAGGAATATACATAACAGTATCTTGAGTTCTTCTGCAGAACTAAGGCCCCCAGCCAGGTGGAGGATGGCAACTTCAGGCTGAGCACAAGATGCCGGGAGCACTGCCCTGTTACCTCATCCCCAAGCCAATCAGAAGAAAGTCACATGCCCTGCGGCCCTCACCCCAAATTTTCCCTATAAAAACTTCTCCCCAAAAAACTACTGGGGAGTTTAGGTTTTTTTGAGCATGAGTCACCCATTCTCCTTGCTTGGCCCTGCAATAAACCTTTCTCTGCTCCAAACTCCGACTTTTTGGTTTGTTTGGCCTCACTGCGCATCAGGCAAAGGAACTTTTGTTCGGTAACATGTAGAGTCAGTATACAGATTTGTAAGCAAAATATATGCAATACATACTCAGTTTTTTTTTCATATTTGTAGGTGATTTACCAAAAGCTAAAATTTTCAGGTTCATCATTTTTACTGACTGAATGAAATAACATAGAATTAATATGCCATAAATAACTTAATCATTCCTCTTGTTAAATATTTATTTTGCTTTCCAGGTTTCTACACTGTTTCAATTGTACTGCAAAATATCTTTCTGTTTACAACTTTTAGTTTTTCTTCCTTTCTTCCTTATTTTTCTTGTTTTTTGGTATTAATTTCCATATACCAGATCTTTTTATCAAAAATGTGTGCAGCCCTCCATATATGTTGATAGCTTGATTTTATAATCATCATAGGAATATTCTTATTTCTTCAAAGCATCAACAATGTAGCCTTAAGTACTCTGATCTATATGTTTTAACTTTCCTATGTAATTATACTCAGCTCTTTAATCCAACTGAATTATATTAGGTAAAAAGTGAGCTTTCTAATGTTGATATGCAAGCTTTCAAGAAGTAGTCATTTAATAATAGCATTCTGCACTGTTTTCAGGCCTATGGACAAGAATTATATTTTGAAATATCACCTGATCTATTTTTCCTTCTTGATAATTAATTTGTTTTTAATTTTGCATCTATCCCATCATTAAAGCTAGACAAAGAAAAGAGGTTTATTGCATAATTTAAGGCAGAAAGAGAAAAGATAAGAATCATATTTTGGCTTTTTATCTCCTGAGTAGATTTTTGCAAAATTATAGCACAGTGGATCATTCTTAAAGCCCATATTTTCAAGAGCCAGGCTCAAGAGAGAAAATTTTTGTTTTTGTTTTGGAATTCTAAAAACTTGAAAGATCTAGAGACCAACCCTTAGGTCATAAATTTTATCCATAGATAGATTAGAAAAGTGTACATGATGATGTAAGAGTTAGTTGAAGAAATACAAACATTACCAGCTGACAGGAAAAGGAGAAGTAGAGGGGATGTGACTACAACTTTTCTGCAGTGGGCCTCTGAAGGTACCCAGCTCTCTACCTCATTTTGGGGTCTGTGATGAACAAACCTCAGGGTGGTCCCCATAATCCCCACCTCCTTGTGTCCACTCCCTTAAATAATCCCTACCCCTGAGTAAAGGAAAGACCTGTGACTTGATTCTAACCAATAGAATATGGAAAGTTAACAGGATGTCAATCCCATGATTAGGTTATGTTTTATGGTAAAGGTAATGGGATGTCATTCCTTTGATTATGTTTACATAAGATTATCTTAGCTGAGTCTCTCCTTGAGGCCTTGAGAAAATAAACTGCCAGTCTGGAGAAGCCCAAATGGAAAGGAACAGCGAGCAGCTTCTAGGAATTACTGGTGGTCTCTAGGATCTGAGGGCAGCCAACAGCTGATAGCCAGTCAAATACCAGGGCTCTCAGTCCTACAGCACCAAGGAACTGAATTCTGACAACAGCCTGAATGAGTTGAAAGTAGAGTCTTTCCCAGTTGAGCCTTCAGAGAAGAACACAGCCTGGCCAACACCTGGCTTGCAGCCTGGTGAGACCCTAAGAACAGGACCCAGGTAAGCCATGCCTGGACTCCAGACCCACAGAAACTGTGAGATAATATGTGTGTTAATTTAAGCAGCTAAATATGTGGTGATTTGTTATTACCACCAAGAGAAAACCAATATGGGGTTGAAATCCTTAAGTGGGAGAAAGATTGATTATATGAACCCCAAATAGGTTAAAAGGATCCCACAGAAGGAAGAACTATCCCCTAGGAACTTGGAGCATAACTTATGGGTTTGGAAGCCTTGTAGAGAAGCCCTTAAGCATTTGAACAGTAGCTGAGGGCAGCACCTAGAGAGAGGCCTGAGGGCAGCCTCCCCATATTCCACACTGTCAAGTGTTGTATGGACAAGCATCAGAAAATTCTCATAGCTGCTTAAGAGATGTGTAGAAGTGGCTGAAAAGCCAATGGCTCAAAGAATCCTGGAGTTAGAACAAGGAGGACACAGAAGGCATGTTGCTTAAGGCTTCAAAAGAAGATGCAGCCCACATCAGGAGATGCCGGTGTAAGCCAGAACAGAGAGAGAGGTGCCCACAAAGCTAACTCCCCTCACTGAACACGAGGACAATTCATAAGTCCACTTCCACCCCAGGAAAGGGAGGAAGGGAATATGGGAGAGAAAGAACCCTAAGGGATTGTGTTAAATAAAACAGATTGAATATCCTTAAATTGGCCTATTTTGTTTTTCACCATTAGTAGGAATGGAAATTGGAAAGGTATATTAAATTTTAACTATAGAAAGTAAAGTGGCACTTTTACAACCCAAAATGCCACTGACTTGGAGACCATAAAATTTGGGAACTCCTATATTTACTATATCAAATTAAAAACAATATTTAGGGCTTCCCTGGTGGCGCAGTGGTTGAGAGTCTGCCTGCCGATGCAGGGGACACGGGTTCGTGCCCTGGTCCAGGAAGATCCCACATGCCACGGAGCAGCTGGGCCCGGGAGCCATGGCCGCTGAGCCTGCGCATCCGGAGCCTGTGCTCCGCAACGGGAGAGGCCACAACAGTAAGAGGCCCGCGTGCCGAAAAAAAAAAAAACACCAATATTATATGTATATATGTGTATTAATAATATATTTAGGCTTTATTTTATCCTATTAGGCCCACTTTCTGATTTCTGGCATATATTGTATTTTCTGTTGTCTAACATTTTTCTGTTGATTCTTTTATGTTTGATATTCTTACAAAGAACTCACTAGCAATTCAGGAAGTATCTTCCATTTCAAGCTTTATTTCTCATATCTTTTTAATGTTTTGTTAGAACAACAAAATTCTCTAACACCAAAGCAGGGACCTTTTCACTTGTGTCTGCATTCTACAACAAACATTTATCATATCCCTAACACAGAGCTGATTTCGTTTCCACAAGTGATGTGTCAACAGTTATTAAATTATGAGTGTTCCCAGCCTTTATCCTAACTCTGGGCACTAAAGAAGATTCTGGCTTGAAGTCCTCAGTCTCCTGACAGCTGGATTGGGCTCAGTTCTCTCAGGGTTTGTTATGCAGGACCAAGAAGAATGCTAGAAGCGGAGAAAACAGTCTATGGCTGAGAAAATCTTCAAACAGGGAAAAGGAGATTTTAAGGACAATTTAAAATGAAAGAAATGTGGAAAAGTTACAATGAATAAAGGAAATGAATGGGAAAGATTAAAAAATTTTTAATATTACTACACTGTATGTATCTCTCTTCATGCTATTTGAAAAGTGCAAATAAAGTATATGTTATTTTAAGATTATTTTGTGACTAGATGTATTCATTTTAACCTTGATAACGCTTATTCTAGGCACTATATGAATTTATGTAATTGTTTTTCATAAGTACTTGCTGAATATGTTCAATTTCACGACGGTACAATATCTTCATTGTGTTGGGTCATGAAAAGAGTGTGAATATTCACGGTGTGAGGTTACAGAAGCATTGAATTGGCCAAAAATTTCATTCTTTTTTTTCTGTAACATCTTAGGGAAAAATCCAAACGAAGTTTTTGGCCAACCCAATAAATGTAAGAGCTTGGACTGAACGTGGGCTAACCCCAGGATATACTATGGAGATGTTTGAGAGTTTTTTCTTAACCTATAAATCTCTGGTTTATCTTTGGCATGCTTCTCCTGAAAGTGAACACAATGCATGTAAGTAATTTTTCCCACAGATTTATACATGTGTATCAGTCACTTTGCTGCATAACAGATAACAAAACAATCTCAGCATAAAGCATAGCACTTATTTCTCACTCACCAGACAGTTGTTCACAGGAATTCAGCTGATCCAGGCTGAAGTCATTTGGACTTGGTTTCAAGCTGCAGTTGGGTCCAGGTCTGTTTTACAAACCTCTCATGGTCTTTGGACCAGCAGCTATCCAAAGAATATTTTTCTTTGGGTGAAAAGTGGGAGCTCAAGAAAACAAGTCCAACTGTGCAAGCACATATCAAGCCTTTGTTTGCATCATATCCACTAAAATTCCATTAGTCAAAGCAATGGGTTAGCCAAGCCCCAAATCAAGGACTAGAGATATATATTCCACCTAGCATGAGGCCATGTTACTAATACAGGGGAATAAAGAATTGAGATTAATAATTCAACTTGTACCTACTGCTAAATTATATTTCTATTATACACACATCTATTTCATAATACATTATATATGAATACATTACTAAAGACTTTCCTAATACACTCATAGGATTCAGTGTAATTTCATTATCATCATATTTTCTGACTTTGTGAAAAATATAGTCAAAGATTGCATTAGCTAGTTTCATTTCTTTACACCACAGCTCCTATGTAGACAAAGACTTGCTGGCATTACAGAATCAGAACAAAATAATATACAGGCAACCTACAGATACTGTAGTCACTTGAAAATTATGGATGCAAAAGCAAAAAAGCTATAGACAATGGGAGATTATATCCCATATACATACAGATTGTATCCCATGCACACACAGATGCCTGCACCACTAACTGTGGATGCTGCCAGGCCACCCACTTCTGGAATGAAGATAATATATTTCAGCACTGGAGAACATAGCAATGGAAAAAAAAAAAGTCTCTAATAGCAAATTTAAACCCCAAGATGTTGAGGCTAATAAACCAGGAAAATCACAGCTTGATTTAGAAAGCAGCAGGGAGTCTTAAAAAGGAAGATTGAATAGCTGGTACAATAGCAAAGGAAGATTGCTTTTGCTGAAGACCATTTTCAAAACTCCACAGAAACATGACTGAGCCAACAACCAGATGAAGGACTTCAGGAAGAAGTCATACTAAGGCTGGAGGAAACTGCAAACCTCTCAGCTAAAAACTACAAGTGAAGATTAAGGCAGATATGGCCATTATAAACAAATGGGCTGCAAGTGTTTTCATTACCAGAAAAGCTCAGCCCTCACCTTAATGGCTTCAAATATCAGAACCAAATAGGGGTCTCTTTGCTTGAGAGTAGATCAGAGGAGAAACACCAGACTACACAGCACCAGCTCCCCCATCTGTGGTCACAGTAGTAAATTCTGCCTCCCATTTTTACTGCTATAAAAGAAATGGGATTTTAATTCTGCTGTGGAACCTTGGGCTATTCACTTATGGAGTCTCTGCTGCAGGCATCAGCTATTTATAATTGATTTAAAACTACATAAATATATTAATATGTCTACCCTCTTCTTACTTTGGAAATTTTTTTAATTTTGCAAAAATGCATTAAGCTCTTCAAAAAAAAAAGAGGTGTCATCCCATTCCAGAATACAGTAGTTATTATTTTCAACCTAATCGGTCTCATTATACCAGCATCTTTAATGGACGGAATGCTTTCCCATTGAGCTCTTGGTAGAATTCCATGTGATCGTAAGCTAATCGCTGCTGCTACTGTCTCAGTCTTTCTCAGTCTGCCCTCCATAGTGTATACTGCAGTGATAGAACTGTTGGGGAGGGGAGCAATCGATTTTTTAACCCAATTATGGCACCCCCAGAAGAAAAAGGTACAGTGTTTTTTGAGCGGATTTCAAATTCAGGAAGAGGTAATTCCTCTTTCACTAACAATTTCTAGACGACTAGCTCTCATTTCAAAGAGAGGTTCAATTCCCAGGAGGTTATCCTTCAGCAAAATCATGAGATCTTTTTCTTTTCTGTCTGCATCAATTGTAGCCCTTGGAAATGACACAGAGGATAACTCTGTTTAGCCAAAACTCACACATCACAATATAAAGTATATCCAAACTCATTTTTGAGTGAGCTAGCTTATACCAAGCCAACTCTTCAATCTTTTGATCAGGATAGAATTCTTGTCAATTACAGTCTATGAAGAAAAGACTCTGGTCTTCCTTATGGAGAATAAAGGTTGCCCTTGAACTAAACTTTTCCCAAGAACGTTCCAGAAGCACCATCCCAAATCACTTCAACTTTTACATACTGAAATATTTCTTGATATCATGACTATGTCGTTGCTGAACAGAGATCCTAAGGAGGATAATGAGTTATGAGATAATATTTCCAATGACATTCCAACTGCAGCCATGGTAGGTGTCATTTCACAACTGAAATAGATAATATATCTCCTGGATATTTTGTGGCCCAATATGAGAATAGAAAATTATGATTCATGCCTATTTATGTGCATTATTAAACAGTGAAAAAACCATTCCCTAAGACCTCCTTCAATATTAAAACTTTCAGAGTTTTCATTTATATACTCTGACAAGTGATAATCAAGTAGCTCTGTGATTATGTTCATCCCTATATATTAGTTAGATAATGGTTCAAGAGTCACCCAGGGCTGAAGTGGAAATTAAAAGAGCATGGACTTTGGAGTCAGAGAATCAAATCTAGGTTTGCCTCCCAGTCCTTTGTAAATGACTCAATTTCACGAAGCAACAGTTTCATCATCTATAAAACGTCAGCATATCATGTGTACAAAGTGCCTGACATGAAAAAGACACTCAAGATAATAAGCTCTAGAATAATGAAGATTTACCAATTCTTGTGCATGTTCTGAAAACCTCCCTTAAAATCTCTTTCTAAAGAAACAAAAACTATTTTTTAAAAACAAAATGCTTTTCACAGATGTAAGGCATGAGATCTAGAAAGGCAAATAGCCTTTAGAAAATTCCCAAATTCTTTTGGCTACAGTTATAAAATTCATGCTACAAACTGGGCAAGAAAAAGTCCTTTAAAAATGTCACAATCTGTAATGGGCCAAGTTTTATTCTATAGCTCATTTGGATAAACACTAAATTGGAATGATTAGAATAAGAGAGAGAGAGAGAGAGAGAGAGATGGAGGGAGACTGCCATACTGGCCTCTCCAGAGTCCTATTTGAGTTCCCTGTGGTGGGTTGTTTAGGACAAGAATCAGGAGATCCAAACACTCAGCTAATAATCCTGGTGGATGTTGAAAAGGCCATGCTCTTGTCACAGCTGATAACTTACTGCCCTGACAACAACTAGTCTGAAGACACCACAGCTGTGTTCTTACTCACAGCTGAAAGACAACTATTGGCAGTTCCTAATTTATATGTTGGTAATAACTTTGCACTGAATTTGGTTTCCCAGGTGTAGGTGATCATGTGGTACAAAAGAGAAGCCATTTCTCTTTATTTTTCCAGTATGAGGGCAAAGCTTAAGCACTATTTGAAATAGTCAAGATCGACTAATAATTTTTTGCTTCCTTTTCATCACCCCATTTTCTTAGTTCCTAATACTCTTTTTCTCCTGTTTCCAGTCCCTCAGATTGCCCAAAACTTCTTTAGTGAAATCCCACTGGTTCTTTTCTATATCCCCAAATTCCCTTATAATACAAAATGAATTCCTTTCCCCCCCCACCAAAATTCCCAACACGATATTAATTTTTCAACAACTGGGGTAAAATAATTTACACTAATGTGTGATGGATAGTCCCATAATCATGAGAGTTATTTGTATTTTTAGAAGAGGATGACTACTGCCAAAATTAATGCCTAATTAGTAGAATATAGGATAATGTTACAAGGTTTCAAGTCGACATAGCTTTTTTTTTTAACTAGGGGAACAAGAAAAAAATAATTAAGCTTTATATAGATGAGCCCTCAGGGTCTGCTCCTCTAAACTGACTTGTTTTTTTTCTAGATTCTCTAGATACATTCCCTCCTCAAATTCTGCTACCATGGTTCCTCTACCAACTCCACATATTTTTTGGTTTGTTTGTTTCTACCCAGAAAGCTTCTTATAACCATGAGGTCTCTCGCAATAGAGACAGAGAAGTTGATGTGGGAGAGGGCATAATTGGGCTCATGCGTGTTATTAGTTAAAGGTGAGAACACTTTTCATCTGAATATTGATTTTAAAAACCTACACGGTTACTATTGCATAAAAGACAGACCCAGATAGAAACATGCCATTTAATACTGTTGCCATCTACAAAAACAAAGCAAGATATGGGTAGAACTTGAAATATGTCAGGGTATAGGCAAAAAAAAAAAAAAAAAGATAGTTTTCCAAACCTTTATAAATGTGACAGAACTGATAGCCCTACAAGAAGCTTCCTCTTCCCGTGGAACTTGAAAGGGTTCACAGGAGTCCACGCACTGCCATGCAGACAACTACCAAGAGCTGTCACCACAACCCCAGGATACAGGTGAACGCTTGAGCTCCAGAAGGTTAAATGTCACATCCATAGGGAAACAGAGATGAGAACAGCATCCAAGTTCTTGACTCACGCAGCATCCTTCACTGCAGCCTTTCCTGGGCTACCTCCGAATATCTCAACTTTCAGTCTACCCATGATGGGTACCAGAAAACACAGATGTGCACAAAAGCACATTTTAAATTGTGAACATTTGGATTTGTTTTTGTTTATTTGACTCTCCAACGTGGGTTCTTAGATTAGTAGTTCTCACTTCAAATCTGGTAATAAAAAGAGCTTCATCTTCTCTGAGTGAGCCAATTTCAAAATCTGATTCTTACTACCAACAATGCAGCTGGAATGAACTTAAAACTTCTAATCCACACTGCCACTCACTATGTGATGACTTTGTGCAAATAACTCAACTTTCCTCAGATATGATTTTCTATTCTATAGAATGGGAATAACACTAATGCAATAAAGTTATTTTACGATTTGACAGTAATATTATCTCTCGTGGATAACTGCAACCGCGTCATACCTGGTCTCCTGACTTCCATCCTAGCCCATCTTTCCTCTACTTATCAACAGAGCAGCTAGAGTGGTCCTGGTAAAACATAAGTCCATAAGTTCTTCTTAACTCTCTCCTTCCCAGTGCCTTCTCATCCCTTTCAGAGTAGAAGTCAAAGTTAATGATTGGCTTACTTTGCCGCCTCCTCATTGCCTGTCTGACCTCACCAGCCATCACTCTTGCACTGGGTCATGTTGCTCCAGCAACTCTGGACCCGTCACTACTCTTCAAACATACTGGAAACACTCCCGCCTCAGGGCCTTTGCACTTGCTGTTTCCTCTGCTCGGAAATTCTTGCTTTAAGTATTCATATGAATCACTTTCTCACCTACCTTTAGGTCTTTATTCAAAAGTAATCTTCTCAGAGGGGTTTACCCTGGCTCCCCTATCTAAAATTACTACCCAGTCTCCTCCATAATACTTCTTTTTTGCTGCTTTATTTTTCCCCTTAGTATCAACTAACACATCCTACATTTACTTACTTGTATGTTTTATTGTCTGTCTCTCCCACTAAAATATAAGCTCGATGTTAGCATTTTGTTCACTCATTAACTATGTGACTTTGTGGAGGAAAAAGATATCCTCAACTTCTCTGAACTAGAGTTTATTCGTCTACTCCCCTGGACAGTTCTACAGCAATGCCTGCACATGGTAGGAGTTTCATAAATGGTCACTGAACTCATGACTGAATCTTTAAAAAGCTTTCAAAATTATGACCACTGAAGTGTGAAAAAGGGGAAAGAAAAAGGAAGATGTGGGGAAAGGAGAGAAAAGAATCATGTCAGAGATGTTCAGATTACAGTGATATGGAAAAAGAGAACCAAGCAGCATGAGGAAATGGGAAGGAAATCAGGGTAGCATAATTGAAAAACCCACAAAGAAACAAGAGGAAGCCCAAGAAGGAAGGGCTGCTCTTTACCATTCTAACAGTATTTGAAAGATTTAGCTATAGTTTTATCATGAGCCAGGGCGGCACTGTCCTCAGAACTGTGGGAATCATCCTCTATTCTATGAACAACCAGTGGAGGCATTCCCCCCAAGTAGTCCAGGACTCGTGAGAGGCCGAAAGAACACACAACGGGCACCAGCAGAACCCATTAACAATTCCCGGCAAGTAAAAACGGAACCCGGGTAATAAAATAAAGTCTAACCTTTCTTTCCTCGGCGCTTAGTCCAGTTTCACTTACTCATGGGGTGCCGGGGCAGAGGCCTCACACTCAGCACTTCAGACCAGAGTTCCCTGTGAGAAATGCTGCATTGACGCCTCAGCTCGCGAGCGGTGTGCAGAAACCGCGCGGGCTACTCAATTCAAGATGGCGGCAGCGGGCCACGCCCAGAGACCCTGCGTGCTCTTGGGCGTAAGCAGCACAGCTGTGCCTGCCCGGTGAGGACTCTGCCCCGCCCCACTGACGAGATCCCTATAAAGTAGCCCCACCTGTAGCCTGTCAGGGAAAGCACGTTCTCTGAGGTGCGAGCCTGCACCTCTCTGTTCTCTGACCAAAGAAAAAAACTTTACTTTGCTTCTAAACTGAACTTGGTCTGTTCTATTGGCTCCAAGGACACGGGGCAGTAGGACCCTTGTTAGGGCCTGACTGGAAATGGTTAGTAACACAGCGGCTCTCGAATGCCATTAACAGATGAGATCCAACTGTTCTTCATCACCGACTACTTTCTTGGGAATCTGGTTTGAACATACATGTAATGCCAAGTACTCAGATAATCACTCGAGGGCACGGTCATAATGTGGAATGTCATATTCCTCCATGCACACATACTCATACACAGACAAACACACCTCCTTACTACACAATTAATTGAGTCCCAGTCTTCCTGTAAGGCAAGGACCACAAAATTCTATAGTTTTCTTATTCAGATCCCAATCAGTGGAATCATCTGGAGCAAGAGGAAAGTTCCAGCGTCCATGCATGAGAGCCTCTCTATGGCCTCAGGAAGAATCCTTCCCTTCTGGTTCAGACTCTCCTGTGATTCCCACTTTTGCCTCATGGGAGTCTTTTCTCCGGCATCCCAGTCTTGCAAGAGCTAATTAGAATGTCAGGTAAGGTTAGCTCTGAGATGACTTTCAAGATCTGTGCTGAGGAAAACAACATTCACTTTGCAAGCTTCTTGGGAATTTTATTTACCTAGAGCCTCTTCATCCCAAGGGTTTAAAGCAAGATGGAAACTGTAGCTCATGAATCAAAACAACTCTCCAGAGCTAAAAGCTAGCTGTATTTGCATAACAATTTACCAGATCCAAACAGCAGGGCAAGGTCAGGTAAAATAAATCGCCAAGGTCATGGTTCTCTGGAAGTGTTATTGAAATTCAGAACTCCTGATCCCGGGCGCTTGCTCTGCCCCATGGATATCTCTCCGACTCTCCTTCTAAATGAAACTGTGCCATAAAATAAAATAAATGTACTGTATGTGTGGAAACCACAGGCCTACACTTAACCCTCTCCTTCCTTCTAACTCCAGATCTTTCAGATCATGGAGGTAAAGATCAAATGATAACTCACTGACCTCATTGTATTACCACACAAATGAAAGCACTTATTAGTAACAGTGATTTGGAGGACCCTTGGTCTAAACTACAAACTGCTGTTGACTGTGCTTGAAAGTATACTTTCAAAGTATTTTAAATCTCTTTAATTTCTTGATCAAATAATTGCTTCGAATTCACTATTATAATTTTGAGAACCCCAAAACATTGGGATCCTTAAAAATTGGCAAAGGTCCATGCGCCAGAGAGCAGGAAGCCGAGATTCAACGTGTATATGATTCTTGCTTTAATACCCTCAGCTAGAAAAACCGTTAAAGAAAGACATCGAAGAGAAGCTTCTTAAAATCACGGCCTCTTTCAACCTACTGGATTTCAGATCCTCAGGCGCAACTCCGAATCCAGAACTCTCCCTCTTAGGTCGCAAGAAATTTCGCAAATTATGACCCCTAGCCTTGAAGGGGAGAGAACTTGCCAGGGGCGCGGGAAGCGCCACCCGGGAATCTCACCAACAGTGGGCGTCTAGCACAGCCAAGCGACAGGCTGGCGCCAGGGCTCAGCAGCAGAGAGGCGCCGGCTGAGGCGGGGAGAACTTTGCGCTCCCAGCAGAACCACCCTTTGCTGGCCAGTTGCGTCGCTCCTCTGAGGAAGCCAGCGGCAGCGGCGACTGGGCGAAAAAAGGACGAAAGAAAGGAACAGAAGAAGTAGCGAAGGAAGAAGAAAAATGAAGCGAGCGCTGGGAGAGCCCGCGAGAGGGTGGCCGACGGTGGAGCAAGGAGGATTTGGCTGCTTTTCCGCACCCCGGGCGTGAACGCCTTCTCCTGCGCGACCCCAAGGAAATAAGTGGGTCTCGCCTGGGCGAGACAAGAATCCAAGTGAGAACCTTGCCTCCTCGGTCACCGTTGCCCCCTAGGAATCCCAGCCGCTTCTCAGTCCTGCTTCCCCGCGGGCCGGACGCAGTGCCCAAGCCGCCCTGCGGATGGGGCGGACGGGGAACAAGCGCCCAAGCCGCGGGTGACCAGCGCCGCCCGCCCCGCTCAGCGCAGGGACCGGGCGGGCAGAGGATGCGAGGCGGAGGGACTTGGGAGCAGGTCCCGAGACTGCCTAGGGCGTGCTAGGCTCCAACTTGGATGGCCCGGAGTCCGCTTCAGCTCCTGGGACAGCTTCGCAGCGCGGAGTGAGCTGCCAGCGGAACCTGGGGGCGGAGACCTTAGGCGGAGGCTGCCCGGGAGAGAGCCGGGGTCAGGAGGGGGCGCGCTTTCTCCCTGCGGGTCTCAGTAATGAGGAGACTGAGTTTGTGGTGGCTGCTAAGCAGGGTCTGTCTGCTGCTGCCGCCGCCCTGCGCACTGGTGCTGGCCGGGGTGCCCGGCTCCTCCTCGCACCCGCAACCCTGCCAGATCCTCAAGCGCATCGGACACGCGGTGAGGGTGGGCGCGGTGCACTTGCAGCCCTGGACCACGGCCCCCCGCACGGCCAGCCGCGCCCCAGACGGCAGCCGGACAGGCGCCCAGCGAGATGAACCTGAGCCAGGGACTTGGCGGCCCCCGGCGCCCTCGCCGGGCGCACGCTGGTTGGGGAGCGCCCTGTATGGCCGGGGGCCGCCGGGCGCACGGAAGCCCGGGGAGGGCGACCGGGCCGAGACCCTGTGGCCTCGGGATGCCCTCCTCTTCGCCGTGGACAACCTGAACCGAGTGGAAGGGCTGCTGCCCTACAACCTGTCTTTGGAAGTAGTGATGGCCATCGAGGCAGGCCTGGGCGATCTGCCGCTCTTGCCCTTCTCCTCCCCTAGCTCGCCGTGGAGCAGTGACCCTTTCTCCTTTCTGCAGAGCGTGTGTCACACCGTGGTGGTGCAAGGGGTATCGGCGCTGCTCGCCTTCCCCCAGGGCCTGGGCGAGATGATGGAGCTCGACTTGGTCAGCTCCGTCCTGCACATTCCAGTTATCAGCATCGTGCGCCACGAGTTTCCGCGGGAGAGTCAGGTGAGAGGAGTCTGGCGCGTGGAGTGGAGATGGGCACCGCTGGGGGCCGGGATGGTAGCGGGGGCGGAGGGAGGGCGGAGGAAGAGAACGCGGATGAAGACCTGAGGGTCGTGGGGCTTTGCAACTTTGATATTGTTTAAGGATCGGATCATATCCGTAGGTTATAGGCAGAAGGATCTCAGTAGAAGTAAAAGAAAACATTTTAAAGCGCAGATGGAAATAAAATGAGAGGTAGAGTAGCAGATGGAAGTAAGGAAGTGGGAGAATATGCGAAAAAATCTTCACGTTTTGACCAGTTGGGAGATACCTAGTGGATACCCTATGGAAGTATTGAATAGAAGTCGAAGTTCAGGAGCGTGGAGAGCAGTCGAGGTTCTAATGACTAGCGCGGGGAATGGGCACAGAAGATCCCAGACTTCCAGTCTTTCACTCCCCTGAGGAACTCTAAAAGCACCTGTCGGAAAGAGCACCTGCCCCTTCTGACTTCTTTAGACGATGTCCCTGAGCTTTAAGGCGACGGTGTAAAGAAGAAAACACCTCCCTCTGAATTCCTTTGAATAAACAGGAAATCTGCAATTAGTACAGAAGCAATAGGTAGAGTGGTTAATTAGTCTTGGGTATTGAAAGGCATTAGAAGTATTATCTGATACCATAAAAATGGATGGGAGGACTCATTTGGGATTGTTTCTTTGTCCCTATTCTCTCTATGTGATGTGGGTTCAAAGACTGGCTATATTTAGTTGTGTTCAGCCCATTTCTGCTCCAATTATCTAGAAGTAAAGAAGACTATAATGATTTAGTTTCCTATGGGTTAAAATATATATATATATATATATATATATATATATAGTTTCAATAAAGGAAGCTATTTGAGAACTTAACTGTTGACAATAAGATAAATATTTACGGAGAAGGTGGGGTCCTCTTAGCAAAGGGAGTTTTCTGCATTTTGTGCATTAGTTTTTAATAAAATATCAAGCATTATTGAGTCTTGCACAAAGTATTTATGAAACAAATAGGTAGTTGGTGTTGGTCCCATTTTAAAAACTGAGAAACTGAGGAAAGTTCTGGGGCTTGATCAACATTGGTTGGTGTACTAATAATAGAGTCCAGACTCGGGAAAATTTCTAACTCTATATCATTTTCATTCTATCACTGTAGCTGGAAAAAAAATTTCTAATCTCTCTTCCACTTTCAATATATATACAGAGATAAAAAAATAAAATGAGTAAGAGCAAATATATGTGAAAAGTTTGATCAAATCTACGTGTAAAATATAAAGAGAGTACTAAAGGTTTCTTTTCCTAGAAAAATGAATCTTGCATTTTTAATTTTAGGAAGGGCAGCCTCAGGCTACTTTCAGCAGTTGCCCAGAAGATTTATATTTAATGCTGAACTGTAGAGATTTGATCTGCAGAGTGCAGGCTAATTAACTTTTATCTGAAATATTTCCGTCACCTGAATCTGAATGGCTGTAGGCAGCAGATGGGAAGGCATGGAAAACACAGGTGCACAATGCTGCCAATGCCCAGAGTGTTATAAACATGAAATTGCATCCATAAGGTGTATCATTATTAATAGATATGCAGAATAAGATCTAACAAATGCAAGAGTCAGCATCACTTGCTTCTCATCATTGCTTCTTTATTACCTAATACTTCATACATGCCAATAGTGTTCACATTCTCCAGACTCCTTTCCATTTGTAGATTGTTTGGCAAGAGTCTTAAAGAGCAAGAATTTTCCCCAAAAGTAGTGTTCCTTAGTTAGCAGTGAAATTGTCTGTGCTCCATGATGAATTTTTATAGTATACAGCACACTACAACTTGGAGACCAGAGAAACTGTGAAGAAGCATCTAGAATAAGTAAATTTCAAAGCTTTAGGACCACTGAAGGATGAAGAGTCCTCCAGGGACAACTCTTGCAACCCTTGTATTTTAAATCACTGTTGTCATTGTTACTTTCATGGCACACATCTTGAAAGGGAGGGATTATTTTATTAACTCAGATCTAGTTTGGCCAACTGAGGACATTTTCTTTCATTTATCTTTGTATTTTAAACTCAAACATATCTAACCTGTCTTACTTTTAGTATATAATTTAAATGTCATTCTATAATGTCCTATATTTAAAATGTCCAGCTCAATGTCAAGTCACTGTAACATGTAACGTTAGGATATGACCACCATCTGCTTTCAGCAAAAATAATAACTGATCTTCCCCGGCTTCTGAAAAGTGGACCTTTCTCTAATACAATGATGTGATTTTTTTTAAACTTTCTAAATATAAAAGAATGATGAAGTCATTTTACACATTAAATCAAATTGACTTAATTTAGCCATTGTCCTTATTAGAATCTATGCCCAGTGACCTAATTTGTTGACTGTGCCAGTGCATGATTAAAGGATTCTAGAAGAGAGTGGACTTGTCCACACAATCAGACAAATCAAAATTGCTTTTAGAGCAGGAGCAGCAACAATGTTTTCTCCCACTTTCTTTTGGGCTACTGATTTCTTTCATATGAAACCTTTAATTAGTAGATAATGGTTTTGATAGCATCCTGCCACAACTCCTGAATGGAAAGAGATACCACTGATATGATCAAACCCCTGAGAGCAGCATCGTCGTTTTATTTCAGTATACTATGTATTCGAAACATAAACACATAGGTTCATCAGCTTGGAAGGAACCAACTTCCTTCAATCAGGGAAATCCATTAAAATAATAAGATAGTTAGCTACCCACTTTTGGAAACCGTATGTGTATTATCACTACATAATAAAAGCTTAATACAACATTACATATAGGATAGAGTCAAAGAATGCTTCTACCCCAAAAATTCTGACTTTATCACACCCAAACCTCCACTTGAGGCCAACTAAATTCTGTTCCCATGACCTTCAAATAATGATTCTACACATGGATGCAGTTAACATTTACATTTAAGTAACATTCAGCTCCTCCAGTTCTTTCTCTTCACTCCCCCCACTACTTTTTCTTCTGAGAGTTTGTATTGTTTCTCCAAAGTTAATGCCTCAAATTTACCTACTGAGGTAGTGACAGATACACATTTCTTTCTAAAATGTGTATCTCATGTTAATTCCATATTGGTTTCATTAGGCAGAGTTAATGGAGTAATATAATTGGCTTAGATTCAAACCCATGCAATTAAAAGGTGACCACACTACTATTTTCTTCTCTTGTTGAATGTACCATGTGCCTGTCTCGAGAGCCATATATGCTAACTAATTAGTATATGTTTATTCCCATGGAAATATAAGTGTTTTGGATGGTCCATTTTTATAATACAGGGCAAAGTACTGAATTCTGTTTATTAGAATTTCGCTAGCATGGTGCCACTTTTGTATGGTACAAGGGACAAAGCAATGATATCACAATATAACTTACGTGCCTCATGAGGGGACAAGTAAAGGACATTTATTTTTAAAACATCTGCTCTCAACTGTGATGGTTTTCCTTGACTTTCTCTATTCAAGGCACTGTTCTCTCTCCTCTGGGGGAAATGTATTCTGCAATTCATGATGAATGGCTGATAGTAGCACCTAATTGTTGCTGACTTGAAGATAAATGATTTCAAATTAAATGTCAAGTGATGCAAAACTTTTCTTAGCAGTGATCTTTTACAGGTTCCTCTTGAAAAACAGAGACCTGGGATTAATTTGGAAGTTTTAATTTCCATTCTGGGAATTTTGTTTACAACACTTACTTATTTTTCTAGATAAATAGAGCAGAAGAGACTAGCACACACCATTCATTGGGCAATTAATCTGTCTCACCCCTTTTCTTTGCGCCTGCCATAGAATAGTCATAGAGAATCTTGGGTCTTGATCCCCTTGGCTATTACATCTTGGAGTTAACTTATGATTGAATCAACTGAAAACCAATTTTGGTGTCTAATTCCTTAATGTTTTATCTTCTGGTGTGGCAGAAATCACCTTGGATTTTGTGCCACTAGATTTTATTTCATGAATACCTCCAGTCAAATTCCAGTCATGTTGGTTAAACGAGCATGACATAATGGAAGGTATATTAAATAGTACCCAAAAAAAGACTCAGTGTACCTCTGCCTCTTACTGGCCATGGAATCTTAGTGACTCTTATCTGTGAGCATCTAGGCTTGTCAATCAAAAGAAGGTTACTTTACCAATCTGACAGAGTTGTTGTGTGAATCAAATAAGAAAGTGAAGTACTTTGGAAAAATTTATAGTGTTAGCTAAATAACCAGTAGAGAGGTGTTGGTTTTGATCTGATAAGAATCATTCTAGTCCTAATTCACCACTAATTCTCCATTAGTTGCTACTAATCAAAATAGAATGTGATTCACAGTGTAACATGTCTTCATATTCCACCTTACTCTCTACCCACTCCCTCATTTTATTTTTCTTAAAAAAAAAAAGTAAGTGGGTTTAGCACCCACCCCCGAAAAGAACTATGTTCCTAACTAGCTTGCACCCTTGCCTAGGATTAGAAGACATGCCATAGGTACTGTTTCTATACCAATGGCAAATCTTTATAAATGCACATCATCAATGCAGTTTCTAGAGCCTTAGGTATTGCCATAGAAGCTTCAATAAGATGCCCAAGGTTTTTCAGAAATGTTGGTCTCTCTCATTTCTCCTATAGGAGAAATTGTAGTAAATTCCTCATGAGACTACGGACACACAGTCTAACCTCTCTACCCCAACTCTGCCTACCACACCACTAAGCCCACTATTCGGCTCATCTGACATTATTTTCTTGGCAAGTCTTTCTTAATGAAGAAGGCAGTGTGTTGGTTCATATTTGGTTCATACTGGCACAAGCTCCTTATCTCATCTTGGATAGACAACAAACCAGTAGTTTGCAAACCAGCTACTTTGAGTATCATTGCCCTAGGCAAATATGTGGAGCTCTCATAGCAAGGTATTGTACACTTTAGTGGCACCACTAAATGCAGAGATGAGAATCTCATTGTCTTTTCTCCTGCCTACTCTAGCTACTGCCATTCACATACACAAAAGAGGAACAGTACAGCACTAGAAATGGGATGCAGAATCTCTAAAACTAGGCAAGAAGGAAGAAAGAACATCTCAGCATCTGCCACATTGCTTTCTGAGTAAATGCATGAATAACAAACTAATGGCAATCTTTAAGCCACTCATTTCTTTCTCAGATCTTTCCTGTATGGGATGGTGGGAGAAGAGAGCAATGGGGAAAAGGTAAACAAGGAGTAAGCCAGCCACCTTCCCTCAACCTAACACCTCAGCTAGACTTTCAGATCTCCTGACTGTGAAGGAGTCAGACACTTTCAGGGGAGACTGTGTTTCTCCTGTCCTGAGGGAGTCAGTTGATCCTACTTACCTGGGCTGGTATTATGTCAGCTGGAGTAAACTCTGACCCTGAAAAGCTAATATCTGCTTGGACAGGGATGGTCTGTCTGTAGAGATGAGCCTTCAAGGGTTCAAGTGGTAAAGAATTAAGCAGGATGACTTCTCTTTTAGTGAGGCTGATTTATGCCTCATTGCTTTTCATTTGAGACAGATTTAGGAAAAAACCCAGCCATATATATTTTTGTAGAATGTATGCTTTTCAAGGCTCCTTCACAAATGCGCTTAGAGCAAGCATCCTTTTAACAGTCCTGTGAGGTAAATAACAATGTATAGACAACATAAAAGGACTAAAAGAGTTATGCATTGTAGGAAGTGAGACGTCACCAAGAGGAAAACAGACTAAAAGCTCCTTCTGAATTTAGTGTATTTGTCAGCCTACAATCCGAGAACAGACTGGATCCATCACTGCTTTTGAATTATTGCAGAAAAAAGAAAGATAAAAGAGAGATCTACTTCTAGGTTCCATGGTTTAAAGCATATTTCACACTAAAATATCCAATAATAGAAGTTTATTACATATTAACTTTGTCTTCATTTTTCTTATATGCACAAAAAATAGTGGAATAAAAAAAGTGCAAGATTAACTTGGAAGACTAACCACTTGATCTAAATGAAAAATCATTCTTTACAGCATGATATCTAAATGTAGCACCTGCTGCTGTACCAATTAAACCATTATATTAGTGCACAGTCTGCTGACAATGACTTTTAAATTATGAAGTAGAGGTCAATACTTCTTAAACAAATTTTCGTTTTCTGGCTTACATGTCGTAAGTGATAGTTCAAAGTCCTCCATGATGAACACCAAATTTTGATAAGTTGTACAAGACACATTCATTGTCAACTTTCCTGAGAAACAGAGATGTATTTCTTAATTTATTATTTAACAAATACTTTTTAATAAAGTATTGATACCAAGTGTGTTTATTTCAGAATAAAAAGTTGTTACCAAATATATAAAAAAAGTTTAATTAAATGAATCATGATATATCAATATCTTTACAATGGAATACTGCATACCCATTCAAAATGAAAATATTTGTTGACACAGAGAGATAAAAAGTGTACATTGTATGTAAAGTGTAACCTTCTGTAAAATATAAAGTCTAGAATTTTATTTATAAAAATGTTAAATGTGATTGTAACTGAATGGTAGAAGTCCACATTTTCCCCTGTGCATGCTTCTATTGATATTTTTCTAAAAATAAGTATGTATTACCTACACAATTAAAAATAATAAGAGAAAAAAAGACAAGTTACCTTCACATTTCCTCACCAGTGCTTTTAATACTTCATATGAAAGTATAGACTTCAGGAACAAATTAATTGTAGTATATGTTTAAATTTATCCTTTCACATCTGTATTTCAATTTTATCCTCACAATTATTTTGTGAAGTGAGCAAGACAGTATTTATTTTACAGACAATAATAACATATAGATGGAAGAAATACAAAGTAGGGGTGAAGAGAATAGGTTTTTGAGAAGCACAGACCTATGTTTGAATCTTAGCTCTACAACTTTCTAGACATCTTTCCTTGAGAAAACATGCCTGATGTCTCTATGCTTCAATTTTTTTTTTTTTTTTTTTTTTTTGAGGTACACTGGCCTCTCACTGTTGTGGCCTCTCCCGTTGTGGAGCACAGGCTCCGGAAGCGCAAGCTCAGCGGCCATGGCTCACGGGCCCAGCCGCTCCGCGGCATGTGGGATCTTCCCGGACTGGGGCACAAACCCACGTTCCCTGCATGGGCAGGCGAACTCTCAACCACTGCGCCACCAGGGAAGCCCAGAGCACTGTGTATTCTTATTCTAATGATCATTCTTTTAGCACATAGTGTTGATGTAGCTTATTAAAAAAACTAAAATAATCAGAATAAGAACTCAAATATTCTAGCTTGCTCTCTCCAGAGTACTTCTACATGCATTTTCAGTATGTATATGATATTTAGGCTTAAGATATCTGGTTCCAGTGGACCAAGCCTAAGAAAAAGAAAAAAAAAATTCTTCTGTTTTGAAACCCCACTTAGAATTCCAACTCACTGAGGTGCACCTCAGGTTAGGTATGTGTAAATTTGGTCAGCAATGAAGTGAACTTTGAGGTCCAGTTTCAACTAGTTGCTTTTTTGGTATGGATTCTAAATGATTGGATCTTTGGACCAGTTACGTCAGAGGTAAAAAGTAGTGTTCTGTTTCTATCTGTCGGTATTAGTGAGGAATTCACAAGTCTTATCTACTACCCTGATTTCTCGTAGGAGGCTTCTAGGAACTAAACTTAAGGAACAGTAGAAACATGACCCAGTTGACGGTCTAGACTTCTTGGGGGAGAAGGGGAGAAAGGGGTTGTTAGAAAGGGGAGAGTCTCACCTGACATGGATTGAATGTTCAGAAGTTTCCCTTTTTTTCATGCAGGCTTTATCCATACTAATGGAACCGACTTGTGGCATTTATTAGATCAAAGTTTAGACAGTAGCACTGTTATATACTAAGGATTATAAAAAAGGATATCCATAAGGAAGACTGTTTGGTTGAATCCTGACTATAACAAAATTGTTTGATGCGTACAATTTTCAGGGACTTTTAAAACGTGTACCGCTTTTCTGATTATAAAAGTAATGCATATGCGCTACTACCCCATGGGTGTCCTCATATAACCTTGAGTAACATTTTGATATATTTTATTCTCTCAAGGATAATGGTTTAAAATTTTTAGAAACACTTGGGTCCAAGTAAAAAAAGCCTTATTGTCACTCCAATTGGATGATGGCATCAAAGAACAGGAGAAAGGAATTCATCTTTTGTTTTTCCTGAAAAGTCAGAGTTGACATGGCTTTTGAAGCATGGACATTCTGAGTTGATGGTATTTCTGTATTAAAAGGTGGTATTTCCTTTGTATTTGAGTCTAGCTTTATATTTTCATTGCTCTGCAAGTGCTAAGCCTGTACAGTTCCAGACAATGGCTCTGTCTGGATATTTCAGTAGCATTCTTAGGAATGACTTAGACATGGGTTGTCACTACTTTCTTCTCAGTTAGGGGTGGTCATTAACTGAACTTTCAGTATCAAGCACTTTGATGGCTGCACAGCCTGCATACAATCAATTGGTGTATTTTTCTGTTGAAAGCCTCAACTCAAAGCCAAACAAAAGTTGGGTGAATACTCTCCAGTTTAAAAATAAAAATTTTTATTTCCATAAACGAAGTTAGATGCTCAGCATGTCTTTATCTAATAGAATTACAATCTGGCTCAGTTGTGGAATTCTATTTGTTCAGTCCCAACCAGATGTACTTAAACATGGATTCCATTAAACAAAGAATTTGCTTCTATGTGTTGTGAATTTTATAGGTTCATATAGAGCACAGTTATTGTTTTAATGCTATACAAGGAGTTAATTTGAGTCACGTCACACAGTGTGTTATACACATAAGGAAATGCTTCGGTGTATACCTGAAAATGAATGATAAATGCAAACCTGAATTAATCCAATGTGCCTTCACCTGGTTGCAGGCACAGGGCGCCATCTAGTGGTCTCTAAAATATAGCTTTAAGTTAGAGCATCCTAAGAATCCAACCTCTAAAGGCAGGAAAGGACTCCAAGCAGCGCTTAGTCCATTTCTTGGTCTTTTGACTATGGGAAATCTAGGTTAGTCCATCTAAGAAAAGATCTTCTTCTGCCTTCTAAGAAGATCCAACAATCTCTGCTGTTCTGTCACCATAATTGCAGTTATAAACCTTAAAGTAAGATATCTCAGAGTGTGTGTCTAGAGAGGTTGGGAGGAAAATGTGAATGACTAACTTTAGAAATGTAGGATAGATAATTATTTTTAGCAGCTGTATTTACTATCACTCTGGTTTATGATGCAGCTTGAAAAGATGTAGCCATTTTATTGTGTTAAGCATATCATTTGTTCCTTTATTTCTGATTATTAAAAATTATGTTCTTTGTAGATAATTTTTAAAGTTAATAACATGCCAAAGAATGAAATTAAAATCACCCATAAACCCACAGCCCAGAGATTTAGACACATGTATGTGTTATAAAATTGGGATCATGATATTTTATGAAATTGTTTAACTTACGTATTACAAACATCTTCCCATATCATTAATGATTTTTCTATTTTTTTAATGGCTAGATAGTTTGAATGAGTTGTTTCATGATTTGTTGAACCAACCCCTGTTGTTTGGACCAGGTATTTACTGTGAACGGATAAATAACACTGCTACTAATGGGACTTTACCAGACTCATCCTCCTTAGTTTTTGGTGCTGTGGGACACCCTCTACTTGAGTTCTGTGACACCATTATGGTTTCCTTTTTTCTTTTCTTTTCTTTTTTTTTTTTTTTTTTTGGCACTTTCATTGTCTTTTACTGATTGCGCTTCTTGTATTCGACCTCTTGTAGTAATAACCATAGTGCTGGGCTGTCCAATATTGATAGCTACTAGCCCTATATGAATACTTAATTTTAAGTTTTTGAAAATGTTATAAAATTTAAAAGTCAGTTTCTTTGGCACTCTAAACCCATTTCAAGTGCTCAGTGGCTACATGCAGGTAGTAGTTCCTATGTTTGACAGCACAGATATACATTTTCCATCTTCACACAAATTCTGTTGGACAGTTTTACTGCCGTCTGGGCCTTGGAGTTTGAAGGAACAGAAAACTCACTCCATGGAGCTCAAAAACAAGGGGTTTGTGCTGAAAAACTACAGGAAAATGACAAGGAGTGGAACTGCTTGAGGAGAAGCTGGACTGCACCACTGGGGAGTGTTGGGCAGCTACTCTCTTCTTCCCTTCCTCTGGGGCCCAAAAGCTCTTCTCTTGGCTCTCACTTCTCATCTGCTCCATCCTCCTGTCTGGACAGCAGCTTCTTCCTCTGCCCTGCTATAACTTCTGCATGGACGTGGTTCTAATGTACCATGACAGGACTTAGCCTGAACTCTGTATGACTTTATAACTCTAATCAAATCATCTGACTGTGTTCCTTAAATCTCATAGCCCACATTCGCCAGACACCTGATTGGCTCAACCCACATAGAATGGTTTCCCCTCCATGCCAAGTTATATGTCCTCCCTTACTCCAAACAGCAGTGACCAGCCTCCCAAGTTAACTGCTCAATATAAAGCTTAGAATACAGCAAGAAATAAAATAGCAAAGCCCTTGCTCTTAAAGAACTTATATTCTAGTCAGGGAGGCAGACAATAAGACATACAAACAAATAAATATATAATATGGTATTATTAAGTAAAGGCAAGTACAATGGAGAAAATAAATCAGGGTAAAGGATTAAAGAATGATGACGGTTAGTCACAAAGTCCTGTCTGAAGAGGTGACATTTGACCAGAGATTGAAGTAAGGAGTGAGCCATGCAAATTTCTGAGGGAAAAGCATAACAAGCAAAGAGAACAAAAGTGCAAAGACCCTGAGGTAGGAATGAGCATAGCAATAAATATTTGTTGAATCCATAACACTATTTGCTAACAAGTTCAAACAATTTCAAAGAAGGAGGTATAAATAATGAGGTAATAATGAGCTTTAGTACACTCCTACATCTGGGCATTTCCCAAGGTTGAGACTCTTGATTTTGTCTCTTTGCATATGGCAACACCAGGAATTTCTAACTGGAATCTCCAGTTATATCTCTCATTCTCACCTTAAACTCAAAATATTTAAAGACATCCTGAGATGGTGTCCCCTCCCACCTATAACAAGATTTCTCATAGCATCTTTGACTTCTCCCTTTTCTTGGCATCTGGTTCTGTTGCCTTCCTCAGTATGTTTTGCATGTCCTTATTCTTCCTTCTTATTTTCACAGGACATTAGCTCCTCCCACCCATACTCTTGAATAGCCCCTAATATCTCTAGTTCCTTTCCTCCAAATCATTCTGCACACCACTGCTAGATCAATCTTCTTAAAGCAAAGCAACTTTCATTCATTTATTCATTCTTTCATTCAGCAAACATAAAGTATACTGCACTGAGTCTAATGCCTCCCCATTGCTCAAAACACACTTTACTATGGCAATATTATCATTTTTCCACTCATCAACACTCCTGATGGATGAAACCCATACCTTAATAACAATCACTACAAGAGTAATTCACAAAATTGGAGCAGGATCCACCAGCCTTAAAGGAATATATCAGAATCTCTAGCTTTTTTGAATATAGTTCAAAAAAGCATTCCATCCCCAAATCCCAAGATTCTGACATGCCTCCCCTAAAGCCAGAGAAATACAGGTCAATAACTATCAATCTTACAGAACCTGGTCCTCAAGGCCTTCCACAAACATGTGCAGATAATTCTTTCCAGTTCGTGACATTCGGTTGAGATACAGGTGCCCAGAAAGCATAAAATCTCTAGGAATTAAAATGTGTGTGTGATTTCTTTTTAAAAAATCAATAAATGTAAATCATTATATTAAAAAGCATTTCTCTGTTATATATCTATATAGAAAGATATGCACCAAGTTGTCGTGATTTGCAGATGAATTAATCTCTAATACAGAATTGATTTTTCCATTGAAACAATGTTATCTGTGGCTGTTAAGACCTCAGGCCAGGACACAAGAGCCTGTTTGATCATAATATAGCAGAACTCTGATTTTTATAGTTCTGTAGACACCAAACACTATCTGTAACAAGGCTCTTCTTGTTTGAGATCAAGGGGATGTGGAGTGAGGAGGGGAACCAGAAGACCTGTCTTCAACAACCATCTGTATGGCTTTGGAAACCTCTCTGAGCCTCAATTTCTTCCATTATAAATTATAAATAGTACTCATTAAACAGGTATTTATTGAGCACCTACCATGCTATTTTAAAGAATTGATAAGGGTTTCAGTGAGTTAATATACATAAAAACACTTTGTACCTTCAAATTTTAAAAACAGATGAGAAGCATTTTTATTGAAACACCTTTTTCTTTGGGAAAATGATTCTAATTTCAGTTTGAGAAGGCCAGGGCACATCTTCCTGGGCACTCATTTGGCAGTAGGAGCAGCCCACCCATGTTCTATCGCCCTGCATTGAACTGGAGTGGTCCTACCGTAACTCCTAAATGGTCAGCGGCAGCTGGAGGGGGAGGAAAGAGGAACAGGGTTTCCCACTTCCCAAACGGGCTAAAAAAGTGCTCCCCCTAACCGCCTGCATAGTCTGCCACCTGTCCTAGACCTGAGGGGCGCTGAGGGAGCTTGAGGAACTAACAGGATAGGAGACCCCCAGCCAGGACACAGATTAGAATGAGACACTTTGGAAATCAAATACTAAAGCTAAGGGGCTTCCCTGGTGGCGCAGTGGTTGAGAATCTGCCTGCCAATGCAAGGGACACGGGTTCGAGCCCTGGTCTGGGAAGATCCCACATGCCTTGGAGCAACAGGGCCCGTGCGCCACAGCTACTGAGCCTGCGTGTCTGGAGCCTGTGCTCCGCAACAAGAGAGGCCACGATAGTGAGAAGCCCGCGCACTGCAATTAAGAGTGGCCCCCGCTTGCCGCAACTACAGAAAGCCCTCGCACAGAAACGAAGACCCAACACAGCCAAAAAAAAACTACCATTTGTCAAATTTAAAAAAAAACAAAAAACTAAAGCTAAGATTGCTGGCTTATATTCATAAAAATCCATTAGTTAAGAGTTTTGAGATTGTATCAATTTCTAAATAATAGTCCATCATACGTTAGAATACTGGAAAATAATTAAATCTCATTCTGACCTTTATTTCAAGTCTGCCTTTAACACATGCTGGGCAGCAGCCACTTAAAGATCTTTGCATCTTCATCAAGCAACAGCCGCAGCTCAGGCCAGGAGAATGTTTAGGATCCCCCTCATGTGATGATGTAACCCTAGGAAAGATCGGGAATAAACCAACAGGCTAACCTTGGCCACGCCATGTCTGCCAGTAGTTCAGTCATCTCCATTCTTGACTTCTCTGCCTCCATTCTTGGATCCTCCATTATATTCTCCAAGCTGCTGTCAGAAGAGTAATTCGCTAGCTGCTTGAACCCTTTCCCTACTTCCTAAAAACAACAGCATTGTTTCCCAAACTTTAGGCTTTCATGTACTTCCCTCATAATTTCTGCTGTATCTCTGATCACCTATTGCTATTTTTAAAATTAACTGTTTTATTTAAATTTATTTTTAAAGATCTTTTCATCATGACACTAATGAAAAACCAGTACCCCTTGCCATAAATAGAAGTTAACTGTGAAAATAAGTACACAATGAAAACAAAATAATTCTGGCTAGGTAGAATTGCCTGAGTTATTTTTTAAAAGGGAAATTTTCCAGGTGTTAGAGAAGTGTTAAAGACATACTGACACCAAACTGAGGCTTTCTCCTTGATTTAGCAGAAGGATTAAACATTTAATTGAAAAGGGATTAACTTTCTCACTATGCAATTCAGTTTTTTAACGGCAAGCCCCCCAAGCAACCTAAAATCCTCTCAGGAACCCCTGACACTCTGCAAAGCTCTAACCTATAGGATGAATTCTAAGCAGCTTTCTAAGACCTTTCATCACCTGAGCCTGGCTTAATTCTTCTTGTATCTTCTAGATACTAACCCTCACCCCGTGCACTCTGCTCAGCAATGCCCAATGTGCTCATGCTGCTCTCACTGCCTGGAATGCCCTTTTCCCGGTGTCTGCATGAAACTCCTATTCAACATTCAAAACTTTGCTTACATATCACCTGTGCAGTCCACTGCCCACCCTATCCCTACCCCAATTTATCACTTTAACTTCTGTGTCATTTCTACCATGAGCATTCTTCTTCTCTAGATCTGTTGCACAGCCATGTAATTATTTGTTGACATATGTGTCTCTTTCCTCCACTAAACTGAACCCTAAGCTTCTAGTACAGTGGGTGGCTCATAAGAGATGTTCAGTGACTATTGATCAAACTGAATCAATGGTCCGTTTCCATCCTTTCCAGTGTAGTGGAACTAAGTAACACCTGTAGAAAAGTCCTCATCTTTCAAGATGGGGGTGATGTGAACCTAAGAAATGTCCCACTTTATGAAAAAATATTCTCATTCACTGGGTGGATAGAGTTCACGACCACCCAGAACTTACTGTGTTATGTAGAACAAAGCTGGAAGAGTAAGGCCTTGAGGAAATTGATTTTGTAAGAAGTAGAAAAAGTGTTTCTACTACCCTATTAAAATTTTCATTGTCCCCAGATAAAAGTGATGTCGTTCTCCTGGCTTTGAGTCACTGCTTTCCCAAATTCTTGCCCACATCCCCCAGCCAATGCCACTATATTGCGTGGCCAAAAATTCTTGACATGTAAAATTAGAGAAAGTCAGAGTTGATGAAAAGTAAAGTTACTGGAAATAATCATTAGTGAAAAAGAGAAAAAGCCTGGAATTGTATTTTATCCTGTCATCTCTTACCAAACAAAGTATCAGGGAATCAGACAAGAATTCAGATCTGGCTAAGGTTAGCCAGTTCTATTCCTAGCTTCCCATTGTACTCACTGTTTTTCTGTCAATAAGTGTAATTTCTTAGGCTTTCAGCCCCTGGAGTGGTGGCCATCTGTGTGTCAGCAACACCCAGATAACTTCTCAAAATATGGATTCTCAGACTTATCAAATCAGAATCCCTGGGGTTGGAGTGTAGAAATCTATCCAAAAACCAAACAACTTCGCTGGTGATTGTGTCCACAGGTGATTCCGAGTATATTTTGTGAACCACATTATCCTAAGAGTCTCCCCTAATGTTCAGACTGTGACTGGGTACCATCTGAAACAAAATCACAAGTAGATAATTTCTTTAAAGTCTAGATTCTAGACTCACTGAATTCCACTAAGTTATATGTCGTGGCCTGATATCTGCTTTTTTTTTTTTTTTTTAAAGAAACTCCCCCAGGTCATTTCTATATATGCATAGTACAGTTTGAGAATCTATGACCTGGGGCAGAGGTCTCAAACTCAGATGCCATACAGGAGCCAGGATGGTAATGGAAATGTGAAAAACAGTCCCAAATAATTCAGTAGGGAGTAGTAAAAATTTTAGGTAACTGAAGGGTGCCTAGCCTTTGTGAAGTTTTTTGTTTGTTTGTTTTTAAATTGGGTGGAAGGAGTTCTTATCCTAGAACAATAAGAAATCTATCTATACCCTGTCTGCCATGAAACAGACTGCTTAGATTGCTAATTGCCTTACGTTGAACTCACTTTTCTTCTGACTAAATCCCCTTCTAATAAATAAAGCTAGACAGGACATTACTGTGCCTATTGCCTAAACCAAACCTCAGTCTTTAGCAGTCATCAAGCATGTGGTATGACTCTGCTGAACCAAGCTGGAATCTGCTTCTCTGAATCAGCAAATTTGCTGAGTCATTTTCGGATAATATGAATAAGTGACTCTTAATTAGTTCCTCAACCTAGGCAACCTTTTCAAAATATACACCTAGGCTCCATTCTAGACCTCTTGGCTCAAAATCTTGAGAGACATAGGGTTGTGTATGTAAAAAAGTTCCCAGGTGTTTCCAATGTGCCCTCTTTGTTGAGAATCATTGATCTGAACCAATGAATGACATGAAAAAAACAAAAACAAAAAACCACCATAGCAGTTGGTTTTGCATGTTTCTAGAGTAATTTCTGATCTTGCTACCTTCTATGGTGCTTTGCTTGTGGGCATTAAACCTCTCCTATACACACTCCTCGTGGATATGCAATTTCTCTTTTATCTAGATTCAGGAATTAAAATACTAATCAGAGAAGGAAAGTAATTGAATGTCATTCTGACTACCTCAAGATCAAAACTCATGCAATGGAGGGGACTTGGTGACTCTTCTAATTGAGCTAAGTGATAGAAGGAAAGAGGTGATAATCATTATAGGAGTTAAAAACCAGAGGGCCCAGATTACCTGAGTTTTAATCCCATCCCTGCCATTGACTAGCTAAAGGTAACCAGGTAAATCACTTAACCTCTCTATGCCTTAATTTCTTCATTTATAAGATAGAGATAGGAGGATCTCTATCCTATTTTGAGTTTTAAGGAAGATTAAATAAGTTATAAAAAAGTATTAAGAAATGCCTGGTATATATTAAGTATTCAAGAAATATTAGCTATTATTTTCAGATACAATATTAATTTCATATTTTTTCTTCTGGTTCCACTAGCTTGCAGTTTGTGCAACATCTTTCCATTCTAGCAAAAAGTTGGTTGTTAATAGAAGCTTGTAGAATTGTGAGCTTTCATATTTTTATGTCTTATTTGATATTTTAATAGGAAGTTGAGGAATGTTGCATCAGACCAGTTCCTGAATTTTATTGGAATTTTATGGATAAGTTCTAGCATGGTGATTCATCACTGTAGTTTTGCTTTGAACAAGCAATCGATCATTTCATTTCTATTCATGCCTTCATGCCATTTCCTACTGGCTGCTTTGTCTACCTCATAACTTCCACCTAGTTATGTGACTTTGGAGCAGTAACCTTATTTGAAACATGTTGATACTGGATAAGCTGGTGAAATTCAGAAAGTTGTTCTGTGTGGTTAAAAAGGCCCCCCTCTCAAAACCGAGATCTTTCTAAGCTGTCCAAATGATTAAACTGTCAGATATTGAGTGTGTTAGTGAGGGCTACTCAGGAAGTAGAAACCATACCACTTATTTGAAGAGAGGAAATTTAATACAATAAATAATTAACTAGGTACAAAGTTGTCAGTCTGGTAACTGGAAGGATAATAAGAGAACTCTGTGGTGTGAAGACAGCAAATCCTGAAAGGGGTTACCATCCCTGCAGCTGAGGAAACAATAGGAAGAGACTAGAAATACTAATACTTCAAAGCTTAGAGGAAGAGCCCTGTGAAGCTAAAACTTGGACATCTGAGAAAAGGGGGTGCTGCGCAACTAGTGATAGTGCCTCTGAGCTCTAAGGAGGGCCCATCAGGGCTCAGATACAGAGCTCTAACTGGCTGGTTGGTAATGGTATCTCTGAGTGTGCAGGATAAAGTGGTTCTGCAAGTGCCGGAAAAGCTGCACTGGATTTGGCTTCTGCCCTGGAAAGAAACTGCTGAAAGAATGAAGAAGCATTGCTTCAATTGAAGCAATACTTAATGGAAACTGGAGCAGGCAGAAAACCCACAAGAAGCAAGTCCCTTCTCTTCTCCAGCCCTGCAGTCTCCCTCTAGTGGCCTCTATTGGCAGAGCCTACCAGAATCCCCTGGCAAAACAGAAATGTGATTTGTAGTACACTAGCTCCAGCATCCCAAAGCAAAGAAGAGGAAGGTGGGTTTGGAGCTGAGAGACAATAGACACAGTGTGTCACTCAGATTTCAAAGAAATAGTAGTAATGATTGGTAACATTCAATGCACCATTACTATGTGCTAGGCCTCATGCATTATCATATTTAATTCTCACCAGATCTTCTCACATAGCTAATATTTTTCTTCTTACATTATTGGCAAAGAGATTAGGGAGTACTTACTTAAGGTCACTTACTTAAGGACCTTACTTGCTTAAGGTCACTCATCTAGTAAGAGGCACAGTCAGGAATCATATTCATTCTTTGTAGCTCCAAAGCCTCTACAGAGCTCTGACTAGGCCTACAGTGGATGCCATTGATGCTATGATATCTTCTAACTCTGAGACGTATTTGTGAGTGATTAATGTCTCCTTGTTCAACATTGTTTGATACTGTTTTATTCTCAATAAAATTATTATTTCACAACATTAACCATAGTATGTTAGGCATGTGTACCTGAGTGCTGAGAACTGTGGAGTGGGCAATTTTCCAATTCATCTGAACTAAACAGATAGTTGAATCAGACAGTACAGAGTTTAAAGAAAAATACATTAATGTGAATTATTTGCTTTGGCTATCTACTTTGTCTTTCAGATTGCCTGGGACAATGCCTAGGTGCCAGTTGACTTTATGCCACGTAAGGTCACTGTAATTGTTTGGCAAAATTCCTCCCTCGGGTACCTCATCACCAGAGGTTGACTCTCTTCAGTAGCCTCTCCATTAAGAAAGCAACTTGATTAAACTGACTATACAATTTTGCCATAAATATAAATCTCTGAGTTACAAAATGGATCTGTGGACCAGGGTAGAAATTGGCAAGTATCAGCCTACTACAGACCTCTACACTAGTTGAGCTCTCTTTTTAGGTAATAAATTATTACTGTTGAGAATAGACTTGGGACATTGGTCATCTGTCAAGACTTAATATATCCACTGATAACTGCAAAAGATTACTAGCATTTGCACATATTTGGGCATTCTCCATGCAACAATAAATGAACTTTTGTCTTAATTTATATTTATGCTTGATGCTCAAAAAAATAAGAAGAATTCTCTGACATAGAGAATTTGATTCAATACAAAATTGCTATTATCTGTCATTTGAGATTTTTTCATAATTGAGACTTAGATCCTTAATAATCTTAGCTCCCTAGTTTCCACTCACCCACCCCTACTCTGCCCAGACTCTCAATTATCATTTATCTATAAATAATTCTCCGGTTTTTAAAGACTGGACTGTTACTGCCAGCACTTTAGTTCCTTCCTCCAGCATTCCAAATTACTGAGGTAAAATCAAGAGTTCTCTAAAACAAAAGATTTCCATGAAAAAGAATTTAGAAGAATAATAGTAACTAAAAGAGACAGGTTGTATATACAATAAATTTGTTTGGCATATCCAAACAACACTTTTTGAAAGGCCTTTTACACCATCATATTGATAGCATAAAAACACCATTCCTACATTCTCCAACAGACTTTTATAACTGAAGAAGGAATAAGTACAGTGTAAGGTTATGACAGAGTGTCTCATTCCCTTTAGGTCTTGGGGACAAGGCATGAGCCTTTTTTTTTTTTTTTGTATCTGTATAATAAAAACAATCACTCTCATTTGATGAGTCTTTTACAGTTTACAAAATAATTTTAGTTCACATAACCTCACACAACACCCTACAACTCTAGGAGGAAGATATTAATCCATCAAATTACAAATGAAGTTTTAAAGAAACTGAACCTCAGGTGTACTATTTACCAAGCAAGTATTAAAATGAATTTTTCTGATCTTAAGTTCAGTCCTCTGTTTTCTAAATCACTACAGATTCAGAGATTCTCCTTCTGAGAACTTAGATAGTGAGTGTGTGAGCTGCTCTGGCACCAACTTCAGAATCCAAAGGTCCTGGCTTCTCTCTTGAGACTTTAATCACCAGGTTCTGCTGCCTCAAAACACCAGGGATATTCTACGAAAGATTCTATAAGCAGGTAGCTGTACTCTGTTTCAATAAATGGTATGTTGTTTAAAACTGCCTTTAGATGACCGCTTTGGCATCTTAAAATGTTATTATCATTGGAAGCTCCTGAGATGGACAAATAATGGCTCTTGTTTCTTTCTGGAAAAGATTATTTGAATTTTCTGAGACCTATCTGACCTTGAATACATATTAACATACCTACCATTAACTTCCCTTACTCATGTCCAACCTCTAGAAATGTTAAGCCACCCATCTTCCTAGGAAAAATCAATTTCAAAAGAGAAAAAAAAAAAGAATCAGGATACAGGTTATGGCTGGGAAAATATGAACATACCATTAAAAGAGTAAGCCCAGGGCTTCCCTGGTGGTGCAGTGGTTGAGAGTCCACCTGCCGATGCAGGGGACACAGGTTCGTGCCCCGGTCCGGGAGGACCCCACATGTCGCAGAGCGGCTGGGCCTGTGAGCCACGGCCGCTGGGCCTGCACGTCCGGAGCCTGTGCTCCACAACAGGAGAGACCACAACAGTGAGAGGTCCGCGTACCGCAAAAAAAAAAAAAAAAGAGTAAGTCCATTGCCAAGGGTCATGGGAGAATTTTGAAATTGCCTGTGTGTTATGATCATTTTGAATCCTTTTCAAAGCTTTTTGAAAACATTTATAACAGTCAAAAATTTAATCCTGAGCTTTCTGCTATTCTGTGAGATTCATAAAATACGTCCTAAGACATATGCATATGTTGGGGAATTTACTGCGAAATTTTATGTGAGAGTCTGTATAGTTACTTTGAGGACTTTTTATAAACATCTGGGAGACATTAGTGTAGACCTTATAACTTTGGAGCTACATGCTCACTCATCTGGTATAAAAATGTCAGGCTAGCCATAGAAATGCATGAGACAAATCATTATCCCATTCTTTCTGAAGATTTATGTCTTGAACAGATGATAAACTTAATTCTGGGTCTCTAAACCAAAATGACTTATTCATTATTAATTATAATTATATAAATAGAACCCTGTCATGGTAGGTATCATACAGATAATTCCCAGGCCACATTAATATCTATGACCTTCAGCTCACTGTGGGCTAAGCCACAGTACCCCATCTCTTCCTTTCGTACAGAGCATTCTACTCCCACTTTGGCTTAGCAATACTATCATGTAGTCCTCTAGGGCCGCTGGAGCAAAATATGCTTTAATTGGCTCTACCTATAAAAAAAAAAAAAAACACACTATCTTGTTTGAAGAGGTATTTAAAAGGCATATGATGCTGGTCTTCCCACCACTGGACAACCCATTGCCCATAATAAATAATGTTAAATCCCCGAAAATCATAAAATCCAATTAGCTATTCAAGTCCTAAAATGGGATTGCATTAGTCACTTAGTGACCTTTCGACTACTATTAGCACTCAATCACTGACATGGCCTCAGGACCCTTTAGAATGACAAATATTTTACTCTCATCAGCAAACTCATTTTAGGCTTTTCCTCCAAACGGTAGGATTGTTCTCATTCTCTTCCTGTCTATTACACATGCAGCACCTCTGAGCACCGCCCCCTACCCCAGTCTTTTTCATTGAGGGACTCCATCTTTTCTTCACCTAATGATTGGGGAGAGGCAATTAATTGGTTAATATTAAAGGGAAAGCCTTGCCAAAGAACTATCAAAAGCATAGTGAGTAACTTCTGACTTCGTGCTCCTTTTCACTCTCCTCTTTGGCAGAAATATTAAGCATATAAAAGAGTAGAACATTACCCTAACATTCCAAGAAGGGAGTCAAAATTCACTGTCCGCTAATCCCAAATTCTTAGGATGCCACAGTTAAGAATGAAAACAACTGCCTTGATATTACCTGAAAACTGTAGGCGTATTGTATAGTGTTAGAAATGTCTCTATTAGTACTGGGAGCAATTGTAAAAAGTTAAATCAAAACAAAAGTAGTGTTTGCTTAAACTAGAAAGGTTAAGTGCGTTAATAATTTGTTTACTTTTTAAGTGATATGACTCCCATCTATATCCATTTCTTATTTCTGAGGAGCTGCCCATCTGGGATATTTTAAAAGACATATGAGGAAAGCATCACCAGGGCAACCAAAAGGGAGGCCTTTCTTGACTGTGCCAAAGATATGCAGGATCAGACAATAAACTAGCCTTCCAGAAGAGCAGTCAAATGGGTGATATAGGATTCGGGTTTGAATTTCATCGTTTAACCTTATTAGACATAGACAATTAACTGGTGATAATAAATTAAGCTAGCCAGTGTGTCCCCAGTTGCATTCACTAGTGATTACCATGGACAGAGAAGTAAAGAGATTTCTGCTGATGTAGCTACAACTCTGGGGCTACTTATGGACTATTGTGCATAAAGCTACACTTCATAAGACAAAATATACTGCTGGGAAATTTTGCACTGCATTTTTAACATACTATTTCCACAGTTGACATTTCAACATGATTGTTTACTCCTGTTTACTCTCCTGGGAGATACTGGCATATTTTGCAAATTTCAGCGGCTGTTGAATTGCTGTTGGGATGTTTCCTGCTTCTCATTTGCTGATTTAGTCTCACCACCTCATTACACGTCTGTGACTTCTTTTCTGAAATCTGTAAGTTTCATCTGCAAGTGAAAAAAATAAAGAGATCAATCCTCTTGGATTTGAAAGACTATAAAACTTTGTCATTTGGCAACACATTCATCTTCATTCTTTCTCTTGGTCTCCCTTGTGTGCAACGTTCTACATTTTTATTTTTTTATTTTTTATTTTTTATTTTTTTTGGTATGCGGGCCTCTCACTGTTGTGGCCTCCCCCGTTGCGGAGCACAGGCTCCGGACGCGCAGGCTCCGGACGCGCAGGCTCAGCGGCCATGGCTCACGGGCCCAGCCGCTCCGCGGCATATGGGATCCTCCCAGACCGGGGCACGAACCCGTATCTCCTGCATCGGCAGGCGGACTCTCAACCACTTGCGCCACCAGGGAGGCCCTACATTTTTAGATAAGTGCTGGGGTGAAGAATGAAATCTGTACCCAAGGAACAAATTGAAGCACCCTGGCCTATGTGGGAATTAAATGAGCTGTTGCTTAAAAAGAACCTATGATGACATCCTCTGGCAGCACATTCTAGTGCTCTGTCACATGAACGGTGAGGACTGTTTTCCTAATGACCTGTGTTAAAAGGAGAGGCGCCATTTCCCTGAAATGATTTACTATAGTGTCATAAATTAAATGCAATAGTGTCAGTCCTTCCAGGACCTTAATTGCATAATCTGATTATGATGCTCTTAAATAATTCCTCTCCAGATTATAGCTTTATCTACAAGTGGCTAGAATGGGTCACCAAAGAATTGGAGTTAATATTGTTCACTTGTTAGGTTTATTATTGAAGGTGCCACATTCATCCTAAGACAGACCCCACTGCCACTCAGGGTGCTTTTACGTGTATCTGACCTATATTCATTTGTTCTGACTTTGCACTATGTTAAGCAACAGCCAAGATTGATTATATTGCAGGAAGTGGAAAGGTCAGAGAATGAATTAACTACCAAATTGTCAGTGAGGAACTTCTTAATTCCTTTGAAAAGAAGGTTCTTGTAGTATCAGGTAGGGCAGAATAGGGCTGGAGGGAATGAAATGTAAATTAATTAAAGCCTCCCCCTCTCTTCCCTAAGAAAATCTTCCCTGATTTCCCAGACTAGGTCACTCTGGACTGTACTCTCTTTTTACTGTTCACTTTAGGTTCATAGAACTTATCATTATGATTATGAATTTACTTGGAATGATTCTTGCCTTTCATTTTTTTTTTTCAGCAAGTCTCTTCAGGCAGGAAAATGTAGTGATTAAAAGTATGGCTTCTAGAGACTGATTTTGAATTCCATCTTGGTTTCTTACCAGATATGTGATCTTAGTTTCATCCTCTATAAAATGGGCATGTTAGTAGTTCCTACATCATAGAATTGTTGTATGGATTAAATGAGTTAATAGTTGTAAGACACTTAAAACACTGACTGGCACATAGTAAACATTCATCCAATAACTGTTACCTACTATTATTTTTTATTTTATTAATGGATTATTTTATTAATATCCACCTCCCCCTTAAGACTCTGAGCTCCATAGAGACAGATGACATGTCTGTTTTGTTCATTCCCATCACACTTCCAATACGTATTACAGTGCCTGCCATATCGTAGCAATTCAACAAATATTTTCAACAAATAAAAATATACTTAAAGTATATTGCCTAAAAACATGAGTTACTCTGAAAGTGAATACGACTTCAGACACCAAAGAATTAAATTGAGACTCTCTGTAACATTACATTAATTTATTGAATGGACTAGCCCTATTCTGTCGAGAAATACCGTATGAGAATATTTTAGGAAATATGATTTGATCCACAGATTGCCAATTTTGCAGTAAAGAGCTATGCCATAATGAGGTTTTTAAATAATAGCTAAAATATCTCATCTTTCCAAGACAATAGCCAAAACAGCAGGCTGTTTGAATTCGATAATGGTTTCTAATGTTCAGTAAATACAGTCACTTGCCATTATTATGTTCCTTTTAAAGGAAGCCCTTTGCTTGTGTTTAAAGAAGAGGGAAAGCTAGAGATAGGGCCACAAAGGAGACAAATGTTTAGACAAAGAAATTTAGAGACCAAGATAGAGATTAAGATCAAGACAGAGACAGAGGGAGAAATAAAGGCAAAGGGAGCACCATGGAGGCATGGATAGAGACAGGTAGCAAAGAAGACAGATTTGTACAGATTAACCGCCCCAAAATTATTCTACTGGGACAACTTCTAGGATACACGTTATTGCTCAAAAACTGAGCTTTTGAAGTTTTTGGTAGAGAGTTCAGTTTTAATATGTGATAGAGAGATATCTTGAGTCAAACACCATTCAACAATACTCTAGGCCCTGAGGAGATAGTAGGGATCTAGTGTCTGGGCCCTCTAGAAACTTTCGCTTTAGTCGTGAGAAAATATTCAACAAATTCATCAACAAATGAATAAGATAATTTGTTTTTTTAATAAATTTATTTATTTATTTATTTTTGGCTGCATTGGGTCTTCGTTGCTGCATGCAGGCTTTCTCCACTTGCTTCCAGCGGGGTCTGCTCTTCGTTGTGGTGCGCATGCTTCTCATTGCAATGGCTTCTCTTGATGCGGAGCACAGGCTCTAGGCACACGGCCTTCAGTAGTTGCGGCAGGCGGGCTCAGTAGTTGTGGCACATGGGCTTAGTTACTCCACAGCATGTGGGATCTTCCCAGACCAGAGATCGAACCTGTGTCCCCTGCACTGGCAAGCTGATTCTTAACCACTGTGCCACCAGGGAAGTTCCAATAATTTCTGTTATTGAAGAAGATAAAATCATGTTCTGTGAAGAAAATGATAGGATGGTGATGCAGTGGGGAGGATGCTCATGTTAGATAGAAAGACCAGAAATTTGAGCTGAGGCCTCAATGTTGAGAAAGAATCAGCCACATGGGGGAACAGTATTCCCACTTTGCATAAAATAAGAAGGAACACCAGATACAGGTTTGAGTATAAGGGCTTTGAGACCACACAGGTAGAGTGGGGAATTTAGAGAAATAGGCAGAGCCAGATCATTTAGGGCACTGGGTAAATAGCTTACATTTTGCTTTAGTTGCAGTGGGAAATTATTAAAGTGTTTTAAGCAAAGGAATGATTTTAGATTTTAGATTTTTTTAAAAGATCACTTTGCCTGCTATGTATAGAACTGATTGCTGGATCAGCAGTGGTAGAGGCAGGGAGACTAAATGAGGAGGCTGTCACATTAGAGTAGGTGACAGAGGGGAGGGAGGTGTGCTCTAGAAACCGTGAGATGGGGACTTCCCTGGTGGCACAGTGGTTAAGAATCTGCCTGCCAATGCAGGGGACACGGGTTCGAGCCCTGGTCCGGGAGGATCCCACGTGCTGTGGGGCAACTAAGCCCATGCGCCACAACTATTGAGCCTGTGCTCTAGAGCCCGTGAGCCTGTGTGCCACAACTACTGAAGCCCGCCCACCCTAGAGCCCGTGCTCCGCAACAAGAGAAGCTACTGCAATGAGAAGCCCATGCACCACAATGAAGAGTAGCCCACACACCACAATGAAGAGTAGCCCCCACTCTCCTCAACTAGAGAAAGCCCGCACATAGCAACAAAGACCCAACACAGCCAAAAATAAATAAATAAATAAATGTATTTTTTAAAAAATGGGAGCGCAGATATCTTAAAAAAAAGAAACAGTGAGACGATGAAGGTGATTGAATTTGAGATATATTTTGGAGTGAATGAGACTTACTGATGGATTAATGAGGGATATGAAGACTTGTTAGTTTTTGCTCGGAGCAGTCAGTGTGGATGATAGTACTTGGGGAGGGCTTTCAAGGAAGTGGATTTGGCAGGGGTGGAGTGGGGGTAAGAGGAAAGAACACAATGAATCTCTTTGGACTTGTTAGGTTTCAGGTGCCTAACAGGAATCCAAAAAGAGATATCAAGAAGGCAGTCAAATACACAAGGCCCAGGTTAGAGAATAAAGGGTATACGTGGTACTTAAACTTAGTAGGCTGTAGCGCAGATGAGAAAACAGGAGGCAAGGACAGAGCCAGGGGCATCAAATTTAGAAAAATGATAGACTGATAAACTGGTGAGGTAAGAAGAAAACAAGGCCCATCTATGGAATTGAGAAGCCTAGAGGATGAAGTGTCTCAAGAGGGAGTGAAAAACTGTGTTGTATGGTATTTAGAGGTGAGTCACCTATACAATGAAAATCATCCTTTCACTTCAGTAGTATTTGGTCATTGTCTGCTTCAATAAAAGTTGTGGTGGTGAATTTAAAAGCCTGATTAGGTGAGAAAAATGAAAAATGAGGAATAAGTAATTTTAAGTATTGATACATCTTCAGACTTGTGCTGCAGAAAAGGAGTAATAGCTAGAATAGAAGCTGGAGTAGGAAAGTGGATGATATTGAGGATATTTGTAAGCTTATGGGAGATTCCAGGGGAGAGAGAGAAACTGCTGAAGCAAATTCCAGAACAAGATCATTAGGGAGGTGAGAGAGAAGAAAGAAAAATTCCCCATCATTTCTCTAATTGAAAATTGCCAGGACTTCCCTGGTGGCACAGTGGTTGAGAATCCGCCTGCCAATGCAGGGGACATGGGTTCGAGCCCTGGTCTGGGAAGATCCCACGTGCCGCGGAGAAACTAAGCCTGTGCGCCACAACTACTGAAGCCCACGTGCCTAGAGCCCGTGCTCCGCTGCAAGAGAAGCCACCACAATGAGAAGCCCGCGCACTACAACGAAGAGTAGCCCCCACTTGCCGCAACTAGGGAAAGCCTGCGTGCAGCAACGAAGACCCCACACAGCCAAAAATAAATTTAAAAAAAAAAAAGAAAATTGCCAGACACTACAGGTACCAGTTCTGGACCCACCTTACTCATAACAATCTGCACTTTATTTTCTTGAGGAAGAGTAAGCATCTTCATACTTCCACCATCTACAGCAAGTGGCAAAGTAGACTAACACAGGGCAAGGAGAGGGGAGAGTTCATACTGTAGTTCAGGTGTCCATGTTCCCCTCTCCCATTCTCCAAGCCAAGTTGTGTCTCTGAACTCAAGCAGAAGCTTAATTACTTTCTCTTTTATGCAAACTCCAAGATACTTTGTTATTCGTAGTAATAACAGGTGTGTTATTTTAAGGTTTAAAATACTGATAAGACTTCTGTCATCTTCCTTTGTCCTCTTCTTTCCCTTAACATAGTTTTTATTTATTGTCATTTCCAGTTACTTTGTTAGAATCCCACTGTAGGTTGGTCACAGAGATTTCAAAGTCATTTCTCCAGTTCTGTAATGGTACCTCACTCTAGATAACAGGTAACTGAAAGGTTGCCTCAGTATTGATACTTTTGTATATTGAATCATGTTTTAAATGCATCACTGTTGAGCATTTAAACAAATTAAATTACGAATAATTTACAAAGCACAATAAATATTTCTCCACAACCGTCTATAGTGTAAAGAAAATGACTGACACACACTGAGTTTGAGCATATCATGATTCACTTGTATTTCTAAACAGTGCCTGGGGCAAATATGCATTTGAGCAATTCTGTCAATCCTCTTGGCATTCAGATGCCACTTTTCTGATTGACATCAAAGATTTGTGTCATCTGGAAGGACAGGATTTTATGGGAAAGCAGATAATCATTCTTGGCTCTAGAGAGACACCATATTAGTCAAACAGGAAGGAAAATGACATAAAAAATAGACACACATCTCAGCTAAAGGTCAGACTTCTCCTCTAAATCTAAACTTACATATCACCATTTATTCATTCAACCAACACTTCTCTGTGAGTCTCTTATTTTCTGGGCAATGTAACTCAGGATTTCACTATATAATGGAAGATCTCTAGCCCCCAAATATTCCAGGGAAGGAGAGAGATGAGTAAACTAATGATTATGCCATGTAATAAATGAGAGGCAAATGTACAAAATATGGTGGGGCTGCAGATAAAAGACAAGCAAGTAATACAACTTGAGGGTGAAGGAAGTAACAATGTTTAACCAGAGAAAAGAAACCTGAGCACAGCCTTGAAAGATGACTGGGAGTTAGTGATGCAAAAAGAGAGGTAAAGAGTGTTCTGGGCAGAGAAAATGATCCATGGATGTAGAGGCAAGAGAGCTGGGAATTCCAAGGTTTTTGAAGTGGCTTCCAAGATCAAAGGAAACTAAGATATATTTAGACAATTGAATAAACAGTACCACCTCTGTTGTGCTTCAAAGGAGATAAGGATGAGGGCTAGAAAACAGAGATGTAACAGTCAGCTCTGATGGATCTTGCATAATCTGGAAAGGGAGGCAAGAAATAAGATATCAGGACTCTCCAGGATCACCCAGGACACAGGCAGAGGGAGAGAGAAAATCATCAACATTGTGAATTTAGCACTTTGAGATGCTGGACTGGGTTACAAAGGCTGGGTTATCAATTCTCTTTTATTCTGGAAACAGTAAAGACCTCTCAAGGTCCCTGATCTCTTTGTGGGTCTATGTTCCCTGGACTGACTTAGAAAACATAATGATGATCTTTGGTAGTTCTTCTCATTTTAAAGCCTAAAGGCCTTTGGTGTGATATGCAAGAGTTTTTTTAAAAAATGCCAATAGAGGCTAAATAATGCTAACAGAATGAATATATATGGACAGTAAGTAATTCCAGAAAGAGATCATTCCAGAGTTCATATAGTAAGTTGGATGGAAACCCAGAAAATCCATTTTATTTGATTTAATTCTTTTTAGCACTAGATATGTTAGTGATTAATGTTTCCCTTTCAAGACATGATGTGATTGTATATGTTTGTCACAGTGGAGAAGAAAAATTAGTGAATTCATAAATCAGTACACTCATTATACCTCTTTTATAAAGAGCAATTATTTGTGGTTTAAGGACTGCAGAGAGATTAGAGTGTGCAAGTTTGGGCTGAGCCTGAATCTTTCCTTTAAAATAAAATTAAACACAAGTAGATATATTCATAAATATTAAAAATTTAGTCATATTCACAAAAGACTGTAAGGAAGACAGACCACCTCAATTAAACAAATTATCAACTTTCCAAATAGAACAAGAAAGACCTTTAACTCACTCTTGCACCTTAATACATGGCATTCTGTAAACTGTACAGGAATTTGAATTAAGTGAGCTTTAAGGTCCCTTATAAACCAAATGATAAAATCATAAGTGCACTAATTAGCTTTTGGTGGACCTTAAAATTAATATTTCTGCCTTATCTGATTATCACTGGGCTTGAATGGATACAGGCCATGATGTGACAAGTGAGTTCACAACAGGGCCAGATGCAATCCAAATCTTAAGTTTGAAAATTAACCAAATAGTTCATTTTTCATTTCATAATAAGTGACAATGCTCACATAGACCATCCTGAATGAACATAGGTCTGTTCATTCAGGATTCATCATTCTAGACCTGAAGGCACCAGAACTGCTTATAGAGGCTTTAAGAGTTTGAAGGCTCTAATTCTACTTTCTCTAATTCATGAGAAAGTACTGCCTCTGTGACCAGAGACTTTGAAACTAAATTCAATACTTCTAATGCCTTCTTACTTTGAACCAGGATTTGAAAGGTACAAAGAATTAACTACGCTAATGTGTGCCTATTAATGCAAGTGAAATAAAATGTATTGCAGCGAAGCTTAATCATAATGAATAGATCACAAGTTTTGAAATAAGGTGGTAAGATGGAAATTTACTTAGATACTATTTAAGGTCATGCTAATACTATTTCTAGTATTAAACTGCTCAATGTCAGGTAGCAAGCAATGAATGTGAGTCCATCTAATTTTTCAAAATATTCAAATGAAATAAGAAGCCATTATGCGACTAAATTGATTTTATAAATTTTATGATATTGTAAAAATTAATCTGGAATGCTAAACCAGAATATACGAAAGTCATGTTACATCACAGTTAGTTGAACCATGGTTTAAATGTACAAAACATGTACTTGTATCAATTTAAAAAATGGCTTACGGAATCGAGAAAAAAGTTTATGTCAACTGTGGTGTCAGTTAATAGAAATAATCAATATTTAGCTGACTTTTCATTCTTAGTATAATAAAGCAAATTAGTATGTGACATAAGCCATCTCTTAATAATAGTTTCAAGCTGCATTGACATAAAATAATCAAATTTCCATAGGAAATTTAACTTGCATGCTAGACAGTTTATCTGGTGCACATTTCAACAGTTCCCATTATAAGAAAATATGCTGCAGTTTGTCACCGAGAGAGTGTCTATAATAGTTTGAATACGTCAATAAATTTTAATTATCTTATAAATCATCTGCCCTGCTGATACCTGTAAATGTGGAGGTTCGTTCAAATACTACTTAATTTGACGAAAACCTGAGCGTGGAAATAGGAACTAAAATCAGTCTTAAACCAACATCTTTATTCCAAAAGTTTTTGAAGTGTAACAAATAATGTTATCCTCTGTAATATGAAGATGAAAAAGTTGGCATAGAATTTGAAAATTATATCTAATTTGAATATTCTACTCTAGAAATGCCTCTTTTACCTCTATCCAGCTTATTGATCCTGCCAACCCCCTACTGTCCAGAAAACAGACATGCAAATGCATCGCATCCCCTATTGTAACAGTGCTTTCTACTTCATAAATCACTTTCACTTGCATATCATCATGTGGTCTCCACAATGTCCTGAGGTAGTTGGTTGACTATTATTATTCTCTTGCCACAGTTAAAGAAGTGGAAGTCAAGTTTCCCAGAACAGTCCTGATATCAAATCCAGGCCACAGCCTCCTTAATATTTGCTTATAAGATGGTCTTGATGTATTTTACTCTTATTTGAGACAAAATAGTGACATGAGAGTTATATTCTTTCTAGCTCAAAGTATACTAAAAAGAGGCTGCAAGGAGTTGATGAAAGTTGTCAAACTGACAAAACAAAAGGGGATAGTAGGTAACCCTACGCCGTGGCAGGAAATAGAAAAAATATACTTTCGAGAGAGGCTCAAGAGCTCCAGCATTTCCATAAGCTCAGCCCTACTTAGTTCAGTCAACATGGAAAGCAGCTGGCTCCATGGCCCCTGAGCACATCATGGTCCCGCAGTCAGGCACAGTAACTGGTGCTGACATCAGAATGCTCTGAGTCATGAGGGAAGGATCAATTGTTCCAGCCCAAGTAAGTGGGCTAATTTTGTTAACAACACCAATGATAATAATAAGGCTAACATTTACTAGATACTTACTACATGTTGGGCATGTGAGGACACCTCCTTAATTGTCAGATCCTGCCTTCTTCTAGCCTCCTCCTCCCTTCCATGTCATCCATGACCTTCACCTGTAAACTTGGTCTTGCCCCCGTACCCAGGGCTTGTCTGAAATTCAGGAAAGAAGGGTGTGAAGATATTTGCCTCATAATCTAAAACTGAAAAACTAAATCACCATTCCTTTTAGCCTGGCTCAAACTTTGGGCCCTATTTCTTGTCACTGGTCTGCTGCTTTATGTCTAAATTAATCCTCAGTTTGTGTCTTGGTGCTGATAATAGTATCCTCTAGACATTAAAGTCCATAAAAGAAAAGACAACTTTGGCCTTATTTGCTACTGTAGTCCCAGTCAGTACCCAATGACTGGCACAAAACAGATACTCAACTATTCATTAAATAAGCTGAATGTACCACCAGTCTAGCCCTTATACTTCAGTTCTCTTAGTATAATATTCCTAACCTCATCAGCAACAGCATCATTATTATAAGCTACCGCTTACTGTTTACTGTGTGCTGATGCTTTATATATATTATGTTATTTAATACTCACAAACTTTGCAAGGTAGGTGGTATCATTTTCAATGCGCAGAAAAGTAAAATGAAGCTCCACGAGGCTAAATGATTTTCATAAAGTCTATCACACAGAACTGGTAAATAGCAGAGCCACAATTCAAACAAAGATCTGAGTTACTCCAAAAAGAGCCGAAGTGTTCTCTCCTCTGGGCTCCCTTGGGAGTTGCAGTGACCTACTGAACCCCAAACCAAGGTTTTGGACCTTGCTGCCTGCTACTAGTCTTTCCTGATGTCAAAGGGCCACATTTTCAGTGACTCCCTGTCCCTGGTTCACCTTTTCCTACACTGGGCCATTTTGCCTGTACTGACTGCTCTCTTGAGCACCATATGACTACATATCTTCTGTAGCCAACATCCTTTTAAACAAAGTCCTCCCCCTCCCCAAGTATACTGGTGACAGTTTTTTTTAAGCCCCAGAATTTGTACCTGGGCAGGGTATATCTTGTATGCATGGGCTGAGAGGACAGAACTCAGAGAGTGAGTGGCAGCTAAAGGCTTTCAAGATTACCAAAGGTCAGGTGAGAGAAACAAAGTATAACCATCCACAACAAAAAGTAGAAGTGGGTGGAACACAGATGAAAGAGTTGAGTATCGATAATTAGATGGATCTAGAATGGGAAAAAAATACGTGATCGAAAGCCCAGCACAGGAAGCTTGAGTGATTGCCACAAGCTGACCTGCTATGCCCCTGACTTCTCTTTCTGGAAATTGGCCTAAGGTGAAAAAGGATTGAGTTGGTTCAAATAGTACCTACTGCATGCATGTGTCTGCTCATTCCTCTGCCTGAAGACACGCATCTCTGTACCCATGGCCTGACATATAATAGCCTTTCAACACTTGCTTTGTTGGATGAATCCATCAGCCAGTTGTTGTTGAAGACAGTGTATCTGTACCAACACTTCCTCCTAAAACTGAGCCAGTCTACCGGTGTCTGCTCTACTTCCAGGAGGGAAGACTAGCTTTCCTCAAACTGCTGCAGTGAAATAGACCACACCCAGCATGGTTGGCAGGATTATGCCAACTGTACCATGTATCCATAATCCTGCCTTCTGAAGCATTCATTGTATTCTACTGCTCTCTTATATATTGCTTCATATATCACTCAAAAATCCTGAGGGATATATCCTAAGATCTTTGTTGACACTCCCATACATAACAGTCAAACACCACTGTAGATTATAGTTTCGTCCATGAAGTTCAGTAGAATCTAAATGAAAAACTTAAGTGACCTTCTCCAAACTTTCTTATTTTACCAAACACAAAACTGATGTCATTAATTATACCACTGGCTTTCTTTGTTAAGTTGTCATTATTGAAGAAACACAAGTCTTGTTTCACAAGAGTTGCTACAAATGGGAGGATGAGGGAAGAAAACGGCTGAGAAGCCATGTGCATGCTGAGCAGCAGGCTTGGCCTCCCTCACTGGCTCCCGTGTGCCAGCCGCACAGGGCATGTCATTCTAACCCATACCATGACACATCTTAAAAGGGACTTGATTCCATGGGCTTTTAGGATTACTTGCAAATAACTGGAGCTATAAATTTTAAATCTACAGATGTCAAGACTCTAATGCACATTTTATTCTTACCAAGTGGAGGGAGCAGTATAGAGTACTGGCCCAAAGCACAGGCTTTCAAGACTTACAAACTTGGATTTTGGACCCAGGCTCTATTTCTCAGTAGCTGTGCAACCTTGGGGAAATTACTCACTCTTTCTGAGCCCCATTTTTGTCATCTGTTAAAGGAGGCTAATCATCGTAATCACCTCATGAGGTCATTGTGAGGATAAAATAAGACAATATGCAAAAAGCACTAGGGCCATTGGTAGGTATTAGCTTTTCATTTGTATTATTATTATTATTAGATTACAATTTCTGGGCAGGGACTATGCCTTATGTTTGCCTGAATCCCTAATGCAACCGCAAAAACAGTTAATTTATTTAAAAGCCTGGGCTTCTAAAGGAATAAGCTTTCATTTTCAGAAAGAAAAAGACTTCTATATAATATAGGTCAAATGAGCTGTGCGGTAATGAGAAACAGCAAACTTCCTGCAGCCTCCTTGGCTGAGGAGAAGCGAAAGCAGTGTAGGAAGCGGTTCTGAGCCCCTTGAACACCTTTAGCAATCAGCAGACTTAGGAATAGAAGGGCATTTCATCTCCATTAAAAGTAGTGGAAATATTATGCTCACTTGAGCTTTCTGAGCTTTGGCCTAGAAGTCAAAACTAAATGGGTGTGCTTGCCCAGGAAAGAGCTGAGAAAATTTCATCTTTTCTCCTCTCTTGAAGCAAACCCAACCTCATTACCTCTTTTCTTCTGTCAGGGAATATCTCAAAGCATCTGACAAGCTCGTTGCTGCAATGAATCCTGTTTTTGAAACTTTTACTGATCCCCAAAATAGCTGAATCTGTGCTCTTGGGAAGAACAAAGATTGATGGGGGATCTCCAGCAACTGGCACCCAAAATTCCTTAACTCGTGATGTCACACTGGAGCTAGTTACCAAAGAAAGAAGTTTTTTGCTTTGGGGGTTTTTTTATGGGGGGGTGTGCTCTGCTGTGAATATGATGTCTTCCAAATAAATAGCGGCTCCCATCTGAGATGGAGTTGCTCTTTTCCTGCTAAGGAGTTGGTATAATTGGTATTTGTGAAAGATATTTATTGCAGGGACCATTGAATGAAAATAGAAAAGAGAAAGGAAAAAGAGCAATAATAGCAAAGAAAAACAATTGTATTGCAGTCACTTTAGCAGGCATGTCCAACACAATGAATTAACTCTAAGAAAATTGTAATAACTATTACTTACTGGGCCTTCACTCTGGGCCAGTTACTTTCCATGCATTATCACATTCTCACATTTCATTCTCTAAATGAACCTGTAAGGTAGGAGGTAGTATTTTCCTCATTTTAGAGATGAGAAATTTATGACTCAGAGACACTGAGTGACTTGTTGAAAGCCACATGGCTTGTAAATGATGGAGCCAGAAGCTAAGGATAGGTTGCTAGGACTACTAAGTCCTAAGCACAATACTTACTGTCCCACAAAAGGAGAGAAAAGCTCAGCTGACTGAAGACAGTGATCCAGCCAGAAGGGACAGTTTAGGATTTGAGCAAGGACATTGAAGACTCTGCAAAAGGGGAGGGTAAAGAATCAAGCAGAGAGGACTTCCCTGCTGGCGCAGTGGTTAAGAACTCACCTGCCAATGCAGGGGACACGGGTTCGAGCCCTGGTCCGGGAAGATCTTACATGGAGTGGAGCAACTAAGCCCCTCTGCCACAGCTACTGAGCCTGCGCTCTAGTGCCCACAAGCCACAACTACTGAGCCTGCATGCTGCAACTACTGAAGCCTGTGCACCTAGAGCCTGTGCTCCGCAACGAGAAGCCACTGCAATAAAAAGCCTGCGCACCGTAACGAAGAGTAGCCCCCGCTCACCGCAACTAGAGAAAGCCCGTGAGCAGCAACAAAGACCCAACACAGCCAAGAATAAATAAATAAATAAATAAATAAATAAATAAAATTAAAAAAAAAAAAGAATCAAGCAGAGGGAATGTAGAAGCAGGTAGTGGCTCCAACTATTTATCTGGGACTAGGAAGATTGTACCTAGTCAAAGAGGAATGGATGGTCAAAATGAAACTACATTTTTAGTTAAATGTGTATTTTTTAAAAAATCAGTATTTATGGGCCTCCCTGGTGGCGCAGTGGTTGAGAGTCCGCCTGCCGATGCAGGGGATGCGGGTTCGTGCCCCGGTCTGGGAGGATCCCATATGCCGCGGAGCGGCTGGGCCCGTGAGCCATGGCCGCTGGGCCTGCGCGTCCGGAGCCTGTGCTCCGCAACGGGAGAGGCCACAGCAGTGAGAGGCCCGCATACCGCAAAAAGAAAAAAAAAAAAATCAGTATTTGTGTTTACCTATATATAGTGATTAATCATTTTTATACACATCCCTTATTTTTTCTGAAGTCCCAGTTAGAGAGTGCTTATACAGTGCAAATATGTGCATCCACCTACCCTACTAATCATAATTATTACACTTTTCCTGGGATACTCTTTCCCCTTTCCTAGTCTTGCTACACCCTATTAGTTTCATTTACAGTAATTTCCATAATTTATAATTATATTAAGTGTTTATTTGTCTACTTATCTGTAAATTGTCTATCTCTCACCCACTGTATAGACAACAGGAAATTTTTACAGAGAGTATGGCTCACAGTAGGAGCTTAAAATTAATTTTCTTGATTGAATGAATGCTCAGTCAAGGGTTCTATTTCCTGATTGATTAGTAAATGTTCTTTACATTTTGTGACCATTAACTCTGTCAAATATGTTGCAAATATTCTTTTGTTTCTCATGTTCCTTTATTTTTTTGTTTGTTTGTTTATGAGAGGTGTTTAATGCTGGAAATAAAGCATATTGTAATATTTAGTTTAATGTATTTCTCTTTATCATTATGATTTCTGACACATTTACCTATTTGTTCTAACTTTTAATGATTTGACATTATACTTTTAACTCTTAAATGGCCTGGAATTTATTTTTAATATATGGTAGAACTAGGACTTTAAATGATATTTATTTTCCCAAATAATCTATTTTCTCAACTCCTAACTTCATATGTTTCTTCTATATTCCTTTATAACTTTCAGTGTATAGTAGTCAATATATTAATATAGTATATTAAATCAATGTACTTCTTAACGTACATTAACGTCTGTTCTACTTATTTACCTGTTAATCCTTTTGTTAATACTTACCTGTTTTAATTATTACGGTTATATAAAAATTGCATTTTCTGTTGTGTCCTAATATCTCTTTAGGCACGGCCCCTCTATCTTTTTATTTTTCCACATTTTCTTACCCTTCTTGCCTGGTTTTTGTTTCTGTGGAATTTTAATCTTTTACTAGTTGTAAATCCACTGTGCTCCATAACAGCTAAAGCAATCTTCCCTTACACAACTGAATAAATCTCTGACACTTCTGCAGTTCTCTGACACTGGCAACTGCACTGCTGTCTTGGCAACTCCTCTCTCCTTCCAGCTCTGCACTTGACTTGCTGAGATTTCATTCCATGAGTGCATTTCAACATGGCCATTTCCCATCCACACTTCTGGCCCATACTTTTGGGAATGTCAGCCCCCAAATAATGTAGAAGCAGATTATGATGGGAATAAAAACCTAAAATTCAATGGAGTGGAGAGGCGTGTTATCTTGCTTAGAAATAAAGACTCAATTCAAAGTATAGGAAAATTACATTAGAAAATTCCTTAAGTTAGCGAAAACATAGAAACAACCTAAGTGTCCATCAAAAGATGAGTGGATAAAGCAGATGTGTGATACACACACACACACACACACACACACACAATGGGATATTACTCAGCCATAAAAAGGATGAAATCTTGCCACTTGTGACAACATGGACGGATCTAGAGGGTATTATGCTAAGTGAAGTAAGTCAGACAGAGAAAGACAAGTACCATATGGTTTCACTTATATGTGGAATCTAAAAAACAAAACGAATCAACAAACAAAAACAAAGCAGAAACAGACGTAGATAAAGAGAACTGGTGGTTGCCAGAGGTTGGGGCGAAGGTTGGACGAAATAGGTGAAAGAGACTACGAGATACAACTACCAGTTATAAAATAAATAACTTATGAGGAAGTATTAGACAGCTTAAGGAATATAGTAGTCAATAATACTGTAATAATTTTGAATGGTGACAGATGGTTACCAGACTTATTATGGTGATCATTTCATAATATATTTGAATGTCAAATCACTGTTGCACACCTGAAATTGACATAATGTTGTGCATTAACTATACTTCAGTTTTTAAAAATTACCTATTTAATTTGGCATATATGATTTTGTGTATATAACTGTGTGCAATAACATGTATTTATTACAATACATAATACCTATATATAATAGTCATAGGTAATAAAGAATACACTCACTTAGAATAATTAGAATTATCAGTACTACTTCATTTTTCTCTCCCCTTACCTCTTCCTGCGCCTGTATATTTTAATTTATATAAATTGAATGCACTTATGAAGCAGTTTTTACTGTCAGCATGGTTGAGAGAGGCTTCTTGACTCAAGTTGTTTTGTTATTGGATCTCTGATTTAGGAGATAAACAATGTAGAAATTTTTTTTAAATTATACCTTCCTTCAGGCTATGGGTTGTTCTTCTGCAAACATCAAACTATCTGTCAGACATAGATTTTGATTCTCAGTTTCATTTGATAGGTCTTGTTTAATTTTTGTCCCAGATTTTGATGAAAGTTTTACTATTAGGCTTGAATTTTTTGTTATAAATTTTCATATCTGTGTGTGTGTCATGCACACACACGCACCTTTCCCTTGATTATTATATGGAGAGAAATTAGGAGATTTTGCTTCTGAGGCTGCCAGATAAATACAATATCACTAGATGTTTCTAAACTATTACTTAATAAATATTTATTTGAAGAATTGTGTTCCTTAAATTCGTGTAAGGATTAACTTCCACATCTAGACTTTCTTACTAGAATTGTTTGTAGGGATGAGTGTGATTATACGGATCACATAATCCATGGGGAGGGGCTTTCATTTTACTCCTCTGTCACTCTCTCATGCCAAATGCATTTGTCTCTCTGGTGCTGAATGCTCAATGTGATTAGCTAATTTTACTTCCCTATTTAGCAAGAGGAGAACATTTTCATCTCTGCCTCCATTAGAACATGATCCTCACATACTGATTTAATAAATCTCTCTGTAGGAAGTGGATAGATGGGCCTTTGTCCCCACTGGGGGCAAAATACTGGGTCGTGCAGCTCTGCTGGAAATGGTTTTCTTCTCAGTCTTTCAGTGACAAGATTATGATCATAGCCCAGGATGGACAAAAGAAAATTCCAGTTGATAAATACTATCTCTGGTTAACTAATAACTGTGTTAGAAGAGATGATTGAGATATGGTCCTTATCCTAAAGGAGCTTCCAGTCTAGTGTGAGAGATAAACACTTAACCAAATAATTAACTTATGGTATGAAGGGTGCTGTAATAGAGGGATGAACAAAATGACACCCTGACACAGACATGAGACGATTAATTCTGATTGGGCAACAGTCAGAGGGGCAGTCAAACAAAAACCCAGTTCACCATTGCAGGAAATCAAAAGGGCAAAAATACTGCGAGAAAAAAAAGCTCAGCAGCAGAAACAGTAGTAAGTAATGTAAGCTAATTTCTGGAAATCTGCATGCAAGAGTTGAGTTCTGAAGGATGAATGTGAGTATAGGCAAGTACAGTCACACGTGGAGAATTCAGCATATCAAATTTGTGTAGATATGAAAATGCTCACTCTGACACAAGAAAAATAAATTGTCCACTATGACCTGTCTTGGGGTACGTGTTTGGAGTGTTACAGGTGAAGTTTGAAATTTGTCCTATGGGTGGTTCAGAGGTTATGGTGCAGAAGAATGATACGGTCATATTTATGTTTTAGAAAGAAAACTGGCAACAGAATAGGGAACTGAGGCCAAGAAAACAGTTGGGAATAATTTGTTCCTGCCACCTAAATGTATAGCTTGCCTTCCATTGCTCATTGATTCTGGAAGAGGGTTAAGGCAAAGGAGGATATAAAAAGGAAGAAGGAAAGGAAGAAAGTTAAAAGAGGAGGAAAGAAAGAACTCTCTGGAGCAATTTATATTCATCAGTAGTAAGAGTGAGGAAATGAAGCTTCTGGTCCTTTATCTTATATGGCATCCCAGGCCTAGAAACAGGAACTACCTACCTCCTGGATTTTTGACACCTTTCTCCTTTTGCTTCTTACATCTGACCTTGTCACTAAATTTTAATTTTTAAAAAACCTTTTTTTTTAATCACTCTTCCTATCATTACCAACACTGGCTTCCAGTTTAAACCCTTAGCACCTAATCAAAATCCTAGAAGGCTTATTTTCCCTCTCCCTTTTGAATGCTACCCATAGATGATCCTTCAAAAGCTCTGGTTTTATCATTACAAGTCCTGCTCAAAAGCTTAATTTAGAAGGACAAAAGTCAAGTTATCAAAATAAATTTTAAGACTCCCTCCTCCTTACCATTATGATTACTCTCATTTACTGCCTTTGGTAATAGTTTTTCTCCCATAAATTCCTTTGGAATCCTCACTCCTCATTCTACACATATCAGAATGCTTTTAACCTTTCAAAGAATTCAAAGTTCAGCTCAAACTCTATTTCTTGTTATACGCTTTTTGGTAGATAAAGGAAGGCCACACTTCTTTCCTTTTGTACAAGGGCATGAAATTTTACTGCGAAAGCCCTCCTCATGTTATTGACCTGAATGTTTGGCAAGTTCTCAAAAATAGTTCAATAGTCTAATAGCTCCAAAATGGGACCATATTTAGTCAATTTGGACTGTGTCTATTGTACACTACCTTGTGTAAAGCATTGTGCTAACCATCCTCAGGATGTCAGTGTTAAAGGATAAATAGGTCAAATGTCTACTCTTAGAACAATTAACAGATTCACTCATTAGAGGACTATTTCCACTTCATCTATATGATTAATAGTTTGTGATTTTTCAAATAAGATACTTTTCTTTCATTGAGTTGGTGAGTTCTATAAGTAGATGTAATTGTGGCAGAAGTTACATAAATGTGTTCAAATGGCACACATTTCACCTTTCACAGCAAGAATCCAGTCTCAGTAGATACAGAAATGCAATCAAACCTTCAATATTAGACTATGTATTTAATTTTTATAAGTATATTGTTAATTATTCCATATGTATTAGTGTATTTAGGCTGCTGTAACACAGACTGGGTAGCTTGTAAACAACAGAATTTCATTTCTCACAGTTCTGGAGGCTAGAAGTTTGAAATCAGGGTCCCAGCATGGTGGCAGACTGCCAGCTTCTCACTGTGTCCTCATATTGTGGAAGGGGTAAGGGAATACTTTTGAGCCTCTCGGACATTAATCTCATTCATGAGGGTTCTGCCCTCATGACCTAATTACTTCCCAAAGGCCCCATCACCTCATACCATCACATTGGGGATTAGGATTTCAACATATGAATTTTGGGGAACATAAACATTCAAATATAGCACCACATATATTAAATGTGCCTTCCTCAGGGGCTAGAACTTTGGGAAACCATGATGCATCCTTTTTCCACACCATCCTTAATACAAGCACCTGCACTGTTTTAAGATTTTTCTACTAGTAGTTTTAAAGGAAAGCAAAAGTAATTTCTTTAAATTATTTCACCTGACAGGAAAATTGAACAAATGAGTTAAGAAGAGGGATAGTTAGAAATGGGATGCCTAAAGGAGACTGTCTGTAGGAAGTAGACAAGCCTGATAAAAACTTAAGACTAAATGTATAGTTGTGTCACCCCTGACATTTACACCAAGAATCATCTGCCCTCTGGTACTCTGAGCAAAAATTATAAGGAAATCAGTTGTAAGGAATCAATTCCATTAGACAGGAAACATAGCTTTCAAAATTATGGGAATTTTATCCCAGAGGCACTTGAATATCATAGGGAAATATAAAAGATGAAGCCTCATAAGAAAGCAAAAATACCCTATATTATAATCTTTGGCCATTACTTTCTAATTCTTCTTTTTCATATCTTTAAATACAGAATCCCCTTCACCTCCAACTGAGTTTAGAAAATTCATTAAGTTCTGATGCTGATGTCACTGTCTCAATCCTGACCATGAACAACTGGTACAATTTTAGCTTGTTGCTATGCCAGGAAGACTGGAACATCACCGACTTCCTCGTCCTTACCCAGAATAATTCCAAGTTCCACCTGGGCTCTATCATCAACATCACCATCAACCTCTCCTCCACTGAGGACGTCTTGAGCTTCCTGCAGGTCCAGCTTGAGAGCGTTAAGAACAGTACGCCCACAATGGTGATGTTTGGCTGCGACATGGAAAGTATCCGGCGGATTTTTGAAATTACTACCCAGTTTGGGGTAGCACCCCCTGAGCTTCATTGGGTGCTGGGGGATTCCCAGAATGTTGAGCAACTGAGGACAGAAGGTCTGCCCTTAGGGCTCATTGCTCATGGAAAAACAACACAGTCTGTCTTTGAGTACTATGTACAAGATGCCATGGAACTGGTTGCAAGAGCTGTAGCCACAGCCACCATGATCCAGCCAGAACTTGCTCTCATTCCCAGCACGATGAACTGCATGGATGTGGAAACTGCAAATCTCACTTCAGGACAATATTTATCAAGGTAGGATGCAAGACCTGGTTTACATCCCCCGTCATAGGACTGTGATAGGAAGTAAAATCTCCCTATCTATCCCATTTGCAGAAAGCACATGGCATATAGTGGGGAATCCTCAGTCCCACTTTTAAATCCTGGCTTAGTCCCATACTAGCTATGTGTTCTTGGCAAGCTATTTAAAAACTCTTGAGCCTCAGTTTTCTCATTAGCAAACTAAGATAATAGCTTGATATATTATAATAAAGACACCACAAAATTCTATATGAAAAGTACCTAACACTGCTCAGCTCATAGTAGATGCACAACAAATGTTTCCATCCCTGCTCACTTTTTCCTATATCAACAGACTTGGACAAATCTCTCTAAATCTATACAGAGAAAAAAATCAGTCACGCTGGAGATAGACTTTTCTCTCTACTTCCAGGCTATGATGAATAAGGCAGAATAGAGAAGTGACTAAAGACATAGACCCTGGAGCCAGACTCCCTATGCTTGAATTTTAGCTTTGTATGACTTGGTCAAGTGATTTAACTTCTCTGAGCCTTAAGTTTCCTATGTCCTATACCCACTTATGTAAAAAAGATATAACAGTAGATCCTACTATCCATGGAGGAGTTGTGATAGGTAGATAGTAGATGATAGGAAGTAGATAGATAGAACTAAGAGTTCCACAAGAGTAAAATGTATATGTATTTTTTTATGTTTTATATATATATATATATACTTTTTTAAATTAGCTACCTTTCTTTTCTAGTTCCTCAATCTGGTTCAGAATCTAGAATGAAAAAGCCTGTTTAAGTTAAAGAATAATTCATCCTATAGACATGGTTTTCATGATCCCTGGAAAAAGGAGAAATACTTAAAGGATATTTTACAGGGGCCTAGATTTTTTCCTGAAAAGGACCACCTATGGTCAGAGAGGCCAAATCAGAGAATTATTGCTGTTTCAGAGATGAAGGCTTAGCTATAGTCTGGCCCCATTTTAGGAAGTCCTCTTGGAACAGGGACATCTGACTGTGTTGAGGAGCACAAGGTAACCTCATGGTGTCTTGCCTTTTAAAAGACATGAACGTGTGAGGAAAGATCAGAAGGTGCCAAGCATTTTACATTTAATTTCACATGTATGGATTGAGCACCTACTATGCGCAAGGCAACATGCTAAAAGCCATATATATGGCAGAATTTAAGCACAGCCTACATGCTCCTTAAAGAATGTTAATAAAATATCTCAAAAATTCACTTATTAGGAATCTATAAATGATAAAATTAGATGTCCTATCATCAACTGAACTTTCCATTTTTTCCATAATGTATTTGAATTTCCTCAAGATTAAAGTCTATGAAAAAAAGATAAGGTCTATGCATGTTTTATTTTATAGCCACTATCCAGAACTAATCTGGGTTTTTTTTTAATCTTTTTTTTTTTGGCTGCATTGGGTCTTCGTTGCTGTGCACGGGCTTTCTCTAGTTGTGGCAAGCGGGGGCTGCTCTTTGCTGTGGTGTGCGGGCTTCTGATTGTGATGGCTTCTCTTGTTGCGGAGCACAGGTTCTAGGGTGCGCCGGCTTCATAGTTGTGGCACGCAGGCTCAGTAGTTGTGGCGCACAGGCTCAGTTGCTCCGTGGCATGTGGGATCTTCCCAGACCAGGGCTCGAACCTGTGTCCCCTGCACTGGCAGGCAGATTCTTAACCACTGCGCCACCAGGGAAGTCCTAATCTACTGTTTTCCAACTAGCACTTCACTGAGGCTCAGGATTTTATCTGGGATAAGAAACATCCTCCTTCATAACAAAAATATAAGCAAAGCCTTTTGTTATAATTTCAAATAGTCATTAGTTTGGAAGGACAATCTTAAACAATAAACAGGAAAAACCACTTGTGAAAACTATATTAAATTTTTTAATGTTTTTCTGTCTCATATAAAATGGAGAGCACAAGAAAAATAATTCTGTTTGGATCCTAAAAATGTTTAGAAGCTACAGAGAGAAATATTTGTTGACTTGGGTTGTATATACTTTAGGGGTTCATTTTATCAAGATCAAACTGATCTTTCTGGCTCCTCAAAATTTAATTTAAAGTTATGTGCCTCCTTCTATAAAGATCCCATGGCACTTTGTACATGAAATTATATGATGGTACTTAGTCTATTCCATCATCATTATTTGTCTATGTGTCTGACTTCTGAACTAAAATATAAATTCTATTAAGTGGAGATACTATTGAACTTAGTTTAATACCTGGCATATAGCAGCTACTTAATAGACATTTATTGACATTAACAAAGAAAGAAAAGGAAATTTTATATTATATTTACATCCTACACCATCTATTGCTCTAGAAGAATAATGGGTGGTTAATAGATAAATAAAATTTTGTCTAAATTAAAAACAGAGTTTTATTAACTTACCTAGATACCATCCAGTTTTCTTTTCCTTTTTTTTTTTTTTTTTTGATAGAATGTTAGGTTAGCAGATAACCTCTGCCCTTGTGGCTATTTCCACATGATTATTCCACAAACTTTGAAAGTTGTGAAAGAAGAGTGTGAGATTTGGAGCCTGGAAGCAATTCACCGTGTATACAGGTCAGCAACAATATCTTCATCTCTGTGGATGTGTTTGAGAATGAACTTAAAGAACTTCAGGAAATATGCCTAGGACTTCTTAAACTCCCTGAGGAATACAGTCAAAGAGAAAGTTTCAAAGTGTTCAGGAAAGGGTCAAGGGAAGTGAGCAAAAGCCTTCAAGGAGTCTTTATAATGAATAACTGAAAAGCTGTCTTAAGCTATAAAACATCTGTGGATTTTTCATCATCCTTATTTATTTTGTTGAATACAGTCTTTTTAGAAAGTTCGTTATTCTCAGTCCGTAAGTCACATCTCCATATAGTAATTTTCTTAATTATTCCTGAATTTTGTGAGGCTGACCCTACTTCCTCACTGCATAATGAAAGTCATGAGGATAATGAGCCATGAATATCGAGTGTCAGAGTTATGCAAGCTTTCATTTCTCACACAGTCATTTTCAGTTTAGGCTGACAGAATTGTTAACATTTTTAAATGTTAATGAAATCACCAAAAACGTGGCTTTTTCAGCATAGGCCTTTAGACTAGAAAAAAATCATTTCTCATGGCAAACTACATAGACGTAATAACAGGTAAAAAGGATTTAATTCCTCCTGGGTCCCCACATGCCAGAGCAAACATCCATCATAACTAAATGTAGACAAAACCACTTGGGGGCCAAGTTCATACTGTGATCTTTAACAATTTATTTGCAAGTTGTTTTATTAAGTGTTAATTACTTTGAAGCAATGATATCTGATATATCATTTGGCAATAACTTCACAAATACATGTGCAAAGGTGTTTCTGTGCAGTCAGTAACTATTTGTTGAACTAGGGTGAGGCAGACAAAATGAAGAGTTGCATCCTGCCATTTTGGAGCTGACAGCCTAGTGCATGAGGTTGAAAAGTAAATGGTTATAAAACAAAGGGATATGTTATTCTTAAAAATTCAAATACACAGAGGAGGAAATAATTAACTCTTCTCAGAGAGTTGATGATGAGGAAGAAATACTGGAATTGGATCTTGATAAATGAATAGGAGTTCTCTGGTTTGGAGCAAACATTTCCTCACAGGCACAGGAAATGGCATATGCAAATTTACCAAGATCTGAAAGAAATTTAGTAGAGTTGGCGTGTACATTGCATATGAAGAGAATCTGACATGATTCTGGAGAAGTTGTTAATTTGATAGCATGCCACACAGAGCTTTTTTGCCAAGCTAAGGAGTATGCATTTTATATGCATTCTGAATGTCACTTGAATGGCAGAACATTAGGCATGACATATTTATAAAATCATAATCCTGTAACAAATTAACCAAATAAAGTAATACAGCATAAAATCCTTGTGACTAATTTTTTAAAAACCATTAAGATATAAAAAATTGTTTTTATTTCTCCAAATCTGTTTTAGCTTTGCCCACATTTACTCCCTTACCTCATTCTAAACACCAGACTCTGTTGAAAATGAATAGGAGTTTGAGGACTTCCCTGCTGTTCTTAGGGTTAGGATTTGCCCATGCTCATCTGAAGGCCCTGGGTGGTAATGAATCTATGTTTCTAGAGAAAGAGCCCCTTGAGTTATTCATAGCCTGGTCAAAGGCAGTTATCCTTCCTTTAATAATTCCAAGACCCTAGACATCGAAAGACACCTTGTTCTCCTTGGCCTAAGAAGTCTCTGACCCTTTAGCTAATTAATCATAGTCCTAATAGTTATTCTAGCTTCTCAGCAGGCTATGGAATCTTGCCTTTCTTCTTGGAATAGCTTCTGCAATTCAGTTCTGTATCAAGTGGGCAGTGATTAATTCATTTATTCATCTACAAACATATGTTGAAGCTTACTAATATTAGGCTAGGACCTTGGCTAATGCTGGAGACACAAAGAATCGAAAACAGGGGCCCTGCTCCCAGGAAGCTTACAACCCCCTTCTTTTGTTCTTTCAGCGAGAGACAATATGCTCCTCCACTCATCCATAATTTTTATCCATTTTTTTTGACCGAGCAGTTTGGTTATCATTCCTCACTGAGACAACACCCATTCTACTAGTGATTATCCTCTGGCATTAGCTGGCACTGTTAGGCCCGCTCCTCAGTTGTCCCTGAAAAATGGTTCAATGTGCTAGAGAGACTATTTCCCCTCCAGGCTATGTTCATCTTTATGCTTACATGGTCAAGCAATACCAAGATTCACTGGCCTTTCATTAATAGTAAATGTTGCTTTATTTATTGATTCTGCATGTATTATCCAGAACATATATGTGCCATGTACTATGAGGCACTGGGAAGCTTCAGAAAAAAAAAAAGACTAAAACAAATACCCATTCAAAAGTCCCAAGGTATAAATTGATGATGTTCCTGGTCTCATTGCTGGATACTAGAAGAGTTCCAGGAGAACTCGAGGTGGCATGATATAATTCTAATCTGGGGTATTCCCATTCACCTTTACAATAATTTACTGGCACTGTGACCCTGCCAAAGTTATTTAATCTCTAGAAAATTTAATTTCCTTAATTATAAGGATTCCTACCTTGAAAAGTTGAAAAGTTAAGTGGTATGCCTAAGGTCATTCAGTTAGTACTTTATAGGGGAAGGTTTAAACTGTCTAAATCCAAGTTCCAGGCTCTTTCAGAATTAATATAAACTTTCCTTAATTGGGATCCCATTACTTTGTCATTCATATTCTTTTAGCCAAAAGCTATATAAATCAGGAGGTGCGATTACCCATGTATAAGTGTTCTTGTCCTAAAGACCTCTACTGAGCCAAACTAGTTAGCCTGTGTGTTTCAACATGTAATCAAAAGAAATGAAGTTGCATTGAACCTGAAAGCCAGGGGTTGGATGATGTTAACACTGGTTCCTTGGGTCCCCAAGGAGAACCCATTGCTGTGGGGTGACCTAGTGTGTCCAGCTGTTACTCCTAAGTTAACTTTCTCTGCAAGGCTACCACGGAGTCAGTACTTCTAGAAAACACATGCTTTGGTGTCATGAATCTTAAGGACAACAGTTAAGGTCTGTGTTTCCAGATGTTTCCAGTAAGAACTCCTGTTACTGGACTAATTTGGCTAAATCCTTTGAATTTGCCCATCCCTCTATGTCACATAAGTCATGCCAAGAGCTGTGTCGAAAATCTTCTCTAAGTCATGGGGGCCTCAAACAAGGAACAGTAAAAGATGTGTATTCCCTCAGGACCCTGTTTTGAAGAATACAGCTTAAATTTGCTTAATCTAGTTTCCAGCAGGTTTTAAACTGTGGAAATTTCCCACATTACGAGAACTTCCAAGCTTCTATTTGCCTGAGTGGAAATTGTGATTATATTCTTTGTTGAATAATTTTACTTTGTATGCATCTACTATAAAATTTGGAAATATGTCAAAAAAAAGAGGTACTCTGAATTCTAGATCTATTCCAGGCCAACTTCAACCTCCAGTGGCAAATACTACATAGTGTCCCATTGACAGGGCTATGCTAAGGGAAGGGATATCAGCACCTGGACTAGTGCTGGAGCCAGATCTAGAGAGCTAGAAGGAATTAAGGTTGGATATTACACAAAGCAAGAGGAGCCATCCAAGGGATGGGCACAGGCCATAATTGTGGAGTGAAGTCAAGGTTTATATCAAAAAATGAAAGGAAAGGAAAACAACCTAAGAATATGGAACAAATCTAACTACTGTGGGAGAAAAACACAGAAAGAAAAGAAGTACCAGCTTGCCAGTTGTGCCACATGAAAGCAGAAAAATAGAGCACTATGTCTATGTGTCTGATTTTTTGACTTAGTGATCCCATCACATCACACACACAGCCCAAAAGTATATTCAAACATGACTCAATCACAAAGATTAGTATTGATATTTTTCTCCTCTTGGGAAAAAAGTCAAGGACAAGAGCTCTCCTTCCACTCTATAGTTTCACTTATTGGCAAAACAGACCCCAATGGTCCATGGGTGTACGTATGTACATTTAATATGTTATTAAATTGCTGTTTGCTGATTAGCTGATGGAAATCTATTTTAAAAGATGAGCTTTGTAAGTTGTTTTAAAAGAGGATATAGTCATTGGTTACAATGTGGGGCCCTCTGCTTTAAAGACTGAAATTTAGCAATTTCCAATTCCTATTAAATTCCTTATTGTTAGAGAGGTTTCCAATAGAACTAATTTCTATTTTTGATACTCTCCATTGTTCAGGGAGAAATGTATTAGAATTTTAATGCTCTGAATAATCTATAAATGGCAAATACAATATCAGTACTTCCTGGCTGATCGAGTTCCATTCTTCTGGCAATGTGACGAAGTGCTCTTGAAGAGACCCATGTCTGATTTGCGCAGAAAACATGTGTTTAATTGCATTTATCCCAAAAACATCACTGAGCAGTTATCCTGTCCAGGTACCGTGTTGTGCCTAAGATCCAGAGATGACTCAGTGTGATAGATGCTTAGATGAACGCTGAAGTCTCAGCTGGACAGCCTGCAGTGTTATGAAGCAGAGCAGTGGGAAAGTGAGGATTTGTTCATTCCTCACAGCAACTGTACAGAAGAGACTGCTCTCAGAATGTGGAGAATGTAGAAATCCATGCCATTGAGGATCTTACAGTCTAAAAAGTCAAAGATGGAGTTAATTGGCTGCAATTAGGTGGTTGCTAGGAAAAGGAAACATAAGGGTGACACCAAAGTTTTTGCCCTGAGCAACTGGAAGGATGGAGTTGCCATTAATTAAGATAAAGAAAACTGTGGAAGAATCAGGTTGTGAGGTGGGTGAGAACCACCAGGAATTCAATTTTGCTAATGTTAAGTTTGAGATAATTCATAGATATCCAAATGGAGTTGTCAAGTAGGTAGGTGGTGATCTTCCAGAGTTCAGGAGGAGGTCTGGACTGGAGACACAATTTTCCCCAAAGGAAAAAATAAATTTTAAGGACTTATAGAGCAAAACAGATATTCCCAGATACAGATATGGTTAATGGAAGGCAACTATAACAGGGGGAAAAAGCAAAGATAAGAGGGCAATTTTAAAAGAAATGAAAAACAAATGAGAGAACAGACATGCAAAGAGACAAGCTGATGCGTGAAGAAAAGATCAAAGTAGAAATAAATATATGACTTATAAACAACTGGGCATGGAAGAAGACATAAGGATGATGATGCATTCGGACAACACAAAAGTAGACTCATACGTCTCCAAAATGAAGACTGGAAAAAATGGGATTATGATAGAACTAGTTCAAGACAAGAAAAGATAACAAATTTATAATGAATATAAAAACATAAGATTAGTAAAACTTTATATGCTGAATAAGAAGAAAAATCAGGGGCAACAGGTCTTAAAATCTTTAAGAACATGGCAACATTATTTACAGTAGGAGATTTTTATTTAACTTTAGTAAATTTTAAAGCAAGTTTTTAAAAAGTAAAAATAATACATGAATATGTAATTAAGCCAATAAATTAAGATAAATACTGCAGTTAACATTCTATTATTAAAGAATATGTGAACACAAATATTTCATCTTCCAAAACCCCAGAAAAGAGAGAGGTGGGAGGAGATCTAGAAAGAAGGAATTAACAAAACCCAAGTTAATTAATTAGAAGAAATCCTAAGATTAGTATAAATGATATTATACAGTTCCATAGCAACAAATTCTTAGGAGGATATCATTCGCCAAGATGGACCCAGAGAAATAGAAAGTTTAATAGAAGAAATTGAAAAAGTGATTGAAAAATTACAATTTTTTAGAAAGTGGTAGGCCCAGGTAGTTTTACAACTTACTCTTGCAAACTCAAATGGGAAAACAAAACACTAAACATTTTAGTTGGAATTGAGCTAATACATTTCTTATGAAAGTTATTTGCTTTCTGCATTTTTAAGAGTGCCTTTGGTCTCATTTTGAGAGTAATACAATAAACCTTCTCTCAAATGAATTATAAGGGGGAGAGTATAATGAGCTCTATAATCTACTTTTTAAATGCCCTAAATGAGTTAAAGCAATCAAGAGAGAACTTCCACAAGCTCTCTTGTCCATATCCACCCACCTACTTGCCTCTGGACCCTGTATTCTCTCTGCCTTCTCTCATGTCCATGCTCCTCTTTTGTCACAGCAAAGAGCATCACCCCCTCTTGCACCTTAGAGCACAATCCCTTTTGCCCCTCAAGGGAACTGTCCCAGGAATTCTCTCTCTTCTATCCTACATCAACAATTTTTCTATTTTTACTAGATCATTCCCATCATCAAAAAAGCCTGCACATATATATATACTTATATTTATATATGTACTTAATTTTTCCTCTCCACCACTATTCCATTTTTCTCCTCTTTATAGCATAACTCTCTGAAGAGTTATCTCCAGTTTCTCTCTTTCCATTTTCCCTTGAAACATTAGGCTCCAATACTTCACTGAAATTACTCTCATGAAGTCACCAGTGGCCTACATGTTTCTAAAGCGAACGGTCAGTTCTCAGTCCTCATTGCATTTGCGCTGTTAGAAGCATTGACACAGCTGATCAGTGTCCCCTCCTTGAAAAATCTTTTTTACTTGGCTTCTAGAACACAACACAGCCTGCTTTATGTCTTTGGTTACTTCTCAGTTTCCTTTGCTAGTTCTTCCTCACCTGCACCACCTCCAAATGTTTAAGTGTCCTGGACTCATTCCTTGTACTTCTCATCTACAATTACCATTGTGAACTCCTTAAATACCATATGTAGACTTTGGGCTCCCAAATTGTACCTCCAGTCCACACCTACTTCGTGAACTCTGGAAGATCACCACCTACCTACTTGACAACTCCATTTGGATATCTATGAATTATCTCAAACTTAACATTAGCAAAACTGTACTCCTGGTGGTTCTCACCCACCTCACAACCCGATTCTTCTACAGTTTTCTTTATCTTAATGGCAACTCCATCCTTCCAGTTGCTCAGGGCAAAAACTTTGGTGTCATCCTTATGTTTCCTTTTCCTAGCAACTATATGAGCCATCAGAAAATCCTATCAGTTGAAGCTTCAAAATTTATCAAGATCCAACTAATTCTTCTCACCTCCACTGCTACTACGTCAGTCTAAACCATCATCAACTTTTGTCTGGTATTTGAAACATCCTCCTAACTGGTCTTCCTGCTTCTGCTCTTGTCTCTCTGTAGTCCATTCTCAACACAACACTGAGATGAGCCTGTTAAAATGTAGGTCATGGGCTTCCCTGGTGGTGCAGTGGTTGAGAGTCCACCTGCCGATGCAGGGGACACGGGTTTGTGCCCCAGTCCGGGAAGATCCCACATGCCGCGGAGCGGCTGGGCCCGTGAGCCATGGCCGCTGAGCCTGCGCGTCCGGAGTCTGTGCTCCTCAGCGGAGGCCACAGCAGTGAGAGGCCCATGTACCGCAAAAAAAATTAAATAAATAAATAAATAAAATGTAGGTCATATCTTATCACTTCTCTACTCAAAACCTACCAGTGGCTCTGCATCTCACATAGAGAAGAAACAAAGTCCTTACAGACATACCCGGTACAGTCACACTCAAGGACATTGGACTCCTTGCTCCCTATACAGGGGATGCTCTTTACCCAGATATCTCTTGGTCAGCTCCTTCCCTTTCTTCAGCCCTTTACTCAAATATCACCTTCTCCTGGCCTCTCTAATCTAAAATTCCACCCTACTGCCACCAACCCTGACACATCTTATCTCCTTACTCTGCTTTATTTTTTCTCCTTTGCACTTAGCACTAACATCCCATTCATATTCCCTAGTTACATATTTATTCTGTTCCCTCGATAGACTAAAAGCTACATAGATTTTTGTCTTTTGTTCACTACTATATCCCCCAGAATCTGGAATAGTGCCTGGCAAAAGTGAGTATTATGGAATGAATAAATGATTGATTGGGTGATGTTTTGTTAACATCTTTGTTCATTTATTTTAATGCATAAGAAAGTCTTTTAATTAGTAAGTCATTTCATGTGCAAATGTGACTTCTAAAATATATTAAATACATTAAACATTGATCTTGCTTATATTTGTGAACTGTCTCAAAAACATTTTTTACATAATTTGAAAAGTTCAGATTTTATCTCAGCTCCTATTCAAATCAACACATATTCTTATTTATTTTTTTTTTTATTTTACAAATTTAATCAGTTATACATATACATATGTTCCCATATCCCCTCCCTTTTGCGTCTCCCTCCCACCCTCCCTATCCCACCCCTCCAGGCGGTCACAAAGAACCGAGCTGATCTCCCTGTGCTATGCGGCTGCTTCCCACTAGCTATCTACCTTACGTTTGGTAGTGTATATATGTCCATGCCGCTCTTTCACTTTGTCACAGCTTACCCTTCCCCCTCCCCATATCCTCAAGTCCATGCTCTAGTAGGTCTGTGTCTTTATTCCTGTCTTACCCCTATGTTCTTGATGACATTTTTTTCTTAAATTCCATATATATGTGTCAGCATACAGTATTTGTCTTTCTCTTTCTGACTTACTTCACTCTGTATGACAGACTCTAGGTCCATCCACCTCATTACAAATAGCTCAATTTCATTTCTTTTTATGGCTGAGTAATATTCCATTGTATATATGTGCCACATCTTCTTTATCCATTCATCCAATGATGGACACTTAGGTTGTTTCCATCTCCGGGCTATTGTAAATAGGGCTGCTATGAACATTTTGGTACATGTCTCTTTTTGAATTATGGTTTTCTCAGGGTATATGCCCAGTAGTGGGATTGCTGGGTCATATGGTAGTTCTATTTTTAGTTTTTTAAGGAACCTCCATACCGTTCTCCATAGTGGCTGTACCAATTCACATTCCCACCAGCAGTGCAAGAGTGTTCCCTTTTTTCCACACCCTCTCCAGCATTTATTGTTTCTAGATTTTTTGATGATGGCCATTCTGACTGGTGTGAGATGATATCTCATTGTAGTTTTGATTTGCATTTCTCTAATGAGTAAAGATGTTGAGCATCCTTTCATGTGTTTGTTGGCAGTCTGTATATCTTCTGTGGAGAAATGTCTATTTAGGTCTTCTGCCCATTTTTGGATTGGGTTGTTTGTTTTTTTGCTATTGAGCTGCATGAGCTGCTTATAAATTTTGGAGATTAATCCTTTGTCAGTTGCTTCATTTGCAAATATTTTCTCCCATTCTGAGGGTTGTCTTTTCGTCTTGTTTATGGTTTCCTTTGCTGTGCAAAAGCTTTGAAGTTTCATTAGGTCCCATGTGTTTATTTTTGTCTTTATTTCCATTTCTCTAGGAGGTGGGTCAAAAAAGATCTTGCTGTGATTTATGTCATAGAGTGTTCTGCCTATGTTTTCCTTTAAGAGTTTGATAGTGTCTGGCCTTACATTTAGGTCTTTAATCCATTTTGAGCTTATTTTTGTGTATGGTGTTAGGGAGTGATCGAATCTCATACTTTTACATGTCCCTGTCCAGTTTTCCCAGCACCACTTATTGAAGAGACTGTCCTTTCTCCACTGTACATTCCTGCCTCCTTTATCAAAGATAAGGTGACCATATGTCCGTGGGTTTAACTCTGGGCTTTCTATCCTGTTCAATTGATCTATATTTCTATTTTTGTGCCAGTACCATACTGTCTTGATTACTGTAGCTTTGTAGTATAGTCTGAAGTCAGGGAGCCTGATTCCTCCAGCTCCATTTTTCGTTCTCAAGATTGCTTTGGCTATTCGGGGTCTTTTGTGTTTCCATACAAATTGTGAAATTTTTTGTTCTAGTTCTGTGAAAAATGCCATTGGTAGTTTGATAGGGATTGCATTGAATCTGTAGATTGCTTTGGGTAGTAGAGTCATTTTCACAATGTTGATTCTTCCAATCCAAGAACATGGTACATCTCTCCATCTATTTGTATCATCTTTAATTTCTTTCATCAGTGTCTTATAATTTTCTGCATACAGGTCTTTTGTCTCCTTAGGTAGGTTTATTCCTAGATATTTTATTCTTTTTGTTGCAATGGTAAATGGGAGTGTTTCCTTGATTTCACTTTCAGATTTTTCATCATTAGTATATAGGAATGCCAGAGATTTCTGTGCATTAATTTTGTATCCTGCAACTTTACCAAATTCATTGATTAGCTCTAGTAGTTTTCTGGTAGCATCTTTAGGATTCTCTATGTATAGTATCATGTCATCTGCAAACAGTGACAGCTTTACTTCTTCTTTTCCCATTTGGATTCCTTTTATTTCCTTTTCTTCTCTGATTGCTGTGGCTAAAACTTCCAAAACTATGTTGAATAAGAGTGGTGAGAGTGGGCAACCTTGTCTTGTTCCTGATCTTAGTGGAAATGGTTTCAGTTTTTCACCATTGAGGACGATGCTGGCTGTGGGTTTGTCATATATGGCCTTTATTATGTTGAGGAAAGTTCCCTCTATGCCTACTTTCTGCAGGGTTTTTATCATAAATGGGTGTTGAATTTTGTCAAAAGCTTTCTCTGCATCTATTGAGATGATCATATGGTTTTTCTCCTTCAGTTTGTTAATATGGTGTATCACGTTGACTGATTTGCGTATATTGAAGAATCCTTGCATTCCTGGAATAAACCCCACTTGATCATGGTGTATGATCCTTTTAATGTGCTGTTGGATTCTGTTTGCTAGTATTTTGTTGAGGATTTTTGCATCTATGTTCATCAGTGATATTGGCCTGTAGTTTTCTTTCTTTGTGACATCCTTGTCTGGTTTTGGTTTCAAGGTGATGGTGGCCTCGTAGAATGAGTTTGGGAGTGTTCCTCCCTCTGCTATATTTTGGAAGAGTTTGAGAAGGATAGGTGTTAGCTCTTCTCTAAATGCTTGATAGAATTCGCCTGTGAAGCCATCTGGTCCTGGGCTTTTGTTTGTTGCAAGATTTTTAATCACAGTTTCAATTTCAGTGCTTGTGATTGGTCTGTTCATATTTTCTATTTCTTCCTGAGTCAGTCTTGGCAGGTTGTGCATTTCTAAGAATTTGTCCATTTCTTCCAGGTTGTCCATTTTATTGGCATAGAGTTGCTTATAGTAATCTCTCATGATCTTTTGTATTTCTGCAGTGTCAGTTGTTACTTCTCCTTTTTCATTTCTAATTCTATTGATTTGAGTCTTCTCCCTTTTTTTCTTGATGAGTCTGGCTAATGGTTTATCAATTTTGTTTATCTTCTCAAAGAACCAGCTTTTAGTTTTATTGATCTTTGCTATCGTTTCCTTCATTTCTTTTTCATTTATTTCTGATCTGATTTTTATGATTTCTTTCCTTCTGCTAACTTTGGGATGTTTTTGTTCTTCTTTCTCTAATTGCTTTAGGTGCAAGGTTAGGTTGTTTATTCGAGATATTTCCTGTTTCTTAAGGTGGGATTGTATTGCCATAAACTTCCCTCTTAGAACTGCTTTTGCTGCATCCCATAGATTTTGGGTCGTCGTGTCTCCATTGTCATTTGTTTCTAGGTATTTTTTAATTTCCTCTTTGATTTCTTCAGTGATCACTTCGTTATTAAGTAGTGTATTGTTTAGCCTCCATGTGTTTGTATGTTTTACAGCTCTTTTCCTGTAATTGATATCTAGTCTCATAGCATTGTGGTCGGAAAAGATACTTGATACAATTTCAATTTTCTTAAATTTACCAAGGCTGATTTGTGACCCAAGATATGATCTATCCTGGAGAATGTTCCATGAGCACTTGAGAAAAATGTGTATTCTGTTGTTTTTGGATGGAAGGTCCTATAAATATCAATTAAGTCCATCTTGTTTAATGTATCATTTAAAGCTTGTGTTTCCTTATTTATTTTCATTTTGGATGACCTGTCCATTGGTGAAAGTGGGGTGTTAAAGTCCCCTACTATGATTGTGTTACTGTCGATTTCTCCTTTTATGGCTGTTAATATTTCCCTTATGTATTGAGGTGCTCCTATGTTTGGTGCATAAATATTTACAATTGTTATATCTTCTTCTTGGATCGATCCCTTGATCATTATGTAGTGTCCTTCTTTGTCTCTTCTAGTAGTCTTTATTTTAACGTCTATTTTGTCTGATATGAGAATTGCTACTCCAGCTTTCTTTTGGTTTCCATTTGCATGGAATATCTTTTTCCATCCCCTTACTTTCAGTCCGTATGTGTCTCTAGGTCTGAAGTGGGTCTCTTGTAGACAGCATATATATGGGTCTTGTTTTTGTATCCATTCAGCCAGTCTGTGTCTTTTGGTGGGAGCATTTAGTCCATTTACATTTAAGGTAATTATTGATATGTATGTTCCTATTCCCATTTTCTTAATTGTTTTGGGTTTGTTATTGTAGTTCTTTTCCTTCTGTTGTGTTTCTTGCCTAGAGAAGTTCCTTTAGCATTTGTTGTAAAGCTGGTTTGGTGGTGCTGAACTCTCTCAGCTTTTGCTTGTCTGTAAACGTTTTAATTTCTCCATCAAATCTGAATGAGATCCTTGCTGGGTAGAGTAATCTTGGTTGCAGGTTTTTCTCCTTCATCACTTTAAGTATGTCCTGCCACTCCCTTCTGGCTTGTAGAGTTTCTGCTGAGAGATCAGCTGTTATCCTGATGGGGATTCCCTTGTGTGTTATTTGTTGTTTTTGCCTTGCTGCTTTTAATATGATTTCTTTATGTTTAATTTTTGACAGTTTGATTAATATGTGTCTTGGTGTATTTCTCCTTGGATTTATTCTGTATGGGACTCTCTGTGCCTCCTGGACTTGATTAACTATTTCCTTTCCCATATTAGGGAAGTTTTCAACTATAATCTCTTCAAATATTTTCTCAGTCCCTTTCTTTTTCTCTTCTTCTTCTGGAACCCCTATAATTCGAATGTTGGTGTGTTTAATGTTGTCCCAGAGGTCTCTGAGACTGTCCTCTGTTCTTTTCATTCTTTTTTCTTTATTTTGCTGTGCAGCAGTTATTTCCACTATTTTATCTTCCACCTCACTTATCCGTTCTTCTGCCTCTGTTATTCTGCTATTGATCCCATCTAGAGTATTTTTTATTTCATTTATTGTGTTTTTAATCGATGCTTGATTCGTCTTTAGTTCTTCTAGGTCCTTGTTAACTGTTTCTTGCATTTTGTCTATTCTATTTCCAAGATTTTGGATCATCTTTACCATCATTATTCTGAATTCGTTTTCAGATAGACTGCCTGTTACCTCTTCATTTGTTAGGTCTGGTGGGTTTTTATCTTGCTCCTTCTCCTGCTGTGTGTTTTTCTGTCTTCTCATTTTGCTTATGTTACTGTGTTTGGGGTCTCCTTTTTGCAGGCTGCAGGTTCGTAGTTCCCGTTGTTTTTGGTGTCTGTCCCCAGTGGCTAAGGTTGGTTTAGTGGGTTGTGTAGGCTTCTTGGTGGAGGGGACTACTGCCTGTGTTCTGGTGGATGAGGCTGGATCTTGTCTTTCTGGTGGGCAGGTCCACGTCTGGTGGTGTGTTTTGGGGTGTTTGCGGACTTTTTATGATTTGAGGCAGCCTCTCTGCTAATGGGTGGCGTTGTGTTCCTGTCTTGCTAGTTGTTTGGCATAGGGTGTCCAGCACTGTAGCTTGCTGGTCGTTGAGTGAAGCTGGGTGCTGGTGTTGAGATGGAGATCTCTGGAAGATCTTCGCCGTTTGATATTATGTGGAGCTGGGAGGTCTCTTGTGGACCAGTGTCCTGAAGTTCGCTCTCCCACCTCAGAGGCACAGCACTGACTCCTGGCTCCTCAATTTGGGATGATTTGTTGTCTATTCATGTATTCCACAGATGCAGGGTACATGAAGTTGATTGTGGAGCTTTAATCCGCTGCTTCTGAGGCTGCTGGGAGAGGTTTCCCTTTCTCTTCTTTGTTCTCACAGCTCCTGGGTCTCAGCTTTGGATTTGGCCCCGCCTCTGCGTGTAGGTCGCCGGAGGGCGTCTGTTCTTCGCTCAGACAGGACAGGGTTAAAGGAGCAGCCTCTTCGGGGACTCTGGCTCACTCAGGCCGGGCGGGAGGGAGGGGCACGGAGTGCGGGGCGAGCCTGCAGCGGCAGAGGTCGGCGTGACGTTGCACCAGCCCGAGGCGCGCCGTGCGTTCTCCCAGGGAAGCCGCCCCTGGATCCCGGGACCCCGGCAGTGGCAGGCTGCACAGGCTCCCGGAAGGGCGGTGTGGACAGTGACCTGCGCTCGCACACAGGCTTCTTGGCGGCGGCAGCAGCAGCCCCAGCGTCCCACGCCCGTCTCTGGGCTCCGCGCTTTCAGCCGCGACTCGCGCCCGTCTCTGGAGCTCCTTTACGCGGCGCTCTTAATCCCCTCTCCTCGCGCACCAGGAAACCAAGAGGGAAGAAAAAGTCTCCTGCCTCTTCGGCAGCTCCAGAGTTTTCCCGGACTCCCTCCCGGCTAGCTGTGGCACATTAGCCCCCTTCAGGCTGAGTTCTCGCCGCCAGCCCCAGTCCTCTCCCTGCGCTCTGACCGAAGCCCGAGCCTCAGCTCCAGCGCCGCCCGCCCCGGCGGGGGAGCAGACAAGCCTCTCGAGCTGGTGAGTGCCGCTCGGCGCCGCTCCTCTGTGCGGGAATCTCTCTGCTTTGCCCTACCCAGCTATGTGGGGAGTTTCTTGCCTTTTGGGAGGTCTGGGGTCTTCTGCCAGCGTTCAGTAGGTGTTCTGTAGGAGTTGTTCCACGTGTAGCTGTATTTCTGGTGTATCTGTGGGGAGGAAGGTGATCTCCGCGTCTTACTCTTCCGCCATCTTACCCAGAAGCCCCATATTCTTAATTAGTGACATAATTGGGAATTTTACTGAAGTAATAAGTTACCTCCATGCAGATTAACCAATGACCTTTATTCTTTCAAGCAGAGTGGTATCTTGGGAGATCTGCTGATAAGAAAGATGTATACCTGAACTGCTTTGTTAAACACTCACTATGCACAAGGCACAGTGCTAAACCAGATTCTCACTCATGGAGTGCGATTCAGGCCCTTATCATACTATGACAGAGCTATTGTACTAGTCTTCTAAGTGGTCTCCTGGTCACTATCTCTTCCTTCCTATGGACACATTATACCTGTTGCCAGAGCAGTATTACCAATGCAGACTTATGGTTACATCATTACGCTACTTCGAAATCTTCATTGCTCCCCTTTTCCTGTTAAATAAAATCCAGTCTCATCAAAGGGACATGCAAAGCCTCTAGAGTCCAGTTGCAACATGAATATGTTTCTACTCTGCTGTCCAATCAGATTGTTATACTTACCACCCCTTGTTAAATTTTCCACCTCCTACCTTTCCTCATCATATTTGAACTGGAAGATTTATTGAGAATTCATAGCTAGGCTGGAGCGGTAGTATGATCAGCACAGCACAGAATGTAGTGGTATTATTATTGGTCCCTGTGACCCAGGCTCTAAATTACTATTAAAAGAATTTAAGATTACTTTTCTCTCTTTTTTTCCCCAGAGTGCTCTGTGGGCTTACATTTAGCTGATAATCAACTTAAATACTCCAGGTCTTATTTATATGACCTTCCATCAAGCCAAGTTTTACACATTCTTAATATAGTTTGTGAATTAAATGCAATCATGTGCATCTGATCCTCTCAAAATCACTACTTTTCTTTCTGAAACTATGTATCTCTTGATTTTGCCATCTTCTCCACTTCTGTTTTTACCTTAGCGCTTGTCACCTTAAGGTCCTTGTGAAACAGGCAGAGAGAGAGGAAGAGAGGAAGCAAGAGGCAGAAAGGAGCATTATTCCTCACAGCTGAACTGTGCTCAGCCACCTTCTCCTTCCAAACCATTTCCTATATAGCTAGCAGGAAAACAAAATCTTTCTAAAATCAAATCTGATGATCCTGTCCCTCCCCAGAAAAATTCTCTCGATGGCTCTCCATTAGCTTCATCATGGCCTCAGTACTTTTGTAACTCATTTCCCACCCTCATATCCAGCCTTATTTCTCACCACTTACCATCATGTAGCTTGCTCTGTCTCTGGCTTTTGCACATGCATCTCCCTGTGTTGACAGCATCAAGCCCCAGCTTCTCTTCCTGGTTAACTGTAATTCCTTCTTCAAGACAGCTCTCGCACCTGCTCCTCTCAGAAGCTTTCCTTGTCACCCCTAGATTGTGGGTGCCCTTGCTTTCTGTTCCAATGGCACCCAATTCTACCTCCATCAGGATGCTTATTACACTGGTTTAGAATTGCCTGTTCGCTTTTCTTTCTCCCCATCACTAGACTTTGAGCTCCCTGAGAACAATGAGCGTGTCTTTCATCTCTATAACTCATACTAAGAACAGTGCCTGGTATTCATATCAGTTTATCTTGCCAATAAAATTATTCCTAATTTTCCTTTTTCTCGTTCATCCAAGAAGAGTCCAGGGCAAGATAAAAAGGAACATGGTAGAAATCACTTCAAGCAAAAGCAAGATTTCAACACTGTAATCTTTTAACTAATATAGTGAATATTCAAACTTGGCTATGCATTGTCATTCCATTACAAAGAATACATAGTGAAGGTGACAATAACTAAAGCTATTAATGAGATTATTTTAATTTATCCTCTCTGTAAAACTGAAAATAAAATAGAAATAATCCATCATTAATGGGGATTCTCTGAGACCCAATTTCTTGGTGCCAACTGCATAGTGAAACAAACACTGGATTTTCCAATCTGGGAAAATGAAAGACATCTAGATCCTGATTGATATGTCTTTCTGTGATAGATGAGTGCCTCAGAGACAACTGAGCATTGTTCTTTTTTTTTTTTTTTTTTTTTTTTCTTTTTGCGATATGTGGGCCTCTCACTGTTGTGGCCTCTCCCGTTGCGGAGCACAGGCTCCGGATGCGCAGGCCCAGCGGCCATGGCTCACGGGCCCAGCCGCTCCGCGGCATATGGGATCCTCCCAGACTGGGGCACGAACCCGTATCCCCTGCATCGGCAGGCGGACTCTCAACCACTGCGCCACCAGGGAGGCCCTGAGCATTGTTCTTTAGTCATGGCCATGTTGAATGCTATTTAACATCGATAATGAGGAATAGGTTTTACTGGAATGAGGGAGTTATATAATCTCTAAAAGATTCCCGAAGACTGCTTTTCTGAGATGATTTAAGTATATATTTACTCAGTGGTAGTCCTTCATAGGGCCATCCAGTTAAAAGTCTATAATCATTAAGCCCCAACTATTCTTAAAATAATGAAGGGCTTCTCTTTCTACAACTTTAACTTTACTTTCCTGATCACTAAATTGACCAAATAAAATTAAACTATTTACTAATAACTGTTTTATTCCCTAGACTATGTCAGTGTGTGTGTATGTGTGTGTGTGTGTGTGTGTGTGTGTCTTAACAAATCTAACAGTAAATCGCTCATCAGAGACACAGTTGTAGTTACCCTTCTATTATAGTACCTAGGTAATTATCAGTTGATTAATCTGTATATTTTAATGATTTGGTTCCCTACTTCCCTAAAGAAGCAGAAAACTGTTTGAAAGTCTAAGATAACTGAGACTTCATTACTTGTTGCTAAATAGAATTCATTTTAAGTGATAGAGTCCCACTGGGGAGAGCTAACATGAATAATTACTATTATACGCAATCTACCAAAATGAGCAGTTTCATTGCATTTAGTGACAGTAGCATCTTCAAATGTGACTTACATTTATATCTCTAATGAAAATTAGTATATTGTTCATACTTTCTGATTTTTCTATGTTTCTTCTGTGGCAGCACAACTTCTTACTACTGGTATTTGCATTTATAAATTACAGAGTAATGTTGTGGCAAGCAATGGATGAATGTGTTTCATGAAGAAACACATTCTGTATCATCCAACTCCTCATAAAAATCTTCTATGTTACAGTCCATATTTCAATTTAATTTCTTTTAGTTTGAAATAAGTCTTGGGTAGCCTCAGTGAGTTTATCATAATGCAGTACTTTGTGCCTCCAACTAGAAAAGTTCTATTAAAAGACTAGGAAAAGTGACCTGGGACAGCCTTGATTGAAAAAATTTGAATGACATTAAATATTAGTTACCATATCTGGAACATCTGTTCTATGTCAAAAGGTGTGGTATATACTTCATATGCATTATTTCTAACCCTTGCAGTAGAAATAATTTAAAAATAAAAATGTAATTACCTCCCCCATTTTGCTGATGACAAAACTGAAGCTTAGAGTTCAGTAAATTTGTGTCCAAGGACAATACTAGAAGGTGGGTGGACCAATATTCTAACACAGGTGTGTTTGATGTCAAAGTGTGGGCTTTTATTCTGACACAAGACCATAATTAAGAGTACAGAGGTGCCTCGAGCTCATATATTACCTCTTATTGTCTTATCTTCCCAAACTCAAGAAAGACAAAGACTAACCAAGCATTTCCCTGCCTTGTCCATAGCAGAACATAAACTGACAGTGCCCTGGTTCGCAGGCTTAGGAAACAGTGTATCATTCAGTTGGTAATTTTCCTTTCTTTGACTTCTGGCAGAAGCTCTCTCTAGAGCCAGAGCCAATTGTTTTTCTCTAATGACTTAGAGGGAGGTTAGCCTGAGGCTGTCCTGGGAACTGCAAGTCTATTTATCATCTTTTTCTTTATTCCATGGACGGTATCCAACATGCAGCTTAGACTGGCCTCATGGGGACAGACATGTTGACTGTTTACATGCTAAAAGGAGAAACACTGATAACAAGATTTGGCTATTTTCTAGAATTATGAATATAATTTTAAGCAATTATAAAAGTATATACATATGTATTATAACTTATTCCTTGCACCAAAGATAATATATTTATTGAGCAGACTTATTTGCAATTGAATGTGGTGAGTAGAAATGAGACATGTTAAAGATGCTGAGAACCTTCGTAGCTTGGAAATTTGTGAGAATATATAATTAACCATTTACAACAGAAAACAATTAAGACATTCCTTAACTAGGAATAAAGATTTGGAGTAAGACCACAAGTCAAGCACGCAGCCCAGGTGTTAGAACCTGAGGGTGAGATCGCTTTTGCTCAATGAAATAGGACTCTTGTCCTAGAAAGAGTCCAGCTTATTAATTCCTAAAGTAATTACAGGCAGTGCCTTTTGAAAAAAATTAGAGTTTCTTCTTATTAAGACAGAGAAGAAAAGATGAGCACTGCTTCCGGACTTTGGCCTCACCTCTCTTCCTCACTTTTTGCCTTTGCTCCTCTTTGCCAGGTTTCTAGCCAACACCACTTTCAGAGGCCTCAGTGGTTCCATCAAAGTAAAAGGTTCCACTATCATCAGCTCAGAAAACAACTTTTTCATCTGGAATCTGCAACATGACCCCCTGGGAAAGCCAATGTGGGCACGCTTGGGCAGCTGGCAGCAGGGGAAGATTATCATGGACTATGGAATATGGCCAGAGCAAGCCCAGAGGCACAAAACTCACTTCCAACACCCAAGTAAGCTACACTTGCGAGTGGTTACTTTGATCGAGCATCCATTTGTCTTCACACGGGAGGTAGATGATGAAGGCTTGTGCCCTGCTGGCCAACTCTGTCTAGACCCCATGACTAATGATTCTTCCACATTGGACAGCCTTTTTAGCAGCCTTCATAGCCGTAATGATACAGTGCCCATCAAATTCAAGAAGTGCTGCTATGGATATTGCATTGATCTGCTGGAAAAGCTAGCAGAAGACATGAACTTTGACTTTGATCTCTATATTGTTGGGGATGGCAAATATGGAGCCTGGAAAAATGGGCACTGGACTGGGCTGGTGGGTGAACTTCTCAGTGGGTCAGCCCACATGGCAGTCACTTCCTTCAGCATCAATACTGCACGAAGCCAGGTGATAGATTTCACCAGTTCTTTCTTCTCCACCAGCTTGGGCATCTTAGTGAGGACCCGAGACACAGCAGCTCCCATTGGAGCCTTCATGTGGCCACTCCATTGGACAATGTGGCTGGGGATTTTTGTGGCTCTGCACATCACTGCCATCTTCCTCACTCTCTATGAATGGAACAGCCCCTTTGGTATGACTCCCAAGGGACGGAACAGAAGTAAAGTTTTCTCCTTCTCTTCAGCCTTGAATGTGTGTTATGCCCTCTTGTTTGGTAGAACAGCAGCCATCAAACCCCCAAAATGCTGGACTGGAAGGTTTCTGATGAACCTTTGGGCCATTTTCTGTATGTTTTGCCTTTCTACATACACGGCGAATTTGGCTGCTGTCATGGTAGGTGAGAAGATCTATGAAGAGCTTTCTGGAATACATGACCCTAAGGTAATACTTCTTTTAACTCTAGATTTCCTTATTGTCAATTTTAACTCCATATATTGTATTTTATGCTGTAGTATGTCTATATTCTTTCATCTAACAGAAGAATATTTTCTGAACCATCCATAGAGACTAGTCCAAAAAAGCCTGTTGCCTGGTTGCACTAAATATTCCATTGTTTTATTAAATGAAACAAAAAGAGCGAGGGATGTTTTTAGGAGATGTTTGTTCCAGAGAAAGTCCTTCTGGTAGAAACATCTATTTGTGCAGTTTTTCCTTTGTTAGTTAACCATCTGGCAGAATAGCTATCAGGGAATAGTCTTTTTTTGAGGTACGCGGGCCTCTATCTGCTGTGGCCTCTCCTGTTGCAGAGCACAGGCTCCGGACACACAGGCTCAGTGGCCATGGCTCATGGGCCCAGCCGCTCTGCGGCATGTGGGATCTTCCCGGACCGGGGCATGAACCTGTATCCCCTGCATCGGCAGGCGGACTCTCAACCACTGCGCCACCAGGGAAGCCCAGGGAATAGTCTTACAAAGTATTTTCACCTAAAGTAAACTTCAAAATTGATTAATTACTTCTCTTGGGAATTAATGGAAATAAATAGTAAGGTCCATATTTTAAATTGTAAAGAAACTTTTTTTCACCATGAAAAATTGTAAAATGGAAAGAACTAACATTTTATCATAAGCACCCAAAGTCGGATGCTAGAAAACTCAATGGGTATAGACAAGGAGTACTGAGCTAACTGAGGTGGCAAGGTTAGCTAGGAACAGGGTGTCCTTATAGAGTAAGGAAAACTGGTCGCCTTGGGGTTGGAGGAGTGTGCCAGCAGTCACATTACAACATCCAAGAACATTCAAGAAAATTGTACCTATGCTAGGCCACATTTGATATCCTAGACATCTGACTGTAAGGGTAGAAGGGAGGAAGGGGGTGAAGTTCAGGTAAGCAGGTAAAGCACTGGTGATACTTGAGTAAGGACAGCCATGTCTATGTTCTCTCTGGATTGAAACAAGACCTCTTTTGTGACTGGGAGTATGGAGAACTTGGTCCAACCTGGTGGGAGTAGAGAGGAGGGGGTTGTCAGGGCTCAAAGCAATTAGAATAGGACTCCAGGGAGTACTACAGTCCCAATGGGGAACAGAATGCAGATCCAGAGAAGAAGTGTATACCAATGTGTAAGACCCATCTAGGAGAGACTGGAGAAAGCTGCAATTCAGTGGGCATCCCCAGGACACACTGTGTTTAAAGCAACTTGAGTTAAGCTGAGCGTTTCAAACTGTGAAACATTCACCATGCCTTTTCAAATATCCGTTTTCACATCAAATCTCATGGCATTGAAACATTTACTACATATTTTTATCAAACATTTAAAATTAATTACACGGAGCATGAACAAATAGGACATTTACAACTGTCTTTGCTAAATGATGGAGTGGCCCAGAAGGCTGGTGGCAGCTTTGGAGAATTCTCATAAATGGTTTGGATTAGGATATGGTCTGTTTTGCAAACAAATGAACATGAGAAATTTGACCCATACACTGAAAACCTCCTCGTAAGAGACGTGAACCTCATGAAAAGATTCAACAAACAATGGGTCATTGACTAGGCAATGAATTGCATCACTTCTTATTGTGCACTCAGGACTTTAGGTTATCAGCTGGAGTTTAGTGAATATAAATAAGTTCTGTAGTATAAATACATGTGCTACCCTGAAGAGAGATTTTGGTGATGCTTCAGCATTCACACTGCACTGGTATTAGCGGCCTCTATTTATTCTTTGCCCCAAGAGGCCTATAAATCTCCCAAAGGTTCACCATCTTAATAGAAGCTTACTCGAATTTTCTTGCAAGAATCTTGCAATGTGATGCTTAAATTACAAACTCGACTTGGAAACCATTCAATCCAATCTAGTATAAGAAACAATCTAATATATACGCCTGTTGTTGTGAAGATTCCAGACCATTATCGTATGTAAAAAGGTGAACACAATACTGACTAGAGTTTCATTAATCAGAACCAAAGATTACCAAAATTGTTATGGATGTTATGCATGACAAACCTGAAGTAATGATTATTTTAGGAATTAGAAAGAAAGCATAAAGATAAACCATACACAGCAGTAAAAGTTTTTCTAAGCAAAAAGAAACAATCATTCCAACCCCAACTCCACCAGAATAAAAAGGTGACATTGTTATAATCTAACCCAGCCCACAAGACAGAGTGAGAGGAAATGGACAATGTAAACTTTGTGTTACATCTAGTAAGGTCTTAAAGAAGTGGGACAAGCCTAAATCTAAAACATTTTCAACTTTAGATAATAAATGAAGATCCACTAAGGTTCCCAAAAATGTATTTCTCTTTCCTAATGTTGTTTCTATATTAAAGTCTCATTTTTTTTTCATATAAAGACACCCAGATTACTTGATTAAGCAATACTCTACATCTGGGCTTTTGGCAAATAATGTTGGTGACAGAATTGTTCAGTTTTCATCCAGATGTATGGTATTATGCAGATGACATAATGTCCTCACCTTCCCATGGAGAGGTATGATCAAAATAATTTCCATACCCTTTCAGTCACTCAGCATTCATTCTTAAGTATATTCCACTCACTCACATGAGCTGTTTTCTCTCCTACCAATGCTCAATTCTTTGAGTGACTCTATCCTTTTTTCACACTAACTGATGTGGAGAAATTCAGAAGTAAATAAGTCAATTAGGGGAGAAAAGATAAAAAAGATAAAAACACAAGGAGAAATAACTTAGAAAGTTATAAGTGTTGGTAGGATTGAAAATTGGTACAGCCGCTATGAAAACAGTCTGGAGGTCCTCAAAAAACTAAAAGTAGAACTACAAAAAATAAAGTTATAAGTATGCCAAAGTTAAGAAACAAATATGTAAAAGTTCAAGGAAAGTGTGATCACCTTCAAGGGAAGGCTTAATTAATAAGATAAAATGTGTGCGTATTCTTGAAGAAGACTTGGAATTTGGACATGTGCGTCAAGGAAAGAAGAATGGACATTCCAAGCAAAAGAACAGGATGAACTACTTGGAGATGGAAAGTATAAGGCACAGTCAGGATATCTTGAGGAGTTCACTTTAGCCACAGCATGAAAGGAAAGAGAAGATCCAAGTCTGAAAAGTAAGTTCAGTTGAGATATCACAGGATCTTTGACATCAGGCTAAGGAAAGCGAATACTTGACACTAGAGATCCACTGACATTTTTGAACAGTGGAATAGCACAGAGGAGCAGAATCCATTTAGGATGGTTTTTTTTGGCAGCAGCATGTAAACACGATTAGAAGAGAAAGACACTGGACAGATTGAACTTATAACTACTGTCACTGATAAAAAGAAGAAAGAGTCAAGAAACATTGCGGTGACCAGGTCAGTAGGACTTGGCAATTAATTGGATATGAGAGGCAACATAGAGTCACACCTTCAAAGTTGCAGGCCCAAGTGTCTGAGGGGATGGTACCATTCAAGGAAGCAGAAAAGGCAGTTTAAGAGCTAGAAAATATAATGATCAGGTCAGTTTCATACTGGGCATTTTAAAAGCTGTATTGGACATCCAGGTGAAATCCACCAGGCACTGGGAAACATGGAGCCAGAGTTCAGGAGTGACATTGAAGCTGGTGGGAATCTTGGGCAGAGAGGTGACACTGTGTATTAAAGCACTGGGGGAGTATAAGATCCCCAAGGGAGAAGGCAGTAAGGAGAAAAATTACTGTCTGAGGAGAAGCAGCAGGCATAAAGTTGGAATATGGGTTTGTGGAGAGATGAGGTGTAGAAGGTGAGGAGATAAAAGTACCTTGAAGCAAAGTCATGCAGGCCCTTGAATGCCTCTCTGTAGATTAAATTTTAACTTTTTGAGATGAAGAGTGATATTATCCCATCTGCCAAGGCAGTTATCAAATAGGACACAGGCTGATCAGTGCCCAGTCCAAACCATGAGAATTAGTGTGTGTGTGTCTTTGAATGTCTGATGAAACTGGGTTTATGTGGTTTGCTTTTTTCCGGTATTTTTCAAGATTCCATTTTCATAGCATTTTAGCTGAGGAGTGAAAAGGTGTCATTTACATAGAAGTCACAGATCTCCTGTGGATCTCTTGGGATATTTGTTTTTCCATGTAAGGTAAAAATCTCCTACATCTGAATGAGACGTGATTTCTATGGAGTGTTGGTCACACTCTGAAAATTCTTCTGCCCCTTACTCACAGTCTGTCTCATTTATTTTCATATGTTTTCATCCCCCTGACCTACTGGGTATCAAGACAGGTCCCACTGTACTATGCTGCCATTTTCATTCCATTTTCCCACAGCTCATTTAATTCACCCCAGGCAAATTTCCCCGTGCCTCCACATTAATGCTCTTGAACACCGGCATCTTTCCCTTCTCTAACTCTTCTTTAGTTATCTTGGGATAATCTCCCCATGTCTTCCTGTTATAATTGTGTGCCTGAAAACTTTAATAACAACAACTCCCAGACTTCCCTAGAAGAATTTTATTAAGAAACATGCTCCTGGAGGACCTTCAAGATGGCAGAGGAGTAAGACGTGGAGATCACCTTCCTCCCCACAAATACATCAAAAATACATCTACATGTGGAACGACTCCTACAGAACACCTACTGAATGCTGGCAGAAGACCTCAGACTTCCCAAAAGGCAAGAAACTCCCCAAGTACCTGGGTAGGGCTAAAGAAAAAACAAAAAAACAGAGACAAAAGAATAGGGACGGGACCTGCACCAGTGGGAGGGAGCTGTGAAGGAGGAAAAGTTTCCACACACTAGGAAGCCCCTTCACTGGTGGAGACGGGGGGTGGGGGGGGGGCAGCTTTGGAGCCAGAGAGGAGAGTGCAGCAACAGGGGTGCAGAGGGCAAAGCAGAGAGATTCCTGCACAGAGGATCGGTGCCGACCAGCACTCACCAGCCTGAGACGCTTCTCTGCTCACCCCCTGGGGCAGGTGGGGGCTGGGAGCTGAGGCTCGGGCTTCAGAGGTCAGATCCCAGGAAGAGGACTGGGGTTGGCTGCATGAACACAGCCTGAAGGGGGCTAGTGTGCCACAGCTAGCCGGGAGGGAGTCCAGGAAAAAGTCTGGAACTGCCTAAGAGTCAAGAGACCATTGTTTCGGGATGCATGAGGAGAGGGGATTCCTTCCTAGTCTATACACAGAAGGCAGAACACCGCGAAATGGGCACGAGTCGCGGCTATCAGCGTGGACACCAGAGACAGGCATGAAAATGCTAAGGCTGCTGCTGCAGCCACCAAGAAGCCTGTGTGCAAGCACAGGTCATTATCCACACCTCCCCTCCTGGGAACCTGTGCAGCCCGCTACTGCCAGGGTCCCATGATCCAGGGACAACTTCCCTGGGAGAACACACAGCACGCCTCAGGCTGTTGTCAACATCACACCAGACTCTGCCGCCACAGGCTTGCCCCGCATTCCATAACCCTCCCTCCCCCAACCGCCAGCCTTAGTGAGCCAGAGCCCCCTAATCAGCCTCTCCTTTAACCCCCTCCTGTCTTGGTGAAGAACATGAGCCACAGGGCAACTTACATGCAGAGGCGGGGCCAAATCCAAAGCTGAACTCCAGGAGCTGTGTGAACAAAGAAGAGAAAGGGAAATTCCTCCATGCAGCCTCAGGAGCAGCAGATTAAACCTCCACAGTCAACTTGATGTACCCTGCATCTGTGGAATTCCTGAATAGATAACGAATCATCCCAAAATTGAGGCAGTGGACTTTGGGAGCAACTGTAGACTTCGGGTTTGCTGTATGCGACTGACTAGTTTCTAATTTATATGTTTCTCTTAGTTTGGTTTTTAGGGCTTGTTATCATTGGTGGATTTTTTTCTTGGTTATGTTGCTCTCTTCTTTTTTTAATTATTTATTTTATTTTTTAGTTTAATAATTTTTTATTTTAATAACCTTATTTTATTTTATTTCATTTTATTTTATTTTTCTCACTTTTCTTCTGAGCCGTGTGGCTAACAGGGTCTTGGTACTCCTGCCGGGTGTCAGGCCTAAGCCTCGGAGGTGGGAGAGCCAAGTTCAGGACATTGGACCACCAGAGACCTCCCGGGCCCATGTAATATCAAATAGTGAGAGCTCTCCCAGAGATCTCCATCTCAACACTAAGACCCAGCTCCACTCAATGACCAGCAAGCTCCAGTGCTGGACACCCCATGTGAAACAACTAGCAAGACAGCAACACAACCCCACCCATTAGCAGAGAGTCTGCCTAAAATCATAAGTTCACAGACACTCCAAAACACACCACCAGACATGGTCCTGCCCACCAGAAAGACAAGATCCAGCCCCACCCACCAGAACACAGGCACCAGTCCCCTCCACCAGGATGCCTACACAACCCACTGAACCAACCTTACCCATTGGGGGCAGACACCCAAAACAACAGGTACTATGAACCTGCAGCCTGCAAAAAGGAGACCCCAAGCACGGTAAGTTAAGCAAAATGAGATGACTGAGAAATACAGAGCCCTTGAAGGAGCAAGGTAAAAACCACCAAACCAAATAAATGAAGAGGAAATAGGCAGTCTACCTGAAAAAGAATTCAGAGTAATGACAGTAAAGATGATCCAAAATCTTGAAAATAGAATGGAGAAAACACAAGAAACGTTAAACAAGGAACTATAAGAACTAAAGAGCAAACAAACAATGATGAACGACACAATAAATGAAATTAAAAATTCTCTAGAAGTAACCAACAGCAGAATAACTGAGGCAGAAGAATGGATAAGTGACCTGGAAGATAAAATATTGGAAATAACTACTGCAGAGCAGAATAAAGAAAAAAGAATGAAAAGAATTGAGGACAGTCTCAGAGACCTCTGGGACAACATTAAACGCACCAACATTCGAATTATACGGGTCCCAGAAGAGGAAGAGAAAAATAAAGGGACTGAGAAAATATCTGAAGAGATTATAGTTGAAAACTTCCCTAATATGGGAAAGGAAATAGGCAATCAAGTGCAGGAAACAGCGAGTCCCATACAGGATAAATCCAAGGAGAAACATGCCAAGATACATATTAATCAAACTATCAAAAATTAAATACAAAGAAAAAATATTGAAAGCTGCAAGGGAAAAGCAACAAATAACATACAAGAGAATTCCCATAAGGTTAACAGTTGATCTTTCAGCAGAAACTCTGCAAGCCAGAGGGAGTGGCAGGACATACTTAAAGTGATGAAAGGGAAAAACCTATACCAAGATTAGTCTACCTAGCAAGGATGTCATTCAGATTCCATGGAGGAATTAAAACCTTTACAGACAAGCAAAAGCTAAGAGAATTCAGCAACACCAAACCAGTTTTACAACAAATGCTAAAGGAACTTCTCTAGGCAGGAAACACAAGGGAAGGAAAAGACCTACAATAACAAACCCAAAGAAATTAAGAAAATGGTAATAGGAACATACATATTGATAATTACCTTAAATGTAAATGTATTAAATGCTCCAACCAAAAGACATAGACTGGCTGAATGGATACAAAAGCAAGATGCATATATATGCTGTCTACAGGAGACCCACTTCAGGCCTAGGGAAACACACAGACTGAAAGTGAGGAGATGGAAAAAGATATTCCATGAAAATGGAAATCAAAAGAAAGCTGGAGTAGCAATTCTCGTATCAGACAAAATAGACTTTAAAATAAAGACTATTACAAGAGACAAAGAAGGACACTACATAATGATCAAATGATCAATCCAAGAAGAAGATATAACAATGGTAAATATTTATGCACCCAACATAGGAGCACCTCAATAATTAACGCAAATGCTAACAGCCATAAAAGGGGAAATCAACAGTAACACAATCATAGTAGGAGACGTTAACACCCCACTTTCACCAACGGACAGATCACCCAAAATGAAAATAAATAAGGAAACACAAGCTTTAAATGACACACTAAACAAGATGGACTTAATTGATATTTATAGGACATTCTATCCAAAAACAACAGAATACACTTTCTTCTCAAGTGCTCATGGAACACTCTCCAGGATAGATAATATCTTGGGTCACAAATCAAGCCTCAGTAAATTTAAGAAAATTGAAATCATATCAAGTACCTTTTCCGACCACAATGCTATGAGACTAGATATCAATTACAGGAAAAAATCTGTAAAAAATACAAACACATGGAGGCTAAACAATACACAACTAAATAACCAAGAGATCACTGAAGAAATCAAAAGGGAAATCAAAAAATACCTAGAAACAAATGACAATGAAAATGTGATGGCCCAAAACCTATGGGATGCAGCAAAAGCAGTTCTAAGAGGCAAGTTTATAGCAATACAATCCTGCCTCAAGAAACAAGAAAAATCTCAAATAATCAACCTAACCTTACATCTAAAGCAATTAGAGATAGAAGAACGAAAAATAAAAAACCCCAAAGTTAGCAGAAGGAAAGAAATCATAAAGACCAGATCAGAAATAAATGAAAAAGAAATAAAGGAAACGATAGCAAAGATCAATAAAACTAAAAGCTGGTTCTTTGAGAAGATAAACAAAATTGATAATCCATTAGCCAGAATCATCAAGAAAAAAAGGGAGAAAACTCAAATCAACAGAATTAGAAATGAAAAAGAAGTAACAACTGACACTGCAGAAATACAAAGGATCATGAGAGATTACTACAAGCAACTATATGCCAATAAAATGGACAACCTGGAAGAAATGGACAAATTCTTAGAAAAGCACAACCTTCCGAGACTGAACCAGGACGAAATAGAAATTATAAACAGACCAATCACAAGCACTGAAATTGAAACTGTGATTAAAAATCTTCCAACAAACAAAAGCCCAGGACCAGATGGCTTCACAGGTGAATTCTATCAAACATTTAGACAAGAGCTAACACCCATCCTTCTCAAACTCTTCCAAACTATAGCAGAGGGAGGAACACTCCCAAACTCATTCTGCCAGGCCACCATCACCCTGATACCAAAACCAGACAAACATGTCACAAAAAAAGAAAACTACAAGCCAATATCACTGATGAACATAGATGTGAAAATCCTCAACAAAATACTAGCAAACAGAATGCAACAACACATTAAAAGGATCACACACCATGATCAAGTGGGGTTTATCGCAGGAACACAAGGATTCTTCAATATACGCAAATCAATCAATGTGATACACCATATAAACAAACTGAAGGATAAAAACCATATGATCATCTCAAGAGATGCAGAAAAAGCTTTCAACAAAATCCAACACTCATTTATGATAAAAAAAAAACCCTCCAGAAAGTAGGCATAGACGGAACTTACCTCAACATAATAAAGGCCATATATGACAAACCCACAGCCAACATCGTCCTCAGTGGTGAAAAACTGAAACCATTTCCACTAAGATCAGGAATAACACAAGATTGTCCACTCTCACCACTATTATTCAACATAGTTTTGGAAGTTTAACACAGCAATCAGAGAAGAAAAAGGAATAAAAGGAATCCAAATTGGAAAAGAAGTAAAACTGTCACTGTTTGCAGATGACATGATATTATACATAGAAAATCCTAAAGAGGCTACCAGAAAACTACTAGAGCTAATCAATAAATTTGGTAAAGTAGCAGGATACAAAATTAATGCTTAGAAATCTCTTGCATTCCTATACACTAATGATGAAAAATCTGAAAGAGAAATTAAGGAAACAATCTCATTTGCCATTGCAACAAAAAGAATAAAATACCTAGGAATAAACCTACCTAAGGAGACAAAAGACCTGTATGCAGAAAAGTATAAGACACTGATGAAAGAAATTAAATACGATACAAACAGATGGAGCGATATACCATGTTCTTGGCTTGGAAGAATCAACATTGGGAAAATGACTCTATTACATAAAGCAATCTACAGATTCAATGCAATCCCTATCAAACCACCGCTGACATTTTTCACAGAACTAGAACAAAAAGTTTCACAATTTGTATGGAAACACAAAAGACCACAAATAGTCAAAGCAATCTTGAGAAAGAAAAACGGAGCTGGAGGAATCAGGCTCCCTGACTTCAGACTATACTACAAAGCTACAGTAATCAAGACAGTATGGTACTGGCACAAAAACAGAAATATGGATCAATGGAACAGAATAGAAAGCCCAGAGATAAACCCACACACATATGGTCACCTTATCTTTAATAAAGAAGGCAAGAATATACAATGGAGAAAAGGCAGCCTCTTCAATAAGTGGTGCTGGGAAAACTGGACAGCTATATGTAAAAGAATGAAATTAGAACACTCCCTAACACCACACACAAAAATAAACTCAAAATGCATTAAAGACCTAAATGCAAGGCCAGACACTATAAAACTCTTAGAAGAAAAAATAGGCAGAACATGCTGTGTCATAAATCACAGCAAGATCCTTTTTGACCCACCTCCTAGAGAAATGGAAATAAAATCAAAAATAAACAAAGAGGACCTAATGAAACTTCAAAGCTTTTGCACAGCAAAGGAAACCATAAACAAGATGAAAAAACCTTTAGAATGGGAGAAAATATTTGCAAATGAAGCAACTGACAAGGGATTCATCTAGAAAATTTACAAGCAGCTCATGCAGCTCATTATCCAAAAAACAAACAACCCAATCCAAAAATGGGCAGAAGACCTAAATAGACATTTCTCTAAAGAAGATATACAGATTGCCAACAGACACATGAAAGAATGCTCAACATCACTAATCATTAGAGAAATGCACATCAAAACTACAATGAGTGGGGCCTCCCTGGTGGCACAGTGGTTGAGAGTCCGCCTGCCGATTCAGGGGACACAGGTTTGTGCCCCGGTCTGGGAAGATCCCACATGCCATGGAGCGGCTGGGCCCCTGAGCCATGGCCGCTGACCTGCGTGTCTGGAGCCTGTGCTCTGCAACGGGAGAGGCCACAGCAGTGAGAGGCCCGCGTACTGCAAAAAAAAAAAAACAAACCTACAATGAGGTATCACCTCACTCCAGTCAGAATGGCCATCACCAAAAAATCTACAAACAATAAATGCTGGAGAGGGTGTGGAGAAAAGGGAACCCTGTTGCACTGTTCGTGGGAATGTAAATTGATACAGCCACTCTGGAGAACAATATGGAGGTTCCGTAAAAAACTAAAAATAGAACTACCATATGACCCGCAATCCCACTACTGTGCATATACCCTGAGATAACCATAATTCAAAAAGAGTCATGTACCACAATGTTCACTGCAGCTCTATTTACAATAGCCAGGACATGGAAGCAACCTAAGTGTCCATCAACAGATGAATGGATAAAAGTGTGGCACACATATAGAGTGGAATATTACTCAGCCATAAAAAGAAAAGAAATTGAGTTATTTGTAGTGACATGGATGGACCGAGAGTCTGTCATACAGAGTGAAGTAAGTCAGAAAGAGAAAAACAAATACCGTATGCTAACACATATATATGGAACCTAAAAAAAAAAACAACAACAGTTCTGAAGAACCTAGGGGCAGGACAGGAATAAAGACACAGACACAGAGAATGGACTTGACAACACAGGGAGGGGGAAGGGTAAGCTGGGATGAAGTGAGAGAGTGGCATGGACATATATACACTACCAATGTAAAATAACTAGTGGGAAGCAGCTGCATAGCACAGGGAGATCAGCTCAGTGCTTTGTGACAACCTGGAGTGGTGGGATATGGAGGGTGGGAGGGAAACACAAGAGGGAGGAGATATGGGGATATATGTATACGTATAGCTGATTCACTTTGTTATACAGCAGAAACTAACACAACAATGTAAACAATTATACTCCAATAAATATGTTAATAAACGAAAAAAAAAAGAAATGTGCTCCTAGGAATTGATGTCTTCAGCTCTTAGAGGCCATCTAAGCAGCCCCAACCTAAAAAAGAAATTTCCAAGAGTTCCATCTACTGTTTCCTTAAAACTACTTGTGTGTTACATAAAATATTTTAAATTATAGAAATAGTGTTTTCTTATTTTCGTGTAAATAGTATCTATTTCTAGCCCAAAAATTTGGCTATAGTTTTTTGATATCAGTCTTGGAATCTATAAAAAATACTTATAAAATATTCTTAAGGGAAATGTGTTTGGATGAAAACCTATTGACTTAAAAAGTAAGATTTATGATCTGTATTTATACCCAATCCATCAGAAAATTGAGTCCTGGCTTAAACGCATCTGTAACCATGATATTAGATAACTTACGATGACTATAATAGCTCCATTTTTCTTCTTGGACATAGTTGTTTCGCATGCTGGCTATACATTTAACACAATTAATAAAACTGTTAAGAGTGTGAACATTTTATCACCCTTTCAGAGTTGAGATTCACTGGCTTCAACCAACCACTTTGAATCAGAAATAAAATTAAAGGCAAAAGGCTGTGCAGGATAGACCAATTTATGATTCACTATATGTTAAAGCAGCCAAGGCAAGTTGGAATGCTTTTTTTTTTCTGACAGGGTGTCGGAGGGAAGAAATAATCTTGTTGCTGGCTGCTCCTACAGATAACCCCAAGGGAGAGGGAATGGCCTGCTGTACAAATGAAATTCAAGAGGATAGTTCTATCCTCACTTAACTAAACTATTTTGCCAGAATAATTTACTTTACACTAAAAGTAATATATGTAGCTTCTCACAGCCTCCCACCAACAATTCTGGGAAGCAAGCTCCGTGTTTCAAAGTGGGTGGGCTCTTGAAGCATCAGACCATGAAAGCAAGAATTTGTGAGTAATATATTTAATAGAGCTTATATGGATATGTCTCTGGCATAAAACTAGTACTACTCACTATAGGCAATGCAGAAAATAGAGTAATGTAGACACATGGAAGCAAGCACCCATTGCCTCATCATCCAGAGTCATTTACTCTTAGCCTTTTGGGATGATTGACAGGTGGATAAAACCTACAGCATCATTTTTATCCAGTGAGCTCTTCATCTGGGTCTATGGTCTAAGGAGTAGATCTGGGCATTTTTAGAACATTCTAGCCATTGACATACAATCTGCTGAGGTATAAGAGATAAGAAAATCACTTCATAAATCATAAGGTACACTGAAAAATAAAGCCCTGCCTCCCCTCATAGAGTTGAATTGACCCAGTTGAAAGGATACATGAGCAGTTAAAATGAACCATTTGCTGATTTTAATGCACTTTCTAGTTGTTTTTTTCCAGCTTCTCATATAAAATGCCCCTTTTAGCCCCATGTCTCTAACATATAAAAAAAAGTCACCTCCTTAGAGGGATTAGGAGACTAATGTCATTTTTTGTACAGGCAAATAAGTGATGGTGCTGCTTTAGAAAGAGTCCTGGTGAACATTCAAGTAAATATTAAAAATTAAACAGTCCTGCCTATGAAGGCAAGAGAAACTTTAATAAGAAATATTAAAGGACACTCACACAGCCCTAGTATGAAATGATAAGCATTTCCCCAAATAATAAAAACCACCTTCACTGATCTTCATATGACAGCATGTGGCTGCCCAATAAAACATATGAATTCATATAATAAAAGCTGGCCTTAAAGAAGGGACGGGTCCCAGAACTCTAGGTCAAACAAGACATTGAAAATGGAGTTTGAGGTGGGAGGGAAGAAAACTAAACTACACCATACCATTTATTTGTTCTCCCTTTAATTCATCCAATAACAGCAACTTTTGTTCCAGGCACCATGCTAGGTGGCTGGGAACTTAATAGTCAGCAAAACAGACACTGTCCTTGCAACATGGAGTTTAGTGGGGAAGAAAGATATTAATCAAGGGAACACATAAATCAGGTAATGATTTAAACCGTGGTTAGTTACTGTGAAGGAAAATACATCAGAATCTGAAAGCCTCGCAGGAGACCTGATCTGAATGGAGAATCAGAGAAGCCCCTCCCCGACCACCACCCTGAGGAGAGAAAGTCTGGCTGAGATCTGAAGGATAAGACCTGAAGGAGGGAAATGAGAAAACAGGAGTTGGGTGGGGTGTTAGAGCATGTCAGGATAAGAGCATCTCAGGGTGACATGGTAGCCCGTGCAGAAGCCCCAAGACTGGAGGGAGAGGGTGTAGTCATGACCCTCCATCATGTGCTACAAGATTGGAAAGCCAAAAAAAGGGGAACAAGAATACGTCAAGCAATAAACTAGAAGGGTTTTATTACCAGACATTCTAGAGAGAAAATTTCTCAAAAGAAGAAAAATGTAAGAAATGCTGTAGTTTGAGTGGAGTGGCACTTCTCATGGGCTCCATGTACTTCTAGATAGAAAACATAACAGGAGAAACATCCCAATCACTCTAGCAACAAAAATTCATGATAGATCAGGGAAGTGTCCTCTATAAGAATTGCATTAAAAGAAAACAACTTTAATGTACAAAACATAAAAGATGGTTTGGATAAAAAATTGAATGTGCTGATTGTTGCACATATCTTGTGAATATAATAAAACCACTGAATCATAAATGGGTGGATTGTATGGCATGTGAATTATATCTTAATAAAGCTATTTTAATAAATTCTAAACTGCCATATTACCAAACTGAAAGACTAAGTATTATATTTAAAGATGTCAGGGCTTCCCTGGTGGCGCAGTGGTTGAGAGTCCGCCTGCCGATGCAGGGGACATGGGTTTGTGCCCTGGTCCGGGAAGATCCCACATGCCGCAGAGTGGCTGGGCCCGTGAGCCATAGCCGCTGAGCCTGCCCGTCTGGAGCCTGTGCTCCGCAACGGGAGAGGCCACAACAGTGAGAGGCCCACGTACAGAAAAAAAAAAAAAAAAAAAAAGATGTCGAATTTTTCCTTGATTAGTTTATAGGTGTAAAGCAATTCCAATCAAAATCCCAAAGGGGCCCCGGAGGAAGATGGCGGAAGAGTAAGACGCGGAGATCACCTTCCTCCCCACAGATACATCAGAAATTCATCTACACGTGGAACAACTCCTACAGAACACCTACTGAACGCTGACAGAAGACCTCAGACCCCCTAAAAGGCAAGAAACTCCCCACATACCTGGGTAGGGCAAAAGAAAAAAAGAATAAACAGAGACAATAGGATAGGGACGGGACCTGCACCAGTGGGAGGGAGCCGTGAAGGAGGGAAGGTTTCTACACACTACAAGCCCCTTCGCGGGCGGAGACTGCAGGTGGCGGAGGGGGAAAGCTTCGGAGTAGCGGAGGAGAGCACAGCAACAGGGGTGTGGAGGGCAAAGCGGAGAGATTCCGGCACAGAAGATCGGTGCCCTCAGGCACACACCAGCCTGAGAGGCTTGTCTGCTCGGCCGCCGTGGCGGGCGGGGCTGGGAGCTGAGGCTTGGGTATCGGCTTTCAGTCGGAGCGCAGGGAGAGGACTGGGGCTGGCGGCAGGAAGAGAGCCTGAAGGGGTTAGTGCACCACGGCTAGCCCGGAGGGAGTCCGGGGAAAGGGTCTGGAGTTGCTGAAGAGGCAAGAGTCTTTTTTCACTTTCACTTTTGTTTCCTGGTGTGCGAGGAGAGGGCATTAAAAGGGCTGCTTAGGGAAGCGCCGGAGACAGGCGCGAGCCGCGGGTAAGGCATGGACCTCGGAGACGGGCGTGGGCCGCCGCCGCCGCCGCCGCCGCCCATCGCCCGCCGCCGCCCGCCGCCGCCGCGGCCCGCCGCCGCCGCCGCCGCCCCCGCGGCCCGCCACCGCCGCCGCCTGCCGCCGCCGCAGCCGCGGGGCCTGTGTTCGAGCGCGGGTCACTGTCCGCCCCGCCTTCCGGGGGACCTGTGCACCCCGCCACTGCCGGGGTCCCGAGACCCAGGGACGGCTTTCCCGGGAAAACGCACGGAGCGCCACGGGCTGCTGCAACGTCACGCCGGCCTCTGCCGCCGCAGGCCCGCCCCACACTGCGCGCCCCTCCCTCCCCTCTGCATGAGTGAGCAAGAGCCCCCGAATCAGCGGCTCCTTTAAACCCGTCCTGTCTGAGCGAAGAACGGACGCCCTCCGGCGACCTACGCGCAGAGACGGGGCCAGGTCCAAGGCTGAGACCCGGGAGCTGTGAGAGCAGAGTCAGGGAAATCTCTCTGTGCAGCCTCGGAGGCAGCGGATTAAAGCTCCACGGTCCATTTGATGTGCCCTGCGTCTGTGGAGTGCATGAATGGACAGCGAATCATCCCAAATTGAGGAAGTGGACTTTGAGGACAAGATTTAAGACTTTCCCCCTTTTTCCTCTTTTTACAACGAATTATTGCAAAGTAAGGAGGTGGACTTAGAGAGCAAGATTTCAGACTTCTTGCCCTTTTCCTCTTTTTACAACGAATTATCCCAAATTGAGGAGGTGGGCTTGGAGAGCAAGATTTTTGATTTTTCCCCCTGCTCTCTTTTTGTGAATGTGTATGTGTAATCTTCTGTGTAAGATTCTCTCTGTATAGCTTTGCTTCCACCATATGTCCCAGGGTTCTATCGGTCCGTTTTTTTTTTTTTTTCAATAATTACTTTCTAATTTTAATAACGCTACTATATTTCATACTTTATTCTATTTTACTTTACCTGCTCTTTCTTTTTTTCCTACCTTCTCTTCCTCCCTCCCTCCCTCCGCTCTTCCTTTCCTTCTTTCTTTTTCTTTCCTCCCTCCCCCCACCCTTCTTCTTTCCACTTTCTTTTTCTTTCCTTCCTCCCTCCCTCCCTCCTGTCTTTCTTTCCTTCCTCCCTCCCTCCCTCCCTTCTTCCATTCACTCTTCCTTTTGCTTTCATTGCTCCCTCCCTCCCTCCTTTCTTTCCTTCTTTCTTTCCATCCTTCCTCACTCCCTCCCTCCTTTCTTTCTTTCTTCCTTCCTTCCTTCCTTTCTTTCCCTCTCTCTTTCTTTCTTCTACTAATTCTTTCTTTCTGCTTTTTCTCCCTGTTATTCTGAGCCGGGTGGATGAAAGGATCTTGGTGCTGCAGCCAGGAGTCAGTGCTGTGCCTCTGAAGTAGGAGAGTCAACTTCAGGACACGGGTCCACAAGAGACCTCCCAGCTCCACATAATATCAAACAGCAAAAATCTCCCAGAGATCTCCATCCCAACACCAGCACCCAGCTTCAGTCAACGACCAGCAAGCTACAGTGCTGGTCACCCTATGCCAAGCAACTAGCAAGGCAGGAACACAACCCCACCCATTAGCAGAGAAGCTACCAAAAAACATAATAAGGCCATAGGCACCCCAAAACACACCACCAGACGTGGACCTGTCCACCAGAAAGACAAGATCGAGCCTCAACCACCAGAACACAGGCATTAGTCCCCCCCACCAGGAAGCCTACACAACCTACTGAAACAACCTTAGCCACTGGGGACAGACACCAAAAACAACGGGAACTACGAATCTGCAGCCTGCAAAAAGGAGACCCCAAACACAGTAACATAAGCAAAATGAGAAGACAGAAAAACACACAGCAGGTGAAGGAGCAAGATAAAAACCTACCAGACCTAACAAATGAAGAGGTAATAGGCAGTCTACCTGAAAAAGAATTCAGAATAATGATGGTAAAGATGATCCAAAATCTTGGAAATAGAATAGACAAAATGCAAGAAACAGTTAACAAGGACCTAGAAGAACTAAAGATGAATCAAGCATCGATTAAAAACACAATAAATGAAATAAAAAATACTCTAGATGGGATCAATAGCAGAATAACTGAGGCAGAAGAACGGATAAGTGAGGTGGAAGATAAAATAGTGGAAATAACTGCTGCACAGCAAAATAAAGAAAAAAGAATGAAAAGAACAGAGGACAGTCTCAGAGACCTCTGGGACAACATTAAATGCACCAACATTCGAATTATAGGGGTTCCAGAAGAAGAAGAGAAAAAGAAAGGGACTGAGAAAATATTTGAAGAGATTATAGTTGAAAACTTCCCTAATATGGGAAAGGAAATAGTTAATCAAGTCCAGGAGGCACAGAGAGTCCCATACAGAATAAATCCAAGGAGAAATACACCAAGACACATATTAATCAAACTGTCAAAAATTAAACACAAAGAAATCATATTAAAAGCAGCAAGGCAAAAACAACAAATAACACACAAGGGAATCCCCATCAGGTTAACAGCTGATCTCTCAGCAGAAACTCTACAAGCCAGAAGGGAGTGGCAGGACATAATTAAAGTGATGAAGGAGAGAAACCTGCAGCCAAGATTACTCTACCCAGCAAGGATCTCATTCAGATTTGATGGAGAAATTAAAACCTTTACAGACAAGCAAAAGCTGAGAGAGTTCAGCACCACCAAACCAGCTTTACAACAAATGCTAAAGGAACTTCTCTAGGCAAGAAACACAACAGAAGGAATATACCTACAATAACGAACCCAAAGCAATTAAGGAAATGGGAATAGGAACATACATATCAATAATTACCTTAAATGTAAATGGACTAAATGCTCCCACCAAAAGACACAGAGTGGCTGAATGGGTACAAAAACAAGACCCATATATATGCTGTCTACAAGAGACCCACTTCAGACCTAAAGACACATACAGATTGAAAGTAAGGGGATGGAAAAAGATATTCCATGCAAATGGAAATCAAAAGAAAGCTGGAGTAGCAATTCTTATATCAGACAAAATAGACTTTAAAATAAAGACTATTAGAAGAGACAAAGAAGGACACTACATAATGATCAAGGGATCGATCCAAGAAGAAGATATAACAATTGTAAATATTTATGCACCCAACATAGGAGCACCTCAATACATAAGGCAAATACTAACAGCCATAAAAGGGGAAATCGACAGTAACACAATCATAGTAGGGGACTTTAACACCCCACTTTCACCAATGGACAGATCATCCAAAATGAAAATAAATAAGGAAACACAAGCTTTAAATGATACATTAAACAATATGGACTTAGTTGATATTTATAGGACATTTCATCCAAAAACAACAGAATACACATTTTTCTCAAGTGCTCATGGAACATTCTCCAGGATAGATCATATCTTGGGTCACAAATCAAGCCTTGGTAAATTTAAGAAAATTGAAATTGTATCAAGTATCTTTTCCGACCACAATGCTATGAGACTACACATCAATTACAGGAAAAGATTTGTAAAAAATACAAACACATGGAGGCTAAACAATACACTACTCAATAACGAAGTGATCACTGAAGAAATCAAAGAGGAAATTAAAAAATACCTAGAAACAAATGACAATGGAGACACGACAACCCAAAACCTATGGGATGCAGCAAAAGCAGTTCTAAGGGGGAAGTTTATAGCAATACAATCCCACCTTAAGAAACAAGAAACATTTCGAGTAAACAACCTGACCCTGCACCTAAAGCAATTAGAGAAAGAAGAACAAAAAACCCCCAAAGCTAGCAGAAGGAAAGAAATCATAAAGATCAGATCAGAAATAAATGAAAAAGAAATGAAGGAAACGATAGCAAAGATCAATAAAACTAAAAGCTGGTTCTTTGAGAAGATAAACAAAATTGACAAACCATTAGCCAGACTCATCAAGAAAAGAAGGGAGAAGACTCAAATCAATAGAATTAGAAATGAAAAAGGAGAAGTAACAACTGACACTGCAGAAATACAAAAGATCATGAGAGATTACTACAAGAAACTCTATGCCAATGAAATGGACAACCTGGAAGAAATGGACAAATTCTTAGAAATGCACAACCTGCCAAGACTGACTCAGGAAGAAATAGAAAATATGAATAGACCAATCACAAGCACTGAAATTGAAACTGTGATTAAAAATCTTCCATCAAACAAAAGCCCAGGACCAGATGGCTTCACAGGCGAATTCTATCAAACATTTAGAGAAGAGCTAACACCCATCCTTCTCAAACTCTTCCAAACAATTTCAGAGGAAGGAACACTCCCAAACTCATTCTACGAGGCCACCATCACCTTGATACCAAAACCAGGCAAGGATGTCACAAAGAAAGAAAACTACAGGCCAATATCACTGATGAACATAGATGCAAAAATCCTCAACAAAATACTAGCAAACAGAATCCAATAGCACATTACAAGTATCATACACCATGATCAAGTGGGGTTTATTCCAGGAATGCAAGGATTCTTCAATATACGCAAATCAATCAATGTGATACACCATATTAACAAGTTGAAGGAGAAAAACCATATGATCATCTCAATAGATGCAGAGAAAGCTTTTGACAAAATTCAACACCCATTTATGATAAAAACCCTGCAGAAAGTAGGCATAGAGGGATCTTTCCTCAACATAATAAAGGCCATATATGACAAACCCACAGCCAACATTGTCCTCAATGGTGAAAAACTGAAACCATTTCCACTAAGATCAGGAACAAGACAAGGCTGCCCACTCTCACCACTCTTATTCAACCTAGTTTTGGAAGTTTTAGCCACAGCAATCAGAGAAGAAAAGGAAATAAAAGGAATCCAAATCGGAAAAGAAGAAGTAAAGCTGTCATTGTTTGCAGATGACATGATACTATACATAGAGAATCCTAAAGATGCTACCGAAAAACTACTAGAGCTAATCAATGAATTTGGTAAAGTAGCAGGTTACAAAATTAATGTACAGAAATCTCTGGCATTCCTGTACACTAATGATGAAAAATCTGAAAATGAAATCAAGAAAACACTCCCATTTACCATTGCAACAAAAAGAATAAAATATCTAGGAATAAACCTACCTAAGGAGACAAAAGACCTGTATGCAGAAAATTATAAGACACTGATGAAAGAAATTAAAGATGATACAAACAGATGGAGAGATATACCATGCTCCTGGATTGGAAGAATCAATATTGTGAAAATGACTCTACTACCCAAAGCAATCTACAGATTCAATGCAATCCCTATCAAACTACCACTGGCATTTTTCACAGAACTAGAATAAAAAATTTCAAAATTTGTTTGGAAAAACAAAAGACCCCGAATAGCCAAAGCAATCATGAGAACGAAAAAAGGAGCTGGAGGAATCAGGCTCCCTGACTTCAGACTATACTACAAAGCTACAGTAATTAAGACAGTGTGGTACTGGCATAAAAACAGAAAGATAGATCAGTGGATCAGGATAGAAAGCCCAGAGATAAACCCACGCACATATGGCCAACTTATCTTTGATAAAGGAGGCAGGAATGTACAGTGGAGAAAGGACAGCCTCTTCAATAAGTGGTGCTGAGAAAACTGGACAGGGACATGTAAAAGTATGAGATTAGATCATTCCCTAACACCATACACAAAAATAAGCTCAAAATGGATTAAAGACTTAAATGTAAGGCCAGAAACTATCAAACTCTTAGAGGAAAACATAGGTAGAACACTCTATGACATAAATCACAGCAAGATCCTTTTGGACCCACCTCCTAGAGAAATGGAAATAAAAACAAAGATAAACAAATGGGACCTAATGAAACTTCAAAGCTTTTGCACAGCAAAGGAAACCATAAACAAGACCAAAAGACAACCCTCAGAATGGGAGAAAATATTTGCAAATGAAGCAACTGACAAAGGATTAATCTCCAAAATTTATAAACAGCTCATGCAGCTCAATAGCAAAAAAACAAACAACCCAATCCAAAAATGGGCAGAAGACTTAAATAGGCATTTCTCCAAAGAAGATATACAGACTGCCAACAAACACATGAAAGAATGCTCAACATCATTAATCATTAGAGAAATGCAAATCAAAACTACAATGAGATATCCTCTCACACCAGTCAGAATGGCCATCATCAAGAAATCTAGAAACAATAAATGCTGGAGAGGGTGTGGAGAAAAGGGAACACTCTTGCACTGCTGGTGGGAATGTGAATTGGTACAGCCACTATGGAGAACAGTATGGAGGTTCCTTAAAAAACTAAAAATAGAACTACCATATGATCCAGCAATCCCACTACTAGGCATATACCCTGAGAAAACCATAATTCAAAAAGAGACATGTACCAAAATGTTCATTGCAGCTCTATTCACAATAGCCCGGAGCTGGAAACAACCTAAGTGTCCATCATCGGATGAATGGATAAAGAAGATGTGGCACATATATACAATGGAATATTACTCAGCCATAAAAAGAAACGAAACTGAGCTATTTGTAATGAGGTGGATAGACCTAGAGTCTGTCATACAGAGTGAAGTAAGTCAGAAAGAGAAAGACAAATACCGTATGCTAACACATATATATGGAGTATAAGAAAAAAAATGTCATGAAGAACCTAGGGGTAAAACGGGAATAAAGACACAGACCTACTTGAGAATGGACTTGAGGATATGGGGAGGGGGAAGGGTAAGCTGTGACAAAGCGAAAGAGAGGCATGGACATATATACACTACCAAACGTGGGGTGGATGGATGGTGGGAAGCAGCCGCAGAGCACAGGGAGATCAGCTCGGTGCTTTGTGACTGCCTGGAGGGGAGGGATGGGGAGGGTGGGAGGGAGGGAGATGCATGAGGGAGGGGATGTGGGAACAGAGGTATATGTATGACTGATTCACTTTGTTATAAAGCAGAAACTAATAAAAAAAAAAATCCCAAAGGATTTTTTTGTCCGTTTGATTGTTGCAGAATCTTCTAAAAAATTTATACATATATATATATAATTTTAAAAGAAGATTCAAGGGATTTTTTGTTCTAAATATTGAAATATTAGTAATAATAAGAGAAAAGGCTAATACTCACTGACCATTCCTATATGCCAAGCACTGTTATAAATGACATTAATAAAGTACCTGCCCCCATTAAATAGTCATAGAAATTAAGATAATCCAAGTAAAGCAACTTGCATAGTGTCTGACAACTAGGGGGCACAAAATAATAATAAAAATAGTTAAAAGTCTTGTCAGATTTTAATACCAATATTAATTATATTTATCTTGAACAATTAGTTCTCTCTCTCTCTCTCTCTCTTTCATTGCCAGTGTGAACTGGATAAATGGCAAGATTCTCTTTTTGAGCTCAGTTCTACAGAGCTTGGAGGCAAAATTCTTGTGCACTAATAGCAGATTTATTATCATTGTGGTATGCATTTTAAACATCATTCCTGGCTTCATATAGTTTCTTTTTCTACTTCACCCTATTTTAATTTATGCTATCTTGTATTTTATGTGACCATTAAGCTGCCTTAAATCTTTCCAGGAAGAGAGGAATGTATACAATAAGTAATGTTAAAATCAAGTAATAAATAAAGAATATTAACAGCAATTCAGAAAAGAAACAAAATTGACCAATAATTTTTTAAAATATTAAATCTTACTTGTAATCAAAGAAATGCTAATTGAAACAGTAATGAAATGATGTTTTTACCTATCAAAATAGGCATCTTCTATTGATAGTTCTAAATCTTGATGGAAGCACATTAAGACTAGCACCAGCATACACTGCTATTGTAAGTTGTTACAATATGTTCATAAATCAATTTGGCCATTTATATCAAGAGCCTTAAAAGGGTTCATGCCCTTTCACCCTTGACTTCCACTTCTAGGAATCTGTCCAAAGAAAATAACTTGATAGATAACAAGTTATTGCAAAGATTCACTGCAGCCTTTCTCAAAATAGCAAAAACTTGGAAACCACGTAAATGTCCAGCAACAGCACAGTTAATGCATTACAATGTTCCTATGTGCTATAAAAATGCATCCAGTAGAGACGATTTTGAAGCGCTTTTAAAATGTCAAAAAATCAAAATATAATGTTAAGTGAGAAGTTGGGATACAAAACCATATATTTCCAATTTTATAACATGCATATGTACAGGAAATATAACATGCATAGAAGGAAATATAACACAATGTTAACAGCACTGGTATCTGAGCAGTGTAATTACAGAAAATATTTATTTTATTATTTCCACTTCATATTTTCTACAATGTTCATGTATTATTTATGTTATGAGAAAGTGCATAATATGCCAAGTAAGAATGAGAATAATTCAGACATAACAATAGTCACAACAGCAATATTTGCTATACATGCACTCCTGCTGTCTGCAGCATTTCACGTCTAGGTAGAATGAGTTCCTCACTGAGTAGCACTTCCACAGTAAAATGTTTACATCCTTAAGATGCTATGCTTTCACAGAGACTTGAGGAAGCATATTTTCATTCCTATCCAGTTTATTCCCTTCATAGGACTTAACACAAACTGAAATTGTCATGTTATCTATTTGTTTAGTTGTTAACCGTCCCACTGTGTCTTGCTCATCACTGGATCCTCACAGTGTTGGGGAAACAGTAAATATTTTACAAATGTTTTTCAATTAATAAATGAATGAAAAATGGCAGCATCATAGGAATAGGGCTATAGCATTATGCAGGGATTACTTTGTAATCGATCAATCAATCAATCAAATGCTTTTGATAAGACCATACAAAAACGTTCTCATACTAGATGCTATGGAATGAATAAAGCCCCCCAGTAAGGGACAATGTACTGTGATACAAAGAGCAAAATCCTGGTGTTGGGCAAATCTAAATTTGATGTATGTTTGTGTGGAGTTTGGCAGGTTACTTGCCATGGCCTCTGTATCCTCATTTGAGAGGATTACAGGAGATAATGGATGTAAAATATCTGTCTGAAGTTCTTATTCCATCCACCACTAGATTATAAACTCCATGACAGTAGAAATCAGATCTATCCTACGCACCTGTATTCCTAGAGCCTAAGCATATGTCAACCACTCATTCAGATAATGGACTTGGCCAAGAGCCAAAGCAGAGGTGACCAGCATGTGTCCAGCAGGAAAGAGGCAGAGGGCAGGAGCACCTCTCACTTGCAGCTGGAGAGTATACCCAAATGAGTTTCAAATCCAAGAGTGACCCATAGTGTTTGAGCCATGAGATTGATATAAGCAGATTATCAAAGCAAAGAAAACCTAAGACCATGATGCCCATAGTGGAGCCGGGGGTCAGAGATATAGGATCCTTGAATGGGAACATGAGACAGATTAATGCTGCCACAGCCTAGGTGGTTCTGGGTCCCTGGCAGCAGACTGTGGAGTTAGGTCAGAAATATTTAATGGTCCATTAAGGATCAGATACACAGTACATGACACTTAGTAGGAGTTTTGAAAAATGGATATTTCTCTTCCCTTCCTGAATATTCTTTAATTGAAGGAACTTTAAAAAAAAATAAGACTTTGCTAATTCAGGCTGATAAATGGAAAACTGAACAAATGAGCATGCAATCTGTTTATTTCCTTACCTACTACCAAAATAATTTTGAGACGGCATCTTTATAGAATTTTTTAAATAACTGCAGCTTTATTACTTTCAGATACAGTAATTCATACTAACTGCAGCAAAATGTTTTCAATTAGACACTCTGCTGGGTTTTCTTTTTTATTTTTTTATTTATTTTTTTTTTTGCGGTATGCGGGCCTCTCACTGTTGTGGCCTCCCCCGTTGCGGAGCACAGGCTCCGGACGCGCAGGCTCCGGACGCGCAGGCTCCGGACGCGCAGGCTCAGTGGCCATGGCTCACGGGCCCAGCCGCTCCGCGGCATATGGGATCCTCCCAGACCGGGGCACGAACCCGTATCCCCTGCATCGGCAGGCGGACTCTCAACCACTTGCGCCACCAGGGAGGCCCTCTGCTGGGTTTTCTTTAACGAATGTCAAACATCACTTCCTTCATTTGAATACAAACAGAAAACATGTCAAATTTTTGCAAACCCTTCCCTTAAATTAGGGGAAAATTGGCCTATAACTTTGTTTACATTATTAATCTACTTAGCAAGCACTGTCTTTATACATAGATACTTTCTAAATCAATGAATATGTCCTAGGATATCTGTAAATATTCACATATATATTTTGTAGTTATAAACAATTATCTGTATACATGTCTATGGACTGTATGTATGTTCACACACATACATTTATATTATATAAAAATTAAAACAGTTTAAATGGGCACACACATTTGTAATTAGAACAATTACTCCAGATCACTGCTGGACATAATGTGGAAATCACCTGGCTACACCCTTCAACTGCAGGTAAGAGGTGCTCCCACCCTCTGTCTCCATCCTACTGCACTCATCTTGACCACACCTCACTGCTTGGTCTCACAATCATTCAAAGCATTCAGACCATTCCATACTCAATGTTATGGAATGGATAGATGGAGAGCCCTGGTAGGGGGTGAGGTACTGTGATACAAAAGGCAAAGTCCTGATATTGAATAGATAGATGTTTGATGCTAAGTTTGATGGTTTGCCCTCTGAAAAATCTCATTTTCATCCTCAATAAATATCTATGTGGCAACCCCCAAAGGGACTCCTTTTATGTCTAAAATACGTATTTTAGTTCCATTAATAATGTGAATTAAGGTGAATGTTGGATTTTTATGATTTAGTCTCAACTTGACATTTTGGTTCTTTATCAAATCAGAAGCTATGTGATCTAACCACCAGTGTATCCAGTGGCAAGTCAGGAGGCTTAACTGTGAGTTCACTTCTATTATGAACTCAGTCTGGGATATTCAGCCAGTTGGTGCTCATTTTTCCCACTTGCAACTGCATATAAGCCTGCTCCAGCCAACTTGATTGCATTGTGTGTGTGTGTGTGTGTATATATATATATATATATAATATAGATTCAATTGCACTATATATGTAATATTATATAATAATATATTATTATATAATATATAATATAGATTCAGTTGCACTATATATATCATATATATATATACATATAATATAGATGATGTTATGCATAGCTGAAGTTCAGACAGACATCTTGTCAGAATCCATTCATATTTTTCAAACTTGGAAGTGCACTTACCATCACATTTTATCAAAAAGCTGCTGCCTAAAAAATGCCAAAAGACAGTAAAACTTTCACAGTGCCAACCAAAACAGAACCTATCAATGTTTATTTAAGTTATATTTGAACTAGGCTTTTTTCTCATGCATGATCTAAAGATGTAGAATTAATGGAAGTCAATCTTACTGCAAATAAGAATGTAAGTGAAAGTAGGTATATAAATATGTGCATTTCCTGTGGTTTATGTGTTTAAAATGATGATCAATCAGCATCCTGAGGGTCATATATGAACTACTTAGCTTCATAATAAGACCACAGACATAACGTCAGGAATAGGAACTGAAAATATCATCAATAAATAATATAATATTTATTGGACTCCCGCTATGTTCCAGGGACTATGCTAATTGCTTTACATGGATTTTTCTCATTTAAACTTTACTGCATCCATACAAATGAGGAAACAGGGCTAAAAGAAATTAGGTAAGTTATCCAAGGTCATATAGCTAATAATTGGTAGAGGCAGGATTCATTTCCACCAATATCTGACTGTAAATTATTTCCACTCAGTGCTTCATTTATACATGCAGTAAGAATGTCCTCCCCAACCTGATTTACTCCAACCAGCCCTTTCCCCACCCCTGGACTTAGTCTGGGGAAGCTGTTCATGTACAAAGATGATTCAAGGGCAGAGACAGCTGCTGAGGCTGTGACATTTGAATTTGTGCACACACAGTATAGTATGTGACTCAGTATGTGATGACGAAGTGAGAGAGACACAGATCCAGGAAGGATTAACTCCCATCCCACCCTCACAATCAGCATCATTACAACCCTACCCAGGGAAGTGTTGCAGCAAGACTATGCCCTCCTGGGTACTTCATACACTAAGAAGAAGCAGCTTTTTATCTGCAGAGTGTCTTCCATCTACCACCACTGTGGCATAAGGTCACAGTCTCAGATGCTGCCGTGCTCCCCTGTCTCTGCTTCCTGTGAAATGGTCACTTAAGTTCTCCTCTTAGCCTGCTGTTGGAAAGCTCCAAATGAAGCTGTAGTGTCTGATTATGAACTCTGGTGCTAATTAATCTTCCCCCTGTTAAATCCCTCAAACTGGTACTCCACTCCACCTTCAGCACTGCTCAGGTCACATAAATTTTGTTCAAAGAGACTAAATCAGTCTCTATTCATCAAGCTATTGTTTATACTATTAAAGGCTAGACATAATTCATAGTCATTAAGAGGAGGCTGATACATAATGATGCCGTTAACAAAAAAAATGAGCTAGATATATTATATATCATTAAGTAAAAAAAGTAGATTATACAAAATATGTATATAAAATAAGACAGTAAAAACATTCTACTAACATTTTTAGTTTTACTGAATTGGCACTCATGTAAAAGGTTTGCTCACCCCTAGAAATAATGATATCAGAGGCACCTCAAATCTTTCTTCCTGCCACAGGTCCTGAAATTCTCCCATCAGCCATTTCTTTGTATTAAGAAAATTTCCTCCAAAAGGCCCCCCTATATACTCTGCATATATTTTGAGAAAAGACCTGTTCCCTGAAGGAGGGGAGAGACTTCTCTTGGTTTCTTATATGGGTTAATTTAGACTAGATAATTCTGCTTACATAGAGCAAGGAACATATGTACCACTGCACAGTTAGATGAACTTTAGGGAGAAGACACCAACCATCAGGTTTGTGGAACAGATCAAAGGAAAAGGCAGCCAGCACAGCTTCCTGCCAAGATCAGTTCCCTCTATCTCTACTTCTTATAGCTGAGGTCACTTCTCCCTCACGTTCAGGCACAGCCCTCTTTCTTATCTTTCCCCCAACCAGGTTCAGGAACTAATCCCAATTTCATTCAGGGAGAATTTAAGTTGTGCTATCTAAATCATTTCTCCTCAGAAGTGTGGTCCAAGTACCAATATTTTTGGCATTTCCGGGAGCTTGTTGTTAGAAATGCAGAATCTCAGCCCTACTCCATACCTACTAAATCAAAATCTGCATTTTTAACAAGATCCCTAGGTGTTTCATTTGTACAATAAAATTGGAGAAGGATTTAATGTTGTATCTCCATGAGATGATGGATGTTCACTAAACTTATTGTGGTAATCATTTCATGATATATGTAAGTCAAATCATCATGCTATACACCTTAAACTTATACAGTACTGTCTGTCAATTATATCTTAATAAAACTGGAAGAAAAAATTGGATAAATAGATAAATTTCTTTAAAAAGATTGAAGAAGCATCTCTGTTGGTCAGTTCTCACATGAGCGAGCATCAGGTCACTTTGCTCCTGGCCCTTTACCCTTGAATCATGACATGTTCCAGGACTAAACCTTACCTCCATCTTATAAGTGGTGCCTTGCCTATTAACAAGTTTAAGGCTCCAGTCACTTTCATACTGTGATCCTGTTTAGCTCTGGTCCTCTCCCAGCATTGGGGCAATGCTTTGACTCAGAGCCCCAGCCTTAATTTTAGCCCAGCTGGTAGACATCTTGGATAATGGACCTATAACAGTTTAGTTCTTCATGGTCCACCCAGAATTCTCCCTTCCCACTGTCAAACTGACCTATGCTGCTTCTGCACCTTCCAGCCAAACCAGTAGCACAAAAAGTCCATCTTCTAACGAGTTTTGGAAAAGAACCCCTCGCCTCTGTCACTGGTTGATCCTCACTGCCAAGAAGCTCTTCCTTGTGTTGCCTTGTGAGCCTTTTCACGCTTCTTCTTTCCTCTGTGGAGATAACAACCGGCTTATCAGCTTCTTCTTTGAACCATTATTAACCCATTTCTCACCCTGCTCTTCACATCTTATAAATCACTGGACAAATCATTGTTTCCAGCTAGCCTGGAGGAATGAAAGGAGATGCCCGTGTACTCACATAAGGTTGCCATGGGCACAGGCCTGCACTAGTTCTTATCTACAATTGAGCGCTAAAAGAAGAGAAAGTATTACATATAGGAAATACAAGCTTTTAGCCTGATCCAGTGATTTTCTTTTCATTTTTACATGGTTTTAGAAAATGACTATTTTGCTTCACTACTATGACAAATAATAATGATACAAATGATTTTTAAAGCTCTCCATTGCTTCCCAAACGCTTTCACTCCAGCACCTCAATTTATCCCTTATGTCTTTGGGAGGCAGAAAAGACATTTAATAACAGAGAAGACTGAGGCTCGGAGAAGTTAAGTGATTTTTTGAAAGTTCAAGCTGCTACCTGAACCAAAGTTTCCTCATTTCAGATCCATCACAATTTTCAGCACAACGTTCTGCCTCCTATTAAGCTATGTTCAAAAACTTCTTAAGGGCTTCCCTGGTGGCGTAGTGGTTGGGAATCCGCCTGCCAGTGCAGGGGACACAGATTCGAGCCCTGGTCTGGGAAGATCCCACATGCCACAGAGTAACTAAGCCCGTGCTCCACAGCTACTGAAGCTCACGCGCCTAGAGCCCATGCTCCGCAACAAGAGAAGCCACCACAGTGAGAAGCCTGCGCACCGCAACGAAAAGTAACCCGCACTCGCCACAGCTAGAGGAAGCCCACGCGCAGCAATGAAGACACAACGCAGACAAAAATTAATTAATTTTTACAAAAAAACTTCTTAAGCATGCAAGGGTAGGAATGCTCGCAGCTCCCAAAGCTCTGCTTAGCATTTCAGGAATGTAATTTGAGAAAAATAATTATCAGAACAAATAAGAAATTCATAATATGTTCAGTTAATTACCGCTTGAGGTACACCTAGTACTTGCGAATTACCTTAGATTTTTAGATGGATTATGCTTTCAGGGAGCTGAATATTTTGCAGGTCAAATATAAAATCGAGCAGCCAATATACTAAGAGCCAAACTGAAGTCTGAGAATGCAGAATATATTTTGCTTTGTGTCATGTACCAAATGACTAACAGGCAGCAAGGGCTTTCAGGGTTATAATTTTACCCCAAGGTTCTGGTAACTACATGAAATCCTTGAGTGGTTTATGATATCATAAGGTGAAATTATAGCTCCCCATGGGCAAAAGTTGTTGAAATGCTTTCAGCCATTGAGTACCATAACTAGCCTGTCCTCTATAGTAATTATAGGAAAAACTATATTAAATGCCTAGTCATACTGACTAATGACTTTAAATATAGAAATTATTTTTTAAAATGAGAATGGCAGGCAGACAGGCGATTCATTCATCCATCCATTCCATAAATATGTATGTCACCCTATGTCTGCCACTAAGATAAGGCCTGGGGTTACAACAGCAGACAAGTCAAATCCCAAAGCCTCCCCTTGGAGAACTTTCATTCTAGCAGGGGAATCAGACATTAAATGACCATAATTATGAGACAAGCGTTATGATGATGAACAGAGTGCTATGCCAGTATATTACAGGAAGCTTACCAACTTGGGGGTGGGGGGAGCAGGAGACACAATCAGAGAAGGCCTCCTTGAGGAAGTAAACATAGAGCTAAATGAACTCTGAATGATGAAACAGAACTATGAAGGATAAGAGGAGAGGAAAGCTCATTCTTAAGCAGATAATGAGAGTGAGAGAGAAAAAAGAGACCTTGAAAGGAGAACACAGAAATCTAACCTCCTCCCAGATGATGAGAACGGCTGTGTGGATATGCTACAGGAAAAAGGGGGAAAGAATCAGAAAATAATGTAGCCTAGACATTAGCAAGAAATATGCATATTATATTATATATATAATATACATAAGAAATATGTATACACATATATAACATAATGATATATTATATATGTGTATACATATTTCTTATGTATATGTATATTCCATATGCTAATATATGATATATATGTCTTGTTATATATACATTTATAATACATGTTATATGCTTATATATTGTATATGTATATGTCATAATATGTTGTGTATATTTGCATATTATATATGTGTATATCATGAGAAACATAGTATATATAGCACAGTCTATGATATATGTATATTTTATATATGTGTGTATGGATGCACATACGTGCGTGTGTATGTACCAGAACAGAATTTGCAATGAGAAAACACCTAGCCATTTTCTATAAAATGCCTGATCTCCAGTCACAAAAGAAAAGAATAAGGATTTAAAGACTATAGAGATAATATTCAAAGGGTAACTAATCAGGATGATAAGCTCATAAAATATTGTATTGAATAGAATAAAGGTACAAAATTCTAAAAGAGACCAAGAGGTTATTCAGTGTGAAATATTTACCTAATGAAGATGTCATTCATTTTGGACAAGAATGTAAAGATCGTCACCAAGTGGAAAAGCCGAGAAAGAGCTACTGACCATACAAGACAGTTCTCAACAATATTTCAATATCATTGCAAACAATTAATTGTATTATTATTTTAAGTGATAATACAATTTTCATTTGTATCAAACTTTACAATATACCTAATATTTTCTCAGCTTAGTGACTAGGTACATTGGAAGTATTTTAGCATAGGTAAAACATAAATCAATTATCTAAAGTCATACACATAAAACAAAAAACAGCCACAAAAAAGATTATGGGGGCTTCCCTGGTGGTGCAGTGGTAGAGAGTCCACCTGCCGATGCAGGGGACACGGATTCGTGCCGTGGTCCGGGAAGATCCCACATGCCGTGGAGCGGCTAGGCCCATGAGCCATGGCCGCTGAGCCTGCGTGTCCGGAGCCTGTGCCCCGCAACGGGAGAGGCCACAACAGTGAGAGGCCCGCGTACCACCAAAAAAAAAAAAAAAAAGATTATGTTTCAGAATATCAAACTATACCAATAATAGGTGGAAGGGAAAAACAAGTTAGAGACACAAACCAATAGAACAAAGCACTTACTACATACGTGCCCCAAGTTCTAAATAGATATTCTCAGATATGGGAAGAATTGGTTTTGGTTTTATGATAATTATTAGTAATTCTGATCCCCAAAAGTTGGTTTCATTTTTTTTGTCTCAATACTGTGTCATTTACAAGAGACACACTTAAAACAGATCTAAACTAAAGAATTAAAACCACGATTAATATAGTTCAAAAAGTATAGAAATTATTTTTAAATGTATTTTGTCACTTTAGAGTTCATTATAAATTTGAAAGTAGTAAAAGTAACCTAAATATTTATTTCCACTGTGAAAAGCTGTGTGCTAACCAAGCACTACAGTGAAACTCTGAAAATAATGAAATATTTTAACCATTTTTGCACTAAATGCTATAATATGGTTATACAGAGAATCTAGCCTTTGGGAATTATAATTCTTTTACAGTTGTACTCAGATGTCATTCCTGAGACAAGTGGCATGTGATGACTGAAGTTTTAATAGCCATTCATACTTGGAATATTTTATGCATTAATACTTGGAGTAAAAATGAACAGCATTTTCCAAATATAATAACTCAAGAAATAAATGGAGGCATTTGTGCAAATGTTTCATTTTTGAAAATCACCTTGGGCTGAGTCAAACCATGGAAAATTTTAGCTCAAAGGAAAGTTCTACCTCCCCTTAATCCCCCCTAAAAAATCATAAGGATGTGAAAACAGGATTATAATGGAAGCTGTCTTGCAACATTAACTGCAATGTTCATTCCCCTAAAAGCCATAATTCATGGCTGCTCTACAGCCTTTTTCTTTCAGCAATTATGCATATTAGAGGAAAGTCTGAATACATAAAAACTAAATGCTGATAGAAAACGAAGCCTCATAAAAGAAAAGTTTACTTGACCAGTTTGCTTTGAAGGAAAATATGAAAGCCAGTTTGTCCCAGGTGTCCCCTGGTCCAAGGAGGTTGTAAAAAGCACGTAAACCACAGTCACAGGGCATGATGCAAGGCTTACTGCCTGGGATCCCTGATCAACCCACTGGCGGTCAGTCATCCCTAGGGGACTGTGTCTTCAGTGGGAACAGAATATTGGGAACTTCTGGCTCTCCAGGGAATTCAATGCAAAAATTGCTCTTCTAAATTGACAAACTGCTACACAGAACCCCTCAAACCCACTCTTTCCTTTTCTCTTCTCCCTCTCTTATTCGGAGGTTTATGGGGTGACAAAAAATCATCTCATGGGAATTGCCCCATGCCATTTTGCTCATTTTTGTATACAGAGCCTGGTACTTGATAAACATTTCCTGACAAAAATGAAAGACCTCTAAATCCTGTTTAAAGTCAGAAAACTTGTATTTGAATATTGTCTCTGGGAAATAACTGGGCTTTGAGATCCTGGGCAAGTTACTTAAACTCCAAGCCTCAGATTCCTCACCTAAGAAATAGAACTGAAAATAATACCTACTCATAGCCCTGTCTTTATGCAATTATGAGATAATGTGTATAAAATTTCTGAACACAGTGGCTGGCCAGTATCAGTGCTCTGTAATTAACTGTTAAATCTAAATTCTCCAGAGTTGTAGATGACCATAATCCCAGATGACCAGATGAATGAAGAAGAACAGATTATATCTAATATAAGGGCTGAGGATTCACTCTAGCTATTTTTCTCATACCTCTAACATTAGGGCAAGAACAACTGCATCCTTGACTTCTCCAGGAAGAATTACAGCCAACAGTCATGGCATTCAGGATTTATGCTTTGACATACATCTTCAAAATAAAGCCTATGACCATTTCCAAATGGGAAATCTCAGAAGAAGCCCAGAAGTATTACCAAGGAATATGAAATTTATTTGTAGAATTTACAGACTTATAATAACCCTCCAAGCAAGTAGCATAAATTTCAAAATCTGAAGGGAAGACACCACACACACACACACACACACACACTGAATTTAATAAATCAGCCAGCAAGCTATTCTCTGTGCCTAGAGTCTATGTAAGATGTAAAGAACATTACACCCTATTTTTGTTCTCAGAAAATGTATAATCAAGTTAAGATTAAACCCTGCAGTAAAACCAGGAAAGGAGGCGTGTTCACCATTAAGTACGAAGTGAGGATGTCAATATCCCTGACTACCTCACCTGAATTTCTATCTCATCATACCATTTTTTTTCTTTCTTTCTTTAATGTGTCACTATGTGTAATTACCTAGTTTGCCTTTTGTTAATCGTTTTTTTCCATTGGAGTACAGACCTGTCCTATGTTACTCATGGTAATGGTACACAGTATATATACTATATATGTGCTGAATTAATGGATTCTTTGTTCTTGAACCTTCACCTGACCTAGGAATCCTAACTTAGATAGCAGGCAAAACCAAATCAGAAATATGCTTAAAATCATTCAGCAAGAAATTATTCCTTTCTTCTATCATGTTCTTCTACCAATTACTATAATTCTAAAAAATATTAATGAGGACAATATGATGATTTCTAAAAGAGTTCAAAGAAAATCATATTCCCTTCAGAAATACATGCAAATAAACAACTAATTGCTCTGCAATGTGATTAATGAAATAATAAAAATATGCAAAAGGGAGAGGTGGCACCCACAAGGATAGTTAACTCTTTCTTGGGAAGATCAGAGAAGGCTTCTGAAAAGAGATGGTACCTAATCTGGATTTTAAAGGAAGAACAGGAGGAACAGAAATAGGAATTCCACACAAAGGTAACAGCATGTGTAAATGCAAAAAGGCAAAACTGGGCCAAATGACATGAGCACCAGGCTTAGAGGCAGAGTCTTAATTAAATTTCCGGATTCTCATTTATAGTTATTACCACTGTATCAATTTCCTATTACTACAGTAATACCACATAACAAGCAGCCATAAACATCAGTGGCATACAACAAAAAAATTTATATAGCTCACAAGTTTGCAAGGTTTGGCTGACCTAGTACAGGCTTACTTATGTATCTGGGGGCAGGTAGCTGTTGACTGATCTGGGGTGGCTTTAATATTTGCTGGAGTGACCTGGCTCTACTCCACATGTCTCATCATCCAGCAGGCAAACCAGGCATGTCCTTCTCGTGGTGACAGCAGAGGGTTATAGCACAAGCAGAAAGGTACAAGCACTTTTCTGAGACTGTTCTAACATCATGTCTGCTAACATTCCAATGACCAAAGTCAGTCACCTGCTCGGGACCAGAGTCCAAGAGGGAGGGCACTCATGGTGAAATGGCAAAGGAAGTGAATCAAAGAGGGGAGAAGAATTGGAGCCATTAATACAATCAATAGACTGCACCCACTTAATCTCTCCAGAGTTTGGTTTCCTATTCTATAATGGAGAACACAACAATTCCTTCCTCCTCACACCCAGGATTGTTGGGAGAAAATGTATGGAAGGCTTTTTTGAAGTTCTTTAGCTGAAAATAGACAAATACAAAAAAAGACTTACTATAGAAACCTAAGAGGTTGGGGTCACTCTGTTTGAGGCTTGCCTGCCAGCTAACTCCACATTTAGGCTTAAACTCCTATTTCATGTTCATTAAAACAGTAGTCTCAAACAAGTTAGAACATTTTCCAGGCTGTAATCAGAAAAGGACATCTGAATACCAAATTCTGCCCCTTAGAGAGTGAGGTAAGCTCAAGAATATGCATGATGACGACTAAAATATTAGCAATGGCTACTTCTGGAGGAGGCTGTAGAATCAGGAAGGAAAAAGAGCTACTATAATGTTCTACGCTATAAAACTTCTGTTTGCATTTTACAGTGAGAATAGATTCATGTTCTGTTGTGGCATTAGGTAAATGAATGTTTTTTTCATAAAGTGAAACTAGTGAAGTTTTTCCATAATTTCCATTTCAACAACTTAAACATTGATCTGGATATTCAAGGTTGTTTCTGTTCAATTTTCATCCTCAAATATTACCTATTTAGTCGTGCTTTATTTTTATTAATATGACTCGTTATCTCAAAAGTTCAGGAAACTAGGTTCTTGTCCCAACTTTGCCATAATCAAGTCTTTGACCTTGGGCAAGTCATTTAACCCTGATCAACTCTATTTCTTCATCTGCAAATTAAGGATTATGAATTAAATGGTTCTAAGATCACCTTGGGTCTAACATTCTATAGTTCTCAGAAGAAATGGTCTATTTTTTCAGATAATCCCACTTATCTGAAAATTATCCTTCAGAATATGAACCCAAGAAAAGAGGAAGAGTTAATTCAGAGTTCAATAAGTGACCAAATTTTATAATTCAATATTTGTAGTTAAAAATATTTTACTTTTTAATGTACACTGATGTTAACAGATGATCTTAAAACAATCAAATAGCTTCCACTTACAATTACTTCTAAACTGATGAGATACATTTAAATTATCTTTTTAAACTCAGTGTAGATTAATTAACACCATGAATTTTTGGTTCTGAGCAAACTGTTTTTTCTTTCAACTCTGGGCATATTCATTCATCAGACACTTAAAAGCATTTACTGCTACTATCTAGACACTAGAAAAAGTTCCTGGACCTGCTTTTTCAGTTTGCATCAAGCCAGTTTCTGCATATGAATTATAAACTCCTCAATTCACGCTCCTAGTTTGTTTGTGAGAATACTCAAGATAGTGGAATTTAGAACTTGCATTCAGGTTAAATTCTAGAGGCAGCACACAAGTTCAATCTGTTAAATGTGTATATGACATAGTTCCACTTAGCTATCTAATCTTGGTCAAACTGCTTAATCTTGCTGATCCTCATTTTTCTCAACTGCAAACTAAATGAATCATTGCATGTCATTTTTACTGCTGCATGAAAATTTTCTGAAATTTGCAAAAGGAGGAGAAAGAAAATGCCTCCTTAACTCAGCTGACTGCTACCCGCTGGTGCTTGGCTCACAAAGCAAAAACGCTACTTTAGTTGTGCTGCTCTTGTGATTCATTTAACAGGAGCAAGTGTGCTGAACAGAAGAGAAAGATAAGCAAACACCAGCTCACTCATAAACTGGGAGATGGTCTGAAATGGAAAAGCTGGCAGCAAGGCTACAGGCAGGCTGCCCTGGAGGAGGGGGAGTGAGGAGATATCTTCTCCTGGATGCATAGATTAAGGATAGATGCTTGAATCTTTGCAGGCCCCTCCATCATAATGGCTCAATCACTGATTCCCTGAGCACTCTAGAGCAAAGACAGATTGACTCTTCAGCCATGGCAAACAAAATTATTAAATACAGCCCAAGTCACCACCAAGGGTTAGCCTAAGGGAAAATTAAAGCAAGAGGAAAGCATTTCTCTTCTTTCTGTTATTCAGTAGTCTTTCTGCTTGTTGGATGCTTTGCTTTAGCGGATCTCTAAGAGGCTGGTTTCCTGGGGTCGATGCTGCGGGATCACTGACCTTTAGGCTAAACCTCCTACTGTACCTTTGCATCCAGCCCACCCTGAATGAAGGCCCAATTGGACATACTTTAATATTTAATTATTCTGTTATATAATAAAAACTGGCATTAAAACAAGTCCCTGTGCCATAAGGATTTGGGTAGAGTTGTGCCAAAAAGCTTACATCGCTAGACTGCAGGTAAATTTATAGCTGTTTTCATTCATTTGCATTTAATCAGCCCAGAATTGCTGAGTCTAGGTTCAGCAAGCACCTTACTGCCTGCTCAGTCTGCAGGGTACAGTACTGCTGGTGATGCGCAATGACTCAAGTGAGAAGTTTGAGTTCCACAGCCCACAGGTCATTTTTCACCTTGAAGTTTGGCTAGATAGCAAGTCAATTATATAAACAAAAAGACAGGGCTGTTCTGATGCCATGAGCTGAATGGAATCCTCCCATTTTCTGTAAGACGTGTCGGTTCTGGACTCAGCTGACCTGGTTCAAACTTCAATTCTGTCACAGTGGAATTACATCTTTAGAGGAATTATGGTTCTAAAGTAATTGCACTGTGATCATAATTACCTTTGAAAATCCCATTAAGACAATAATTTTACCTGTAGCTGGGTTCTAGAGTCAGCTGATAAGTGGGTATAACAACAGCATGGGCTGAAGAGCCTGGGGAAAGTTATTTCAACTTTCTGAACTTGCCCACAACCATGAACTAGAGCTATTAACAGAACCTATCTCATAGGGATATAGGAAGGCTGAAATGAGATTTTAAGTATGCAGGGTCATGCATGTAATCAACACAACAGATAGCTACTAGTATTAAGAAGTTGTTAGGGACTAATTAAGCTCCCCCATTGGCTGTTGGGCTACATGTACAATGGCTGAACTCTTTCAGTTAGCCGCTTTACATATAAGGGAACTGAGTCTCACAGCAATTAAGAGAATAGCTGGTAAAGCCAAAAACTTTTGTGCTATGTATAATGGTAGTCAAGAGCATAAGTAATGGAGCCACACAGACTGCCCAGTTCTGTCATTTACTGGCTCCATAGCTTAGACAAGTTAGTTAGTTGCTCTGTGCCTCAGGCTGCTCACCTATAAAATGGATATAATGATAGAACCAACCTCATATGATTGTTGTAAGGATTATAAAAGTTAATATGTCCAAAGTATTTAAACAATGCCTGGCACAGGGTGAGCTACATCATCATCATCATCACCACCAATGCAATTATTATTATTCTATGTCTCTGTATTTGGAAACACCAGTAGCGTTACAGTACCCACAGTGAAATAATTAATCTGGCATATAAGGGAGAAATGGACATAGCTCCAAAAGAGCACACAGCATAAAATGGGATTTGAAGGGGATTTTGAATAAATTGGAATGGTCTCAGTGAACTGAAAAGGGGAGCCTGCTCCAGATGAATAGAATGACACATTAGACCAGGGTCAGAGAAGAAGCAAAACAAAGTGAATTTCATCAAAGAAAGGGAACAGTCAACAAAGACAGAGATTGAACATTTGTAGCAGAATAGCAATAATTCCCCTCTAGAAATCCTATAATATCTAGCTTTTAGACACTACAAAGACCATGATAATAGACCCTACCCTTGCATGACTATACATGAGACAGAGAAATACCAAGGACTTCCAAAGGCCTAGTAAATGAATACCATAGTGCCATTTATGGATGTTGCTGAGCAAATTTAACTCAGGAAATTATTTTTTAGAGGAGGACATAAAGACTGGAAACTTGTGGTTTCATAAATAGTAGATGGGAAAGTGTTGTTGAACATAGCTTACTATAAAGAAACAAAGAACAATTTTTCTTATCAGCCATACTCATTTGGGGAGGGGATTATACATTCAACAGGATTCTACTTGGGCCTGAGTTCAGGTTTTTCAAGCTCACCTCTGCATTATTTGTGTGACCTGGAGCAAGTCTCTTGTTCACCTTTTTCATCAGAGCATAAGTCTCCTTATCGTATAGATCAGGAAGTAGTACAGTGGAATTTTACATACAAAGTCTCTACAGTCCGACTAAGTTCAGAACCTTCCTATATTGGCTGAGCAATCTTGGGCAAGTTATTTAAACACATACCTTACTTCTTATGTGAAAGTTGGAGATGATAATAAATAGCTCATAGGGTTGCTGTGAGGCTTAAAATATACAATCCATGTTAAAGTTTTAGCACAACGCTTGACACATAGAAAGTTCTTAATAAATGCAAGACATATATATATAAATGAATGGACTAAATGATCTCTAGCATCTCCTGCAGCTACTCATCTTCCCTGTAGTCTGGACTCCTTATTTTTACAGCCTCCCCGACTTTGATACCTCTCTTCAAGTTCAGTCCCTAGCCCCCACCTGTAACCCAAGCAGAGTGGAAAAAAGAAGCATTAAGATGGCCAGTGTGGCAGCAGAGATGTGGGTGAAGATGTGGTGATGCCAGCAAGGGGAGGAAGGAGCAGGGAGGGCTCAGTTCTCCTACGGCCACTCCCAAGACAGCTAGGTACTGAACACAAGTATTGGACCCCCAGGGATTCAAGGATCAACGTGCTTGTTTTAGCGAGCTTGGCCGATCCATCAAGCTTGTTTTAACCTTTTATGAACAGAACACCCACAATAACAAAAAATGATATTAGCTGGGTTTTTTATTATTATCATTATTATTACACATTCAAATAGATAGATTTGTTGGGTGGAACACAAAGGCATCCTTCCTATACAGAAGATACGCTTCAAGAGAAATGATTTCCTTGTCACTGGAGACATTCAAGCAGAGACTTAACAGGCAAATAATAGTGACATTATAAGTAAAGCCTTGCTACTTAACATCTGGTCCATGAACCAAGGTATCAGCATCACCTGGGAGCTTGTTACAAATGCAGATTCTCATGCTCCAACCTAGACCTAATGAGTCAGAATCTACATTTTGAAGAAAGTCCAAGTAATATATTTAGCTTTGCTATCAAAGATTCAAGCATCAGTGAACAGAGTAGATGACTTTTAAAGCCCCTCTGAACTCTGAGACCACTCTCTATTATACAGTCCATAGGTTTTAACTGGACATTATATTGGCACAGGGAGGAACTATGGTCCCAATACCTAGTATATCCCATTCCATTGATGAAATTAAGAATGGCCTTTTCCACCCACCTCCAAAGGACATTTTACCAGATCTAGTGACTACATTCCACTCATACTTAAGTAACAATCTCAGATAACCACAAATGTAGAGCTTAAATGAAAATACTCAACATTGAGATTGTTTTTGAATCTAAATCATCGTATCTACCATGGACAGAGCAGTTTGATTATTTCTTGAGTTTGCTTCCATCTTGTTTTGAGCCACTTCCCTGCTTTCTGCAAAATGTCTGATTATTCTCCACACAGGTGCTCTGGGTAGAGTTCAGTATTCCATTAATACTGAACAATTCACATATAAATACGTGGTTTAACCTTAGATATTTCTGCAAGGCCTGAAGAGGCTGACACAAATGTAAACAGAATTGGAAGAGCTGGTGAAATATTTAGCTGAAACTTTAAAGAAATTTTTCTCTCTCTGGAACTTCCTGGTGATGCTTGTAATGCAGCTCAACTGCTTTAGCTCTTTGTATACTTTTATCCTCCCTCCTGGATGCAGGCTTTCTGACATCCTTGGCTCTTTGAATTACACACCACATGGACATAAAGGGCAGACTATGCTAGTCCATCCAATTGCATCAACAGCTTCTTAGATCCCTTTTCTGATTCTATTATTCTGTGACTGCTCAGTAGCTCATGCTTTTTTTTTTATTGGAACTCACACATAGAAATAAAAAAGAACATACTGTTTTGAAAGAATTAAGAATTAAAGGAAAATTTTTAATGTTTAAAAGGAAAGAAAGACAACATGAAGTGTGACAAAAGTATCTAATTTGTAATGTATCTAACCTAAGAGAATTTGTGTTAATAATGAAGACTTATTACACCAATACTTATCAAACATCTGCTCTGTACCAAGCACCGTGTTTGCTGCATAATGATGATGATGATGATGAGAGTAATAGCAGCTAACATTTGTTGAGAACTTATGACTACACGAATGAGACAGGCATAGGCCCAACCCTCATGGAAGCTTATAAGCTAGCAGGAAAAACAGACATTGAACAAATAATCCCAAATGTTATTAATGCAATACGAAATTGCAGGGTACAATGGGAGGGTGCTACAGGTGGCCTAATCTAGTTTAGGGGTCAGTGAAGTCTTCTCTGAGGAAGTGACATTTTATTTTTTTTAACTTTTTATTTTATATTGGAGTATAGTCAATTAACAATGTTGTGATAGTTTCAGGTGCACAGCAAAGTGACTCAGTTATACATATACATGTATCCATTCTCCCCCAAACTCCCCTCTCATCCAGGCTGCCATATAACATTAAGCTGAGTTCCCTGTGCTATACAGTAGGTCCTTGTTGGTTATCCTTATTAAGTATAGCAGTGTGCACATGTCAATCCCAAACTCCTTAACTATCCCTTCCCTCTACCCTTCTCCAGGAAGTGACATTTTAGAGTTAGCTACACAAAGGGAAGTTAGGGTTGAGGAGATAGAGCATCCCAGGCAGAATGAAGGCTATGGGCAAGAGCTCTGATCAAGCAAAAAGTATATGTTGGAAGAACTGAGAGAACTGGCTAAAGCTTAGAGGCCAGGGGGAGAGTGGGGAGAAGAGGCTGGAGAGAAGAAGGCAGGAGAAGGATCATGCTGAGGCCACGTGAGGAATTTCGACTCCATCCCAAGGGCTATGGGGAGCCATTGATAGGTATTAAGCAAGTGAGTGACATGATCAGTTTTGCACTCTAAGAAGATTACCCTGACTGGATTGGAGGGGAAGAGAGGGAATGTGCAGGTGGCTTGGACTGGAGAAGTGGCAGTGTTTGTAATACATCTCCAGGTTAGAGTGGGGTTCCTGTCGGACTAACAAAATTCTTCCTCCCATAGAACCTAGTTATTTATGTTAATGTTGAAGGAAATTTCCATTCTCAAAACTGCTCCTTCACAGGCATGAGAGCCATGTCAGGGAGATGTGGGAGCCCATGGGCAAAAGGCAGCGGGAAAACATGAAAAGGAGATAACACAAAGGGCTAGCTAGTCCTCCTCTGGAATTCCGAGCTTTGATCTGCTGGTTCACAACTCCCTCCAGTGTCTTGGGAGGGAGTGCTGTATTGATGCACTCAGCAAAGAAAAGAGGCCCAGAGTTTGCCTAGAAATAGTTCGTGGGCCATAAAGATAGTGTCACAGCATAATGTGAGAAAATGGACTTCTAAAAAGGATTATTTTCATGTGTAAGACAAAAGTATTCTAATTACTGACCAGGACCCTTTTACCTTAAAAGGAGGGTTCGTTTCAAAAGCTTGAGTTGTAAGCTATATCATTAGTCCCTTTTGTGCTTAGTGGGATGACAAAGCTCTCATCTCCCTGTGGTTCAAAGAATCTGTCAGTCATTCATCAAGCATATTATTGAGCAACTACATGGTGAAAGGCATTGGAATACAACAGTTAATGTTTTACATAGACTTCCAGTCCAGTGAAGAAGCTGAAAGTCTAGACATTAAACTATTACACAATTAAATTTTAAAAGTGCAACTGTAATAAGTTCTACAAAAGAAAGGTATGCGTGCTATGAGGGCTTAGGAGAGGAGCATCTGGCCTAGACAGCAAGTTAGGGACGTGATTACTGAGCTGAGAATAGAAGGATGAATAGAAGTTAAATGGGTGAAGAGAGGATAGAAGAATAGTGGTAAAATTAATTGATTTGACAAACCTGTACAGAGCCCTTATCAGGTGCCAAGTGTCATAATAGGTAACTGTGGTCCACAAATGAATGAAACCTGGTCTGCATGTTAGGGAAAAGAATAAGCTGAATCTTGCTAATGGCTAGCTATGAGAATTTGATTATTAATTTGCCCGAACCTCAGCATCTTAATATGTAAAATAAGAAAATAACATCTATCTTGCAGGATTATTGTGAGAATTCAAAATGTGCAAAGCCCTGAGCTCACTGCCTGTCACATCAGTAGCAAGTTCTGTAATGACCAGACCCAGAGTCAGTATGACATAGTGTCAGAAGCTCTGTTCATGGTGTTCAGAGCTCACTATTTTCCATCAGACTATCTGGGTTCAAATTCCAGATCCAATGTTTACTAGCTCTATGACCTTGGGCAAATAACAAACTTTCTAGTCTTTAGTTTCTTTATCTATAAAAGGAAGATAAGAGAAATACCTCATAAGTTTCTTGGGAGGCTCAAAGGAGATAGGCATGAAAAATGTGAAAGATGGCTAAATAAGTACCTAGCCTACATATTCTGTATGTTCAAGGTGCTGTATCAGCACAGATAAATAAGCAGTAAATTATTTTTGTTTTTGTTCTTCCTGGATAGGAGGGTGAAGCTAGATAAGGCCAAAGACTTCATACAGAGAGTCTTGTTCTAGGCCTTAAAAAATGAATAGGTGTTGGACAAACAGAATGCTGATAAATTTGCCTTGCTCAAGCCGTAGAGCTGCAGTTTGCTATTGTGAGAGCAGCCTAGGCCTAAGGCTTAAGGAGAATATTTTAAAAGACTAGTGAGTTCATTCTAATAAACATCTTCTCTCCATTTGCTGCCATGAGCTGGAAGGCAGGGTGATGTGGTCAGTAACAGCGTGGGCTTTGAAGTCAAACAGACATGGGTTCTAATCCAGTCCCTTCTACTTATAGCTGTGTGATCTTATTACTTTTATTACTTACTCTTACTTATTACTTACTATATTTCTCTGAGCTTCAGTTGATTAATCTTTAAAAAGGAAGTATTAATAGAGCCCTCTTCATAAAATTTTTATGAGGATTAATCAAGATAATGCAGGTAAACATCATATTTGGCATATAATATTTAATAAATGTTAGCTATTATTATTATTGATGCCTCATTAAGGTTATGCTGGCATAAAACATTAAAATTTGTTCAGTGTATGGAACACAAGGGTTTACCATATCACCTGCTCAACAGTGGGATATCCAAAGAAATACCACAAACCAGGTGGTGAGTCCCTTTGTGGCAATGATTGCAGGTATTTACCTTTGTGGGCCCAGTAACTTTGAAAATTATACAAAGCTCCCCCCCCAAATATTGAATAAATTAACGAGAGATTTATTTCACTGATTGTAAAATAAAGGTTTTTTTACTTACAAACATGAGGCATGTTTCTATAAACAATCTATAAATAAATAAATACACCTGTAGTTTCACCATCAATGGAACAACCATCATTAATATCTTGATATATTTTTTCCAAGACGTGTGTGTGTGTGTGTGTGTGTACGTGTACATATATGATATCTGTGGGGGGGCTCACAGCATTTAAAATAATTATATACATATTTAATTTTGATCAGACCATACAAAAGCTTTTTCTCAATTTGTCATATGAGCATTTGCTTTGTTTTATTAAATATGCTTCACAAACATGATTTATACATTAGATAACATTCTATAAGGATGTGGCATATAATTTATTTAACTATTGCCATATTGTTAGACCTTGGGTGTGTGTCAAAACTAATTAATCTTCAAATATAAGTTATTTGTTACCAAATTCAGTGATTTCTTAACCTGTAGGGGCTATAAACAACTTGAAAACCTAATTATTTAAAAAAATATGAAACTCTGTACTATCTTACTTATAGAAGAAAATTACAAACACATATTTACATAAAATGTTGCCTAGAATTTCAGGAGACGTATAAACTCCATGAAGCCCATCAGTGAATTCCTATCCCCAGGGCCTCAGTCAGAACCAATGATATCAAATATGTTAACACGAAGCAGAACAAAAAAGTTAAAGAACTGTAACATAATTGTGGAGAAGTATAATCTCTAATATACTGCTTACTACAGTACATTCGACTATTTTCATAATACAGCCCAATCCCAGTTCATTCTTATATTTTAAGTAAGTCTAGATTCTATATTAACACTTCTGTACAACTTCCATGAACTATACTGCCTCATGTGCTGTATCCTTATCATCCTTAGTGACAGAAAGCTTCTACAGGACTCCCAGTACACTGCCTCTCCTCACTGTGAGGTCTTACATTCTGGAGAACTGTGCCATTACTGGATCTATTCCGGCTACCCTCCTGCTCTGTTGCTCCTAATTGTCTTACATACCATTCCATTTGAGCAAATATACAGCATGACTGGTAATACAGTTATTTAAAGGAAAGAGATCATTTTGTAATTACACCAAAAACAAACTCAACAAACTTAAAATATACTGCAACATAAAGACCAATAAACATAAAAGAGATGTATTCACTCTTTGGGGTCATGTATATTTCAATCTCAGGATGCAAGGTTTTAACTTAGCCTTTGTGTAGTTCTAACCAAGGAAAGGCACAATCTTTTATTATCTTAACTTTATGCTTTGTCTGACAAGCAATTTTTAATACCAAGTTTGATTCTACACACCGTTTTATAGTTTCGAAAGAATTCTGACAGGTTCTCAATATAAAGGAGAAAGCTGTTTTGTACTTTGTGTTTGTTGTTTTCATCTGTTTGCTTCTTAAGACAGAACAATTATTTATGTGAAGATACAACAGTTACTGATGTGAAAGCTTGTATGAAAGAGCATGTACACATGGCACATGGAAATTTGTTTATGACTGTGTGCATTTGAAAAATCCTAAGTCATCATTAGATTCCAAAGAATGATGGAAAAGAACATTTTGAAAACAACTCTAAGAATAATTTATATTAAAGACACTTCTTTTTCTGCCTCATAGCTACATCATCCCTCTCAAGGTTTCCGCTTTGGAACTGTCCGGGAAAGCAGTGCTGAAGATTATGTGAGGCAAAGCTTCCCAGAGATGCATGAGTATATGAGAAGATACAATGTACCAGCCACACCCAATGGAGTGGAGTATCTGAAGTGAGTGTCAACCTCTTGCATCCAAAAAGTCCTCAATGAAAAAGAAGTCTTGCTATTGATGTAGTGTTTGTCGGTTTTTTAAAATGATAGCTAAATATATCCATTGTGTGTTCAGTAATATCTCACACCATGTGAGATCCAGGAGGCAATGTGGAATGTGTGCATTTAATTATGTGACCTAGTTTACTAGTTCCTGCACAGTCCCAAGTTGGCCGTAGCTTTGATCAAAGTGCCAGTGCAGTCATTAGTGTAGCAGATGGTGGGGGAAGTAAATGTTGGTTCGACATCACTTGGGAAAACAATGGTGCTGAAATGATCAAACACTCAGGGAATGTGGCCAGAGGATAAAGTACCCCAAAGCAACCCTTTCCTTCACAGTGAATCTCTAAGCATGTGGACTGTCTCCTCTTATCACAAGGAAGTGGACTTTATCTTAGAGCTTTCCTGTAGAAAGAAAATAAGATAAAAGGCAATGATTCCCATGCCTGCATCCTTCTCATCGGCATTTATGAGAAGCAATCAAGAGCAATCACATTACCATGGCAGATTATCAGAGCCTGTAATTCAGTGAAGCTGAATGCAAAAGAGGTTGGTGCAGTTATGGGTCTGCTCATCTAGTCTGCCTGGGAGAAGGGGATGAATGGCTCCTGATAAGCACCACAGCATGCAGGCAAGCAGTCCTCTCCCTCCTGCCTGATGGTCTCAGGACAATGACATACATTCAAACTCCAGTCCCTAGAATTGTGCAGCACCAGGAAACTGGTTTCTCTATTGTCAAACACAATAATCTCCCCAAAGGACAACAAGACTTGGCACCTCAAATCTTTTTTAAGAAAGGGAAATAAATAACTTTATGGGACATAGGGGCTCTGTGTTTCTCAAGTTCTAGTAATCAGCCCCTAAAACAATTTTATGGACTAAGCTAGAGTCTAGAAAGGAAGCCTTGTGTTCTCAGATTTGCAGAGTTATATAGTGTTGAAGCACTATGAAATGGCACTTTCAATTTTGCAAGAACATTAAAACATTAGAGTCTCTCTCTGACACAGAGTTTAGTGTTCCTTTGCCTCCCAGTTCCTCCTCTTTATCCTCTCCTTTAGGGAAATGCATGGCTGAGAAAAAGAATCAGATGTCAGGGAGACGGCGATGGCTCCCCGCTAGATAGTAATGGCTGACAAACTGGGCCCTTATGGCAGTGTGAAAGGGTGAGATAAGCCACTGCTGCAGTCTCCAGTTCCATTCCACTCAGGGTATTCATTTATTCTGGAGGCTTCATCTAGAAGGCCCAAGTGCTCAGAGTTGGCCCTCCTCTAGCCTGGGGAGAAGAAATTGTTAGGTAGGAAAACAGGCACAGATGAAGGAGCCGAGTTCCAAAAGAAGCAACTTGTCCATGGAAATACAGCTAGCAAGTGGCAGTGTCAGAACTAGAACCAGGTCTCTAGAATCCAACCACTGCTGCAGGCTAGTCTGGAAACCAAAACCGGAAAGTAGGTCCTTGGTGTTCAAAAAACAGTCCATGTTTCAGCAGCATCCGTGTACCAGATAGCATTTGGGTGCATGTGAGAAATGCAAACTCTCAGGCCCTGTCCCAGAATCTGCATTTTAAAAAGCTCCCCAGGTGACTCATAGATTGAGGTGAAATTGGAACAGAGCTTACCATCAATGCCCTCTGCCTTCTTCTCTCTGGGCTTCTCTCTCTACTTTTGGCCCAGATAAAGCCTATGCTCTTAGCCACCACTCCAAACAACCAGTCTTCAAGTTACCCCCTGACATCCCAGTGCGCTGACCTGCAAGCACAACCCTTGGAGTCGCCCATAAAGACAGGTTCCTGTGTTAAACCTGTCCCTCCCCTCTCCCATCAGAATTCCCCTGGGCTTCATCCTACTCATTTAGGGCCCTGCTTTCTGAGGTGACAGTATTCCAATAAATTAATCCCCAGTAAAGTATTAATTACTTTTAGTATGTTTATATCTGACTGGTTTTTGTGGTATATGTGTTATTAAATGAATGCTCAAAAAGACAGCATGATTTTATAATGGGAGAAACAACTGTAGGCCATGGCCATGCCAACTATTAGGATGATTCAACCAGTCTGTAAGGTCCTTATACCTGGATCAAACACTGCCACTTCCTCACCAGTGACTCAGGGCCCCATGGGAGTCTGTGAGCTAATTGCTTCTTGCCTTGCTATGCAATAGAAACCTGCCATAGATAACTGCACTTTGCAATTCAAAATCATGAGGAGTTATTTAGGGATACCACTGAGATGGACCTCTGGAAATACTGGTTAGAAAAACTGAGCCCTAATTTTTTGTATTGTTATTGCTGCCACAAATATTTGCAGAGTATTGGTAAATGGTAACTTGTTCCTGTGTAGCTCACAAGGTACATTCTGGTACTGTGAGCGTCAAGATTTGACTGGAGAAGCACCTTTCAGCTTGATTTTTATCTTACTGCCAGGATTCCATTAAGGTTCCTCATCTTCAGCTTCCAGGAGACAATTCTTATCCCCAGCCCTTTTAGAAGCTTCCTACAGCTCTGGACCTGGGATATGTTTTTCATTTTGGCTAAAGTTAAACATAGGCCTCACTGTAACTTAAATTCAATAACCCTGGAAAAGGGATTTATTTTGAAGTGCCTATTTTACCTCCTAACAGAGTAGACAAAGGAAGCAATGGTCATTGGCACCAAGAAGGGATGTTGACCTACTTAATGTGTGTCCATGTGTGGCTCAGACAAAGCCATCAAAAAGGTACTTGCTGCTCAATGATGAATCTTAGAGATGTCTAAGGGTGTCTTTCTCTTTTAGATTTTTGATGGGCCCTAGCCATGTTCTCCTCTGAGTTTAGAAGCTACTCCTATGTATTGAATTCCAACAGCCTCATTTTTGGCTCTAAGAGAGGAATGACTGGACCCAGATGGAATAGAGAAGAGCTGTTCTCTTTGCCAAGCTGTTTGGACAGCACTGAGGGTCAGAAAGCCTTTATTAAATGGATATATGTCCTGTATCTTTCAAAAAAAAGTTTGAGGTAGCTGAAAACAGAGTCATTGCATACACCTTAAACATTTCCCTTTGAAACTCATCCTCCCTTGCCACCTTTGTGAGTGGAGCTCAGCCAGTGCTGACTGCCTTCCTTGGGACCATCTCTGTGTCTATGTCCAAAGACTGGGGAGAACACATGGAGGATGCACAAGGATGTCTGCTGGCACCTTGAGCCCAGCCCACAGCCGATTCACTGATATAGTCCAGAAACAACTGCCTTTAAATGATTTTTGCCTGAACTGCCTCCTGGGATGGGAATGAAACATGAATCTCTGGAGATATATTAATAAATCAGATTACAAAGATCTATTACATATGCTTCCCATTCCATTTATTGAACACCAGCCTATGAACTTTAAAGAGACCTGAACTCCCTTTTCACCAAGAGTGCTGGATCTCTTATTTGCCCTTCCTTAATATGTACTCCCAAATATGAAATAATGCCTGATCTCTGAAGAATATGATAGTGATCATGACAGAAAGAATTAAGAATTTTCACACACTGATTAATGAGACCCCCAGCTCCAACATTTACTGGCTATGTAGACTGGATTAAGTTACTTTGACTCTTTGAGCCTGAATTTTTCCATCTGTTAAAATGGGATACTACCACCCCCTTCAAGGTTATTATAAGGGGTAAAATGTATGGAAAACAATAAATACAATGCTTACACAAAGAAGTCATTCAGTGATTGTAAGAGAAATGAACCTTGACTATTTACCTTCCCATTCAATTCATAGTCGCTCTGGTTTTGTTGTTGGATTTAGAATGAAAGAAACTGGTAGATGAATCCACTGGAAAGATGTCGTGCTCTCTTATAAGAGTGTCTGTTTCCCCTGGTCTATTCTCTGCAGGTCAGTGAGATGTCAGCAAGGCAGAGCCAGCAGCTGCCCAGCTTGTACTGCCCTTATTGTCCATTCCCTAAACAAAAGCCAGCTGTCAGCCTTAGTGCTTCCTGTCTATTAATGAATCATTTTTCACTTTTCTTCTCTTCGCCTTAAACATAGGAATGATCCAGAGAAACTAGATGCCTTCATCATGGACAAAGCCCTTCTGGATTATGAAGTGTCAGTAGATGCTGACTGCAAACTTCTAACTGTGGGGAAGCCATTTGCCATGGAAGGTATTAATCAGTCATTCTTGATTCACTTTTACTCGGAATGTGCTCAGTTTGCCAACCTAGCAAGTCACAAATGCCAATGTCAGAGGCAAAGAGCTATTCATCTTCCCTTGCTTTCATTTTCAGCTCTTAAGCACTCAGCTATTAAGTTGCTGAAGTTAGGTATTTATTTTCTACCTACTCCACAAACATATTGTTATCCAATTGTTAGAAAAACAACAACCAAAACGCCATTGTTATCCCAACAATGTTGCTTTAGATATCTGGGGATGGTGACAGTGTAATAAATAGGGAGTCCAGTTTTAACTTAATCTGTATTTTCTAATGTCCAAATCCTGTAATGAATCTGATGCTAAAACTAGAATGATTGCATTACAACTGGAAGGGCCCCAGTGTTGATTTAATCCAGTCTACTCAGTTTTATCCACAAAAAAACCCAGAGACATTTTATCACTTTCTCATAATCACACAATTAGATGATAATACTGGAATTAGAATCCAAATCTCATGGTCCTTAAATAAATGTTTCTACTAGTTGAAAAATAAGTAGAAAAAAATCAGCTTTTGTGGTTTAGTAACCTCTAAGAGTCCTAAACAAAACCTTGTTTGGGACCTTGAGTTTGTCTTTCTTCCCACTGGCAGCAAATTTTTGCTTTCAATTTGGTCAACCAATCAATCAAACTTTGGGACCAAAGAAAGATTGCTTTGTCAGTAGCTCCTTGCATTCTGGACAACAGTTGATATACGGAGCTGGTAGTTTGAACCAGCAAATTTCACATCTCCCAGTTCCCAGCTTCCCTCCTCTGACAGTACATGCTGGTTCCCAAAACAAGCCATACTCACTTGTCAGAAAGCACTTTGACTTGAAACAATCCCACGGGGGTGCCCAAGTCCTACTTCCAGAAAACTATACTTTCCTGTATGTAAATTAGTATATCGAGACTATTCAGATTCCAATTCCCCACCCACAGTTGGTCCCTGTCTCCCCTAAACACATCAGCAAATTTTTTACTTCAGTCTTCGTTTTTGTGATGAATGAGAATGTAAAAGCTGATGCGGTTTCTTCGAGCCTTCTCCTAAGAGAAATCAATCCCCTCTCCAGGCAATGCTACCTCCACCTGAACCAGGAATAGAACTCAGGAAGAGAGAGATTTAGTGGTAGGGATCTTCTATTAAGATGACAGTCTGACACAAGAGAGAGGAGATATGGAGATATATGTATATGTATAGCTGATTCACTATGTTATAAAGCAGAAACTAATACACCATTGTAAAGCAATTATACTCCAATAAAGATGTTTAAAAAAACATTACCATATGACCCAACAATCCCACTACTGGGCATATACCCTGAGAAAACCATAATTCAAAAAGAGTCATGTACCACAATGTTCACTGCAGCTCTATTTACAATAGCCAGGACATGGAAGCAACCTAAGTGTCCATCAACAGATGAATGGATAGAGAAGATGTGGAACATATCTACAATGGAATATTACTCAGCCATAAAAAGAAACGAAATTGAGTTATTTGTAGTGAAGTGGATGGACCTAGAGTCTGTCATACAGTGTGAAGTAAGTCAGAAAGAGAAAAACAAATACCGTATGCTAACACACATATATGGAATCTAAAAAAAAAACAAAAAAGTCATGAAGAACCTAGGGGTAAGACGGGAATAAAGACACAGACCTACTAGAGAATGGACTTGAGGATATGAGGAGGGGGAAGGGTAAGCTTTGACAAAGTGAGAGAGTGGCATGGACATATACACACTACCAAATGTAAAATAGATAGCTAGTGGGAAGCAGCCGCATAGCACAGTGAGATCAGTTCAGTGCTTTGTGACCACCTAGAGGGGTGGGATAGGGAGGGTGGTGGGGAGGGAGACACAAGAGGGAAGAGATATGGGGACATATGTATATGTATAACTGATTCACTTTGTTATAAAGCAGAAACTAACACACCATTGTAAAGCAATTATACTCCAATAAAGATGTTTTAAAAAAAAGATGATATTCTGATGTAGCAGGGCACAAAAAGAAAAGAAAAGCCAAAGAAAAACTAGAAAACCAAAGAACATTCATTATATAACCTCATTTTGATGTAACAACGGGAAAATTCCCATTTTTCGTGGCATCTAGGGATATGGAAGAGATGTTACTTTTTTTTTCCTGTCCTAGATGCACTGGGTAATTGAGGTCCCTTTTGCCATTAGCAGCTGTTAACAATGAATTATTTGTAGTGGGCAAAAGAATGAAGGACTCTAGTTTCCACCTTTGTCTTAGGGGCCAACACTATCTTGTCAAAAGGCAGTGGTGAGATGGCTTGTTGGCCTCTGCTAGACCCCAGTGCCAGATGCCACACAATGAACTCCCCACTGGTTTCCTGTTTACATTTCCATCTGTGCTCCTGAGACTTGGTGTCTTGCAGTTCCCATCATCTCCAGATACCACGTTGTTTTCAAAGGGGATAAATACAAAATGGCGCAAGGAAGTGCTCTCTCTGCAAGAGAGCAGAGAGACTACAGATTTGAATACAGAGAACAGTCTCATCATTATTGGCTTATTCTAAAAAAACCATTGCAGGTTTATTCTGGGTGAGGTTCAAATCAGAAATTTTAATTCAATACTACCTCTGTGAACAAGTTCACAACCTAAAAGCAGAACTTTGTAAAATACAAAGGGAGGACACATAAGTTAAAAACAACTTGATAGAGATACTAGTAAGTCTTGATTGATGCTTTTAACAAAAATGTTAATCTCATAGATTTTTATGGAATATTTCTCTCTTCATGAAAAATTTTTAAACTATTATATGCTTTCCTTTAGCAACATTTAGGATTTGTGAACTTATGAAAATCTGGACTTTATTATTAATTAATTAGACTTCATAGGCATAAATATATCATAAAAGCAATTTATGAATAAGTTTTACCCATTTAGCTTACAGGAATGTTTCATATGTCTATCTGTATCCTGTCATAGGACCTAGTATAATGCAAAGCATGTAACAGTTATGTCATAAATGATGTATTACGTATTATATAACTCATTAGGTTGTATTTGAAATAAGTACCTAATTCACTTATTATTGTAGGTAATCAAAAGCACCCTGAAGGTCTGCATACACTTTCCAAAGTGCTTAAATGACTTTGGGAACTGAGGAAAGAAAACAGAGTCAATTGATTCCTTCATGCTGAATGTACATTCTCTCTCTGTAGTAACGACATTATACCAACTCGGTGTGACTACTGAAAACCCCTCCCAACTTCACCATCCTGCATTTATTTAAGGCTTAAAGGTCAAGTGGGACAAATGAAAGATAATAGTCCACATTGAGTTTGAAACCTTTTCGTAAGTCTTCAGTGCAGCAAACCAAAACTATTAAGAATTCAAGAGCATGTGGAAAGTCTCTGGTCATATTAAAAATCATACACCAGGGACAAAAAGACATATTGTATGCTCTGGAAAAAAAGAAAGTGTTGAGATAAATGAATACATGTCCCAGATTTATGCACTGGAGTTAGCTGACAGTAAAGGTCAAATGAGAAGAGTAATGGAACTGCACAGTACTGATTTGTGAGCTTTCTGCTGAAGACTGCGCGTTTTTGAGTTTGTTCTGTTACTTGCTTTCCACTAATTATTTAATACAGTGCTTGGAGCACTAGCTCTGGAGTCTGAGTACTTGAGTTAGAATAGAGTTTCTGTTACTAACTGTGCTACATTGGGCAAGTCACTTAATCTGTTCTTTAGCTTCCTCATCTGCATAATGGGTTTGTGAATAGTACATCTATGACAGAGTTGTCGTGAAGAGTAAGTAAAATAATATATGTTAAGCACGTACAAACACACAGTAAGTGCCCAATAAATTATTATTATTATTCATTATATTGAATTAATAGATTGAGACCAATTCATTATAAATTATCCTAGGATAGATAGCGTTAATATATCTCAGCTTCTCACACATACTTCTCTCTCCACTATGATGTGCTGGGGGTAAGGGAAACCCATTTTTAAAGTCTCCTTTAAGGTTAGGACTATTCCAATATGTTCTCAATCATTGCCCTGCAGTAGCTAAATATGGTATTCCAAGGCCAGACCGTAAAACGAAATTAATTTTTCTTCCTGAAGTCTTTTTAACCCTATCTAAGATCTTATTTTCAAAATATCTATTTTCCAACCATATTTCAGGAAGATTTTTGAAGTCTATGAATTTCTAACTATACATTTGCTAGCCAAAATATATTTCCACCACTCTTAGCTGAGTAAAGCTGATTTATCCATGGGGAAAAGATCAGAATTCTATTCTGAAAATTGTTCTCTTGGGCTATTAAGCTGTATCCAATTTCAAGGGTGCCTGAAGCCTTCATCTCTAGGGTTGAAGGATTCCATTTTGCTTCATCTATCAACCTCAAAAGAGTTAACCTCATCTTTATTGCAAAGCCACGTTTCTAATGATAATGAAAGCAACTCAGGCTGCTAAGTTGAGTCAGCAATTTAAAAATAAGAATTCTTTGACCAATGAAAACAATCAAATTTGAAAAGCAGCTGATAAAGAGGACAAAAATGGTTTTACTATTTTGTCTCTGAATAAAACTGATTTTTATGTCTTTTAACACATACCTCTTCTAATTGCCACATAACTTTGTTTTTGTTTCTCCCCTTGTTCCATATGCATAGTTTGTTTTAACTAGATAATAATAATTTATGCCAATAATTATTAAAATATCAATATTTAATATATGCATTAACATAGAAAATTTTAAAGAACAGGAATCTATTTTTAGTGGTCAATTACAAATTAACCTTGACATGATGGAATGGAGTGATTTAATATTTATTATCTCCTATGTATCAATTTTTTATAAATGTCTCTGCAACTTCAACATAGCTTTTTCCCTACGGCAATTTTATACATTTGTTGTAGTGCCAAAATTCTATTCTTAGAATATGTAAATTTATCGTAAATATTAATTTCCAATTTCTAAACTTTCTTATCATGCATTTTGGTCTCATCTATCCAAAATACCACTATCAAGAATCACTCCAAGATGCCTTCTCTCATCCTTTCATCTGGTAGCAATCTCTCTCCTCCTAACAACATTTTTCTTCATCCTCTTCGTTGCATCTTTGTCATTATATTTTATGTTTATTGAATTTATGACTCACCTCTCTTTTTTTTCTCAAGAAAAGTCCTATAACATCCTACCATGCTGTGTAGTTATTTACGTATACCTCATCTCCCCCGTGCCACCATGAGCTTCATATGGATAGACTTGGTGTCTAATTTAACTTGGTAAATTCCATAGCACTTGGCAGAGTGTCTGGGACAGAATAGCATTCAACCCCTATTTGTGGAATTAATGAATAGATGAATGCAATAAATGCTTATCAAATGAAAAATGAAAACAATTCTGCCATGATTACAGTAACCTGTGCTGGAATTACTGGCTTTAAGGGGATTTTTAGGAGAAACAATATAGTCAGGGAGGGTCCTTGCTAGTTAATTTCCTCATTTATGTACAATCATATACCAATTGGGGCTGTACTTACACTATACTTACACAACTTATTGAAAAGTTTATGACAAAATTTGCCCGTGAATAATATATATTTGTGTCTGCTGAATTCAAACCACCAGTTTAGATGATTGTAGTTTTTTACTGCATTGCCTGGTTTAGGGAGATTGTATCAATATGATTGTAGTGATAGGGCCTGTTTGAAGGGGAGGAATAGGTCAAGTATTCCTTTGCCTTGGTCACATGCTATAATGGATACAGTGGAGGGAGCATTGGTTTTAGACTCAAACAAACCTAATTTCAAATGCTAGCTTTGCCATCTATGAGCTGTGTGAACTTGGGCTGTATATTTATTCAATCTTTAAGTTTCTATTCTGCATGGGTTCACATAGGGGTTAGACACATGTGGAATGGTATCTGGCACAGAGCAGGGCTCAGTATGTTCTAGTTCTCATTATTAGAATCCCAGAGTGATTTAACTGACCTGTATGCCACACTCCAGTATGCAATCTTAGACTAGTGCATGATCTACAAAGTGGGGTAAGACATGTAAAAAGTTTATTATAGAGCAGTACTTGGTGTATAGTAAGCACTCTATAAGTATTAGAAATTGTTGTTGTTGAAAATTATTGTCTCCAGGGGAAAAATATAAAATATTCAGCAAACGTGGCCTAATGATCCTGACCATAATCCCATACCCACCAGATAGTTCCAAGATCTTCTACTATTTGTATAAGTCCCAGTTCTTCTCCCTCAGGCTGGTACAAGCTGGGATGTCTCAGTTGTAATGAAATAATCATTATGCAGTGCATTGTTTAATATCTGTCTCCCTAAGAGATTGTACACTCCATGACAGCACGGACCATATTTACCTTGCTCACTGCTAAATCCCAACCACTTAACACAGTGCCTATTCACTCATAAATATTTGTTGAATGGATGAATGAGTGAATGAATAAATGTGTGAATTAGTCAGTGAAAATTATCATACACATGACTAGTATTGTGCCTGACATGTAAATAGGTACTGAATGAAAATCTGTGCAACTGAATTTGTCAATAGCATTCATTATAATAAAAGTTTCTAAAGAAAATTGGTTACTTCCTTATAGTTACCCATTACTTTAAATAAATGTTATTTCATGGTAGAATCAGCAGAACAGACTGCCTGTGTAAAGTCTTTTATTGTCAGTCTTGCCTTTCAAAACAAAACTACTAGGCACAAAATAGGCACTCAGAATAGCTCTCTGAATGGAAAATTCTAATAATGCTCTTGACATTGTCATCATTTCCTTGACTCGCCATTGGTAAGGAACAAACAAAATTACCAGGGGGGGAAAAATATATAGCTCTTTAAAACACATAAATTTTTTTCTGTATTACTTATTTCCTCTCTTTTATTAGTTATACACAAATCTCAAGCCCTGTATTTTTTGAAAAAGGATTTGTGTATCTGTAATTTAAAAAAAGAACAAAAACTAATGTCCTTGGAAATAAATTGTAAGATAGAATCATTATAGCAAGTATTTGTTTCCATGAAGTATCTTTGGATTCTTGACAGCTTTTTGGTCTTTATATGTGAAAAAAGGAGCTAGCTATAGTTTCAGTTTGTCTTCCTCAGTCATCTTGAGGGCAATACACCTTTTTTCGACTATGCTATCCAATAGCTACAGACAAAATGTAGGTAATTAGCTCTTTCACATGGCTCTTCAAAGAGATTAACAGTTTGGAAAGCAAGTAAAGCCCCATACTAAGTGAGGATACAGAGTCCAAGCTAATTAATAAAACTCTGACAATTACATCTTCTTTACGCTCCTCCTTCATCCTTCTCCCTTCCTCTCTTGCCTTGAATAACCACTGTCACAGATATTTGGTTTATCAATTCCTTGATTTTTTTCTGAATATACTTTTGTCACATACATATGAATTCTTAAAAATACAGTGTTTTGTTTTGAATGTTTTTACATTTACACAATGGATTCAGGCTATAATCTTCTGGGATTGATCTTTTTCATTCAGTGTTGCTAAGAGTCATCCATATTATTCCACGTCATTCTAGTTCATATGTTTCACACTATACAATATTCCATTGTGTAAACATTCCACGATTTATTTACCCATTCTCTTGTCAACATTTGGGTTGTTTCCAATTTTTGCTATTATGAACGCCTCTAAGAACATTCTTGTACATAGCTCCTGGTGTGGTTATGGAGGAGTTCTTTAGGAATGTACTTAAAGTTGCTTGTTTTAGAGCTTATAAATCTTCAACTATACAAAGTAATAGCAAATGGTTTTCCAAAGTGGGTACATCAATTTGCATTCCCACAAGCAACAAATAAGTGATCTTATTGATCTACATTTGTACCAACACTTGGTTTTATCAGACTCCCTTTTTTTTGACAAGTTTTTGTTGATGTTTTAGTACTTATGCTATATTGTACATTCACATGGTCTCATTCTATTATTAAAAAATAAAAGTAAAAGAGGGTCATGCATGACCAATGATAAGAGTATTTCATAAACCAGGGATTGTAATTCATCTAATTTTGTGTATTTAAGGTCCAGGGGAGGTGTTCTGGAAGAAGTAGATAGGGAATCCTAGCCCTGGTAAAGACCTCGAAGATGGCTTCTAAAGAATATCTTGAAGGGAAGGGCAGAAAGCCTTGGAATACAATGTGCCCCAGTACACAGTACACAGCTCATTCCTCTCCTTTCCAGACTCATCTCTTTTACTCAGAGGGGTAGCAGATCCAAGGTAATCATAGCTTGGACATTTTTTTAACATCTTTATTGGAGTATAATTGCTTTACAATGGTGTGTTAGTTTCTGCTGTATAACAAAGTGAATCAGCTATACATATACATATATCCCCATATCTCCTCCCTCTTGCGTCTCCCTCCCACCCTCCCTATCCCACCCCTCTAGGTGGTCACAAAGCACTGAGCTGATCTCCCTGTGCTATGCGGCTGCTTCCCACTAGCTATCTATTTTACGTTTGGTAGTGTATATATGTCCATACCACCCTCTCACTTTGTCCCAGCTTACTCTTCCCCTTCCCCATATACCTTGGACATTTTTGAGTCCTTTGAAGGAAAGATGGTGAAAGCTCACTATGCCCTTGTCACCAGGCCTGACAGCAATATCATGCAAGCGTGGTGGCAACATCTCAGGAACCTCTCAGGTGAAATACTCACCTGAGATTATATTTTCTCCTAGGATACGGCATTGGTCTCCCTCCCAACTCTCCTTTGACCTCCAATATGTCCGAGCTAATCAGTCAATACAAGTCACATGGGTTTATGGATGTGCTACATGACAAGTGGTACAAGGTGGTTCCCTGTGGCAAGAGAAGTTTCGCTGTCACTGAGGTAAGGGAAAAACTGCTGATAATGTTGATGCTTTGTACAGCTTTACCTTGAAAAATATGAGGAAATGGTGTCATATGTGGCCAATAATCCAGGCTATTACATCTCCTAAGACTCACCATGGTATTTAGATTACTCCTAATTTCACTTGAAGGATGCCTATTCAATAGGAATTTTCCGTAAGACAAGTTTGTCTTGGATTTAACTGTGATGCTATTTTGATGAGTAAATGTCTGAATTTCTATTTTTTGCCTATATGTTATATCCACAAGTGCAGAAGAAATGCTGTTCTGCATTACAGCAATAGTATCTGAGATTGACATTAACAGTGTTTGGTTTAACTGTTAATTGCTGGTCACAATGTGGACTTCAAAATATTCTCAAGAGCTAACTTCCCAGTGGTCCAGTGATGAATCCTGCTTAGAGAAATAGATATGAACTTATAACTGGTAATTCTTAGATAATCCTAGATTTTTTATTTATTTTTATTTTTTTTCTTTTTGCGGTACGCGGGCCTCTCACTGTTGTGGCCTCTCCCGTTGCGGAGCACAGGCTCCGGATGCGCAGGCCCAGCGGCCATGGCTCACGGGCCCAGCCGCTCCGCGGCATATGGGATCCTCCCAGACCGGGGCACGAACCCGTATCCCCTGCATCGGCAGGCGGACTCTTAACCACTTGCGCCACCAGGGAGGCCCGATCCTAGATTTTTTAAACTGAAAACAACCAATTCCCTTCTTTTAGTGATGGAAAACTAATATCCAGAGATCCTAAGTGATTTGCCCAAGGCACACAAATAGTCAGAATCTACATCTTTTTATTGCAATGCTCTGCCTTTATGATGTAATTAGAAGGAAACCTGCAAAGTGAGCCAGAAATTGGATGATTAAGATAGGAGACTAAAAGGTGTAACAAGAGCCATAGGCTTCAGTATTTAAAAGAGAAGCCAAATAAAGCAGTATGAGGTCTGCCTGACATTTGAAAAAAAAATCTAAAGCCAACAATAATGACTCCAAATAGCCTCTCTTCGCCAACAACTTTCACATTTGTATTTCAACACCAACTCTTCTTCTGGGCTCCAGAACCATACATCTACCTTCCTATTTGACATTTCCACTTGAATATCTTACAGGCATCTGACATTTAACTTGTCAGAACTGAACCCTGCTCTTCTCTCCTAAATCTGCTTTTCTCCCTGTGCGTCACATCTTGGATAATGGCACCTCTGTCCATCGAGTATCTCATTCCAGAAACTGGCAGGGATCCTTAATGCCTCCCACATCTCACCTTCTGCATCCATCAACAAGCCATATCTTTTCCTCTATAAAATATGTCTCAAATATGCCCATTTATTGTCATCTCCACTGTCAACACTCTAGTCCAAGCCATCATCCCTCACCTGGACCACTGCAAAAGTCTCCTAACTGGTCTCTCTGTTTTCATGCCTGCCGTTCTCCAATTTGTTTTCCACATGGTAGATCACTCTCCTACTTAGAAGCCTGTGATGGCTTCCCATGTTAATTAGGGAACAATCTGAAATGCTGAACATGGCCTGCAATGCCCTGCGGGACATGACCCTGCCTATTTCTTCAGCCTCATCTCATGCAACTTTCCTCCTGGCTCATTACACCCCACCACAATGGTCATTCCAGATGGAGATACACCAGTGGCTTTCCTGCCTTGAGGTCTTGGCACATGCTGTTGCATCCTCCTTCCCAGATACTCTTCCTCTCCCCAACCCCCAACATTTACCTAGCTAATGCCTTCTCATTATAAACTCCCAGCTGAAATCTCCCTTCTTCAGAGCCTGCCCATAGTCCCTGATGCAATCTGAATCATATCTCCCTTTATAATCTCATATTATATCTTATTTAGAAGATCGTCACTGAGCAAAGATTTAAAGGAAGCAAAGAGGAAAATAAGGAATTAGGGAACTAGCATGCTCTGTTTCTTATCACATGACAAAAACTGTATTAGGGACATTAACTCATTGGTTCTCACTACAACCCTGTAAGGCAAGCATTTTTATATTTTTTGGAGATATTTGCATGGCTTTTCCTAAAAGAAATAAAATTGGGCTTACACTGGTCAGCTGAATTAATTCAGCCAAGAAAATAAACAAACCAATTGCTTAAGCTGTGCAAAGAAAGCAACAATCATTTCGTGGGTCCTACCATTTGTTTTGACCATGGTTAACTCAAGCCAAAATCTCCAAGTAATTCAAAGTTGACAGCAAGACATTAGACAAGACAAAGGGAGCCTCCCCGTCATGCCCCCAAAGCCAGCAATATAGAATGACTGGCACCTCCCTGATCACAAGCATACCTCGAGGCTATGCCATTTCAGAGGACCATCAGACCAAGACATCAGCTGGATGGACTGACTCCCAGGGCAAGCCTCTGAGGGTGCAGGGCTCTTCAGGCTCAGAACCTAACTCCACCTGGGCACATACAGGGGAACATACTTTTGGAGACTAACAAGCACTAACATAAATCTACTGATTCTAGTGTGAAAATATCTAACACAAAGCATGATAAATTTGAAGCCATACATTTCTGGACTTGCATCCTGGCTCTACCAATTAACAACTGAGTGACTTAACTGCTCGTAAGTCTGAATTTCTTCATCCATGAATGGATATGACAAAACCTGCCTTGTCATATTGTTCTGAGAATAAGAGATCATTTATGGAGAGACCGAGTAAAAAACCTGGCATAGTAAATAATAGAAATATTAATACTTCCTCTCCTTCCATCAGGAGAACTTCCTGGGGTTCACAGATATCTTCAGTTATCTTTCTGCAGCTTTATTTAGAAGTAAGGAAACCTTCCCAGAAATTCTCCAGTAGATTTCCTCATATTCATTGGCCAAAATTACATCATCTGTCCATGTCTAAAGCCAATCAGTGGTGAGGGGAATGAGATCACCATGATAGATTAGCCAGTCATGACTCATCCTCCAGGACTTATTAGCTGCTCCAGGGGCAGCTTCCCTTGAAATACATGGCCCCATAGAGAATGGGGTTCTCTAAATGAAATGAAACGAAAGCAGGGCTCCCTTAGGAAGGAGGAGACAGGAGAATGAATGCTAAATAGGCAACCAACCACCTCTTCTACACTCTCTCCCATCCTACCCACTTCTAGTCATCATTACAATGAGGTATTTGGATTTAATCATATGCAAGAGCCCTCCCACCTTTGATACAGCGATTACGGTCTTTCCTTTATGTCATCCTGAGATAAGAATATTTAATATATTTACAGTATAGCATAATGGTTGAAAGCATGGGCTTTGGAAACAGTTCTAGGTTTGAACGTCACCACCTGTGTGATACAAGACATGTTAGTTGTCCATTCTGAGCCTCAGTTTCTGCAAATTGGGGTGATAATGTCTACTTTATAGGATTGTGGTGAAAATTAAGGCAGATAATTAATGCTTATAAAATACTGAGCCTATACCCAAATATGATAACCACAAAGTAACTTACATCCTTAAGGATGATGAGGTTTCAACTGTTCCAGGGCTGTATGGATTTATCAGTAATTTCAAACAAAACCAAATTAAGTGTGGACAAAAAAGAAGGCAGATTTTGAAAAACAAATAATCAGCAAAAGCCATAAACTGTTCAGATGATATGTGCAAAACACACCACATATTTTTTCAACCATGGTTTTTAACAGGACAAATTCAGGGGAGAGGCATTAGGGAAATTCTGGAGGTAGTGAGCTGGAAGCAACTGGATAAGAGGCTGATATCAGGATCAAGTTATGGTTGTTAAGACAACCCTGGGCCCATTTTCCAGGTCAGCTGAATTTGGAAGGGGGCGAGAGGTAGGAATGAGGAGAATGGAAGAGAGGTGTACCCTTAACTGGAACTTCAGAGACACAAATAAAGATTATGATAACATCCATGTGTGTGTAGAGATGGGGGTGCCACCCCCAGCTTCAGGGAATGTTAAGAACATGTATGGAGCACTTCTCAGTGATGGTGGCCTGCACTACTGCATATTCTGGTCTGTGCAGTAACAATCTGCTTTGCAATGTTGCTCACCTGTGTGCATTTAAACCGAGTGCATATCCTTGTGCACTGACTGGCATGTTTGTCTTGAACAACCTAAGACAGAATTTCAGGATGTCACCCTCACAGAACCTAAAGGTACAATGTAATCAAATGAAACCCATCTTCAGCTCATTGGCTGAGCTTAGTCTCCTCTGTGAAGGCCCTGTGCCTGCTGGATTTTCTATCACTCAGTTCCTGAGTCTCTACCTGCTGTTTGGGTGGGGGGTTTAGCTTTCTCCCAGAAAAGGTCAGAAGAAGGAAGCATGCTTGTCAGTACTTTGCTTGCCATCCCTTTTGCCTCAAATGTCATACATTGCTGGGCTATTAGTGTGAAGAAAGTAGGACTGGATTTGAAATCAGAGAAGCCATATTTGAAGCCTGCGTCTACCATCCACTTGACTTGGGAAAAATCACTAACCTACCTCAGTCTCAGCTTCTTCATCTCTTCAGTAACTTCTTGTGAAGAGTTAATAAAATGGTAGTTTAATGAACTCATCCCTCCTCCTTCGTTCTCCCCAGGGGGAGGGGTGCAGAGCACAGCACAGCAGAAGCAGGTATATTCTGGAGGGTACCTCTCCCAACAGGTGCTCTTGAGAAAGACATTCCTCTGACTTCCCATTTTCCAGGTACAGTCCTAGTCCATGTATGTTGTCACAAAGTAATTAAACAATTTCACTCTGAAAAAAATATCCTCATTTGCCTAATGAATAATATATGGTCACCTAGTAACATGACATGAAAGATGCTTTTTTTCCACCTGTTTCTCACAGTTGGACATTAATACTTGGTCTCCTGTCAGAACCTTGATCTATTCACCTTCCATCTCTTGGCAACACCAGAGCTGTCTAGCTGCAATCTCTCTGGAGGATAAACTCATTTTTTTTTTAATTTTAGGGCTTTATCTGCTCCCAGAGTCACCTAGGAAATTGCAGGTCCAATTCTGCAGGCCAGACTCCAGCAATTTTCAGAGAGGAATTTTAAACTGACCTCAGATGTTTCTTCACGATCCTCCTAGCATAGCTGTGCCTCTGCCCACAGTGGACTCGTGGATCGATTCCACAGGGGAACACGTATAGCAGGCTTTAAATTACCTTCATTTCCCTCTGACTCAGCAAAAAATTGTATTTTTTTTTTTTGAGTCACTGACTGAATTTAAGAGTTCCAGGGCAACAGTTTTGTGAAATCTGTTATTTACAAACCAGGAAAAGGAAGGCAGCAGATCACAGCTTAGGAAACTCCCAAAATTCTTCAAGGAATTATTAAGATATATGATGATACCTCTTTTTGAAAGTCTCCTTTAAATACTGGGTTGAATAATGTGCCTTTTAACCAACTTGGAATAGTCAAGAAGGAAGAGGAAACGGTTTGGGCAGGGAATGGATAGCATACTCAAACAGTCTAAGGAGAGTTTTCAAGAAACTCTTGGCAGAGATATGGTTTGGTTTAAGTAAACCAACAGAAATAGTGCAATCTCTCAGGGCAGGTAAAGTGAAGGAGCCATTACCACACCTTAGCTCAAAGGGAAAAATGGAGAGAGCCACTCCTAGAACCCAGAGAGGCACAGGTGAGGGCATTCTAATAGGAGCTGCAGCCTTTGGTTAGGGACATAGCCATGCCACAGTGACCTGGCTGAGAGCCAGGAAGTAAATACCTGACCTTAGTCTCCTCTGGCCCTCCAATATTCCACCACTGCCTTAAGCCCAGGAAGCCTGTCAATGTGGTCCATATAGGACCTCCCCAGGGCACAAAGCAGGATGGGAAGAGGTGGAAAGTGGATCTGGAAGGGCAAAAGAATGTCCAGAACAGCCCCTCATGGCAAATGAAGGTGGGGATGGGGCCAGCTGAAGGAAAGCGCTGGCAGCCTGACCATCTATGAATGTGCAGCTTCTGTAACTGCAGAGGTCCAACCTGCAGGGAGAGAGATCATGCCTTGCACTGATCAGGAAGAAGGGAGAAGGACAACCAGGCCACTGGAATGACCTTGGTCTTGGGAGTCACCCTTGCTCCATCATTACTGTGAGGAGGCAGTTTTATGTCCTCGGGAAAGTTACTGAATCTCTGTGAGCCTCAGTTGAATCCATATCTTCCTGGGTTTTTACAAGGTTTTCTGCCTCTGAATCCATGGGTCTCCTTGTGTTGTCACTGCGTATTTAGGGAAACAAATACGTACTAAGCAAGAAGTGGAACACTGCACTGGAGAGAGCTCTATTTCAGGAATCCAGAGACCTCGATTACATAGGGTAGGGAAAAGGAAAAGGAAATGTTGAAATAGTCTAAAAATAAATCACTAATCTTTTCAGTGTTTTTTTTATTACTAAGGAAAGTGCACATTAAGAAACTCTGCCCCATTCTACCCATGACCTCACCTTCAACTTGACCCTCACCCCATTCCTGGCACCCAACCCCAACCTGACCTTTAATTCATTCTTAATCTTACGCATCCTTGGCAGCCCCCATTCCTGAACTTCATCCAGTAAGGGATGAGGCCATGGAACAGGGGTGGAGTGAAGATGTTTGTGAAGCTCATTATTAAGTCATTTTTATAAGCTGAAGTGTAAATGGTCTGTCTTTAGGACCACGGTAGAGGTGCAAATGCAAAAACAACCACGGTGTCAAAATATCCACATGTAAAAGGTACATCAAAACATCATGAACACAAATTACTTAACCTCTCTGAGTTTCCTCCTATGCAAAATGGAGAGAAGAATATTTGATGATTCGCCTTGGGGTGAGGAACAGAGATAATGTACATAAAAGTGTCTGACATGTGGTAGGTGCTGAATGAATGGTAGTTACCATATTTGTCCTGACTCTGCCATGAACCAACTGAGTCACCTTCAGCAAACCTTAAGTTCTCTGATACCTGTTTCCGGCCCTTAAGATTGAGTCGAGCAGCATGTCCAGCTTAAGAGAATGCTGTGGTTCTCAAGCAGGTGCGTTTAGAGGGATCCCAACCTAACTAGCTGAAGATCTGGATCCTGGGACACAGAGGAAGACAATGAACTGACTGGCCTCCAGTGTAGGCTCTCCATCCCCGACCACTGCCCCAGACCACCAAAACGTGCATCTAGTGTGAAACCTATTAATATCTGTTCACTGAGAAAATGGAGCTTTCTCACGGCAGACCCATTCTTCCCTCTGTTAATTTTTTGTGGGGAGGAGTAATGGGTTAGTCAACTATACACTGAAATCTGAAGAGATCACACAGTCCCATCAAGAAGCTTCAATGCCTGTCAATTTTCTTTGCAGTTTATTTTTAAAGACCCGAACAGAATGGTATGGGAGTGGGGGAGGGGGGAGTCTCAATGCAGTCCTTTTTTGCTCTTGACAACTAGGTCACATCTCAACAGCCTCCTGCACCTCTCTCATCCCTACTCCTTCCTTTTTCAATTTAAAATGTCTCTGTCTGCTCTTCAACCTGATGAAAGTTATGGCGAGGCAGGGAGAGTTAATGACTGCAGATTGCTTTAAATTGAAAACATGTGTAAGTCAAGAACCACCTTGAGAGCTGAGTGCTTCCCTTGGACTAGCCTAAGTAATTAAGTTTAGTATTTAAGCCAAGCATAAGGTCAGATGGAACCTATCCAGGTAGCGCTTTCTGGAAACCTGAAGAAACACAAAGTTGTACCTATGTGCTTTTATGATGTGGAGTGAAATTGTGCATGAAGAAAGGGAGCCCAGTCTCAGAAAGGCCTCACCTTCCCTTACTCTGCTACCAGGACAAATTCACTTATTCATTCATTCACTCGTTCATTCATTCATCTTTCAGCAAACATGTCTTGAATCCCTGTGTGCCAGCTCCAAGCCAGGGGCAGCTGATGCAAAGATGAATACAGAGCTCACAGGCAGGTAGAGACAGACTTGTGAAGAAACCCCCTGGATCAGCAGTCCCCAACCTTTTTGTCACCAGGGACTGGTTTCGTGGAAGACAGTTTTTCCACAGACTTGGGTGGTGGGGATGGTTCTGGCGATAACGTAAGCAGTGGGAAGTGATGGGGAGCAGCAGAAGAAGCTTCGCTGGCTCGCCTGCCGCTCACCACCTGCTGTGCACCCCGGTTCCTAACAGGCCGTGGACCGGTACCGGTACCAGTCTGTGGCCTAGGGGTTGGTGACCCCTGCCCTAGACCACACCCCACAGGGGCAGCAGTAGAAGAAGATGCAAGGTGGAACGGTGACACAGGCAAGCCCATGGTTCACTCACAGAAGAGCAAGAAGGAATCAGAGAAGGCTTTCTGGAGGAGGGAAGCCCCTGTAGAGTGAAGAGCCCTCTGGTCAGAGCGTGAGCAAGACACCAAGGCACGAAATTAAAAGCAATGCAATTTGGCCCCACCCTCCAGAGACACCGCACCAAACCACGCTGGATGCACAGGACTCCACATCCTTTTAGTGGTGCCCTCCTCAGGGATTCTAAAATTACAGGTGGCCACCTTCCCTGGCCCACTTGTTATGCAGCCACAGCTAGAACCAGGAATAAATTATAGGTCTTTGACTTTTCCTGTGTTCTGCCTTGGAGCCCACCATTATCTCCACGAGGGCAGGGGACATCCTCTCTAGTATTGAAGGCAGTCTGGAATAATGGAAAGAATTTCAGTTCTGGAAGTGGACATCCTAGGGTTTGACTCCTGGCTCCATCATTGTGTCTGTGCAAGCCGTGAAACTTCTAAAACTTCACATCCTCACCCCAAAACTGGGAATAATAATAGAGTCTGCTTGTAAGTAATAAAATGTATTTAATGAGACGGTTTATGGAGAACACCTAGCTTAGCAAATGTTCCCCCCTCCTTCCCTGAGTATAGAGCTATGCATATAGAAGAAAAAATATTTGATAAATAATAAACACATGCAAAAAATTACTCCTGGACCCATCTCCAAAAAAGCAGAAGCACCTTATAATTCCAACATAAATGTTCTTTTATATTATATTACTTACATGTTCTAGAACTGAAGACTTTTGGGGGGAGGACTTGTGAAATACATGATTCTGGAATTTTCTGTTTTGCAATGTGCTGGATAAACCAGCATTTACAGTATCATGTTATTCCTTTTGTCCAACTCAGCTTCTAGGTTGAGTGGGAAAACATGAAGGTGGCTTATACAAACCATTAGCCTGAACTTAAAACAGATATTTAAAGAAACAACAGTAACTACTTTCTTTAAATGTGGTCAATGGTATTTCAAAGTCCGGTTGCTGGGTGCACAAGCTGGAGACCTACAATTCTCTAGTCTTGTTTTCTCGTCACCCCATATCATCACAAAGCTAGGGCTGCTTCTCTGTTGCTCTCTGGTTACTATAAATGACAGAAGTTTTAATTCTGATACAGTGAAAACTAATTCCAGCAAGTGTCCCGCTTTACCCATGCTAATGAGCAATTAAACAGATAACATGGAATAAGGGTCTCCTCTTTTATACACCAGAGATGCTTGAGCATCCATTATACCCATGATCGCATACTGTTAATAGTCCTTGTTTTTCCCCTGGTTGAATTCAATGAACTCGTGAATATTTACAAAATGTTATTTACTATGCAACTAAAAGGTGTGAACAGTGCTCAGACTGATTAGAACTATTGTGAGAGACAGTCTTCCTTCCACTTTAGATTTCCATACACTGAAATCTGTGGGGGAATCACATGAAACAGGACTCCTCCCTAATTATTCCCAGTGCTAAACAGTTAACTCTCCAGGCTCTGAAGATTCCAGCTTGAAAAAAAAAAAAAGGAAGGAAATGTGTGAAGATCATCACCTAGTGGCTATAATGTGAAGTGTCACAAAATATCAGAAAACCATCTTTTTTATATCTCACAGATGGTATTAACCAAGTCTAAGAATGTGAGAAATTGCCCCGACATTTCCTCTGAAGACACTTCCTCCCATGTGGCTGTGGGAGTTGGATAAGAAGCCAGTATCGTCAGGGGGTGCGGGGCAGGGAGCCCTGGAGCCCTTACACACACCGTGTGAGCCCTTCATCACACAGCAGAGGTGGCTTCCTGCAACATCCAAGCACAGGGCTGGTCAGCCAGGGAAGCCAGTGCAGTCACATTTGGAGTCTCACCTTTGCTTCCTCCCTCTGTCCTTCTGTCCAGTAAGACACTGGGCCTAGTGTTATGGGTCTAATTGTACCCCCCAAAAAGATAGGTTTAAGTTCTAAGGAGCTAACCCCTTGGTACCTCAGAATAGGGCCTGGTTTGAAAATAGGGTCATCAAAGATGATATTAAACAGTCACACTGTAGTAGAGAGAGTCTCTAATCTAACATGACTGGTGTCCCTATAGGAAGATAACTAGCATGCAAAGACAGACACACAGGGAGAACACCATGTGACCACGAAGGCAGAGGGTGGATTTATGCAGCTTCAAGCCAAGGAATACCAAAGATTGCTGGCAAACTATCAGAAACTAGGAATAAGCAAGGAAGGATTCCTCTACAGGTTTCAGAGGGAACATGGCCCTGCCAACATCCTGATTTCAAATTTCTAGTTTCCAGAACTGGGAGACAATAAATTTCTGTTGAAAGCACCATCCAGTTTCTGGTACTTGTCATGGCAGCCCTAGCAAATGAATACACCTCACCTTTCACCTCTAGTGCCTCTTTCATCCTAGCTCAGGCTCTCATATTCCAGACAAACATGCATAGTTGTCATTGTTCGCTGGCCGCTCTCCCAACTGTCAGGCGCTCTCCCAACTGTCAGGCACTCCCCCTGTTCAGCTCACCCTTAACAATGCCAGATTTATCTTTTTAGAATAAAGTTCTGATTTGGTCACTCATCTGTGCTTTCCCTGTCATATGGAAACCAAGTGTCCTCAGCCAAACATTCAAAACTCCCCTTGATCTGTCTCCTTCCAGCTAATCTTCTCATATTTTGCTCAAGTATTTCAGCCGCATTAAACTAGTTGCTGGTATCTATGCCTACTCCCTTTCCTACTTCTATGATTATGGTATTTGTCACCCTTGTCTTCATCAGGATCAAACAATACTTCTTTGTATTGTTTGTATTGGGGAAAAAAATCTTCTTCCATTTGTCCCCAGCAAGAATTCTAGGAAGTTCTCAACAATTTCTCAGTTCTCTGAATTCTTATAGCTCTTTGCCCTTACCTCTCTGATGACATCTTTCTTTTTCCATCTTGTGCTGTAATTAATCACAATCTCTAATGCCTCAGTTCACTCAGCAGTAGGTAAGCTTTCTGAGTAGGGACCATCTCTGAATGCCCTCAATGCTTTATATGTCAAAACATAATTGGATAAATGATGCCCTGTAAAGGAATGATTGAATAAATGCTGCCCTTTCTTCAGTGTCTAAGGCATGGACAGATCATCTCTTCACTTCATCTAATACCATGCTCTCCCTTGACCTCCCTGTTCTGGCCACACTGGCCTTTAAGTTTGTCCTCTTTGATATACTCTTCCTGCCCCAGTGCCTCTGCACATGGAAGTCCTTCTTCCTGGAACACACATCCTTACCTAAACATCCAATTAACTTCTCCCTGAGATTTCAGCTCAATCATCACTTCCCCAATTAAAGTTCTGTTAATCTTTCTGACTAGATTAAGATTAAATTCCTATTGTGTTACTTCTCATCTGTGACACTCACCACAGGTGCCCCTGAACATTTATGGGCATGATAATTTGGTTCATGTGCATCTTCCCTACAAACGGTAAACTCCATGAGGACAGAGACAGCTGGGAAAGTATCTGCCTTAGGTCACTACCATATGCCTCTCATATTGCAGATGCTCAATAGATATTTGTGTAGAAAACAAATGAGTACTTGAGTATATTTGCATGTGTATATATACAAACAATCTACTAGAATTAGAATTTTCTAGACAAGTCTCCAGTAGGCAATAATTGTAATATCTACCATATTTGTACCTACTATGTGCTAGGCACTGAGTCTAATACTTTATGCATTTTATCTCATTTAATTCTGAAAATGATGCTATAAGTTAGCAATTGTATCCTTGTTTTACACATGAGCAAACAGTGGCTCAGGTAAGTAACTCTGCCCAAGATCACAGAGTTGTTAAATAGCAAAACTATGATTGAAAAACCGTATGTTCCAAAGCTCATATTAAACACCATCCCAGAATTACAAAAGAAAATCAAGCATATTACTCTTGATCCTTTTGAATATACATGATAAACATAAAAGACTGAGCAAATAGTGATACATCCTTAAAGCCATACCACTTACTAAACTGTAGATTTCTCAAGGGACTGTGTCTTGTTCACCACAGAAAATTCCATTACCTGGCACAGGGCCTGGCACATAGTAGGTGCTCAATATATATGTGTTAAATGGATTGTTTTATTATTGAAGTAGAGTTGACTTACAATATTAGTTTCAGGTGTACAATATAGGGATTCACTATTTTTATGGATCATACTCCGTAAAAAGATGTTATAAAATATTGCCCATATTTTCCCTGTGCTGTACATTACATACTTAAATCTTACTCATTTTATACCTAGTAGTACCTCTAAATTCCCTTATCTTCCCTTGACCCTCCCCCCACCCCTCTCCTCAATGGGAGCCAACTAGTTTGTTCTCTGTATCTGTGAGTTGGTTTCTGTTTTATAATATTCATTCATTTTATTTTTTAGATTCCATATATAAGTGAAAACTGTATTTGTCTTTCTCGCTCTGACTTATTTCGCTTAGCATAATACCCTCTAGGTCCATCCATGTTGTTGAAATATTTGTTAAATGGATTTAAACTTCAAACAAGGTTTGTCACATCCAAGAAAGATAAAACACATACAGCCAGAGTCAAATTTCTGCTTTGGAGAAAGCAAATAAAGGAGTAGGAGAGGGAAAAGTAAGGAGACAAGGTATAAAATTTCTTGAGCCCCTAATGTGCGCTGGTGTGCTCTTTTAGTTGTGTTGTGTTGTTTTTTTTAATTTTTAGATGTTATCCCACTTAAACCTATAATAACATTATATGACACCATTATAGTATTTCTGAGTTGCAGTTGAGAACTCTGATGCTCATGAATGCTTTTAAACTCACGGCGATGTGGTTCCACAGTCTACACAGTGACTACCTCAATACAAATAGATGCTAAAGATGGTGCCCAGCAAAATCACAGAAAGGTGAGGGCTTCCAACTGTAAAGCTCCCAGAGTGACTGTGTGAATTACTCAGAAACTTGTTCTGCTGAATAACTTGGAAGATGAAGCTTTATATGAGCCTCAATTCTCATTACTTCTGTTTCTATTTTATTTTCCAGTGTCAGTTGTATTTGCATGTAACCCTTCACAGTCCTTTTCCTGAAAACTCTTGAGGAAAAAAAAATGGCTTACTGAAATGGAAGTGGTGTCAGGATCCTGATTTCTTCCAAAACAATCAGCCAGTCCTTTTAATGTGCTTCCTGCAGTGAATGTCCAGCAATCCAAATCCCCCCACAGTGATACATGGAAAGAGTGACAAATAGTGTTTTCCATGGAAATGACTAAGAATAATGGCTGGAGAAAACTGAAACAATGGCATTGAGTCCCATAATAATGCTGAACTACAAAGTTTCTAATATGTGGAACAATGGGGAACTCGACTTCACACTGACTAAAATTTCAGATCCAGCATCACATTACCTCCTCTACAAGGCAGGAGTAAAGCAATTCTGATTGTGCACCGTTTTATTTCAAAGAAGTGGTACCATCTTCCTGGTAATGTCTGTTTCACCATTAAATTAGTTAACTCTTGGGATGATATTTCTCCTTCTACATAATATTTCTATATGCAATCCCTCATCTCACTCTTAGAATATATAAAGCAAGTGATTATTATCACCACTTTACGGATGAGGACACTGAGGCTGGGACAGTAACAGCTCCTCTAAGAGCTCACAGCTCATGGGGCACAGCAGGGACTGGAACCTGGTCTATTTAATTCCTATGCTCTCACCACTGCCCCTCGCTACCTCCTAATAACACACCGTATAGAGGAAGGCACTTACTTAAGAGTTTCCACACTGATGACTCCTTCCTAAAGGACAACCATCAAGGCATTACTCAGGAGAAAACCATGAGGACTCCATAAGAGTACGAGTGAGGTCCGTCACTGCATTCCTCAAGCCTGCGATGGAAAATCTGCCATCAGCCCCCAAAGAACAGTGCTCTGGAGGAGCTGAAGTTAATGCTGGCAAAGGGCTTAGAGCAGCGATTGGCATATTGTACACGGTACACAAGGAGTGTTCATTAAATGAATGCACATACACTTAAGTGCCCAGGCTGCCAAGTATTCTTTCTTTAAGCCTTCATCTCCACCAGCAGGGTAAATAGTAATAAAATTAGTAATAATAACAACAATAATAATGATTTATCATATTGGCTAGTAACAGCTTTAATCCTCATACAACTGTTTTAAATATATTATTAGCCCCATTTTACAGATGGGGAAAACTGACATTAAGCAAATTCTCCAAGTTGTTTACTGCTATTAAGTAGACAGTTAAGATTTGATTGCCCTATTGTTACAGAATGCAAGTCCGTGTGCCCCATGCGCAGTGAGGCCAAACAATCCCAAAACATCAGAGTTCGGAATAGAGAAAGGTTGATTACAGGGCCATGCAAGGAGACGGGTGGCTCATACCTTGAAAACGCCGAACTCCCAGAAAGCTTTCAGCAAAGCCCTTTTATAGGAAAGGTGAGGGAGGGGCGTGGTTAGTTGATGCAGACTTCTTGGCGTCAGATCCTTTGTTCTTGAGGTCATGATGTTCCTGTAAACCTCGCCAAAACAAATGTTATTCTTTGTTCTGACAAGAAAGGGAAGGGGAGGCATTTAGTTCTGTCTCCATGCCTCCTTGCGGCTTTTAACACTTAACAAATTCTGTAAGCAAAGCGACATCATTACCCCTCATTTTACTTGTTCAAGGTCGCAAGGCTCGACTTTCGCCCTCTGAGGCCCAGGCCCTGGCTAAGAGGAAGGAGTCCCTGCGGGGGGCCAGTTACCCTGCCCGGGAGCGTTAGTCCAGCACTCAGTCTGGGTCCTCCTGCCAGTGCCCAGCCCGACTGAAGAGGCAGAGCTCAGCTGGCAGCACCCTCAGGGCTACGTCCCCAGATCCTGCGCAGCCGTCATCACCGCCCAGGACCCAGCCGGCCCTCAGGGTCCTCAGACCCCCCAGACGAGGGCCGGGTCCCACGGACGGTGACCCACGGTGACTGCCGCCGCCGCTACTAGGTGGCGGAGGTGGGGATGGGGCAGAGGTTCGCTGCTGCCTCAAGGCCTGGGCCCGGCCAGTAGGGGGCCATGGCGAGGGCTCTGGAGCTCTGCAGGACACAGCCCTCAGCCTGTGTGCGGGCCCCCCCCCGCCCCCCACGGCTCAACCACCAGCCCGAGGCCAGAGGGCCTGGAAGGGAGGGCCCCTGAGAGAAGACCGCGATCCGCCTCTCACCGCACTCTCTACCATGGGGACCACAGCCCGCTTGACTGTCTGCAGAGCGAGACCTCTAGCCGCCGAAAACTACTGGTCTCGAGGTCTCAAGGTCTCGAGGTCTCGAAGTCTCGCGCTAACCATCTCGGTCTCGCGCTAACAGCCGCCGCCCCGCCCCTATTATACTATTCTAAATTCTTTCCACCCTTCCATGCTTCTTTAAGATCTAGTTAATTCAGTCGGGATAATAATTCAGTCATCAAATATTTTAGCCTCTAAACCTTTCCCTTTCTTTTAAACTGTGTAGATCTAATGGTAAGGTATTCCATGGCTTTGTTGTGCCAGTTTCAGCATGGTTACCTACAGGCTGATATGCAAGCAAGACAATTTTTTGAGTGGTTACGTATTGATTAAAGAGTTAACGGAGTGAGATTGGATGGGCTAGAGTGAGCTTGTGAAGAAGTAAGTGAAGCCATAAATGCCTGAGATTTGCCTGTGGCTAAATCCTGGGACAGTCTTCTCTCCTTGGCTCTTGAGACTCCAGAAGTGCGTGGCTGTGAGCTATCAAATGGGATAAAGTAATGGGATGAAGAAAATAAAAAACTTATGTCTGTTTGCATTTCTTTGCTTTCATTAATACAGCTCTTGACAACATGAGACTGGGCTGTGATTGCATTCCTGAATGTGATGTTTCTACTCCTGTCACTTGCACCTGCAGTCATTATTTTGTCTGCATCACTTAAATTTACTTTCAAGATTGACATTGAATATTCATTGCTCCTCTTCTTCTTCCTCTGACCAGTGATAAATGTCAAGTTGAGCAAGTTCCACTCTATCAGACAAAAAGTTTTCACTTGATAATGTGGGGCCGATGCACATATGTAATGCATAGCACATTGAAGTAGTGTGGTCCTAGGGGAAGGACAGCTGAATTACAACTGCAGCGGTACATCTTATCACTGAGACCCAGACACAGTATAAGCATTTTCATTGGTGCCCAAAGGCAGATTATAGTGGATTTTCTATTCAGATGGTGAGTTCTGAATAAAATTTTTTGCAAGTTGTAGCAGGGAATAGTAAGAGTTCAGATAGCAAGGGGTAGCTGTGAATGGTGTTCGCTTGAAGGCAGTGCAGGCTTTGGCATCAGACAATCCTGGATCCATAGCCTGGCTTCCCCATTTATTAGCTTATATGATCTTGGGTATGGTATTTAATGAGCCTCAGTTTCCTCAAATGTAAAATAGGGATAATACTACTTAACTTACAATGTTATTATAAGATCATAATATGCATATATGGTGTCTGGCACACAGATGTCCAATTAAAAAAAAACGCAGCAACTACTTCTATTAGTCTATTAGCATGTGGATGTAAACAACAGAAATTTAAAGAAAGAAATGTATAAAATAAACTGAATACAGCCTCTTTGTTATTGGGATAATAAGAGAAAAATGAGACTAATTACTGTTATGCAGAAAAAAACAGAGGGAACATCATGCTTTTAAAAGCAGGATGATTCACTGTAAGTTACATTTTTCTTCTTCATCTTGGCAGCACCTTATAAGAAAGCAACACCAGTCTGTTTAGCGTTTTGCTGAGTGTTTGATGCTGTTAGTGTTAAAGTCCAAAATTAATTCCCCCAGGGCGTTCTTCACCCACAGCAGTAGTAATTGAATCCTTCTGTAATAGCCGTATCCTTTACACATTACAACAGGCCCAGGCCAAGGGAGGTTTTCAAGCACATTTGTGTATACTTTCTGGAGGTCAGGCTGGTCACCACTTGTACAGAGATGTCCCAGGAAAAGCCCTCGTACCCGAGTAGCCTTCAGGGTCTGATACACCTCTCACATTTCCTAGACCAGCATTTCTTGTTCCCTAAGGCTGGGCTTCCTCCTTCGTTCTCAGGTGTGTGCTAGTTTTCCTGCCTGTGTCCCAGTCTCCTAAACCTGGTGCATACTCTATGCCCCTGCTCACCTCGTCTTTTCTTCTTCAGGGATCCTAGCACCCATCTTTGGTCCAGAGCCACTGCCAGAAGTAGTGTCATGGAGGAAAAGAGATTCCATGACCCAGGCTCCCCCAAAGCCTGAAATCTCCAAACTCTGCCTCTGAGTCTGGGTCCCCAGATAGACTTCCTGGCATACCACGGAGGTCTAGCCATGTCTGAGCCATCCCGAATGGCTGCTTCTCCAGGACTGGGGGTAGAGGTGGAGAGAATGAACGAAAGGAAGACCCATCAAGAGGACGGGAGTATCACTCATGTCAGTCAAATTATGTGGTTAAGAGTGTAGGCTCTGGAGCCAGACTACCTGGGTGTGAACTCCAGCTCTGACCTTTACTAGTTATGTGACCCTGGACAAGTCACTTAATTCTTTTGTTCCTAAGTTTCCTCACCTGTAAAATGGAGGTAGTAACAGTACCTCTCTCATAGGTGCTTAGGAAGATTAAGCAAGTTGCTACATTGATAAAGAGCTCAGAACTGTGTCTTCCACATATTAAGTGCTAAATAATTGTCGATGATGATGGTGACCAAAAGCCTCCAGCAAAGGAATGACACCTAGGCTCCTTAGCATTGGTTTGTATGATCTTGGGTGAGGTGCTTAATCTAGGCTTGCCTAGTGCGGGCCTGTTTCTCCCTCAGGACACAGACCTTCTGCACCCTACCCCTGAACACAGCTCTCTATTTCACAAGCCCCCAGATCACTGTGCTGGAAGTTCATGTCTTTGTTACATTCTTTGTTTCTGCTTCCCTCAGCTTAGTGTGCTACTTTCCCACCCGAGCCTCCACATTCTACCTCCCTTACTTTAAGTCTTATCTCATAAGCCAGCTTCTCTGCAAAACCCAGGAGGCATGGATCAATTTACCACGGGGTATAAATGTTTGCTTCCTCCCTAGATTCAAGCTGATTGAAGGCAGGGGCATAACCCTCCTATCTTCACCCCCCCAGTACTTGGGAGAGTGCCTGGCACATAGTAGGCACTCAAGGTATCAAATGTCTTTCTTTTTGCAGGACTGACTGGTCATCGATGTCGGTGACTGGATGATACGTATTTCATAAGGACTTCGTGTAAATCATTTAGCAAAGTGCCTGTCACAAGTGTTAAAGTTATTATATTTATGGCTGTTGTTGCTCTTTTGTTGTAGAGTAGAAAGAGCCCAGGCTTTGGAGCTAAACAAACATTGACTTATAGACCAGCTTTGTCACTTAAATGCTGCAGGAACTTCAGTTTCCTCAACTATAAATTGCAGTTATCGTACCTATCTCGGTGCAAAAAAAAAAAAAAGTAAGCAATCAACAAATAGGTCCCTTCTCTTTCTCCTCTGTGGCTGTCTAATTTTGTGACCTGGCTCAATTTCCTTCACTTCTCTGGCCCAGGTTCCTCATCTTTAAAATGAGGACATTTAACTAGATGATCTCCATGTTCCCTGGCAGATCTAAATGTCAAAATTACTGAACTCATCATTTTTTCCCCTTAAATCTACTCATTCTCTGTCCCTGAGAGAGGTTCTTTCCTTGATAACTAATGTTTTGATATATTAAATTGTTTCCATTTTCAGTCTCTCTCGATGTCTATCTCTCTGTGTCTCTCTTGAGACCATAGGGTAGTCCAGATGCAGGGCCTCTGCACAACTCCAGAAACCATTCATACAATAGGACTGTATGTGAGTAGCACCCCAGGAATTGTGCCCTGCAGCAACCCTCAGTCCTGGATGGATTCCCTTCACAGTGTAGTTTAGTGATGTCTGCGGAGCATGCAGAGGAACAGTCTCCAGCTTTCCTTGGGTCCAGCAAAAAGGAATCTGCATCTAAGAGTGAACAATCGTGGGACCAGATGGAGCATCACATTCATTGCCTTTCCTTTCCTGTTCTGCCACAGACTTTGCAAATGGGCATCAAACACTTCTCTGGACTCTTCGTGCTGCTGTGCATTGGATTTGGTCTCTCCATCTTGACCACCATTGGTGAGCACATAGTGTACAGGCTGCTGCTCCCACGCATCAAGAACAAATCTAGGCTGCAATACTGGCTCCACACCAGTCAGGTGAGTGCCACAGGCATCTTCCTCCAATATTCCTAAACGTCAGAATTCCCAGTAATGGGAGAATCCAGGACCCCAAGTCAGACTGACAAATGACAGGTTACCAAGAGAACCAGGGTTGTGTAGACACTCTCAATGTACAAGATGGAGTTCCCTCTATCCCATTAATTCACTTGCCCCTTAAATTAAGCTATCCCATAATGCTCGTGCCTTTACATATAATCCTCCACTGTTGCTCACAGCGGAAGCAATAGCATCGCTTTTAACCTGGCTTCTCTTAGTGACAGTCTGAAGAGATGGTGTGAAAGATTTGTTTCCTATAGACTCTTTTCTTGCCAAAATTGAAACACATTAGGGCTTCCCTGGTGGCTCAGTGGTTGAGAGTCCGCCTGCCAATGCAGGGGACACGGGTTCGTGCCCCCGTCCGGGAGGATCCCACATGTCGTGGAGCGGCTGGGCCCGTGAGCCATGGCCGCTGGGCCTGCGCATCCGGAGCCTGTGCTCCGCAACGGGAGAGGCCACAACAGTGAGAGGCCCGCGTATCGCAAAAAAAAAAAAAAAAAAAATTGAAACCCATTACATGAGCTTGAAGTCCATTTCCCTTTAGATGAACCTACCAGCCCCTGTTCTCACTGCATTTCAATGGTCCAGAGCTTTGAAGTCCACTGGTGCCAAGGCCGAGCTCACAGGATCAAAGTTCCTTCATGTAATCCAGACACCTACACACTCACTTACAGAGAGAACTGAAAATGTCAGGCAGACAACCATGCAAGCGTATCCCTTTGCACATCTCACCCTGATGGAAACTGGCACTGAGAGCCAAAATGTACTCCGAAGGCTTCTTACTGATGAAGGAGCTCTAGCAAAGGCAGCAGTTCCCCGCTGAGCGCGGCGTCGAGCGAGGCCGGAGGAGCCATCCTGACCTCCCGACGGACTCCCTCCTACTTCCCAGTGCACTATCATCGCAGCCTCTCAGTAGTGAGGCTGCCAGTTCTGCCACCTTTGCCCCCTGCATTGTTATGCTGACTCGCTGCTTTGTTAACGCAATACATTTTTCCAAATAGGTCACTATCATTGGTTTGGTTACCTGTGAACCCTGTTGTTCCTACTTTCATCCTAGGACCTATTTGGTCTCCTAAGGAGGACGCTGCAGACAACTGATCCTCTCCGTTGTATGCTAGCATGATTAATTTAATTAATCAGGAGTTCTTACCTTCTTTGTTTTGGCTGTTAAGAAGTCAGACTTAAGTATTTGACTCACCTTTAGCGATTGTACCAGGCCCTTTGCCACGTGTTGGTTATAACTCTTCTTTATATCGCATACCTTTTTACAACTCAGAGTATTTCTGAGCTTCCCATCAAATTACTTTTCTTTCCTCCAGGTAGAATAATAACTTATAATTAGAATTTTTGCTCTCTTGAGATTTGGGACTGAATATTGATTTTTTTTCCGTCATCGTTGTTAAGTTGTTTAAAGAGGCCTAGGTTTGTAGTGAAGAGATTAAATCTCAGGGGGTAGTTTGTCCCCTGGTTGTGTGTTTCTAACAGTCTCTGTGTGTGAATCTGTTCTTTCTGCCAGAGATTACATAGAGCACTAAACACCTCATTCGTAGAGGAGAAGCGGCAGCGTTTCAAGACTAAGCGTGTGGAAAAGAGGTAAGAGGCCAGTTCCAGGTGTCATTTATGTTTGTTAGAAGTTTAGAGATGTAACTGAGACTTCATGCTCAAAAGGGAAATTATGTATAATGAATCAAATCCGGACCAAGTTGTTGATAAACACCATCAGTAAAAATACATGGTCTCAAATAGAAGTAGAACAGACAAAATAAAAAACATATCTGTACATAGATGGACACTGAAATGCAGTAGAGGCAATATATGTTGTGGTTTAAGTGCTGGTGTGATCTCTAAGGTCAAGCATCTGGATCCAAATACTGACTCTGACACTTACAATATGTGTGGTCTTGGGCAAGTCCTTTATTTAACCTCTCTATGCCCCAATTTCCTCACTCGTGAAAATTAGATAAATAGAGTACCTACTTTCTAGAGATGCTATAAGAATTCAATGATAAAACACATCTAAAGCCCTGAAAACAAAGCTATTTTAGCTATTATTGTGTACAAAATACAAGTTAGACTTAATTCATAAGTACCACAGGCAATTTCATGCAATATTGCCCTTTTGGCATGTTTCCACTCCCCACTCCTTTCCAGCACTCCTAGGAATATTTGAAATATGCAACAGACGTGTTCTGTTTAACCTATTTTCCGGCACTGTTACTACAAACTCCCCAGAAAAGAGCATCTCATTAATAGGAAGTAACAAGCATTAAATGCATAGTTGACATTTGAAAATTGAAACTCTGCATCTTCCCCACATCCAGCCTGTGGAAGACTGTTGCCTCATTCATGGTGGCTAAGGATGTTAGAAGTATCTGGGTCTAGTACCTGGCTGGCCTCTGTTTCATGCTGCCTAAGACAGCGTCCTGGTTCTTTCTTATGTCCAGAGGCCTCGGTTTACAGCATTTCCTCCAAGCAACTCTCTCATCTATGTCAGATCCTCAGCTCCAAGCTTGGCTTTCTGGGTAATTTTAAAACCTGACACGCACACTTCCTATTCACAATAGAGGACAAGGAAAAGGGGGTGGAAAACAGGATTCTTTTTCATTGTTTTTTTTTTTTTTTTTTTTTTTTGCGGTATGCGGGCCTCTCACTGTTGTGGCCTCCCCCGTCGCGGAGCACAGGCTCCGGACGCGCAGGCTCCGGAGGCGCAGGCTCAGCGGCCATGGCTCACGGGCCCAGACGCTCCGCGGCATATGGGATCCTCCCAGACCGGGGCATGAACCCGTATCCCCTGCATCGGCAGGCGGACTCTCAACCACTTGCGCCACCAGGGAGGCCCTCTTTTTCATTGTTTTTACCTCCTTGGGGACTGCTGCAGTCCCCTTCTCTGCAGTTTGCATCGAGTTTGTCAGAATCATTTCCGTTATCTCTTAAAGCCTCTCTTTCCAGGCAGCGAGCACACACCCCTCTCCCTCAGGGTCTGTGGTGTTCCTGTATCACACTGCGGCCCCATCAGCAACAAGCTGCAGGCTGATCAGGTCACAGCTGTTCTATGTCATGTTACATATTTTTTTTTCTATAATTATTTTTCACATAAATTTTTAACGAGAGAGGAACACAAGAAGACATAGCAGCAAAGACACCATCTCATAATAACAAAGCATTTGTTTTCCAGCCATAATAGAAACAGGGAGCTGCCAGTGATCCCATTTCCAACTGTGAGATGACTCCTATTTGCATTTCTCTCACCTAAATTCAGAACCAAATGCATCTTTCACTCAGCTTATCCATTTTTGTTGACAGATTCCCTTCTGAAATCCCTTATTTTGAGAAGGAGCTAAGGCAATACACCCTCATGGCTCAGTGGGCCCATGTTTCCTGTGGTACCTCCCTACAACCCAACACCCACCTATAACCTTTCAAACGCAGTGAGTGTTTGAGGGCTCACAGCTGTCACATCTCTTCTGAATGGTCTAGTGGAGTATTGAACCTCAGCATTACAAAATTGTCCTGTGAAAGCTTTTTAGTGTTAACTTCAGTTAACTCACTGGTCGCCTTACACTCTAAGGCTGAGGAAGCTTGCAAACCACAATCAAAACACTGTAGAGGCCAACAATATAACACGTTCATTTCTTCCAATTAGACACCATATCCGGCATTCAGCACCTATCACCTTGCATTCGTAGGTGGCTCAGAGCCGCATGTCAATCGTCAGAGCACTTGTGATGCTACCACCTAGAGTATGTCATGGAAGCCAGCTTTTGCTTATTCTTCTATATTATTCTCCCAGATATATGTACAAAGCTCTGGAAAAAAACCAGATTGGCTATTTCTATTTGCCTGATTTCTGAGGCTGCCTGGACATTCCAGGAAAATGTGTTGATGCCTAACTCCCAGGATTTCCTGCACTATGAATCATTCCATGATCCTAGAGTTAGGTCCGTTGGCTCAAAAACTCTCTCCCTCTTTTTTCTTTGCAAGAATATCTATGCAAATACCTTTATCCACTGCAACTTGACATCCCTCCCCTATGTTTCATATTTATTGAGTGAATAAAATAATAGATAAGTGAATGAATTACTAACATACGGGTTTGAGGAAAGGCCTGAGGAAATTATGGGCCATGGTATGAAAACATTTTGCTCTTTTTCTATTTAAAGCAGAGGAAAAAAGTATATATTGCAAAAGACTATATATATAGTCCTTAGTTTATTCAACATGAGATTTCATGTAAATTTTCGTCTGTCCTTCACTCCACCGGGTTTCCAATACACCTCCTCTTTTCTCTTTCCTCTCACCTCAAGATATACAAAACTTGTAAACCATATATATACAAATAACACATGCCACAAACAAGATTGTTTTGAAATTATTCAAACTCAATAGTAAAAGATTTGAAGGAAGAATTAAAGGGAACTGTAAGGCTAGAAGGAAAATTATAACCACACCTTTGACCCAGTGTAAAGACAATGGAGCTGTAAGTGAGCTCATTATAGAACTTTTACCCAGCCCAGAACACAGGAAAGCTGGGCTGTGGTGCTCCCTGCTCATTTATATGGGACTTAAATCATGAGAAATGTTAAAGAACTGCAGAGTGGTTTGGAATGTGTTTGTGTGTTTTAATGGCTCGGAGCACGTATCAATCAGTTTTCACTGTGTGAGAAATCATCTCAGTTCATAATGTTTTAAACAACAGCGAGTTGCTTATGAATCTATGTGTCAGCTGTGCAGGCTACTGATTTGGGCCAAATTTGGCTGATCATGGTCACATTTGCTCCTGTGTCTACAGCCAGCTTGGGGAAAGGAGGGAGAAGCAGAGGGCTGGTTGGTCTAGGATGGCCTCAGCTGGTCAACTGGGAAGACTGGGGACTCTCTCCAATGGTCTGTTATCAACCAATAGACTAGTCTGGACTGGTTCCACTGTAGCAGCAGGGTTCTGAGAGAGGCAGTGGAAGTGTGCAAGACTTGGAACCACCACCTGCCACTTCTGCCACTTTCTATTGGCCAGAACAAGTCATGTGACCAGGCCAAATTCAAGGGGGAGGGAAAGAAGACTTTCCCCTGGAATCCCCCTTGATAAGGGTGAGTTGCTAAGTCACACTGCAGAGGGATATGGATGAAAGGAAGAACGAAGGATTATGATCACTTTTGCAATCTACCACAGGGCAAAATGAAACAAGATCACCTTAGTTAAGTCCTTGTGTTTTTGTTCTTATCCATGTAACTGAATCAACACTTAATTATCTCTCCCTTTTCCCCTCGCCTGCAGGTCCTTCCCTTCTCCTCCTGGTTAGTAAGAGTCCAGGAATAAAGTCTTGATTCAGTTACATGGATGGGAACAAAGACACAAGGACTTAATAGAGTGTTTCTATTTTGTTTTGCCCTGTGGTAGATTGCAAAAGTGGTCATAATCCTCCTCCGCCTCCTCTTCCTCCTTCTCCTTCAACAAGGCTAGAAGAAATTAGCAGCCACGTGCTCAGGGCTCTAATCTGTTCTTATAGCAAGAAGCTCTTCTCATTGCATCTGTCAAAGTGTATGTCAGAAACCAGACCCCCTCTTCCTGTGCCTGGTCAGCAATAACTCTTTTGCTGTCTACAGCCATCTCAAGGATGGTGGTAGGTGGCTTGACATGAGCCTGAAAGAGGATTATGAATCTATTTCAATTTGACTTTCATTATTCCAGCAAGAACCTGAGGCTTTCTTGGGTCTTTTTTTTTTTTAAGCTTCAGACCTCAGCTGTCATTCTCAACTCACAAAGTCATCCTTATAATGGGACACTTTGGGCTGAAACCTGCAGCTTGAATGCTTTTATTCTCCTCAAACTCAACTATTAAACATCAGAGTTGTCCTGCAGGGCCAAGGATGAGTCATATTAGAGTATCTACCAGCAGGACCATGCTTAGAGTCCAACAGCTGAATAAACAGAATCTCATTTCTACCAAAGCATCATCTTCATAGCCATAGTCTGTTTCAAGTCAGTGCGGCTTTCTGAGCCTCACTGGCAGGAAGAGAATAGAAAAGCATCTAAGGTTCTTCATAAAAGAATGTGCCATACCTTGGTCCATCAGCCTTCCAGGTGAAACACCCATTCCAGTTTCAGGACAGCATGAGACTTGATGAAACATTGAACTTCAGTTGAAAAGAACTGCATTGGCTCCTTTTATTCCCCTGACACTCCAGCAGGCAGTCTGTCCATGGTTTTGTGACTCCATCTCTCTCTGCGTACCCAGTTCCATATTACTCACAAGGAAGTGCTAAAAGATGGGGAGAGCTGCAGAGTAGAAAGTCAATCTAAAGTGTCTCTTGGTTTCCTAGGTCCAATGTGGGACCCTGTCAGCTCACTGTGTGGAATACGTCCAATCTGAGTCATGACAATCGACGAAAATACATCTTCAGTGATGAGGGGGGAAAAAACCAGCTGAGCCTCCGGACCCACCAAGACATCCCTCTCCCACCAAGAAGAAGAGAGCTTCCTGCCTCACTGACCACCAATGGGAAAGCAGACTCCCTAAATGGGGCTCGGAACTCAGTGATGCAGGAGCTCTCAGAGCTGGAGAAGCAGATTCAGGTGATCCAGCAAGAGCTGCAGCTGGCTGTGAGCAGGAAAACGGAGCTGGAAGAGTACCAAAGGACAAATCGGATTTGTGAGCCCTAAGTGGCCACGCTGCTCTCTTTTCTCAGTTCCTGGTCTTCTTCTGAGCCCTTAAGACACTTTGTAATGCTCTTTTGTAATTACTGACCAAGGTGGGGGGAAGTTGAGGTCTGGGTCTTCTTAGAGGTCAAGTCTGCTCTCCCTAGCCTGCAAAGCAGCAGGCTCCTCAAGCTCATTCCTAGGTCTCCAGGGTAGGAGGATTTTTCAGAGCAGGAATCTTACATTAGTCAGAAGTAAACACCCTGTGAGGGATCTGTGAATAACCAGACAACTCCAGCTCCTGTTAATCTTTTCACCTGGTGCCACAGTAACATTTCTGGTTTTTAGCCCTTTCTCTGCACTATCAACGAGAGAAAATTGTTACTTATACCTGTGTCTTACTGGGTTGTTGGTTTTAATCTTAGTATAGAGCGGGATTATTCAGGGTTGTGACTTTTGCTATAACTCCCCAGTGTAGATTTGTTCCTACAGTCTGAATGGGGAGCCAGGGAAGAGCTAGAGAAACTTAAGACAGGAAGGTGGGTACTTAGAAAAATTAACTGAACTCATTCACATCATAGCAGGCCAAGGATTAATTGGATCAGGCAAGAACCATGTTTTTGAAAGGGTCCTGGATCTCCAACATCATCCTAACATTTAGTAGGAACATGTTTACATGCCACTATGAAAGGGAACAGGGATATAGTGAGCGGAAAGAGCACAGGCAGAAGAGGCATTAAAATGTATACCATGGGGCCTCCCTGGTGGCGCAGTGGTTGAGAGTCCGCCTGCCGATGCAGGGGATACGGGTTCGTGCCCCGGTCTGGGAGGATCCCATATGCCGCGGAGCGGCTGGGCCCGTGAGCCATGGCCGCTGGGCCTGCGCGTCCGGAGCCTGTGCTCCGCAACGGGAGAGGCCACAACAGTGAGAGGCCCACATAACGCAAAAAGGAAAAAAAAAAAAAAAAAATGTATACCATGTTCTTCAAACAAAAGCTCTGGGCCAGAAAAGCAATTTGGCTAAGGAATGAATAAGCCCATACTTCTAATCTAATTAAGCATCTCCACTATAGTGTGTGCCTTTCAGAAAGGAAAGTGAGAAGAGCAAGGCAAGGATGTGGCCTTAGGATGAAACTGGAATATTCCTGCTAATTGCCTGCACAGGACATGTGAGCTGGCACTGTGAGTTAAGGGAAGATGTTCTGCAAGCCATATATTTGGCTATTTCCAGAGCAGCAGTCACCTGGGTCTTAGCTATAGGAATCCCAGAAGTGAACTTCAAGCCTGTGAACACCACAAGCTTAAACATTCAGGAATGTGCCCTGTGCTTTTCATATCTATATGGATCACTAGCAAGTCAGTCTTGCAGCCTCACACCCCCTCATCTGTGAGAAACTGTGAACAGGCACTGGTCCCTCTGATTCTCCCCCAAACCCCATCTAATGCCCCCAAGAGATTGATATGAGTAAGCTGTTTCCCCTCTGCCTAGGCATCCCTTTTCCAGTGTGCAAAGGCTTGGACACACAGAAAGGGAAAGGAATACGTGAACTATAGAACTTCAGTTCTCAGTCACCTAGGAACTCATTAGGATGCTGACTGCTAGGGCTCTTCTCCCAAAGGATGACATGGGAAAGGCGTGAATGTGGGCTCAGAAACCTGTTACCAACACTCCCAGGTGACTGACATGTGGTCTAAAAATTACTCTTCAAGAAACATTGTTCTAGAAATTTGGCTGCTCCAGGCATGGGGAGAATTGAGAAGAGCCTTTTTGAGAGTTTCTCAAAAGGCTTCATCACACACCTGATGATTCACTGTCCACACAGCCACGCCCACCCCAGGACACCACGTAGGACTAGACTTCCTTGTCTATCAATTAATTGCTTTATCTTCTCAGTTGCTTATCATCTTTGCTCCGCCCCAATCAGTTTGAAGACCTACAAAGAGTTCTCAGCACTGTGCCAAGCACCGTGCTCTGTAAGCTGCAGATCATTGGGAAGGCTCCTCAATCACAAAATTTCTTTCCCTACTTTTGGATGCAGCCCCTGCATTTCCACCAAGAGCTGCCCAGTCCCCCAAGGAAAGATAACACTTTAAGCTGCAATTAGATAAGACTCTAGCAATTAGCTGTCTGAGAAAACCCTGGGGGTGGATATAGGCTTAGAGATTCTGATGAGGGAGGTGGACGGGTTCTAAAGTTAGACTTCATCAACCTCACAGATGAAACAGTTCAACAATGAGGGAACAGTGATCCCTGGAAACAGAAAGGACAGCTCTGCTTTGAAATGCCCATCCTCCCATGTTCTCACCCCAGACAGAAAAGGTTTGCAACTGCCTTTGGAAGATTATGCCCCTTAGCCATCCCCGCCCATCTGCAACAGCTAAGGATGCTCTAGAGACTCTGCCATCATGCTCTGCAGCCCTAACCTCTGCGCAGCCTGGAAGGCTGATGTATAGGTGTACCTCAACTCACGTAACAGCCATGCTCCTAAAGTTGTACCTGGACATTTTTTATAACTCAGCTCAGATTCTGACTGTACTTGAGAAGTGGGATATTTAAAGGAACCCAGAGGTGAATTCTTTTGTAAAGAATCCTTTTTTAATGCAATTAATTATCCCTTAATGTATTTGTTTTGTAAGTTTGGATTTTTGTATATCAGGTTTACCTTAAGCTTCTCTACTGAGGCATTCTGAGCAGTGGTGATAATATTCCAGATCACCCTGCCTATCCACAAAAATGTAGATGACCAGGGCATGGCTCCTCCATTATCTTCTGAGGAACTACTTGGCCAAAACTGCGGCCAGGATGTGGCCAGAAGCAGCAGGAGCTGAAAGCAGGCTTACTGCCGTCAGCATTGCTTGAAATGCCTCCATGTTCTGGACAAAGAAAAACAAAGCATAATCGCTTGTGTTAAAATGATGCAGTCTTCATGTTAAGTAGGAATGGTAATTGAACAGTGTTTTGCAATTTGTGAAACAGTGTGTTGTGTTTTGTAAAAAGATTTCATGAAATGGTGGGTCCTTTGAAAACCTTCCTTCCTGTTCTGCTCCACCTCTGTTCTCTCAACTCCCCTCAGGCTCAAGAAACACAAGGATCAGAAGTCTTCAGGTGGAGGGTGGTTTTCTGGTAAAGAAGAAGGAGATAAGGGATGCTACCTTGCCTCCTATTGTGGGCTTCTCTTCCATGAGATCAGGAAGACCTCCTTTTTTTTTTTTTCATTTTAATTTTTGGCTGTGTTGGGTCTTCCTTGCTGTGCATGGGCTTTCTCTAGTTGCGGTGAGCAGGGGCTACTCTTCGTTTCGGTGCACCAGTTTGTCATTGTGGTGGCTTCTCTTGTTGTGGAGCACGGGCTCTAGGCACACAGACCTCAGTAGTTGTGGCTCATGGGCTCAGTATTTGTGGCTCACGGGCTCTGGAGCGCAGGCTCAGTAGTTGTGGCACACGGGCTTAGTTGCTCCGTGGCATGTGGGATCTTCCCGGACCAGGGCTCGAACCCATGTCCCCTGCATTGGCAGGCGGACTCTTAACCACTGAGACACCAGGGAAGCCCAAGACCTCCATTTTTTTCCAAGCTCTGATGCTAGGAAATCATGTGCACGACAAGTCCACTATCACACCCCCCAACCCTGCTTTCCAAGGGGGAATTCCTGGCACAGGAAGCACATAATAAAGTAGGACTGGGCAAGTTGGAACAGATAAGGCTATTGGTTCATGTAAATAATGAAAATAAGGGCCCCAGAGTGTGGATGCCCAAGGTGGAGGAGCAGGGGGATCCTTCCAACAATTGAAGACAAGTTGGAAGAATGAGTGCGACAGACAAGTGAGGCAGCCACAGGGACCCAATCATTCGAGGTCTTTAAGGTGCCTGGAGGTAACTCTCCATTATCCACGGATCTTGCTGTTGCACAAACCTTATATGGGAGCTGCTGCTTCTGTGCCAACCAGATATGCAGTAAGTGGAGCAGCTGCTGAGCAGGACAGAGCTATGTCATCTGGGCAACAGACTTCTCAGTGATGGTGCTGGGTCTGTTAGAGCCTCGGAGCTAGTGACCACTTCCTCGGTATGGATAAAGACTTAAGGGGAAAGAAACTACTAGCCTCTCTTCCTCCCAACTCATATATTTGATGGGCAAACCAGAAAATCCATCCAGTCTTCAGAAGGAACTGCTTTCTAGTCATCAAAACCACTTCACTCTGCACTGTTTACTTATTCCTTTCTTCACCCATCTAATCCAGGATTCCCTCATTCTTAAGTTTAGTTCCTAATCGTTTTATGAAAATAATGTACCTATAAGTATTTTCTTAAGGTTTGTAAAGAGTGTTTGCATTGTGTCTTCACTTTAATGTGTTTGCAATCGCTCCCTTCCAGGAAGAACTGAAATGCTGTCTTGTGAGCATGAGGTGAACAGGCTGTTTTGCTCCAGCCACTTTTCTTGTACAACCACGTGGATGGACTAGATGTCCTCAGGCCTTTTCCATTTTCAGTTTCTATGACTGTGGAATAAATGTTGAGATAAAAACTTCACTTCCAGATGTACTGCTGGCATTGTCTTTGGGGACTCAAATGTTGACATGATACCAGCCCCTTCCTAACAGGAGACCCAGTGATGCTGTGACTTATGCTTATTTCTTTGGTATAGTCCAAAGCGACACAAAACATGCTGAGCAAACTCAGAGCCCTGGCATCATGCAGTTAAACTGAAATAGCTTCGTCTGAGACATTCTAGGAAAAGCCACACTATTAAGAGATCTCTAAAAAACTCTGCTCCAACCACCCTCATTTAGTAATTCAACAAACATTTGTTAAAGAATTTACATTTATGTGCCACGTGCTGGAGACCATCATAAGATGGGCATGGTCTTTAACCTCAGGGACCTTCTCATCTGTCCTTCTCACAACCTGTAAACTGATAATACTATATATAATAGCTGACATTTACTGAGCACCTATTTTAGTAACTGTGATCTCATTTAATCTCCATTAAAATTCCGTGAGATTGATACTCTAGACCTAGTCTAGAGTAGACAAGCTGGACCTCTAGTTTATAGATGGAAAGACTAAGGGTCGGGGAATTATGTGAGCTGCCCACAGTCCCACAGCTAATATGAGTAGTGGCAGAGATTCATACGCAAGCAGTGCAATTCCAGAACAACCATACTATGTTGTCAGCATACTGATTATTTCCTTACAACTTCCCCTTCTTCCTCTAACCCTCCCCCTCTAGTCTTTCTGCCATACTGCCTCCTGCCCATGCCTCAGCCTGGTCCCCAGCTCCACAGAAAGCTCACGTGGTAACTGCACCTGCCATGGTCCACTGAACTCCACACTGTAGCCCTTGAGTAGCACAGAAATACTGTTTCAGGCATCTCTTTTTGCTTTCTAGTCCAACCAAGAACTGGTGCAAACACAGCTGCAAATCACTCAGCAGTCCTGCAGTCTCAGGCATTTTACGATTAGCTGCTGGCAAACTTGCCGTCATCAATCTGCTAGCTGGATGGATGCATTCTTCCCACACAATCTTTTGGCATATACCCAAGTCAAATCCTACAAAAATATAGACCTACTATATAACCTAGTTCAACCACCAACTTACCCAAGTCTGTTGTGCATCATTCAGTCATTCATTTTTTAGATGCTTATTCTGAGCCAGGCATTGGGCTGGCTGCTGGAGATAGAAAGACATAAAGCAGATTCTGATCCCATGGAGCTCAGTCTAGTGGGGAGACACAAACTGGGAAAACAATGTGGCGTGTACTCTGATAAAGAAATGCACATCGGGTACTACGGGAGCAAAGAAGACACTTTTTCCCTTTTTCCTGTGTGTGTGTGTGTGTGCAGTGTGCAGTGGAGAAATTGAGTGGAGGGTAATAGGCATCCCAGGTTAAAAAAAAACAAAACAGCACGTGCAGTTCTGGAGTTGGGAAACTATGGCAATCAAGGCACTTAGGAACATCAAATAGTTCAATATGACAGAAACATAAAACACACAGTGGGTAGCAAGCTATCAGGCCCGGAAAGAGAAAAGCAGAGGCAAGATCACTGTGCTAAATTGGATTTGTATCCCAAAGACTACAGGAACCATTCAAGGATTTTAAGCTGAAAACGGATTTGTGAAAAGATCAGGATCCTCACCACTAGGTGGACCTGGCTGTCATTCACATGCATTTGTTTGTAGGGCAGTGAGCAAATGAAGTTAACCTTTTGATGTTCTGGAATGACTTGGCCATGGCATCATTTAACAGGGACAGGTGGACTTAGAGACCGACAGACACAGATAAACACACATGGCCTAGATTCCAAAGAAAATGTCAGTCTTGTTTTTCCTAGAAACAGAAAGAAAATGTAGAAGAAAGAAAAATTGACCTCTCAATTTCTTTATTTGCAAAATGCTGTCTTGAGCATTTACTAGGTGCAAGCACTGGGCTAAATGTTTTGTATATATTGTCTCATTTCATCCTCAAAACAATCCTACAAAGTAGTTATTATTTTATAGATGAAGAATCTGAAACAGAGAGAGCTGAAGTAACTTGCTAAGCAGCTGGGCCATACTCACCCAAGTCTGACTTCATGAGAAATACGTTTAGCATAGTGCCTGGAATCTCAATAAGCACTCCACAAATGCATAAACGGGTTGAGTGAGCAAGGAGAAACCTAAGATCCTTTTGGTTCAATTCTATGCTAGAACAAAATGCTATGGGAACTCTCATTAAACAAGGGAATAAAATGTAGTCCTAGGGACTTCCCTGGTGGTGCAGTGGATAAGACTCCACACTCCCAATGCAGGGGGCCCGGGTTTGATTCCTGGTCAGGGAACTAGATCCCACATGCATGCTGCAACCAAGAACCCTCATGCCACAACTAAGACCCGACACAGCCAAATAAATAAATAAATAATTAAAAAAAAAAAAAGAAGAACCAAGAAATCCCACTGTAAATTCATATGAGAATGCAATCACTAGCAGAAACAGCCAAAGACCTTTGAAAAAGATCTGTAGAGTAGGTAAGAAGGTAAGAGCCAAGCCATGCAGTTAAGATATATGCCTTAGAGCACACCAACCCTGATTTTGGTCCAAATTGCCAAGATAATTTCCAAGGTAAGAACTAAAGAAAAAAGAATAAGAGACCATCTCTACAAGACCTGAAATGTTTAAAAAAAGGAGAGAGAAACAGAGACTCTAGTACTTCCACAATAATCTTCGAAACTGGCATTTATAGGCATTACTTGAAAGGAATCTTCAAAAAAATCTCTTATGGATCTAGGGCAGTGATTCTTAACTTTTTTGGTATTTGTTAAGTTTCAAAATTCCTTTAAGAAATTTTGATTCTTTAAGGATCTGAAAAAAGCTATGACTAATGTACACACACACAAACAAAATTTCGTATACCATTTGTGGGTATTCCTGAAGCCCATTCATTGACCTCTTCTCTAATGAGAAGCCGGAGTGCACCAAGTCACCATTGTTTTTGGTCGTTATCTAAAAATGACTTTAAGAGCTCCTCCTGTATTGCCTGGACCTGAAGCTAGTTGGGACTAGGGGCTCCCTGCTCTCTCCAGCTAGAGGAACTTCCCCTAAATCCAGCTTCCCATTGGACTCCTGGTTTCTTCCACAACATTCCACAGGCTCCAGGGTCCCCTGATGCTGGGCAAGCTGGCTTTCCTAGCCAAGTGTCATAAACAATTAATATGCAAACCCAAACCACTAGCTGCCCAAATAGTCTGTTTGCCCTCACAACAAACTTATGCTCGTGCTTGCCTTATAAGAAGAGAACAGTAAGGGGAAAGTGCCCTATTAATGAATGCAAAGGCACCGTGTATCCTGAAGCAGGGCCAGACCCCCTTATGGCTCTGTGTGTGTGTTGGGTAGGGGGGATCGAGAGGCCCGTGACCTCTTTGCTGACACTGTAAGGTTTCTCAGTTAGACTCGTTTATTGACCCATTTCCACATGACTCTGCAGAACCCATCGCAAGTCCTTCTAATTACAGGTAGTGACCACAAAAGGACACGCAATGTGTCCTTACCCATCTTCTAGGACAGGTAATGATCAAGAAGGGATCCATTTTACACAACCCCTTACCAGAGATATAGAAAACCTCTGGTTTTCTGGTTACTATAAATCTTGTACTTCAAGAACTCTCAAACTAAAGTGCCAGGCAGTCTGATACCCTCTGGAAAACAAATCATCATCTCTTACCCCCATAGCGAACTATGAGAGAGAACTAAATAGTCAAATAAACCATTATATTTTAGGCATAATCTCTCCCCAGAACAGATTCAATAAAACAACTGGGAGAAAAGTGCTTCAATTAATCAGAGAAATAAACACGTTAAACAGAGCTAGCCCCTTAATCTAAAACTGATTATTTCTGTTCAAGAGAATTCAATTCTAAAACAGCAGGTATAAAATCAACTAATACTGACAAATAGAAAAATTTCAAAGGAAAACATGAACACAAAAGCAAACTGAATCCTGCTTTAATTGAAGCTTGTGGAGTATAAAGTCCTACAGAAACGTTACAGAGAATCTCCTGGAAAACAGGAGTGACGACAACCCCTGTGGAGAGGCAGATGAGACTAATTCATAGCTCACCAAGGCCTCCTTGTATCGAGATCCCAGAGTACCTAGAAGATCTCTTCACCATCTCAGTCCTGTGCCCCATCCTCTCCAATCTTGATTTCATTATAAGATAAAAGGGGCTATAGTATTTGAAATTATTCTGGCCTCGAGAAACTTAAAGGCATCAATGAGTAGAACATTCAAAACTTAAGTAACTGTAACGAGGAGGCCAGCTGACCTTAACAAATTACTTAGCTAGTGAATAGGAAATGGATTGAATTATCCTGGACATAAATTTTATTAAGGCTTCAAACTATCCAGGAATAAGTAGCAGGATGATACCATTTTATAATCCAAGTTTACAAAAAGTTTACTGCCCCAATCAAGTACTGTTTATGCCTGCAGACAGCTTATTTCTAAAAGATCACCGCCCACTGCAAGTAGTCATGTGTCTCTCCTCTTTTTCTTTCTCTGTGTCAAAAATACCAATTTGACTTCTTCAGGAGGAATGGACAATCCAAGATTATACAGTAAGCCTGAAGATGTTGAAAAGTCTAAAAGCAGGAAATACACAAAGCTGGTAGGGAAGACAAATAAAAGTTTTTTCTAATTCTTTCTAAAACCCAAGACTTGCATTACCAGTCCTTTCCTCCCGAAGTCACCTAGGTATTAGTGAGGAGAACCTGGACGTAAAGTCTGTGAAGGAAAGGGAGTTGACGGACAAACTGCCCTGTGGGTGACAGTCAAGGAGAGAAGAGGTAGAGGTTTGGTGGTTAATGACTAAGTGCCTGTCCAGCCTGCCCCTCTTCTTCTCTTGGCTTGGATCAACCAATGTAGATGCGATGGAAATCATTGGCACCAAAAGCAGCATTACACTTGGGACATTTGCGCTGGCGGGTGTCATAGCGGGTCTTCACACACTCAAAGCAGAAAACATGAAAACACTTGGTAAGTACAGCATCCTTTTTACGCATGTTGCAACACGGACAGGTCAGGCGTGCCTAGAAAAAAAAGAAATCAGAGTCAGAGCAACCATAAAGGTTTATGACCCAAATGGCTCTTATATATAAGCGAAAAATCCACTAAGCACTAAGACAGTAAGTAATAGCACCAGACACACACCCCCACACACATAATAAAGCATTCTCTGTTACCTTCAAGTAAAGAGGTTCAGTATTTATTATACTAATCTGTTAGTAGGCCACTGTAGGCCAAAACAAAAAAACACACAAATCACTGAGGCAGTTTTTCTAACCTTGTAATCCTTAATCTCCTCCATCAGAATCTCATCACATTTGGGTACATTGTCTGGTTTCTTTGTGGTCTCCAGCTTCCTTCGAAGTCTAGAGATGTCCTCCTGTGGTGGGATAGCATACCCATTACATACTCCCCAAGATCTGTCATTTTTGAGAAAAATTAATTGCTCCAACCTGAACTTTCTGTTGCAGAAAGAAAGGACTTTCTGTCCTTTCATGCCTAACTATATTTTAGGAATGTAGAGAATTGCAAATGACAAGCTGTTTTCTTTTTTTTCGGAACAGGCAACCATAATCATATCACCAAACTTCAGTTGCATCTAACTACTGTCAGTTCAGTTCTGCAAAACTCCAGTCTAAGTTTAGAGGGATTAAATTTTTTAAAAAGAAAAAAAAGATGAAAACTTGATAGGCCACCTTATTTTAAGGCAATTAGTTTTTAGGCTGAAGACAGATTGGATCAAAATTTACAGATTTATAGGTAAGTATAGAAAGGCATCATGAGAAACAGCTGGCATGCAAAAAATAGAAAAATTGTAGAAGAATTTAAAGAAGAACTTTAAAATTCGCTAGTGGTTTTTTTTTTTTTTTTTTTTTTTTTGCGGTACGCGGGCCTCTCACCGTTGCGGCCTCTCCCATTGCGGAGCACAGGCTCAGCGGCCATGGCTCACGGGCCCAGCCACTCCGCGGCATGTGGGATCCTCCCGGCCGGGGCACGAACCCGCATCCCCTGCATCGGCAGGCAGACTCTCAACCACTGCGCCACCAGGGAAGCCCCTAGTGTTTTTTTTTTGCTGCTACTTCTTTATGATTTCACTGACCTATTCATTTAAATAAATAAGTATTTATTTCATGCCCATTAGGTGGCAGTCACCATGATAGGCTTTGGGGATAGTTTTCAGTGAAGAAAACAGACTCCATCTCTTCACTCAAGGAACTTACAGTTAAATAGGAAACGACATATTGATACAATAGACCAATGACTCTTTGTAACATAGGTCATCTTAGAGCTCAGAAAATACATAAAAGGCAAAAAGTGAAGGAAAAACAACTGACCTGGGCCCGTTTGAAATTGAACATATCTTTTTCTCTGGTGACACTGTTCTCCACGATCTCATCCTGAAAATCATGTAGCTTCTTCTGAGCCAACTCCAACTGTGCTTTGAGGTCATCTGCAAGCTGGGCTGCCTCCATTGCCTATGAGGGATGTATGAACAACATTATCTTATCACCACTTATTTCCAGTGAGACAAAATGTTACCAAGCCCAAGGAATAAAGTGAACCTGTAATTTCATCAGTGTTAAACTTATTTGTTCCTCTGAAGACTAACTGTCACTTTAGACCACAGAGTAATCGATCATACCTTGCGTTTATTCATCTCTAAGGCTTGGGTCCTAAGACCCAGCTCCTTCTCCCCTGTGCCAATGTTGCTTTGTAACAGATGCTCCTTCTCTTCCAGCTTCCTCACTACCTGTAACTGGGCATCAACCTTAGAAAAAGAAAATCACATTTTAACACAAACAGGAAGGAAAAAAACAAAAAACTGACTAGGCTCTGTTAATCCACAGGCCCATAAGTGAGAATCTGTTAGAAAACTCCAACTATTGCTGATTTTATCCATGAACCCTTCAAATTACATGCAAGACTACGGGAATTCTCTCATCCCAATGTTCAGGCGTAATCAGGTAACCACTGTTACAGCTTCTCATGCAGCCTTCCAGAAATTTTTAAGATACACAGCACGTGCACACAAAGACATACACATTTTTAACACAAAAGGGATAAATAGATGAATCCCTTAATGATATATTTAAACATTTTTCCTTATTAGCAGATCCACTTTTGTTTAAACAGCTGCACTGTACTCCTCTGTAGGGATGTATAATTTATTTACCAATACCCTAATCATGTACATTAGTTTTGGGGAGTTTTTCCTATTACAAAAAATGCCACAATAATCATTTTTTTACTTGTATCTTCGTGTAGAAAGCACCCTATTTCAACAGGATTCTGGAAAGCTTTTTTCATTCTAGTTACCTGGGTCTTCAGAGTCAAAACCTGGTCTGCCAGCTCCTCCTTCTCTTCTTTTAGCAGCTTATGGATCTGATTGGACTTGATACGTTCTGACATGAGCTTGAAATTTGCATCATCCTTCTCCCTCAACTGCTGCATCAAACGGATATTTTGCTCCTGCATGTCTTCAAAGGCCTGGCCTGTGACGTCCATCTCAGAGAGGAGAGCTTCTTCCTCCTAAAATAAGAAAGAAGAACCTTCATTTTAATAGAATCTTCTAACTCCAAAGGAATGCACACAGGAAACTAAACTTTCCTACTGTTGTTATGGAAATAACCTAGTGACAGAGAACACAGTTTTAAGAAGCTTAGTTTTGTCACTAGGTTAGCCCTAGGAATCTGAAGCCATTGGCATTGATTGTTGGTCTGATGCTCATTAATTGATCCGTATTTGAGGTCAGCTGAAGCAGACTAAAATTATACACACCATGATCTAGCAAACTGATCAAGCAGGAGTTGGTTAAGAAAATTTCTGTCATAAAACCTCACATTTTCTCATACTTTTCCACAATTATAATACTGACTTGAATCTACAGACTTTTCAACTCTGAAAACATCTGTTTCATAACAATCTGATAGGTGAAAAACTGAATGTAAAAATAGTTTTAATTTACATTTGTCTTATTATAAATTACACTGAGCATCTTTTCATACGTTTAAGAGCCATTTGTTTTTCTATGAATTATTAATATCTTTTGTCTGTTCTTCTATTGGGCTTTTGAGTTTTCTTCCCTATCATTTTTTGGGGATTTTTAAATATATATTAGAAAGATAAGCCCTTTCATGATAAGAGTTAGAAATATTTTTTCCAGCTTTCTCATTTACCCTTTGGCTTTGCTGCCATGTAGAAGTTTTGTGTGGTTTTTTTCATAAGTCAAAATTATCAATCTTACCTTTCATATTTTTTAGACTTTTACTAATAGTTAGAAAGGTCTTCTCCACTTCAAATTTAAAAAGAAATTTATCTGTTTTCTTCTGGTTCTTCTATGGATTTCTTTAACATTATATATGTTCCATTTGGAAATTATCTTAGTGTAGAGTGTTCAAATATATCTCCAACTTTTTTCCAAAATTATTTTGTTTTTGCCCGCATTTAATCGTCTTCCTTTTTCTTGCTGATTTAAAACTATATCTTTTGCACATATTAAATACCCATGTGTACTTTGGTTTATTTATGTACCTATATGGTTTTTCCAACCATTTTTGGTATCTTTATTATCGAAAGTTAATAAAATTCATTGGGACTTAAAAATAAAGAAATATATGTTCCTTATGAGAAGGGGACAAGTCTCTATAGTTCTATGATACAGAAACCACTACAGTTGACATATTGGCTATTTATTTGTAACCTATTTGGGGAACATGTTTTTCTTGGTTTCATGTATTTATAATAATAATGTGTATAAAATTTTATATCTTTTTATAAAATTTTATATTCATTACATCCCCTGATTGCAGATCAGCAGAGAAACGATACATCCCTCAAGAAACAGTTTTTGAATAACTGGCTATCCATTTGAAAATAGAAGTAAATTTCCTTCCTCACAAATACACAAAACAAAGTAACTGAAGGATGACAGACTTCAATGTAAAAACAAACATATAGGAGAAAAAAATATTAACCAAAAAAAAAGACTGGAATGACAGGGCAAATTTCACTGTCAATAACTTACTTATCAAGTAAAATTTACTTTAAAAGCTCATTAGGGCTTTCCTGGGGGCGCAGTGGTTGAGAGTCCGCCTGCCGATGCAGGGGACACGGGTTCGTGCCCCGGTCCGGGAGGATCCCACATGCCATGGAGCAGCTGGGCCCGTGGGCCACGGCTGCTGGGCCTGCGCGTCCGGAGCCTGTGCTCCGCGACGGGAGAGGCCACAGCAGTGAGAGGCCTGCGTACCGCAGAAAAAAAAGAACAAAAAAAAAAAAGCTCAGGGCTTCCCTGGTGGCGCAGTGGTTGAGAGTCCGCCTGCCGATGCAGGGGACGTGGGTTCGTGCCCCGGTCTGGGAAGATCCCACATGCCGCGGAGCGGCTAGGCCCGTGAGCCATGGCCGCTGAGCCTGCGCGTCCGGAGCCTGTGCTCCGCAACGGCAGAGGCCACAGCAGTGAGAGGCCCGCATACCGCAAAAAAAAAAAAAAAAAAAGCTCATTAAATAAAGAAAGTATGCCCACCTGCTTGGCCATGGCCAGCTTCTTCTGCAGGTATTCTATCTGCTCCTCTACTGCCCGGATTTTCCTCAGGGCATCTTCATCAGCCATCTTCTTGTTCTCTTTTTTCTCCTTATCCTCCAGATCTTTGAGTCTTTGCCTTAAATCTTCCAACTATAGGAGGAAAGAAATCACACAAAAAGAAAAACAAAAAAGCTATAATACAATTTCAAAAGTTAATACTGTGCACAGATGAAGGGCCCATAACACCAAAAGAACCTTTACAGGATTATGGAAGGAGACAAATGATACACTAGTGCACCACATCACAACCCTGCTTTAACATCACTCCATGCCAACATCACACGCTTCTGCAAGTGGCATTTTTGAGGAGTGAAAATGTACTTTTCTTTAGAATAGTTCTCACCCTTTTTTTTCCTAGGCTCCCAATTTTAAAAGAATAAGGCATTCTTCCCAAAAGTAACCAGAAAATCAGTATGACAATGATTTATATCGCACAAAGGGGAACAAAAAGTTTGAAAAGGTTACTCCGATTCCCCGTAATTCTGATATACCTTACCACCTAGTGGAAAATCTGGAAGACTCTATATTAGATGGTCTTTGAAAGGGAAGAAAATGTTGCTAAGTCTTAAATGCTAACTTTAAAGAAACTACAGCCTTCAGAAGTGTGAAGGAAAATCCCACAAATGGAAGATTTTGACCAGAAAGACAGGTAATGGCAGATTAGATTACCTCTCCCTTAGACTTCTTCTCAGCTGCCATGAGCTGAACCTTGTCTCTCTGTTCCTTTGGGGCAGAGCGGTACATATCTAGCAATAGTTTCATCTCCTTTTGGCTCTCCTGTGCCTTCCTATGATGAGGGTGGTAGAGGGGAATGGTGTAATGAGAAAACAAAGGGCATCAGAGCAAGGGAATTTTGAATTATGCAAAATATTTTACAACAGTCCTATTTTACACTTTATATAACACATCTAAAAGACAAAACTTTTGCACAGACTATCAAGAGATTTCTGGATACACTCAGAAAGTATAGAAAAGTAAGTTGTACAAAAGACTCATTTCTCCCGTCAGACCAAGTTCTCCAATATAGTTATAAAATAAACACTTATGGCACTTGTTAAATAGGCAAAGTTCTGGGGCACCACTCTTAGAAACTGAGACTCTGTAGGTCTGGGATGGAGTCCAGGAATGTATTTTAAGTAAGTCACCCAAATGATTCTGATACCACACTTGGAGGAAAAAAAATTGCCTTAAAGAGAGCAAGAGGAAGCGAGAAAAAAAGGGAGAAAATTCAAAGTTTAAAATATACTGCTAGGGCCTCCCTGGTGGCGCAAGTGGTTGAGAGTCCGCCTGCCGATGCAGGGGATACGGGTTCGTGCCCCGGTCTGGGAGGATCCCATATGCCGCGGAGCGGCTGGGCCCGTGAGCCATGGCCGCTGAGCCTGCGCGTCCGGAGCCTGCGCGTCCGGAGCCTGTGCTCCGCGACGGGGGAGGCCACAACAGTGAGAGGCCCGCATACCGCCAAAAAAAAAAAAAAAAAAAAAAAAAAAAAAATATACTGCTAATCCTAGATTTGACAATTGAGTGATTAACCATCAGCTAAAGGCTAAAACTTTATCTTACTAAATTTTCGAACCTCTTAACTATCCTTTTATATACCAAAGTAGTTCAAATGTTTTGAGCACAGTAGTCCCTTAAATCCAAACACCAATAAAGGCTCAACCATGACCAATGGGGAGCAAGAAGGAACCAGTTCTATCAGAAAAGGCACGGCTGAGCAGGATGAGAAGCGGCGATATGTGAGATTATGGCAGTGTTTCTTGACTTAAAGGTCTGTCTTACCGTTTCAATGCCTGTAGGAGTAAACCTCCCAGAAATCTCTTAAAATGATCTGATATATACACAGACTACTTAATTGTCAGGCAAAGAGATCAATATTGTTCAAGTTATAGCAATACATATTCTACCTACTATAATTTAAATTATAATTAATGCCAACAATTTGCACAAATCTAGTAAACAGCAGTATTTATTTCCAATAATTCTCATGAGTATTACCTCAATCATGACATCCTTTTCCTTAATTTGGATTCATGAAAAATAAGGCTACAACAATGGGGTTTACTGAGACCTGATCACTGAACCAGACTATACAATAGCCACACAGGCCACTGAAGTTGTACACTTGATCAAGACTTGAGACCGCATTAATTGTACATTTAGTTACACCTGATACATTACAATTATTGAATAAGCCACACCATCATTCAAACATTTCATGCACGATGTCCTAACCTTAGCTTTTGAGTCGGAAACAGTTACTCTAAACATTGCTCTTACTTGAGTTCAATCTTCAATTGTTTGATAATTTCTGCTTCCTTTTTCCTTCCATCATCATGTTTCCCTTTCTCTTTATCCTTGGCAGAATCTCTCTCTTTTTCTGACTCTTTTAGTTTCTGTTTCTCTCGTTCTCTCTCCTTTTCCTTCTCCCGCTCTCTTTCTCGCTCCCTCTCTTTCTCCCTCCTTTCTCGTTCTCGCTCTTCCTCATCGCGTTTGGACTTAATTTCGTTGACTTCCTCCTGAGATGCCTTCGATGCGGTGGACTGGGCAGACAAGTCCTCAGGATCTTGTTTTAGCTCTGCAGGCTCGTCCTTAGGGTCCTCAGTACTGGACTGAGACTGCAGGAGGGCACTCCCACTGCGCAGCCGTGTCTGGAAGGGCAGAGAAAGGAAGGCAGCACCCACACTTATGGTAACCACATCACTCTCCTCACCCCAAGACAGCTTTGCAAACTTAACAGAAAATAATACTTATTCTCCTCCTCCTGGTTACCTTGTTCAGGTCAGACTGGGCTTCTCTCAGTTTCCGCTTATACCTTAGGACCTCCCCTTTCAGCTGGTGATTGTGATTCTGGAGGCTACTGATGAGGTGGCGCATCTCCCGGTTTATGGGACCTTAAATACAGCAATAGCAATGTCAGGAAGAACTGTGACAAGGGCAAAGGCACAAGGAGAGAAAAGTGTAGAACACATGAGGGACCTCTGAGAAACAGGGAGAATTGACAAAAGGAAGATTCCTTCTCAGAAGATGAAAACAAAACTGGGCAATCTGAGTCAAAAAACAAGCACCCAGGCTGTAAACCAAAATGAATGACAGGATTTGAATTAAGGTTCTTTAGGACTTCTGAGCTCTATAACAAACCCTGGTGACCACGCTGTGTCTTTCAAGGAAGGCATGTGCAGCAGACGAACTACAGGGTGGAGCCAGAGTTAACTGTACCTGCTTGTTCATTGGCAGCAAGGGTCTGCTCAAATTCTATCCTCAGCATTTCATACTCCTTGCGGACCTGGGCCAGTGTATCTTCCAGCTGGATCACTTCGGTCCTCAGCTTCTTATGAAGACTAACCTCATCTCGCTACACACAGAAAAAGGAACCAATCAAAAATTCTTATCAAAATGTGGACATGTCATCATATTCTATTACTGTTTCCTAAATTTGATCTATAAGGATCAAGATCCTTATCTATGTATATAGATCCTTAATCTATAAGGATCTAAGAAGAAAAAGAGAAAATATCAAGAAAAAAGGGATTACTCTGAAAAGTTCCAATTCAATCAATACTTAATGAGCACCAGACAGCTACAAAACACTGATCTGAGAACTAGCAGGAGACTCAAGAAATATAGGAAATGGCTCCTAACTCTGAGAATATTACAATCTGGTTGGAGAACTAAAGAATAAAACAGTATATAAACAGTAAAGTAAGATATACTCAACTCTTTGGCAGACATACAGTAAAAGACAAACTACTATTAACATAACCTTAAAGGCAATGGAAAATACAGAAGTAAACACATGAATGAAAGTTCCTGCCTTAAAAAAATTATTTACATATGCCATTATATAATGGCTTGTAAGCAGTGATACAGCTTCTAGACACTATTCTCCCCAGTGCACATAAGACTCCAGCCATACTAAACTATTTTTTTTACATCTGCTGTTCTCACTGCTGGGAATGCCCTTCTCCTATTTTTATCTACCAGTAAACTTGTATTTATCCTTAAGAGTCATACTGCATTTTGGCAAGTGGAATCAGGACGGCTCCACAGTCAAATCAGATGTTCTGTCTCCTTTATCACTGCACCTTTTGGATATGCTCTATTGCAACACACTGCATTCTACTGGATACTGTTCTCCCCACTAGGCTCTAAGATCTCTGATGGCAGGATGCCCACCATCTAGCAGAGTAAAGACCTACAGCCACTCTATAAATGTTTGCTGAATGAATAAAAGATTGAGCATAAGAGAGTAAAATTATAAAATTTATGAGGGAGAAAGCTTATATACAGAAGACAAAGCTAGGCTGTTACCTCAATGAGCTCAACTTGGCGTTGGTGGGTCCCCCTGGTGCCATGAAGCAGGGTCCGAGCCTCATCCAAGTGGGCTTTCAACTGCAGGCTCTCGTTGTACAGGACAGAGAACTGTGACTGCATGCAGCGATATTCTGGAGTCTCCTTGACCACTTCCTCCACAGCACTCCGCAATTCCACCTTAGGAGGGCCCAAAGTAACGAAAAGTCAGAAGCAGAATCTAGGATGCTAGCCTGGAAATAAAATCTTAAACTCTCTGACGTCTTGTGCAACTGAGACAAACTTTATGAAATCTATCTACCTATTCCTCTAGTTACATAAAATCTATCCTAACTTAAATTAGACCCTTCAAGAGGTGGTACCTGGTACCTGTATTCTTCCACCCAAGGATTGTTTTAATTGATACATGTCTTACATTATGTGTCAACCTAGATCCAAGGACACTAGAAGAGCCCTATGATATCTGTCAGATCTAGGGACAGAGAAGAGCACTATGAAATTTGTCAGGATACTTATTTTAAGAACATAGTTGAGGACCCTAGCCACTAACTTGTTCCCTTTATTGACAGTCACAGAGAAAAATATTTTTGTTATTGTATCAAAACTACTTATGCTTCTCCTAAGTAACTGTTTACTTTAATTACCCAAACACTTCAACTGATTCAACTCAGGTTGTTTTTGTTCTTTTCTTTTTTTTTTTTTCCAGTTCAAACATCTTTATTCATATATTTACCTAGAAACAAATCAAATTATAAAAGATGGGTGGTTGTGACCGAAAGAGGGGTGGGAAGACTTTCAGAATCTACTTTCTTCCCCGCAAGAACCAGGGAGAGAAAATTCTAATGGGCAGGTTTGAAAACCAATAGGATCACTGACCATGTTTCTTTCTCTGTTTTGGCAGATAGAAACTGCAGAGGCAAATTCTGTGGCCCACATTTGGCAATTACTGACATGAGAGTGGCCTACGTACTGTAGCTACATGCTTCTTGCATGTATCTTGTATACAAGCCCCCTTTTTATTTTTTTATTTATTATTTATTATTTATTTATTTTTTTGCGGTACGCGGGCCTCTCACTGTTGTGGCCTCTCCCGTTGCGGAGCACAGGCTCTGGACGCGCAGGCTCAGCAGCCATGGCTCACAGGCCCAGCCGCTCCACGGCATGTGGGATCTTCCCGGACCGGGGCACGAACCCGTGTCCCCTGCATCGGCAGGCGGACTCTCAACCACTGCGCCACCAGGGAAGCCCAACAAGCCCCATTTTTAAAACCCACTTTGGATCCTCACCCTAGTTCACCCTACTCCTCATGTTTTCTCAACAATTCTTAAGCTAGTGCACTTTGATTCAGCCAATGTATTTTTGTAGGTTGCTTTAAATCCTTTTCAGAAAAGGCAGGGTACCAATATTGAGTATATATATAACTAGATAAATGAATATAGCAACAAAACTTACATTTTTCTTTTCCGTAATAAATTATGACGGTTCACAACACATATGTGAGTTGATCAGCAAAAAGTTTCATTTTACTGCCTCTCAGAGTTGTGTCTCCTACCTTCAGCTTTTCATTTTGTGTAGTGACCTCCTCAAAGTCTTGCCGAAGTTTCTCCAGCTCACAGTGACGGTTCTGAGCCAACTCTTTATTCTCCTCGAGCTCCGCGTTCATCTCCTCAAACTGGAGAAAAGGAGGAAATAGCAAAATGAGAGTAAAGAAAAGGAATTTCTAAATCATTCCCATTCTTAAGCTTCCAGATCCACTGATCCACTCTTCTAGCAAAACCCCACGTTGTCACTTGTGAACTTGTGAACACAATCTTAAGTACCTAACACAATACCTGACACCAGGTCAAAGAAACACACCCTCAGGGAGTCGCGATTTTACCTTCCGGGCATTGATAGTGATTGTGCCGCCATAGAGACTGCTCCCTGCACCGTATACTTTATAACCTTTTGAATTCACCTATGGACAAGACAAAGATTCTTTAGTGAGAGGCCCTAAAATTTTAGTCTGATAACCAAAGTACTTTCAAAGAAGTCCATTTTTTCTCCAAGTACTACTACCCAAGTCCATCTTTTCTGAGTAGACTCCTTAAAATGATTCTAGTCTTCAAACTATGAATAAAACAGCACTTGCCCGTTCTAGGACTTCTACTAAGTGTCGATTGAGTCGCTGTTCCCTCTTTCGAATTTTGTCAATATCCCACTGCAGGTCATCAATCATGGACTCCAGGACAGATACTCGTGACTCAGCTGTCTCCACTTTACTCTGCAACTTGGAGAACTACATCCCAAACACAGGTGTTCAGAAAAATACAGCAAAAAAAAGACCAAGTTAGAAAAGGAATGCCTTATATCCCAAATCCCACAAAATTAACCCTTGCTTAAGTGTCATTAAAGAAAAGATTTAAGTAAAAGCTACTTCACCCTCTTCCCAACACATGAGTATAAAACTGAAATCACAGGTTTAACAGTTCTGGGTACGTCACAATCATGAAAACTGTACAAGTATAAGAACTCTCACAAAGAAAAGACTACTTAGGATTCAATAATTTTTCTACCTCTGAGAAGCACCATTTCCCTATATAGACCAAAAACCCATCAGAAAATATGTTAAGAGACAAAAGATAACATCTTGATTTTACCAGACAAATATTTTAGGAGATAAAAATTTAAATATTTATTTAGAAAAGACAGCTTATCTTTACCCTCTACTTTCCCTTCCCATATTCCAACAAATGATAATCCAAAGAGAATGGACGGAAAACTTCCATTCTCTTTTTCAAGCTGAGTCCAGAGCAATCTAGAATCAGATGCTATAAAGATACAAAAATCTATGTTGTTCTCTGCTTATTTAGGATATACACAGCTAATGCTATTTAATACTTTAATTATAAAACTGTTACATGTTCACATTAATCTACACGTATCTTTTGTGTTGGTTTTAAAATATGGCCCCAAAATTCTTTGACAGTCCTCCCAACAAAAGGTGAGGTCACTGTCCCCTCCTCTTAAATCTGGGTCAACTTTGGTGACCCAGTGGAAATGATGCTACATAACTTCAAGGCTATGTCTGAAAGGCCATGCAGGTTCTGCCTGATAGTCTTGAAACACTCATTCTCTGGAAGAAGTCAGCCGCCATGTAAGAAGTCCAACTACCCTGAAACTTCCATGTTGGAGAGGCGACACTCCAGTGGACAACTAAGATGAGCTCCTAGCTGACAGGCAGCATCAACAGCCACCCATGAGTCAGGAGTTCCCTAGTGGCCCAGTGGTTAGGATTCAGTGCTTTCACTGCCGTGGCCCAGGTTCAATCCCTGGTCAAGGAACTGAGATCCCACAAGCCATGTGCCATGGCCAAAAAAACCCAAAAAACAAGAGAAAACAAAACAAAAAAACAACCAGCCATGAGAGCCATCTTGGATATCAGCTCAGCTGAGCAGAGCAATATGTCTCTCCAGCTTAGTAACGCTAAATGAGATTTGGGAAAGGGCTGGTTAAGGAAGACCTTTTCATCTTGGTAGCACCTAGCTTACGCCATAAAACATGACAGAAAGTTATACTGATTTTTTTACTACACTCCAATTTCTTTATAAGCATCACTATACTCTAACCCCTTTGAAGGTTGATGAGAAGTATTAATAAACTTCCCAGATGATTCCCAGGCAACCAGCCCAGCATGCACCTTGGCACTGGAGTTTAGGAAGAGGGCATAATGAAGAACATAGGCTTTGAAGTTAAACAGACCTACATCCAAATCACAGTTCAATCACTTTCTGGCTGCGTGCCCTCAGACCAGCCACCAATTTCTTTGAATTTGTTTCCTTAGCAGTAAGATGAGAGTTATTTCACCATGAGAGATAATATTCGTAAAGTACTTAAGTGCTAGGCACTAAGTAAACGGTTAACTATTAACTTACCAATAAGCATAAGAGTTGGGTGGCCAAACTAAGGTAGGTCAAATTTCAGCAGAAGGCTTATCACCACATTGTCTCAATCATTTTATACAATAAACAAACACCCAAATCTTGACATGGTTTGGTCGTGGCACTACGTGTGTCCAAGTTGGGATTGAAAACCCACATTCCTCAAGTTCATAGGTCATCATAAATGCAGTATTTCCTACTGCTCCATTCTCAGATAAATTTCTACCAACCTATTCCTCAGTAACATTGTACATGGTCTTTTATATTTGGAGTAATTTAATATTTGGGGGTCTGGTGTGTTGTTTTGCAAATCTCCATGATGGTAATTCTTCCTAAAAACTAAGGTACTAAAATGTCCACTTAAACAGAGGCAGAGTCAAGGAGAAACGTTCAATTATTTCCTTCCCTTAACCTTTACTCGGATTTTGATTTCTCAGAGCTGGTTGCTTTAACCTGCCCTGCATGCTCTTCAGTATAAAAACAGGCTTTCTAGAGTAAGATCATCTTTGAAGCACTTAGTGTTCTGAGTCAATGTCTGCCACAGGCCACTGGAAACTGCCATCTCCTTTCTGGTCAAGTACCTCCTGAGACATGGTGCAATGCTTCTCCTGAAGGAGGTCTGTCAATTCTTGTAGCCTCATGTCCTCTTGTGCAAGGAAGGAATTCAGCTCCTGCACTGCTTCCTCCACTATCAGATTATCTGAGGGAGAAGAACTGTACTTTAGTTTAGCATCTATAGTGTCAGATTTTACAACTGTGTATCCCACCAAAGCATTAACGTGCTATCTCACTTTATTTTCCTGAAAACTTCAAGAAGTAGGCTGGTTTTTATTATCTTCACATGACAGATTAAGAACCCAGGCTTGCTTAGAGGACTCAGTCCTTCGTTAAAGCACTTGCTTAAGGAAATAAGTCAACTTTGTGCTTCTGTAGAGGTAGACACAGAGGCAAGGTCACCTAACACCCATCCCTTTCTATAAAATTAAAATGCCTTGAGAAAAGAAAAGGAGAGGTCCTATAACTTTATTCAGATAAGGCACAATCACCCAAAAAAACTGCATTTTAGAATTGTAGACAAGACAGAAGTATCTCTAATCAATGTCAGACTTAATAGCAATAAAATTCTATTTTCTAAGGCTGTCACAAATTCCTATTATTCACTAACACCAACATGAAGCATCTCTCTGTTGGGAGAGAAGGGAAGGGCAGGGCAGGGAGCAGTAATTTCCTTGTTCAAATGAGCACCTATAAAATCATGAAGAATAAAGACAAGAGCATAGAATTACTTATCATATTCTGGTATACTATGCCAGAGGCACTCCTGAGGCTCAAAAACCAAAGTGTGAAAAAAAAAAAAAATGGTCATGAAGAACCTAGGGAGGGGCAAGACGGGAATAAAGACACAGACCGACTAGAGAATGGACTTGAGGATATGGGGAGGGGGAAGGGTAAGCTGTGACAAAGTGAGAGAGTGGCATGGACATATATACACTACCAAACGTAAAATAGATAGCTAGTAGGAAGCAGCTGCATAGCACAGGGAGATCAGCTCGGTGCTTTGTGACCACCTAGAGGGGTGGGACAGGGAGGGTGGGAGGGAGACGCAAGACGGAAGAGATATGGGGACATATGTATATGTATAACTGATTCACTTTGTTATACAGCAGAAACTAACACACCACTGTAAAGCAATTATACTCCAATAAAGATGTTAAAACAAACAAACAAACAAAAAAAACCAAAGTGTGCAGTATTATTTACAAAGAAGGTAGTAAATCTACAGAACTTACCATACCAAATTAGTATGTTTAAAATCAGAGTCACAAATACTATAGCTGAAATCCAAATGTTAGTAAATGAAACCACATACTCTCGGGTTATATACTGCCCCTAGAGACAGTTATCAGGAAGTAAAATTGGCACCACTCTTAGAAACATAATACAGGTTGGTCATGCGGTGGCTTTCATGGTTTTCAACCAAGATTACCCATCAGAATCACTTGTGGAACCTCTAACATTAGATACCTAGGACCCATCCTATACCTACTAAATAAGAATAAACATGGGCAGGGCCAAAAAAGAGTGTGCTCCGAAAACTCTCAAAGTGATTCTGATTCATAACCCAAGCTAAGAACTAGGGGCTGAATTTTAGTCCTCTTAATATCTTGAAACATTGAGAATAGGCCCAGAATACAATAAGAGCTCAATAAGTATTTAGTGAATTAATAAACAAGCTGATAAATGTAACTCTTTTGAATCAAGGACCAAATAAACATGAGGAAAGAAATGAACCATCAAAAGTTACAGTTGATGCTACAATTCATACTTTATACACCTTTATCTCTTAGAACGTTCAGCTTATCAGTGGCAATCGCCTTTTATGTTATAAATAATAGCTTAGCAGTTCGTAACTTGTAATGAATGTTTTTATTTTTTAACTTAAATCCGACCTTAAAACGCATGCCATCAAAAAGAATAATTTTAAAGTACTGTTTAATGCGCTACTCATTTTAGTTACTTTTTAAATACAGCAATTCCTTTACTTGATATTCATTTATGAAATCAAGTTTCATAATGACATAGCCTCTGCATATAGCATATTATCTGGTATACCATGCATATTGTATAAACCATAATGCATATGGTGTATCCATGTGGCATATTACTAATGTTTAATAATACCTTCTAACTATTCAAGTGGAGCCAAGGGAGAAAGAAGTAACATACAGCTCGGTTTACATTAGGTGACAGGGAAGATTTATAGCCATTCATTCACCATTATGTAAGCACCCACTAGACACCAGAAACAGTGCTAGAAAATGGAGAAACAAAGAAGAGTGAGGCAAGGCACCGCGCCAAGAGACATAGCTTAGCTGGGAACACACAAGTAGATGTAATATATGAACACAAAAGTCTGGGAGGACACAAATAATATTGTTTACAATGGCTGTCTTTGGAAAGTAAGATGGAAGGACTTGTGTAGTGTACTTTATGTGATTTCTGATTTGTGTATCTTAAAACAAGTATCTGTTATCCAAATAATAAAATACAGAAATACACAAACACCCTATTGGAAAAGCAAAGGAAACCTCTGCCCACAAAATACTCACAGGTCTTTAATATGCCTCTCCTTTTAATTCTATTGATAATTTAGCCCAAGTATCTTAAAAAACAAAATTACAGAGTAAGAAAATTCTTATTTTCACAGCCAATGGTTCAACCTCCATTGCATTCGACATATTTCTTTCAGAAATGAAAGGTTAAACATCTTAATGACAATCAGAGAAATTAATATATTACAACTAGACCAGGATTATTATTTAAAGCATGAAATCAAGGCACTTAAGAAGGTGCAACCTGGACTTCCCTGGTGGCGCAGTGGTTAAGAATCTGCCTGCCAATGCAGGGGACGTGGGTTTGAGCCCTGGTCCGGGAAAATCCCACATGCCGCGGAGCAACTAAGCCCGTGCACCACAACAACTGAGCCTGCACTCTAGAGCCCATGAGTCACAACTACTGAGCCTGCGTGCCACAACTACTAAAGCCCGCGCATCCAGAGCTTGTGCTCCGCAACAAGAGAAGCCACCGCAACGAAAAGCCCGCGTACCACAATGAAGAGTAGCCCCCGCTCGCCGCAACCAGAGAAAGCGCGCGTGCAGCAACGAAGACCCAACACAGCCAAAAATAAATAAATTAAAAAAAAAAAAAGAAGATGCAACCTAACTACACAAATACTTAACTACACTGAACAAATGTAAGTTTTTGCATTAAATCTAATTAGTAACATAAAATAATACTTTTATTTCAAATAGACACTTTTCCATCCCTATAATATTTTGTTTTATCTTTTTAAACACTGAAATCTAACAATTCTAAAGCCTGAGTCAACTTTTTTTGAAAATATTAGAGATAACAGAAAAACAAAAAACAACGACATATGAAAATTGACTCCAAGAAATTTAATTAAAAATAAATATGTAAGTCTGAAAACTACAAACTAGCATACAAAGGTGAGTTCCTATTTCTCCCCCTCTGCTTCCAGTCTCCTGGTTTTTGCCTCACCTCCACTGTTCAGCTTCCGTGATAAGAGCTCCACTTTTTCTTGCAGTTTATCATAGACAGTCACAATCTGGGACACAGCTCGGCGGGAAGACTCCACGCGCTCCTGCAGCTGAGATTCCATCTCTTCACTGGAACTGCTGGCCAAAGTAGCAAGGAAAGAGAAAGCTGGCTCTTGCCCTTCCCCTGAGGACACAAGGGGAAAAAAGAAGCCCCTAAAATTATAAAACTGGAAATATCAAAATCTATTTTTTCCCCTCAAATGGAGAGCCTCAAAGCAAAGCTCTACTTCAAACACCCAGAAAGCGTGAAGTGGCAAATCCGCCACCAACACTCACCTCTCTCTCGGTCATCTTTCCGTTCCTGATTGCTATCAGAGTCTGGTTCTGGCTCAGGCACCACAAGGGCTTTTCTTTCTGTGAGTAGGTCTCCCAAACCCTGCTCCAGATCATAACGTTTAAGGATGATACGGATGTTTTCATCAAACTGGAGGAGGGAAGGTACAGTTACAAAAATACAAAAGGAAACAACTTTGGAAATAAAGATTCTGCTAAGGAGAACTACAATGCTCAGATAAAAACCTGAGTACATTAACAAGCTAGCTACCTGACTCCAGTACCGGTTGACGATCAATAGTGAGGCATCATCGGTGGCCTGTCTTCGTTCCAGTTTTTCAATGTGCTCACGGAGTTCATCTTCAATGGCTTGCCGTTGATCCAGCATTTCTGCCAGTTTGCGATTTTTGGCTTGCAGTGTTCGAATGTCTAACTCCTCCTGCCCCAGGAAACCAGTCTTATTAATCTCCATAAAGAAATTAGACAAATTGGTGGTTAAACTCAACAGGGGCTAATATGTGCATTACTTAGTTCCTATGAAAAAAGCTATTTATTAACAAAATCTTACAGCAAATAATGGGATAAGAAGTAGAAGCAGAGGAAATAAATAAAGGTAAAGGTCTGTGAGGATGGGAGGAAAGAATGACACACACAAATACACTAGAGCCTAGACTTCACCCAGCTCACTGTTCTAGTCACACATACATCCACAAAATACTGCTACTGTGAGGCTCCACCATCCAGCTAGATCACCCTCTACCCCAATCAATCAACTATTTCCTAACCACTGCCCGTCATTTATTCAAGACTTTGACAACCAGGTCCTTCTGTATCCCAGTCCCCGTCAACACATCTGGTGACTTCAATATACATGTGGACATGTACATGTGTGGACAAACCATCAAATCCTCTAGCATCTACGCTGTCAGCATTTTGAATTCCTTAACTCCAATGATTACTTCCTTCACTGTTCTTCAGCCAGACATTTCAAAAGCCACATCCTAGACTTTTGTCATTATGTGGAACTGTGTCACATCTGAAATCTTAAATTCCAACTTTCCATTCTCTGAATGAATCCATCTTTCCAGATAGCTCATGCTCTTATCTCAATATACCAGTCTTCATCTGGATCTCCAAAATTTTGAATTTTCTCCTTTCTCCTCTGCCTCCACTATCTTCCATACCTTGACTATACCCTATAATACATTCCTTCAAACTCCTGCCTATCAGGCTCCTCAAGTTCTCTGCCTTTAATCTTTTTATTCTACCTCTGCGAACAAACCCCAGTCTGAATTAATCCACGTATTAGACTATTCCAGTCCTATACCCAGTATGCTGAGACTTCTAGATAAGGTCATTAAACCAGGGAGACTGGTGCCTTTATAAAATGAATTCTAGGGCTTCCCTGGTGGCGCAGTGGTTAAGAGTCCGCCTGCCGATGCAGGGGACACGGGTTCGTGCCCCGGTGCGGGAAGATCCCACATGCCGCAGAGCAGCTAGGCCCGTGAGCCATGGCCGCTGAGCCTGCGTGTCCCGAGCCTGTGCTCCGCAACGGGAGAGGCCACAACAGTGAGAGGCCCGTGTACTGCAAAAAAAAAAAAAATTAATTTAATTAAAAAAAAATAAATAAAATAAAATAAAATGAATTCTAACCTGAGCAGATCTTATCATTTGTCCGGAAATGTTTCTTTCTGGATCAAGTGATCTAGCTCCTATTCTTCACTGAGGCAACGTCAAACTACCAAACCCTGTCTCCTCTCACATCACACTAAGCAGGTGACTTGGCCTCCATTTTAAAGAGAAAACAGAAACCATCAGATGGAAAGTTGTTCAATTTCCCATCTCCTAAACCCATCCACACAACTTACCAACTTATGCCCATATTCTTAAAACCTCAACTTGTGCTGAGGATCCCATTCTCTTCTGTTTCTGCAAAAACGTCACTCCATCAGTAATTGTGTACCCCTCTCAGTATCTTTAACCTCTCTCTAAGAAAAGCTGGTGGGGGATGGGGGGGTGGGGGGGAGGGAGGGAGAACCTCAGACAAAGAAACAGCATGTCGAAAGGATTGCATTTTTACTTTACTTAGAAATTAATGAATATTTTAAAGTAAGAACCGTTTATTAGAGCACCAATTTCTTGTTTTACTTTTACTTTCTCTCTTCCATTTGGTTAAACAGTCTTGATACACCAAAACAGTCAACAGCTTCCCAACTGTACCAGTTTATGAATACTATTAATAAACTATACCTTTAACCTCTTTTCTGAGCATCACCTTCCCCTTCTTTGCTCCACCTGAAACCTGGATAAGAACAGTTTCCCTGCAGGCTTCTCCAGTGATGGCTGTTTCTCTCCCACACGCTTTGAAGCCCTGTGCCTGGAGGCAGGTGGGTGTCCTCCTTGCTCTCCACGGCCACTAAGCCATTATCCACTTTGCTCCCTAAAACCTCCTAGCTTTGCAGCTCATGCCATTGGTCTGGACCACCTGCCACCCTGCCTTGCTGCACTCACCTATAAATGCCCAGGTCACTTCCCCACGTTTCCTGAAGATGGAGCACCTGGCTTGTCATCACTCTCTCCAATACTACTCATGGTGTACTTCTTACTGATTTCAATTCCCATATAGATGATCGTTCCTGTAACTCAGATCCTGTATCCTGACCTCCTCTCCTCCAATGATCTTGTCCTTTACCTCCCTCAGTCACCAAACTCCCAGTTATTCCTATTCTTGGTCTTAGCTGTACCTGGATGTTCTCTATAAACTCAATTTCAAACAACCCATTCTCTACAATTACCACCTGTTTTTCCAGCTCACTCTCTCTAGTTTATCAACTCCAACAATTCTTCAACTCCTCCAGGATCTATTATACAATCCACTGGTCCTATACCTTCGTCCTGTGCCTATGTCTTTCACTCCTCTCACTTCCTCACTTCCTTATCAAACTTAAATTCCATGACCAATCACACTGTTTTCTAAGCTTCTCCTCCCTTGCTCCATATTTGCCTGCTAAAAACCCGAATCCTGGTAACATCCAACTCTCCACCTACGTCCATGAAGCTAAATGTGACTAGAAAAAAAAAGCACCATACTGACTGGCCTCACTTTATTTTTTTTTATTTCTGTTTTTTTTTTTGCGGTACGCAGGCTTCTCACTGTTGTGGCCTCTCCCGCTGTGGAGCACAGGCTCCGAACGCGCAGGCTCAGCGGCCATGGCTCATGGGCCTAGCCACTCCGCGGCATATGGGATCTTCCCAGACCGGGGCACGAACCCGTGTCCCCTGCAGTGGCAGGCGGACTCTCAACCACTGCGCCACCAGGGAAGCCCTGGCCTCACTTTAAACTCACGCTCACAGACTCAGGTAGGTCCTCAGTGCTGCCCAGCAGCCCTACTCCCTCTCTCTAGTCCATTCTCTCTTCAAGACGACTACTTCCTACCTTCTCCTGTCTCTTTGCACCTCCAAAACTTCCTCCCCCATCCTCACTCTCAGATGAGTCCTGCTTCTGATTTCACTGAAAAAAAAACAGAAGCAATCAGAAGAGCATGTCCACATCCATCTCCCACAACCCTCACTACTGCCCTGCTTACGTCTGAACCCACATCCCTTGCCTTCCTTCTTGTCGATAAAACATCCCTCTCCTAGTTAAGGCCCATTCTCCCACTTGTGCTTCATATTACATTCTTTCTTCTATTCAAGGACATCACACCAGTAACTGTCTTCTTTTTCTGCTACATCATCAACTTTATCCTCTCTAGCAAATCATTTCATCAAAAAATAAAAATGCTGTAATATCTCCTACTTTAAAAAACAAATTAAGAAAACCTTCCCTCAACCTCACATTTCCCTCTGGCTAAGGCCCCATTTTCTTTGTTTTACTTTACATCAATACTCCTCCAAAGCAACATCTCTGCCCTCTTTTCCCTAATTCCCCTCCTCTCATATTCTCTTAAGTTCACTGCAGTCAGGCTGCCATTGCCACCACTCCATGAACACAGCTCTTGTCAAGTCTCCAGTGAAATTTCTATGGCTAAATCTAAGTCTCAGTCCTCCCCTTGCTCAACCCATCAGGAGCACCTGATCAACTCCTTCTTGAAACACTTTCTTCTTTTGACTTCTGGGACCCCACTCTCTCTTATTCTCCTCCTACTTCAATGGCCCCTCTTAAATTAGTCTCTTCTCATCTCCTTGACGTGAAGGGTTGCAGTGCTCCAGGGCCCTGTTCTCAGACTTCTTTACCTATGCTCATTCCTTATGGGAGAGCCTACAGCCTCATGGATTTAAATACCATCTAAAAAATAATGATTATCAAATGTACAGCTTTAGCCCAGATCTCTCCACATACTTCAGATCACCTCATCCAACTACCTATCCACTCACAGGTCTAATAAATACCTCAAACTTATATGTCCAGTTTCAAACTCATGATTCATCCCCCAAAGCTCCCAGAAATCTGCTCCTCTCATACCCCTCCCTAGCTCAGTTAGTGAAAACTGCATACTTCCAAAATCCTGGGGTCATCGTGCCTCCTTCCTCTCATATACTTCACCCAATCCATGAGCAAATCTTGTCGACACTACCTCCACAGTGGCCCAAGCCACCGTGATCCCTCAAGATTACGGCAACAGCCTCCTACATGTAGCAGACACTTTTGCGCCCCATGCCACGATCTGTCAGCCTTCCAGACTTCAGCACACCTCCGGTGGACAGCTCCAGTCACCCTACCAGTGTCCCACTTCAAGCATACCTTGCAGTCTCAATTTTTTTTGCTCCGAAATCTCAGTTTATTTACTACAGCAACCTCAAAGTGCAAAGGAGGAGTTATTGCCTTCAAGGGCAACCTTCAACCAACTGGGGCAGGGATCAGTGGATACATGCCCCAGCTCCCCACCCTTAAAGAGGGAGAGTGGGAGGGAGGAGAGGGAGAAGGAATGAGGGAACAATTTTGCTAACTGAACTCCTGCTTACAACCCTTGCTCCCCTAGAGTCTATTCTCCAAACCTAAGTCAGAGCATGTTACTCCCCTGCTTAAAACCTTCCAGTAGCTCCTCACGGCCTTCTGGATAAAGTCCAAAATGGGACGTGTGTTCGGTGCTTCCCTTAGCACATGTGGTTATCCCTGTGAAGAGCACGTTTCCCACTCTATTATGACAGTCTTTTCCCTTCTCAGTGCCAACCTACAAACTGAAGTCCAGGGGCTGTCCTTAGGGTAAAGCACAGTGTTTGGCAAATAACAGATTCTCAACAAATATTTATTATTGAATGAATAAATGTCCTTGCGGGGGCTTCCCTGGTGGCGCAGTGGTTGAGAATCTGCCTGCTAATGCAGGGGACACGGGTTCGAGCTCTGGTCTGGGAAGATCCCACATGCCACGGAGCAACTAGGCCCGTGAGCCACAACTACTGAGCCTGCGCATCTGGAGCTTGTGCTCCGCAGTAAGAGAGGCCGCGATAGTGAGAGGCCCGCGCACCGCGATGAAGAGTGGCCCCCGCTTGCCACAACTAGAGAAAGCCCTCGCGCAGAAACGAAGACCCAACACAGAAAAAATAAATTAATTAATTACTAAACTCCTACCCACCCACCCACCCACCCAAAAAAGAAAAAGACCCTGTCTAGTTCTTAAAAAAATAAATAAATAAATAAATAAAATAAATGTCCTTGGGATGCATGACGTGAGACAGTGCCAAGACAAAAATCCTGGCAACAGGAGGCTGATGAACCCCAGACGAATTCAGAAATGATACTGATCAACAATTTACTCTGAATGTTCCTATTATTCTCTCTGATCCTCAATTTCCAAGAGTAGATGTGGTTTTGTAGGCTATACAAATGTGAAGCATTTTTACACCATATCACCATGGCTGAGTTCCAAAATACAGACTCCTGACCTATTATAGTGAGCTTCTGATGTCTAATGGACATATAACATTACTATAAGCTGTTGGTGTATAACAGTCTAATAAAACTGTCAACTCCGTAACAGCAAGGACAATATCTATTTATTCACCATTATAGCCACAATGTCTAGCCCAATAAAAACTATTAATAGTACATTACCATGTTAAAGGTAATATTCCTTAACAGGAACTCTTTCATTTCAACCTCTCAAAAACCCAGTGAGTGGGCTTCCCTGGTGGCGCAGTGGTTGAGAGTCCGCCTGCCGATGTAGGGGACACGGGTTCATGCCCCGGTCCGGGAAGATCCCACATGCCACGGAGCGGCTGGGCCCGTGAGCCATGGCCACTGAGCCTGTGCGTCCGGAGCCTGTGCTCTACAACGGGAGAGGCCACAACAGTGAGAGGCCCGTGTACCGCAAAAAAAAAAAAAAAAAAAACCCAGTGAGTTAGGTACTATAATTACATTTTACAGACAAGGAAATAAGAAGACACTCTCTCAGTGATTTTGCTACATTGCTTCTTAGTACCTGGCACCTAAGTTTTCAGTGAATGAAAAATCAGTGTATAGCTCCCTCACTGCTAAATACCTATCATGCTAAATACCTCAATGCTGTATCAGGGACCAGACTCTTCAGAGAATATAAACATACCTTTAAAAATAAAGATCAAATGTCAATATATTTCTTCTTCAGAAATGAGCAATGCATCATTTCATCTACTTCTGGCTGTTTTATTTTCCTCTTCTTTTCAAATCAATTTCCCTTACTCCAGAAGGCTTCCATAAATGATTACTTTCAGGTTGCCACTGACAGAAGAAAAACACACTCTCACAGCATTATTTCCACTTACTGTTGAAGAGACTCCCCCGAGCTTAATTGTTTCCACCGTGGTCCCTGAGTCTTCAACAGCTGTCTTCTTCTCTGGAGGTACAGATGTGCCAGGCTCTCCAGCTGCTCTTTTATTTCCAATTCCTGACATCTTGGCACAAGATGATAGCTGTTTTCCTGGAGAGAAAAAAAAGACAGAAACTTAGGTAAGTTTTGCAAAGAGAAGTAAAGAGGGTCTACTTATGATGTAAAAACTAGCAGTTTTTCTGGCCAATCCTTTAACCTGGATCCATTAATTCCACACTCAGCAACATGATCCTTAAGTTCCTCTTGGAAAGAGAAAAACTGTGGAGTAAGAGTCACAGATGAATTTATGGAACTACATATTTCTAAATAGGATGCTGCTAAGAAATAAGACAATGGGCAAAGGGTGAAGAGACCAAGAAAAATTTCAGGAATCTCATTTCCTGAAATGTCAACATCTGAAAAGTTCAGTTTGATTAGAAAAGAAGTTAATTCTATAGCGTTGGGAGAACTAGAGAGCTGAAAGAGACCTGGGAGATGTCTACTAAATTATTAACACTGGACAAGTCATTTATCATCTCCGAGCCTCAAGTTCCTAAACCAGAAATAACAACAATATAAGCTTCCTATGCTCCTTATAAGGAATAAATAAGTACAGAAAGAACTCAGCATAATGCCTAGCATGAAGTATGCACTCAGAAATGCTAGCTTTCCTTTATATATTTGCAGTTTCTTCTCTATTTCCAAACGCTCTCCCCACGAATTTGTGCAACCCTGTGGAAGCTAGACCTGGGTGTGAATCCCAGTTCTAACTTTTAGGGAGCCATGCTGCCTTGGAAGAGTGAGTTCTCCATATACACAATGCAAGAGAACAGATATTCTGTCTGCCCTACTTGCCTCCCAAGGTTTCGGAGCTCATAGGAGGCGGAATAGATGCTAAAGCATTTTACTACTTTAGGAAATAGCCCTGCCATCAACGAGACTATACACTACTCTGCTTCCAATTCAAGCTCCAGGAGAAGGGTATCGGTAGCAGCAACCTGAGTGGGACCTCGCCTGGAGAGAGAGGAGCAGGACAAGGGCCTCAATCCTACTCGAGAGGGGCCAAGGACCCCAGCCTCCGGATGGGCCAACTGCAGGCCCCGGAGAGGGAGGCCTGGGAGCGGGAGAGGGTGGAGATTCCGTTGCCTGCAGAGTCCCGTCCCACCCTTGTCAGACATCTAACCTGAGTTCTTCCAACCTGCGCCGCCCGGGAGCGGAATTCTGGGCAGTTATTCACCAACGTCCGCGTAGCACTCCCACCTCTCACCCCTTACCCGCGAGCGAAGACCAAGCGAGGCTTCCGGGAGGCGGGGCCAGGGAGAGGAAGAAGGGAAAGAAAAGAGGAAGTCGCTTCAACCTGGCGCAGTGGGCCACAAGACCCAACCGGGCGGAAGTGACGCGCTTCCAGGGCGCCCCGGCACAGAAGTAAGCGCCGTCTCTCTAGCAACGCTTGGGGATCCGGCGGCAGCTCAGATCTCCAGGTGTCCCGAGGCCTCGCTGACGCCGGAGGGGGTGCCTCTGCTTTTTTCCTCTTGTTGGCCATTGCTACTGCGACCTGCTTTTTCTACTGAGACGAAGTGCCTGTTTATTTAAAGTGCCTGTTTTTTTGTTGCCTATTATAGGTTCTACCGAGACTCAGTTGGTTCTCCTTAGACTGCCGATTGGCTGATGGCCCCGTCAATCTCCAGGGGAAAGAACTAGTTTTCAGACACTTGGGGAAAGTATTACTTCTAGCCCCTTCTTGCTGAAATGAAGGGTTCTGGAGAAAACCCAAGAGATTAGGTAGGTTTCGGAGCTTGTAGACTTTTCTTACAGGGAAATGTGTAAAAGCTCTGTCTACACATTAGAGTCACTCGGGTAGTTCTCTTCCCTCTAGGGTAGGGCCTGAGCATCCACACTATTTAAAAAAGCATTTCCCCAACCCTCCCGCACCCGCACGAGATTCTAATGTGCAAACGGGATTGACAATTGCTTTTGTGCTTCTTTTGAAGCAGAAATTGAGCCGGGAAAAGATAAACGTAAATCAATAAGTAGTTTCTGATCTCAACACTAGCCTATTTTAAGCTAATTAAGCATTGATTTTTATAGTTAATAACAAACTGCTATTTCCCGCTCAATTAAACTAAATGTCTGTGTTTTAATGATAAGAAGGTAATCAATGTAATGTATCGATAAAAAGCTGTATGCCTCGCAGAGCTATGAAAAACTACCTAATAACGTCAGAACGTAAACAGTGGGATACAAGTGTTCACTGTTCCTGGTACTATCACACTTTGCCTAACCTAGAAAGAAGTAACTGGCTCCAAATGGACTTCACGTTTTGTTAGGTGAAGCAGAAGCCTGAGAACCGTGTTTGGGGACCCACCACGGAAAAGCATTGTATGAAATAATGACACTCTCTGACTTCCCTCCTTTGGCTACTCGGCTCTGCTCTCGGCAAGCCTTGCATCCACAGAGCCACTGAATGGCAAGCAATGATTCTAGCCCAACGTTTGTAAACTTGAGGTTCACAGGCTGTATGTGGCCAACAGGTATGCTTTGCTTATTTTGGACGGTATCGGCTGCCTTTTATGGTTAAAAACAAAAACTGACTTCGTTGCCAACATTTAAAATAAGATATTTTACATAAAAATCCAGATTACCAACTTCTCTTGAAAATGTTGAAGATCTAGTAACACTGGGTTTATATTCTTGCATGGCCACATTGCCTAGAATTGGATTGTTCTTTTATTCCTGTTTGCCGTGATCACCACTATTCATTATCAATTCCCTGACACTAGTTGAATTTCATTTGAACATTATCACCTGTGTGTTGTATTGTGCTAAGTCAATCCCTGATACTAAGTGAACATTGTTGATTGCCTACTCAGCATCCATTTCCCCTCTCACCTTCTTAATAGAACACAACCAGGATTTTATTCATATGATTATTTATATCCATTTAGACCCCTTCATTCTATATGTCTCGAAAGAAGCTGACTTCACTTCCATCTCCAAAGATTGTCTTCATTTAAATAGTAAGTCCCATTCCCCAAGCCAAAGTCCTAGTCTAAGCATTGGATAGTTTAATCAGGGTGAATTGCTTGGAATACTAGGACTGAAGCAGTTTACTTATCTTCTGAATTTCTTGTGAGGCCTGAAACTGTTGGAGCCTTCTTGCTACCAGGCTTGATAATGAAACCAACACAGAGATGAAAGAGAATCTAAGGGATGTTAAATAACAAAACTCTGAGTAAATATTAAAGACTAATTAGCTTTATTGAACGATTCATGAATTGGGCAGCATCCCACTTAGCAAGTAGAGGGGAGCTCTGAAAGGCTATAGAAAGGGAGAGGTTTTTAAAGGTAAGACAAGGAAGTCAAAAACAAAACAAAACATAAAGATTATTTCAGGCTTAGATAATCTATCTATATGGGATGAAGGGGATCTATGTGCCAGGTTACCTCATCTTCCTTTTGGAGGATGGAAAGGATTACCTCATCTTCCTTTTGGAGGATGGAAAGGATTACCTCATCTTCCTTTTGGAGGATGGAAAGGATTACCTCATTGGTGCTGACCGGAAAGTTCCACACTGACCAGTTAGGATTACATTCTTGGAGAAGATTGTAACTGCAGTAAGGTCAGGTATTAAGTCTTCCTTTTAGCACAGGTGACTCCATTTTGGGCCTGTCATTTCTTTTTTAACAGGGAAGTGGCACCAGATCAACTCAGCTAGGACACCCCTACTCCACCCACACTTCAGAGTGCTGGAGAAGATATTGAGAAGAAAGCAGACCTTTATAGAACCTTTCAATTCTCACCATGTAGATAACCAGATTCTCCAGCTACTGGTGAGATCTATCTTTTGCAAAAGCCACAGTCATCTGACACCTTCCCAATAGCCTGTCCTGATCCAAAGAGATAGCCTAACCCTAGAGATTTGGGAAAATGGAAGAGATGAAATGGAGGATGGCAGAGACCTCTTTCATTGACCATGTTTCCAATTTCTGATCAGCTACCACATGTTCACAATCGTAATCAAGAGAAAAAAAAGAATAACCCTGGAAAAATAATTTTGGCCCTCACTACTAAATGGCAGAACATTTGCTGTGCTATAAGAATACTTGCTATTTTATACTACTTGTCTTCAAAAGTTCTAATTGCTTGTATCAACAACATTATAATTTAAGTAATATGGTAATAGTCCTTTTTTTTAAAGGAGCAAACAGAGTCATAAAGATTGCAAGTGATTTTTCCTAGTTGATGAATATTTCTCAAAGGACCCAAGTCTTCAGACTTGCTGCCTGTCTTCGTTAAATATACAGTTCTGCCACCAGGTGGAAGCAGGCAGCATGCTTCCACCCCCAGTTCCTCTTGTAAAACTTTGCTTGCAGAGAGTACTGTACTTAATCAGGGTAGGGGTACAGAGCATAATTACAAAGGTGAGTTTTGGAATTTTCATTTCCAGCAGCACAGTATTTGTCACACTGGGCAAATATGAACTTAGGTTTTCATGGCCTTGAAGGGCAAGGTGGGGCAGGAGACAAAGCCCAGGAACTATCAAGGTTGGGTGCCTATTACAGACCCCTCCCCAAAAGAGTAAACTAGATATAACTCTTCTAACATCCAAGGGACTGAAAGAAAATTGTCTGTTTCAAACCTTCGTATAAAGATTTTTGCTGATTGATCAGGAATTCCAGAAGGCACTCAGAAAGAATTTCAAAGAATGCAGAGGGGTGAAGGAAGGATACATAAAGGCCATGGGCAAAGCCAAATAGGAACAAGAGATTGTTCCTTATCGGAGTCTTCAGGAAATAGACTCTGAGATGGAGATTTGTGTGCAAGAGGTTTAATACCTAAGGGAAGTAAAGGAAGCAGGACTGGGGAGAAGGAGAAGTTGGACTGTGTTGCTGTCACAACAAAGGCCTCTACTGGTAGCATGGGTAGCTCTAGAACTGGGAAAGCCTTTCAGAGTTGCCCTGAATTGAGGCAGGGAGGCCAGGCTTTTATACCCCTACATCAATCAGTCATTGGATGTAGATATTGGGTGGCCTGGGGAAGCGGGCAGGAGCTTGAACAAGGTGGCTTCCTTCAGCCAAGGGCAAACTCTGGAGGGGAACTCAACTCACCGCTGTCAACGTCCAACATTCCCAGCAGCTGGGGAAAATGAGTTCTTCAGTTCTAATGGGGAGTGGGGAAGATGTTGGCAGCACACCATGGCATCCACTGGTTGAGCAAAGGATAGGGGTAATCAGTGCTGGAGGTCCTAGAGCTGTGAGAGTTGAAAGAATGTCACTTTAGTCTTGCTAAGAGACAGAGGTCGGGGGCTCCCACTTCTGCAAAAGAAAGTGTGGTGTCTTCGCTGAAAAGTGGTCTAACTCCTAGCATATAGGTACTTCCTTGATCCCTTCAGATGATGGTTTGTATGTAGATTATTGTATTTTACTCTGAAATTATGGCTCTGTTTTTATTCCTGCAGAGATAAAAATGGAAGAAGAGCCCATTTCCCAACACTTCCAATAATCCAGTGCTATGGACTAAATTGTGCACCCCTCAAACTCGTATGTGTCGCCCAATGTGATGGTATTTGGAGATGGGGCCTACGACAGGAACAGGGAATCAAAACCATCTGTAAACTTTACAAACAAAATTCCATTGAGATTTTGATATAATGCGTTACATTTATAGACTAATTTAGAAATGAACATTTTCTAATATTTATTCTTCTCAACCAGGAACATATCATATCTCTCCATTTTCTCAAGTCTTCCTTTATGTTTCAGTAAAATTTCATGGTTTTCTTCTTATAACTCTTTCACATTACTTATTAGGTTTATATCTAGGTAGTCCATAGGTTTTTCTACTATTGAGAATAAGACTTTTTAAATTATATTTTCCAATTGTTTATAAGTGCTGTATAGGACAGTGCTATATTATATATGTATATGTGTGTATGTGTATGCATATATATATATATATATATATATATATATATATACAAACACACATATATATACATATATATAGCTTTTGACTTGTTATCTTACAAAACTCTCTTGTTGATTCTCTTGGATTCCTTTTCCTTTTTTTGGGTGGAGAACAACCATATAATCTGCAAATAACAATATTTGTCTTACTTCCTTTTCAATATATACTCCTTTTATCCCTTTTCTTATCTCATTATGTTTTGAAGAGAATGATGATACTGAAGATTCCCTTCCTCATGTGTTTTTTCCCCACCACATGTATTTTCCCACCATGTTTGTTTTCAGTCCATGCCAATCACCTTATATACTGTCATTCAGAAGTTGACAGCTGAATTTGCTTGTGTGATGCGACCCTCATTTATTAATCACCATGCCCCATCTGGGTCACCCATCTAAATCATATCTGTCTTTTAAGGCCCAATTCAAATCTCTATTCCTTTGATTAAGACTTTCCAGATCATGTCCCAGACTCTTGCTGCGGAAACTCACCAACTCTGACAATGAAGGTAGTGTTAAAACTTGAAATGCAATGCAAGAAGGAAGCATCCCCTAAGGAAGGCTGGTCTGGTTAACGTAAAGATATCTCTCCAGGTGGTATGTAGGTGAAGTCACCTTATTTCCTATTCTGGGGCAAACACAAAACTGATTAGAGTTTTAGGACCCCCAAAGGTGATCAGGGAGTAAAGAAAACACTCATTATCCAAACTTCTATGTAATGTTCTAACAAAAATGCCCTTTTGTTAATTATTTCAACAAGACAAGAGTTTTCATTCTCTGGCTATTAATTTCTCTTCTTGTAGCTGGTGTGTGCATGAAGCCACATTTATAGATAATCAGAAGGCTACTTTGTGAACCTGGAATGAAAAAAAGCAGGATTAGATGTATTATTTTTACAGTACATATCAAGAATGGCTGGCTAAATAATGATACAGCTTCACAATGGAAAACGTATCTAAATTTATAGTACTAATATGAAACACCATGACAATATGAATAATATGCTCATTTTCATGAAAAAAATTAAACCATATTTATAATTAAAATTTACTAAAAGAGAAGAACTTAAATGTTCTCACCACCCCCCCAAAAAGTGTTTTTTTATAATGCAGTAATCATTATCCCAGCCCAGGGTAATTGTGCTTGCTTGTTCAGTTCAACCCCTCTAAGCACAAATTTGGGGAACTCAGGTTTCCAGGCACAACTCTCTGTCCCCACCCTTGGAGTTTATAGGAGTCTCAAGGGAATCCACATGGACAGAGGTCAGGCATCTTCCCCAATGCACAGTCAAGAGTTATGAGATGGATCACTGAACTCCAAAGAATCTATATCATACCGTATTCACATTTTGGGTAGGATCTTAATTTCAGCAAAATGACATCAAGTGTCGCATCAAATGTTGTTCAGGTGAAGCTTATTTGACTTTATTTATATTGAATTTGTAAACATGTTTTGGTTTTATAGCTTAAGCGTAAGGCATTTATACCAAGATTACGTTGATATATTTTTACCAAACATTATAATAAAAATAATTTATGTAAGCACTAGGTGGTCCATGAGAAGTTTATTTTCCTTTAGACAGGAATCTGTACATTACTTAAGTTTGAAAAATACTATTTATTATTTAGTTGTATATATACGTCTTGTGTGGTTGGTTCATGATTATTACTTATTTCTAGTCTTTTTCATTCTCTATCTTTTAAATTATTCTGAGATCAATAAAGGAGAATTGATATCAATATAACTGGCATAGTATATCAATTTAAATATTCATTGATTCTAACAAACTACATGTATTAAGATGTTACTCACATTCATTTGGATATATTCAGTTACGAATTTCTGGGGCTTGAAGTCATGTGGCCAAACTTAGCTGAAAGGAGATCTTGTAGTAGTAGTATCAATATATGGCCAGGACCCCATGGATGTTTAGAATCTTGCCTTATTGGCACTCCTTCTCCACCTCAGAGGAAGAATAAGGCTGACAACACTGATGACTAACTCCGTTACAGTTACTACAGAGTTGTGAAGTCAACCAAGACTCCCTCCAGCATCCCAGCTCTTGTAAAGTCCTCAAAGCTGTGTTCCTACTCCTGTCACCTCTGTGATACCTCAGCCAACTCTCTTCTCTCTTCTCCTTCTCAGAACCTCAGGAAACACTCTGACCTTGTACATACACATACTGACTATTGTGAATTTAAGCTGATGTGTTATCTGTCACAAGTGACTCATTCACATTTGCAGTTTGCTTGATCTTTACTGTGGGATTATGATAATATTTCCTGTTGGAGACATTTATAAAGCAGGAGACACATGATCTTATTTGGAGCAGGTGAGAGAGAGTTCAGATGACATCCCTTCCCTATTCTTCCTCCCAAGCATAGTCTGGTAGGTAACCTTTCCCCTTCATATGGATTAAGTTGTTATGCCTTACTTATTGAACTAAAACCTCTGTGAACAAAGAAAGAACAAAGGGTGTCACTTATCATCCAGTTATACAAAGGGTTAAGTCAAAACCCACTGCAGTTGCCCAACAACAGTGCACCCTGAAGGGAATCAAGATGGAAAAACAGGATGAAGCATTTTGTGCTTTGGAATGGGTCCCTAGATAGTTAAGATACATATCTGAGGAAGAATTTCAAGAATCCCAGATTCTTGCATCTTCCCATACACAGAAAAGCACTAAATTCATTAACTTGAGATATCTTTTCTTTGTGATTAGCAGTAATCTTTTACAAAGATATGTGCTTGACTACATGTATTTCCTAGCCCCCAAAATTCATATATATGCTGGCTCCTCCCCTACCTCTTTGGAGCCGTTCCTCAGAGCTGCTGCCCAGCCTCTCATCCTCAGTAAGTTCCCTCAGTAAAACTGAAGCAACTTTTAGATTGTATGTTTTTCTTTCAGTGGACAGTTTGAGTGACCATAAAGGGAACTGAGCAGATTCTCTCCTTCAGCTGAGCTCTATGAGGATCCAGAGCCTTGGTACCAGCAAGGGCCCCTTGTACCCATCTACCTCCTCAGGGAGTCCAGACACCTGGGTATATCTCTCCTGGGTTTCAGACCTCCCATATTGGTTGATAATCCTTAGTGTTATCTGGTGGTTGATAAACTCCTTGCTGTAAGGAGTAGGGTTTCCTTGAACTTCAGCCTGTTCAGGAAAGAGGTACCCTCTTTGGTTTGTTGACCAGTGAGAGAATTCTCTTTGGTCTCTGCCATCTGAAAGGTATGCATATGGTGTACATTTGGCAGCCAATCAAATACACTGGGATTCCAGACAGTCTCTTTGTCTGGCCATGCCAGCTCTCAGGAAAATTTATCATAAGGGGTCCCAGTCCCCAAGGGACCCTTTGTCATTTCAATCTTCATTGCATCCACCTGTAAAACAAAGACCTTTTACTTTCCAGACTTTTTTTGAAGGGGAGTAAACTTTCTAGATCTTGTAAGGGCTACATCCTTTGCACTCTCTTGTGGGGACACCTCTTGTGTGTTGTTGATTTGAGTTGCTATTAAGGTCCTCTAGATGAGGGACCCTTTAAATTGTAATTAACTTCTAAACTGGAAAATTTTTAGAGAGCTGTCATCATAAATAACTGCTTATTGGTACCTATGGAAAGACCAAATTAAAAGGTGGATACAAAGACAATGGCTAACCTTAGGAACTCCCTTATTTTAAACAAACAAACAAAATGGTTTGGGAAGACTTTTTGAAATTGTGATCTCACCTTCCCCTCAATGGGTCTTACATATGTTAATAAAAACATTAAGTTAATGCTAATTAGGTTTGTTAACAAGGGAATAAAAAACTGAGAGGAAAGTCAAGAGACTCTTCCCAACAGGTGGAAAATTTTAAAAGGACTTGTCCCAGCAGAATGGAAGCCTTTAGATGGCCATTAAGAAATCGAATAGATAAAACAGACATTGATGGGATTAAAACAAAGGTTTGAATACAGCACTACCTAAAGTTGGATGAGCCAAAAGGACACCCTTTGGTCCTCCAACATTAAAGGGCCCCAAACGATTGATGAAATAAAACTCTTATTTTCTGGCAAGACAAGAAAAATTTAAACATAGAATTTTTCTTTCCACGTTTGGGCCTCCTCCTTCCCCTTTAGTGTGTGTTGTGCATCTGCTTTAACCAGACTTCCCGAGGAGATAACATTTCTTCTTAATTTCATCTAGGCTCACAACTCTTTAGGAGATAATTTTCCTTCTTAATCTTGTAAAGGGCTTGATGACCCATGACCCACTCCTTGCTTTGTACTTTCTTTAGATCTGGATTGTGTAAACTGTCAATAATACATCATTTAATGTACAACCCTCTGTCTCAAACACTTATGTAACTGTGCTTTGAGCTTTCTGAGAACTGTTCTCAGGTTATAATCATCAATTTGGCTTGAATAAAATTTTCCATTGTTTTTCCTTAGATCAACTGATTAATTTTGTCATTGTTGTTGATACAAGTCTACTCTTTCACTTTAGAAAAATTTAAAAGGCTGGAAGATAAAATTACACTGAGAAACCTGACCAGCAATTGCTTGGGGCAACAGTTAGGCCAATTAATCAAGTTAAAGATTGACAAATAGGCCTGGGTCCCTTGGCTCCACCCCTCACCAGAGACCCCAGAGCCTTTTTATATAGGAATGGATAAAATTGCCAGGGGATGAAAAAGTTTCCGGGGCTCCTTGTGAGACCAAGACTTTGTTAATGGGGTCCTAATGGATGCTAAGGTTAAGGGGGTAAGAGTTAATAGAATTGAGATGAAGTTTATAAGAAAGTTGGTTTATCTGAATAGCTTTATATAAGACGGGTGCATCTCTTTTGGTGGATTATATTGTGGAGATAGACATTATGTCTCAACTGTTGAATGTTTTCCCCACCTGCTATGATAAAACAGGGCATGTAAATCTGCCCCCAGGCAATGTTAATTTAACATAATAAAGGGAAACCAGTAGGGTTACTGGAGCCCACACAGTATGAGGTAAAAACTGGGGGCTAATATTCAGGGGCTAATAAAAGCAATAATGGAGACATTTTTGCCTCTAGGGTTAATTGGTCTGGGTTTGACTTGTGGCATGTGAGTTATATATCAATAAAAATTACAGCATTCATGAGAAAAAAAGGTGTTTTGTATATATATATATATATTTACAATGGAATACTACTCAGCTATAAAAAGTTGAGATCTTGCCATTTGCTATGACATGGATAGACCTTGAGGATATTAGGCTAAGTGAAATAAATCAGACAGAGAATGACAAATACCGTATGATTTCACTCATATGTGGAATATTTTAAAAGTAAAATAAAACCAAACCAAACAAAAACAAACTCATAAATAACGAGGCCAAAGTACTGGTTACCAGAGGGAGAGTGAAATGGGTAAAGGGGACCAACTGTATGGTGATGGGTAGAAACAAAACTTTTGGTGGTAGGTGCACTGTAAGTGTATACAAAATTTGAAACATAATGTTGTACACATAAAACTTTTATTATGTTCTAAACCAATGTTACTTCAATTTTAAAATATCCTTCTGAGGTCTTTAAAAAAAGAAATTATGTTTTATGATATGTCTATTTAAATAGTTTCTCCAAATCTTTTTGGTAATTTAAAACTTTAGAGTTTTTCTAAAGTAAGCTAAATGATGGAAGTTTATTGAATATCCAGATCATTTCCAAATAAGATAAAATAATGAAACATTAATTGTTGAGCATGTCTAAGTTTAACTACTTTCATCTTCTTATAAGATTAAGAAACCAAAGATGTTTGGGTTTATCCCATACATTCCTTTATAAAGGAATCCTTTAAAATCCTTTATAATCTTATAATCCTTTATAAAGGATTATAATCCTTTATAATCCTTTATCCTAGTCTGGATACTAGCCGTGTGTATTGCCATTTGAGGGAGCCTTGATCAGGTGGGGACTGCAGTTGATTTTATTATTATTATTATTATTATTATTATTTTGTGGTACGCGGACCTCTCACTGCTGTGGCCTCTCCCCTTGCGGAGCACAGGCTCCGGACGCGCAGACTCAGCGGCCATGGCTCACGGGCCCAGCCGCTCTGCGGCATGTGGGATCTTCCCGGACGGGGGCACGAACCCGTGTCCCCTGCATCGGCAGGCGGACTCCCAACCACTGTGCCACCAGGGAAGCCCCTATAGAACTTTTTATAAGGAATCTCAGATTGACTGTTGAAAGACTCCTGAGGCCAGGAACGTCATTCCAAGGACTCACCATGAGATTTGACTGTAATACCTATAGAGTTGGGTGAATTCCTTTCTTCTCAAGGCCCCCAAAATATCTTTAGGTTCTTACACCTGCCAGGAAGTGACCTTTCTTAGTCACCTGGTAAGGTTGCTGGGAACTCTGTAAGCAAGGTATCAGACTGTTTTTTTCTAAGGAAATGGCTCCATAAAGTCCATCTTAGTTCTTTAAAGCTGTCTGGTTATATCTGATTCTATGTAATTCTCAAACATGACATTCCAGTCAAAGCCTTGGTAATATAACCAATGTTCCCATTTGTGTCCTGTTATAAGGAGAACAGATTTTTATTGAACTTATGCAAATAACTATACTGCCATAAAGATAAGAATACTCACTAAGAATTTCAAATTCTGGAGAGATGTTACAGAGAAAAAGACAAATGTTTTAATTCTGCTTACAAAGGTGTAATTTACCAAACTGCTCCAAGTTATAGTTAGCTTAAGCAGGAAATTTTCCTTATATCTGGAACAGGAAGATTAAAAGACAGTAATATTTCAGATAGAAAGTCATAAAAATGATCATTCAGCCCTTTGTAACTAATTCTTGTTGATCATGATTTCCATTAACAGTTTATGAAGTCATAAAGTTTTTCCATTAGTGTTCTGGAATTTCTTACCCAGTTCAGTGGTATTATCTAAAAGTTATCAGAAACCTGCACTTGTCAAAAAGTCCTTTTTATTAATCTTCTTGAAGAGTTTCATCTTTGTAAAGACATCAGAGTAAAACAATAACTGTCTGTAAATGACAAAAGACTTTAAATGGCATGGTTAAAGACATGACTACAACGCAATTGAAAAGGAAATTTTGATACTTCTGTGACATACAAAATTTTAAGATAATAACCAGAATTATGACTGACAACATACCAACACATATCTGAATTTTAGGAATTTCGTATAACTTCTAGAACATTTATATTAATAATATTTGCCCATACAATATAATCTAAGAAAATTTATCATCACTCATTTGACAATGCTTCCAACATAATTCAGCATACCAAAATAAGCCTCATTAGTTTAATACCTCTCTTTGAGATGTTTCAGGGAACGTCTGAAACACCCCAAAGTTAGCTAGAGGTCAAAAGGACTTCATTCAGAATTGATTTGGGGGGTTTGTCAAAGATATCAAAAGGTTTTAAAACACTTGGAAACACTTGGTCAAACAGAATCACAGTCACTGTGAAACAATACTCAGTTAATTATTTAACCAAAGTGACACTAAAAGATTTCAAAGGTAAACTACAGAAAGTTATGAAAGGGAACTTAAAAGGTAAAGAAACCTTACAATCTATTATCAAAAGCAGATCAATACTTATAAAGGATTATAAAGGATTCCTTCTTATAAAGGATTCCTTCATTTGCTTATTCACTCACTCATTTCAAAAATATCTATTATCAGTAACTGGTGTGTGAGAAGATAGCTCCATGCCCACATGGAACTCATTTTCCAGAGAGGCAATCCTGCCTGGGCAGGAGCTACTGGCAGAGGTCAGGTTATGAATGGCCTTAAATGTCATGCAAATGACTCTTTGGCCAGGTGGAGTGTTTTAAGCTGGAGAAAAACCTGATTTGGTTTATGTTTTTAGAAAACTCAACTGGTAGCCCTTTGGGAGGTATGTTTAGAAGCCAAAGACTAAAGAGCCTGAGATAGAATAGGAGACTATTACCAAATGAGTAATATCTATGAGTATCTATCTATGCCCTGCTGTCCAAAAGTCAGGTGAGTGGAGTAAGTGCTCTGACTATTCATAGATTCAAAATGTTAGTTCTGGCTAATCAAAGTTTTACTTAAATAAAAATAGATTAGAATGTCTACTTTTAGATTTACCCAGGAGGATCTCTGCTTTTTGGTTTTTTCTCTTTTGTGAAATGGGAAGAATCACAAGATTAAGTGATAGTTAGAGGTTACCATGGCACCATTTCCACACTGAGGGTGATGAGCAATTGGAGATACTTCTGGATGTGGGCAAAGAAGGAAATCAAGCATGTTCAGGTAAGTTGTAGGCACTTCTTGGGACACAGTCTGTCATATGTCTTTAATGAAGTGTTTATAGTGTTTTGCTAAAGTAACAGTTTTAATAAATTAAAGGTTTAAAATTTCCTATACTTATGAAAAGAAAATGTTTCTGCCTATGACTAGTGACAAATACAACAACAAGACTCACTTATATAATGACACTGCCAGTACTTCTTCCTCAGAGTACTAAAAAAATTAAAATGGTGGGTGTTTCTAATCATGTTATGGAAGTATGCAGGTCTCTCTTTATCCTTTGACATAGCCCCCTTATAAGGATTACTTCAATTTCTCCTTGTACCTTCTGTCCCAGTACATTTTTAAAAAATATTTATTTATTTATTTTGACTATGCCAGGGCTTAGTTGTAGCCCACGGGATCTTCGATCTTCATTGTGGCATTCAGGATCTTTAGCTGTGGTGTGTGGGATCTTTAGTTGCAGCATGTGAACTCTTAGTTGTGGCATGCAAACTCTTAGTTGCGGCATGTGAGATCTAGTTCCCTGGCCAGGGGTTGAACCCAGGCCCCCATTGAGAGCGCACAGTCTTAGCCATTGGACCACCAGGGAAGTCCCCCAGTACATTTGATATGGTGAGATCTTTAGAAAAATTCAAGGCTGATATCTCCTTTTCCCTAAGGGCCAGATTAATCTTGAGGTACTGAACCTTTTTGATAATTCATCTACACAACAACTAGAATTTAGAATTCCAGTGCTGTAATAGCCAAGCAAACCAATAGTAAATTGTTAGAATCTGTTCCTCCTAATTTGTGGTCACAATCTTTTAATGATATTGGTCTCATTCATTCAACTCCATCCATTAAAATTCAGGTTGATAAAAAAAAAAAAAAAAAAAAATTCAGGTTGATGCCTCCAAACTCTTAGCTAATATTAAGCAATATCCTCTAAGAGTAGAGGCCCTTAAAGGAATTCATCCCATAGTAAAGGCATACATTGCCAAGGGCCTGATTATTCCATGTACTAACTAACCCCTGTAACACTCCAGTCCTTCCTGTTTGTAAGCCAAATGGGCAAGCATGGATGTGTGTTCGAGACCTTAGAGCTATCAACAACATTGTTGTTCCATGACACCCTACTGTGCGTAATCCATACACAATCTTTAATTCCATTACTACAGATAGAGCCTTCTTTACTGTTATAGATTTATGTAATGCCTTTATTAGCATCCCTGTTGACTCAGAATGTCAATTCATTTTTGCCTTTTCTTGGGAAGGCTGACAACACACCTGGGTTGTTAAGCCCCAAGATTATACTGGAAGTCCATCCTATTTCTCCCAAATACTTAAGCAGGATTTGGCTGGTGTAGTTTTCCCTCAAGGATCTACCTGTTACAAAATGCTGACAATCTCCTCCTTTGCTCCTCCTCTGAGGAACAATACATTCAAGACAGTCTTTTCCTCTTGACTCAGTTAGCCCTAAGTGGACATAAAGTCTCTAAGGAAACCCTTTAATTTGTTAAAACCCAGGTTAAATATTTAGGACATCTAATCACACCTCAGGGGTTAGTTAATGCTGGACCCTAATAAGATCCTGGGAATCATTCATGTCCTTCTCCCTGAAACCAGAAGTCTTCTCAGGATATTGCAAAAACTGGATTCCAAATTTTTCCTTGTATGCTCAGTATTTATCTGCCCTGTTAAAGGAAAATGAACCGAATCCAATCATCTGGCCAGGAATATCTGAATCTGCCTTCCAGGCTGGAAAACATGAATTAATAAAGCCCCACCTTAAAATATTTCAACTATTCTCTCCCCTTCCCTTTTCATCTGTGAATGAGAAGGAAATGCCTTGGGCATCCTAGTCCATTAATAGGGGGACCATAGAAGACCAATTGGGTACTATAGCCAACTAGACCCTGTTGCTAGAGAACTCCCTCTTTGTTTACAAGCTTTCTCTGCTACTGCCCTCCAACTCAAAGCAACCGAAGAAATTGCCATGGGTTCCCCTTTAAGAATCTACGTGCCACATTCAGTAGAAGCACTTTTTAAAATATTGAAGTATAGTTGATTTACAATATTATGTTAGTTAAAGGTATACACCAAAGTGATTCAGTTATATATATATATATATTTTAGATTACTTTCCATTGTAGGTTATTACAAGATACTGAATAAAGTTCCCTGTGCTACACATTAAATCCTTGCCACTTATCTATTTTATGTACAGTAGTCAGTAGAAACACTTTAAAACTTTCACACACTCAACATCTTTCTGCTAGTAGATGCACATCTTAGGAGGTTTTGTTACTGACCCCTTTGAGTCAGGTCCCAACAGGTGTTCTCCAGCCGGCAGTTGAACAAGACCAAGGAAAGCTTGAATCTGATCAAAGAATGGAAGGTGTGAGCTTGTGCTCTAGAGCACACACTGTCCCCCATCTCCACAAGCCATGGACAGAGCTGCTTTACCGGGTTCCCAACAGTGGGACGAAAGTGGAGTCCTCACCTGTCCGGTGAAGCTGCTCTGCTCACGCTCCACATCACAGCGCGAGGAACATCTCTGCACACAACCTGCCACTGCCATCTTGAATTGAGTGTCGTGCGCAGCTTCTGAACATGGTCTTGAGCTGAAGTGTTGGGCAGCCATTTCTCACTAGGAACTGTGGTCTGAAGTGCTGGGTGTGAGGCCTCTACACGCAGCACCTTATGAGCAAGTGAAACTAGACTAAGCACAAAGGAAAAGAAAAAAAAAAGGTTAGATTTTATTTAATTACCCAGATTCTATTTTTACTTCCTGGGAATTGTTAATGGGCTTTGCTGATGACAAATCCTGCCTCCATCGCTAGTTCGGCTCCTCATTCTTGAGGGGCGCTGAGAGGCGCAGGTCTGTTTTCTGTAACTGCTTCCTGTTGAATTGGGATGTAGTTATAACCCCGGGGAGAGGAGCAGAACTTTTCCCCAGCCACCTTTAGATGTGTTTGATTGTCGCCAGGCCTCAGCCCTAAGCATTCATATCCCTGAGCAACCCCTTTTTGTCTAACTTTTTAGAGACAAAGAACACCAGACAATTTAAGATATATGGCTCAAATATTAGCAAGAGAATAATTGTAACATGTCATATTTTCCTAAACATGAAGGTATCTAGGTCTTTTACCTGTAGGCAAAAGTGTGCCCTAATGTGCAGGCTCACTGCCATGGCCTGAATCTCTCTGGTTATACTTTTGTAGTTTTTTGAAAGAGAAGCTTCAGGTCAGAGAGGTTCACTCTCAAATAATCCAGGGGGTCTGTTGCCCCAGGTTGTCTCTCTGGAGGTTGTGGCTCAGGGACCCTCTACACTTGAGTGTAATGTCCCCACAGAGGGATCCTCTGCTACTTCAGGACAGAGTGGGTGTTTAGGATCACTAGGTGGGGTCCATTCCCCTTAGGAGTGAACTGACCTTGCAAGCTACCAGTTTTTCAGGTTTTTAGGCGCACCCAGTCTCCTGGCTTCAGCGGGTGGAGGGCCAATTCGGTGGGTGTGGGCAGCATTTGGTTACCATGTTCCATGACAGCTTTCATGGTTTCTCCTACCTGGAGGGCATACTTGAGTTGTTCCATTTCAAGAGGGTTAAGGTGTCCCTTCTCTCAGTCTTGGCTCTACCATACATGAGTTCAAATGAACTTAACTATAAGTTAAGCTGCAGTTTGGGGAAAGAAGTATTGCCCATGGTCATTAACTAGCCACCCAGGGCCTCCTAGATCTCTACTGAAGCCCCATTTGGGGGCTGTGTCTAATTCTTCCTTTGTATAGACTGGGAAGTAATTGGATGGATCTGGCCTCTTAGGTATGAGGGGTAATTGCCAAGTTAGTAGTTCTAGGGCCATCCTTTTGGCAGTTGCCTCTGCCTACTGTTTCCCTTTATTACCTCTGCATCCCCTTTTGGTGACCCCTACAGTGAATCATTGTCACTTTTTTTGGAAGCTGCACTGCTCCTAGGAGTCTCAATATGTTTAAGCCATGTTTCACCTGCTTATTCTCCACAATAAGCATAATTCTTTCCTTCCAAATAGCCCCATGTGTGTGTAGGATGGCATACAGATACCAAGAGTCTGTGTAAACTATTTAAAGTCTTCTCTGTCCTGAGCTCTAAGGCTTGGGTGAGGGCTATCAGCTCTGCCTTTTGGACAGAAGTCCCTGGGGGTAGGCTTCTTGCTTCTATGACTTAGGTGTGGGAGGTCACTGCATATCCCGCCAGCCCTTTTCCCTCCCTCATAAAACTGCTCCCATCTGTGAACCATTCCTTTTCGGCGTTTGGGAGAGACTCACTTCCTAGGTCAGGATGAATGGAAAAGATCACCTCTATGATTTCTATAAAACCATGCTCCAGGGGCCCCATTTCTGTGCATAGCAGGGTGGAAGCATTTAGTGTGTGACAGATTTTTATGGTAGCTACTGGGTTGTTTAAAAACAGAGCCTGAACTTGAATCAACCTTCTGGGAGATAGGTATTTTGTTTCCTTCGAACTTACTAACCCCTGAAACTGGTATGAAGTCCATATGGTGATTGGCTGACCAAATGTTAACTTTTCAACCGCCTTTAGCAAGGCTGTAGTAGCTGCTACTGCCTGTAGGCAAGGAGGCCATCCCTTAACATTTTGATCTAATTGTTTAGAGAAATAAGCAACCACCCGAGTAAGGGGTCCCAGTTTTTGAGCTAATACCCCAAGGCCGATTCCCCTTCTCTCATTAATGTAGAGGTCAAAAGGTTTAGCTAGGGCTTCCCTGGTGGCACAGTGGTTGAGAGTCCGCCTGCCGATGCAGGGGATGCGGGTTCGTTCCCCAGTCTGGGAAGATCCCACATGCCGCGGAGCGGCTGGGCCCGTGAGCCATGGCCGCTGAGCCTGCGCGTCCGGAGCCTGTGCTCCGCAATGGGAGAGGCCACAGCAGTGAGAGGCCCGCGTACCGCAAAAAAAAAAAAAAAGATCATCATTCTTTCTTTTCAACTTTTCATGTAGAGGCCTAACTATTAGACCATAGTTAGGGATCCAGATGCAGCAAAACCTGGCCATCCCCAGGAAAAATCCCTAAGCTGTCTTCTAGTTTTAGAAGAGGTGAGGCTTCAAATGGCTTCTTTCCTTTCCTGGCATAGGCTTCTCTGACCTTCTGTGAGAAAGAAGCCTAGGTGGGTCACCCTAGTTTGTGATATTTGAGCCTTTTTGGGCGGGCACTTTACATCCTTTATTGGCTAGGTGGTTCAGAGTGGTTACAGTATTTGTGTCAGAGGCCTCCTTAGTAGGGCTGGCACTGAGAATGTTGTCTACATACTGGAGGAGGGTAGGGAAGAGATCAAGAAGGTCCTCAGGGGGTGGGTCAAGAACTGGTATTACCTCAGTGGAGGAGAGCCCACATCCCCTTTGAAGGCCTTTGTTCTGATATAAGGCTATTTAAAAACTGGACATAGGGAATTTCATCCCATTTCTTTTTTTTTTTTTTCATTTTTTTGGCCACACCACGTGGCATGCAGAGCTTCCCAGACCAGGGATCAAACCCATGCCTCCTGCAGTGGAAGCATGGAGGCTTAACCAATGGACCACCAGGGAAGTCCATCCCATTTCTTTTGTCTCTGGCATAGCAGGTGCAACTGTAAAATGGTGTTGTAATATAGAGACCCATTGATGGGCCAACTTTCCCCATCTCCCAGCCAATATTGGGGCCAGGCTGTATTACATAGGAAGATTAAATGTTTTGGGGTCAGGGGGTGATACCCAAAAAACTTGCAGTTCTGTGGGGTACACCCTAACGGGCTATGGTTTAGTATGGTGGATGTTTTGTTCCTTATACCTTAGATGTTCTGTTTTGGATTTGTTTCCAACTACCCATGGTGGTGGGGGTGGGGGGTTGGGGGGGTGGTTGGAGTGATTTGTTGGCAGACAAATACCACCATATTTGACCCAAATAAGGTTTATGGTTCAGGAAACTTGGAACCAGTACCAAACTGTTCATGGATTCCTCAAAAGACCAAAACAGGAGGTGTCAAATTGGCATGGATTCTGATATAACTGAGGGTCTTCCTTGAATTTATAATGATCCATGCTTGAGATAGTAAGTCCCTCCTCAGTTGGAATATCTCACAGGAGGTAAGACTGCCTCTGGGCCAGAGCAGCTTAGCCACCTTAGTTCCTGACCAGCTTGTTCTGTTAGGGAGTGGCACAGCTGTCTGAGGCAGGGGTCTCTTTCCTCCTTTCCACTGAAAAAGGAGGGGTTTTTGGACTTCTGAGTGAGGGCTAAAAGCAGGAGGGATTCCCACGGGGTACTTAGCAACTGGCATTCTGTGCTGGTACTGGGAGGAGAACCCTAGAATCTTGGTCAATAAGGAATCCAAGGTTCGCTTCACAAGCATTTGGGGGAAGAGAGGTTGGGTGGTGGGTGTTTCCTTTCTCGCCAGCAGCTCACAGGGCATCCTGATAGTGGGGTTTCTGGTCTTGCAAACAGCTTACAGGAGAAAGTGGCACTGACCAGAAGAGGTCAGGTCACTGGTCGAGTACCTACCGTAAGACCTTTTCCCACTCGGGCATCCCTGGTGTCCTTTCCTGAATTCAGATTGAGTATCCTCTTTCTGTTCTGTCAGGTGGTCCTCATTATCTGGGCCTTTTCCTGGTCTTGCCTCTTGGCACATGGGGCTGACCACTTTCCTTTACCAAACTGAAAGTGACTATGGAGAATCTGTTGACCTCAGGAGGTCAGTGAGGAGGGCAGAAAGCCCTGGTGCAGCCAATACTGCCTAGTATAGGGGTCAAGAGGACAGCACTACTGGCAAGACAGCAGCCAAGACTGCAGTGGTTCCTTTTCATCCACAGGTCCCCTCTGTCCCTGTGTTACCAAACCAAACTTGGGTCCACTCACTCACATGAAGTAAAGCCAATCTACTGACACCAGGTTGTGGTGAAGGAAAGTGCAGCATTTTTTGTAGACACCATACAAGGAGTCCAGGGCAGCCAATACTCAAATAAACCTGAACTCCCTGATGGGTTTCAGGTAAGCATTTTTAAAGGCAAGGTGAAGGAGGGAAGTCACAGGGTGTGTGATCAGTTCATGCAAAATTCTCTGATTGATTGATGGTGAAGTAACAGGGCAGTGTCACAGGGGTTAACATTATCAATCCTCAGGCTCCAGTAGGTCTGGGGGCTATGTGCTCATGGTCATCAAGTCGTTAACTTCCTCCATTTGGTGGAGATTTTAACATCTGTAAAACAACTCAGGAAATGTGCATCAGATACTGTTATCTAGGTACTTCAGGGAGGAACTAAAGACTGCCATATGGCTGATTAACTGTTTACATTCTTACTAGTTCTTCTAGCTCAACTGCTATTTTTGTCACTACATGTTCACATCCTTTCAATCATTAATTCTCCTAAATAGCTCCTATGCTATTGCCTTATTAGGTGCCATCTTACTGCCAAAACAATTAGCAATTATTAAGGTGCCTGGTCATTTCAAGTTTGATATTGATGAAGGTCATGGAAGCCATCAGACTTATGAGGCAGCTGAAAGAGCTGCTCTCCCAAACTCTTCTTGTTTACTTATGATTTCCCCCATTGTGAATGACACTAGAGATTTGAAGGAGGTAATTAGATATGGGAACAGCATGCTACTGCTAAAGAAAAGCAAAAATGGAAAGATGCTATATGCATCTATAATCCTGAGTCTAAGTTATGGGATAGGCTAGACATCGTCTGGCCCTATCCAATGTCACACAAGAAACAAATAATATTAAAATTGACACATGAAATGATACATTGAGGTACAGACAAAGTATTAGATTGGGGATGACAATATTTTGGGAACCCTTCTCCCAGAGTTGCCTCTGAGTTATTTCAAAGGTGTCTTGTTTGCCCAAAACATAATCCAGGCAAGCTTGTGCACACATCAGTGGGCTATGTCCCTTTACCCAAAGGCTCTTTCAAGTTATGACAATTAGATTTTACTCAATTACCTCCTTCACAAGGTTGTAACTGTTTTGGTAATGGTTTGTATGTATTCTCATTGGGTGGAAGCTTTTCTTGTCAAAGGGCTAGTGCTCTTGCCATGGCCAAAATTCTATTGGAAAAAATAATTCCCACTTCCAGAATTCCACTGGAATTACCTAGTGATAGAGGAACCCATTTCACTGGTCAAATTCTTAGTGCAGTCTGTGATACTTGGCCAATTCTACATTTCAGTTGTGCTTATCACCCTCTGTTCTGGGTTGGTTGAGAGGACAAATGATATTATTAAAACACAATGCTAAATATGTAGAAATTTTTAGCCTCTCTAGATCACAATTTCTGCCCATTGTTTTAATGAATTTGAAATCTATCTCAAGTATCTATGTGCTGCTAAACATAAGGGTGTTGACCCATGTTTCTCATTTAAAGAAGGCTCCTGTCCCACAGTGGACAGTGGAACCAACTGGAAATTTTAAACTCAAGTTGACCTGGAATTGAAGAAGATGACATCTGAATGAATAGCTTTCCCAAGACTGGACCAGGTCTGTATTTTTTTCCACAGAACAATTTGTTGATTTGCTATTGCCTTTCTAATTATTCTACTAGGAGAATTTTCTATATATTATAAACACGTTACCATTTATAACCTGTATTCTTGTATTCTTTCTTATGGACCTCCTTGCACATAGTGAAGGCTTATGCTTGATATTTAATTTAAAGAGCATCTCACAAATTCTTTGGAAAACTGATGAAGAATTGTTAGATTGAAGTATTTGGACCGCTGTTTATCTTAATAGGTATTCTAATGGTTTTTGCCTTACTACACACAATAGGAATTCTCAGTTGGTAGTAAAACCCCATGAAATCAGAGGAACTTGCTGCCTTTATATTGCCCTGCAGTTTGAATGCCTTGCTTGTTGACTGTTTTTTCCTGGTACTCATATACTGGCCAACATACTGAACCAGCCCTCCCTCTTTAGATTCTCCTTATAATGACTTTTGTTATTAGGAATAATTTTATCTCTTGGTTTGGCCTTTTATCTTCTCCTGTGACCCTCATTGCTGATAATGATGCCTTACCACTCTTTTGTTTCTACCCTGCAGAAACTTTCTAATTTTGCAAATCTTATTGACTGTTGGATTTGTGCTAGAGCAAACCACACTCATGATGCTCCAGAATTAGTGGATTGACCTCTGTCCTCAGGGGAATGGAAGGCCCTAACAAACAAAAATGTAGGGTTCTGTTTTGGTATCTTTGAAAGCAAGCACTCATCACCTTCCCTCTAGGAGACATGTCCCAGATATTACTACTTTCCATTGTTTTCCCCTGCTCATAAAGGAATACTTCTTACTCGAATCTGGATGTTGACTCATACTTCCCAATGTTTTGAAAATATAAATGGTACTGGTAAAACATTATATTACCTTCCATTGCATGTCTGTGACTATACACTCGTATGATTCAGATGATCCTGAGTTCACTCCTCCTTGGAGTCTACATGACTACAGTGTAACTTCTCACAATGAATCCTTGTGGTAGGGCAATGAAATCTATAACAGAACTGGATATTGGGACACTGAGGTACTCCCCCTTAATAGGACAATGTGGGGAATTTATCAGAAATCTGTAAAATGGTGGGAATTTAATTCCACCTACCTCTTCTCTGGAGACTCCCCAAATCTTAGGCAAAATTTTGATCCATAATAAACTCATTTATTACTTCAGGCATATAGAAATATAAGATGTTCTTACAGCCACTTACACAATTCCAGTCAACCAGATTATCGTGTACTCAGTGAAGATGAATTTTTTTTTTTTTTTTTTTTTTTTTTTTTTTTTTTTTTTTTTTTTTTTTTTGCTGTATGCGGGCCTCTCACTGCTGTGGCCTCTCCCGTTGCGGAGCACAGGCTCCGGACACACAGGCTCCGCGGCCATGGCTCGCGGGCCCAGCCGCTCCACGGCACGTGGGATCTTCCGGGATCAGGGCACGAACCCGTGTCCCCTGCATCGGCAGGCGGACTCTCAACCACTGCGCCACCAGGGAAGCCCAAGATGAATTTTTTTGACCATGAAATTTCTTCTTTTGAAACTGATAAAAGAATTTCAGTTCAAGAACCTACTTATTCTTTGTCCCTAGAAGGTTCTGGACATCTTGTGTGTGTAGCATAAATATTTACGCAACTTTTCCTACTAAATGGAAAGCGTGTTGTGGAATCATTGCTCTTGCCCTTGACGTCACTGTTAGAAAGACCCTTCCCTCTACTGCTCACATACCAAACTTAAGGTCTTTCTCATATCAGTTAAAAAGATCTCGGAGAAGCTGAGAAGGTTATAATTTTGAATATATGCCAACTAATAACCCAATTGTAGACAGAAAGGGTTTGGTCATGCTTTTGCCAGGGCCTTCCTCCCTTGGTTTGGGGTAGAAAAAGCAATACACAATTATCCAAAGTTATGACCAACCCCTTCAATGCTTCTGTCTAAGCATTTGAATATCATGAAACTCAAACTGATAGCCTGGCAGAAGTTGTCCTACGAAATAGATGGGCACTTAATATCTTGACAGTTCAACAGGAGGCACCTGTGCATTACTAGGGGAAGAATGTTGCTTTATATCAGTCAGTCTGGCAAAGAAACACAAGAACTAAAGGTAATAAAAGGTAATGTCAATCTGCTGGCTGAAATAGGATATACACCAAAACCTGAGGATTATCTAGATCTCTCTAGTTGGTTACCATCAGGAATAGGGTCATGGTTAAGAACAGTATTACAAACTGGATTATTATTGTTTATCTTAATAATATGCATTGTTATATTAACCAAATGCTTGCTAAAAATTATAACCTCTGTTATAACTTGCTTAACTACCCATTTACTTTTGCACAGATGGCTATGTTAGATGTTCTTCACTGAGACAGACTTTATGAATCAGAAGATTTGGAAGAAATTATTGATAATGCCTTCACAAGACCCTCCCCCCTCCAACTGAGGAACTAGATGGAACCGGAGCAGGTAATCAAACCACTCTGGCCGTGAGCGACTAATGGTGCTCTGTTGATATTTTGTCAGGAAAGATCATGAGCCAAAGGGGGAAATGTGGAAGGAGTTGTCAGTAATAACTCCACTTTGTACTTTAGGGCTCCATTTTGTTAGACTGTGAATTGTGTTTACCCTGCTGGGAAAAAAATTATTTGCTCAGAAAGGAATCCCTAAGAATTGTGCAAAAATGTGCCTTAACTAATAACAAATGAGACATCATTGACAAGCCAATAAATTGTAACAGAAAAATATATATATACATTCCAATCATATCTCTTGGCAAACAAATTATGTAAAACAAATACACTTTTCCATTTTCCTTTAAAAGCCCTTGCTTTTTGTTCCCCAGATGGGACACTGTTCTGGTTACTGCTGGAATCTGTGCTACCCAAATTATGATCCTAAGATCCCTGAAAAACAGGTTTCTTTGTTTTATAGCCTGCCTCTTTTTTCTCAGGTGACACTAACAAACATTCTTCACTCAACAAAACTTTAGTCAGGCTCTTAAATCTTCTCCTAGATCCATCTGTGCACTTCCCCTTTGGGGAGGAGGGGAGGATATTCTGCAGTGCTCATTTGGATATGGAGTTGGCTTGAGACATCACTGCTCTTTTAAGTGCCTAGATTTTTGGTCATTTCATTCATGATATGTGAATGAAATAAAAGTTACAAATTATGATAAATCACATCTTCAACTACCATTTAAATTAGATTTATTATATACTTAGTGAATACTTAATGCCTTCACAGTAAACACTAAGTTATCTTGCTCAGCTATCACCTAGTTATGTATAGGATCTTTTATTAAACTGCTGTGGCCTATGAAATAAATGTTTTTTGAGAGGTGAAGCTCAGCAATGATCTCTCTCAATGCATGAAAGCCCTTCATTAGTAATTACAGACACTTTTCAGATATTTCCTTTATGATTCTCTTCTACTTTTGCAGTTTTTTCTCCTAGATATTCTGTGCAATATGTTAGAATTAAAGGGTAGAACCAGGAGTTCATAATCATTCATTTTTCATTCATTGTGGAGAAGAATAAAGGGAGGAGTACAAGGGATGGGAGTGCTGGGGTGGGAATAGGGATATGCAAGATGATCAAGGACAGCAAGGGAGCAAGCCACATGGAAATCTAGAGAAAGAAAGAACAGCAAGTGCAAAGGCCCTAAGGTGAGAGTGTGTTTGATGCATTGGAGGAACAGCAGGGTCAGTGTAGCTAGAGTAGAGGTCAGAAGGGGAGGGTGGTTGGATAGGAAGCCAGACAGGAGCCAGCAGCCACATCCTGCAGGACCTTGCTGGCCATTGTAAGAACTTTGGCTTTTGTTATGAGTGAAATATACCCAACTCTGATCTGCCCCTAGAAATTATGTCTGGTGCTCTTCAGGAAAAGCATCAGAATCCATAATAGTACAGCCTGGGCCCTATACACAGAAAGCCAGCCATTGACTAACAAATACTTCAGATTATTAACTGCTGTGCACGTCATCCAGAAGATGCCTTGGCAAATGAGCTCAGTACTAGGCTAGATGCTGTTACTATGTCCTGAGCCTCTGGATAAAAGTTAGGTACTCCACTCCTCTCTGGCAAAATCTAAAAGTAGTGGAAGGAGCAAGAAGCCGCATAGTGTAGGGGAAGAATGGTTTTGGAGACTTGAAGCATCATAGACAAAAAGACCTAGATTTAAATCCAAACTCTGCCACTTACTAGCTGTGTAACTTTTACAAACTCATAATCCCTCTGAGCCTCAGTTTTCTTAACTCGGAATGAAAATAGTAGCTTCCTTATAAGAGTGTTGTGAGCACTAAAATAATGTGAATTATGTGTTTTGCACAGTGCCAGCAAATAACCACTTCATTATTAAGTATTAAGCTAGGCTGACCAGCTCTGTCACTTGAACAAGATCATTCCTTTGGCCAAACCTCAATTTTTCCATCTGTAAGATGAGTATGACTATCTATCTGCCAAAATTAAGTGTTGAGGGTGCTTTGGACTCAAATGAACCACCAAAGCCACTCCTGGGAGAGACTGACAGGTGAGTGGAAAGAGCCACAGACCTAATTCCCATGCCTGGCTAGGTAATTTGATTAGAGCAAACATTTCTGTTTGTTTCTTTGTTTTTAAATTCTGGCTTTTGGAGTATTGCACTTGGCAAATTACCTTCTCAAATATTTTTTCCTCATTTACAAATTGGGGATGACAGTCTCTAACGTACAGGAGTAAAGTTAGAGGAATTTTCATACGGTATCTGGCATAAAGCGGGGTACAGTGGGGATTAGAGGTGGAAGTGGTGTCAGCTATTATTTTTATTATTGGCAAAAACAAATCTCCTAATGGACCTGAGGACACGGGGAGGGAGAAGGGTTAGCTGGGACGAAGTGAGAGAGTAGCACTGACATATATACACTACCAAATGTAAAATAGATAGCTAGTGGGAAGCAGCTGCATGGCACAGGGAGATTGGCTCAGTGCTTTGCGGCCACCTAGAGAGGTGGGATAAGGAGGGTGGGAGGGAGACGCAGAGGGAGGAGATATGGGGATATATGTATACGTATAGCTGATTCACTTTGTTATACAGCAGAAACTAACACAACATTGTAAAGCAATTATACTCCAATAAAGATGTTAAATAAATAATAAAAATAAAAAAATAAGAATGCACATAAAAAAAAAAAAACACCAAATCTCCTCCCACGATTAAGAGAACACGCTTAATGGCCAGCTAGGGCTGTGAACACTGCAGATACCTAATCCTTCCAGCATTTCAACTTCCTTTGCCCTGAGCCTGCTTTTCCCTTTCCGCCCATCAGTTGGCGCCTTTTGCCGTCCTTTTTTCCCCAAGCTGGCTTCTGGGGGCTGCAGTGGCTCCCCAGCTCTCAGGTCACATGGCCTGCCAGAGCGAGGGGACTCCGCGCCGGAGCTGCGCCGCAGGAGGTGAGGCTTCCGCGCGCACCCGGCTGCGCCCGCTCCTCCGAGGCCTCAGGGTCCGGCGATGGCTCCTGCATGGGCATGAGCCAGATAGCCGAGGCGACACCAGCAGCGGCCCTCAGCGTGCTCAGGGGACGGAGTTGACCGCCCCCACCGGGTAGGTTTCCGCTGCGCACGATCTGCTCAGCCCCCTTGGCATCATGACTGGAGCGCCCACCCCGGAGACGTCTCCAGAGCGAGGGAAAAAGAATTAGGGTTGCTGCAGCTGGCACGCGGAGAGCAATTGCAGGGTCTGGCGCAGCCTGGGAGGGCCTGCGACCCCGGCGGTGTTCTCTGGGCGGGCGGGCTTCGCTGCGGCCCCGCTCGTGGCGGTGGCTGCTCCCTGCCGGAGGACAGCGGGGACCCCAAAAGGGCGTCCCCCGCGCGGCCAGGACCGGGATCTGCGCAGGGATGACTGAGTGTCGCAGCGAGCTTGCCTCCCTACCCCTCGTCCGCTTCCGTGGCGCCGCGAGGCCACCAGAAAGGCGGGAGCCGTGCGTGTGCGAGTCCAGGTAAGACCCAGCTCCTGCCCAGCGTGGTCCGGCCGAGCAGCCTAAGGGAGGGATCGCCTAATGGCCGCCCGCTCGTGGCTGCCTCTGCCGCGCGTCGGCCCCTCGGGCCAGACCCGCGCACCGACACAAGCGCTGCTGCGGCGTTGGGTTTCTGCGGGCGACCTCGCAGCCCCGAGACCGAGGAAGGGCAACCGGGCAGAGGAAGGCGTCCTTCCCAGCTCCCGGAAAGACCGGACCGAGGGAGGCAACCCGGCGATTAAGACTGTTCGTTTCTTCCTACGGGTGGGGAAACAGACCCGAGCGCGGCGGGGACTCCCCAAGGTCAGTGGCAGACACTAGATCCACTCTGGCCCTCCGCTGCCATTCTCTTTCCATGAGGGATAGTTAGGACCACCCCGGCTCGTCTCTCCCTCTTCCTGGCCTCTGGGTGCGGGCGTTGCCAGTGCCGCACTGCGCCCGCAGTATTGGAGAGTGGGTGTAACCCGGGCATCCCCTGCTTGTCCCTTTTTCTCCCCTAGGTGAGGGGACACAAGGGTGGATCCAATGATGATCTCACTATGCCGATCATTAGCAAAACCTGCAGGTGTGTGTGTGTGTGCGCGCGCGCGTGTGTGTGCGCGTTTCCCCTAGAGAACTAAACCTTGTAAGGCGGATTGGCTTTTAGGGATGCATTACTAGAGTGCACTGCACCAGGTATTTTAGGGGGTGAGAAGAGAAAACCATGTTTGTCTAACATTATTAAAATTAGAATTTTTTTAAAGGATAAGCTTATTACGAAACATTCAGGAAACAAAAAAATGTAAAGGAGAAACTAAAGATGACTTAAAACTTCATCTCCTAGATTGTTGAGATTTCCTAGATATATTAAAATTTTCTCTGCATACACATTTAAACCAGTAATGTGGGCAAAACAAATTGTTTCAATTTGTACGTCTGATTACCCAGGGAGAGTCAACTCTTTTTCCTCTGTGTATTGGCCTTTTGCATTTGTGTGTGAGAACTGACTATTAATACTTTTGCCCCTTTTTCAGTTGGAGTGTCTTTCTGTTCCTGATTTTTAAGCACTCTTTATATATTACACATTAAGTTAGTAATTCTGTCATCTATGTTGCACAGTCTTTCCTAATTAATGTTTTTGTCAGTTTTTCATCTTTGGCCATTAAGCTCTATTCTTCTTTTTTTCTTTATGGTTTCTGCTCAAGTATTTTGCTGAGAAAGGCCTTTCCTAACCCAAGTTTGTATAAATATTCTCCTGTATTTTCTTCAGGTACTTTTAAGCTTTGGTTTAAAATTTTTAATGTGTAATTTATTCTAGTTTAAGTTGTAAAGTGGAGAGCTAATTACTTTTCCTAAATGGTTAGCCAGTTGCTACAAAGCTATTAAGTTCATTTTTTACACCTAATTTAGACTGCTACAATTATGGTATATTAAATTATTATATATTTATATCTGTTTGTAGATTTTTGCATGTGTCTATCAGTATATTTTGGTGCCAGTGCCATGTTATTTTAATTACTGAAGTTATATAACAAGTTTAATATCATATTACCCAGTATCACCTTCCTGGCTTTTTAAAATACTAGTTTTATTAAGGTATAGTTTCCATGCAGTAAAATGCACCATTTAAATGTATATTTTGATGAATTTTGTCAAATATAACCACCATCACAATAAAAAATTATGGAGCACTACATAAACTTGATGTCATCATTGTACAGGGGCCATGCTAATCTTCAATATATCATTCCAGTTTTAGTATATGTCCCAGCAAAGCGAGCATTTCCTAGCAGTTTTTATTAGTACTAATTCCAGGTTATCTTCAGAATACTTTGGTCAAATTAACCAGCCTCCTCCTGTTCCACCAAAAGAAACAAATCATGTTTGGATTTCTATTGGATTTTTGATAATTAGTGTCCTGAGAGTAGGACCCCTGAATGTCACGTTCACTATTCCAGTGCCTGGTACAAGACTCAGTATTTGTTGAATTAAACTTTTAACAATGATCATAAAAGTAATATATGCTCTTTGAGAAGTGTAGAGGGCAAAACAGGAAACCTCCATCCTGCATACCTTCATCTCTCCTTCACTAAATTATACTCCACGTTAAAAATAAAATGATCATACTATGTACACTTTTCTACAATTTGCATTGACATAGTTTGCATTTTTCCCTTAGAGACTTTTTCAAACTGCCTGGTTCGATATAACGAATTACCATAAACTGGGTGGCTTAAGCAGCAGAAACATTTGTTTCTCACAGTTCTGGAGTCTGGACGGCTGCGATCAGGGTGCCAGCACAGTTGGGTTCTGATAAGGGGCCCTCTTCCTGGTTTATGGATGGCCACCTTCTTGATATGTTCTTACTGGCAGAGGAGAGAGAAGAAGCAAGCTCTCTTCTTCCCTTATAAGGGCACTAATCCCAGCAAAAGAGTTCCACAAACATGACCTAAATATCTCCTAAATACCCCATCTCCAAATATCATCACATTGGGGATTCAATTTTGATATATGAATTTGGAGGGAACACAAACATTCAGTCCACAGCAGAGGTTTAGCTAAGACTTTTTAAATGTCAGTATATTTAAACCTTTCTTTTTCCTTTTAATGTCTCCATATCATCCCCATGTGTAATTATCTAAACATCTGTTCCCTATTGCTGGCCATTTCCTTTCCCTGTAGTTTGTCTTTCCTTCTCCCTGCCCTGTCCTCTATTCCTCTCTGCCTCTTTCTCCCTCTCTTTCTTACTTACAAACAAAATTGCTGTGAACATTCCTTGTCTATGTTTGGTAGCATGTGTTGGCATTTCTGCAGGGTAGATTCCTAGAAGTAGAATTTCTGTGTCAAAGGAGATGCACATATAAAATTTTTGTAGATACCATCCTAACTTTCCCTCCAAAGGTTCCACCAATTTATATGAAAGTGCCCATTTACTGTACTGGCCCACTCCCTCTTGAAGTAAATTGGATTGACATTATGTTAAATATAGAGATTAATTTTGGAGAAAGAGACCTCCATCTCTTCTTTCATTAGTGAGACTTCTCAGCTGGGAAAATGTTATTTTTATCCATTTATTACACTTTTAGAATGTCCTTCAGTAGAATTTTATAGGTGTGTATATTCTGCATATTTTTAAAATTGTAGATATTTTTGGTTTCTTTTTTTTTCATTTTGACTGAGATATTTTATCCCATTGATTCATTTAGTAATTTATTAGATGAAAGCAATCAGTGTATATATGTAGTGTGTGTATAATATTATATATTATTTTTGCATATTAACTCTGTTACTGAACACATTCTGAAAGTCTGTTACCATTTTTAATGGTTTTTCAGCTGATTTTCTTGGGTTCCCAATCCATGCAGAGACAGTATTGCGTATTGGTTGAGAACATAAGTTCTGGAAACAGTCTGCCTGGATTTCAAGTTTTGCTACCCATTTAAAGCTTTGTTAACCTAGGGAACAATTTAATTGTGCCTTAATTTTTTTCAGGTATAAAATGGACTTAATAATAGTACTTCTCATAGGCTTCTTATGAGGATCAATGAGATGCTTAGAACAGTGCCCAGCACATAATAAGTGCTCAGCAAGCACTTCCAAGTAAGTTGATCTCTGCACATTAAATTGGGAGTCTTTGATACTCCCAATTTTATAGCTGAGGAATTGAGACCCATAGAGATCATTTATTTGCTTAACAAATATGAAACCTTTTCTATGCATAGAATACTGTGCTGGGTCTGTGAGGGGTATCAAAGATAAATTAGACTGAATCCACTAATGAGGGATTTTTTTTTTTTTTTTGCAGTACGCGGGCCTCTCACTGTTGTGGCCTCTCCCGTTGCGGAGCACAGGCTCCGGACGCGCAGGCTCAGCGGCCATGGCTCATGGGCCCAGCTGCTCCGCGGCATGTGGGATCTTCCCGGACCGGGGCACGAACACGTGTCCCCTGCATCGGCAGGCGGACTCTTAACCACTGCACCACCAGGGAAGCCCACTAATGAGGGATTTATAAGGCCAATTGGGTTGTAAATCAAGGGCCATGAAAAAAGCCATGTAAGGCAGCAGGTATCATGAAAATAGCATAGACTTTGAAATTTTTCCTGTGTTTGAATTTCCTGCTTTCAACGTGGTAGCTTTTTTTTTTTTTTTTTTTCATTTAAATGAGATTAGTTCCATTACTATTTGAGAGTTGCTCTTTTGGTCAGAAGAAATATACGTAAGAGTCCAGTACAGAACTTGGTTATGTAGTAGGAGCTTAATAAGTGGCAACTATAAATAGATACAGTCTAAAGTAGAAAATGACAAATGAATGTCCTTGGATGAAAGTTCATGTAAAGGGCCTTAGCACTTGAGGAAAAAGAGACATTATTTCTGGTTGGGAGTGTTTACCTAAAACAAATAGACTGGCAATTATTTCTCCAACAAAGATGGGTTTATTTGGAATCAACAGAGAAGTGCAATTCAGGGTCTGCAACCATGGTGAGTCATGTGCAAGTCCCTGCACAGCAAGGGAAGGCGAGTGCTTTCATGGAGGGGAAAAGAAAGTTGGAGGGCAATAGTAAATAAACAGCCATGGCTTTTTGTTGGCTGAGTCCTTGCCAGGAAAGAAGAATCTTTCTTCCTCTTGGGCTCTGCTGTCATCACAGGACAAGAGAGCTCCCCTTTCTGGTCTCCACACTCTATTTAATTGAATTTTCTGTTTAATGATTTTTTACATTTCCTCCTTTTGATGAAGATCTTTCTCTGAAAGCATTGCTGATCAAGTGTCAGGTTTTCTACTTTCAGAGGCTCTTTGTCCCTCAATGTCAGGAAATACCTTTCCTGGGTACAGTGTCTCATGTTGGAGGGAATAGATTAGGAATCTATTGAGGTCACATGTAAGTAACAAGGAGGGGTAGGAGGGAGAACTCTCAGGCACTTTTCATATAAAGTCTATTTGTTATCAAGATCATAGACATTAGAGATTACTTGAAGTGTTGTCATTTTCAGTGATTTGGCAACAAACTTCCAACAGGCCTGGTCTGGATATCTTGAGAAAGCTGTCTCATCAGATGCTTCAATTCTGGGAAATCTTTACTTTCAGGTCACCAGATGATGGGCAGGTCCATTCAGGGTTTTATTCTCTCTTTAGGTGTGTCACATGTATCCAAGAGTCTATTCCTTGGAGTTTGGCAGCACAAGGGTTGGTTTACCTGATAGGGACATTTCCAGTGAGGTTGAAGAGAGAGTCTTTCTGGAGGTGACTTTTTCAATAGACAAAATCTCCAGGTTGCAAGACGTGATGCTTAAGGTTTTCATCTCCCTAGAGTGCACTGTGAAAAGATTGCTTTACCACACATGGATATTTTTAATAGGAGCAATAGGCCTCTACACTATTGCAGTATCTCTCCTTTTATCAGTTGTGAGTCAAAAGAAGCAGGAGCGGGGCTTCCCTGGTGGCGCAGTGGTTGGGAGTCCTCCTGCCGATGCAGGGGACACAGGTTCGTGCCCCGGTCCGGGAAGATCCCACATGCTGGGGAGCGGCTGGGCCCGTGAGCCATGGCCGCTGAGCCTGCGCGTCCGGAGCCTGTGCTCCGCAACGGGAGAGGCCACAACAGTGAGAGGCCCGTGTACCGCAAAAGAAAAAAAAAAAAAAAAAAGCAGGAGCCAAGTTCATTGGGTGTCCTGGGACTATCCCAAAGTGTAAGAGTTTTTGAGTTATAAAAGAAGTGACTCTTACCCACTGGACCACCAGGGAAGTCCCTCCAATTGAATCTTAATGACATTAGTGCATTTGACTAAACCAGAGGATTGAGGGTGGTAAGCACAGTGAAAGTGTAAAACTGGCCAAACGGTGCAGAATTATCAAAGTACCTGACCAGTAAAATAGGTTCCTCAATCATTATGAAGTTCAAGAGGAGTTCCCTAAGTAGGGATAATCTTTTCCCAAAGGACGTTAGCCAGAGAAGAGGCAGCAGCCTGTCTGCAAGGGAAGGCTTCAGTTCAGTGTGAAAATATACAGACCATAGCTAAAACATATTTATATCCACAAAATAGAGGAAGTTGTATGAAATCCATTTGCCAGACATCTAATCATCTGTTAGATAGTTTAAACTGTCCAGGAGCATTACGAACAGACTTCCTAGTACTTCCCACTTGTACTTCAACAAGTGGGACAGTGAGGTGTAGGCACTTTCTGTAGCCTTGTTAATGTTTCCTCACCAATACTGATTCGTGAATGTTATCATTTTGTCAGTAGACCTTATGGCCTAGTGCATGTACAGTAATGAGGAGTGGGAATCTCAGTGTCTCTGGTAGGATTGGGTTATTCTTTGGTCCCAACCAGAGATTTCTCTTTTTATCGAATCAACAGTTGTTGAATTTCTAAACTTGTTTTTCCTTTTCAGAAGCCAGTTGTTGGGCTTCTCTAGCCAGTTTTTCTAAGTTACCATTTGGGGAGCCTTTGGATCATGATAGAGGTTTGGCTGCTGAGGGTTTCTTTAAGGGCAGCCTTTTTTTGCAGAAATGTCAGCAAGGTGATTGATTTCCCTTAGCTTCCAGAGAGTCAAGTTTAGAACACCTCAGAATCTTAATAACTAACGTGCCAGGTAAACGTACTGCACCCAATAATTTCTAAACATAGGAGCGATTTTAAATTTTATTTCTGCTTGAAGTAAGGAAGCCCGTTTCTTCCACAACATTGCAAAATCATGAACTACTCTGAAAGTGTATCTGCCATCAGTATACATCATTGGCAGCTTTGTTCTTGGCTAAAAGTACAAGCCCTTGTAAGAGTATATAATTCAGTTTGTTGGACTGAAGTAGCCATAGGTAAAGATGCTGCCTCAACAACATCAAAAGGAGTTGCAATGGCATACAGTACAGCACAGTATTTGCCATTGTCACTTTTTAAACAAGAACCATCAGTGCACCACGAGACAGTGTTACAAAAAGGATTTTCCTGCAGATCATCATCAGGGGTCAGGAGGTGATTTGTCAGTGGTAAGCAGTCGTGAGGGACTTCATCATTGATGTGGGGGGAGAAGAGTAGCAGGGTTAAGGTTATTACAGTGTGAAAGAGTTATGTGAGAAGCAGTTAACAAAAGGACTTTATAGGAGGTGAGGCAGGTAACTGAGAAATGTTGAGAGTGAGCACCAAGATTGTGGTTCCATTGTCAGTTAGGACTGGAAGAGATTCATCCCCAATCTGGAGAAATGTTTCTCCAATTCTATTAAGTGGGAAGATTGGGAAGAGCCCCTATAGTCCCCTCGAGCCCCATTGTTGAGAATTCAGAGGACATTGAAAAGACTGGTTAGAGGGCAGAGGTGCTGAAAATGCTTAAATTTCTAACAATCTCTTTTCTGATGTCCTGGCTATTTGCAACTAAGCCAGGCCCTCAGGGAGTAGCTTGTAAAGTATTCAGTCAAACCCCTACCCGGGATGGGCAGTTTTTGCCTTTTCCCTCAGCACTGAGCCCTGGGGGTTCAGCAATGGAGAGTGCTCCCGTACCCATTAAGAACAGCTTCTTTGCTAGTCCTGTTGGTCTTATGGATGTATTGCCGCATTGGCTTTCAGAGTTACGTGTTTTGGGGCCTGTCCCTCAGGTGGGAGTCTTAAAAGTTGGGGCTCTGGGTATGTGGTCCAAACCCTTCACTCCTCTGGGAGCAGCTGGTTGTTGGGAGGTTGTTCCCAATTGTCTGGCACTGTGCCAGGGGTGGGGTTTATGGAAAGAGCATGTCTTAGCCTTTCCTGACTGTTTGTCATGGGTATTTTCTCATTTGCCTGATGTCACTCAGCTAGTTTCTGGATTTCTCTCAGAAGGAATTTCTCCTCATGTACATTCGATGTGTCCATGGGAGGAAGGAAGATAAGGAGCCTTCAGTGTCGCCATCTTGGTCTCTCCCTGAGTTTGCTTACTCTGTGTGTGTGTCATCTTGCCGCATATTCATACTTGCTTTGGAATAGGAAATAAGCATTCAGTAAAAACATATAGGCAAAATACATTTTAACCATGCAACTGTTAACCTACAATCACTATGTATTGGGTTGACCAAAAAGTGCCTTCAGTTTTTAAGTAAAAATAAAAGACACATTTTTTGTTTTCACCAAGAACTTTATTGAACAACGTGTTCACCCTTTTGTTCCACTACCTTCTGCCATTTGTCAGGCAACTTCATAATTCCATCTTCCCAAAACCTTTTATCTCTTTGAGCAAAGAACTGTTCTAGGTACCTTTTACCGTCTTCCAGGGAATTGAATTTTTTTCTCTTAAGAGAATTTTGTAAAGACCTAAATAAATGGAAATCCGAAGGTGCAATGTCTGATGAATACGGTGGATGAAACAGAACTTCCCAGCCAAGCTGTAACTGTTTTTGTCTAGTCTTCAAAGAAACATGCAGTCTTGCATTATCCTGATGGAAGATTATGTGTTTTCTGTTGACTAATTCTGAACACTTTTTGTCTAGTGATGCTTTCAGTTGGTCTAACTGGGAGCAGTACTTGTTGGAATTAATCGTTTGGTTTTCAGGAAGGAGCTCATAATAGAGAACTCCCTTCCAATCCCACCATATACCCAACATCACCTTCTTTGGATGAAGACCGGCCTTTGGTGTGGTTTGTGGTGGTTTATTTCATCTGCCCCATGATCTGTTCCACATTATTGTACAACATCCACTTTTCATCGCCCATCACAATTTGTTTTAAAAACGGAACGTTTTCCTTACGTTTCAGTAGAGAATCACATGCGGAAATACGGTCAAGAAGGTTTTTTTTGCTTAACTTATGAAACCCAAACATCAAAGCGATTAACATAACCAAGCTGGTGCAAATGGTTTTCAACGCTTGATTTGGATATTTTGAGTATGTCGGCTATCATCTGCGTGGTATAATGTTGATTGTTCCCAGTGAATGTCTCGATTTGGTCACTATCAACTTCAACTGATCTACCCGACTGTGGAGCATCGTCCAGTGAGAAATCTCCAGCACGAAACTTCGCAAACCACTTGTTACACGTTCCATCAGTCACAGCACATTCTCCATAAGCTGCACTAACCTTTTTTTGCGTTTCAGTTGCGCTTTTACTTTTCTTGAAATAATAAAGCATAATATGCCAAAAATGTAGCTTTTTTTCTTCCACCTTCGGTATTAAAATGGCTACACAAAAATTCACTAATTTTGATGTCTTTTTTTAAATGCACACTGATATGACAGCTGTCACATACAATCTAACAACATTGTTTCGAATGAAGTTAAAGACAAAATGCTACTAGACCCATCTTACGGAGAAAACCAAACGAACCTTTTGGCCAACCCAATACTTTATATTTTTGCACGTAGACCTAACATTGCAATTAAAAAAAAAAAAGTAAACCAGATTGAGTCCCTTAGGAAGATTTTTTTTGGGGGGGGGAGGCAGGTAGATTTCAAAAAACAACATGAATTTTCTATAATTAAATACAGAAAATATACTGGTTTTCCCAAATGAATACTTTGATATGTTAACACTTCACCATAAAGAATGTATACCACCTGAGGGGCCTCCCTGGTGGCTCAGTGGTTGAGAGTCCGCCTGCCAATGCAGGGGACACGGGTTCGTGCCCCGGTCCGGGAAGATCCCACATGCCGCGGAGCAGCTGGGCCCGTGAGCCATGGCTGCTGAGCCTGTGCGTCAGGAGCCTGGGCTCCGTAATGGGAGAGGCCACAACAGTGAGAGGCCCACGTACTGCAAAACAAAACAAAACAAAACAAACAAACAAAAAGAATGTATACCACCTGGATGGGATCCTAGCGTAGGAAAAGGACTTAGCTAAAGTGTGAACTAGTTAAAAAAAAATAGAATTAGTAGCCTCAAACTATAAGGCAGTTACTTTGTGAGTTTGCTTACTTTTAATGGGTACTTAGTATTCCATTCTTTGGAGGTACCATAGTTTATTTGACTCACTCGCAACTGATGGGCACTTGGCAATATTTTGGTCTTACAAATGATGCTACAAGTCATTTCTCACACATGAGAATATATATCTAGGAAAGAATGCTAGAAATGGAATTGCTGAGCATTACTGTGTTTTGTTAGATATTTCTAAATTAATTCTACAGAGGTTGTGCCAATTTATACTCCCATTTTGCTAATGCGAAATACGTGAGTACTTGTTTAGTAGGTCCTAAGATAACACAGGCCAGGATGGCCCCTCTAAGAGATTGTATTACAGGATGAGAAAAAGCTATCTATGTGAAGAGACAAGGAAGGTGTGGGAATAAGAATGTTCCAGGGTAAGGGAGTTGCATGAGCAAAGGCCAGGAGATGGGCAAGAGCTTAGCATAGTTCATGTTCGAAAAGAAGGTCAGCATGTCTAGAGCTGCCCTGCTCACTGGCCACATGTGGCTATTAAGCACTTAAAGTGTGGTTTGTCTGAATTGACATATGCTGTAAATGTGAAATACACGCTGGATTTCAAAGACTTAGTATGGAAAAAAGAATGTAGAATACCTCATTAATAATTTTTTATATTGGTTTCACATTGAAATAATAGTTTTGATGTGTTGTAGTAAAATATATTATTAAAATTAATTTCATCTGTTTCTTTTTACTTTTTTACTGTGACTGCTAGAAAATGTTAAATTACATATGTGGCTTGCATTATATTTCTATTGGACAGTGCTAGTCTAGAGCAGGGGTTGATAAACTATGGGCTGCAGGCCAGATTTGGTCTACAGCCTGTTTGTTTGTTTGTTTGTTTGTTTGTTTTCCTACAGCCTGTTTTGATGTGGCTGGAGCACTAAAAAATAGATTTTACATTTTTTTAAAGAGTTAAAAAAAAAGAAATAGTCTAAGAGGAGTATGCAACAGAGACAGTGTGTAGCCCACAAAGTCTAAAGTATTTACTATCTAGCCCTTTGCTAGTCTGGAACATACAGAGAAAAGAGGGCAATAGAACAAGATGCCAGGGGAAGGCAGCGTCCAGATCATAAAGGGCCTTTTGTATCACGATAAGATGTTTAGATTTTATTAAAAGCTCAATGGAAAGGTAAAGAAGGGTTTTAAGCAGGAGAGTGACATGATCAGATTTATATTCTTAAATGATAATTGTCTATGTGTGTGCATGTGTCACATTCTTGCATTACCAAAAACTCACTAGAATAGGGTATTGAAGGAGGTTGGATGGTAGTTTTACACCAAACACTGAACTCTGCATTTCCATCATAATCGCATTGTCATCTTAACACTTAATATGTGCCTGGCATTTTCTGAGCTGTGTGCCTTATCTTATTGACTGTATTTTGTTCCTTCTTTAAGTGGTTACAGCTCTCTTGGGTAATAGCAAGGGTAGGGAGAACAGTGTGAGCAGGAAGCCACCTTAATGACTCCATTCCCAAGATCAACTAAGGTAGAGTGTGAGCTCAACCCAGTTTCAGCCCTTGGCTTCCACAGGAAGTGATATGGAACTGGCGAGGCCATGGGGACATGCAGCCACATGATTTATTAACTCCATTGGCTTGAACATCACAGGGCGATGCAGCAAGTCTGCAGGTCTTTGGAAGTCCGCATAACAGCAAACCTGGGGTCTCATACTACTCAAACCTCTCCCTGCTTATTTTCCTCTTTAATACTATCCAGATCTCTTACTAGTACTGGGCTGGTCTGTCTCACCTCTGGGGTCCCACAATATAATCTGCTGCTGTTGCTGAAATGAGACTTATCTCTCTACTTCCTTGAGTTACTATGTCATCATGCTGTAGAGAGAAGTTTGGTATTCTACACAACTCTAATGGCAGGGTAGGCTAACTGCTGTAATAATAAGCAAGTCAAAAAATCATTAGTGGCTAGAAACAACAGTTTGTGTATTACTCACAACACAGCCCACTCTAGGTTGGGCGGGTGCTGGGAGGTGAGCGGTAGGAGGGACCTCTGTTCCAGGCAGTCATTCAAGGACCCAGGCTCCTGCCATCTGGTGGCTCCTCCCTCCTCTAGATCCACCAAGGCTGTCCAGTCAGCAGATGGAGAAAGAGAAAGTCAAGAAGGCACATCTGCTCTCAACCACCTTGTTCCAGAAGTCGTAACTGTCATGTTGCTCACATTTTACTGGCAAGCCCTAGTCACATGACCCCACCTGGAAGAAAGCAGGCTAGGAAATGTGGTCTTTCTGTGTGCCCAAGAAGGGGAGAATGTATGAGAGCACTAGAGACTGCACCACAACAACCTCGTATGGTACCTGGGCAGTCCTTCTTCAAGATAACTCACGAGCTAGGCCATTTTCTTCCCAATATGTGCAAACTTTATTATGTTTCTGAGGTAAGAGGTTTACCTTTTATTCTATAGACACCGTTTAGTTTGGCATTGACCTTACTGGAGTTATACTGGCTTTGTCCTTTTAGTTCTGTTTTTGGGTGCAAGTCTGTTTTCCCTCAGATTATTAGACCTACTTACTCCTAAAATATTACTAAGTTTGTACATATAGGGAGATTACATATATATTTATATATATACTTCTATTTTGGCTGCGCCATGTGGCATGTGGGATCTTAATTCCCCAACCAGGGATCGAACCCGCACCCCCTGCAGTGGAAGCGCAGAGTCTTAACCACTGGACTGCCAGGGAAGTCCGGATATGGATATATATATTTTTTTTTTTTTTGCGGTATGCGGGCCTCTCACTGTTGTGGCCTCCCCCGTTGCGGAGCACAGGCTCCGGACGCTCAGGCTCAGCGGCCATGGCTCACAGGCCCAGCCGCTCTGCGGCATATGGGATCCTCCCAGACCGGGGCACGAACCCGCATCCCCTGCATCGGCAGGCGGACTCTCAACCACTTGCGCCACCAGGGAGGCCCCGGATATGGATATATTTTAATGGCATTTTTATTCTGTATGATTTTGCTCTGTACACATTCAATCTTCACAGTAACCCTGTGAGATAGGTATTATTATTACCTCCATTTTAGAGGTAAGGAATCCAAGCTGTGGAGAGGTGAAGTGACCTTTCACCAAGTGGCTGAGCTGGTATTCACTCCAGCATGTGCCTGACCTCAGGCTTGTACTCTGAGAGGTGATGTCACACTACATTCCTTCCTGGACCAGGCTTGCAGCAACTTTCTGTTTCATCTTCATCTCTGCCTACCCTCTCCCTACCACACTGAAAAGCTGCTTATGGATCTTCCTTCAGATATTTCCTCCCCTCCCAAAGTCTGGGGCTCTAGAGTTCTCTTGAATATGGGGGAGAGATCCTTTCTCTCACTGGTTCCCATGGCAATTCTGTAAAATATAAAATGGAAGAACAATCAGGATTAAATTAACATGTAATTTTAAGTATAGTTGCATGAGGTTAGAGAAATAGGAATGGAAGATCTTGATAAAGACATTTCAGGGAATCCTAAATAGTCCTTTTTTTTTTTTTTTTTTTTTTGCTGTACGCGGGCCTCTCACTGTTGTGGCCTCTCCCGTTGCGGAGCACAGGCTCCGGACGCGCAGGCTCAGCGGCCATGGCTCACGGGCCCAGCCGCTCCGCGGCATATGGGATCCTCCCAGACCGGGGCACGAACCTGTATCCCCTGCATCGGCAGGCGGACTCTCAACCACTGCGCCACCAGGGAGGCCCAATAGTCCTTTTTTTATTTGGGATGTGCAAAAAAGTTTTCAGAAACTACTATGCACCGTTAGTCCACAAGTACTTACAATGTACTTACTTTGGAACTTACTTTAAATGTGTCTTTCCTTTGTGCCTTGCTTTTTTGCGTCTGTTTTAAGAACCTGTGGCTATGTAGCTGCTGAATTGAAATAATGATTTTGCTAGCCTATCTGGTGATTTTCTGGGACACTGTAAACCTTAACTAAGCATCTGTAGGTGTGAAGACTTGGTTGGATGCACCAAGGTTTCATTACTCATAGAAATGATCAAAGAATCCCAGAGATCCTTAACAGATACAACCAAAGAAGAGTATACTGGAGAAAATACGTAAGTCTCTAGTAGCTACAGAGCCTAGAATTAGAATTTCTGGTTTGACATGTGCTGAGTTCCATCCCTAGATTTTTTAAAGCCCTGTACCATTCTTTACTTTTCTCTCTTTAGGTTTGCCTTGCACTGATTTTGGCCTGAGGTCCAGGATGGTTTGTTCTTGGGACCAGACCTGACCAGAAGTCGACCTCATGAGCACTTCAAGCTCTCCAGCTGCCATGCTCCTCCGGAGGCTGAGGCGGCTCTCCTGGGGCAGCACTGCTGTCCAGCTCTTCATCTTAACGGTGGTGACCTTTGGTCTGCTGGCCCCCCTGGCCTGTCACCGGCTTCTGCACTCTTACTTCTACCTGCGCCACTGGCATCTGAACCAAATGAGCCAAGAGTTCCTGCAGCAAAGCTTGAAAGAGGGTGAAGCTGCCCTCCACTACTTTGAGGAGCTGCCCTCTGCCAATGGCTCGGTGCCCATTGTCTGGCAGGCCACTCCCCGCCCCTGGCTGGTCATCACCATCATCACTGTGGACAGGCAACCTGGCTTCCACTACGTCCTGCAGGTGGTGTCCCAGTTCCACCGGCTCCTTCAACAATGCGGCCCCCAGTGTGAGGGGCACCAACTCTTCCTGTGCAACGTGGAGCGGAGTGTGAGCCATTTCGATGCCAAGCTGCTGTCCAAGTACGTCCCTGTGGCCAACCGCTATGAGGGCACTGAGGATGACTACGGCGACGACCCTTCGACCAACTCGTTTGAGAAAGAGAAGCAGGACTATGTCTATTGCCTGGAATCCTCCCTGCAGACCTACAACCCAGACTACGTCCTGATGGTGGAAGATGACGCCGTTCCAGAAGAGCAGATCTTCCCAGTCTTGGAGCATCTTCTGCGGGCTCGCTTCTCCGAGCCACACCTCAGAGATGCCCTTTATCTAAAGCTCTATCACCCCGAGAGGCTCCAGCACTACATCAACCCAGAGCCCATGAGGATCCTGGAGTGGGTCGGTGTCGGCATGTTGCTGGGGCCCTTACTAACCTGGATATACATGCGGTTTGCCAGCCGACCGGGGTTTAGCTGGCCCGTCATGCTCTTCTTCTCCCTGTATAGCATGGGGCTGGTGGAGCTGGTGGGCCGGCACTATTTCCTGGAGCTGCGGCGGCTGAGTCCTTCCCTGTACAGTGTGGTCCCTGCTTCACAGTGTTGTACCCCGGCCATGCTCTTCCCTGCTCCGGCGGCCCGGAGGACCCTCACCTACCTGTCCCAGGTGTACTGCCACAAGGGCTTCGGCAAGGACATGGCACTGTACTCACTGTTGAGGGCCAAGGGGGAGCGGGCCTATGTGGTGGAGCCCAATCTCGTGAAACACATCGGGCTCTTCTCCAGCCTTCGGTACAACTTTCACCCAAGTCTGCTCTAGCCTGCCAAGAAATGCCTTTCTGAAATTGGCCACTTCTTGGAGATTCAACTATTGAGCTCTTTATTTGGACATGGTTGCTTGCAGATATTTCATTGTTTTAGGGTTGCTAGGGATATAGACACTGGGATGGCTGAGGAACATACAAGTCAAGAACCTTGGCTTTGGTAACTCTCTGGCAGGAGCAAGCTGTTCACCGTGGGTCCAGACCTCTGGCCCTCCACACAGCCACACTGCCTCATGCAGTCTGACCCACCCAAAGAAGGGCATTTAAATACCACTTATATTCTCCAGTTGTTTTTCGCTCTGCTTCATGACAGAGTTTGTGACTGCCAAAAATATTGTACACGGTGATATGACCAGTTTAGGATTTTAAGCATAGAATTTGGTGAAAGGTGAGATTCTTTTGCAATGATTTCTTTCTCATTGGGAATAAGAATGGATGTATGTTTAGAATATATGTCCCAAGAGGCAGGACCACATTGATAGATTCTATTTGTTTCCTTGACCTGGAGTAATAAAAGCCACACAGGGCCTGGCATCTTGGAGGCAGGTGACCCAGCTTTTGTTACCTGGCGTTTTCTTTTCCACACATCTGTAGTGCACTACTACTCAATTTTGTTTGTGAGAACTTTAAGGCACAGCAAGATCTGAAATCACCTTCTGGATCATCAAAGTCAGATTGCTTATGTTTAGTAGTGATTTAATATTGAAGATTTCTATCATAATCTGATTCTTTGAAAGTTGGACATTGCAGAATGATATAGAATGGGTGAGATTTTTACTAATAGCATATCCTTTTCCCTAACTTTGCTGGCTAATCATTCACCTTCACTTCTTTTTCTTCTATGTAGCATGATGTTATAGAAGAAAAAGCATGGATTGAAGTCAGAAGACTGAATTTTTATTTCAGATCTCTGTTATGTCCTAGTGGTGTGAACTTGGGCAAGTCATAAGCACTCTGAGTCTCAGGTTTGTCACCTGTAAAACGGGGACAGTGATATCTACTTTTTTAAGTTGCCTTGAGGATTAAATGACAGAATGTATGTAAAACACTAGCAAGTACTTATCTCACAGAGGGCACTTGGTGAATATTAGTTCTTCTCTCTCCTATAATAAGCATATGAAACTCAAGTGTATTTTGGATAAAGGTATTAGTGATATTATTTAAAGTATGACATGGGGCATAAGGCTGACACCTATGGAGCAGCTGTTCCAGACCAAACACTGCTAGAATAAAGGCTGACTTTTCCTTGTGACTTCGGAGGGATATGCAGCTCAGTTTCATCTAGCCCCACCTCCAACCAAACCCAAAAAAAGAATTGTTCATTCAACTGGAAATGATCTGAGACTCCTCTTGAGCTTATTCCAAGACTAGCATCTGAAAACTACTCTTCTCAAAAGTTACAAGTAAATTTCATTTGACAATACTTTTCAAACCAGTGGCCAACTGTCCCTTTGTGGGGATGGATGATTATATCAGAGTGCAAGCAGCTGTCCTCTTTGTTTCAGTGCCACATCTTCCCTTTGCTTTTAAGTTTCCACAGTGAGCTAACATCTTGGGATCTGCTCGAGAACACTGAGAGAGTAACAGGGGCTCATCACCACACTTCATAGATGAACAAACAGGCCCCGAAATGTTAAAGGATTTCTTCAGGTTCACGCAGCTGAACAGCAGCAGAGAGGACTGGAATGTAGTAGATTTTCTGACTTCCAGCCCCTGTACTTTTTTCTTAACTGCATTCATTTTATAAATATCTATGTAGTCAAATTCTCTTTTGTGAAATCTGATTGTAACCTGGACTAAATAATGTCTCTGTAAGCTAAGATGGTAAAAACTCACTGTGGTGTTGGTCTTGGGGAACAAACAGGTATCAATATGTGTTGTGTTATTATAGTGAGCTGTTATGTATCCCCCAGGAATGTCCAAAGTGACTAGAGCTACTAGATGACTTATTGAGATTCTCAGATTCCACCCCTTCATCTCTCCTCTCCCAGTAACTGGTTCAGCCCCATGTTTGAGAATTGAACCGCCCTCAACCTAGAATTCATTTGAGTTTGTTGCATTAGTGATTGGATCTCCTCATGAAAAGTTTGTGTCCAATGACAAAACATGTAAGCTGGCCAAGCCCTAGATCAGAATCATTGCTGATTTCCATTTCTGCTCTTTCTAATTCAGTTGTCTACCACACGCAGACATTCCTTCCCCTGACTCCTTCATTCTCGATGGCTAAAGTCATCTTTGCCTTGTCTTATTTCTCTACCTACACACTAAGACATCTTCCCCCATTGATCTTAACTAGAGTCTGCCATCCTTGGACATTTTCTGCAGAAGCAGACATCCTACCCACTTTTATCCCTACCCACTTTCTAGATCGCCCTTCCTTTTGTCTCTCATTCCTAGAGTCCAAATTGTGTATGTTGTCCTGGATTAGGACAGCTGACAGCTGTCTCTCATTTAATTAAAGCTGAAGTCTCTCATTTAATCCTAAGCAGAGGGCTAGGGGAGAACTGAAGCCCCCTTCCAATATCAAGGGACATAGTTTACCAGGAGGGTAAAGGCCTCTAACAGTCCTGCATACTTTTCAGAAGTTAAATTATTGTCAGGCCTAAGAAGCTCCCTATTGTGACTCACTGTATTTGCATAGACTTATCAGTTCAAATAAATGCACCCGTTTCACCAAGGCATCCTGAGAAAACTGGTCATTCTCTTGTTTCTACAGATGAGTTTTTCTGATGTGGTGAATAGTATCGAACACACACGCACACTCACACTATTGTGGGGTGTGAGCCATTCAAAAGTATGGGCTGTTTGCTTAAAAATTCATAACTGAATCTTGTATTTCTTCAATGGAAACATTTGAATTGTGCTTTCTTTTTTCTTTAAAAAAGTGGTGAGAATACTATAGTGCAACTGGAGAATACAAGTAGGATGAATATAATGATAGGGCTAATTTAATTTACCTTGGATACAGTCCTCATTTGGGGGAATTTTTTAATTGGTAACTTAATTTGGGTAAAGAGGCGTTCTCTTTGGATGTGATTACTGTGGGATTTTTATATACACTATGATGCATTGTGAATTACTGTAACACAATATAAAATTGGGCAATTTTAAGTCACATTATCCATTTGGATATTTTTATCCCAGCTACAATGAGTTTGCTGAGAAATGCTCATTAACTGGCACTGTTTTTTTTAGGTTGGATTTTGTTTGGAAAAAAACCCTGGAACTACATCAAAGATGATTGGAAATGTAATTTTAAAGTACTTAATATAACTGCAGTGGAGATGTGCTGTGGCTTCCAGGTGATTACAGTACTTGGATTACAACATTGTTGTGAGTCATCACTCTGCAATGAACAGGGATTTTGGGGTTAAAATTTAACAAATTTTCTTGATCTTTTCCCTAACAACCTATGCAGAAACATGGATGAGTGATTAAAAAAAAATCTATGTTAATAATCTGGGGGTAAAAACAGATGAAAATATAAAGGCAAATGATGAATTTATCAAAAAGAAACAAGAACCAAATGGCATAAGTATGTAGGAATGGGTAGCTCAGAGAGATGGGGGAAGTAGACAAAGATGTAGAGTGAAGCAGAGGGTCTCACATTTGTCACCTGTTGTGTGTCCCAAACTCCCTTATGTAATAAATCCTTTATGTCTGCCCCACTGTCATGAAATCTTTATAGGACCAACCTATGGAGAATACAAAGGAACGAAACAATGGATAGTCAGTGTTCTGGATAAATAATTCATCCCTTTGCTAGGACCTGGCTTCCTATTGCATTTAGAATAAAATACAAACCTCTACATTACCACCCAGGCCAGATGTGACCTTCCCCTGCAAAACTTCATTTCTTAACCACTTCCATCCTTTTTCTCCAAGCTCTAGCCACACCTGCTTTCTTTAACTTCCTCGGACTTGTTACAGCAGTTCTTACTACAAAAGGAATTTTCACTGCTATTCTCTCTGTCTGGAATGCTTTTCTCTTAGCTGAATCTTTCCTGTAATATAGATCTCAATTAAATTTTAATCCCTCTTCCCCCAACAGACTTTCCATCCCATCTAAAGCAGTCTTTCCCCTTCCCAACCACCAGGTCATCTGTCACATTACGCAGTTTGATTCCCTGCAAAGCTCTTCATATTACCTGAAATGTATTATTTTTGTTTTTCTCCTCTATTCTACACCCCCCCCAGAATAAAAGTTCCAGAATATCAAGGGTCTTCTAGGCTTTATTCACTGCTCTATCCCTAGAACCTAGAACAATACCTGAGACATAGTAGGAAATGAATGAGAGAGAGAGATGGTGGTAGTAGAGGGAGAAAGAAAGGAAGAAAGGAAGGGAGAAAAAGAGCAAAGGGATCCACAGTGGAACTGCCTCCAGAAAAAAAAGAAGACTGGAAGAAAAGAAATGGGACTAGGGAAGAAAATTAGAGAGGAACAAAGAGGGATCCAGGTAGCGAGGGCTTGTTATGATGTACAATTTTGACACCTGTAAAAGTTTTTTATGTGTTTTCCAGGCAAAGGGAATGACAAATGCAAAAAGGAACTTTTTACACCACCACACAGCTACTTTTTTTTTTTTTTTCTTTTTTTTGCAGTACGCGGGCCTCTCACTGCTGTGGCCTCTCCCGTTGCGGAGCACAGGCTCCAGATGCGCAGGCTCAGCGACCATGGCTCACAGGCCTAGCCGCTCTGCGGCATGTGGGATCCTCCCAGACCGGGGCACGAACCCGTGTCCCCTGCATCGTCAGGCGGACTCTCAACCACTGCGCCACCAGGGAAGCCCACACAGCTACTTTTTTCTCTGTTGTTATTAGGGTTTTGTTTTTAGTGTGTGTGTTGGGGTTGTGTGTGTTTTTGGTGGGGTGGGGGGGTCCCTGTGTGTTATTCTAAGGGGAGGGCTGGGTTTTCTCCTTCAGGCTTCAACTGCTGCATCTTCCTGGTATTACCAATGGGAATCATCTAGACATGACCACCACCCTTGGTGGCTCCATGGCCTATTCTAGGACTTTTAGGCAAGAGGCTGGAAAGAATGAAGGAAAGATCACCACCTGGCACCAATGAACTCTTCTCAAGTTCTCTCAGTAAGTGGCGAGATAGTTTAAGTCTTACCATGTAGCTCTGGGTGATAGCGGTGGGCTTTCCAAAACATTATGACTTAACACAAACCAAGTATAGAGAGGTAAACCTCCCCAGAGGATGGGAGGGACAGGAAACTCTTATAAGGATCACTTTTTTGGTACATTACTTGTGTGTCCTTTATGTTCTGTTAGCGTGGCTTTGTTTAAATGTGAGCAAGCTGAGTCCTCCGCAAAATTCATGCAGTGGCAACATGTTAGACAAAGAATGCACCCCACCCCAATTTGTTTTTGTCCAGAAGAAATGTAAACCCTGGCATTGCTGTGACCGAGGACCTAAGACTTTGGTTGCTTGTACAGGCCAGCAGCTCATACTTTTGAAACACAAGTCAAACCAGTGTTCGTAGATTTCTTTCTAGCAACATGTGTGGGCAATTACTCTTGTCTTCAACCAAACCCCTTTCCAGCCTCAGTACATACAGATCCAGAATCCATAACTAGCTGGGGTTCAGCAAAAGTAGCTTGGCTTCCATCTAGCTCCCCCTCCAATGAGGTTTATGATAAAGGAGAGGTAGGATTACATCTTCTTCCTGCAATGTGCACAGGAAGCAATCATATTTTAAAAGTTATTTAAAAAATAATATGTATCTGTCACATTCCAAATTGTAGTTCATGTATTATTCTGCAAGGAACTACATCAAACAAATTAATCACAAGTAAATCTAAATTTAGCTGTTTATCCCCAACTTAATAAATGCCTAAATCATATTCGCAACATTCAGATAATCAAGCTTTTTTTCTTTTTTAATCCAGCTGAACTATTAGCTGAAATGCCCCAATCTGCAGAAACACATTCCTGTATTTGAAACAGAAAAGGCTTTGAAGAGGTTAGAATCACATTATTTTTCATTTACCCGTTAACACCAAAGGAAGAAAAGAACTGTTTCAGCCAAATTAACACCTTATTGTCACACTTAAACATTAGTCCTCACACTAAGGCAGACACACATTAAAATTCTGAATTGCAACTCAGGAGCCCTTTAGGACAAAGAATTTCTGTTTTGTAAAAGGCACCAGGTGTCATGTCTCACATATTAATTTACATTTGGGGTGGCAGGGAGGTGCTGAATGCTGCAGACACAAGGCTGAGTGAATAAGACATGGTTTCTTCCTTTCAGGACCCTGGCATCCAAGGGGGCAGCTAGTACAGGAAGGTGAGTCCTGGGTTGGTGGGGTCACAGGATGCTGTCTGTAAATTACCCCAAAGTGCCAGGAGTCTAAGGTACCCCAACTTCCTCAACTCTTCTGCAACCACTTTTGCCGAGGACAACGTGGTCCACCAAAGAAGTCTCCAACTAACAAAGGAAATTTTTTACATAAACATTTATTTACAGGATAAAATGAGAGGTGTGGGTGAAGGGGAATGAACTTGTCCCAGCTAGAGGGAGATAAGGAGGGTGAGTTAACTCCTGGAGAAGGTGCTGTTGGGAGAAGATATGTATCTTTTGCTGTAAGAGGAAGATCCAGAAAATTATCATTGAAGGGTTATTTCTTTTCCTTGCATTTCCAGAAAAACAAGCCTCTTAATATCCTATTTTCTAATCCAAATTCATGTGACATCTTTTTCTGAAAGTGAATAAAATTGACTTCCAAAGAACTTTGCTTGCCCAGGGGTGACACACCTTGTTGCAGCACCTTGCTGTACCTCAAAAAAGAATCAAGAAAACCTCACTCCAGATGTCTTACTGTCCATCTCTTCTTGCTGACAAAAGCGTGCTGATCCTCAAATGGAGAGAGGGCTGTGAGGGTCACAGTTGTCCTCACTCCTTTAAGGTGAAAACTGATGCTTTCCTGCCGGGTCATTGCCCTTGCCCAGGCTTGTGGCCTTTGGGTTTCTTGTGTAAAGTCTGTTCTCTCCACAGCTGACTGCAAGTTAGATCCAGTCTCCTGGAGCTTTCTGATGACTTCCTCAGGCACCACAAGTTGTGAGTGAACACCCTTCTTTGAACTATGAAGAATGTTTAACTGAGGGCCACAAATTTCTTCTGCTTGTCCTCATCAGTTTCCATATGGATCTGCAAGCCAGAAGACACTCATTCCTTTTAAAAATTATTATTTTCTATTGATTCACATTGAAACAGTATTGGCCAAAGTTGTCAGTCTGGCTCTAAGGCTAGCTGGTCAAGTTGCTGCTCCACAAACAGTGGAATATTTCTTAATTCACAGCCATTGTTCATAACTCTTCAACTACTCTAATCCTTACCTTCAAGGATCCCACATATGAATGAACTAAGCAGAATAACACAAAACAATGAGAGAAAGACCTGAGTTTTCAGCAAATGTAATTCTTAACTAGTTAGAAAGCATTCACTAATCATTTCTAACCATGTGCCAGTAAGTTTGGTTTACATATGAAAATTCTGATTTCATTTGCCAAAGATCAGACATCTCAAATGAAAAGAAAAATATGCTGTTATCAATCTACTTCTCTAAAAGAGATGTTCAGAGTGCTTTTTTACATACATCAGGAGAGTGTGTTGTGAATTTTGCAGGTTGGTTTCAGCATGGGATGCTTGTAGCATTAGGATGCATTCAGCTGCAAATAACAGAATCCAGTCTCCCAGGGCCTTAAGCAATAACGATGTTTAAATTTCTCACCTAACAAGAAGTCTGGAGAAGGCAGTCTTAGCAGTGCAACGATGTCATCAAGGACCCAGACTCTGTCTGTCCTGTTCTGCCATCTTTTGCCACTTCATGGCTATTGCAGCTTCAAATATCAAGTCCTCACAGGGCTGCATTCAAAACAAGAATGAAAGGGCTGAGGTAAAATCCTTTCTTCTTGTGAAGTTATGTGGGTTTTTACCAGGAAAACAATTTCAGGAAGTCTCCCAACAGACCTCTCCTTTTGTCTCATCTGCCAGATATGTGCCACAGGCCCATTCCTAGACCAATCAGAGGCAAAGGGAAATGGGAAAAGCCCAACCACAACTTACTCCCTTGTGGCTTTTGTGAGAAGCTTAGCTTCTCAGATTCCTAGAGGCCCATAAGATTGCATTTTCTTTCTGATATGATAGGACATCTGAGCAACTGAATGTGAAACATCATGGGAACAAGATTGTTGTTGCTAGTTTCAAGGAAGTACAGATATTCAAACTCAAATTAGATATGGGGATTGACCAGTTGACAACTGAAAACTATGCTTTCTACCTATTGTTAAACTGTCCTGAATTATTGATTTGGGGCCCATGAAGAGCTTTTTTCACCCCAAATTCACAGTTTTGTAAAGTGGTCACATGAATTCTGATGCACAGTATGAACCATGTTGTAAATTTCTGAAACTCTCTTTGGCAGGCAAACCTTAATATGTCTGCATTTGAAAGTATTTTCCTGTCTGTATTCAGTGTCAAGAGAAAACAATGAAATTGAAATCAAATTATGTTCACCCAGAGAACTCATAATCCCTGGAAATTTAGAGGTGAGTCCAACATCTATCCTAGGGAGATCCCAAAATTTCCAGCGATAGGAAAAATATTTGGCAGTTTACTCTTCAAGAAAGGAATAGGATGAAGAGAAGAACTACAGTCAGCTCTGCCAACTAGAATTGGAATTGCAAGCTCTCCCCAACCAAAGGTATCCCACAACTCAGTCAATTAATACCTAGGGACACCAGGTCTCACCAGACTGTGGACACAAATGAAGTCATGTTCATATCAAAGAATGCATAGTTTTCCTTCGTTGACACACTCTTCCCCACCCCCTAAAAGTCTCACTCAAATATTTCTGGGAATCTCCAGAGAGAAAGGTTACATCTATGTTCTCTCATAGTTTGCTAACCACAATCATCACACAGCATCTATCTTGTCTTTCCTCTCTGATTTGGCTCCACATCGCCTAGTAACTCTAAAGTACTCTAAAGGGCATCTCTCTTGCCTCTGCTCATGATAACCATTTTGGGAACATCAATACATCTGCTAAGGTTACTATTTTTTAATGCATAACAAACTCAGTCCTCCAGGCTAGGCTAAACTAGCACAGCAAGAACAAAAGCCAATGTCTCAGTCAGTGGCTTGCCATGACAAATGTTTATTTCTCACTGCCACAAAATCTAATAAAGATCTGGGCACCCTTTAGGGCAACTATTTCACTTATAAGTGTTGCTATACATGAAATAGTTGCCCTAAAGAGTGCCCAGATCTTTACTAGATTTTGTGGCAGTGTCCTGTAGTTGCCCCACTGGGAGCAGGAAGCCTCCCTGGTCAACCAAGGAGGCTTACAGGGATACTCACCAGATAAGGGGCTTAATGGCTCCTCACCAGCTCTTCTCTGCTTTAGACTGCATGTAACCAGAGCCACGGGCCCACTCAACTGCAAGAGGGCCAAAAAGTGCAGAGAGGTCTTCCATATATATAAAGGCGAAGAGAACAGATTTTGGTGAATGCTAATAATATCTACTTTACAGGTAAGTGCTGGGTTCTTGGAAAAAATGGAAACAATAACCCTTCTCCAACTCTGTGCTCTGTTTCGTCACCTGATCCTCACATCAGTACTGCTTATGCCCAGAGTCCCCCAGACTTGCTCATGAGTAAGCTCCCTTGTTTAGTTCTAATCTCTCTTTCTATAGGAGTTTCAACAAGTGCAAGATTGGGGGAAAATGCTGTGCCATCTCTCATTCTCTCTGATTTTTTTTTCTTTTTCCTGTCAAATTCACATACACCCCCAGTTTTCTCCCATTCCTCCCTCAGACAGTGTCCGACTTGTTCACTACTGTATCATAAAAGTCACAGCCCAGTGCCTGGAACTCAGAAATGTGTTGATGAGTGGATGAATGGATGGATGAATAGATGGATGGATGAATGATGGTTTCCTCTCTACCCACAGATGAAGCTCAAAGGGAGCCTGTTTCCACTTTCTATTTACCCTCTGAACTTCTCCTGTCACCTTGACCCTAGTTGTGGCCCTTCTGTCTTAGATACTGCTTTTGCCTCTTTTGGGCTCCATCTGGATTGGGACCTTGTTTAGGATTAATTATGGAAATGTCAGAGTTTCAGTTTAGGGGCTGAAATCCTACCACTCAAACCTCTTCAGTGATTCCTGATTGAGGAATGTGTGCATGAGAACAATAACCAAATGGAAAATAAAATACCTTTTTATTAACTGATAGGCACCCAATTGTCTCCCAGTGCAGAGATCTTTGTCAAGCCAAATCAGATTATGCTGTTTAGGTCTGGAATCCTAAAGAAGTTTCCATCGTTTCCATCACTCAGGGGTGATGGAAAGGTCTGGAACAGACCAGAGACAGTTTATGCAGAGCACACATGTAGAAGAAAGAATGGTCAGACCCTGACCCAGTGAACTGAAATAGGGGACTGTAATTGCAAAAGAGGGAACATCAGCTTAGAGACTCCATTCTCTATGTGTTTAGTATTTTGTAATTACCCTGTGCTTTGTGTTTAGTAATGTGTTTAGTAATTACCCTGTGCTTTGAGCACTTGAGTAATTCTTCCTCCCTCAGAAAGAAGCTAGTCAGAAGGGTAGACAGGGGGTGTGGAAGCAGCAGAAATGCCCTCTCCCCTACAGGCCAAGGCGGAAATGGAAGGAGAGCTGGCCGAAAGTTGTCTATCTTCTCTTCCTCTCTTACATGACTAGCCCTTCTCTCCTCTTCACCTTAAATGTTATCTTCACTTCTGCCCTTGCCCAGGCCTTTCAGTCCTTTACCCTGCTCACACCCATTCCACTCCATGACAAACTGTCTCCAATCTAGATCAGTGTCCTCACTCTACCTGCTTTCTAGAGAGACAAGGTCAAACTCTAGGCTTATTACTGCACTTTTGTATAAAGTCATTTTTCAAAATACAAAACTTGCTATATGTTAACACTGGCAGATGGATAAACTTTCTTCTGGGTACACATGGATTTCTGATCAAGTGGTCCACTATTGAAAATTCTTGACAATCTTACCACAAAGAATAGCCTATAGCTAGTTTCCTCTGCCGAACTAGGGTTCCCATCTCCTTAACATATTTGCTATAAAATAACAAAATGTTCATCCATAATAATGAAAAAAAATGGGGGAAAACAAGACTATGAAGGGTTGGCCATGATATAGACAGTGTGGGAGGAGAGCTTTGGATGGTGCGAAATCAGTATTGCCCTGCCTAGCTTCTTTCTCTCAACTTATCCTACTGTCTCCCAATTATATGCCATTATTTCCCCACTCACCTTTACTTTTGCAAGCTTGAATGAGTGTGAATAGTCTCTGGCTTTGCCATAAATATCAGCCGATTTGGATAGTTCTCTGTTAACACAGATCTTCTTTTTTTCCAACTAATAATGCTGTTTATCTAATAGTTCTGTCAACAAAATTTTAGAATAGACAAATAGAGTGTAAAATGCCTCAAAGCATTCTCATTACTGCAGAAACTTTACAAGGAAAAAAAACCTAAAGAGTTAAAAGACTTATAAGTAGTGGTACAGACACTCCACCACAGAAGACGGCCAATAAGCACAGCAAAAGATGCTCAGCATTATTAAGTCATTATGGAAATACAAATTAAAACCACAGTGAGATACTATCACACACCCAGTAGAATGGCTAAAAATTTTTTAAACTGACTATACCTAGTGTTGGTGAGGATGCAGAGCGACTAGACTCTCATATACTCCTGTTAGGAATATAAAATGGTACAGTCACTTGAAAAACAAGTGGGAAGTTTCCTGAAAATTTAAATATACACATACCATTTGATCAGATCCAGCCATTCCACTCTGAGGTACTTATCCCAAGAAAAATGAAAACATACATCTACATTAAGACCTGTACATGAATATTTACAGAGCTTTATTTGTCATGGTTAAAAACTGGAAACCACTCAAATGTCCATCAGCAGCAAATGGATAAATACAGTGAAGAATATCCATACCATGGAATACTACTCAGCAATGAAAAGGATGAATATGGATGAATTTCAAAATACTTACGCTGAGTGAAAGAAGCCAGACCAAAAAAAAGAGTATATATTGAATGATACCATTTATGTAAAACTCTAGAAAATGCAGACTAATCTCTATAGTGACAGGAAGCAAATCAGTATTGCCTGGAGATGGGGTAGGGTGAGGTAGGGAGGAAAGGTTTATAAAGGTACATAAATAAACTTTTAGGAGTGATGGATATGATCAATATCTTGATTGCAGTGATGGTTTCATGGATGTATAGATATGTCAGGACATCAAATGTTATACTTAACAAAAGTGCAGTTTATTATAAGTCAATTATATCTCAATAAAGTTGTTATTTTAAAAAGATGCTTAGTGGTTTGCACCAGCCAAAGATGAAGGAACTGGCTTGCATCTTTTCATTATGTTTCAAGCTGCTCTCTAAATGTTCCTTTTAGAGTGTATGTCAGCAGAGAGGAGGGGTGGGTATTCTTGGTTACCTATCACCCCACTGTGCTCTTATCTGTTGGTGTGTATATAGTTTCTCTAAAGATTTATTTCAAAAAAGGCCATGTTTAAGAAAAAAATAAAAAATAAAAAAGTATTTAAAATCTGCTGGATCATCTGATCTTTAATGCCTACTAGCTAAAACATTTTATGAATCTAAAGTTCTGTAAATATACTCTCTTTGATTTGAAGATGCCCTCAATTATAAAAGGCACACTAAATCTCTAGCTTTTAATGGCTTTTTAGGGGGAAAAAAGTAAAAGCAATATATTAAAAGTACACTTATTATAAGATTCACTCCTATTTCAAAAATATTAAAAGTATGACTTAGAATACTCATTGTAGCACATGGTCCCCAGGTTGTAGAAAGGGATGTTTTGAGAACTAAAAGTGTTTGCATTAGTCAGGGTACAAAGTGTAACAAAGAGACCCCAAAATACAACAGCTTAAACTGTGTAGAAGTGTGTTTCAATCTCACTTAACACCCAGCAGGTAGGCAGTCCGGGACTGGCTTAATGGGTGTTTGACCTGTGCAGTTCCACAGAGCCCCACACTCAGAAGGGCCCAGAGCTTGGTTTAATGTGCTGCTGTTGCAACCTTGAAATTCTTAATAATCTTATGTTTGAACTTATGTTTTAAAAGCAAAGTCCCTGGGGACAATGGAACATGCATGTGAGCAGAGGAATACACAATACGTGTCTGTCATTCCTGCACTCTATTTGCATATCATGTTGGGAATGCTTCACGAGTGAAGCATTCCAGTGGACCCACAATGCATGGAAGTTCAGAGAAACTCAAAGTAAGTATAAGTGTGTTATGTTGATGACTAAGGAAGGGACTGAGGGAGGGCACTGGTAGTCCTGGCAGTCCTGGGAGGCCATACTCTCCATTTGAACTAGAATTTGCTTCTAATCCAAGGAATCTTATCACATCCTTTCTTACCTGTGTTACTTCCCTGTATTAACAAGCCAATTACACTGCAAATGATAACATAGAAAGAAAGGGAAACCTATAGTCTTTTTTTCCTTTCAATCTTTCCTTACTCAATATGTGTGTATGAAGAAGTGAAACAAAAACATTTGAGTTAGTTTTGTGCTGCATTTATAATCTTCTGATGAGAATGAAATACATATACATGTAGGAACTACAAAACACACATTATGTAATTTTGGTGATTCTGCATATGAGTTAAATGCTCTTATATTTGCATTTATAAACTGGCATCGCACAATATAATGAATGGTAAAATTCATGTTAATGATCTAGGTTTTAAGTTTACTTAGAGCAACACTAAATAGCAACAAAAAATACCATGAAAAATCAAAAGAAAGAGCATGGAGAGAAGAGAAAACTTTAAATTTTACTACCTTTAGTGGCAATTTTCCTCTCCTTTTTGAACAAGAGGAGGCCCTGCAGTTTCATTTTGCAATGGGCCTCACAAATTGTAGCTGGCCCTGCTGCTATCTGCAAAATGTGACTTCCACTTGTGGGTTCAATTTGACTGCTTCAGCTTCTGTCATCTTCCAGCCAGTGAAGAGCTGGAGAAAGACCAAGGAATTGAAGAAGAATTCCTTTATGGGCCCCCATCACTAAACTCAAATACCATCAGCCAAAACTTAGTCACACAGCCACATCTAGCTTTGAGGCCGGCTGGGAACTATCTTTAGCCAAGCAGCTATAGACTCAGCTAAAATGCTTTTACTTTAGAAGGGGAAAATGGGTATTGGGAACAACATGCAGTTGGCCACAGTATTCATTCAATTGGACCTAATATTTCCAGTCCTAGGAATTTATCTTAAGAAAATAACAGAAATGTATAAAAAGTTTTAAGTATAAGGATACTCACCGCATCTCTTTGTATAATTACAGAAAAAAAATTAGAAACAACCCGCATTTCCACAACAGAAATTGGTTAAATAAATAAATACATACCTATATTCTGGAAAATTATAGACCCATTAAAATTATGTTCTCAAAGAATATTCAGTGGTATAGGAAAATGCTCAAGATGTAATGGTACATGAGAAAAGCCGAATGTAAAACTCTGCATATAATACCTTTTAGAAGCACTTTTTCAGCTAAATGGGTATGTCTAGGTTTATCACAGGGATCAAGGGAACAAGACTATAGCCCTCAAAGAGTAAATTTCTCACAGCATATATTTGAACTACAGCCCTGCAGGATCAGAAACTAGATTTTGTTTACAGACTCAGAACAGATTTGTCTCTCAGAATGAGACATTTTAACCAGAATCATAACATAAATACATACATCATGAAGGCAAGTTTATTCATTTATGAGGACATATAATAATGACATGAACTGCATATATATATTATATATATATATTATGTGTATACTATATATATATTATATATATGCAGTGCCCTTCCTCAGTCCCATACTAAGTGCCAGTGCCCTCCCTGGGGGCAATATAGTATAAAATATTGTATCATTGTATTCGATGATACTACAACACAGCCAAACAAATTTCAGTCCAGTAACAAAGTCAAGCTCTTATTCTTTTTTTTTTTTTTTTTGCGGTACGCAGGCCTCTCACTGCTGTGGCCTCTCCCATTGTGGAGTACAGGCTCCGGATGCGCAGGCCCAGCGGCCATGGCTCACGGGCCCAGCCGCTCCGCGGCATATGGGATCCTCCCAGACCGGGGCACGAACCCGTATCCCCTGCATCGGCAGGCGGACTCTCAACCACTGCGCCACCAGGGAGGCCCTCTTATTCTTAAAGAATTCTCCATGAGGATTTTTCGAGAAAAGCAGCCAGAGTGTGAAAACAACCACATTTTTCAGAGGACTCTAAATGTCCTTCTGTAAAGGATTACTGAGAAACAGAGGCATAGAGCCCATATGTCCTTCAGCTATTTTCAAGAGTCCTATAGCTGATGATCAGGAACAAAAATTTTCACTTCCATTTCCTGTAGGGAAGAAATGTGGAGGGGCACAAGAAACATGAAGGGGGATGGAGAAGATTCTGTCTGGAGAGGTGTGTGGGAGAGCTTTGGAGGAGAGTGGAGATGGAGAGTTTGCGATAGTGACTCTGAAGCTCATGGGATATAAGATAAAAACAAAAGGAGATTTAAAGAAATGTTGCTGTAGTTATAAGCTTGACTTTCATTAATGTCCCTTGAGAAACATGAATAAATCTGAATTACTTTTTAATTGCTTTTGGTTATGTGACCTTGAAGGGACCCTGGAGTAATATTCCAGGGATACACAAAATACAAAAGTAATTAATGATTTTTAAATCTACATTATACCAACAGGTAAAAAAATCATTTAAAAAAAGACACCAGACTTTGATAATATTCAACATTTGTTTTTATTTTTTGAAAGATGAGAAGATTTAATATATGTATCCATTGAAGAAAAATTCTTAAGTAGGTACTATTAAGATACTCTTAAGATATTGTCTTCAAACTGTGCCCATGTGTTTCCACAAATAATTTTGAGGGACTATGTACCTTTGCACTTTAAATTAACTTATACAATTTCCATCTAAATTTAAAGAGTTCCAAAAGATGTAATATCCAATGTTTTACTATTGGTCACTATTTTAAATATATACAAATATTACAGTGATTAAATATTCACTATCATCCTTTAAAGAAAACTACGCGTAGTAGTTCAGAACATGTATATTGTCCTTTTCCACTTCCCTCACAGAATTCTATCTAAATAGAATTATATACAATATATTTCTAGGCTTGAAAGTCATATTGATCACTATATCATACTTCTCTGCAACAAACTAAAAAAACTTGCTTAGTTTTCTGTAACCATAAAGCTTAAGTCTACCTGCCCAATACTGTAGCCACTCGTCACATGTGGCACTCGAAACGAGACTAGATTAACTAAAAAACTAAACTTTTAATTATATTTAAGTTTTAAAATTTAAATTTAAAAAGTTTTTTTAATTTTCCCATAGAGATCTTACCTATTTGTTAGGCTTATTTCTAACTATTTTACGTGTTTGATGCTTTTGAAAATTATTTTATAAAAGATACATTTTCTGTTTGCAGTGTAAGGATAATTGATCTTTATATACTGATTTTGTATCCTATAACCTTGCTAAACTATGATTAATTCTAATAATTATTCCATTCAGGTAGAAGATCTTATCACCTACAAGTAATAAACAATTTTGTTTCTTCATTTCTAAACTTTATACTTTCTATTCTCTTTCTTGTCTTAATTCATTTAATTCATTGGCTAGGATAATGTTGAACAGAAGTAGTGATATCGGGTACCCTTGTTTTATTCCTTATCCTAAACAATATGCTTCTAATACTTCACCATTAACTGGGATGCTTGCTACAGGTTTTTCATAGATTCTTTTATTAGATTAAGGACAGTTCCTTCTGTTGATAACAAGCCTTGAATCACGAGTTTTTTCTAACACCTTTTCACTACAAGATGATTATTTTTCCCCCTGTAATCTGATAATATCATTACTTATATTATTTTATCTTCTCATGATAAAGTACGTTTGCAACCCTGAGATAAATCCACGTCATGGTCACTTTTACAATTTATTGTATTCAATTGGCTAAGATATTCTTTAGAATTTTTCCATCTATGTTTACTAAAGAGATTGGCTGTAATTTTTCTCTTTCATACCATCTTTTCAGGTTTTACTTTCAGGTTCTTGTGAGTCTCATAAATATGTTGGGGAGTGTCCCCTTTTTCTGCACTCTGGAATAGTACTGAGTAAAATCAGAAGCATTTGCACTATGGTTAAAACAAACCAATAAAACTGTGGCCATACAACTTTTTCCTTGTGGTAAGAGCAACTTAAGTTTCTATTTCTTTAATGGTTATTCTATTTCTTCTTGAGTCAATTTTGTTAGTTATATTATTCCAGTAATTGTCCATTTTAGTTAGGTTTTCAAATATGTGGGCAACAAATTTCTTGATATCCTTGTTGCCTTTTTAAAACCCTTTTTAAAATTCTTAACATTGATGAAGACAAGAAGAAGGCAAAATAAATAATCTTGGTAGAGGGTTTGTCATTTGTCTTTTCAAAGAATCAACTTTTACCTTGTTTCATTTGTTTCTACTCATATCCTTTCTTTAGATTTATTCTGTTTTTTGAACTTAAGTAGCATGCATAGCTCAATTTTCAGTCTTTCTGCTATTCTAATAGAAGTACTTAAGGCCAAAAAAAAAAAAAAGTGCTACTTTAGCTGCATCCCAAAATCTTTAATACAAATTATTTTCATTATTTAACTCAAAATATTTTCTAATTTCCATTATGATTTTTTCTTTGGCCTATGGTTTAATCAAAAATATGTTTATTTCCAAACACATGGATTTTTTTCTAGTTTTGTTTTTTTTGTTTTTTTGGGTTTTTTTTTTGCAGTACGCGGGCCTCTCACTGTTGTGGCCTCTCCCATTGCGGAGCACAGGCTCCGGACGCACAGGCTCAGAGGCCATGGCTCACGGGCCCAGCCGCTCCACGGCATGTGGGATCCTCCCAGACTGGGGCACGAACCCGTGTCCCCTGAATCGGCAGGCAGACTCTCAACCACTGCGCCACCAGGGAAGCCCTCTAGTTATTTTTGATACTGATTTCTAATTTACTCATATTAAGGTGTATATAACATAGTAAGCCTCTGGAATTTCCTAAGACATGTTTTATGGCCTGGGATGTGGTCCATTTTTGTAAATGTTCTAAACGTCCTTAAAAATAATGTATGTTCTGCAGTTATTAGATGCAGTGCTCTATTAGGTCAAACTTGTTAATTATGCTGTTCAAACTTTTACATCCTTAAAAAACTACTAAGAAAAGTGTAAATAAAATCTCCCCATGGTCCTGGGATTCATCTGTTTGTCCATATAGTTGCTTTTTTCTTGTAGGTTGAGGTTCTATTATTAGTTGCATTAATTATAAGATAAAAATTACTTGTTCCTGGTAAATAAATCCTTTTATCATTATGTAGTAAGCCTCTCTATTAATGTTTTTTGCCTTAAAGACTACTTCAAACTTAATATAGTTACATCAGTTATTTGCCTGCCAGAACTTTTTTCATTCTTTTCCTTTGAAATTTTATGACTCTACATTTTAGCTGTGTTGCTTTAAACAGCATATATTGATTTTTAAAAAAAATCTAGTATAAGGATATATTCATCAGAGACCTTAATCTATTTACATTTATCACAATTGAGATTTTTGTATTTATTTCTACTATGTTATTCTGCACTATCTCTTCCCTCTTTTGTTTCTCTTTCTATCCTTTCTTACCTTCTTTTGGATAGAATACATCTTTTCCTCTTCATTCTTGAAGCATTTTTTCACAGAGTATTAGCAGTTATTTTCTTTTATCTCATTGATAACATTTCACTTTCTTCTGGCTTCTGCTGTTGCTGTTGAGATGTCAGCTGTAAGTCTGACTGTGGTTCCTTTGAAAGTTATGTTTTCTCTGGTTGCTTTTAAGATTTTTCTCTTTGTTGTTGTTTTACAGTTTTACTATAAATCATTTAGATGTACTTTATGAAAAATATTTGTCCTGCTTGGAATTCACTGGGTTTCTTAAATCTGTGAATCAATGGTTCACCAGTTTGGAAATTTTTCAGCCATACTCTTTTCAAATACTACTTCTGCCTCATTTTTTCTCTTCTTCTGCTAATCTATTTATATGTAGGGAAGAACTTCTCACTGATTCCCTATGTCTTTAACACACTCCTATATATTTTTATTCTCTTTCTCTCTCTCTGCTTTGGGCTAGATATCTCTACTGACCATTAAATCCAGTTCATTAATTCCCGTTCTCTCTTCATCTATGCCTAACCTGCTATTAAACTTATCCATCAAGTTCCTGATTTCAGTTATGTTTTTCAGTTTACTAGTCTGCTTATATTTTAAGGTGTGCTAGATACTGTATTTGAAAGCTTATGTGTAGAAACAACTTGGGGCCTAAAACAAAGTTATCTTCTTTCAGGAAAGGAATTTAAAAAATTTTTTAAATTTAATTTTATTTATTTTTTTATACAGCAGGTTCTTATTAGTCATCAATTTTATACACATCAGTGTATACATATCAATCCTAATTGCCCAATTCATCACACCACCATCCCCAACCCCCCATGGCTTTCCCCCCTTGGTGTCCATACATTTATTCTCTACTTCTGTGTCTCAATTTCTGCCCTGCAAACCGGTTTATCTGTACCATTTTTCTAGGTTCCACATACTTGAGTTAATATATGATATTTGTTTTTCTCCTTCTGACTTACTTCACCCTGTATAACAGTCTCTAGATCCATCCACGTCTCAACAAATGACCCAATTTCATTCCTTTTTATGGCTGAGTAACATTCCATTGTATATATGTACCACATCTTCTTTATCCATTCGTCTGTCGATGGGCATTTCGGTTGCTTCCATGACCTGGCTATTGTAAATAGTGCTGCAATGAACATTGGGGTGCATGTGTCTTTTTGAAGTATGGTTTTCTCTGGGTATATGCTCAGTAATGGGATTGCTGGGTCATATGGTAATTCTATTTTTAGTTTTTTAAGGAACCTCCATACCGTTCTCCATAGTGGCTGTATCAATTTACATTCCCACCAACAGTGCAAGAGGATTCCCTTTTCTCCATACCCTCTCCAGCATTTGTTGTTTGTAGATTTTCTGATGATGCCCATTCTAACTGGTGTGAGGTGAGAGCTCATTGTAGTTTTGATACACATTTCTCTAATAATTAGTGATGTTGAGCAGCTTTTCATGTGCTTCTTGGCCATCTGTATGTCTTCTTTGGAGAAATGTCTATTTAGGTTTCCTGCCCATTTCTGGATTGGGTTCTTTGTTTCTTTAATACTGAGGTGTATGAGCTGTTTATACATTTTGTAGATTAATCCTTTGTCCATTGATTCGTTTGCAAATATTTTCTCCCATTCTGAGGGTTGTCTTTTCATCTTTTTTATGGTTTCCTTTGCTGTGCAAAAGCTTTTAAGTTTCATTAGGTCCCATTTGTTTATTTTTGTTTTTATTCCCATTACTCTAGGAGGTGGATCAAAAAAGATCTTGCTGTGATGTATGTCAAAGAGTGTTCTGCCTGTGTTTTCCTCTAAGAGTTTGAGAGTTTCTGGCCTTACATTTAGGTCTTTAATCCATTGTGAGCTTATTTTTGTGTATGGTGTTAGGGAGTGTTCTAATTTCATACTTTTACATGTACCTGTCCAGTTTTCCCAGCACCACTTATTGAAGAGGTTTTCCTTTCTCCACTGTACATTCCTGCCTCCTTTATCAAAGATAAGTTGACCATATGTGCGTGGGTTTATCTCTGGGCTTTCTATCTTGTTCCATTGATCTATGTTTCTGTGTTTGTGCCAGTACCATATTATCTTGATTACTGTAGCTTTGTAGTAAAGTCTGAAGTCAGGGAGCCTGATTCCTCCAGCTCCGTTTTTTTCCCTCAAGACTGCTTTGGCTATTCGGGGTCTTTTGTGTCTCCATACAAATTTTAAGATTTTTTGTTCTAGTTCCATAAAAAATGCCATTGGTAATTTGATTGAATCTGTAGATTGCTTTGGGTAGTATAGTCATTTTCACAATATTGATTCTTCCAATCCAGGAACATGGTATATCTCTCCATCTGTTGCTATCATCTTTAATTTCTTTCATCAGTGTCTTATAGTTTTCTGCATACAGGTCTTTTGTCTCCTTAGGTAGGTTTATTCCTAGGTATTTTATTCTTTTTGTTGCAATGGTAAATGGGAGTGTTTCCTTAATTTCTCTTTCAGATTTTTCATCATTAGTGTATAGGAATGCAAGAGATTTCTATGCATTAATTTTGTATCCTGCAACTTTACCAAATTCATTGATTAGCTCTAGTAGTTTTCTGGTGGCATCTTTAGGATTCTCTATGTTTATTATCATGTCATCTGCAAACAGTGACAGTTTTACTTCTTCTTTTCCAATTTGAATTCCTTTTATTTCTTTTTCTTCTCTGATTGCCGTGGCTAGGACTTCCAAACCTATGTTGAATAATAGTGGTGAGAGTGGACATCCGTGTCTTGTTCCTGATCTTAGAGGAAATGCTTTCAGTTTTTCACCATTGAGAATGATGTTTGCTGTGGGTTTGTCATATATGGCCTTTATTATGTTGAGGTAGGTTCCTTCTATGCCCACTTTCTGGAGAGTTTTTATCATAAATGGGTGTTGAATTTTGTCAAAAGCTTTTTCTGCATCTATTGAGATGATCATATGGATTTTCTCCTTCAATTTGTTAATATGGTGTATCACATTGATTGATTCACGTATATTGAAGAATCCTTGCATCCCTGGGATAAATCCCACTTGATTATGGTGTATGAGCCTTTTAATGTGTTGTTGGATTCTGTTTGCTAGTATTTTGTTGAGGAGTTTTGCATCTGTATTCATCAGTGATATTGGTCTGTAATTTTCTTTTTTTGTAGTATCTTTGTCTGGTTTTGGTATCAGGGTGATGGTGGCCTCATAGAATGAGTTTGGGAGTGTTCTTTCCTCTGCAATTTTTTGGAAGAATTTGAGAAGGATTGGATGTTAGCTCTTCTCTAGATGTTTGATAGAATTCACCTGTGAAGCCATCTGGTCCTGGACTTTTGCTTGTTGGAAGATTTTTAAGCACAGTTCCAATTTCATTACTTGTGATTGGTCTGTTCATATTTTCTATTTCTTCCTGGTTCAGTCTTGGAAGTTTATACCTTTCTAAGAATTTGTCCATTTCTTCCAGGTTGTCCATTTTATTGGCATAGAGTTGCTTGTAGTAATCTCTTAGGATACCTTGTATTTCTGCAGTGTCTGTTGTAACTTCTCCTTTTTCATTTCTAATTTTATTGATTTGAGTCCTCTCCCTCTTTTTCTTGATGAGTCTGGCTAATGGTTTATCAATTTTGTTTATCTTCTCAAAAAACCAGCTTTTAGTTTTATTGATCTTTGCTATTGTTTCCTTTGTTTCTGTTTCATTTATTTCTGCTCTGATCTTTATGATTTCTTTCCTACTAACTTTGGGTTTGGTTTGTTCTTCTTCCTCTAGTTCCTTTAGGTATACGTTTAGATTGTTTATTTGAGATTTTTCTTGTTTCTTGAGGTAGGCTTGAATAGCTATAAACTGCCCTCTTAGAACTGCTTTTGCTGCATCCCATAGGTTTTGGATCATCGTGTTTTCATTGTCATTTGGCTCTAGGTATTTTTTGATTTCCTCTTTGATTTCTTCAGTGATCTCTTGGTTATTTAGTAATGTAATGTTTAGCCTCCAGGTGTTTGTGTTTTTTAGGTTTTTTTCCCTGTAATTGATTTCTAATCTCATAACATTGTGGTCAGAAAAGATGCTTGATATGATTTCAATTTTCTTAAATTTACGAGGCTTGATTTGTGACCCACGATGTGATCTATCCTGGAGAATGTTCTGTGCACACTTGAGAAGAAAGTGTAATCTGCTGTTTTTGGATAGAATGTCCTATAAATATCAATTAAATCTATCTGGTCTGTTGTGTCATTTAAAGCTTCTGTTTCCTTATTTATTTTTATTTTGGGTGATCTGTCCATTGGTATAAGTGAGGTGTTAAAATCCCCCACTATTATTGTGTTACTGTCGATTTCCTCTTTTATAGCTGTTAGCAGTTGTCTCATGTATTGAGGTGCTCCTATGTTGGGTGCATATATACTTATAATTGTTATATCTTCTTCTTGGATTGTTGATCCCTTGATCATTATGTAGTGTCCTTCCTTGTCTCTTGTAACATTCTTTATTTTAAAGTCTATTTTATCTGATATGAGTATTGCTACTACAGCTTTCTTTTGATTTCTACTTGCATGGAGTATCTTTTTCCATCCCCTCACTTTCAGTCTTTATGTGTCCCTAGGTCTGAAGTGGGTCTCTTGTAGACAGCATATATATGGCTCTTGTTTTTGTATCCATTCAGCAAGCCTGTGTCTTTTGGTTGGAGCATTTAACCCATTCACGTTTAAGGTAATTATCGATATGTATGTTCCTATGACCATTTTCTTAATTGTTTTGGGTTTGTTTTTGTAGGTCTTTTTCTTCTCTTGTGTTTCCCACTTAGAGAAGTTCCTTTAGCATTTGTTGCAGAGCTGGTTTGGTGGTGCGGAATTCTCTTAGCTTTTGCTTGTCTGTAAAGCTTTTCATTTCTCCATCGAATCTGAATGAGATCCTTGCCAGTTAGAGTAATCTTGGTTGTAGGTTCTTCCCTTTCATCATTTTATGTATATCATGCCACTCCCTTCTGGCTTGCAGAGTTCCTGCTGAGAAATCAGCTGTTAACCTCATGGGAGTTCTCTTGTATGTTATTTGTCATTTTTCCCTTGCTGCTTTCAATAATTTTTCTTTTTCTTTAACTTTTGCCAATTTGATTACTGTGTGTCTCGGTATGTTTCTCCTTGGGTTTATCCCGTATGGGACTTGCTGTGCTTACTGGCTTGGGTGGCTATTTCCTTTCCCATGTTAGGGAAGTTTTCAACTATAATCTCTTCAAATATTTTCTCGGGTTCTTTCTCTCTGTCTTCTCCTTCTGGGACCCCTATAACGCGAATGTTGTTGCGTTTAATGTTGTCCCAGAGGTCTCTTAGGCTGTTTTCATTCTTTTTTCTTTATTCTGTTCTGCAGCTGTGAATTCCACCATTCTGTCTTCCTGGTCACTTATCCGTTCTTCTGCCTCAGTTATTCTGGTATTGATTCCTTCTAGTGTAGTTTTCATTTCAGTTATTGTATTGTTCATCTCTGTTTGTTTGTTCTTTAATTTTTCTAGGTGTTTGTTAAACGTTTCTTGCATCTTCTCGATCTTTGCCTCCTTTCTTTTTCCGAGGTCCTGGATCATCTTCACTATCATTATTGTGAATTCTTTTTCTGAAAGGTTGCCTATCTCCACTTCATTTAGTTGTTTATCTGGCGTCTTATCTTGTTCTTTCATCTGGTACATAGCCCTCTGCCTTTTCATCTTGTCTATCTTTCTGTGAACGTGGTTTTTGTTCCACAGGCTGCAGGATTGTAGGTCTTCTTGCTTCTGCTGTCTGCCCTCTCCAGGAAAGGATTTTTAATTTCCTTCCATCAGAAGGTGTGGGCGGGGTTGCAGAGGCAGTTCAAATCTATATCTTACTTGTACAAACAGCTCTTCTGTTTCCTTTATTAATATCTTATTAAGTAATTGATTGCATGCACACTCCCTTACTTTTCTATTACTCAGAAGTGCTTGCATAGCTTCCGTTTGTTTTGGAAGTGAGAGAAGATGATACATATCTATATCCTTATCTATATCTATATCTATATCCAGGGATCTCTCCCAGCTTCTCTTCTTTACTTGCAGTATACTGCTGCGGTCACACATTGTATCGTACTTCTAAGGTTAATTCAGCTGACTGTACTGGCACCTAGAATTATGGTTACTGATGAACTATACTTTTTAGTAAGCTGCCTGGAGACACGTGGTTTATATGGTTACTCATCCTCTTTTCTTCCACATCCGTCTGAGATTTGATCAGGAAAACAGTTCCTGCCCTGGGAAGGTCACATACGTTAGATTCCAAGGCCAAATACTCAGATGGTTCTGCCTGCTGATGTCCTGCAAGTGCTGGTGCTTGTGGCCTCTGGACTCCAACTCTGCGTACTGGGCCGCCGCCTGGGCCACGGCATCCTCATGCGCTGCCTAGTGGCCTCTCAGCTTGCTTAGAGCGGGCTCTGGGGACTCGCAAAGGGTCAGTGCGTTCCCTTCAGAATCCCTGGGCACTTCGCTCCTTCTCACTGCTGCTGCACCCCAACCTCACCAGGCCCAGCGACAGCCTCTGCCATCACAAGGTCACGACCTGGCCAGAACAGGGTCTCTGCCTTGGCCCCATACCCCATGCCCCGCTGGGACAGAGTTGCTTCCGACAATTGGGCCCAGCACCTCCTGCAGTGCCCCGCGGCCTCTGGCCGGCCAAAGCATCTGCTTCAATGTTCTATTTTTCTTTCTTTCTTTTTTTTTTTTTATGTGAATGAAGATAGATAATTTTCTAAAAGAACGAATATCTCATGTCTCAAACTAAAAAGCAGTATTACACTTAATGAAACACTGATAACATTATCATGAAAGAAAATAAGCACACTATTATCACAAAATTTTAGCCTTTTTTTGTAAGTCACAACCAATGTATAAGTAAGAAGGTATTGAAAAGGATGATAATTTTCATTATTTCTACCCTATATCATTTATCTTAGATTACATTTTTTTTCCAATGGAAGATAATCAACTGAAAAACAATTAGAACTAGTTATGGATGTCAAAAAGGAGGTGAGTTACTAAAGAAAACTTTTCTATAATATATAGATTTCTAACAGCATTAATAAGTTAATATATAATGAAAAATGTTCCACTTATCATAGAAACAACAGCAACAACCAAAGTTCCTAGGATAAACTGAACAAGAAATGCAAAGGGCTAATTAGCAAGAGAACTATAAAAATTTAGTGAATTACAAAAATTAAGGTGTAAATGGAGTGGCATATTACTTTTCTTGATGGTAAACTTTAATAACACATCAATTACTTCCTTATTTGTTTATAAGTTTAGTATAATTTCAATCAGAATGCCAAACTGAGAATTTCATAAAACCAGTCTAAAGTTTGTTTGGAAAATTAAAATGTAAGAAAAGCCAAGAAATCTTTGAAGATTGTAGATATATATTCTTTTAGATATTTAAATGTATCATAAAGCTACAATAAAACAGTGTTGGGTAGTACAAGGATAAACAAAAATGCATCAGTGGAAAAATAGAAAGCAATACATTGTGTGTGTGTTCATGCTATGCATGCACCTACAATTTATGTATTAATCAATATTTTATGGGCAGCATTTCAAAAGAATGCTGAATTGTTTTAGAAGGAGTATTGAGATAACTGATTAATGTAGTGGAACTCTGCATTATGGCTGTCCAACATCTTTTGAATACCCTTCTGACATTCTAATTATGTCTCACTGTGTAAGCAAGTCCTGCTTTCCCAAGAGAATCCATAAACCAGGCATATGACTTAGAGTCTATATCTCCCCCCACCATCGACATCTGATGTGGAAGGGAGCCATGTAGGGGGCATATTCAGAGAGACTGGTCTGGCAAGTGTGGTGTCAAAAGTGTTTGCTCCTTTGGAGCAGCCATGTCAGAGTTGCAAGTGTCCCACTGAATCAGTTTTATTTTTTTTAAGTTTATTATTTTTTTTGCTGGAACTATCCTGTGGTGTGGTCAGGTATTTCTTCTGGTATTTCTTCTGGATATGTAGACCATGCCTGTCTTGTTCTTGGCTGTATAGCCTACAAAGTCTAGTTCTCTGGCTCTCTCAGAAGTCTGTGAATTACCCAAAAGCCATATGTTGAAATCCTAACCCTCAGTGTGATGGTCTTAGGAGGTGGGGGCCCTGGGAGGTGATTAGGTCATAAGGGTGGAGCCTTCATGAATAGGATTAGTGACCTTATAAGAAGAGACAGGAGAGAGCCTGTTTCCTCTCTATCCTCCCTGCCATGTCAGAATGCAGTGAGAAGATACTCATCTGCAAACCAGGAAGTGAGTCCTCATCAGAACCCGAATCTGCCTGGATCTACCTTGATCTTGGACTTCTCAGCCTCTAGAACTGTGAGAAAAATGTTTGTTGTTGTTTAAGCCACTCAATCTATGCTATTTGTTATAGCAACCCAAGCTAAGACAAGTAGAGTCTGTTATTTGCAATTTAAGAACATGCACGATTTTCAATTTACTATTTGGGGGAAAAGATACATTTACATTCCTGCCTCATACCATTCACAGAAATAAAATACATCTGGATTAGACCAAAATATTAAAAGCCAAAATAAAATAAAAAACAAACATATACTAAAATACCAAAAACAAAAGCCCAGAGATAAACCTGAAAAGAAGTAGTCAAACTAATTACAAATAACTAAATAACCACAGTGGTCCACCACTTGGTATGGGTAGATCAAAAATGTGTCTCTGAATGAACCAGCAGGCAAAGAGAAATGGAAACCTGGCCAGTTAGGCAATTTCACAACATTATAAGATAAAATTAAACTGGTTACTCAGGAGAAGAACTAATTATTCTTAGTTCTCAGATCAGACAAGAATTTCTGTCTGAGCACTTCATAATGAACACAGTCTGTGATGGCATTTTATTGGACAATGACGAGGGAGTGAGTTGCACACAACTATTTTTGATGATGGCCCTCAGGCAAGTCAGATGGTCTCACACTGAAAGCACACTAATGCTATTTACCCAGAACAATTCCAGCAGCAAAGGTATAGGACTGGGTATGCAATGTGCCCATTCTCTGTACCTCTGATATCATCAAACTGGATAGACTACATATTCTTCAAAGAATCCCTTCCTAATATTTCTTTCAGGTGATCTTTTGATAAATAATCTGGGGACTGGAGCCCAAGTTTATACTCCTTTTTTGTGGAATAAAGATCTCTCTGTATATATAAACAATCAAGGTAGGTGTGGGACACAGCCTCGCAGAGGCCACGAGAGATCCAGGCTACTTCTGTAATTTTAAACTTCCAGTAAATATATTGAAAATGAAGAAATGGCAAAGCCAGAGTTACCAAATCTGTTGTATAATTTGAATGTATACATTTAGTAAATTAATGTTTTGAACACGTACACGAAGAAATAACTGTGTGTCTAACTCATTTGGCAATAACATCTAAAGGGAATCTGAGGTCTTTCTTTTTTTTTTTTTTTGCGGTACGCGGGCCTCTCACTGTTGTGGCCTTTCCCGTTGTGGAGCACAGGCTCCAGACGCACAGGCTCAACGGCCATGGCTCACACGCCCAGCTGCTCCGCGGCACGTGGGATCTTCCTGGACTGGGGCGCGAACCCGTGTCCCCTGAATCGGCAGGTGGACTCTCAACCACTGTGCCACCAGGGAAGCCCTGAGGTCTTTCTTGAATGTGAAGCTCAGCCCCTCCTGGCCTCTGGCACTGATCCTGGTGAAAGTTGAGGAATCTGTCAGGATGACCCTAAATAGGAGACCAACCTTTCCTCAGCAGAGAGCCACAGGTGTGGAAGCCAACACAAAAAATTGTTTTATTCATGTTAAATGGGTGCCTGAAATGCCAAAAAACATGCAGTCTGTACGTTAATGGCCACATAGTTTTAACCTTGGCTAGACTCCCTCCTTGGCCAAGAGAAAAATTTCCTTGATACATACCTAAATTAAAACAATGCTATTCCTGGCTTTCACAGGCAAACATGGAGGGAGGTCACTCCTGTGTGGACTGGATTTTCACAACTCAGTTTAAAGGAGGTGGAAGTCTATAAAAAAATAACTTAAGGTTCAGAATTGTCCATTTCTTCCCTTGCCTTTCTTCCTGGCAGGACTAGCTAACAGGGCCACCATCTGTCCTGGTCATGCCTAGCTCAAGAAAATGAAATTACATCATCTGGTATAAAGGAAAACTTGTGCTTTGTTAATTCTCCTCTGGTGTTTTCTGATTCTGTTTCACTCTCAGTCACAAAGAAGAAGGGCGGTGCGGGGAGGTGGGGAAGCAGGCCCACGGAAGGATTGCCCTTCCTCGCAGCCTGGGGCCCATCTTGGTTCCGCGCCAACAACACGCACCGGAAGTTCTGTGTCAGAGCAGGAAACTTGCCACAGACCCACCTCCGGTGAGTGCATCTGCATTTCCGTTTTTCCCTCAGAGAGACTACATTCGTTCGAACTCGCTGAAAAGAGAGTTGCCGCTCTCGTGACCCGCGCTACACAACCTTGGAGTATCCTGAAATGAGAAACCAAAGTTGTGACGTAACATCAAAAGCGCCTTTTAAGGAAGGGGGAACACGGTAGGGGAAGTCTCAGAGTTTCGGAGCGCGCGCTACTAGCAGAGGAGACGGCCCTGTCGATAGCCGAGCAAGTGGATTTGTTTGGAGATACGAAGGTGTCGAGGTGAGCTGGGCGCGGGGGGCGGGGGTACTGCCTCAACTGGTAGAGTAAGAACAATTCAGACTTCCAAGGGGCGTTCTGTGAGGGAAGAAATGGGGAGCAGTGGGGGAGGAGAGGAATGGAAACTGCGGCATCTGACCTCTGGTGGGAGTTTCAGAGGACTCGGGATTAGAGGTGACTCATGCTCAATTTAAATTGTCCTATGGCCGCCGTGAAATTCCCCTTCCTCTCTGCAAACCTTTAGGTACGTCTGCTGTTAAACGAGTTAAGCAAGGAGGCCATGAGACAGAGCTGGCTCTAATGCCGTGGCACGTGTGTAAGCAAGCCGGCCCCTAAACCTGTAAGTGCCTCGAGGTTAGGAAATCGAAACCTAAGGACCACCAGTCACAAACAGCCAACTAGGTTTAAAGCTATAGGCAGTCAGTAAGTTCCTTACTTGGCTTCCACACTTTCTCTATAAAAGTTTTCCCCCAGCTCCCTTCTGCAGGGCACTTCTAACCACCTGGCATTGCTCATATAAATTCTTAAATTTTTAATCTTCCTCAGTTTATCTTTTAACACTACCGAAGGGCTTTGTGCAAGTGAACTTTTTGTCTGTTTTTGCCTTTTTATGGAAGTCTAATGAGGGAGTGGAGCTCCCTGTCTAGGTCACCAAGGCTTGGACAGGGTTGGTGCACTGGGGCTGGAGGGATGACCCGGATGCTTGACTGAACTGTTAGTGAAAGGAGAAGCTCTGAGCCAGCGTGACCTTCATAATTTCCCAGAGCCCCCTTGGGAAGTTCCTTCAAATTGGGGGAAGGCATTGGGCTTTCTGGGGGTTGTAGAATGGAGGTTTGAACCAACTGTATGTGGATCTAAAAAGACCAGGAGAGCAGAGCTGAGATCTCAGTTATATACACTTATTTGTGGTCTTGCCTACTCGTTCCTACTAGACCCAGAAGGGACCTCCAGTTTTGCAGAAGCGCTATAGGCAGCTAACCTCATAGGTCTGGGATGGATGTGGGAGAAGTTACGAGGGAAAAGACCCTAGAGACATGCCTTTGTGGGTGGGGGAGAGGAGAAGACATGGAAGAAAATGACTGGCAAGTTTACCTGCACACATGTGAGCAAGAGCTCTAGTAAGAGGTAACTCTTGTTTTCTCTGATTGTTGCGTTCTAGAATATAATTATTTTTAATAAGTGACTGCCTTTTCTCTTCCCAGTTTTTTTTTTTTTTTTTTTTTTTTTTTTTTTTTGCGGTACGCGGGCCTCTCACTGCCGTGGCCTCTCCCATTGCGGACGCGCAGGCTCAGCGGCCATGGCTCACGGGCCCAGCCACTCCGCGGCATGTGGGATCTTCCCAGACCGGGGCACGAACCCGTATCCCCTGCATCGGCAGGCGGACTCTCAACCACTGCGCCACCAGGGAAGCCCCCTTCCCAGTTTTTTAAGTGACAATTATTACATTCCTCCCTGGGATTAAAGATCTCTGTTCTCACTTGGCAAATGGCCAGAGGGGGGCCAAGAAAAAGAGAGGCAGAAGAGGGTAGGCCTCGGGCAGGAAGCAGATTAAAAAAGGGTGAATGCTCCCCTTATCCCCCACTGCAGGGGAGCCAGGGCATCTGCTTCCTGGTCACGACCATTTGGCATGCAGCCTCCTCTGCTGGGGTGCCAGTGATTGGATGAGGACCTTTCTAGGCTCTCTGCCACAGAGATAATTTGTTCCAGCCTATCATTTACACCTCCATCTGGCAGCCCAGCAGGACCTAGCATGCCTAGCAGTCAGCTGTGCTGCAGAGGACAGGCATTCAGTGGCCACGGGGCAGGCCAGTCATGCATTGTGAATGGTACGGCACAGGGGTGCTAATGACGTCAGCTTGTCTGCCTGCCTGGCAGGATGACCCTTCCTGCCACTCAATCAGCTTCTAACTCCGGAAGCCTGGGTGCATGGCCTTCTCTCTTTATTCGTCTCATCCCCTACATTCCCCTTTATGCCTTCCACAAATAATGTTGCCATTTTCTTCAGTGTCCTCAAACCTATTTCAACCTCTCTTCATCTCTTTCGGTGGGTAAGTCATATTTTTCTCTGGTTCACATAGTGGGTGAAAACCGCTGTTCCTCATCCACAGCGCTCACCACCTTCTAAGGGGGAGGGTACCTCTTCTTGGGTATAGGTATGCAACTTTTTTTTTTTTTTGCTGTACACGGGCCTCTCACTGTTGTGGCCTCTCCCGTTGCGGAGCACAGGCTCCGGACGTGCAGGCTCAGTGGCCATGGCTCACGGGCCCAGCCGCTCCGCGGCATGTGGGATCTTCCCAGACCGGGGCACGAACCTGTGTCCCCTGCATCGGCAGGCGGACTCTCAACCACTGTGCCACCTGGGAAGCCCGGTATGCAACTTTTGAGATGCACTCAGCATCCAGCTTAAGTTTTCTGCATATTAAATGGAGAAAGCTTTTGAGAGTAGGAGTGAGATGGAAGGATCCAGGATGAAGACACAGGAGATGATGAGGTTGGGTGCTGTGGAAGCAAAAATTTTGGAACAACTCCTTTTGGTAACAGAAAGAGAGAAGGGAATCTGGAGAATGTGGAGAGGAGAAAAGAATGATAATGATGTAGGCAATAGCTGCTATTTATCCAGTACTTTATTTTTGCCAGGCATTATACTTAACTCTTTTTGTTCATTATTCAGTCCAATCCTCCAACAAAATGTTAAGTTTTATTATTTTCCTTTTTCTGCTGAGGAAACTGAGGCTCAACAAAGTTAGAGAACTTGCCCAAAGTAACACAGCCAGGAAGCTCTGAGCTGGAATTGGGAGCAAGTTCTAAGCTGACTTCAAAGTCCAAATCCTTAATGACTAAATTGTGTTGACTCGCCAAAAAAATTTATGGCTGGACCTTGAGAAAGGCAGAAAGTTGAGCTTGTAGGTGACTGGATTAATTACCTGGGAGGCTGAGTGACCCTGTTCCTCCTTTTGTGAGAGGGTAGGTGACACTGAGGTGGTCGCTCAGCAATTGACTGGCCTGCCATCTGCATATACAGGTTGGCTGCCTGCCCCTCAGTGTTCAGGCCTTTAGTCCAGCTTTCCAGGAAAGTGTAATTCTGGATCTGGTCAGCCTGGCACTCTTCATTCCTAAAGCGTGCTGAGGTGTGATAAAACAAACCCAAAGAGCAGGGGAATAAGAGACAAGGAGCTAGAACCAACCAGTTTCTTTCATACACACCAGTATTTTGAGTAATTCTAGTCAATAAATAACTCATTTCAACAGTACTTCCCCAAAGAAAACTTTTTATGGTCTAATTTAAGTTTCTTATATTGTTGTTTAAAACCATTTCCATTGTTTTGGGATAACTGTGTATGTAAAAAACATGCAGTTTTGGGGGAAAAGACCACAGAATATCGCAGCTAGAAGGGACCCCCACCTTCACTATGAAGATGATGAGTTCAAGGTCCCAGGCTGGCTTAGAGTCACAGATCTGTATTTCAGTCCCTGCCCTGCTGCTTACTAATGGTGAAATATCTCTTCAGCCAGAGATAGGATCAATTCCCTCCTCTCCAAAAGAGTACCTACCCTGGTGATGGATGAAGTGGGGATTAAATGAAGTTTTCTTCCTTAAGTGCCTAGAAAAGACCCTGTAAGAAGTAAGTGTTCAACAAATGGCAGTGCCCTTCCTTGGGCCATGTCATCCAGCTATTCAGGGTAGAGCTAAGGCCAGAACCTTGTTTTCTGATTCTCGTGTGTGTGTGTGTGTGTACACGCTGCAGAGCAGTGTAATGTCTGCTTCCATGAAGTAACATGGTTTATTACACTTTGTAATTCTATAGCAATCATTTAGATGATATTATTCAGTCAGAGCAACAACGTGGTAGAGTTAGACAGGAATGGTATCACTAGGTCCACTTTACACATCAGGAAAGGGAGACTGGGAGAAGGCAACTTCCTTCAGTCCCATGGCTAGTCAGGGGTACAACTAGACCACCAGGCAGTTTCATCAAAGAGATAAGGAAGAGTGAAATGTTATGCTGGAGGTCATAAGTGACATAAGTTACTGACAGTCCTGATTAGATAGTGAGAGAAAAAACGGACTTTGAGATGATTGAGCAAAAGACCAAGAGAAAACACTGACAAAGCAGTAAACAACCCACCATGAGGGACTAGGGGAACATGACAGTGGTGGTCACAGCTGACGACAGTGTAACTCTTTCCTGTCAGATAAGAACTGCTCACTCAGCAATTCTGAAATTCTCCAGCCCGTTCTTTCCCATTCACTCTGCCTGTGCAACATCCTAACTGCACATACACATCTCCTCAGGCAAGGAAATCCTCAAGTTCTTTATCACATTGCAAGTTTCACTTTTCTCTCTAGTCTCAAGGGGGTGGTATTCTAAACCCTAGAGTTTGGATAACTTTACATTTACTTACCTGAGATACATAAGCATACACAGGCACTCTAGTCTTCCTAGAATACATGGAGTTCAGACTTCACAGTGATATAGAAAAAAATCACCATGAGGCAATGCAAGGTGATCCCTGACTCTTCCATCCCCATATCTGCTGCACCCAAATGGCTCTTGCCCCTGGGCTTCATTCTGATGCTTTAAATTTACACCCTCAGATTCTGAGCTTTTAAAAAACCTACCACATTTCTCTTACAAACTGACCTATAATACTCTGTGAATATACCAAATATCATTGGATTGTACACTTTAAATAAGTGAATTATATAGTATGTGACTTCTCCTTCAATCAAGCTGCTAAGTTAATAAAGGGACCATAAAAGAATTGAAAGCACAGTCTTGAAGAGATAAGTGTACACCCATGTTTATAGCAACATTATTCACAATAGCGAAAAGGTGGAAGCAGCCCAGGTGTCCACAGACCAATGAAGAGATAAGCAGAATGTGATATCTATATCTATATCTCTATATCCTATAAATGTGATATATATATATATGATATGTATACACACACACTGGAATATTATGCAGCCTTTAAAAAGAAGGAAAATCTGACATGTGGTACAAAAGTATGAAACTTGAGGGTATTATGCTAAATGAATAAGCCAGTCACAGAAATACAAAACTGTATCATTCCACTTATATGAGATATGTAGAGAGGTCAAATTCAGAGAGAGAAACTAGAAAGATAGTCTCCAGGGGCTGGTAGAGGGGGAAGTGGAGAGTTGTTGTCTAATGGATATAAGGTGTTAGTTTTGCAAGATGGAAAGTGTTCTGGAGATTGGTTGCACAACAGTGTGAATGTAATGAACACTACTGAACACTTAAAAATGGTTAAGGTGGTACATTTTATATTATGTGTATTTTACAACAACTTTTTTTAGAAGGGAAGAGGGGGCCGTGGTTCATGTGTACCATTTCAGGGGAGCTGCAGCCTGGATGCCTGTGAAATTCCAAATAAACAGTGATAGAAGAGCTTTCAGAACCTAGTATAGTTTTAGAAAAAAGTAATGGTCATATTCTACCTCTTAATTATTTCAAAGTTCTCAGGGATAAGAATTATAAGACAGTTACTCCAGACTTTTCTGAGATTGATGAGAAAGCATTCATATATTTATTGATTCATTTATTCACAAAAATTGATGGTGTGACTGCTGTGCTTTAGGCATGATGCCGGATGCTGGGGAGACCCACATAGGTTCTATAGTCTGATGGGCTGAATCAGTTGATATGGAACATGACCTAGACTTGTAAAAATCCGGACTATCTAGACTTTTCAGTCATGTATTTCATAGAGTCTTCCATGAACACTGCAGTAACAGCCACCGCCACAACTGTCTCTTGATACTATCATGTACGTTCTCTTACTTGGTTTGGTTTAATTTGATTCTGACCTCAACCCTCTCCTCCCATCTCTTATAAGTTTCTTGAGAACAGGCCAGTCTTATTCATCTTGCATTCTCTACAAAAGGTCCCTGTAGCTAACAAAGTGCCGTACACACAGAACCTCAATAACAATTTTGTGAAATATGCTGAAATAACAACTAGCCCTATCTCTGTGACCCAAATAGTGACTGCTGGTTTCAGGGTCCTGAAACCATCCCAGCCACCAAAGCAGGTTGCAATACAATAAGAAAATGTCTGTCCCACAAATTAGAAAAGATGTTTTTAAATGTCATGTTGATCCATCCATGGTTCTTCCTTGCATTGTGTAGATGTAGCCCGTTTTTATGAAAGTTCTTTGTCTATAATGTTACTAGTACTACAGTGAGTATAACTCTATGAAACATGGGATTTATTTGCATGTACAAGTTTGTGGACTCAGACCTCATACTGTGCATGAATACATTTAACTCATGTAAAAATCATATCCAAATTGGAAGTATCTAGAGTGGGGCAGACAGTGGAGAATAAATGAGGCAGTTGTTGGAGGTTTTGAAAGTAATGATCCTGAATGATACCATGTTATTGCCTGTGAGAAGAGTCTGCATTCGGAGACCTCTAAATCAGAATTATATGTTCAGATCCACTTATTTAATATATAACTATACTAAATCCCTAGTCCTGTGTTGTTTCATTCATCTTAATCAGTTTCTGATGGAGGCATTACTAGCCCATTTTACAGATGGTGAAACTGAGGACTAAAGAGGTTGGGGGATTCCACAATGTTTCACAGCCTCCAAGTCCACATATCATGATATATCAAGTTTGAACATTTTACTGAGTTAAGAGACTTAAAAAACTGCAAGCAGTCTGTGTTGCTCAGGAGTTGCTATTTCTCTAAGGTCCATTAAGCCTTATCCTTGCTTTACTGAACTTTGAGTTTCAGCTGTACATCAGACCCTGGAAGTGGCCAAATGCTGATGCCATGGGAGCAGCAGCAGGCGGCACCACTCAGGGACAGGTGTACTTATGCTCCTCGGACATGCCTGGCCAGTCTGCTGTTCACGTGCAACGATGCTTAGCAGATCAGGGCCCTCTAGGTCTGCCGATGCAAGTCATTCTTCCCTGATTAATATAGTTTTAACGTCCAAGGTTATAAGCTGCTGGGAGTTGGAGAGGGAAAGAACTAATCTCTGCAGTCTGAGGTCACCAAAACGTAAGCAGCTCTGCTTTAGACCACTGACTTGCAGTGAGACAGGCACTCCCTCTACCTGTCCTGTGATTCTAGGCGAGTTACTTAACCTCTCTGAACCAGAGTTTCCTTATCCAGAAAGTGGGGCTAATAAACCTTTCCTCAGAGAGGTGCTGAGATTAGAGATCATATATAAAAAGAACCAGGTGCATCCTAGAACTCAAAAAAGAGCTATTATTATTGTTATTGTTGTCATTGTTGTAACAAGAATAATTAGTACTAGTAGCCTAAGGAAAATTATTTCTACCATACATTTCTCAGCAGGTAAAATGTTTCAGTTACGGTTCTGACCACCCCAGCCCTGGCCCCCAACAATGATCACTAACCCCAGTCTCCATTCTTACATCAGCATCCTCCTCTTCTTCCTCCTTTCTCCTTTGACAAAAATCAAATTTGATGAGATCTCACATGTCCCCAGATCAATCATCTTGGTCTGATGAATCAAGCACCAGGTGGAGATGGGGAAACCAAAAAGTGTGCCTTGGGGAGGCAGGTGGAGTCAAGAGAGCTGACGGGAACTTCAGCTGGTCTAACGCTCAGTTACCCTTAGGACAGGCCTTGGCCAAACTTCCCCAGACAAATGAGCCTCAGTTTTGTGCTCCAAACATTTCAATTTCCTTCAATAATCACATTCAATGTCTAACACTCTCCACTTTTAGAAGCTGTCTGAGCTTCAACTCTATTTAGACAACCCAGCTCCCTGCTTCTTTTTCCTTCATTTCACTGATATTTCACTCATTATAGTGTTACACTCTGTACCATAGAGCAGTTTGGTTTTTTAGGGTCTTTTCTCCTATTTTATGAGTTATTCCAAAGGAATGTGTTCCTGAGAATGTATACTTTCCTGTGATCGTGGTCATTCCATTATTCTTAGATTCCTCCACTACTTTTATTTGCCTCTTTGATTATTTGCCTCGGGAAGCATACACTATTTTTATTTGCCTTTTCTTGAATTAGATTTTGGTTTAATACTCAGAGGAAAAACCCTGTAGAATGAACTTGTACCTAGACAGTGCTGTAACTAGGGGAGCTGATGGCTTTCATCAGTCACTTTAAGTTTTATTCCAGTTTTTACCACCTTTAAAGACAAAAATGTACAGGTTGAGAGAGAATGAGAATAGAGTAAAAGATACTGTGTTCTGACATTAAGAACCTCAGGGAGCCCAGCTTGGTTTGGGGGAACTGGGAAGGATCTTTGAATGCCTCCTATATGCAGGTACTTTATAAATTCACTTAATGCTCTTGTGAAATTCAGATCCCACTTTACAGAGGAGGAAACTCAGGCTCAGAGAAATGAAATAAACTCGACCAAGGTAATGTGTGTAGTAAGTGCTGGAGCGAAGCTAACGTGCTTCCCAGTTTTCCTTGGTGGACTCCAGAGCCCAGTCATCCACTCACTGCGTTACTGATCCTAATCCTCTGTGTCTCCGTTTCCTCACCTGTAAAATGAAGAGTCTGGATTGAGAACTACAAGGTCTCCAGATGTCCCTTATAGCTTTAACATTCTGTGAGTACAGAGAGTGTGTGAGCATGATGAGAAGGATTGGCTGTTTATGAGCCAATCAGAGTTATTGGTTAAACACCTCTCTACCAGGCCAAGGTGGGAAGGGGAGGGTAAAAGTTAAAACAAAAAACAAAAAAAACCCTTGGGTGAGAAGTCTATAAAAACTGTGTGTTCCTGAAGATTCATCCTATTTGGCAGCTGCTGCCTCATCCACAGCTTCTGATAGATCTAAGAGGACTCTCCTCTCTCAAACTGTAAGTAAAATAACTTCCTTTGTCTCTCAGGACTGTACCAGGGAGTCAGGGGTTAAGGATAGCGCTAAGCCTGGCGAGGGGAAAGTTTGTTTGCTTTTGTTTTCAGGAAAAATGTGATGGTGGCTGAAAACGTGGTGATCTGCTGAAATGATTGTTTTTCTCCCTAGCTCCCCTGGCTCTTTGAGTGGTGGCAAATGCTCAGGACTGATGCCAGTTACCAGTGTTACCTGTAGGAGGGCTCTTCTGAGGCTTTGAATACTCCTGTTTGGTTGGGTTCTACTCAGTGTTTGAGATTCCTGTTCATTTCTACTCCCTCCATAACAACTGCTTATTCCGATGATTTATTTACATATCTATCGCCTTATGCCATTTTCTTCATTCTCTTCCCACACCTACTAGTACTAGCACTGAGGTTTCTTTGTCACAGAAATGAACTCTTGGCCTGTTTTGCCCTTCGTCTTCACCCACTGCTCAAAACGAGAAAATGGAACAGGCATCACAGAGTATAATCGTCCTTTGATTATGAATTGTCAAACCTTTCCCTTGTTTGGTACTTTCTATAACATTTCCTACTCTGAAGATCCTACAGCTTCAGATATTTGGAATCAAAAGCTGCTGATATATTTTGGTACATTTGTTTTACTATCTGAAGAATAGGTGAGGATATGTTGCCTTTTAAAATAAACTTCTCTTTACATAGTTACTTAGGGTTCCGTTAGCTAATATGGATCCAGCAGGGACTCTAGCGCTGCTGCCACCATCACTTTAGCCAAGGCTCATCTGCAGACAACCCAGGCCCAGACTAGACCTGAGGTGCTGGGGCAGGGAATGGAGTATAGTCGCTGTAAACCTAGGAGTTCCTTTGGCTTAGGTGCCAGTTTAGAGGAAAGAGCAACACTCAGGTCTCTTTCTGAGCTGCTTCATGTGTGTTCAAAGGCTCCAAGGATCAGGCTGTTCTAGAGCATCTCACTGTACTTAACACTGTGGCATCAGATATGTAACGAAGCTGTCGGCATCTTCCTGCATCTGTCTATAAAAAAGTGCTGCATGCAGTGCCTGACAATCATGGGCTTTCAGTGAATAAGCCCTTCACGTCTTCTTGAAAATCTGTCTGCCTTGTACATGGAGAAGCAAATGGATTTTCTACTCCCTTATATTTCTCCAGGAGTTAAATATTGGTATTTTACAAATTATTATATTTTCACAGAACCTCTTCAAAGAAGGCAGAAAGAATTATACTATAGGATTTCATCTGTTATTCTGCTAAAGAAGGATTGGGAAAAGAATTCCAAGTCATAAGCCAGTAGCATGTGATTTACAGTCCTGAAACATCACAACTTAGATGGGGCATCAGACGTATTCTTCCTGGGCCTCAATTTCTTTATCTCTAAAGTTAGCAGGGTTGATACAGATATCTCTGAGATCACTGTAGCTCTGTTTTTCTGTGGTTGCCCTCTATTCATATATGTTTGTACTCGCAACCTTCTCCCAGATTTGCATATATATCAATATTACCTCTTAATATGTTATGTATAGTAAATAATGTAATATATAAACTTACTCACTGAGAAATCAAACATTACAAAAAATTCATAAAGTGAACTGTGAGTCACCCCACCCTGTTTCATTCCCCAGGAGTAACCTCAGTGTGGTTATTATCTGCTTATATAGACCCGTGAACAGTATGTGTGTATTCCATTTTTTTAATTAAAAAAAGGGTGATATTATGTATTGCATACTTTTCTGAAACTTGCTTTATTTTTTTACTTAATCATATAATGTGAACAACTTCCTGTCACACTTTTTAAAAAGTTGACTTGAGACCTCAGTAAACAGAGGCTTAGGGGCACAGAAATCATTCTCTATCATTGCCCACTTCCAGCTGGCCTCCTCTCTTCCAGTGGTGAACAGTGGCCTGTGACCCTGTTTTATGATTAACAGGAAAGCAGCATTTGTGCTGATGTGGTACAGAACTTTAACCCCCCTGTAGAAGTTTAACTTCTCATAAACAGTATTTGTTCAGTTTGACCTTTTCTCTGTTTTTCTTTTCTGGTTGAGTCAGCACACTCAGACTGAAGAAAATAGCTTGGTAGTAAACAGAAATATGGAAGTCCCTTAGGCAATTACTTTTTTAAATTAAAAAAGAGAGATACTGATACCTGACATCTTCATAATGCATTATAAAGCATCTTCATGTTTATCATGCGATTTAACACATATATTCTGAGCAACTACAATGAGCAGGGTGCTCACAGGTTACATGTGATCCATTTGGCAGTGAGACAACCAGAGCAGATATTATAGCCATTTACTCCATAGTAAGCTAAGACTCAGAGAAGTTACCACTCTGCCCATGGTCCCAGTGAAGAGGAGGCAGAGCTGGCCCTTGAGCCCAGGTCTGTCTGATCTACTTCTATGTGAACGTGTCAGATATTTATGAGCTGGTAATGTGATGTGGGGATAATGATCCACAGCCCAAGGATTTTGGGTACTCTGGGGGTGTCATCAAGGACATTAGAGTCATCCAGAGGCCAATTCCTTTCACCAGTCTCACTCTTCACTTGAAAGAGGGAGTACTAGTACTGCCCTTTATCCCAACTTCGTGCCTTATTAGCTATTTGTCCTTGGACAAATAATTAAACTGTCTTATATTCTTTCCTTACCTATTATATGGCATAGGGTGGGGGAAGGGGGAAGTCTGACTACCTTTTGAGATTATTGTGAGGAATAAATTTTATAGTGCATGTAAAGCGATTAGCAGAGTGCTTGGCAATAAATGATCATTTGCTATTATTGGGCTATGTTTTCCTTTTGTTTCATTAGGAAACATCATTATTTTTTTTGGTAGTTGTCAATTCCTTTGTGCAAATATCTAAACTGAGAGAGAAAATGTGTACTTTGGCCTGAAGGTTACCAACCTCAGGTTGGCTTTTATCTGCCATGAAGATCTGGTAGTCAGGTCCAAAGCTAACAGTCCCTGACTACAATTTAGGAATTAATATATAAACAGAAGAAATACTGTCTTCAGTTGGCTGGGATGTGAAGGGCCTTGGAAAATCATCTTCTTTAGAAATCATTGCCCACTAACCTGTCCTGGTACCCCAATGACAGCATCGTGGTTCCATTCCTTGGGGTTAAGTATTGAAGTTTGAGTAGCCACAGTAAGAGCGCCATTAGTCATACTGTCTCAGGAATTAGTTCAGTAACCATTGACTTCTCATATCAAGGGACAGAATTCTGAGAGCCTGCCTTGAAGGGATACAGAAAATGTGAAGAAATCAATTTGCCATGAGAAGGAGAACTGGGTGGGGGACTCTGCCTCATCCTAGCTGGGACCTTGGACAAGTCAGTTAACTTCTTGGAGTCTTAGCTTGTTCATTAATTAATGAAGATAATACCTGTCCTGGTTACCTCATTGTCGAATGGATCGAAAGAAAACTGAGGTGTCCCTTGGCTTCCAGAAAGTAGAAAGCAGACACGGCATCTACCCTGTATATGAGTGTATGAGGGGAGAGGAGACTGGGGAAAGGAGGAGGCCACAGGGTTGGATAGGAAATTGCTCAAGGTAATCTTTACTACCATTTTTTTTTCTTTGATAATCCAACCTATGCAAAACCATTCTTTCTACATCCAAGATAAGAGTCCTGTGAGCTTGCATTTTCAAGACTAGCCCAAAGTGGCAGCCGAACAGGAGCGATGATCCCCTTCAGATGACCACTGCTAAGAGCTTGCTTGGGTAGGGGATCTTTGAGCCAGTCTCTCCTTGCTAAAGCAGTGAAGCTGCGAATTACTGGAGCAGGAATCAACGTATGACATCAGCATCCTTAGAGCTAATGGGAATCTCCAGCCCAAAGATGCTTAGGGAAAATCCTGTGCATCTGCCCCAAACGGTCTCATAGGTGGTTGAATATAAGAAAAAGGAGACACATCCCACCCTCTGTGTCTCAAAGTTGAAGGGAGGTTAAATTCAAGGGCAAATAGTGGTTTCTCCTCTCAAGCTTGCTGCCTAGAGAATACTCTGGGGGGACTACAGGCTAACAGAGCAAAGTGAGGAATGGCCGCAGAGGCTGAAAGCCTCACTGTCCTGGCCTCAAGCCATCCAACCCCTGATGGTACCAGGAATCCATAGAATAAAGAGATAGTCAATTACTGCCATGCCCTCTATTTGTCAGATTTAAGTGGATACTCATTAGCTGGTTTGGTCTCAGGATCAGTGATCCCAAAAGTTTTCTGAAAGGCATTCTTTTCAGGATCACCATGAAATTTGTCATCCCACCTTCATCCATTATGGCTAATCGCAACTACTTAGGCTTAAGGGGGAAAAACCCAAAACAGAATAGACCTCATTTGTTTAGCCAGTTGTGGAAATGGGCCAGAAATGTCAGAGGGGCCTATGGAGCTTTTCTGCACACCTACTGTCTTGGTCATGAGTCCATTTGAGCGACCCACAGTTCTGTTCACAACTAACTCTCCTGCACTCTTTTCCAGACCTGTCACCATGGCCTACCAATTTCCAGCCCTCACTTCAGAACAGAAGAAGGAGCTCTCAGAAATTGCCCAGCGCATTGTTGCCAGTGGGAAGGGGATCCTGGCTGCAGATGAGTCTGTAGGTGAGTGCAAGAAACATCACACAACAACCATACTCTTGATTCTACACTTAGCAAAGGCAACTCGATAATCATATTCTCTTTCCTCTCAGAGGAAGTAAAGGTTTATATACACAGGAGTGGGAGCAGAAGACTCAGTAAGCATAGACCTTTTGCGTCTTGTCATTCCAGAAGGCAGATTTCTGAAGACCAAGCAAACAGTCTCAAGCCCTCCATTTTAAGACCCCCTTGCCAGGGATCATTTGAATCCAAGCTGTAACAAGGCCAGGAGCTCAGTAAGCAGGATGAGACCTCTGCCGCTAATGAGAAGTCAGTGTAAAGTCAGCCAGGGAAGGGCAGTGAGAGCAGGGAAACGTCCACATCAGGAACAGGGCAGCGCTTGTGACTGAGAGCAGCTCAGGATGGCACACGGGAGAGCTGTGGTGGCCTGCATGGCCCACCATAAAATTATAGAAGCCAGAGAGGCCAAGAGCCTGCCCTACCCCTCCTTCCACTGTCTGTGTATCCAGTCAGATCCGGGCTGGACCAGAGAGGCCTGAGGGCCGTGCAGCCCCACTTGGACCCTATGGTAGCTTCCACCCTGACCCTGACATGACCAGCCCATGCACTTCCTCATCAGCATCCTGACAGCAACAACAGTCTTTCCCTGGGGAGACAAAAAAACGAGGCAGGAGCTTTGATGATCTGAATAAAAAAGAGAGTGTTGCTGTCCATCCTGGTGAGGGTCGCTAGCTGGCATGGAGGAGGGCGGCAGGGAAGCCCTGGCTTGCTCCTATGCTGCCTTTACTCGCCCACACAGGCACCATGGGGAGCCGCCTGCAGAGGATCAAGGTGGAGAACACTGAAGAGAACCGCCGGCAGTTCCGCGAAATGCTCTTCACCGTGGACGATTCCATCAGCCAGAGCATCGGGGGCGTGATCCTTTTCCATGAGACCCTCTACCAGAAGGACAGCCAGGGAAAGCTGTTCAGAGACATCCTCAAGGAAAAAGGGATCGTGGTGGGAATCAAGGTGAATACATCTCGCTCCCACCTTACCACAGGCCCACTCCCAACACAGTGGCTGGGTCAGGGCCACTCTCATCATCTAATTGCTCTTCTCCTTTCCATCATCACCTTCCCACTGAGAACCAGATCCTCTTCTAGACCTTTCCAGTACCCTCTTCCTTCAACCATTTTTCTACAAGGTACTTAATCTCTTTGTGTCTCAATTTTTTTCATTTCTAAAATGGGAATAATAGTACCTTCCTCATCAGGTTCTTATAAGGATGAAATGAGTTTGTAAAACAGTTCCTGTCACACCCTTATTATTTAGTTCATGATAGCTGTTACTGTTAAAACACTTACTGTTCTATTGTAACTGGGTCTTCCAAAACGACGTGAACTCGAGTGATCGTTAGTATTTGTCAAGTGCTTACAACTCCAAGCACTCATTTACTCCTCCTCACAACCTCTGGAAGTAAACTCAGTTATTATCCCTATTTTAGAGATGAGGTTAGAAAACAGAATTACAAGTAGTATAATTTGCCCACAGCAAGGCAAAATTTTTGGAGCCAGTTCAGGCCCAGACTGTCTACCTCTTGGGCTCATGACCTTAGCCTCTGTTATGCTGAGGGTAGAGGCTGCATCCTTATTCTTCTTATCTCCTGTAATAGCATAGGGCTTGGCATGTACAGTGCTCAATAAATGTCTCTTGAATAAATGAATGAATAATTTAAAGGAAGTGGCTCTTATATGGCACCTCTGCATCTCAGGTACTATGAGATTACTTCTTACTTTCCAAGCTCCAGCCCTGTGCTTTCTACACTTTCCCTCCTCTTAGGGTTGACAGTCTTACATTGGTTCTTTCCAGGTAACTTCCCTTCTGCTGTGGACTGAGTTGTGTCCCCTCAATGCCTAATATACAATACCTTCCTAATTCAACTCCTTGGTTTGTGAAAGATGAGAACTAATATGTAGTACCAGGGGCTCTGCTTGTGTTTTACTGGGATACCTGACACCTGCTAATTACTTGTTAATTATTTATATTCACAGTTAGACCAAGGAGGTGCTCCCCTTGCAGGAACAAACAAGGAAACTACCATTCAAGGTAAGGACATTGCCCACTGATATGAATCATGCCAGTATATGCCAGAAATGAAGGAAGCAAAGAAGTGATTGAGGGAAAACAAAATATGAATTATCACACTGGTTTTAGAGCCACACACCTGTGCTTCAGCCCCAGCTCCTGTATTTAGTAACTGTGTGCCCTCAGGCTAGTCACTTAAATGTTCTGAGTTTCAGTTAAAATGGGATAACAATATCTACTTTGCAGAATAATTGTGGGGATTAAATTAGACAATGCACATAGAGTGCTTATCACAGTGTCTTGCACAGAGAAGATATTTTATACTTGGGAATATTATTTTAGAAAAATCTAGCAGCAGTAGAGAGGAAAGAGTCCAAGCTGTGGGACCAGATATGCTTGGGTTTGAATGCTGCTTCCCTCACTTACTGCTTAGATAATTTTGCAAGGTACATCACTGCCCAAGTAGACAAGTATAAACCATAGCATTGGATCAGCTAAGCAGAATTTGAATCCCAGCTCTGTCAAACTTGGTGAAGTTACTTTACTTCTCAGAGCCTCAGTTTCCAAATCTGTAAAATGAATATACAACTATGAAGGTTGTGTAATATGACTATTAGGTCATAAACAATATAACAACTATTAGGTTTGTTATGATTATTAAATGAGATAAGGTGTGCAAAATGCCTAGAATCATGTCTTGGAGCAAAGTAAGTGCTAAATAAATATTAGTTCCCTTTATTCTTCTTATCCAATATGTATTATATATCAAAACCATATTTATTAACCCAGGTCTTTTGGCTCAGTACTGGGATGTTTATTTCTTTGCTGGATGTAATGTTTCTTTGCCTGGATGTCTTGGGTCCTCAAGCTGTATGACTGAAAGCTAAGCCAAGGGTGAACTTCACTTTATCAGCAGCCCCAGGGGTCAGGGGTGCAAAGAAGCCTTTCTCTCTCGTGACTTGCAGGGCTTGATGGCCTTTCTGAACGCTGTGCTCAGTATAAGAAAGATGGTGCTAACTTTGGGAAGTGGCGTGCTGTGCTGAAGATTGGCAACCAGTGTCCGTCCCACCTTGCTATCCAGGAAAATGCCAACACCCTGGCCCGCTATGCCAGCATCTGTCAGCAGGTGCTTTTCCTTCCCCTTGGGCTAAAATACAGGAAGTGAAAGCTTTCTTCAAAGCCTGTCTTTCTAATTTTACTGTAACCACACACGATCCCCCTCCTTTTCTCTCACCAGTATATCCTGATGGCATTTTTCACTGCTTGTACTAGGTGTAGTAGGGTAAGATTTGGTTCCACAAGTCAACTATGAGTCCAAAAGGCAAATGCCATCAAGTGTAGCCCTCTACCAGAGCACTGTAAGCTGAGTCTTAAAAGCATAGGCTCTTGAGGGCAGGGCATCTGCTTGTCTATGCTCCACCGTGTCCAAGGACATGGTCCTCTTAAGTGCCCAGCTCAAGGGTGACAGCTTTGATCTGGTCCCAATTCAGATAATTTCTTGGAGGATGGTAGCTTGATGCTAAAGTTTCCAACATATGTTGAAGTGTCTCTGGGATCCAGGTTAAGTCTGATTTGCTTGTGCAGGTGCTATGCTGAGGTTACCTGAGTTCTGGGTACCTGGAGCTTCCCAGTCAGAACTGTAAACTCTGCTTGAATTCCTTAGTTAACTCATACCAGAGGCATCTTTATTAGTGATTTAAGCTTGACGGCCCCAAAAGGGTGACAGCTAGGTTCTGATTTAGCTAGATTAGTCTCTAGAATAAGATATAGAAATTAAGAAAATAAATTGAATTTATTTTACCCCATTTCCAGGAAAACTTTTTTCCCTCACTGTTCTTTTTTGGCTAAGCCACAAATGCTTACTAGACATCCCATTAAATTTCATTGCCTTTAAGTCACCTATATGGTATATCTCCATAAGAGCTTCAACCTTGTACCAATTACAACTGTTAAATATCTTCTTAAAGAAAGGATCCTAGTGAACAGAGCTTCATTCTGTCCACTCCTTTTTCCTTTTTAGAATGGGCTAGTACCCATTGTTGAACCAGAGGTAATTGCTGATGGAGACCATGACATGGAACACTGCCAGTATGTTACTGAGAAGGTAAGTCTTAAATATAAAGGTCCCAATGCCAGTTGAAAAATCTGTTTTAAACAACAGTTTTTACTTAACATATATCAGCTATTATATATGAGGTATTCTACAGTTAGAATCACTGTGTAGCATTCAGAAGGTAAAGAGGTATTATCAAACCTTGTACTTTTTTGGGCACATGGTACACTCCTTATGAAAAAGCACAGGATCTGCATTACCAAGATTAGGGTTTGAGCATCCATGTTCCCAGCTGTGGGACCTGGTGCAAGTCATATTGTCTTTTTGGACCTCACTTCCATTATGTTTAAACTAAGAAACTTTAAAATAAGCTGAGGCTCCCATGAGACAATATAATTAGAAAGTAATTTTTTCACATGTGACTTTCTAAATTAGCCACAATATATCTGTAAGAAAGTAAGAGAGTCCTCAGTTTCTCTACTTGCATAATGAGGTGGACTGAAATGAGATCTGAAAGCACTTGTGTCTCTAAAATGTTTATTTTTATGATCACTCAGCTTCTATGGGGATGGAGAATGGAGGCCAGTTTACATGTCCCCAACTAACTAAATTAAGTCAGGTTTGACTGACCAAAGGGAGTAATGGGAGGGAAGGAGTGAAGGGCCTCTAGGAAGCAGAGCCATGCTGGTAGTCCATGCGGTGAGCAGTTAGGGGAGGGGCAGCAGGGACAGGCCAACTTGGCTGTGCTCAGTGGCTATGGTTTGCAGGCATTACCCTGACTTAGCCTAGGGGCTAGTTGGGAAGCTTTGGCCAAGTAACATATGGGAATTCCTTCACCCTGCGTCCCTGCAGTGTAGAAGTGTCAAGGTCAGGTAACTCTGCGGCTGGCTCTAGGTTTCACCTATTTGGGCCTCTTGTCCTTCAGGTCCTGGCTGCTGTCTACAAGGCCCTGAATGACCATCATGTTTACTTGGAGGGCACCCTGTTGAAGCCCAACATGGTGACTGCTGGACATGCCTCCACCAAGAAGTATACTCCAGAGCAGGTGGCAATGGCCACTGTCACAGCTCTCTACCGTACTGTTCCTGCAGCTGTTCCTGGTAAGGTTTTCTTTCTTCTCTAACTTGAGGTATTAGTCCTTATTCTTTGAAGGAGTGCCATAAGCATTTGCATTTGTCCAGCAGTAGTCTGCTTCCAGCCATGAAACAGACCTCTGATATCTCACATGCAGCCAGCACTTCCCTCTCGAACTCCGTGATACCACCTATGCTGAGTCTGTCCAAATGCACACAATCCATTGATTTCCTCAACATTTCACTGCCCTCTTATTTACTAAAGCCCTTCTCTCCTTAGTCCAACTAGCTTCAGCAAAGGCAAACTAATTTCTCCAACCTAGTCCCATGCAAATCAATTGGAGGAAAGATTGAGACATTACATTTCTTTCAGGCTCCTTGCTTGCTTTTTCAAGCAGGGTACATACTGGGACTGGCTTCTCTCCTTCCAGGCATCTGCTTTTTGTCTGGTGGCATGAGTGAAGAGGATGCTACTCTCAACCTCAATGCTATCAACCTTTGCCCTCTACAAAAGCCCTGGAAACTAAGTTTCTCTTATGGACGGGCCCTGCAGGCCAGTGCACTGGCTGCCTGGGGTGGCAAGGCTGCAAACAAGAAGGCAACCCAGGAGGCTTTTATGAAGCGGGCCCTGGTAAGATGCTACTACCTCTTATCTACTTGATCAAGTGGAGACTTGGGGCCTGCTTGCATTGCTTTCTTCAGGCCACGAAGGTATCTCCAGAGAGTTGTCTACCACGCATTTTCAAATGTGGCATTAGAGCTGAGTAGGACGGTTAAGTCTGCAGAGAGTTTTGAATTATCTGCACTGGTAGTATGGTTGATGATGGTAGATTGAAGGACGGTTTCCACAGAGGCACTTTAGAGGGAAGATGAGAGGGCCAAGGAATGAACCTGGGGCACGTTTCATTTTGGGAAGATGAAGAGGAGAAGCCACCAAGACAAGCAGCAATAATATATTAAGATGAACCAAGGATTCTGGGAACAAACAGAATGAAGTTTCAAGGGGTCAATAACAATACGCTACAAAGAGGTTAAAAATTAAGGCAGAGAAAAGACTGATACTGTTATTGAGGGGCATATCAGTGACCCTCAACAAAACAGGTTCAATAAAGGAAAGGTGCCCATTCATGACGCTTGTCAGGAAAAGACACAGAAAGGTTACCAGGAACAATGAGGACAAAAAAGGGGCTTATTTAGCTACTAACATTGCTTTCTGAATACCTACTAGGAGCCAAGCACGGGGGTGAACAAAGCAGACACAGCCACTGCCTTCAGGGAGCTTAGAGTTGAGCCAGATAGGAGACATTGTCATGTTTAACTGTAAAGCAGAAGGAGCCAGAGGGGAGATTAAAGATTAGAAGAGGACAAGGACTTAGAGGAAACAGTACTGCATGAGACTAAATATTAAATATGGGTGGCGGAGTAGGTCTTAGAAAGAAGGGAGAGAGAGGAAAGAAGAAACAGAATGGGTTTGGAATCAGGTCTGTAGAGGTGGAGAGATGCAATGGTTGATCACTGATTACAGGTGAGGGCATCTGTTGAGAATGATAAGGGTATGGAGATTTCAGTCTTTACAGTGGGGAACTTGGAATAGCTGTTGAAGTAGTTGCTAGGAGATCGACCAGAGGTTATGGCCAAGCATCAAGCAAGATGCAGCTGAAATGATAGTTTGTGGTACATTAACTTAGATCCTGAATGTCCCTAATAGCTCTCTTATGCATGTAGCAAGATTCAGATCAACCTAAATGGGAAAGAGCAGGGTTGAAGAATCCAAGTTTTACAGGGAGATGAAACAGTACCAAAATTTGAGTGACAGCCTTATTCAGCTTGCTGATGACAGAGGAGACTGGGCAAGGAATCAGGTGTAGCCAGAAGTTTGATGATGAGGCACTAAAGGAAAGGAAGGGTACAGAGAAGCTAAAAAAATCATCTCAGGGGCACAAGAGAGGTGTGAGATTTTACAGTAGTGCTTTATCTTATGATGGATATGGCTGTGCTGGTGTGTGGCTGATGAGGGGGAAGCTAATATAGCTAATAGGATGGAGGGATTATGAAAGTAAGGCTCAAAAGGGTCATCCACACAGAAGAAGGGATGCTGAGTTTGTCATCTAGAGCTGCAGTTCTCAAACTTGAGCATGCATCCGAATCACCTGAAGGGTATGTTAAAACGCAGGTGGCTGGACCCAGCGACAGAGTTTCTGATTCAGAAGCTCTGGGGTCAAGGTAGAGAATTTCCATTTCTAACAAGTGCTTAAGTCCATGAAACCTAACTTTGAAAATCACTGTAGATGTAGAAATAAGTCCTGGAGAGATCGGACAATAGCAACAGTGACTTGAAGACAGGGTACTGCTAAGTGGCATTTGAGGATTATTACAGGTTTCATAATTCTTAACTCACCTTCAGTTGGAATTCACACAGGGTATCAAATGATATTATGATAACAACTACATAAAAATTATATATTCTTACGGACAAATATAGGTAGAAAATGGAAAATGTATTAAAAAAATTTTTTTTTCTTATAGTAAAGCTTTAGCTGCATCTGCTTGATGCTTGACCTTATGTCTGGTCAGTTTTCTAGCAGAATATTTCAACTATTCCAAGGTTCCCAAATTGGGACTGAAATTTCTATTTCCTTAGCACTATATGAGTGAGAAGTTTCTTAACTTGAATTTCTAGTACTGTTGTTGCAATATTGTTAGTACTAAAAAGAAACCTTCTCAGTAACACAAACTTCAGGCTTGCCTGAGAAATGCTCAGAAAACTGGGATAAAAAAAGGAAGTAACATTATAGAAGGAAAGGAATGGTATCAGCAGCAATATTTAGCAAAATCACTGTACAGAGAAAACTCACATGAAGGTGAAGCTGATTTCAAATGAGAAGCAAAGAGGGTCAAGCAGAGGGTTGCTCTAACTCGGTCTCCTCTATCACACTTGTTTTTTAGGCTAACTGCCAGGCAGCCAAAGGACAGTATGTTCACACGGGCTCTTCTGGTGCTGCTTCTACCCAGTCGCTCTTCACAGCCTGCTATACCTACTAGAATCTGAGGCCGACCAGCCAGGCTCTGGCGCTTCTAGGTGTCTTGGTAGGAGGGCAGAAGGGAAACAACAACCTTTCGACTGACCCTGGAAATTAGACAAAATTAGGTTGGAACTACTGGAAACACAATGTATGTTAAGTTCTTAGACACAAGGAAAAAAATCAGTTATTGAAACCTAAGTCTGAATATCAAGGATCTGATGAAATTTCACACAGTGATTTCCTTACAACACTTCCAGCTCCCCATGGCCCACAGTATCCATCAAAGAAAAGAATAAACTTTAAAACAGTATCAACTCTCCATCCAAATAACCAAATGAGACATCTCATAAGCTGAGTGCAGAGAATTGTGTCTTATTAAACAGTCCTAGCAGTGGTAGGTTATGAAGGAGACAGCTACAACCAAAAAAGAAATAAAATGTTTTACAAACCTTCAGTTTGTATCAGGTTTTACTTTCTGCTCTTGCTTTCAAAGGGCTCAATAAATTTCATTACCTTTGACTCCACAGACGCGACTGATATTAGTGGTCAGGATCCTCGACCTTGGCTACTCATTGGAATAACCAAAATTTAAAAACCCAGATACTCAGGCCACACTCCAGCCAAGTTTGAGAACTACCAAGCTAGATTTCAAGTTTGAGGGTATTTAGAAATGAAAGCTATTCATAATGTGAAGCAAGCTACAATGTCAAATGATTTCAAGCAACATATAGAGTGTAATAAAAGAATCACTGTGACTTTGATGCTTGGAGCATTCCTCTTCAAGTGGCCCAGGTTGGTGACATAGCACTGCATCTTCCTCTGCACATCCAAGCACACTACCTAGTTTCGCAGTAAGAAATATTCACATAATTATACCTTATTGACTTCCAGTTTTCAGAATTAGCCTATAGAAAAAGCATTAAAGACCACCATAGTTACAAGAGAGAATTTAAACCTTATAACTTTGGACAATATAAAAGTAATGATTTTGGTGGAAAAAAAATAATTAAATGACAGGAGGTGGGAAATTCAGGGGGAGGAGAAGTGAAGGAAAGCAAAGGGAACACTAATTTACTTAGTGGGGAGTCAGGATACTACTTGAAATTCATGGATTAAGAAATAGTGCTTTGAAAAAAACCCCAGTGCTTTAAAGTCTATTAAAGTAACAAGGGAAATGGATAAAAATCATTAAAATATTCATACCTATAATTAAAATATAGGAGAAGGTAGTAAATTCTTTGTCTTGAGTACAAAGATAAATGGTATTATTTAGAGTAAATAAATTAGGAGATAGAGGCATAAGCATATGATTTAGAATAATAAAGCAGAATTCGTTCAAAAGGACTTCTGAAGAAAAAGACCTGGAAATGGGGCACAGGGAAGATTTTTACATACATGCTTTTACAATGTTTTTTTTTTTTTTTTTTTTTTTTGCGGTACACGGGCCTCTCACTGTTGTGGCCTCTCCCTTTGTGGAGCACAGGCTCCGGACGCGCAGGCTCAGCAGCCATGGCTCACGGGCCCAGCCGCTCCACAGCATGTGGGATCTTCCCGGACCGGGGCACAAACCTGCGTCCCCTGCATCGGCAGGCGGACTCTCAACCACTGCGCCACCAGGGAAGCCCCCTTTTACAATGTTTGAGTGTTTATTTCCATGTATCTGTATTACTTTTCTAAAAACAACTACTATATATTCATATAAGCAATTCAGACCTACCTTAGAGGTCATTTAACCCAAGGCTTTCATTTTACAGATGATAAAACCAAGCCTAGAAAAATTAAATTAATTGCTGATGGTCATATATTTAGGGGTTTAGGATAGAGTTGAGAGATTAGAATTCCGGTCTCTTTCTCCTGTAATGGACACATGGCCAAGGGGGAAGGTAAGGGCAGGGCAACAGGCAGTGTTCAATACCTCTGTTACCAGTGCTATAGGTCTTTTACATTTCTTTTTGTATTCATCCACTCAGTCAGCAAGTAGTTGATGTGCTAAGCTGTCCTAAATGCTGTAACACCTGGTGTGACAAAGCTTTTCTGCCAGAAAATTTTTATGTAGAGCTTATTCAGCATCACTGACCCTAAGTTGTAAAGAAACCTCTCAGATTCTCATTTATGGGTTGGGTATGAATTTATAATCAAGGCTGAGCTATTTATGTCTTTTGGTCAAGGCTGAATTACATTTCACTCAGCGTGCGGATTTATATAATGCATTTTCCCTGGCTATCATCTGATATATTTTCCTGACTAAAGCACTACAGTTGTCTTTGAAACCTCAACCCCAGTAATTTCCTTCACTCATGGTAATATGAAGACAAGTGTTACAGACTGCACTTCCTATTAACTGTGTGATCACTGAGTGAATATATTAGTTGTGTCCTAGCCTTTGGTACACTGTCAGATTTATTCTAGTAGTTATTGAACACCTACTAAAAATAAAACCTGGTAGTAGGCACTGAAAGTAATTAAAAGGAGTTTCAGCTTTAGGGTAGCCATGGTATTTGCATACCAGACAATTAAGTTTGAGTAGCTAAGCCAGAAACACACATGCCATTGACTGGGGGTTGGGAAGTGTAGAGGAGAGTCTGTCAGTGTGGCTGGCTGCAGAAAGGGAGGAGGTGACATTTAGGTTGGACATCACAGGGTGACAAAAGGGAAGGATCTCTTAGAAAAGGAACTGCCTTTGTGTGAGAAAACATTTCGGTAATTCACTGGGAGAAGATGATACCTTGAAGGCATAAGGAGCAAAAGCCGAGGCCAAGAAAAAATTACTAAATGCTGGGAGAAATAAAAAAGGAATTTGGTTTTGCTCTGAAAAGGAAGAGGGAGAGAAGGGAGGGAAGGGGCAGGAAAATGAGTGAGGAGAAAGGAAGAAATGAGAAAGGAGGGGAAAGAGAAGGCAGGGAGAAGCTAGGGCAATGTGGAATTGTGGGGAAGTGACTAAAAGACTTTTGAGAACGGGAGAAATATCAACCGTCTAAACATACTTGTCTTCTTGAGAGGGAGAGCTGAGCTTCACATATGAGTGAGTCCACATCGTCCTTTACAAAAACAAGATGCTGAGATGACTCATAATGATTCATAATGTGAATTGATTTAGCAGAAGCAGAAGCCAACTGTGACGATGAGAATATAAGCCTCTAAAACTTGCAGAAATCTTGGAGCAGGCTTTAGGCAAATCAGGAATGGGACTTCGAGACTATCTGGTCTAGCTGTCCTGGGGTAAAAGACTCTAGCTGACATCTACATTTCACTCACAGCAGCAATGGAGGAAACTGGCATTCAGTGTGCTAGGGCAGTTGTTCAAGGTCACATAAACAGTAGGTGAGACTTAGGCTAGTGTGATTTGCAAAGTGCTCTGGGGAGGCAGTACTCTTGGAGGTGAAAAGCACACGTTTTGGAGTCAGACAGTCTAGGTTCAAACGCTGGCTTTGCTGCTTCCTAGCCATGTGACCTTGGACACCTTATACAACCTTTCTGTGGTTCAGTTTCTTCAACTCCAAAATAATAGTATCGCAAGTTATTGAGAGATTAAATGAATCAGTACATCTCAGTTACATGTTCAAAATCCCTTGTCCACAATTCTGAAATCCAAAAAGCTGTAAAAACCAAAAATTTTCTCAAAAGTTTGCAGCAAATTATTTGGTGTCAAACCCTGACTCGAGGCTGTCATCTTGATTCCACTTGATGGGAAGCAGAGGTGTGTCTGATCTTAGATGCTGACTCAGATACTATAGAGGGAGTTATACAATATATAGCATAAACATATATTTGCTCTCTAAAATATGAAAGATACAGATTTCCAAAACACATATACCCTCAAAGCTCTTGGATAAAGAGTTGTGAACCACCTGCTGTATAAAAAAATTAAATTAAATTAAAAAAATTGTGAACCTGTCCTTAGAACAATATCTGCCATGCTTCTAGAGTAACAGATGAACTATCCATGCTCAGTAGAGCCCTGAGGGCTCATGTAATGCTACCAATTCTCTAAGCCTATTTTCTAGAGAGGATGAATTGAGACAGGAGTAATGGCAAAGCTCGACAGTCAGTTACAGCTCTTATTTCATTACTCATATATGGTTTTCTAGCTGTAACATACTCTGTCCTAAGGCTCCTGAAATAGTCTAACACTCAGTACTGGGTGTCAGTATATGTAGACATATATAAAATCAGTCGGCAAGTATTCATTTTGCACTACTGTATGCTTGGTGCTGTAAAGATACTACATGGTCCTTGTATGCTTACCACTGTGATGAGCAAGGCAAGGATACAGTTAAGAAACAAAATCGTATACAACAATGTGCTAAATTACAGTGGCATAGGCAAGGTGCTGAAATCAAAGGAGGTGGGATGAATTGCAGACAGTTTATTGCTAGTTATATGATCTTGGGATCTTGAGTCTCAGTTTTCCCATCTATAAAATAGGGTTGCTGTGAGGTTAGCAATATTTTATGCAAAGTGCCAGATATATAAGTCATGAATAAATATTTTATTTTTCTCTGTCAGTTGGCTCTTGAAGAATGGCACAGGCATTTGAGTGGAAGTGAAGATGAAAACTGTGTCCTGACTAGAGTTCAGATTGTGTATTTTGGGGAAATTAGGTTAAAATGGTGAGGCCAAGTGGAGTGGTAGAGTGGGAGGGTAGATAGGACAGGGATTTTATGAAAAGTTTTGCCTTGAAGTAATGAGAAATAGGGAACTGTGAATAATTTTGAGCAGGGAATAACATAATAGAAGGATATTGCTGAAAATTAGTTTTTAGAATGTAGAAGATTGGGAGGAAACTGGAAGCCAGCTAAGTGTGCGTAATAGCAATTCAACATAGGGCCTAGCCTCTTGGTGGTGGAAGCCAGTGAGTGGATGTGACATCTTTAGATTGGGGAAAACAACACCCCCAAACCCTCCTTACGTAGCATAGCTATTTAGCATCCCAATAAGTCTCTGTTATACTGGAACTTGAGAGGCAAGCACTGAGACAAATGAAAATTCAAAATTCTTTTACATCTGATTCTCAAAAAGAGGCTTACATACATGCATAGACTCAGCCCTTTGAGTATGCTGGCACAGTGAAATATAGAGCATCTTCTAACCTAGCACTAATTCTTCCAGCAGTTCACAACAACCAGGGTTAAGCTGTAGCCCGAGGTCTCAGGTGTCAGAGAATTCTACCCTTCTCTCTTATGATATCCAAGGTCAAGGCATCTTTATGCAGAAACTTCCAACTTTTCCTTGTCCTGCCCTGGTTTTACCCTGGGGGAATTTACAGGCCAAAGAAGTCAGAGTGCAGTTCTTGGATCCAGGGACACAATGACTGTCATGTGATATAGAGGTTTATCTTAGTCATTGGACTGACATCAGAAGTATGTTCTTGAGAACATGGCTCCTGGACTGGAAATAGCACAGGCAAAGATATGAACTATGTTTTGTTTGTGCAAAATGTATCTAAACTATGTGTCTTGGAAAGCTGGGTGATTTTTTTACACCCAGTCTTTATGTTATGGAATACATATGACTTGCTATTCACTCCCCAGTGAAGAGAATAAAGGACTGCTGGATGCAACTATGTAACTAATAATACCTATACTATTAACATAGTACCTGGCAGATATTTTAAAAAATACAAGTCAATTGGACTTGTACCATTTGTGCAGTAAAGTAAATGTATCTGGCCTTTTTCTATTTGTCCGTGCGTCAAGGTTATAGAGATGGCCTTAATTAAAAAGAAACCCGCAGACTTCCCTGGTGGCACAGTGGTTAACAATCCGTCTGCCAGTGCAGGGGACACAGTTTCAATCCCTGGTCCGGGAAGATCCCACATGCCGCGGAGCAACTCAGCCTGTGAACCACAACTACTGAAGCCCATGTGCCTAGAGCCCGTGCTCCACAACAAGAGAAGCCACTGCAGTGAGAAGCCCGTGCACCACAACCAAGAGTAGCCCCCGCTCGCTGCAACTAGAGAAAGCCCACGTGCAGCAACAGACCCAGCGCAGCCAAAAAAAAAAACAAAAACAGAAAAGAACCAATCAACTCATCCCTACCATACCCAAGGCCACAAAACATTTTTGAAGGAGATGGAGAAGGAAGGATAACCAATACAAGTTAGGAACAATAACTTCAAAAAATGATTGGAATATCTGAACTAGGTTTTTTTTTTTTAAGTTGAAATGTACTCTGCAAGAAAATATGCTCAACTGGGTGTGCTGTTTATGCCCCTAGATTTGCCGATGACATCCTCCTTTAGGAAGATGAAAGTGAAAGGCCTCACTCATCAAAATTACAGAGAAATGGAGTATTACAGTAATTTCTTTTTTTTTTTTTTGCCACCAAAGACTCCTTTCACTTGTTCATTTTATTTATTTATTTACTTTGGCTGTGCTGCGTGGCTTGCAGGATCTTAGTTCCCCAACCAGGGATTGAACCCAGTCCCACAGCAGTAAAAGCACCAAGTCCTAACCACTGGACCACCAGGGAATTCCCTCACCTGCTCATTTTATTTATTTATTTTTCTTTTATTGGAGTATAATTGCTTTACAATGTTGTGTTAGTTTCTGCCATACAATGAAGTGAATCAGCTATATGTATACCTATATCCCCTCCCTCTTGGACCTCCTTCCCACCCCCCACTCCACATCCCACCCATCTAGGTCGTCACAGAGCATCAAGCTGAGCTTCCTGTGCTTTATAGTGTGTTTCCACTAGCTATTTATTTTACGCATGGTAGTGCAGATAGGTCAGTCCTAATCTCCCATTTCATCCCACCCTCCCTTTCCCCCCGTGTCCACATGTCCGTTCTCTACGTCTACATCTCTATTCCTGCCCTGCAAATAGGTTCATCTGTACAATTTTTCTAGATTCCACATAAATGTGTTAATATATGATGTTTGTTTTTCTCTTTCTGGCTTACTTCACTCTGTATGACAGACTCTAGGCCCATCCATATCTCTACAAATGACCCAATTTCATTCCTTCTTATGGTTGAGTAACATTACATTGTATGTATGTACATCTTCTTTAGCCATTCATCTGTTGTTGGACATTTAGGTGGTTTCCATGACCTGGCTATTATAAATAGTGCTGCAATGAACATTGGGATACATGTGTCCTTTTGAATTATGGTTTTCTCAGGGTATATGCCCAGTAGTGGGATGGCTGGGTCGTATGGTAGTTCTATTTTAAGTCTTTTAAGGAACCTCCATACTGTTCTCCACAGTGGCTGTTTCAGTTTACATTCCCACCAGCAGTGCAAGAGGGTTCCCTTTTCTCCACACCCTCTCCACCTGCTCATTTTAAACTGTTACCTACTGTGATGGCTAATTTTATGTTTCAACTCCACTAGACTAAGGGATGTCGGTGAAACATTGTTTTGGGGTGTGTCTGTTGAGGGTGTTTCTGAAAGAGATTTGTATTTAAGTCCTTAGACTGAGTAAAGAAGATTGCCCTCAACCATGCTGATGTGCATTATCCAATTTGTTGAGGTCTGAATCAAAAATGAATGAGGTCAAATTTGTTCTCTGCCCAAGTGGGGCATGCATCTTCTGTCCTTGGACATCAACGCTCCTGGTTCTTAAGCTCCTTTGGACTCAGATTGAATTACATCATTGGCTTTCAGTTTTCCAGCTTATGAACAGCATACCATGGGACTTCTTGTACTGCATAATCACATGAGCCAATTCTTACTATCTATCTATCTATCCATCCATCCATCCTATTGGTTTATTGGTTCTGTTTCTCCGGAGAACCCCAAAACATATACTAATTAATATTTTGCTTCATCTACTTTAACCCTAATTTTCTTTCAAAATTGTTCCATGTGTTAATTCACATAAGGAATTTGAGTAATGCCATTAAAAGTTCAGCCTTTTACTTTAGTGGGGCCCTAAACAAAACCCCACAAGCCCTCCCCAAGTTTTTGTTTGGTTCTCTCTTCCACTGTCCCTAATTGCTCCTCCAAACTTTTACTATTGACAAGGCTCCCAACTCTACCCCTCATGGTGGCCACCCCTCTCCTTCCCTGACTCTCAAAACATGAATTTGACTATTTTTTGGAAATGGGTCATCTCAAGTGTATTCTATTTCTTCCCCTTCCCCCAGACACTAAATCTGTCCTCTTTCCTTTTCTCCCAAATGGGAGGAAGAAAGCCTTCATAGTAAATCCTTCCATTAGTGCTAAAATTCATTTTTGCTTATCTAATAACTCAATCAGTTTCCATCTGCTCTCCTTTATCTTCAACTTCTCCCTCAACTGGCTATCTATTCAGAATGGAAAAATACTTTTTCTCTTTAATCTTGGTCTATATCCCTCCTCATATTCACAATCTACTTTTTATTCCCTTTTACAGACCAGTAAAATCAAGACGAATAATCAAAAAAGGATTGCCATTTTTTTTTAACTAAAGACATACATTCAACAGGCCAAAATTACTATTATTTCATGAAAGGACTTTTTTATTTTAAAAGGGGGGCATTATTTCAGAAAAAGATTAAGTTCTTGAATCAATTTAGCTTTTTTTTTTTTTTTTTTTTTTTTTTGTGGTGTGCAGGCCTCTCACTGTTGTGGCCTCTCCCATTGTGGAGCAGAGGCTCTGGACGCGCAGGCTCAGCGGCCATGGCTCACGGGCCCAGCCGCTCCGCGGCATGTGGGATCTTCCCGGACCGGGGCACGAACCCGTGTCCCCTGCATTGGCAGGCGGATTCCCAACCACTGCGCCACCAGGGAAGCCCTCAATTTAGCTTTTTTTACAAAGCTACTCTATTGTCCTTGTTTTTACCATTTGAATGTAGAATAGTAAACTTTTCACCATGAATTGATAGTATTTGAGAATTGATGATCTACATTCTTCAGACACTATTTAAGCCCCTGAAAACTGGCCCTTCCCAATTTCAGAAGCTGTTCTTATAGTACTCATTAATGACTTTCTAATAATCCAATCTAAAGGACACTCTTCAACCTTTCTTTGATGTCTCTGCAGCACTCTTTTAGGTCACTTTCCTAGTTATCACTATGTACTGGATTTTTGATACTTCTGGCTGTTCCTGTCTCCTTTGAATCTTGCCCATCCACTAAACAAGAGTGGGCCTCAGGATTCCATCTCTGGATTTCTTTTCTTGCTTTATTCTTTCCTTAAATCTTACTTAATTCAGTTCTGTGTTCTAAAATTCAGTTCTGTGTTCAGTTCTGTGTTCAGTTCTAAACACTGGTGGATTCCTAAATCAATTTCTAACCTAGATCGTCCCTGTGCACCATGTCCACATCTCCAATTATCTTCAGACATGTCTGTCACAGATAAGCCAAACATTACATGCTCAAAAACTTTAGTAATTAATTCCTTACTCCATACCAGGTGCACTGTCCTCCCCCACCCTTTTAGTAAGAATACCAACCACCCAAACCCACCTTGAATCTTTACTCTTTTTCACCTTCCTCATCCAATTAGCAATCAGGTCTTACTCTGTATTTCTCAAGTTCATCTCCTTTCATTCCCACTGCCTTAAAGACACCACAGTCTCTCAGTAGTACTACTCTTAAGAGACTTTTGAAGTTAACACGGAAACCACAGGCCCTTGAATGCTTACTTTGTGCAACTTCCTGAGGTTAAGATCCCCAGATCTTAAAAAGGTCAAGAGCCAATTTTTTCCCTCCTATTCACTTCCACATTGTCTCTTGAGTTAAAATGGAGGCACCACAAGATGTGTGTTGTGTGTGTAGTATTTGGAAAGGTACATAAGGGAAGAATCTGGGGTACCAGTAATATTTAAGCTGGGTACCAGTTATATAGAGGTTTAGTTGTGGAAATTCACTGAGCTATATTCTTAAAATGCATCCTTTTCTTATACACACCACACTTACCTACAAGGAAAACATTACCACAGGATTTCAGGAGAAATCAAGTCCTATCTCTTGAGCACTACAACTCTTGTTTATGGGCACCTTACCTCCTGCCACATTCCCATCACCAAACAATCAGTTCACTCTGTAGCTACCAGATCCTCTCACAACTTCGTTTCTTCAGACAGTATTCATCTTTCCTGGTACATGTCTTTTAGTCTCATCTTAGGCATTATTTCCTCTTGAAAGACTTAACTTTCTCCTTCCCTCATCTTCTAGGCACTTCACATCCCTCTCTCAAGTCCTCCACACATTTCTATCTTTTTCTTGTAAAATAGGAGTGTATACTGCAGTGTACTTGCTTTAAAAAAAATCACCTTTTTTGGCTATGCTTTTTACAGCCAATGAATTGTATACATAAGCAAGAACTGTTTCGCTGTTACTGGAGTTTGCAGCTGTCACTCCAGATTCACATTCAAGGATGTTAAAAATTATGTACTTTTAGGAATATCTCAAATGACCATGGCCCCAAATTACAGTGGGGTCAACAGCCAGAACTTCTGCTCAGCAAGACAGTCATACATGATACAATGCAATTTCAGCAAAAAGCAGAGAAATGTTTTCGTGTGCATGCAGTGAAAACATACACTTTGTGTTAGGTTTTTCAAAACACAGGATTCCATCTCTGGATTTCTAAGAACCTCATTATTAGTTGTGACTCTGGGCTGGGGAACCACTGGTGCAGAACAAGTAAAACAGGGAGATTTAGGGCAGGAGGATATAATTTTATTGAAAAATTAAGTGCATTATCAGCTACCTTTTGTACTTTTCACTGAGTTACAAACTCTGTTTTGAAAAGTTAACTGTATCGTAACTATGAGTACTTAATGTGAATAAGGAAGTGTAAAGAGAGGTGTATTTCTACACATACCATAACATCCACATTTACGTGTGCATGCACACACACATACGCACATATTCAGAGATGGGAAGATGAAAGTTTGGAGGTGATGTTTAGAATGTCTCGGTTATAGTTGAAAGTGAGGTCTTTTGCTTAAACTATTAGGAAATTAGAATTACCGAGTCCTGGTGATTTGGAATTATATACTCAGGAACTAAAGAACCTGGATTTAACCTTAACTGAACTATCCCAGAAAAGGTAATGAGTCAGAGGTAGAACAAGTGAGAGCAATTTCCTTTAAATCCTTGATTCTAATTTTTAAATGCTGTAATATATTTGACAGGATAGATTTTACACTAGAGTAACAAATAACTCTTACACAAAGCAAAAAACAAAACAGGTTTAATGATTAGAAGAGATGAATAGGTTTATAATAACCATTAACTAAGGAAGCCCTAGAACCAGAAATAAGGATTTTAAAATTGCATGCAAAGTCTAGTTACCATAAAAATCAAAGCAATACCAAAATATCTCAGCTTCCTAGCATAGACTCCAGGTCTTTTTATTTCCAACTCTTGGTAATCAAAATATTTACACTTTCACATGCTACTGGTAATGGAGGAATAAGATTTAATTTGTCTAGGACTACAAATATCTTTCACAGATTGGAGGGCACAAAAAGAACAGTGTCTTCCTCCATGTTTTAGGGCCCATCTTGGGAAAAAAGAAAAGGCACTCCCAAAGGCTCCTTGGTAACACCTTTGCTAGGTTTGTTAATTACATAATCTGTACATTTACTTTATATGTAAAATTAATGGTCCACTCATTTCACAGATCTGGGAACCACATGGCATTGGAACTGCCTTTAACCCACATGCCAAACAACTGGATTAGACAATGACAAAAGCTTTGGATGCCACTTTTTTTAAAAATGGGGGTTTTGTTTCCTTGAAAACTTAAGCATATGCTTAATTATTGGACTTGGCATGCATAGCCAAACATATCATGGAACTGAAAGAACCACCATATATTATGGTGCCAGAAGACTCTGAGCAATTATGCTAGTTTTCTAACATCAGCTGCTTCCAACTCCCTTACGCCAATGTAACTTTGTTTCTTCTCCCTTTATTAATTATAACTAAGTGCTCTGAACCTGGGTTTAACCTCTCTGCTGAAAGATTTGTAAAAGAAAGATGCTTAAATTACTGAGTCTTTCTCTATGATCGTCAAAACAAAGAGTAATGGAAGTCTTCAACTGCCTGTGGGCAGCTGCCTATTATTCACAGAACCTTCAGAAACCATTTGCCTGAGGCCAAAGAGAACCTGCTTTATCACTAAATCTTGACTCACGTTGAGCCATACTGAAACTGCACTTGGGTGCTGGTCTCAAGTCAAACCAAGCTTAAGTATTTCTCTACGTTTACTGCATCCATGTAGTGTGCAATTTTTGATGCTGAATAAGAGATATATGGCAATTGAAGGCTTCCCCACAAGCATCACATTCATGGGTTTCTTGAATTTTCACCTCTGCATGGATCTTCTGATGGTTGACAAGGCTGCGTTGTTGACTGAAACTTTTGTCGCACTTCTCACACTTATAAGGTTTTTCTCCTGTGTGTATTCTCTGATGCTGAATAAGGCCTGAGTTCCGGCTAAAGGCCTTCCCACATTCATCACATTTATGGGGTTTATTACCTGTGTGAACACCCTGATGTCGAATAAGATTACAGAGTTGACTAAAACTTTTGCCACACTGTCTGCACAGGTAGGGTCTCTCACCAGTGTGGATTCTCTGGTGTTCAATAAGAAATGAGCTCCGACTGAAGCTTTTCCCACATACAGTACATAGGTAGGGCTTTTCACCAGTGTGGATTCTTTGATGTTGTACAAGATGAGCACTGACACTAAAAGTTTTCCCACATTCATCACATTTATAAGATTTTTCCTTAGGGTAGACTTCCTGCTGTATAATAAGATTGCAATTTGGATCAAAACTTTCCTTGGTTTCATTGTATGAATAAGTCTTCTCTCTGGTGTGGATTCTCTGATGCTGAATAAGACCTGAGCTTCTACTAAAGGCTTTTCCACATTCCTCACATTTATGGGGTTTGTCCCCTGTGTGAATTCTCTGATGGCGAGTAAGGTTGCAAAGTTGACTGAAGCTTTTCCCACACTCTTTGCACTGATAAGGTCTTTCACCTGTATGGATCCTCTGATGTTCAATAAGGAATGAGCTCCGACTGAAGCTTTTCCCACATTCAATACAAAGAAAAGGCTTCTCACCAGTGTGGATTTTTTGGTGTTGTATAAGGTATGTACTTAATCTAAAGGCTTTCCCACATTCACCACATTTATGGGGTCTTTCCCCAGTGTGAATTCTCTGATGTTCAACAAGTAATGAATTTCGACTAAAGCTTTTCTTACATTTGGTACAGTGATAGGGTTTCTCACCAGTGTGAGTTCTCTGATGTTCAATCAGGTGTGACTTCCAACTGAAGGCTTTCCCACAGTCACTACATTTATGGGGTTTCTCACCTGTGTGAATCCTTTGATGTTTAACAAGGCTTCTTCTCTGGCTGAAGCTCTGTTTACACTGGTTACACTGATAGGGTCTCTCTCCAGTGTGGATTCTCTGATGTCTAATAAGGGTTGAGCTCACACTAAAGGTTTTTCCACAGTAATTACACTCATAGGGCCTTTCCCCAGTGTGAATTCTCTGATGTTCAATAACAAATGAACTGCGACTGAAACTTTTCCCACATTCATTACATTGAAAAGGTTTTTCTCCCGTATGGACCCTTTGATGTTGAATGAAATGAGCCTTTCGGACAAAACCCTTTCCACATTCTTCACATTTATGACATTTCTCTTCTGAATTTGGTCTCTTACGGATAATGCTAGTGTTTCCTCTGAACATTCTTTGTTCCTGGGTCAAAGATTCCCTTGGTATTTCCCATAAGAAGATTCCTCTCTGTTTATCTAACCTACCAACAAGTTCAAAGGTTTCTCTACCCATAGGATCCTGGTCAATTTCACTTTTGATTCTTGTAACTATTACACCCTGTGGTTCCACTTCCTCAATTTCCTCAATTTCTTGTTTCACAGTTGGCTCCTCATCCTTATCTCTGTTCAAAACATCTGGAATGATAAATGGAAAATAGAAACATCAGCCTAGCTCTTGCCAGCAAGGAGAAACTGTCAGAAAAATGAGATAATTAAGGTAAATGATCTACCATGTGCATAAAATGTAGTTTACTACATCACAGAATCCTTGTGATGATTACATTAGTTCATATACATAAAGCATTTAGAACTACCTGGCAAACAATACAAGCTATATAAATATTTAGTATTAGTTATCTGATAAAATGAAATGTTTTTCTTGGAGAAAGGGTATGAAAAGAGTGTTTACGAGGCACAAATTGCATCAGCAGGAGAAAGGAGGAAGGGCTGATAAATCAACAATGAATTATGCAAGGTAAGATGGGCAAACAAAGACGTAAAACAAGTAGTGGAAGGATAAACTAGCCTATCAAGGAAGAAAGGATAACATGGGAAGAAAACAGTAGGTTCAGGAAAATTTAGGATGAGGTAGCATTATGGGAATGTGAATAAACCAAATAACTGACAGGAAAGAACACATAAAATGATGCTGAGAAGGATAAAAGACAAAAACCAGGGGAAACAACAATTCATTCATTAATAATTTATTTATTGTGATCAAAAGCATTCCAGGCATTGTATACTGAGTTAGGATTTAGAGATAAGGCAAGAAGCCCCCTACCAAATGGAATGGGTGACAAGTAAAAATGGGGAAAGAATATAATATGGTAAAGAAAATATTAAGTAAAATAGCTCCTACATCAAGAGACAAATGGCTTTTAAAAAACTGGGTTGAAGTGACATGGACTCTATGATATAGAAAAACAGGGAAAAAACCAAAAAGAACACGGTTAGAGCTAATGGAAGAAACTAAGAAAAAGAACAGTCTGTGGTAGCTTATGACTTCACCTACCACAAATACTACATTCTTCAAGTATACATAATTCTCATGCCTTTAAAGATATAAGACACAAGTTGGAACCATCTACTTCCAACTGAGAGTCTGCATGACATCTGAGAAATGATAATCTTGCATGCGTTGGAAGAAAGATAACATAATGGTCTATGATATAACAGAGCAGCATAGAGGACACTTAAGTCTGCCTCTGACTTCTTTCCTCATTTTCTGTCTCTTGCTGCCTGTTGGATAACTCCACGAGAAGACTGCATCACCACCAAATTTATATTTGGCCCTAAACAATTTCCCTTTTTAGACTTCCTCTTTCTTTCAATTTTGTAGTCTTCTAACTGTGGAGTCATCTTTGAATTTTCTTTTCACTTACTTCAGTCATTATTTTATTCCAAAAAAACTTCTTCTTATTCCCCTAAGAAACTTTATTTCTGCCTACGTCCACTTACAGTGCTTTCTCTCAAATTCACTTTCAGTACACTGTGTTTTCTTTCACTCAATGAAAAAGTATGAGAACTCCCTCACCATTCTACCTCCTACCTATAAAATTACCTTCAGTGGTACATGAAGATATATCCTATTCTTATCCAAGGCTAATTCATCTACTCTCTCTTGATCCCACTTGCCTCTGGGCACTTGTTCAGTTATTACCATTTCTTCCTCTTTCTTCAATCTGTATTCTCCATTGACACCTTCCTACCGACATACAAATATATCCAACTTTATCCTGAAACCTGAAATCCTTTTCTAGATGAAATCCAAGCTTTGAAAAAAATCTTAACACTGTACCTCTCCGTTTCCTATGTTTTCAATGACCAACCTCGTCCCATTCAATCTATTCTGTTTTATAAAATCTGATTTGTTTCCAGAATCTAGAGAAACTTCTCATTAAATCACCAATGACTTTCAAGTAACAAATACAATGGACATATTTAGTCCTTATTTTACTCAGCAGCATCTGATACTGTGGGCTATTCCTGTTTCTTGACACTGTTTTTGTTTCTGTGCTATTCTAGTTCCCTCCCTACTTCTTTCCTTTGCCCTTTTCTGATACATTTCCCTCATGTATTTCTCTTCCTTTGTCAACTGTTTAAGGTTACTGTTACCCATGTTTACATCCTTATCTTGCTCTATATACACACCCTCTGAATACTGCCACTTAAGTGTCTCAAAAAGAGCTCACAGTTAACTTGACCATCATCATTTGCTGTCATGTCTGTCTCCACCTCTCATCATCTCCCCTTGAGAGGCATCACTGTCCATCACACTAAAGTCCCAAAGCAGGAAAGCATCCTAGATTTCTCCCTTTTTCTTACCATTAATCAATCACCTAAACCAATGATTCTACTCTTTAGCATTTGCCTTCTCTCTCTGTTTTCCTTGGATTATTGCAAAAGCCATCTAATAATCCTTGGCTCTTGTCTTAAGGCTGTATCTATTTCACTGAATCGAGAGAGGTTTTCATAAAATGGAATTCTAATCATGTCACCACCTATAGATTCACTAGCACTCCATTATCTCTAAAATCAAATCAAATCTCTTTACACAATGATGCTCAGCACTTCATGAGGTCTCTTAAGCTTTAATTCACCCTCCTACCCATGCTCTCACACTTCAAGCGGCAAATTGCTTGTGCTTTAGTCTTTTATGCCATTTCTTGGCATATCTCATTTATGAAATGTCCACCAACATTGTTTACTTGGGAAACTCTTGGTTTCTCTTTAAGATTCAGTGCAAAGCAACAGTTCCTCTATTAAGCCTTCACTTAGTCCAATAGATGATTTAAGCGCTCTGTTTTTGATCACCAGCCCTTGTCCACGACTGCATTATAGTATTATTACACTGTACTTTTAACTGTTTGTCTTTTCCATTGGATTGTAAGTTCTTTTTGAGAAGGTAAAATTTCTTCATAATGCTTACCCAGTGGATATTGTTCAAGGGTTTTTAACTCAAAGGAATAATACAAAATTACATTATTTGCAGATGATATGAATGCCTGCCCAAAATTCCTAAAAGAATTAAATGAAATATAATAGTGATGACAGGACTGACATATAAAACAAATACTGGTTCTTACTACCAAGAATAACCAGTTAGTAAATATTATAGAAAAATAGAATATGCTCTTCATGATAATAAAACCCATAAAACCTAGGAATGTATCTACAAGAAATGCAAGATTCATAAAAATAATCCATACAATTTTTCTAAAGGACATAGACAATTAAATAGAGTCAACCAAATTGCTAAAGAGATTCAACATTATAAGGATCTTATTTCTTCCCAAACCAACCAACAAACCTAACTGTATTCCAACAAAAATCCCACGAGCCGGGCTTCCCTGGTGGCGCAGTGGTTGAGAGTCTGCCTGCCGATGCAGGGGACACGGGTTCGTGCCCTGGTCCGGGAAGATCCCACATGCCACGGAGCAGCTGGGCCCGTGAGCCATGGCTGCAGAGCCTGCGTGTCCGGAGCCTGTGCTCCGCAACGGGAGAGGCCACAACAGTGAGAGGCCCGCGTACAGCAAAAAAAAAAAAAAAAAATCCCACGAGCCAGTTAAAAAACCCCAAGTAATCTAAATTTCAACCAGAAGAATGCAGAAAACTAGTTAAGTACAGTTGACCCTTGAACAACATGAGGGTTAGGGGCACTGACCCTCCACACTGTTGAAAATCCACATGTAACTTTACAGTTGGCCCTCCATATCCATGGTTCTGCACCTGTGGATTCAACCAACCACAGACTGTGTAGTACTGTACTACGTATTTAGTGAAAAAAAATAATGTATAAGAGAACTCAAGCATTTCAAATCTGTGTTGTTCAAAGGTCAACTGTATACCCTGAAAGAGAATATGAGTGACTTAATCTTACCAGACATGAAATATACTGTATTGCTGAAGTAAATAAAACAGAGAGGCACTGGCATGAAAACAAATAGGTCAAACAGAAAGACAGGTAAAATAAGTGAGTCTAGGCTTCCACATATGGCAGCCTAGAAATGACTAGCCATTAGACCTGGGCTTGGTAGCTATAACCACCTTCTGAGGTATCTGCTGTGCTTGTATGTTCACATCCTCTGGTCATAGCTAATTTTTCTAGAGTAGACAGTTGCCTCTCAGTTTTCTAGGTAAAAGAATGAGAGAGTGGGGAAGGACTTGCATTCCTAGGCCTAGCACAGTGCTTTATAATTATTTATCGAATGAATGAGTAGTTGAACAAATAATTGGAAAGAGACTATAATTAAAGGAGGAAAACAGTGAGTTTAAGGTCTTATAGGTACAGCAATTCCCAATTCTGTCAAGGTCCAATCTGGCTCAAGTTGTCTGGATATAAGTCATTAAAACCAAAGAAGTCTATCTCAGCTGAAAGAACTGAAAGATCAAGAACTAAGAGATCAAGCTGTCAGCTGTATCATCAATATAGTTCCTAAAGTTTTTAAAGAAAAATAGAAAGGATAGGTATGACTGAAGAGGCAAGATTACAAAGCGAGATGAGTTGTGTTAAGTAGAGCAACAGGATGAAGTGGGGGAGAACACTATAGTGGAATAGTTTAATAATTGTAATCTCTCATCAAGGGAGCACTCATCAAGGGGATGGATATAGAGTTTACAGAGGAGGACGAAAAGGTTGTGGGGGGAGAAATAATAACTGATGAAAAGCTGCATTTCAGCTACAATAAAGAAGACAGCCTAAAAGTAGGAGATCACAGATGGGCTCACTGCCATTTTACAGTACTAGGCACAGGCAAGGCTGGGCATTTGCCTGGTATTATCAACCAGGGCACCATATGGGTGGAAAAAGCTGTCAGTGACTCAGAGATACCATAGCTAAATGGAAAAAAATACCTAGCCTGACATGGCTGGAGACTGAAGTGGTATTCTGGAAATAACAGATGAGGCTAGAAAGCTAGGCAGGGGCTGTATAACGAGGTGCTAGTATGTAGGACAAAAAATTAAGATTTTTATCCTTTAAGCTGTCAGAAATCACCAAAAGTTATAAGCAGTTAACTAACACAAAATCACTTCGGTGGCAGTAAAGAGAACATATTAGAATAAAGGGAGACTGGAAGCACAGGGCTAGTTTACAGGCTAATGCAATAATTTTGTCAAAAGATACTGAGTCTTAATTATATTCACTCAGTCACCCAAATATTTAAGAAGCATATAATACATGCCTGGCTCTGTGCTAAGTGCTGGAGAAATCAAATGAAAAAAAAAAATACAGTTACAGGGCTTCCCTGGTGGTGCAGTTGTTGAGAGTCCGCCTGCCGATGCAGGGGACACGGGTTCGTGCCCTGATCCTGGAAGATCCCACATGCTGCGGAGCGGCTGGGCCTGTGAGCCAATGTCCGCTGAACCTGCGCATCCGGAGCCTGTGCTCCGCAATGGGAGAGGCCACAACAGTGACAGGCCTGCGTACCGCCAAAAAAAAAAAAAAAAAAGTTTCTGTCCTCTTGAAGATCAGTCTGTTTAGAGAAATAACATAATGATTATAGTACACTGAAATAAATTCAACAATGGAAGCGTATACAAGATAGCACAGAGAAAGGAGTACTTAATTCTGAAGAGGAGGCCCTTGAGATCTTAGTGGATTATCTGAGTTATTTATGTGGTCTTCAAAAGGAGATGACTAAGAAGTTGGAGTTCAACAGAGAAGATAATGACGATGATGAAGATAACAATTGACATTTATATTGTACTTACTACATGCTGGTCAGTGTCCTAAATGCTTTACATATATTAACTGAGTTAATGCTCATAATAATCCTAAGAGGTAAGTGCTATTATGATTTCCATTTTATATTAAAAAAAAAAAGAAACAGGCACAGAAAGGTTAAAACACAAGGCTAGTAAGCGGTGGAATCAGGATTTTTTACTTGGACAGTTAGTCTCCATACTGCCTCTCTTAAGTAGAGATTAAGATTTGGGACTTACCATCACATAGCAGTAGCTGATGACCTGAGTGTAAATAAGGTCTGCCAAAGAAGGTATATAGTCTGAGAGGAAGTCTGAGAATGCAAGGCAATAGAAGAAAGCAATAAAAAGTTTCAAATATCTATAGAGAAGAATTAAATACAGTCCAAAAAGAGTCTACTGCATTTGATAATTGGGTTATTACAGACCAATGTTAAACAACTGAAGGCAAGTGGTAGAGGCACAAAAAGGGGATTAGAGATAATGGGAGGTAAAGAAGTAGAGAACACACCTTAACTACTCTTACAAAAATCTGGCTGTGAAGCAAACAAGTAGTAGGTTACAGGGAGCAGCAAGAGAGACTGTGGCTCAAAGGGGAGTTCTAGAGCCACGAACATATCTATCATCAGAATAAAGGGACCAGGGGAGAAAGAATAGACTGAAACTATAAGAAAAAAAAAGACTGATAAATTCTTGGAGAATGTGAGAACATAGGCAACCTTAAGTGTGCAACGAGGGGCAGAAAACTTGAGAGTTCATGTGTAGTGGCCACTATCTTCTCTGTGAAACAGAAGGTGAGGTCCACCACTGAGTGATGGACCCAAGGAAAACTCTCTAAGTTTTTGGAATAGTCACTAAAAGGAACAGGGGCATGAGCAAATCAATGATAAAAAATTTGCTGAAATATGAAAACCCAGTGGAGACTAGAAGAAAGAAAAATCATGTATATATACAGGGCACCAATAAAAAATTTCTCTTGCTGTGTTTAGCAACTCAGGTAGGAGAAAAGACAAGGCAGATTTTATAATCAGTACAGGATTTGAAGTTTGCAGAATGGGTAGAACATAATGACAAGGTGGCAAGAGAGCATGCTGGTGATCATTTTATATATAGGTCCATGGATTAGAGAAGGAGGTGAAGTCAGGAGGGGATCGAGAGCCTGGGGGAAAAAAGAAGTCAAGGAACAGGAAAGATTAAGAATAAATAGGTTTGGACTTCCGTGGTGGGGCAGTGGTTAAGACTCCGCCTGCCAATGCAGGGCACACGGGTTCAATCCCTGATCCAGGAAGATACCACATGCCACGGAGCAACTAAGCCAGTGTGCCACAACTGCTGAGCCTGTGATCTAGAGCCCGCGAGCCACAACTACTGAACCCGTGTGCAACAATGACTGAAGCCCACGTGCCTAGAGCCCGTGCTCTGCAACAAGAGAAGCCACCGCAATGAGAAGCCCGCGCACTGCAACAGAGTAGTCCCTGCTCGCCACAACTAGAGAAAGCCCACCCACAGCAACAAAGACCCAACGTAGCCAAAAATAAATAAATAAATAAATAAATTTATTAAAGAAAAAAAAAGAATAGGTTTGGTAGGAAAAGTAGACAGGTAAGAATTTACAGTAAGCTCCACGTGGGCAGAGATCATGTCTGTTTCGGTAACCCCTGTTTAGTTATAGTCGATAAACATCTACTGCCTGAATATAAATAAGATATTGGTCAAAGTATAAGATATTGGGGTTTAAGATTTGCCCGTAATGACAAAATTGAGGGTATGATCATTGATGTGAGGTGCTGAATAAAAATGGAAAGCAGGGTCCCTGAAGACAATATGGTCAAGATACAGTGAGGCTGAAGTAATGACAGCATGATCGATGGTATGGGTTAGCAAAGAGAAGATTCTGAAATGTGACAAAATCTATGTGTGAGGAACCAAAAAAAGTTGACAGATGATAGTGAAAAGGAATTGAGAGGGTAGGGCAAGACAGCTGAGACCTCAAAAGAGAGAAACTGTGTTTGAAGGTGGAAAACGAATGCTTTGGGAACAGCACTGAAAAGTTAGGAGAACAATTATTTTTCCCTTTCAGCCTTGAGACAAAGGATGAGAGGAAGGAAGAGGATGTAGGAGAATAAGCAGCCCCTGCCAGAGAAGTGGTGTCCTTGGGAAACTGCCAGGTTTCAGTTAAGGCCAGAAGGGGTAGGGAACATTATGTGAAGAGGAACAGGGGCTCCAGAAGGCAGAGTGAAAAGGGGTGGGAGGAAAGCAGTGGGAGGATGAGCCAGAAGGGAAAGTACAGAGCAATATGGGAATGAGATTAAGAAGATAGGAAGCCAGAAAAGCTTGTATTTTGGTCATTGCAAGAACGGTAGGGATGAGAGTCATGGAAACAATTCATGGCTGAAAGGTTTGAATCAGAACTTTGGAACAAATCAGTTTGGTACGGTGCTAGTTCAAGTGTTCTGATTTCTTATAGTTTCTTAGATATTTTAATCAGAGAAACAGCAGATTCTTACCCAGTGAGACCAGGTTTCCATAATTCTCCATCATGACATCTTTATACAGGCTTCTCTGAGCTGGATCCAGATAATCCCACTCCTCCTGGGTAAAAAACACAGCCACATCCTCAAATGTCAGCAACCCCTGAAACAGTATGATTTCTGTAGTCAGTTCTCGTCTCAAGGACAATTCTACCACTGAAAGTAGCAGAAACAATCACTTGTCAGGGCCCGGTAGGCTAGGAGGAACATGATACTAAGAGTTCCAAATGGGGCCCAATTCTGGGAACCGACAGAATTCAGACAAGCACCTCAAATTAGAGGATAACTGAGCTGGATCTTTGTTCTCTGTAGTGAGGAACCTAAGGATAAGGCTTTCTGATTTACTAATTATGCCCTAATATTTGAATTTTAGTAAGCTGCCCCAAGGCCTTCCCAAGTTTCCTGCACCTTACTGCCCCGCTCGATTCTCTACAAGCACTGCCTTGAGACCCGTTTCAATTCAAATTTCTCTAAGCGTATACTTTGGGTCCAGGCATCTCGGCAGGTGCAGAAGACACAGGGGAGGATCAAAAAAGATACCTCACCTGGAAACACTCGTAAATGAAAACGATAGTTTGGAGCATTACCAATTTTCTTTAGCTGATTTATCAAGTCGCTCTTGAAAAACGGAGCCAGTGGTCAGTTTGATCGCGAACGGCACCCCAGTGTACCAGGGGGTACTTCACTGCACCGCGCTGGCCCTCAAGACCGCGACCCGAGAGGTGGGGGGGCGGTGGCGCGGCCTAGCTCGGGAACTGCGAGAGAACGGGGATACCCGGAGGGGCGACTTACCTTTGGCTCTGGCGGGGGGCTAGGCGAGGCCATCTCTCGGACAGAAAATCAGGGCAGGAATCCGGGGTGGCCGCACGAAAAGGAGCCTCTGGCAAGGCCTACCCGGCCGCTGAAGATTAGGCCCGAAGAAAGCGAGGCCTCCAGCCTGGATCTGGCCAGGTCCTGCCTCGGTCCCCGAGCTGTCACGACCCCAGCAACATGTCAGATGCGCTACTTGGCCGCCCCCACCCCGAAACCCCTCCCCTGCCTGGCTGCGCCGCTTTCAGGCCTCGCTAGAGCCTCCTCCCGGTTGCCAGTTCCTGCTGCTTTCAGCCAAAGAACGCTATGCTCGCCCGCCCCCGGACCAGAAGGCGTCACCCGGAACCTTCCTGGGGCGCCCCTCAACTACAACTCCCGTCATGCTACGAGAGAGCTCCTGGGTCCAGCCTCCCCCGGCAATGGCTACCGAACTACACTTCCCGGAGTGCAAAGGGTGAGGGAGCCTCTGGTGAGTCTTACCGAGGAAAAAAGGGAACACTTGCCACTAAGCTTACATTCGATTGGCTGATCTTGTGGCGTCCCTGCCGGCTGGGGGCGGAGCTCTGTCTTGAAGCTCTCATGAAACATGGCGGTCTTCTGGGTTTCCGGCGTTGCCAGAAGGAGCTTCACGTGGATAGTCTCAGAGGCGCCACGCAGAGAATTTTGGTCTCGATTCAGGTAAAGTGGAAGGTTAGACGGTGGGTCATGCTAACGGAAAGTAAGGAGAGAAACTGAGAAGGATGAACTAAGACGGGACCCTGATCCTGCGCCACCAGGGAAGGGGCAGGAAAGTGAGTGAGGGTTCTGAGCTCAGAAGCTTCAGCGCCGGTTTCCGCGAGCGGTGGGGTTGCGTCACTTCTTTTGGCGTCAGTTTACTCATCTTAGGACCGAATTACCACCCCCTTACCCTTCCACTTCACTCGTTAATTTATTGAGTAAACCGTACTGACCGTGTGTTCCAGACACAGAGTGTAGTGTGGTGTCGGGAAACAAGTGACTCATTTGGGACGAGCAGCTCAGGAACATGAATGTGAAAGTACTCGATGAACTAAATTCGTTTGCGGGGTATATTTCTTCACAAGCAAGATTCAGAGATGAAGTGCAACCTCCTCATTTTGTTCGTTCATTGATTCACTCAGCAAATGGTTTTTAGACAGGTGTCCTGGCCCAGTATTTCTCTAAGTAGGATACAGCAGCGGAAACAAAATCCCTTCTCAAAGCGTAAGTACTCTGGGCAAGAGAAAACTGAGGCCGCACAGAAAGGGAGTATTTTGCTAAAAGTCAGAAAGCAAGTTTATGACAGAGCTGGATCTGGAACCCAGGCCTCTTAACTCCCCATCTACTGGTTTTCCCACAATACCATGTGGAGTTTTGTAAAGGTAAGTCTATTTGACTCAGTGTTAGGACATCAAAATTTGTAGGAACCTTAGGGAACAATATATGCCCTCTTAGACTTCAAACAAAAACTCCTTCAATCCAAAAGGGTTTTTATCATCAGCTTATGCATTTATTAGCTTCCCCTTTATTTTGGTTAATATTTATTATTATCTTTCACATCTCCTTCAAGTTTGTTTCGTTCGCTCATTCAACAAGTATTTCTAGAGTGTCTACTATATGCTGGGCATCTAGGTATGAGGGATACAGTTGTTAATAAGACAGACTAAGTCTTTGTCTTCATAGAGCATATGTAATGGCGGAGGAAAAAATGCACAAATATAATTTCAGAAAGTGGTAAATTATGAAGAAAACTAGAGCACAGACGTGTATCTTGGAGGTACTGCGGTTTGTTTTCAGACCACAGTAATAAAGCGAGGATCTCAAAGCATGTTATACAAATTTTTTGGTTTCCCAGTGCACATAAAGTTATGCTTACACTGTACTGTAGTGTGTTTAACGTGCAATAGCATTATGTCTAAGAAAACAATATACATACCTTAGTTAAAAAAATACTTTATTGCTAAAAAATGCTAACCATCATCTGAGCCTTTGGAGAGTCATAATCTTCTTGCTGGTGGAGGGTTTTGCCTTGATGTTGATGGCTGATGATAGTTCAGGGTGGTGGTTGCTGAAGGTTGGGGTGTCTTGCAATTTCTTAATATAAGACAACAAAGTTGGCGGCACTGATTGACTCTTCCTTGAATGATGATTTTTCTGTAGCATGCAATTCTGTTTGATAGCATCTTACCCACAGTAGAATGTCTTTAAATATTGGAATCAATTCTCTCAAACTCTACGCCTTCTTTATCAACTAAGTTTTTGTAACATTCTAAATCCTTTGTTGTCTTTTCAAAAATCGTCGCAGTATCTTTAGCCCGAGTAGATTCCATCCCAAGAAACTATTTTCTTTGCTTATCCATAAGAAGCAACTCTTCAATGATGGGGTTTTATCATGAGATTGCAGCAATTCAGTTACATCTTTAGGGTCCACTTCTAATTCTAGTTCTCTTGCTATTTCTACTACATTTGCAATTACTTCTTCACTGATGTTTTGAACCCCTGAAAGTCATCCGTGAGGGTTAGAAACTTCCAGACTCCTGTTTATGTTGATATTTTACCTCTTCCCATGAATCACGAATATTCTTAATGGCATCTAGAATGATGAATTATTTCCAGAAGGTTTTCAACTGACTTTGACCAGATCCATTAGAGGAATCGTTATCTATGGCAGCTGTAGCCTTACAAAATGTATTTCTTAAATAATAAGACTTGAAAGTAAAAATTACTCTTTGCTCCGTGGACTGCAGAATGGATGTTGTGTTAGCACACGTGAAAACAGCATTAATCTCGTACGTCTCCATCAGGGAGCTCTTGGGTGACCAGTTGCATTGTCAATGAGCAGTAATATTTTGAAAGGAATCTTTTTTTCTAACAGTAGGTCTCAACGGTGGGCTTCAGATATACAGTAAACCATGTTGTAAGCAGATGTACTGTCTTCCAGGCTTTGTTGTTCCATTTATAGAGCACAAGCAGAGTAGATTTAGCATAATACTTAAGGGCCCTAGCATTTTCAGAATGGTAAATGAGCATTGGTTTTAACTTCAAGTCACCAGCTACATGAGTCTCTAACAAGAGTCAGCCTGTCCTTTGAAGCTTTGAAGCCAGGCATTGACTTCTCCTCTCTAGCTATGAAAGTCCTAGATGACATTTTCCAAAAGAAGGCTGTTTTGTCTACATGGAAGATCAGTTGTTTAGTGTAGCCACCTTCATTATCTTAGCTAGATTTTCTGGATAACTTGCTGCAACTTCTACTTGCTGCTTCACCCTGCACTTTTATGTTATGGGGACAGCTTCTTTCCTTAAGCCTCATGAACCAGCCTCTGCTAGTGTCAGACTTTTCTTCTGCAGCTTCCTCACCTTTCTCAGCCTTCATAGAATTGAATAGAGTTGGGGCCTTGCTCTGGATTAGGCTTTGACTTAAGGGAATATTGTGGCTGGTTTGATCCACATCAGTAATAAGGCTGTTTTGCTTTGTTAACATTTGTGTGTTCACTAGAGTAACACTTTTAATTTCCTTCAAGAACTTTTTCATTGCATTCACAATTTGGCTAACTGTTTGGCCAAGAGGCCTAGCTTTCAGCCTATCTTGGCTTTCAGCATGCCTTCCTCACTCAGCTTAATCATTCTAGCTTTTGATTTAAAGTAAAAGATGTGCAACTATTCCTTTCACTTGGACACTTATAGGCTGATGAAGCGTTACTAATTGACATAATTTCAGTATTGTTGTGACTCAGAATAGGGAGGTCAAGGAGAGGGAGAGAGACCAGGTAACAACCAGTTGGTGGAGCAGTCAGAACACACACAACATTTTATCAATCAAGTTTGTTGTCTGTATCAGCATGGTTTGTGACACCCCAAAACAGTTACAATAGTAAATCAAAGATGAGTGGTCATCACCATAACAAATATAATAATATCAAAAAAGTTTGAAGTACTGCGTGAATTCCCAGAATGTGACAGACATGAAGTGAGCAAATGCTGTTGGAAAAATGGCACCTGTAGACTTGATTGATGCAGGGTTGCCACAGACCTTCAGCTTTTAAAAACACACAATATCTGCGAAGTGCAATAAGATGAGGTACACCTGTATAAGAGATTACTGAGATGAAAGGAATAGATTACATTTCACTATGATGAGATGTGACTGGAGTAGTTTGAGGAGAAAATGAGAGGTGAGGAAATAGAGACTATAAGCATAGTCAACTCTTTTGAGAAGTTTTGTTATAAAGGAAGCTGGAGTGGAACATGGAATCTGGGGAGAATTTCCTTTAAAGATGGGAACTCCTACAGCATATTTGTGTGTCATGGGGATACTCTAGTAGATAGGGAGAAATTGGTAAAGAATTGATGCAGAAAGAGGGATAAATAGCTGGAAGAGTCTTTTTTTTTTTTTTTTTTGCTGTACGCGGGCCTCTCACTGCTGTGGCCTCTCCCGTTGCGGAGCACAGGCTCCGGACACACAGGCTCCGCGGCCATGGCTCGCGGGCCCAGCCGCTCCGCAGCATGTGGGATCTTCCGGGATAGGGGCACGAACCCGTGTCCCCTGCATCGGCAGGCGGACTCTCAACCACTGCGCCACCAGGGAAGCCCCTGGAAGAGTCTTTGAGTAGGCACAGAGGAATAGTGTTACAAACGATTTTCTTGGCTAGACATTGTTCATTTCTGGTACCCTCCAATTTCTGTAGGGATGACCAATCCCAATCAGATGCCGACTCCATAGAACACAGGAGTTAGTTTATGTACATAGAAGCACTGAAATAATGTGTCAAGACAGATTCCTTCACATTGGCCCATGTACTCAATAATAGTTACACAAGCAGTTTTAAAGGACCCCAAAATTAATAAACAGATCTCCGTATTCAGTTTATAATCTGGCACAGTGGTTCTTAACCGGGGACAGTTTTGCCCACCAGGGGACATTTGACCATGTCTTTTGGTTGTTATGACTGGAGGACAGGAGTGCTACTGGCATTTAGTGGGTAGAGGCCAGGGATGCTGCTGAGTAACCTGCAGTGAACAGGATAGCTTCCCACAACAAAGAATTGTCCAAAATGTCAATAATGTTTGGGCTGAGAAACCCTGATCTAGTAAGAGAAGTAGACTGTAAGTAAAATTAAAACTCAGGTAGGATGCAGTATGCTGTGAGAGCAATATACAGTGCTCTGATATATGTGGAATCTTAAAAAAAAAAGGATACAGATGAACTTACTTACAAAGCAGAAATAGACCTACAGACATAGAAAACAAACTTATGGTTACCAAAGGGGAAAGTGAGGGAGAGGGATAAATTAGGAGGTTGGGATTAACGTTTACACACTACTATATATAAAATAGGTAACTAACAAGGATGTAATGTATAGCACAGGGAATTCTTTTTTTTTTGTGGTGCGCGGGCCTCTCCCGTTGCGGAGCACAGGCTCCGGATGCGCAGGCTCAGCGCCCATGGCTCTCGGGCCCAGCCGCTCTGTGGCATGCGGGATCCTCCCGGACCAGGGCACGAACCTGTGTCCCCTGCATCGGCAGGCGGACTCTCAACCACTGTGCCACGAGGGAAGCCCAGGGAACTCTATTTTGTAATAACCTATAAGGAAAAGAATCTGAAAGAGAATATATATATATAAAACTGAATGTACTGTACACTTGAAACTAACATGACGTAAATCAATTATACTTCAATTTTAAAAAAGTACTATGAGAGATCAGAGAAGCTTACAGTTATACTTGATTGGGGAAATCAAGTAAAGCTTGAGAGAGAAGAGTTTTGTCCCAGGACTTAGAGGATAAATAAGATTTCTATAAGTGGAGATGAAAGATAGTTATTTCAGATAGGATATAACTTGAGCTAACGTGATATCAGGAAAGTGGGAAACAGAATGTAGTTTAGTTTGGGTAAGGCATAGAATGTATATAGAAGATTAGTGGGAGATGAGGTTAGAGAGGTAGATTGGGTTTGGATCTGGGAGGACCGGAAATCCCAGAGGATTTACCTTCTTCACCCATTCTTGGGAATTCTCATAGCATGTAAAATCTGAAATTAGTTTTTGTTTTCTCTTTGTGCCAGTTTAGTTCAACTATAAACTTCCAAGGGCAGGGGGCCTATCTGACTCTTCTCTCAACACTGCCCAGAAGAGTAGTAAGTGTGCAGTATATTGATTTAGATTGATGGGCAAAATTAGGTCTTCTGTTGGTCAACTTCTTTAATGCAGTGAACTAAAGATTCACATATTTGTTTTTGATCATTCCAGAAAAGGGAAACAGCCAGTGGTGGCTGAGACAGTAGAAGAGGTGAAGAAAGAACCTATTCTGGTGTGTCCACCCTTACGAAGCCGAACATACATACCACCCGAAGATCTCCAGGGTCGTTTGGAATCTCATGTCAAAGAAGTTTTTGATTCATCTCTTCCTAACAATTGGCAGGACATCTCCCTGGAAGATGTTCATCTGAAGTTCAGCTTCTTGGCACGTTTAGCTGATGACTTGGGCCATGCAGTGCCTAACTCCAGGCTTCACCAGATGTGCAGGGTCAGAGATGTTCTTGATTTCTATAATGTGCCTGTTCAGGATAGATCTAAATTTGATGAACTTATTGCCAGTAATCTGCCTCCCAATTTAAAAATCACTTGGGGTTACTGAGCAGTTTAAAGGAGGAACACGTTGAAATAATTTTTTTTCCACCTGAGAAGGGGGCTGCTTATCAGACATTTTGATACTTTACCATGTGAAATGCTGTCAGAACTGGTCTGTAAATCCACTTTTTTCTGTGGAAGGATGTATCATCTCCTTTTTTTTTTAATCATCATGAATTGACAAATAAGATTTTCTTTTCACATTTGCTGAAACTTTTTTTTTAATGGAACCAGGTCATTAATAATTTATGAAAATATATGTTACATAACAAATAAGGTAACATTTATAAAAGAAACATAAAAATCTGTGTTGTGTATTGTGAAAGTTGTTTCACTATTCGCTTTACTGTATAAGTAGAAATAGTAGAAAATAATACTGTTCAATCTAGATTAATCTCGGAATTAAAGTAGATTTCTTAAAGTGTGTTTGTAATTTTTTTAATGTGAAATTTGCTTTTCTGCCTTGTCATTTTCTTAATTTAAGTATTATAAATGAAAAAGTTAGAATATGTGTTATTTTGGTAAAAGATAGAACAGATTCTATACCTAAATGAATATTCTCTTCAAAGGAGATGATGTTTATTTCAAACCCTTTTTCTTTTCTGTAACTTTTAAAAAGTGGCCTTGAGTACTTATGAATATCCACTAGGGTGATAAGTCTGCAGACTTTCATGTACTTAATTTGTGGAAATTACTCAAATAGTGAGCTAACCAGATGATTCTGAATGATAAAAAAATGAAGTGATTAAATTAGGAATTATTCTTTTTCAGACTTTAGATATGGCTAGAGAGTAATGACACAAGAAGGAATTGCTTATATTTTATCTTGACTACAAATAATTCTGAAAGAAAAGTGATAGGTTTTAAACAAAGGAAATTGTATTTATTTTCTTTTCTAGGGTGACTCCTTGGAAGAGGGAAGAAATTAGTTGGATATATAAATTCTGGTATGTTTATTAGAAAAATAAGTTACAATATGGTCATGCCCTATAAATGTCATCAGTGGACAATCAGATTTTCAATAACCTCTACATTGAAGAAATTCAGAAGTACCTGGAATGTCAAACTGTTTGGAGCCCTGGAACTTAAACATTAGAGCTGTTTATCCCTTCTGCTTCTATGTGAAATGGGTTCAGCGTGGAAACATTTGAATTTCATGTACAGGATTTGATTATCTCATTTCCCACACAACTTTTACTTCTAATCTGGAGACACAGAAAAATGTGCAAAGGGTAAGGTGGAAGTAAGAGATGGTGAGGGCAGTGTGGAAAAGCACTTGGTTTCTTCTGGAGAGCTGCAAAGCCAGCATTCATGTAAATGTTAGGGCCAAAGAAATTACTCCTTCATAACCTGGAGCGGTTTCTCAAAATTTAATGTGCTTATGAATCACTTGGGATCTTTTTAAAATGCAGATTCTGATTCTGTAGGTCAAAAGTGGGTCCTGAACTTGTCTATAAAGCCCCTAGGTTATTCTGATGATGTTTTGAGTACCATGACCCTAGAAGCTAGCATTGAGGTGGGAGACTAGTACTGCCCCCTGAAACAGCAGTCCTGGAATGTTTAGCTGACAGGGAAGGGAAACTACACATTCATCAATAACTCTAGAGGGCATCACTGGTTTACAGCCGAATATAATATATCAGAATAATGACCTATAGTTTTCCTGGAAAGATTAAATTAGGTTTGCCAACTTGTTTCCTGAGATAACTAAAAACATGTGATATAAAAGGTTTACCTTTTAAAAAATTAAATGATTACTATATAAAAGTGTTAGCAGTTTTACTCTGTTGGGACATTGAACTCTGTGTATGCTTACATAAAAACTAATAAAATAGAGGTTCAGTGTTAGTAGAATGAATGGTCTTACACAAACAGTGCTAAATAACAAAGATTCAACTGATTAATTTGAAGATTCTAATTGGCTTTATTAAATGATTCATAAATCAGGCAGCATCCCCTCCAGCAATAGAGAGCTGCTCTGTTGAGCTTCAGAAAAGGAAAGGTTTTTAAAGGCAGAGAGGGAGCAGAAAAAAGGAAATTACTAGCAAAAATGCATTGTTTTAGGCAAGGTCACCCTCTTTAAGGGGAATGGATAGGGTCTATCAGTGGATTACCTTGTAGTGCTGACCAGGAAATTCCAGATTGGCGGATTAAAGGTCACATTCCTGGGGAAGGTCGAGTCTATAATGAGGTTAGATATTGTCTGGGTTTGCTGCCCTGTGGCACAAATGACTTCATTCTGGGTTTGTCTCGTTTTTAACAACAGTATATATTTCAAGCAGCAAAAAAGAAACTTCTCCCTCTCTTCTTTTTAATTTTAACGTGTCATTTATAAAAGCACTTTTTTTTAGAAAATTGGGAAAGACAGAAAAAATATCTTTTCCATCCACCAGATAATCACCTAACATTCTTGTATATTAACAAATGAAAAAAACCTTTTTTCCTGTATTTTAAAATTTGCTATGACATCCTGTCCTGTGACCCCTTCACACCATGACTATTTCTACTCATCTTTAAATAGTCTTAAGAATAATAGATTTGATTAATAACATATTATTCCATAAATGCATGTTACATAGTTATTCAACCAGTATTCTATTACTGGATTTTAAATTGTTGCCAGTTTTTTGCTTTTATGTTATTTTTTTATTTGGCTTTTCTAGTTTTTTTTTGTGTGTGTGTGGTACGCGGGCCTCTCACTGTTGTGGCCTCTCCCGTTGCGGAGCACAGGCTCTGGACGCGCAGGCTCAGCAACCATGGCTCACGGGCCCAGCCACTCCGTGGCATGTGGGATCTTCCCGGACTGGGGCACGAACCCGCGTCCCCTGCATCGGCAGGCAGACTCTCAACCACTGCGCCACCAGGGAAGCCCGGCTTTTCCAGTTTTTTGAGTGTTGGTGTGCCATAAAACACCTTCCTACTCAGAAGTCATTCCACTGTGTCTTTTTTTTAAATTAATTTTTTTCTTGTTACGCTTGTTTTTAATTACACACATACAATGTACAAGTTAATTGTAGAAACATTAGAAAACACAGATAACCAAAATTTTAAAAAACTCACATGGTGATAATAATTATTCACACCTAAAATACATATTTTTACAAAAGTGGTTTTGTATAATACAATATGTATTGATTTGTTACTTCTCTCTTAAAATATGTATTTGTTTTGTTAATAAGTATATTTCTCCAGTCATTTTAAATTACTGCTTGATTCTTCATTGAAAGATACACGCTATTTAATTCATCCTAAACATACAGATTGGTTTTATGTTTTGCACATATAAACAATACTCCAGTGAACCCCCTTGTACATATACTTTTTTTTTTAAACATCTTTATTGGAGTATAATTGCTTTACAATGGTGTGTTAGTTTCTGCTTTATAACAAAGTGAATCAGTTATACATATGTGCCTATATCTCTTCCCTCTTCCATCTCCCTACCTCCCACCCTCCCTATCCCACCCCTCTAGGTGGTCACAAAGCACTGAGCCGTTCTCCCTGTGCTATGCAGCTGCTTCCCACTAGCTATTTTACATTTGGTAGTGTATATATGTCCATGCCACTCTCTCACTTTGTCATAGCTTACCCTTTTCCCTCTCCATATCCTTAAGTCCATTCTCCAGTAGGTCTGTGTCTTTATTCCCGTCTTGCCCATAGGTTCTTTTTTTTTTTACAACTTTATTGGAGTATAATTGCTTCACAATGGTGTATTAGTTTCTGCTTTATAACAAAGTGAATCAGTTATACATATATATCTGTTTCCATATTCCTTCCCTCTTGCGTCTCCCTCCCACCCTCCCTATCCCACCCCTCCAGGCAGTCACAAAGCACCGAGCTGATCTCCCTGTGCTATGCGGCTGCTTCCCACTAGCTATCCACCTTACGTTTGGTAGTGTGTATATGTCCATGCCTCTCTCTTGCTTTGTCACAGCTTACCCTTCCCCCTCCCCGTATCCTCAAGTCCATTCTCAAGTAGGTCTGTGTCTTTATTCCTGTTTTACCCCAAGGTTCTTCGTGACATTTTTTCCCCTTACATTCCATATATATGTGTTAGCATACGGTATTTCTCTTTCTCTTTCTGACTTACTTCACTGTGTATGACAGACTCTAGGTCTATCCACCTCATTACAAATAGCTCAATTTCGTTTCTTTTTATGGCTGAGTAATATTCCATTGTATATATGTGCCACATCTTCTTTATCCATTCATCGGATGATGGACACTTAGTTTGTTTCCATCTCCGGGCTGTTGTAAATAGAGCTGCAATGAACATTTTGGTACATGTCTCTTTTTGAATTATGGTTTTCTCAGGGTATATGCCCAGTAATGGGATTGCTGGGTCATATGGTAGTTCTATTTGTAGTTTTTTAAGGAACTTCCATACTGTTCTCCATAGTGGCTGTATCAATTCACATTCCCACCAGCAGTGCAAGAGTGTTCCCTTTTCTCCACACCCTCTCCAGCATTTATTGTTTCTAGATTTTTTGATAGCAATTCTGACTGGTGTGAGATGATATCTCATTGTAGTTTTGATTTGCATTTCTCTAATGGTTAATGATGTTGAGCATTCTTTCATTTGTTTGTTGGCAGTCTGTATATCTTCTTTGGAGAAATGTCTATTTAGGTCTTCTGCCCATTTTTGGATTGGGTTGTTTGTTTTTTTGCTATTGAGCTGCATGAGCTGCTTATAAATTTTGGAGATTAATCCTTTGTCAGTTGCTTCATTTGCAAATATTTTCTCCCATTCTGAGGGTTGTCTTTTCATCTTGTTTATGGTTTCCTTTGCTGTGCAAAAGCTTTTAAGTTTCATTAGGTCCCATTTGTTTATTTTTGTTTTTATTTCCATTTCTCTAGGAGGTGGGTCAAAAAGGATCTTGCCATGATTTATGTCATAGAGTGTTCTGCCTATGTTTTCCTCTAAGAGTTTGATAGTTTCTGGCCTTACATTTAGGTCTTTAATCCACTGTGAGCTTATTTTTGTGTATGGTGTTAGGGAGTGTTCTAATATCATACTTTTACATGTAGCTGTCCAGTTTTCCCAGCACCACTTATTGAAGAGGTTGTCCTTTCTCCACTGTACATTCGTGCCTCCTTTATCAAAGATAAGTTGACCATATGTCCGTGGGTTTATCTCTGGGCTTTCTATCCTGTTCCATTGATCTTTCTGTTTTTGTGCCAGTACCATACTGTCTTGATTACTGTAGCTTCGTAGTATAGTCTGAAGTCAGGGAGCCTGTTGGCTCCAGCTCCGTTTTTCGTTCTCAAGATTGCTTTGGCTATTCGGGGTCTTTTGTGTTTCCATACAAATTGTGAAATTTTTTGTTCTAGTTCTGAGAAAAATGCCAATGGTAGTTTGATAGGGATTACATTGAATCTGTAGATTGCTTTGTGTAGTAGAATCATTTTCACAATATTGATTCTTCCAATCCAGGAACATGGTATATCACTCCATCTATTTGTATCATCTTTAATTTCTTTCATCAGTGTCTTATAATTTTCTGCATACAGGTCTTTTGTCTCCTTAGGTAGGTTTATTCCTAGATATTTTATTCTTTTTGTTGCAATGGTAAATGGGAGTGTTTTCTTGATTTCACTTTCAGATTTTTCATCATTAGTGTACAGGAATGCCAGAGATTTCTGTGCATTAATTTTGTATCCTGCTACTTTACCAAATTTATTGATTAGCTCTAGTAGTTTTCTGGTAGCGTCTTTAGGATTCTCTATGTATAGTATCATGTCATCTGCAAACAGTGACAGCTTTACTTCTTCTTTTCCAATTTGGATTCCTTTTATTTCCTTTTCTTCTCTGATGGCTGTGGCTAAAACTTCCAAAACTATGTTAAATAAGAGTGGTGAGAGTGGGCAGCCTTGTCTTGTTCCTGATCTTAGTGGAAATGGTTTCAGGTTTCACCATTGAGGACAATGTTGGCTGTGGGTTTGTCATATATGGCCTTTATTATGTTGAGGAAAGTTCCCTCTATGCCTACTTTCTGCAGGGTTTTTATCATAAATGGGTGTTGAATTTTGTCGAAAGCTTTCTCTGCATCTATTGAGATGATCATATGGTTTTTCTCCTTCAGTTTGTTAATATGGTGTATCACGTTGATTTGCGTATATTGAAGAATCCTTGCATTCCTGGAATAAACCCCACTTGATCATGGTGTATGATCCTTTTAATGTGCTGTTGGATTCTGTTTGCTAGTATGTTGAGGATTTTTGCATCTATGTTCATCAGTGATATTGGCCTGTAGTTTTCTTTCTTTGTGACATCCTTGTCTGGTTTTGGTATCAAGGTGATGGTGGCCTCGTAGAATGAGTTTGGGAGTTTTCCTCCCTCTGCTATATTTTGGAAGAGTTTGAGAAGGATAGGTGTTAGCTCTTCTCTAAATGTTTGATAGAATTTGCTTGTGAAGCCATCTGGTCCTGGGCTTTTGTTTGTTGTAAGATTTTTTATCACAGTTTCAATTTCAGTGCTTGTGATTGGTTTGTTCATATTTTCTATTTCTTCCTGATCCAGTCTTGGCAGGTTGTGCATTTCTAAGAATTTGTCCGTTTCTTCCAGGTTGTCCATTTTATTGGCATAGAGTTGCTTGTAGTAATCTCTCATGATCTTTTGTATTTCTGCAGTGTCAGTTGTTACTTCTCCTTTTTCATTTCTAATTCTGCTGATTTGAATTTTCTCCCTTTTTTTCTTGATGAGTCTGGCTAATGGTTTATCAATTTTGTTTATCTTCTCAAAGAACCAGCTTTTAGTTTTATTGATCTTTGCTATCGTTTCCTTCATTTCTTTTTCATTTTTTTCTGATCTGATTTTTATGATTTCCTTCCTTCTGCTAACTTTGGGGTGTTTTGTTCTTCTTTCTCTAATTGCTTTAGGTGCAAGGTCAGGTTGTTTATTCAAGATGTTTCCTGTTTCTTAAGGTGGGATTGTATTGCTATAAACTTCCCTCTTAGAACTGCTTTTGCTGCATCCCATAGGTTTTGGGTTGTCGTGTCTCCAATGTCATTTGTTTCTAGGTATTTTTTTATTTATTTATTTTTTATTTATTTATTTATTTTTTTAATTTTTTTTCTTTTTGCGGTATGCGGGCCTCTCACTGCTGTGGCCTCTCCCGTTGCGGAGCACAGGCTCCGGATGCGCAGGCCCAGCGGCCATGGCTCACGGGCCCAGCCGCTCCGCGGCATATGGGATCCTCCCAGACCGGGGCACGAACCCGCATCCCCTGCATCGGCAGGCGGACTCTTAACCACTTGCGCCACCAGGGAGGCCCTCTAGGTATTTTTTTATTTCCTCTTTGATTTCTTCAGTGATCACTTTGTTATTAAGTCACTTATTGTTTAGCCTCCATGTGTTTGTATTTTTTACAGATCTTTTCCTTTAATTGATATCTAGTCTCATAGCATTGCGGTCGGAAAAGATACTTGATACAATTTCAACTGTATTAAATTTACCAAGGCTTGATTTGTGACCCAAGATATGATCTATCCTGGAGAATGTTCCATGAGCACTTGAGAAAAATGTGTATCCTGTTGTTTTTTGATGGAATGTCCTATAAGTATCAATTAAGTCCATCTTGTTTAATGTATCATTTAAAACTTGTGTTTCCTTATTTATTTTCATTTTGGATGATCTGTCCATTGGTGAAAGTGGGGTGTTGAAGTCTCCTACTATGAATGTGTTACTGTCGGTTTCCCCTTTTATGGCTATTAGTATTATCCTTTTGTATTGAGGTGCTCCTATGTTGGGTGCATAAATATTTACAATTGTTATATCTTCTTCTTGGATTGATCCCTTGATCATTATGTAGCGTCCTTCTTTGTCTCTTCTAATAGTCTTTATTTTAAAGTCTATTTTGTCTGATATGAGAATTGCTACTCCAGCTTTCTTTTGATTTCCATTTGCATGGAATATCTTTTTCCATCCCCTTACTTTCAGTCTGTATGTATCTCTAGGTCTGAAGTGGGTCTCTTGTAGACAGCATATATATGGGTCTTGTTTTTGTATCCATTCAGCCAATCTGTGTCTTTTGTTGGGAGCATTTAGTCCATTTACAGTTAAGGTAATTATTGATATGTATGTTCCTATTCCCATTTTCTTGATTGTTTTGGGTTTGTTATTGTAGGTATTTTCCTTCTGTTGTGTTTCTTGCCTAGAGAAGTTCCTTTAGCATTTGTTGCAAAGCTAGTTTGGTGGTGCTGAACTCTCTCAGCTTTTGCTCGTCTGTAAAGGTTTTAATTTCTCCATCAAATCTGAATGAGATCCTTGGTGGGTAGAGTAATCTTGGTTGCAGGTTTTTCCCCTTAATCACTTTAAATATGTCCTGCCACTCCCTTCTGGCTTGCAGAGTTTCTGCTGAAAGATCAGCTGTTAACCTTATGGGGATTCCCTTGTGTGTTATTTGTTGTTTTTCCCTTGCTGCTTTTAATATGTTTTCTTTGTGTTTAATTTTTGATAGTTTGATTAATATGTGTCTTGTCATGTTTCTCCTTGGATTTATCCTGTATGGGACTCTCTGTGCTTCCTGGACTTGATTAACTGTTTCCTTTCCTATATTAGGGAAGTGTTCAACTATAATCTTTTCAAATATTTTCTCAGTCTCTTTCTTTTTCTCTTCTTCTTCTGGGACCCCTATAATTCGAATGTTGGTGCATTTAATGTTGTCCCAGAGGTCTCTGAGACTGTCCTCAATTCTTTTCATTCTTTTTTCTTTATTCTGCTCTGCAGTAGTTATTTCCACTATTTTATCTTCCAGGTCACTTATCTGTTCTTTTGCCTCAGTTATTCTGCTATTGATCCCTTCTAGAGAATTTTTTATTTCATTTACTGTGTTGTCCATCAGTGTTTGTTTCCTCTTTAGTTCTTCAAGTTCCTTGTTGAACGTTTCTTGTATTTTCTCCATTCTATTTCTAAGATTTTGGATCATCTTTGCTATCATTATTCTGAATTCTTTTTGAGGTAGACTGTGTATTTCCTCTTCATTTGTTAGGCTTGGTGGGTTTTTACCTTGCTCCTTCATCTGCTGTGTGTTTTTCTGTCTTCTCATTTTGCTTATCTTACTGTGTTTGGGGTCTCCTGTTCGCAGGCTGCAGGTTTGTAGTTCCCATTATTTTTGGTGTCTGTCCCCAGTGGCTAAGGTTGGTCCAGTGGGTTGTGTAGGCTTCCTGGTGGAGGGGACTAGTGCCTGTGTTCCGGTGGATGAGGCTGGATCTTGTTTTTCTGGTGGGCAGGACGACATCTTGTGTTGTGTTTTGGGGTGTCTGTGGCCTCATTATGATTTTACGCAGCCTCTGTGCTAATCGATGGGATTGTGTTCCTGTCTTGCTAGTTGTTTGTTATAGGGTGTCCAGCACTGTAGCTTGCTGGTCTTAGAGTGAATCTGGGTCTTGGCGTTGATATGGAGGTCTCTGGGAGATTTTCGCTATTTGATATTACGTGGAGCTGGGAGGTCTCTTATGGACCAGTGTCCTGAGCTTGGCTCTCCCACCTCAGAGGCACAGCCCTGTCTCCTGGCTGGAGCACCAAGAGCCTTTCATCCACACGGCTCAGAATAAAAGGGAGAAAAGAAAGAAAGAAGATAAAATAAAGTAAAATAAAATAGTTATTAAAATAAAAAATTATTAAGAAAAGATTTTAAAAAAGTAACAAACAAACAAACAAAAAACACGGACAGACAGCACCCTAGGACAAATGGTAAAAGCAAAGCTATACAGACAAAACCACACGGATTAGCATACACATACACACTCACAAAAGGTGAAAAAGGGGAAAAAATTATATATCTTTGCTCCCAAAGTCCACCTCCTCAATTTGGGATGATTCGTTGTCTGTTCAGGTATTCCACAGATGCAGGGTACATCAAGTTGATTTTGGAGATTTAATCCGCTGCTCCTGAGGCTGCTGGGAGAAATTTCCCTTTCTCTTCTTCGTTCCCACAGCTCCTGGGGTTCAGCTTTGGATTTGGCCCCGCCTCTGCATGTAGGTCGCCTGAGGGCATCTGATCTTCGCTCAGACAGGACGGGGTTAAAGGAGCAGCTTATTCGGAGGCTCTGGCTCACTCAGGCGGCGGGAGGGAGGGGTACGGATGCAGGGCGAGCCTGCAGCGGCAGAGGCTGACATGACGTTGCACCAGCCTGATGCGCACTGTGTGTTCTGGGGAAGTTGTCCCTGGATCACGGGACCCTGGCGGTGGGCTGCATAGGCTCCCGGGAGGGGGTTCTGGATAGTGACCTATCCTTGCATATAGGCTTCTTGGTGGCGGCAGCAGCAGCCTTAGCATCTCATGCCCATCTCTGGTGTCCGCACTGATAGCCGCGTCTCGCGCCCATCTCTTGAGCTTTTTTAAGCGGCGCTCTGAATCCCCTCTCCTTGCGCACCGGGAAACAGAAGCAAGAAAAAGTCTCTTTCCTCTTCAGCAGCTCCAGACTTTTTCCCGGACTCCCTCCCAGCTAGCTGTGGTGCACTTGCCTCTTCAGGCTGTGTTAACGCAGCCAACCCCAGTCCTCTCCCTGGGATCTGACCTCTGAAGCCCGAGCCTCAGCTCCCAGCCCCCTCCCGTCCCGGCGGGTGAGCAGACAAGCCTCTCGGGCTGGTGAGTGCTGATCGGCACAGATCCTCTGCCGGAATCTCTCCGCTTTGCCCTCCGCACCCCTGTTGCTGCGCTCTCCTCCGTGGCTCCGAAGCTTTTCCCCTTCGCCACCCGCAGTCTCCGCCCGCGAAGGGGCTTCCTAGTGTGTGGAAACCTTTCCTCCTTCACGGCTCCCTCCCACTGGTGCAGGTCCCGTCCCTATTCCTTTGTCTCTGTTTTTTCTTTTTTCTCTTGCCCTGCCCAGGTACGTGGGGAGTTTCTTGCCTTTTGGGAAGTCTGAGGTCTTCTGCCAGCGTTCAGTAGGTGTTCTGTAGGAGCTGTTCCACATGTAGATGTATTTCTGATGTGTTTGTGGAGAGGAAGGTGATCTCCGCGTCTTACTCTTCCACCGTCTTGAAGCTCCTCCCACTGTAAATGTCTTGACCCTAAACCTAGGAATGGCCAATTTAGTCCTGCTTCCTTGATTTGTAATCCCATTACTATGTTTTGTGCATCCTGCAGTACAAAGTGACAGGTAGCTTTAACTCAATCATATCTGCATGCATGAAATAAGTCTCATCTACAATTACTTTCATTTTAATTAGGTTGTTTCACAGTGCAAAGGTCCTAAAGGTTTTACTTGAATTGTCTATGAATTCAGAAGTAGTAAAGTTAACTTCTGATTCCATAGAATTACAGTGTTAATCTTAGTTGTATAGGAGCAGACTGCAGCTGCCATCAGCATAATGTGTGTGCATAACTTAGCATAATGCCCTCAAGGTCCATCCATGTTGTCACAAATGGCAGGATTTCCTTCGTTTTTATGCCTGAATAATACTTCATTGTATATATATATATATACTATTTATTCATTCATTCGTCAGTGGACGCTTAAGTTGTTTCCATGTCTTGGGTATTATAAATAGTGCTACAGTGAACATGGGGCTGTAGATATCTTTTTGAATTAGTGTTTTCATTTCTTTGGGATAAATACCCAGAAGTGGAATTGCTAAATCATAAGGAAGTTCTGTTTCTAATTTTAAATTTTTTGAGGAGCCTCCATATTGTTTTCCATAGTGGCTGTACCAATTTACATTCCTGTCAGTGATGCACAAGTGTTCTCTTTTCTCCACATCCTCATCAACACTTGTTATTTCTTGTCTTTTTGATAATAGCTGTCCTAACAGTTGTGATTTTGATTTGCATTTCCCTGGTGATTAGTGATGTTGAGCACATTTTCATGTACGTGTTGTCCATCTGTTTGCCTTCTTTGAGAAACTATCTATTTAGATCCTCTGCCCATATTTTAATCAGATTGTTTATTTTTGCAATTGAGTTGTATCATAATTTTTAATTGATTGCCAGTCGTGGTATATAGAACAGTAAAAATCAATATAAATATTTACATCTTGAACTAGAAATACCTCTTCTGCTGGTCTGTTAGTGGGGTCAATCTAGTCAAGAGTTGAGCTCATTTTTTTTGTTGTCATTTTTGCTATGGTTATATTCGCTATAATCACCAACTTCAAAATCTTTTGGTGTTACATTGTGTTTAGAAGGAGGTAGGTTTGCTAGAGTATTTTTCTCAATGTTCACTTTCCACCCTCAGCTTTAGGTCTTCCCTGTGTGCCTGCACATTAGAAAGTGTCTCTTTCCATGTTTTTACACACCCTACATGGTAGACTGTTGTTGCTTGTTACTTGGTGCTCACTAGCCTGGTGGTGGGGAGGTCATGATAGTTTTCTGTTATCCTAGATGAGCCTCAGTCTTTGACAGGCCCTGTGCCCTGCTGTCTGGGGGTGGAGATTTCTCAGTGATCCTGCCCTCTCCAAGTGATGAGAGACCTCTCATTATTTGAGTCCAGGATGGTTTCCTGTCCTTCTCCAGGGGTAAGGTTTTTTTTGTTTGTTTGTTTTGTTTTTTTCCCATTCATTTTTTCCTGCCCCCAGCAACAATAGGTCTCCTGTGCCTTGAGAGTGACAGGACTTGGTGTTCTTTTTCCAGTAGGGTGACCAACTCCTCCTGATTTTTCTGGGACTGTCCCGGTTTTAGCTCTGAAAGTCCTGCATCTTGGGAAATGCTTCAGTCCCAAGAAACTGGCTCAGTTGGCCATCCTCTCTCCCAGTGGCTTAAGGATTTTATTCCTCAGGGAAAAAAGGTTCAGGTGGGGCTTTGTGCCTTTCTTGCAGTGGTAGCTGCTACCCTCCTCCAGGACTGCCCAAGTCCGGAAACATTTTTCCAGTTTCTTGTCCTACCCTAATCTTTCTCATAACCATCTGGTGAGGTACACAAAGAAGAGCCTGTTATTGGGTGCAAACTTCTCTTGAGTCTGCAGCTGCTGGGTGTTTTCTGTGTTTATGCTAGCTCACACAGCCTTTAGCAGTTCACTGAAACTTTAGCTGAATTCCAATTATCTGCTTGTATGGAGGCCCCATCTTGTGCTGTGCTGCAGGTTTACCAGGTTGTTTCATCATGAAGGCACCCTTCTTTTCTTACATTTCAAGCTAGTTAGTGGCCCTGCAACCTCACCTCTCTGATAGATTCAATATAAGTTATGATTTTCAAGATTATTCACATTTTCTTGATATTATTGATGGAACAACACTCTTTCTAGCTGCCTACATTCTAAGCAGAAATCAGTACTTGGTTTCTTTAGAAAGAATATATATATTTCAGTTTTGAGGTGTAGTGTTTTATAAATGTCAGTGAGATCAGGTTGGTTGGGAGTGTTGTCCAAATCTTTGGTATCTTAATGAATTTTTAAAATCGACTTGAACTGTCATTTACTGAGAGACAGTTGCTAAACTTCTCAAGTATGATTGTGGATTTTTAAAAATTCTTTCAGTTTTGCTTCATGTATTTTGAAACTCTGTTATTACAGAGTGTATATACATTTAAAAATATTTTTTCTTGATGACTTGATTTCTTTATTATGAAATATCCACCTTTATCTCTAGTAATACTCTTTGTCTTGACATAAATGGCTATAAATATATATATATATATATATATATACACTTATATATAGTCTTTTTAAAAATATATTTATTTATTTATTTATTTGGCCATGTTGGGTCTCAGTTGCAGCACACAGGATCTTCATTGTTTCATGTGGGATCTTCATTGCAGCATGTGGGGTCTTTAGTTGCAGCATGTGAACTTCTTAGTTGCAGCATGTGGGATCTAGTTCCCTGACCAGGGATCAAACCCAGGCCACCTGTACTGGGAGTGCAGAGTCTTAGCCACTGGACCACCAGGGAAGTCCTGTGTATAGTGTTGATATAAACTGATATAAAGTTGGTATACATATAGCCCCACTAGCTTTCTTATGTTCAGTATCTGTGTTGCTTATATTATTCTTCCCTTTTATTTTCAATCTGTGTCTTTTATCTTGACAATACCTTTCTAAAAAACCAGCAATTTGCTTTTTCAATTATTAGTCTGATGATCTGCATCTTTAACTAATTAGAGTGTTTAGTTCATTTATATTTAATGCAGTTATTAATATGGTTGGATTTAAGTCTCTCATCTTGTTATATGTTTTATATTCATCCCATTTATTATTTACTTATTTATTCCTTCTTTCCTGTTGTGGCAGATTGCATTTCCCAAAGATGGCTACACAAATACACATGTACACACACACACGTCCCATTCCACATTTTTTTTTAACAACGTGAGTAAATTTCTCCAACTGTGAGGAGGGGTCTGTGTTCTCTCCACTTGAATTTTGATGAGTACTTGTAACTGCTACAACAATATAAAATGGTTGAAATTATGTCATATGACTTCCAAGGCTAGGATATAAAAAGGATATAGCCTCTATCCCTCTTGAGATGGTCACCCTTGGAATCTAGCCACCATGCTATGAGGAAGCCCAAACTAGCCCATGCAGAAAGACCACAGTGAGGCGCACATGCAGGGAAAATGATGCCTCCAATTGTGAGCCAGCATCAACTCTCAGACATGTGAAAGAATAAGCGTTCAGGTGATTTTATCCCCCTGCCTTTGATCTTGCAGTTGAATTACCAGACATCATGGTATGGAGACAAGCTGATCCCAGTGAGCCCTGTCCTAATTCCTGACCCATAGAATATATGAGCATAATAAATAACTGTTGCACATCTCTAAATTTTGGAGTAGTTTGTTACACAGCCATAGTAATTGGAACACCTACCTCTTTTGGGGTTAATTAAATGTGTGTGTGTGTGTGTGTGTGTGTGTGTGTGTGTGTGTGTGTGCTTTCTTTAGAGATTATAATATGTAACTGAGGAGTCCAGCTCTGGTTAAAAACCTCTATGTGATTTTTCAGGCCTTACCATGGGCAATTACTAAGTCTTTACCTGGCAGGCTTCATGGGGGAAAGCTGCTCTCCCCACATCAGACTTGAGGTACAGACAGTGCATGACAGTCTCTGAAGAAAGTAGCAGTCAAGGACTCAGACCACTCTGGTTCATCATACTCTTCTCATATTTGCCTTCCTTGACCAGGCTTCATCATCTTTTTTTTTCTTTGATTTTTATTTTACATTGGAGTATAGTTGATTTACAATGTTGTGTTAGTTTCAGGTGTACAGCAAAGTGGTTCAGTTATACATATACATATGTCTATTCTTTTTCAAATTATTTTCCCATTTACGTTATTACAGAATATTGAGTAGAGTTCCCTGTGCTATACAGTAGGTCCTTGTTGGTTATCTATTTTAAATATCATAGTGTGTATATTTCAATCCCACACTCCCAATTTATCCCTCCCCCCACCCCAACCTTTCCCCTTCGGTAACCATAAGTTTGCTATTTAAGTCTGTGAGTCTGTTTCTGTTTTGTAAATAAGTTCATTTTGTATCATTTTTTTTAGATTCCGCATATAAGCAATATCATATGATATTTGTCTTTCTCTGTCTGACTTCACTTCATATGATAATCTCCAGATCCATCCATGTTGCGGCAAGTGCCATTATTTTATTCTTTTTATGGCTGAGTAATATTGTATTACTTTGTATATATGTACCACATCTTCTTAGGTGTCATCATTTTTTTAAATCTTTATCTCAGGCCTTTTTTAAAAGTCTCAGGTCTTCAGACGTCTCTACGGAGGCCTCCTTATGCAAAGAGGAAGGAAACTTCAGGACACTATTTCCCACTCTTAACTCAGCATCTCATTCTTTTTTTACTCCTAGCCCTTTCCCCTTGCTACCTTCTGACTCCAAATTGCTGGGTCCTTTGGGGCTCCCTCAAGGGTGAGACCACTTCCATGTCTGGCTGATCCACCAACCTTCCTTGACCCTTGTCTTGTCCCAGGCACTTTCTCCCATCACAGTAAGTGATCAAAGGCTTAACTCTGCTTTTAGCTTGTTACTTTAATCAGCTACTCTGACACCTGGCAGCTCAGCTCTCCGTCTCCTCCAGCTCAACTGAGCTTCTGACAGTAACTTTAAGTTATTTTAGTCTGCTGGCAAATAATCTTGCATTACTTGAAAAATAGTAATACAGTAATCTTTCAACAATATAATTCTATATTCCAGTCCCACCTTTTTGTAGAAATATTTTATTTCTATGTATTCTATAAGCTCCACAGTGCATTTTTATTATTTTTGTTTTAAACAGTCTTTTAATTACATTTAAATACACATACATGTGTGTGCATACATATTAAAGATTTTTAAGGGCTTTTATAATTACCATTTTTGTGGTCTTCATCCTTTCCCACAGATCCAGTTGTCCATCTAGTATCATTTCAACATTTTAACATTTCTTGTAGTGCTGGTCTACTGCAGACATCATCTCTCAGGTTTCTGTTTCTGTTCTTTTTTCCTGGAAATGTCTTTATTTTGCCTTCATTTTTGAAGTGTATTTTTGTTAGATAAAGAATTTTAGGGTTTTTTTTTCCTTTAAGCATTTTAAAGATTCATTTTATTGTCTTCTGGCTTACATTGTTTGTGATCGGAAGTCAAATGTTATTTGTGTTTGTTCTCCTGTATATAATGTTTCCGTTTTCCTCTGGCTGCTTTTAAGATTGGCTCTTTATATTTTATTATTATCAGTTTGACTATAATGGCATAGTTGTGGTTTTCTTAGTGTTTGTCTTTGTGGTTTGCTGAGATTCTTGCAATTGTGGCGTGATGTTTTTCAACAGTTGCAAATTTTCAACCATTAGTTTTTTAAACATTTCTTCTGTGCCTGTCTACCTCCTCTCTTTCTAAGGCACCAACTACACATATATTAGAGCATTTGATATTGTCCCACACATCGCAAGTGCTCTGTTCTTCTTTTACACCCTTTTTTCTTTTTGTGATTTCGTTTGGGTACTTTCAATTGAGATGTCCTTAAGTTTGCTCGTCCTTTACTCAGCTGTTTCCATCCTCTGTAAAGTCTATCTAGTGAATTCTTCATTTCTGATATATTTTTTTTTTCTAACTCTTCTCTTTGGTTATTTTTTTCTAGCTTCCATGCTCAGATGAAATTCTCAGTCTCTTCATGTATTTTGTCTGCCTTCTCAATAGATCCTTTAGCATTTTTATCATACTTATTATTATTATTATTTTTTAAAAGGCATGTGGAATCTTCCCGGACCAGGGATTGAACCTGTGTCCCCTGCATTGGCAGGTGGAGTCTTAACCACTGCGCTGCCAGGGAAGTCCCCATACTTATTATTTATTTATTTTTTTTAAAGGACAGTTTATTTATTTATTTATTGCAGTATGCAGGCCCCTCACTGCTGCGGCCTCTCCTGCTGCGGAGCACAGGCTCCGAACGCGCAGGCCCAGCGGCCATGCCCCACGGGCCCAGCCGCTCCGCGGCACGTGGGATCCTCCCGGACCGGGGCACGAACCCGCGCCCCCCGCATCGGCAGGCGGACCCCCAACCACTGCGCCACCCGGGAAGTCCCCCCATACTTATTTTTTAAATTAATCTTTTACTTTGAGACAATGGTAGATTCACATCAGTTGTAAGAAGTAATATAGAGCGAACACATGACCCTTTACACAGTTTCCCCTATGATAAGATCTTGCAAAATTTTAGAACAATATCGCAACAAGAATATTGACATTGATACAATCAAGATATAGAATATTTCCACCACCACAAGGATTCCCTAATAGTACCCTTGTATAGCCATCTCCCCCCAACCCCAATCCCTGAACCTTAGCCACCACTAATCTGTTCCCCATAATTCTGTCATTTCAAGACTGTTATATAAACAAAATCATACAGTATCTAACCATTTGGGATTAGCTTTTAAAAATTCATTTCAGGGCTTCCCTGGTGGCGCAGTGGTTGAGAGTCCGCCTGCCGATGCAGGGGACGAGGGTTCATGCCCCGGTCCGGGAAGATCCCACATGCCGCGGAGCGACTGGGCCCGTGAGCCATGGTCGCTGAGCCTGCGCGTCCGGAGCCTGTGCTCCACAACGGGAGAGGCCACAACAGTGAGAGGCCCACGTACCGCAAAAAGAAAAAAAAAAAAAAAAAATTCATTTCATTCCCCTGTAAATCATCCAAGTTGCATATATCAATAATTCAATCTTTTTTTTAAAAATTGCTGAATAGCATTCTATAGTAGTTGTATCAAAGTTACTGTCTGATTATTCCACCTTTGGAATATTTCTGAGTCTCCTCCTACTGAATGTTTCCTCTCATGATCACGGGTCAATTTTCTTCCTTCCTTTGTGCCTGTAATTTTTTTTTTTGTATCCTGGATATTTTGCATAAAATAAAAGTAATAGCTAAAATAAGTAATATTTACCTCAAGAAAAGAGCATACTTCTATTCTGTCAAATTGTTAGAATTAGGGGCTGAATCAATCTGATGTGTAGTTGAGCTGGCTAGAGATATTTTTTTGTATTTTATTGTCATGTTGCTAGCTTTTCTAACTGTGGGATATTTCTCCCTGATTTACAATCCTTCTGGAAGGAGTGTCACTAAGGTATTGCTCTGTCATGCCACTCCTGGTTTTCTGAGCCAGGGGAAGTCTCTCTATTTTGATACTCTGCCTCCATCTTTTGGAAGGCAGCTGCCTTACTTTGTAAAAAGGCCTGCAAAGCCTCAGAGGGATTTCCCTCAGCTCACGTCCCTGCTGTCAGTCTTTGATGTATTTGTCCCTGAGCACATTGTCAAATCCTAGAAAGAGTTGGCAGTTGGAGAAAGACTTACTCTGTGGCTGGAGTTTCTCAGAATTCTAATCTATCAAGCCAGCCCCCACACACCCATTACAAGTGCATTAAATTTTCTATGGATTTCTCTTTATTTTTCTCTATGGGTTTTTGTTGTTATTGTTGCTTCGTCATAACTGAAAGTCACCATGTAGGAGTGAAAATTTCTTCTCTTCTATGAGGAGCTTGTCACTTGCTAGAGTTTAATTCATTTAGATTCTTTGCATTCTTGGCAATCTAATGAGTTTAACAAAACAAAAACACTTCTGTATACCTAAAGGGCTTGTCAGTTTCTAGTTTTGCTTAGGACTGGGTAAATCCTAACTACGAAGCTGTGAGTATTTTTTTTTCCTAGGGAGCAATATGTCAGCCTTCTTGTTCTCCCTAGAGACTTTATTCTCATTCTTTTGAAAGATCATTCTATTTTTTATGCTCTTGTAGGTAAAATTTTAGATGCCAAGGCATTCTGTTTGCAGGACTCAGGGAGGGGATTAGTAGTATAGTTACCTGTTTCTTACACAGAGATGTTCATCAAGTCCCCCTGTTTTCAACCCCACCTCTCACTCCTATTCTTCATTGTACTTGGTTTTTCAAGGGCTCTAGATGGCAGATTGTGATGTTTTCCTTGGATGTGTTAGTATCATTCATGCATATTTTGACTGCTGCTTCCTCAGCCTTGGATCACTATTGTTATGAAACTTATCATCTTGCTATATATCTTCTAGAAATTTGTTGAACACTCCTAGGAATCTTGAACTTGAAGATTATATCAGGATATTTGCTAACTAACTGGAGAGTTAGAGCTGAATCCCAAGCAGCCTGATTCCTGGTCCAGTTTACTTTTCGTTAACCTTATCACTGCCTTATTTCATTCTCCCATATTTCTTTCTGTGTTGAGGTTTACTGAAGGCATTAGTGAAGAATCATCCAAGGAGCCACACTGTAACAAGGATTCAGCTGACAGCTACCCCTGCAAGTGCACTCGTGTTGATGAGCCAGCGCATAGCTAAAGACCTAACTCCATTTCAGATAGTGCTTCTTTGGACATCACTGGAAGATGAAAAGGAAAACCTGTTTCATTCTCAAGCCTACTCTAGGGCCAATGAAGTTGGTGAGGTGGACCTAGAGCATACATCTTCTCTTGGAGGTGATTATGTAGGAGTCCACCCTATGGGTCTCCTCTGGTCCCTGAAACCTGAGAAGATATTAACTAAACTGCTGAAAAGAGATGTTATGAATAACCCCTTGCAGGTCCAATTAAAACTTTATGATTCAGATGTAATGGTTACCCACATCACCATCACTACTCCAAAGGTCAGCCCGACTTTGGAGAGGTGGTATGTAGCACCTGGTGTCACCCGAATCCAAGTCAAAAAAGGCCGCCTTCGGGGAGCCCTCCTTCTCCCTCCAGGTGAGTGGAATTACCCTGGTTATTGTCATCTTTTTTTTTCTTCCTCTTTTAAATCCCTTATCCTCCTAGAAGTTTAGCTTGGATGTGGATAAAATAGAGAGCATTCCTTTCCTGACTCAGAATCAGAGTTAACTTTGGGTCAGAACAAGAACGTGGTGATAACTTCATTCCAACTCTAGTTTTATCTCAGCAATTCTGGAGCCTGTCTAAGGATATAACAGTAGTTTATGGAGTCCCTGCATTATGGGATTTCCATAGCTTTGGATTTATGTGAAATTCATTCACATTGAAGCCTAGCTATCTGAAGACCCACATCCTGATATGGAACTGTATCCCAGCTTCTTTTGGGGGTTCTGTCATGTCTGAGTTTTAATTTAGGCATAGGTCATTGCATGATTGTCACAATAAGCTGATGATATAATGGACTGAAATATTGCAACAAATATAGAGGATGCAAAGAAACTTTATACCCTCTAGTTCCATAAATATTGCATATTTATAGGATATTCCATAAATCAGCAGCTAATATAACATGCTCCCTAATGGCTATAAAACTTTTCAGAACATTCAGTTTCTCATAGGGATCTCAACATACCAAAAAGTGGTTCAAAACATCTATTGGTACATTTCTCAGAGTTTATTGTGGGGACTGAATGAAGCAAAGTTAATTTCCCAGAAGTAGCCCCCAGTAGGTCCAGATTTCAGGTGTGTCTGAGGTTGCCTTATTCAGACATGTGCTTTGATTTGGGACACAGCCGTCACATCATCAGGAGGTATTCCCCCTCTCTCCCTGCCTTTTTTTTTTTTTTTTTTTTTTTATAGTCACCTTCTAGAACTGAGATGGGTTAAGGAAACCTGAAGTGTTAGAGGTGGTTTCTGACAACATAGAGTGTTAGATGGCGTAAAAGGAAAAAAGATTCCCTTTGCAAATTCACCATGACCCATGCACCTTTTTGGGTAAATCTGAAAAATTTTTACCCCCAGTATTTAGCATATAGACCACTTTATTTTTTTATTTATTTATTTTTTTCTTTTTGCGGTACGCGGGCCTCTCACTGTTGTGGCCTCTCCCGTTGCGGAGCACAGGCTCCGGATGCGCAGGCCCAGCGGCCATGGCTCACGGGCCCAGCCGCTCCGCGGCATATGGGATCCTCCCAGACCGGGGCACGAACCCGTATCCCCTGCATCGGCAGGCGGACTCTTAACCACTGCGCCACCAGGGAGGCCCTAGACCACTTTATTGTGGGTAGGGATCAGGAAGTAAGTGGCAGAAACCTCCTTGACGCTAATATTCAGTTAAGAATCTGAATATTCAGCTCGGTGCTTTGCGATGACCTAGAGGGGTGGGATAGGGAGGATGGGAAGGAGGCTCAAGAGGGAGGGGATATGGGGACATGTGCATGCTTATGGCTGATTCGCTTTGTTGTACAACAGAAACTAACATAGTATTGTGAAGTAATTATACTCCAATAAAGATCTATTAAAAAAAAAAGAATCTGAATAGTAGCTCAGGCCTTTCACCTTGGGATGATGTGCTGGTTTAGGGTGTGCTCTTTGCGAACCCTCTAGACATTGTGTGTGCTGGGTCTCCTGATTTGGTGCTTATTCTGTTGGGGTACAGAAAAGGGTTGTGTTCTGTGGAGCCAAAAACGGTTGAGTCAGGTCTCAAAGAAGTTCTTAACAACAACATTTTTCCAGAATAAGAGGCTCAGTAATCTTAAGTACTGTCAATCAGAATATGCAAAAACATCCATTCATGTATTCAAGTGGTATTTTTAAACCAAGATGTATTCAGTATCACTTTATTTCTCCTTTTCTCAAGGTGAGGAAATATAGCAATATTTTGTTTTGACAATTCCCAATACTCCTTTAAATCAAGTCACTCCTTTCAAATATGGATAGGATCAGGCTTTCTTAGCTAAAATCACTTATACAATAATAGTATATCCCCAATAAGGGTATGATAAATTACTTTCAATATGTGAGCTCTGCTTTATTTTGGAAGCAAGCTGCCTACACAGTGAGTGTAGAATGATACCCTGACCGTCCCTATTTTGGTGTAAAATTTCGTCACTGTATAGTCAGATGAGTGTAACAGAGCAGTGTTAAGTCAGGATTTTAGCTAACATAATCATTTCAATACTTTTTTTTTTTAAAGCCATATACTTCTTTGAGAACCCAATTAAATCTGTGGGTGCTCTCATCAGTAAAATGCATATATAAATGTATAGTCTCGCATGTAATTTCAGGACCTTCGCTGATTTCCTGAAGCCTATTTGTGTAGGTTAAGCAGCCCTTGCCTAATTTCTTTGGCTTTCTTTACTTCAGCACTATAGATATGACTCATTAAGAGTCCTGAATTCTCTTTGGCTGTAGAAATTAAACATGTCAATGAACATGGTGTCCAGTGAAACTTCTGAATATTATGCTCCATTATATACTCAGTCAGCTTTAATTCTGCCCCAGAAAAAAGGCTGAAAATGTGGAAATTCTATTGAAATTTTATACATTAATTCTAAAATTTGTGATGCATTTCTTCGTGTTGTCATATTTGTCTTCTCTTCTTCTCACCTTCCCTTCTTACTCAATTCTGTGTTTTTTTTTGTTTGGTTTTGTTGTCAGGAGAGGGCCATTTCCCAGTGGTAATTTATTTGTTTGGTGGTATTGGTGGACTGATTGACATCCGAGCCAGTCTCCTGACCAGTCATGGCTTTGCTGTCTTGGCCTTGGCTTACTGTGACTATGAAGACCTCCCTTTCCAACTAGAGAAAGTAGATTTGGAATATTTTGAGAAAGATGCCAACTTTCTCCTGAGACATCGTAAGGTAAATTTGACCTTTTCAGTCAGTTTCAATCCCTATTTTTCAATAAGCATGATATTCTGTGACTTCTTTTAACTTCCAAGTATGATTCTCCCTCAGTGAACTTGAAATTCTATTACATATTTGTATTATTCACATGATTTATCTTGTATCCCGTGTCTTCTGCTCAGAAAGATGAAATGCATAGTTAGCCTGGGTCTGTCATGGAATCAAAGGCATTGGCTTTGGATTCAGACAGAAATGGGTTTCATTTCTGGCTCCATCCCATCTGGTTGTGGGAATCTGGGCAAGTTACTAAGAACCCCTAATCCTCAGTTTCTTCATCTATTAAATAACATTGTAGTGACACTACTTCATAAGGTTACTGTGAGAATTAAAAGGAATACTAGAAGCCAAGTGCTTATTAGAGTAACAGGCAACACTAAATACTCAATAAATCTGATCAATTATTATTATTATCACATTCTCTGATAATTATTAAATCACCATACTTAACCAGGTAGATAATCTATTTCTTTGAAGAGTGGGTCAGAATTTTTAGTTACTTGACAGGTCTTAAACATAATGCTATAGTACTTTCTAATCCACATACTTTCTTTAAATTTTAAAATGTGCTTTGCTGGGCCTCCCTGGTGGCGCAAGTGGTTGAGAGTCCGCCTGCCGATGCAGGGGATACGGGTTCGTGCCCCGGTCTGGGAGGATCCCATATGCCGCGGAGCGGCTGGGCCCGTGAGCCATGGCCGCTGAGCCTGCGCGTCCGGAGCCTGCGCGTCCGGAGCCTGTGCTCCGCAACGGGGGAGGCCACAACAGTGAGAGGCCCGCATACCGCAAAAAAAAAAAAAAAAAAAAAAATGTGCTTTGCTGCTGTAAGAGGGTTGATGCATGTTAGCCCTTATTTATTGCTAATTTTTTTTCTTAATAAGAAGCAGTCTAAGTAATTAAGACTCTGTACTGCATCCTTTCTCATATAAGGATCACCAAAGTACTGTGAGAATTGCAATTGTAAGATGAGCAACAATTGCTGACAATCTACTGATGCACTGAATTTTTAAATAGCTTTTTTTTTTTTTTTTTGCAGTACGTGGGCCTCTCACTGTTGTGGCCTCTCCTGTTGTGGAGCACAGGCTCCGAACGCGCAGGCTCAGCGGCCATGGCTCATGGGCCTAGCCGCTCCGCAGCATGTGGGATCTTCCCGGACCGGGGCACGAACCCGTGTCCCCTGCATCGGCAGGTGGACTCTCAACCACTGTGCCACCAGGGAAGCCCTAAATAGCTATTTTTGATGCATATAATGGAATTGTCCTTGGACTATCAAATAGGCATTGTTATCATTGTGCTAGCCCTCTGCTTGGCTTAGATGAGAAATTAAAATGTTATGTGATTCTGCTTTTCACTCTTTTAGCCTGGGTCGCCTTGTAGGTGCTGCGTGACTTTTCTATCATTCTTTCTACCAGTATCACACAGATAGCTAGTTAGTGACTAAGCCAGGCCTGGAAACCCGATTTCTTTCCTAGGCTCTGAGTATTTCCATTAAACCTGCTTCACACTGCCTCTTCTGCAGGAGGATAGACCTCAGATACTTCAATTCCTTGAAAGTCTTATTTCTCCATCTGTTGATTTGAAGTGTCTTCTAAGGACTCTAAATTCCCCAATTGAAAATTTGGTGGCAGAAGTTGTAATAAGAGTTAGTGTTCTGCCAAAGGCCAGAAGTAAATTAGATAAAGCCTGCATATATCTGAGTCACCTTTTTTGTGTTCATCCATGTTATACTGGTTTTTACTTTATCTTCCATGGCCAAATCCATTCTGAGTTCTCGTCTCTCCTTGCCATAACTGTGACTATATCTTTTAACTTGATACAGAATTTCAGAGCTTGAAAGTTTCTTTTAACCCAAAGGGCAGGGGGGAGGGTGGTTCAAGCCTCTTCTCTTAATATGCAGGATGAAAAATGGAGTGTATATATGATTCAATTTGTTTCATTTTTTTCCCCTTTACCATAAGAATTTCTCACATTTGTGTCAGCTAGATACAAGTGGTACATTCATTCATATTTTTCTAAATAGTAAAAAAAAAAACCCCAAACATTACTTAATAAAATGTCTTTTTTTCCTAAGAAAATCTAGGGAATCAGTAAGGCTTTAGAAGAGATGTGATTCTCTGAAACTACCCTTGCATGGGGCCAGTGCTCAAGGAGAATGAAGGCTTTATTTTGTACCATAAAAAACAACAACAAAAACTTTAACTCCTTCTTTTCCTTTGCTCTCCTATACCAGATTGGTAACTAGGAGCTGTATATTCTGCACTCATAACTAACTCATTGTCTTGTTTTCTTTTTATCCCTGCTGGTGCTGCTTAGCTCAGGGCACCATTATTTCTTGCCTGCACCATTGCAATAAGCTTGGCTTTTCTGCCTCCAGTTTTGCAAGTCAGAGTCATAAGACTGGTTTTTTTAGAGCACAGTTATTTTACTCTCTTGCTTAACCATCTCCCAATTTACTAGGCTTCCTAGTCAGGCTTCCTAGCATGTTAGATAAAATTTTCCATAATCTGACTTCTGCGTACTTCTGCCTTATCTTATGCCTCTCCTTAAAATCTGTCCTGATTCCCCTCTGTAGTTAGGAAAAGAGTAAAGGCTGCCTATTAGCATGTTCTTCAAAGTCATTCCCTGTCAAGCTGCTGTTTTCTTTTCCAGCCTTATTTTGCTATTTCCCGTCTGATACTCTAAACTCAAGTAATGAAGAGCTACTATGGTTACCTGAATGCACTGCTCCTGAGTTTTAGCATGTGTTCCTCCCATGGTGAATCCATTAGGAATGTTCTGGCTATGTTTCCAGAAAAGTCACTGAATGTGGCTTAAACAACATCAACATAAGGCATTTTATTCTCTCATGTAACAGATCTGGAGATAGGTGGTTCCAGCTTTAGTTTGGAAACTCAGTGGAGTTTCTTACTGAGGAGACTGGATTGGCATTTCTGTAATTTCCTGGCCTTCTTCTCAAGGTCACAAGATGGCTGTGGCAGTTTCAGACATTAAGTCAACATGCCAGCATTATCAGCAATGTTAAATCCATAGTATTCAGTCAGTAGAACCTGACATATTCTTGAAGGAGCATTGGACATTAGTTACATATTCCAAAACTCTAGAACTGGGCGCATGGGTGGGATTAGTACGTGCTTTGTTCCCACTGGCCACTGAAGTTCTTTGGTTGTTTAAGATTGTAGGGTTTTGGGCCTCCCTGGTGGCGCAAGTGGTTGAGAGTCCGCCTGTCGATGCAGGGGATACGGGTTCGTGCCCCGGTCTGGGAGGATCCCATATGCCGCGGAGCGGCTGGGCCCGTGAGCCATGGCCGCTGGGCCTGCGCGTCCGGAGCCTGTGCTCCGCAACGGGAGAGGCCACAGCAGTGAGAGGCCCGCATACCGCAAAAAAAAAAAAAAAAAAAAAAAAAAAAAAAGATTGTAGGGTTTTGCTAAATGATGGATAGAATCAACATCTCATTTCTATTATTTTCGGGACTAGTGACCTAAAACTAATAGACCTCCAGATATTTCTCTAGCAAAGATGGGTTTATTTGGGATCAGCAGAGAACTGCAATTTGGTGTCTCAACCATAGAGAGCCACGTGCAAGTCCCAACACAGCAAGGGAAAGAGAGCACTTTTATGGAGGGGAAAAGGAAGTGGGAGGGGGAAGAGCTATAGTAAACAGACTCTATGGCTTTTCATTGGCTGAATCATTGCCAGGAAAGAAGAGTATTTCTTCTTCTAGTTGGACTTTGTTGCAGGGCGTGAGAGCTCCCCCTTCTAGTCTCCCAACTCTATTTAATTGAGGTTTCTAGTTTATTTATTTTTTACATTTCCCCCTTTAGATCAAGATCTTTCTCTGAAAACATCACTGATCAAGAGTCAAGTTTTCCAGTTTCAGCAGCCTTTTGTCCCTCAATGCCAGGAAGGCCCTTTCCTGGGTGTAGTGTCTCACACTGGAGGGCAAATGCATAGATTGGAAACCAGTTGAGGTACCATGCAAGTAACAGGGAGGGACAACTGTCAGGCACTTTTAATCTAAAATCCATATGTTATCAAGATCATCTAAAGCATTATGTCATCATCAAAAGTTGGCAAACTTCCAATAGGCCTGGTCTGAATATCTTGGGAAAGTTGTCTCATCAGATGTCATCTGCTTCAATTCTGGGAAATCTTTACTTTCAGGTAACTAGATGATGTGCAGGTCTAGTCAGGGTTTGATGCTTTCTTTAGATGTGTCACATGAATCCAAGAGTCTGTTCCTTGGAGTTTGGTGCACAAGGGCCTTTCCTGTGAGGCTGAAGAGAGCTTTTATGGAAGTGTCTTTTCCAGTAGATGAAATCTCCAGGTTATAGAATGTGAATCATAAGGTCCTTGTCTCCCAAGAGTACACTGTGAAAAGATTTCACTACCAAAACATAGTTATTTTTAATAGAAGCAATTAGGCCTTTGCAATATTGGAGTATCTCTTCTTTTATCAGCTGTGGGTCAAAAGAAGCAAGAGCCAAAACACTGGGTGTCATTTGACTGTCACAAAGGGTGAGAGTTTATGGGTTCCAAAAAGTATGGATCTGAGATTTAGAAGGACCAATGGCAATGTTTTTGGTCAAAGTACTTAGAGGGCCTATACCAGTTTCACTAACTGAGTCTTAATAATGCCACTGGTGTGTTCGACTAAGCCAAAGGTTTGAGGGCATAAAGTACAGTGAAATGTGTAAAACCAGCCAAACAGCACAGACTTATCAAAGCACCTGGTCAGTAAAAGGTTTCCTTGATCACTATGAAATTGAAGAGGAGTTCCCCAGGTACAGATAATCTTTTCCAAAAGGGCTTTAGTTAGCCACAGAAGAGGCAGTAGCCTGTCTGTAAGGGAAGGCAACAGTCCATTGTGAAAACATAGACCATGGCTAAAACATATTTATATCCATGAGGTGGAGAAAGTTGTATGAAACCCATTTGTCAGACCTCGAATGGTCTATTAAGCAGTTAAAAATGTCTGGTAGGGGTTTCCCTGGTGGCGCAGTGGTTGAGAGTCCGCCTGCCGATGCAGGGGACACGGGTTCGTGCCCCGATCCCGGAAGATCCCACATGCCGTGGAGCGGCTGGGCCCGCGAGCCATGGCCGCGGAGCCTGTGTGTCCGGAGCCTGTGCTCCGCAACGGGAGAGGCCACGGCAGTGAGAGGCCCGCGTACAGCAAAAAAAAAAAAAAATGTCTGGGAGCAGTATGAGCAGGCTTCCCTGGGTTGTATTTTGGACAAGTGGGACAAGTGAGGTTTGCACTTTTCATGGGTTAGTGTTTCTCCCCCAGTATTGATTCATGAATGCTGTCATTTTGTCAGTAGATCAATAGTTGAATGCATGTGCAGTGGTGAGGAGTGGGAATTTTAGAGTCTCTGGTAGGACTGGGTGGTTATTTGGTCTAAACCAGAGCTTTCTCTTTTTATCAAACCAACAATTTTTGAACTTCCCATCTTGTTTTTCCTTTTCTGAGGCCAATTTTTGGACTTCTCTAGCGAGTTTTCTTAAGTTACCACTTGGGGAAATAACACTTTAGACCATGACAAAGGTTTGGCTGCTGCTGGTCCCTTTAAGACCAGGATTTTTTTGCAGAAATGTCAGCAAGGTGATTTCCTTAGCTTGCAGAGAGTCAGGGTTAGAATGCTCCCAAAGTATTAATAATAGCTAAGGCAGCAGGTAAAAATTTCTGAACATAGGGGCCATTTAAAATTTTATATCTGCTGGAAGTAAGGAAGCCATGTTGCTTCTACAACATTCCAAAATCATGAGCTACTCTGAAAGCATATCTGCTATCAGTATAAACATTGCCAGTTTTGTCCTTGTCTAAAGTACAAGCCCATGTAAGAGTGTATAATTCAGCCTGTTTGGCCAAAGCCATAGGTAAAGATGCTGCCTCAACAACATCAAAAGAGTTGAAGTAGCTTACCCAGCACAGTATTTGCCACTAGCACCTTTTAAATAAGAACCACCAGTGAGCCATGAGAGGTCAGCATTACTCAGAGGATTTTCCTGTAGATCATCATGAGCAGTCAGGAGGTGACCCCTAAAGTTAAGCTGTCAAAAGGGACTTCGTCAGTGATGTAGAGAAGAGTAGCAGGGTTAAGCTTAATACAATATAGAAGAGTTATGTGAGGGGCAGTTAACAAAACGACTTCATGGGGGTGAAGTGGCTGACTGAGAAATGTTGAGAGTGATGAGAATTCAGGAAAGCTTCTAATGCATGAAGTACAAAAAAGGTTAAAGGGGATCCCACAACGATTTTCTCAGTGGTTTTTTTTTTTTAACATCTTTATTGGAGTATAATTGCTTTACAATGGTGAGTTAGTTTTATAACAAAGTGCTTTATAACAAACTGAATCAGTTATACATATACATATGTTCCCATATCTCTTCCCTCATGCGTCTCCCTCCCTCCCACCCTCCCTATTCCACCCCTCTAAGTGGTCACGGATCACCTAGCTGATCGCTCTGTGCTATGCAGCTGCTTCCCACTAGCTATCTATTTTACGTTTGGTAGTGTATATATGTCCATGCCACTCTTTCACTTTGTCCCAGCTTCCCCTTCCCCCTCCCCATATCCTCAAGTCCATGCTCTAGTACGTCTGTGTCTTTATTCCCATCTTACCCATAGGTTCTTCATGACCTTTTTTCCCCCCTTAGATTCCACAAATATGTGTTAGCATACGGTATTTGTTTTACTCTTTCTGACTTACTTCACTCTGTGTGACAGACTCTAGGTCCATCCACCTCACTACAAATAACTCAATTTCGTTTCTTTTTATGGCTGAGTAATATTCCATTGTACATATGTGCCACATCTTCTTTATCCATTCATCCGATGATGGACACTTAGGTTGTTTCCATCTCCGGGCTGTTGTAAATAGAGCTGCAGTGAACATTTTGGTACATGACTCTTTTTGAATTATGGTTTTCTCAGGGTATATGCCCAGTAGCGGAATTGCTGGGTCGTATAGTAGTTCTATTTGTAGTTTTTTAAGGAACCTCCATACTGTTCTCCATAGTCGCTGTATCAATTTACATTCCCACCAACAGTGCAAGCGTGTTCCCTTTTATCCACACCTTCTCCAGCATTTATTGTTTCTAGATTTTTTGATGATGGCCATTCTGACTGGTGTGAGATGATACCTCATTGTAGTTTTGATTTGCATTTCTCTAATGATTAATGATGTTGAGCATTTTTTCATGAGTTTCTTGGCAATCTGTATATCTTGTTTGGAGAAATGTCTATTTAGGTCTTCTGTCCATTTTTAGATTGGGTTGTTTGTTTTTTTGTTATTGAGCTGCATGAGCTGCTTGTAAATTTTGGAGATGAATCCTTTGTCAGTTGCTTCATTTGCAAATATTTTCTCCCATTCTGAGGGTTGTCTTTTCATCTTGTTTATGGTTTCCTTTGCTGTGCAAAAGCTTTGAAGTTTCATTAGGTCCCATTTGTTTATTTTTGTTTTTATTTCCATTTCTCTAAGAGGTGAGTCAAAAAGGATCTTGCTGTTGTTTATGTCATACAGTGTTCTGCCTATGTTTTCCTCTAAGAGTTTGATAGTGTATGGCCTTACATTTAGGTCTTTCATCCATTTTGAGTTTATTTTTGTGTATGGTGTTAGGGAGTGCTCTAATTTCATACTTTTCCATGTAGCTGTCCAGTTTTCACAGCACCACTTATTGAAGAGGCTGTCTTTTCTCCACTATATATTCTTGCCTCCTTTATCAAAGATAAGGTGACCATATGTGCGTGGGTTTATCTCTGGGCTTTCTATCCTGTTCCATTGATCTATATTTCTGTTTTTGTGCCAGTACCATACTGTTTTGATTACTGTAGCTTTGTAGTATAGTCTGAAGTCAGGAAGTCTGATTCCTCCAGCCCCATTTTTCATTCTCAGGATTGCTTTGGCTATTTGTGGTCTTTTGTGTTTCCATACAAATTGTGAAATTTTTTGTTCTAGTTCTGTGAAAAATGCCATTGGTAGTTTGATAGGGATTGCATTGAATCTGTAGATTGCTTTGGGTAGTAGAGTCATTTTCACAATGTTGATTCTTCCAATCCAAGAACATGGTATATCTCTCCATCTGTTTGTATCATCTTTAATTTCTTTCATCAGTGTCTTATAATTTTCTGCATACAGGTCTTTTGTCTCCTTAGGTAGGTTTATTCCTAGATATTTTATTGTTTTTGTTGCAGTGGTAAGTGGGAGTGTTTTCTTAATTTCACTTTCAGATTTCTCATCACTAGTGTATAGGAATGCCAGAGATTTCTGTGCATTAATTTTGTATCCTGCTACTTTACCAAATTCATTGATTAGCTCTAGTAGTTTTCTGTTAGCATCTTTAGGATTCTCTATGAATTGTGTCATGTCCTCTGCAAACAGTGACAACATTACTCTTTTATTCCGATTTGGATTCCTTTTATTTCTTTTTCTTCTCTGATTGCTGTGGCTAAAACTTCCAAACCTATGTTGAATAAGAGTGGTGAGAGTGTGCAACCTTGTTTTGTTCCTGATCTTAGTAGAATGGTTTCAGTTTTTCACCATTGAGGATGATGTTGGCTGTGGGTTTGACATATATGGCCATTATTATGTTGAGGAAAGTTCCCTCTATGCCTACTTTCTGCAGGGTTTTTATCATAAATGGGTGTTGAATTTTGTCGAAAGCTTTCTCTGCATCTATTGAGATGATCATATGGTTTTTCTCCTTCAATTTGTTATTATGGTGTATCACCTTGATTGATTGCGTATATTGAAGAATCCTTGCATTCCTGGAATAAACCCCACTTGATCATGGTGTATAATCCTTTTAATGTGCTACTGGATTCTGTTTGCTAGTATTTTGTTGAGGATTTTTGCATCTATGTTCATCAGTTATATTGGCCTGTTGTTTTCTTCCTTTGTGACATCCGTGTCTGGTTTTGGTATCAGGGTGATGGTGGCCTCATAGAATGAATTTGGGAATGTTCCTCCCTCTGCTATATTTTGGAAGAGTTTGAGAAGAATAGGTGTTAGCTCTTCTCTAAATGTTTGATAGAGTTCACCTGTGAAGCCATCTGGTCGTGGGCTTTTGTTTGTTGGAAGATTTTTAATCACAGTTTCAATTTCAGTGCTTGTGATTGGTCTCTTCATATTTTCTATTTCTTCCTGGTTCAGTCTCGGCAGGTTGTGCATTTCTAAGAATTTGTCCATTTCTTCCAGGTTGTCCATTTTATTGGCATAGAGTTGCTTGTAGTAATCTCTCATGATCCTTTGTATTTCTGCAGTGTCAGTTGTTACTTCTCCTTTTACATTTCTAATTCTATTGATTTGAGTCTTCTCCCTTTTTTTCTTGATGAGTCTGGCTAATGGTTTATCAATTTTGTTTATCTTGTCAAAGAACCAGCTTTTAGTTTTTATTGATCTCTGCTATCGTTTCCTTCATTTCTTTTTCATTTATTTCTGTTCTGATCTTTATGATTTCTTTCCTTCTGCTAACTTCGGGGTTTTTTTGTTCTTTTTTCTCTAATTGCTTTAGGTGCAAGGTTAGGTTGTTTATTTGAGATGTTTCCTGTTTCTTAAGGTAGGATTGTATTTCTATAAACATCCCTCTTAGAACTGCTTTGACTGCATCCCATAGGGTTTGGGTCGTCGTGTCTCTATTGTCATTTGCTTCTAGGAATTTTTTGATTTCCTCTTTGATTTCTTCAGTGATCAATTCGTTATTAAGTAGTGTATTGTTTAGCCTCCATGTGTTTTTTTTTTTTTTTCTTTTTTTGCCTTATGCGGGCCTCTCACTGTTGTGGCCTCTCCCGTTGCGGAGCACAGGTTCCGGACACACAGGCCCAGCGGCCATGGCTCACGGGACCAGCCGCTCCACAGCATGTGGGATCTTCCCGGACCGGGGCACGAACCCGTGTCCCCTGCATCGGCAGGCTGACGCTCAACCACTGCACCACCAGGGAAGCCCTGTTTGTATTTTTTACAGATCTTTTCCTGTAATTCATATCTAGTCTCATAGCGTTGTGGTCGGAAAAGATACTTGTACGATTTCAATTTTTTTAAATTTACCAAGGCTAGATTTGTGACCCAAGATATGATCTCTCCTGGAGAATGTTCCATGAGCACTTGAGAAAAATGTGTATTCTGTTGTTTTTGGATGGAATGTCCTATAAATATCAATTAAGTCTATCTTGTTTAATGTATCATTTAAAGCTTGTGTTTCCTTATTTATTTTCGTTTTGGATGATCTGTCCATTGGTGAAAGTGGGATGTTAAAGTCCCCTACTATGATTGTGTTACTGTCGATTTCCCCTTTTATGGCTGTTAGTATTTGCCTTATGTATTGAGCTGCTCCTATGTTGGGTGCATAAATATTTACAGTTGTTATATCTTCTTGGATCGATCCCTTGATCATTATGTAGTGTCCTTCTTTGTTACTTGTAGTAGTCTTTATTTTAAAGTCTATTTTGTCTGATATGAGAATTGCTACTCCAGCTTTCTTTTGATTTCCATTTGCATGGAATATCTTTTTCCATCCCCTCACTTTCAGTCTGTATGTGTCCCTAGGTCTGAAGCGCGTCTCTTATAGACAGCATGTATACGGGTGTTGTTTTTGTATCCATTCAGCCAGTCAGTTTCTTTTGGTGGGAGCAGTTAATCCATTTACTTTTAAGGTAATTATCAATATGTATGTTCCTATTCCCATTTTCTTAATTGTTTTGGGTTCGTTATTGTAGGTCTTTTCCTTTTCTTGTGTTTCTTGCCTAGAGAAGTTCCTTTAGCATTTGTTGTAAAGCTGGTGTGGTGGTGCTGAACTCTCTCAGCTTTTGCTTGTCCGTAAAGGTTTTAATTTGTCCATCAAATCTGAATGAGATCCTTGGTGGGTAGAGTAATCTTGGTTGTAGGTTTTTCCCCTTCATCACTTTAAATATGTCCTGCCACTCCCTTCTGGCTTGCAGAGTTTCTGCTGAAAGATCAGCTGTTTACCTTATTGGGATTCCCTTGTGTGTTATTTGTTGTTTTACCCTTGCTGCTTTTAATATGTTTTCTTTGTATTTAACTTTTGATAGTTTGATTAATATGTGTCTTGGCGTGTTTCTCCTTGGGTTTATCATGTATGGGACTCTCTGTGCTTCCTGGACTTGATTGACTACTTCCTTTCCCATATTAGGGAAGTTTTCAACTATAATCTCTTCAAATATTTTCTCATTCCCTTTTTTTTCTCTTCGTCTTCTGGACCCCTATAATTCAAATGTTGGTGCGTTTAATTGTCCCCAAAGTCTCTGAGACTGTCTTCAGTTCTTTTCATTCTTTTTTCTTTATTCTGCTCTGCAGTAGTTATTTCCACTATTTTATCTTCCAGGTCACTTATCCTTTCTTCTGCCTCAGTTATTCTGCTATTGATCCATTCTAGAGTTTTTTTTTTTCTTTTTTTTTTGCAGTATGTGGACCTCTCACTGCTGTGACCTCTCCCGTTGTGGAACACAGGCTCTGGACGTGCAGGCTCAGCGGCCATGGCTCATGGGCCTAGCCATTTCACGGCATGAGGGATCTTCCCGGACCGGGGCATGAACCCGTGTCCCCTGCATTGACAGGTGGACTCTCAACCTCTGCGCCACCAGGGAAGCCCATTCTAGGGTATTTTTAATTTTCTTTATTGTGTTGTTCATCATTGCTTCTTTCCTCTTTAGTTCTTCTATGTCCTTGTTAAATGTTTCTTGCATTTTGTCTATTCTATTGCCAAGATTTTGGATCATCTTTACTATCATTATTCTGAATTCTTTTTCAGGTAGACTGCCTGTTTCCTCCTCATTTATTAGGTCTGGTGGGTTTTTACCTTGCTCCTTCATCTGCTGTGTGTTTTTCTGTCTTCTCATTTTGCTTATCTTACTGTGTTTGGAGTCTCCTTTTCGCAGGCTGCAGGTTCGTAGTTCCCGTTGTTTTTGGTGTCTGTCCCCAGTGGCTAAGGTTGGTTCAGTGGGTTGTGTAGGTTTCCTGGTGGAGGTGACTAGTGCCTGTGTTTTGGTGGATGAGGCTGAATCTTGTTTTTCTGTTGAGCAGGTCAACGTCTGGTGTTGTGTTTTGGGGTGTCTGTGGCCTTATTATTATTTTAGGCAGCCTCTCTGCTAATGGTTGGGGCTGTGTTCCTGTCTTACTAGCTGTTTGGCATAGGGTGTCCAGCACTGGAGCTTGCTGGTCGTTGAGTGTAGCTGGGTGTTGGAGCTGAGATGGAGATCTCTGGGAGATTTTCGCCGTTTGATATTATGTGGAGCTGGGAGGTCTCTTGTGGACCAGTGTTCTGAGGTTGGCTCTCCCACCTCAGTGGCACAGCCCTGACAGCTGGCTGGAGCACCAAGAGACTGTTCTCCACACGGCTCAAAATAAAAGGGAGAAAAAAGAGAAAGAAAGAAAGAGGATAAAATAAAATAAAGTTATTAAAATAAAAAATAATTATTAAGGAAAAAATTTTAAAAAGTAAAAAAAACGGACAGACAGAACCCTAGGACAAATGGTGAAAGCAAAGCTATACAGACAAAATCTCGCACAGAAGCATACACATGTACACTCACAGAAAGAGGAAAAGGTGAAAAAATAATATATCTTGCTCCCAAAGTTCATCTCCTCAATTTGGGATGATTTGTTGTCTATTCAGGTATTCCACAGATGCAGGGTACATCAAGTTGATTGTGGAGCTTTAATCCGCTGCTTCTGAGGGTGCTGGGAGAAATTTCCCTTTCTCTTCTCTGTTCACACAGCTGCCGGGGTTCAGCTTTGGATTTGGCCCCGCCTCTGCATGTAGGTCACCTGAGGGCGCCTGTTCTTTGCTGAGATATGATGGGGTTAAAGGAGCTGCTGATTCGGGGGCTCGGGCTCACTTAGGCCGGGGGGAGGGATGGGTTCGGATGCGGGGCGAGCCTGCTGCGGCAGAAGCCGGCATGTCGTTGCACCAGCCTGAGGCGCGCTGTGCATTCTCCCGGGGAAATTGTCTCTGGATCATGGGACCCTGGCAGTGGCGGGCTGCACAGGCTCCCAGCAGGGGAGGTGGGGATAGTGACCTGTGCTCGCACCCAGGCTTCTTGGTGGCTGCAGTAGCAGCCTTAGTGTCCCATGCCCGTCTCTGGGGTCCGCTCTGATAGCTGCGGCTTGCGCCCGTTTCTGGAGCTCCTTTAAGCAGCGCTCTTAATCCCCTCTCCTCGCGCACTGGGAAACAGAGGCAAGAAAAAGTGTCTTGTCTCTTCGGCAGGTCCAGACTTTTTCCCGGACTCCCTCCCGGCTAGCCGTGGCGCACTAGCCCCCTTCAGGCTGTGTTCACACAGCCAACCCCAGTCCTCTCCTTGGGATCCAAGCTCCAAAGCCCGAGCCTCAGCTTCCAGCCCCCGCCCGTCCTGGCGGGGAGCAGACAAGCCTCTCGGGCTGGTGAGGGCCGGTCGGCACCAATCCTCTCTGCGGAAATCTCTCCGCTTGCTCCTCCGCACCCCTGTTGCTGCGCTCTCCTCCATGGCTCCGAAGCTTCCCGCCTCTGCCACCCACAGTCTCCGCCTGCGAAGGGGCTTCTAGTGTGTGGAAACCTTTCCTCCTTCACAGCTCCCTCCCACTGGTACAGGTCTCTTCCCTATTCTTTTGTCTCTGTTTTTTCTTTTTTCTTTTGCCCTACCCAGGTATGTGGGAAGTTTCTTGCCTTTTGGGAGGTCTGAGGTCTTCTGCCAGCGTTCAGTGTGTGTTCTATAAGAGCAGTTCCACGTGTAGATGTATTTCTGATGTATCTGTGGGGAGGAAGGTGATCTCTGTGTCCTACTCTTCTGCCATCTTCTCCTTTCTCTCTCAGTGGTTTTAACTGAAAGAGCTGGGGCCTAATGACTCTAAGGCAAGGCAGGTATCCCCATATTACAGGGTCCAGTTGCTGGCTATAATACCTATGGGTCAATGGTGGTCCCTGTGTTATGGGATGAGTACCCCAAGGGTATTTTCTTCTTTTTCATATACAAAAAGGAAAAAGGGAATCTGATAATTGGGATGCCCCAGAGCAGATAGGTTCTTCAAACTCTCCTTTAAGGCCTTAAAAGCTACGTCATCTGATTTTTCCCATTAAATTGGGCTGGAGTTGTTGTTCTTGAATAAAACATACAGAGGTTTGGCCATAAGAGGGAAATTTGGGATCTCATTTCATCATAACCAACTAACCCATGAAATAGTCACAGATAGTGTTTAGTTTGGGGTTTTGGGAAACTTAGGACACTATAAAGTCTATCTGGATATAGGTGTAGTTCTTGTTCTGATATCAGATGCCCTAAATATCAAACCTGGGTTTGGACAAACTGCAGTTTTTCTTTGGTAATTTTATGTCCCTTTGAGGCTAAAAGCTTTAGCAAGTGGATGCTGTCTTCCTATGAGGAGGCTTGAGAAGGAGGGCAAAGAAGCAAATCATCCACATATTGCAACAAAATAGAACCTCTAGGGTAATTTATATCATCCAGATCAGCTTTCAGGATTTGAGAAATAAGGGCTCAGTTAAACCTGAGGCATTAGTGTCCCAGTGAATTGTTTTTCTTCCCAAGTGAAGGCAAAAGTTATTGGCTGGCTTCGTCAACTGGAATACTAGTTTATGCACTGCATAAATCAATTACAGTAAAGAATTCACTTCCAGTGAGAATGGATGTTAGTAACATACGAGGGTTAGGAACAACAGGGGGTCGAGGGATAACAGTGTTGTTTATTACTTAGAGGTCCTGGATGAATCTCCATCCTGGGTCCTTAGGTTTTCTCACAGGTTAAATAGAAGTATTAGAAAGACTAGTACAAGGGATAATGATGTCTTGAGACCTGTAATCTTCTATTATGGGCTTCATGCCTTGAAGGGCTTCTTTACTTATAGGGTATTGATTAATTCTGGGAAGAGGTTTTGAGGGACTTATCTGAATCATGATGGGAGGCATGCTGTAAATTTTGCCAATATCAGGTGGAGATTTTGTCTGTAGGAGGGTGGTAACTGATTCAATAGGGACAAATAATCAAGAGTTTTCAGAATCAGCTCTAGGACTGTCAGAGCTGAAGCAATTAAAGATGTCAAAGGGTGATTTAAATTACATGTTTGGTTACTTTGATGACTATTGTCAAATCTAGAATTATTACCCCCCTTTGAGATAAAGAAACTCTGCCATGGATACTTCTTTAAGAAGTCTTGACCTAATAAATGGATAAGGGCAGAGGAACTAAGGAGAAAAGGGTGTGTATCTCTCAAAGGGCCTAAACAAAAGGGAATATGTTCAGAGATAGGAAACTCTTGGGGTTCATTAGAGATCCCACTGTTTGAACTGTTTTAGTACTCCAAGGAGGAACTGCTTTGTAGTAGTGGCGTTGAGTACCAAGATTGTGGTTTCATTGTCAGTTAGGACTGGAAGAGATTCATCCCCAATCTGGAGAAATGTTTCTCCAATTATATTAAGTGGGAAGATTAGGAAGAGCCCCTGTAGTCCCCCTGAGCCCCATTGTTGAGAATTCAGAGGATATTGGAAAGACTGGTTAGAGGGCAGAAGGTGCCTAAAATGCTTAAATTTGTAACAATCTTTTTTCTGACATCCTGGCTCTTTGTGACAATAGCTCTTTGTGGCAAACTGGGAGGGTTTTGGTTTCATTTAGGGACCTTCATTTGCTGGAGTTGAAGATTAAGAATTTCAGTGGTTTTTCATTGAGGTGACTCATTTTAGAGTGAGAGACAGCTGGTTTGCCAGATTCACTAGACTCTGGAGTGGAAAACTCTAGTTTCCCATCCCATCCTGGTTCTTTTTACTAGAAGGGAATGGTCCTGGTTCAGCCCATTAATAAATATAAAGTTTAAAGCTATCTGAGTGGAATCAACCTCTAAAAGAAGATCAGAATTTTCTTTAAAGATAATCTGAAGTCGATTGTAATAGTCATGAGCAGATTCATCAGGTTTTCAGGTAAAAGCCTGAATTTTGTTCCAATCAACAGGTTTTGAAAAAGTCACCTAGCAGTTGCCTAAGCTTGACCATATGTAAGTTAGCAGGTTGGTCTCCATGTTTTAGTCTTAGGTGTTGATGGAAATAATCAATAAACAATCTGTAATAGGAATAGAAAAGTTTTATTTGCCAAACTGAGGACTGTAGCCCAGGAGACAGCTTCTCAGATAACTCTTAAGAAACTGCTCAGTTGAAGCACGGTTTTTAGCATAGTCATATACCTTATCAGAGCAAAGAACATACATCAAACACAACAGGGGTTTATTCCTTCAAGTATCCACAGGAGAGACAGGTTTAGTATATAGAGAGTGAGACAACAGGACCCTGGTGTCTGGGAAGTGAACATTATCTTTGAGGGAGTGTTAATATGTATGTCATAAGAAGGGAGTTTTTTTATCCTTATCTTCAAAACAGACGTTCTTTACCTTAATGGTTAAAGCAGATGTGTTGTGTGTGTTTGACAGGCTGTTTTAGTTCACACAAAGTTCAAGCTGAACAATGTATAAGCCGAGATGACTTCTCCATACCTCAATGTGTGAAAATTTTCTCCATCAGAGGGAACTTTCAGGATTTTCCCAATTAGGAGTTTTCATCTAATGCTGGGCCTGGCCTTCACTGACAAGCATATGAACTAGTAGATATACGTTAGAAAAACCAGGTTGATAAGTTTGAATGACTACATTAAATTACTTACCAAATCTGTGAGGATCTTTGGTTACTTTGGGAAAATCTTTGACTGTGGCTCACAGTTCAGCTTTAGTTCAGGAAATATAAAAAATAAAGCCTTTGCATCCTCAGAAGGCTTAGTTTTAAAGGCACTGGCTCTGATAAGTTCAGAGAAAAAGGGTATGGGGAGAGTTTCAGAAAAAAAGGGAATTTGAGAATTTTCTATTCCTATTACAGAAAAAAAGAGAATTCGTATGAATAAATTGAGGGTATAAAGGTGGTGTAGGTGGCTTTGAAGGGAAGGAGGAAGATGGTGCCCAGGGCAGAGTCTGGGCATGAGTGAGGGAGGGAGACAAGACGGCATCAGAGGCAAAGGCTGAGACGAAGAAGCCAAAGAAGAGTTTGAGGCTTCAGGAGCCATTTTATCTTTTTTAATCATTCATTTGCCTCAGTTAATCTTAAAATCTTATTTTGCAGAGAAGCAATTTTAGACTCCTGATAATGTTAGGAAGTCACTATGGATGAAAAATTAATCAACAGTTGATCTTAAGGAGAAATAGAGAATTTTATTCAAGCCAACCTGAGGATTTTAACCCAGGGGACAGTCTTTCAGAAAGGAAAAGGACTGTTCCTTTTGAGGACTGTTCCGCTTGTTTAGAAGTCAAAGGCAGTTATATTCTCAAAACAAAGGATCATACATCAAAATGGCACACTGATGTTTTATGTAAAGTTCACCAAAGATATATAGTCCAAAAACTGACACCATTTCTACTAAGATCAGAAACAAGACAAGGTTGCCCACTCTCACCACTATTATTAAACATAGTTTTGGAAGTTTCAGTCACAGCAATCAGAGAAGAAAAAGAAATAAAAGGAATCCAAATCAGAAAAGAAGTAAAGCTGTCACTGTTTGCAGATGACATGACACTATTCATAGAGAATCCTAAAGATGCTACCAGAAAACTACTAGAGCTAATCAATGAATTTGGTAAAGTAGCAGGATACAAAATTAATGCACAGAAATCTCTTGCATTCCTATACACTAATGATGAAAAATCTGAAAGAGAGATTAAGGAAACACTCCCATTTACCACTGCAACAAAAACAATAAAATACCTAGGAATAAACCTACCTAAGGAGACAAAAGACCTGTATGCAGAAAACTATGAGATACTGATGAAAGAAATTAAAGATGATACAAACAGATGGAGAGACATACCATGTTCTTGGATTGGCAGAATCAACATTGTGAAAATGACTCTACTACCCAAAGCAATCTACAGATTCAGTGCAATCCCTATCAAACTACCACTGGCATTTTTCACAGAACTAGGACAAAAAATTTCACAATTTGTATGGAAACACAAAAGACCCCGAATAGCCAAAGCAATCTTGAGAAAGAAAAATGGAGGTGGAGGAATCAGACTCCCTGACTTCAGACTATACTACAAAGCTATAGTAATCAAGACGGTATGGTACTGGCACAAAAATATAGAAATATAGATCAGAAATATAGATTTCTGATACAGAATACAGAAATATAGATCAATGGAACAGGATAGATAGCCCAGAGATAAACCCACGCACCTATGGTCACCATATCTTTGATAAAGGAGGCAAGAATATGCAGTGGAGAAAAGACAGCCTCTTCAATAAGTGGTGCTGGGAAAACTGGACAGGTACATGTAAAACTATGAAATTAGAACACTCCCTAACACTATACACAAAAATAAACTCAAAATGGATTAAAGAACTAAATGTAAGGCCATACACTATCAAACTCTTAGAGGAAAACATAGGCAGAACACTGTATGACATAAACAACAGCAAGTGGGTCCTTTTTGACCCACCTCTTAGAGAAATGGAAATAAAAACAAAAATAAACAAATGGGACCTAATGAAACTTAAAAGCTTTTGCACAGCAAAGGAAACCATAAACAAGATGAAAAGACAACCCTCAGAATGGGAGAAAATATTTGCAAATGAAGCAACTGACAATGGATTAATCTCCAAAATTTACAAGCAGGTCATGCAGCTGAATATCAAGAAAACAAACAACCCAATCCAAAAATGGGTAGAAGACCTAAACAGACATTTCTCCAAAGAAGACATACAGATTGCCAACAAACACATGAAAGGATGCTCAACATCACTAATCATTAGAGAAATGCAAATCAGAACCACAATGAGGTATCACCTCACACCAGTAGAATGTCCATCATCAAAAAATCTACAAACAATAAATGCTGGAGAGGTGTGGAGAAAAGGGAGCCCTCTTGCACTGTTGGTGGGAATGTAAATGGATACAGCCACTATGGAGAACAGTATGGAGGTTCCTTAAAAAACTAAAAATAGAACTACCATATGACACAGCAATCCCACTACTGGGCATATACCCTGAAAAAACCATAATTCAAAAAGAGTCATGTACCACAATGTTCATTGCAGTGCTATTTACAATAGCCAGGACATGGAAGCAACCTAAGTGTCCATCAACAGATGAATGGATAGAGAAGATGTGGCACATATATACAATGGAATATTACTCAGCCATAAGAGGAAACAAAATTCAGCTATTTGTAGTGAGGTGGATGGACCTAGAGTCTGTCATACAGAGTGAAGTAAGTCAGAAAGAGAAAAACAAATACTGTATGCTAACACATATATATGCAATCTAAAAAAAAAAAAAAGTGGTTTTGAAGAACCTAAAGGCAGGACAGAAATAAAGACGCAGACATAGAGAATGGACTTGAGGATATGGGGAGGGGGAAGGGTAAGCTGGGACGAAGTGAGAGAGTGGCATGGACATACATACACTACCAAATGTAAAATTGATAGCTAGTGGGAAGCAGCTGCATCACATAGGGAGACCAGCTCTGTGCTTTGTGACCACCTAGAGGGGTGGGATAGGGAGGTCGGGAGGGAGACGCAAGAGGGAGAAGATATGGGGACATATGTATATGTATAGCTTATTCACTTTGTTATAAAGCAGAAACTAACACACCATTGTAAAGCAATTATACCCCAATAAAGATGTTAAAAAAAAAAAAAAGAATGTTATCTTTCAAGGAGTTACATTGCCAGTGCATGAAGAAGGGAAAATGTTGATCTTTATGGTCAAGCAGGAATTCCTGCTTTGAGGCGATTTGCTTAATGTATAATCAGATGCATATTGCACATAGGGAGGGCCCAATACATACAGGGACTATGTTATGCTTGAATTTTCTTGTCTGGACTCAAAACGTAAATTTTATTCCATCACCTCAAAATACCAGTCAGAATAGACATTCCGTTCAGTTCTGTAGATTTTTGAGCTCTTGTAATCCAATTTGGTTTTAAGAAAATTAAGTTCAGGGATTTCAAAATTACCCATAATGGCCATTGATATTCTAAATTGCCTGTGGTCAGGTCAGTCCATTTAGTTAGAAATTTGCATGAGGAAGAACCAAGGTTTTTAAATATAAAATTGGCTAGAGTCTCAGTGTGGGGGAGGGGAGGTGTCCTCAAAATATTTATATAACTGGGATCCCTTTTCTCAGAGATTTTTCTCTAGAGTAAAAGAATAATTTTCCAACAGCTTAAACAATTTACAGCTCAATTTAAACAGCTTGCATTCACAGTGTCTGCAGGCCTAATACCAGCCAGTTCTAAGGGAACAGGTTGGTCCTGGAGGAGCCAGGCCAAAGGCTTCTCAGCTAGTTCCCATGGAACAGCTCCTATTCCAAAGGAAGGGCTGATGGCTGAACTGAGTTTCAGTGAAACAGCCCCTGTACCTGAAGGAACTCAGCTGACAGCTTCTCAGCCAATTTCAGCTGAAACTGTCTGATCTCAGAATCAGATTGAAGTGCCAAAAGAGTACTTGCATACAGAGCAAGGCTTTAACCAGAAAGAATGAAACTTTAAAATAGATCCCTCACACAGCCTGAAGAGCTTCAAATGCAAAGAGGTGTCAACTGAAAAAAAAAGAAAAATGAAGAGAAGAAAAAAGAAAAGCACAACCTCAAATTTGAGAATTATGTTTTTGTGGCAGACAAACTGAGGACTTAAGCCCAGGAGCAGTCTCTCAGACAGCTCTAAGGGACTGCTCTGAAGAGGTAAAGGAGAAGCCAGGATATGTAGGAGTTTTGCAACAAAAACCTGGTACATCAAAAGATTACTATTAATTAAAGAAAACCAGACATCTCAAGTTAATGAATTTAGTGCTTTTCTATGTACAGGAAGATGCAAGAGTCTGGGCTCACTGAAATCATTCCTTTGATATGCACCTCAGCTATCTAAAGCCAGCATCCTCTTTGTTTCCATCCCAAGTTCCCTCAGGGCTCTCCATGGGGGGTTGGGGGTGGGGAGGTGCGGCTGTAAATGACTGATGGCTTGATGGCCACAACATCTTTTGTTTACTGATGTGGCAGACAGCGTTCTTATTCCACAGACCACAGGGGCTCGAATCCAGGAGAAAGATGTACCCTCAAACTCCAGGGTCAGCGAGAGAAGCAGTGAGCAATAAAGGGCTCAACCATGGATACTGCAACTCTTTGCTCGCCAGCCCTAGAACCTTTGGGGGTCTCCTCTGGTCCTTGTATGAGCCACCAAATGTTGCTCTAAAACAAATAGAATGCCAGATATTTCTCCAGCAAAGATGGAGTTATTCAGGATCAGCTGAGATTGCAATTTGCGGTCTGGAACCATGGTGAAGCATGTGCAAGTCCCTGCACAGCAAGGGAAGAAGGATTTTCTGGAGGGGAAAAGGAAGATGGGAGGGCTTACAGTAAACAGAGAGCCCAAGGCTTTTCACTGGCTGAGTCCTTGCCTGGAAAGAAGAGCAGTCTTTCTATCTTTTGGGCTCTGCTGTTGTTGCAGGGTGTGAGAGCTCCCCCTTCTGGTCTCCGGATTGTATTTAATTGGGGTTTTTGTTTATTACAGGTCCTTAGCCTGGGTATTAGGGTAGTCTCCATGTCCAAAACAGCAGAGACTGGACTCTCTATGGCTATTCACCTAAAGCAAGTCACAGCTGCCGCACTTATTAACGGGCCCAACTTTATTCTTGACATTCCACAGGTATATCATGGTCACATAAATCAGCTCTGGCCATTCTCTCCTCATTCACTATCCATCAGCACCTTAGGATTAGTAGAGTTACAGCACATTTTTGAGGCTATTAGAGCTGAAGCCAGTGAGACTTTTTTTCTCCCCATTGAAAAGCCCCAGGGACATTTCCTCTTCATTGTGGGAGAAAAAGATATGAATGTCAACAGCAAAGTATACGCAGAGCAAGCCACAGAACAGCTGAGGAGACGTGGGAAGAATGACTGGACCCTGCTGTCTTACCCAGGGGTAGGCCACCTGATGGAGCCCCCCTACTCCCCACTGTGCTGTGCCTCGAGGATCTCCAACCTCCACCTCTTCATGCACTGGGGAGGAGAGGTGATCCTACATGTAGCTGCACAAGGATGTTCTTGGAAGGAGATCCAGAAGTTTCTCAGGAAACACCTTATTCCAGTTGTGACCAGTTGTCTCTGAGAAGAGCAGATATTTCTGGAAATACAGAAGCAATAGGATGCTTTACCAGCCTCCACTTGATTTTCATGGAACAATGCTTTTGACCTCTTCTTGTAAGAAGGAAGTTATGGCAAGAGAAGGCAGGAGGACTGCGAATGGTATGCTTTGACTTTGGAAAGGGAAAAATGGCTTCCACTTAATCTAATATCATAAACTGAGGCGTTTATATTTTTAGAAATATAAACTTAGAGCTCTGCCTGTTCCAAAATATTTCAGTTTACAATTACAGCAATTCTTAGGGGAAAAAATTACCAAAAATGAACCACAGAATCCCCTGGCTTGTAAAACAATCATGAATAGAATCAGGTGCTGATGAGTTGATTTCTTCTTTATTTTTAAATTTATTTATTTTATTTTATTTATTTTTGGCTGCATTGGGTCTTCGTTGCTGTGCATGGGTTTTCTGTAGTTTTGGAGAGCAGGGGCTACTCTTTGTGGTGGTGTGCTGGCCTCTCATTGTGGTGGCTTCTCTCACTGCCAGGCACAGGCTCTAAGCACGTGGGCTTCAGTAGTTGTGGCTCGCGACCTCTATAGCGCAGGCTCAGTAGTTCTGGCACACAGGCTTAGTTGCTCTGCGGCATGTGGGATCTTCCAGGATTAGTGCTCGAACATGTGTCCCCTGCGTTGGCAGGCGGATTCTTTTTTTTTTTTTTTTATGGTTTTCTACTCTTTTTGTGTGTGTGTGTGTTCACTTTTTTTTTTAACATCTTTATTGTAGTATAATTGCTTTACAATGGTGTGTTAGTTTCTGCTTTATAACAAAGTGAATCAGCTATACATATACATATATCCCCATATCTCCTCCCTCTTGCGTCTCCCTCCCACCCTCCCTATCCCACCCCTCTAGGTAGTCGCAAAGCACAGAGCTGGTCTCCCCATGTGATTCAGCTGCTTCCCACTAGCTATCTATTTTACATTTGGTAGTGTATATATGTCCATGCCACTCTCTCACTTTGTCCCAGCTTACCCTTCCCCCTCCCCGTGTCCTCAAGTCCATTCTCTATGTCTGCGTCTTTATTTCTGTCCTGCCCCTAGGTTCTTCAGAACCTTTTGTTTTTTAGATTGCATATATATGTGTTAGCATACAGTATTTGTTTTTCTCTTTCTGACTTACTTCAGCCTGTATGACAGACTCTAGGTTCATCCAACTCCCTACAAATAACTCAATTTCGTTTCTTTTTATGGCTGAGTAATATTCCATTGTGTATATGTGCCACATCTTCTTTATGCATTCCTCTGTTGATGGACACTTAGGTTGCTTCCATTTCCTGGCTATTGTAAATAGCACTGCAGTGAACATTGTGGTACATGACTCTTTAAATTACAGTTTTCTCAGGGTATATGCCCAGTAGTGGGATTGCTGTGTCATATGGTAGTTCTATTTTTAGTTTTTTAAGGAACCTCCATACTGTTCTCCATAGTGGCTGTATCCATTTACATTCCCACCAACAGTGCAAGAGGGTTCCCTTTTCTCCACACCCTCTCCAGCATTTATTGTTTGTAGATTTTTTGATGATGACCATTCTGACTGGTGTGAGGTGATACCTTATTGTGGTTTTGATTTGCATTTCTCTAACGATTAGTGATGTTGAGCATCCTTTCATGTGTTTGTTGGCAATCTGTATATCTTCTTTGGAGAAATGTCTGTTTAGATCTTCTACCCATTTTTGGATTGGACTGTTTGTTTTTTTGATATTGAGCTGCATGACCTGCTTGTATATTTTGGAGATTAATCCTTTGTCAGTTGCGTTGTTTGCAAGTATTTTCTCCCATTCTGAGGGTTGTCTTTTTGTCTTGTTTATGGTTTCCTTTGCTGTGCAAAAGCGTTCAAGTTTCATTAGGTCCCATTTGTTTATTTTTGTTTTTATTTCCATTTCTCTAGGAGGTGGGTCATAAAGGATCTTGCTGTGATTTATGTCATAGAGTGTTCTGCCTATGTTTTCCTCTAAGAGTTTGATAGTGTATGGCCTTACATTTAGTTCTTTAATCCATTTTGAGTTTATTTTTGTGTATGGTGTTAGGGAGTGTTCTAATTTCATAGTTTTCCATGTAGCTGTGCAGTTTTCCCAGCACCACTTATTGAAGAGGTTGTCTTTTCTCCATTGTATATTCTTGCCTCTGGCAGGTGGCTTCTTAACCACTGCACCACCAGGGAAGCCCTGAGTTGATTTCTTAAAACTCAAATTAAATATGCTTTTTAACACAACATTGTAAATCAACTATACTTGAATAAAATAAATTATAAAAAATATTCTTAGATTTCTCATATTTGAAAATATGCTCATGATTCATGGTTACTTCATTGATTTTGGAAAACTAGACCTGGGTAAAAAAATATATTAGTTTAAGACAATATGGAAGGAGGTATGGAGGTAACATTATTGAATCAGCCTACAATCAATAATTCAACAAAAGTTAGCAAAAGAAAATGGTTTTTTGTGTGTCTAAACATATACAGCATTTTGGGAGAGGAGCAATCTGAGAGTCACAGAATTTCGATTTAGGATAGTAGTTACGATGGTGTGGATTGTGTGCCTCTAGACCTGGGGCCAGCAGACTCTAGTAAAGTACTAGATAGTAAATATTTTTGGCTTTGTAGACCATAAGGTCTCTGTCATTATTATTCAGTTCTGCCATTGTAGCACAAAAGCAGCCTTAGATAGGATGTAATAAGTGATTGTGTCTGTGTTCCAGTTAAATTTTATTTATGAACACCAATGTTCATAAATAATTTTCTATTTTTTTCCAAGTGTTTACAAATGTAAAAACCATTCTTAGTCCTGGACAGCAGAAAAAGAGTTGTAGGCTGGATTTTGTTTGCAGGGCATAGTCTGATGACTGTGGGTATGGAGCAATGCAAATTACTTTGTCCAAGGTCAAATTTGAGGTATGTTCTCTAAAGGGCAAGTCACAGGCCAAATATTCCTGAGCTACTGAATTGCAGTGGATCGAAGTAGAGGAGATGGATGGATAATCAAGATGAAAATGAAGCAGTACAAAAGTCTTTTGAATCATTTTGTAGGTATGATGGGGAGCCAATAAATAGAGTAATAGAAGCAACATGAGGACACTTCAGTTTTATCTGCCTAAACTCTTTTTATTTTATCTGCTTTCTGATACCCTCTCTGTTTGGAGTAAAATTATTCCATTCAGTATGTGTGGGGCTGTTAGCCTCCCTCCTCTCTCAGTCACAGAAGTTTTCACATTTCCCAGACCTGGCCAATCAGAATACCTCACTCCTTTAATTATAATAATCGTGTAATTGCAATGGCTAGTACCCGCTATGAGTTTTACTATGTATTAGTTATATATGTTACATGCTATATATATTAGTTATATATGCAATATGCTATATAATAGTTATTGTAATGAGTATAATCAGTATAATTTTTCTTGTTTACTGTTTTGGACTGTAGGAAGAATGTTGGTGTTTGGCCTGCTGTATATCCTTGATTTATATTTTATGTATTTTTCTTTTAAACCAGGAAGGTTTGGGATTTTTTAAGTGTTTTTTCAGCATTGCTAGAAAAGATTATATGGTTTTCTCTGTAGATCTATTAATATGATGAATTATTTTTCTAGTATTGAATCATCTTTACATTTGTAGACTAAAACTCAGTTGGTCATGATGTATTGTTAATTAACAATAAATAAGATCAGACTTTTTTTTGTGGGGTGTTTTTGGTCAAGTATTATATCAATGTTGTACTTGTTTCATAAAAAGAATTAAAAAGTTTTCCTTTTTTCCTATAGCAGTTTAATTAGGACAGAAATTTTCTCTTCTTTAAAAGCTAGTTGCTCTATCCTGGGTATTACATTGTTCCTGGCAATTTTTTTTAAAAGACAACCTGGATTTTTATTGATATTTAGTATATTATATCTTTCTATATTATAGTGGATATTTTCAATCCAAATAAATTCTTTATATATGTATATATACTTTTTTGCATTTTATATATCAGAAGAATCAGAAACATTTAAGATTTAAATTAAACTATATGATAAAGTGTAAAAAATATAACAAAATAAAAGAAAAAATCCCAGTTCTGGCATATTAATGTTGCTAGAGTTAAAACAAATGAATTCCACATTAATTTTATTTAATTTTTGAAATTATACGAACAAAACTTTATAGAACATCCTGGCTTTTTTTTTATTGTGGCAAATAGACAAAACATAAAATTGTCACTTTAACCATTTTTTGGTGAATATATGCTGAATTATACAGTGGTTTTAAGTACATTCATATTGTTGTGCTACCATCACCATTATCCATCTCCAGAAGTTTTTCCTAATTGAAACTCAAAGCCCATTAAACAATAAGTCCCCATTTCCCACTGCCCCAATCTCTGGTAACCATCTTTCTGTTTTTTTGTTTCTGTGAATTTAACTACTCTTTATATAAGTGGAAACACACAATATGTGTCCTTTTGTGCCCAGCTTGTTTTACCTTCAAGATTCATTCATACTGTAGCCATGTGTCAGAATTTTCTTCCTTTTTAAGACTGAATAATATTCCACTGTATGTATGTATATCAAAATTTTGTTTATCCATTCATCTGTCAATGGACATTTGGGTTCATGTCACATTTTGGCTATTGTGAATAATGCTGCTATGAATGTTGGTGTATAAATATGTGAGTCCCTCTTTTCAATTCTTTTAGGTATATAAGTGGAACTGCTAGATCATATTGTAATTCTATGTTTAATTTTTTGAGGAACCATCATACTGTTTTCCACTGTGACTACATCATTTTATGCTCCCACTATCAATGCACAGTTGTTTCAACATTTCCACATCCTCACCCACACTTGTTATTTTCTGTTGTTTTGATAGTACCCGTTGTGGCCGGGTGTACCTTGAGTGAGCTGGCTTTATTCAGCTGAGGTAATCCCTGAAGAAGGCTGACAGGTAAGATTTATCTCCCAGCAGTACTTCCAGTAGCTGAATTGTAAATCCTTTATTACCATAGGAGGATCACAGCATCAGTGTGTCCACCACATTGGCTTTCTGAGTTGTTACTTGTGGGTTCCCCCTCTCTATTTCTGAAATTTCCCTCTCTGCCTCACCTGGAGATTGACCTTCTCAAAGCCATCCCTCTTCTAGTGGGGCTGTCTCTTTCTGAGAGTAAATATTCATAATTTGTTAGATTTATATGTCTTTTAGGTCACTGAAAGTGTGTTTGTTTGTTTTTGTTGTTTCCCATTTGTAATTTACTGATTTTCAGGAGAAGGGAAGATTTAGAACTAAGCAGCCACCATATTCTTATTGAAACTGAAAGTTAGGAAAATTCTTATAATTATCTTCGGGGGTTTTTTCAAGTCTTTGGGATTATTTGGATGTAGCTGGAAGAAGAAAGAGAAATCTAGGGTGATTCCCAGGTTTTGACTCAGGAAACTTGCCGGATGGACAACATTCATTGAGATAAAAAGTGTATATAAAAGAGAATGTCTCAGAAGGTGAAGAATTTGGTTTTGGATATGTTAAATTGGAGATACTTATCTTATGTTCAGGGGGAGATAGATTCTGGTCACAGGAGATATGCCTGAGTTGGAGATATCAATCTGAAGTGCCCAGCAGTTAAATAGGAAATCACCCAGGGAGAACATGCAGTATGAGGAGGGATGAGTGTCAAGGAGAGATTGCTGAGAAAACAATAAAATTTAATGGACAGGATAAGAAACAGGAACCTACAGAGAGGGCTAAGGAGGGCTAGTTGGAGAGGGTGAAGGCATGCCAGATATGAATCATTTCACAGAAACTAAAGAAAGAAAGTTATAAGAAGCTGGATATGACTACTGTACAGTGTAGGAAACCAAGTTCAAGAGGAAGTCTTCAAGAGGAAGACTAAAAAGCTTTCATGAGATTTGAAAATTAAAAAATTCTTGGTGAGCTATTTTATTGGGATAGGACAGAAAATAGAGTGCAGCTGGCTGAGTGAATTAGAAAACAGGAGGTAGAGATTATGTGTTGCAAAACTCCCAGGCAAAACAAACTGGCTCATGATTTGTGTTTTGTTTATGGTACATGTTTTGTTTTTGTTATTTAAGTTAATATTGTTGGCCCTGGAGGTATCTTGGAATGGTAACTGAATCACAAATTAATAAAGAAGAGATGGTGTGTTAATGTGTATAAGCTTGAGCTAAAAGCATCTGAAATTTAAAAAGCCTTTCTCACTATTGCAGAGATTGGCACTAGCCTTGAGGTACTGTTCAGAAGAAACCCAGATTCCCCAAAGTACACATTTATTACCTCAAAGTCCTATCCCCTAGTTCTTGATATTTGACCCGAGTCTAAACATCAAGCTCTGTCATTAAAAAATTAACTAAATTGTATTTGTCATTTAGATTTCAATTTCACATGTATATAAATGACATTATATGAAAAATATTGATCCAAATTTTTTCTAATACTTTGGGAAATAACATACTTTTATGTTATTTCAAGTGATCCTTGCCATATTGTCCACTCTATATTTACTAGAGGCTTATGTTTTACTTCTAGAATCAAGAGTCAAAGTTATAATGCCAAGAAAAAAAAACATACCTCCTCTTAGCTTTCAGCAATGGTGGGGTTGTGTGTAAATAAAATCATATTGAGCAGATGCTCACTAAACATTTTTCCTTAAACCCCACAATGCAATATTTTAATTTTTGCTTTAAGGAATCTGATGCATTTTAAAGAAAACTAAAGAGAAAAATGGTCTTTTATATTTACCCATATTTTAATTTTTCTAGTGTTCTTTATTACTGCCTGAATATTTGAGTTTCTGTTTGCTAAGATTTTTCTTCTGCATGAAGAACTTCATTTAACAATTATGCTGGCAATAAATTCTCAGTTACTTTCATCTGAAAGTGTCTTCATTCTTGAGTGATATTTTCACTAGATAAAGAATTCTGGGTTGACATTACTTTTAAAGGTGTAACTCTACTGTCTTTGTCACCTTACTTCCGTTTCTGATTAGAAGTTAGCCATCAGAATGTTGTTCATCCACATGTAATGTGTCATTTTTCTCTGACTGCTTTCAAAATTTTCTGTTTATCTATGTTTTGGTAGTTAGAATATGATCTTCCTAGGTGTGATTTTCTCTGAACCTGTCTTGCTTGGGGTTCACTTCTTGAGATCTATGAATTAGATCTTTCCCCAAATATTGGGGAATTTCAGGTATTATTTTTTCAAATAATTTCTCTGCTTTATTCTCTTTTCTTCTTCTAGGAATGTGAACACTTGCACTTTAAACTTTTCTCTGGATATTTCCCAGAAATCCCTAATAATGCAAATGGTATTATTTCATTGTTTTTTATGGCTGAGTAATATTCCAGTGTGTGTGTGTGTGTGTGTGTGTATTTTATACTAAGTTTATATATATACACACACATATATATATATATATTATATCTTTATCCATTCATCTGTTGATGGACATTTAGTTTGCTTCCATGTCTTGGCTATTGTAAATAGTGCTGCAATGAACATAGGGGTACATATATCTTTTTGAATTATGTTTTTTCTCTGGATATATGCCCAAGAGTGGGATTTCAGGATCGTATGGTAGCTCCATTTTTACTTTTTTAAGGAACCTCACTACTGTTCTCCATTGTGGCTGTACCAATTTACATTCCCACCAACAGTGTAGGAAGGTTCCTTTTTCTCCACATCCTCTCCAGCATTTATTATTTGTAGACTTTTTGATGCTGACCATTCTGGCTGGTGTGAGGTGGTGCCTCATTGTAGTTTTGATTTGCATTTCTATAATAACTAGCGATGTTGAGCATCTTTTCATGTGCCTTTTGGCCATCTGTATGTCTTCTTTGGAGTAATGTCTTTAGAAAGCCCTGAAATAAACCCATGCACATATGGTCAATTAATCTATGACAAAGGAGACAAGAATATACAATGGAGAAATGACAGCCTCTTCAATAAGTTGTGCTGGGAAAACTGGACAGCTACATGTAAAACCTACACCATACAAAAAACTCAAAATGAATTAAAGACCTAAATGTAAGACCAGATACTATAACACTCCTAGAGGAAAACATAGGCAGAATATCCTTTGACATAAATTGCAGCAATATCTTTTTCAATCTGTCTCCTAGGATAATGGAAATAAAAACAAAAATAAACAAATAGGACCTAATTAAAAGCTTTTGCCCAGCAAAGGAAATCATAAACAAAACAAAAAGACAGCCTACAGAATGGGAGAAAATATTTGCAAACAATGTGACCAACAAGGGATTAGTCTCCAAAATATATAAACAGGGCTTCCCTGGTGGCGCAGTGGTTGAGAGTCCGCCTGCTGATGCAGGGGACACGGGTTCGTGCCCCGGTCCGGGAAGGTCCCACATGCCGCGGAGTGGCTGGGCCTGTGAGCCATGGCTGCTGAGTCTGCGCGTCCGGATCCTGTGCTCCGAAACGGGAGAGGCCACAACAGAGGCCCGCGTACCGCAAAAAAAAAAAAAAAAAAAAAGAATCCGCCTGCCAATGCAGGGGACAGGGGAAGATCCCACACACTGCGGAGCAACTGAGCCCGTGTGCCACAACTACTGAAGCCCATGTGCTCTAGGGCCTGTGCTCTGCAACAAGGAGAAGCCACTGCAATGGGAAGCCCGTGCACCGCAACGAAGAGTGGCCCCCACTCGCCGCAACTAGAGAAAGCCCGCACGCAGCAATGAAGACCCAACGCAGCCAAAAATAAATAAATAAATAAATAATGTTTCAAAATATATAAACAGCTCATACAGCTCAATATCAAAAAAACAAACAACCCAATCAAAAAATGGGCAGAAGATCCATGTGTCTGTTTTTTGTGCCCGTACCATACTGTTTTGATTATTATAGCCTTGCAGTATAGTCTGAAGTCAGGACGCATGATAACTCCAGCTTTGTTCTTCTTTCTCCAAACTGTTTTGGCTATTTGGAGTCTTTTGTGGTTCCATACAAATTTTAGAACTATTTTTTCTAGATGTGAAAAATGTCACTAGTATTTTGATAGGGATTGTGTTGAACCTGTAGATTGCTTTGGATAGTATGGACATTTGAACAATAATAATTCTTTCCATGAACATTGAATATCTTTCCATTTATTGTATAAATGTTCAATTTCTTTCATCAATGTCTTATAGTTTTCAGAGTAGAGGTCTTTCACCTCTTTGGCTAAATTTATTCCTAGGTATCTTATTATTTTTGATGTAATCAAAAATGGGATTGTTTTCTTGATATTACCTTCTTTATAGTTCACTATTAATGTATAGAAATGCAAAAGATTTCTGTATATTAATTTTGTATACTGCAACTTTACTGAATTCATCTATTAGTTCTAATAGTTTTTTGGTGGAATCTTTAGGGTTTTCTATATATAGCATCATGTTGTCTGCAAATAAATAGTGATAGTTTTACTTCTTCCCTTACAATTTGGATGACTTTTGTTTCTTTTTCTTGTTTGATTGCTGTCACTAGGCCTTCCATTACTATGTTAAATAAAGTGGCAAGAGTGGGCATACTTATCTTATTCTTGATCTTAGAGGAAAAGCTTTAACTTTTATTAACTGTGGGTTTGTCATGAATGACTTTTATTATGTTGAGGTATGTTTCCTGTACACCAACTTTGTTGAGAGTTTTTATCATGTATGGATGCTGAATTTTGTCAAATGCTTTTTCTGCATCTATAGAGAAGATAATGTGATTTTTATCCTTCATTTTTTTTAACGTGGTGTATCACATTGACTTGTAGAATTTGAACCATCCTTACATCCCTGTAGCAAATCCCACTTGATCATAGTATTTAATCTTTTTAAAGTATTGTTGAATTCAGTTTGCTAATATTTTGTTGAGGATTTTTGCATCTATGTTCAGGGATATTGGCCTGTAATTTTTTTTTTTTTTTGGTAGTGTCTTTGTCTGGTTTTGGTATCAAGGCAATGCTGGCCTTGTAGAATGAGTTTGGAAGTGTTCCCTCCTCTTCAATTTTTTGGGAATAGATTGAGAAGAGAAGGTATTAAGTCTTCTTTAAATGTTTCATAGAATTCCCTTGTGAAGCTGTCTAGTCTTAAATTTTAAAAAAAGTTGTTTGTTGGGAGGTTTTTTTAAAATTTTTATTGGAGTATAGTTGCTATACAATGTTGTGTTAGTTTCAGGTGTACAGCAAAGTGAATCAATTATACACATACATATATCCACGCTTTTGTCGATTCTTTTCCCATATAGGCCTATTGGGAGTTTTTAAATTACTGATTCAGTTTCACTACTGTAGTCAGTATGTTCAGATTTTCTATTTCTCCCTAATTCAGACTTGGAAGATTGCATGTTTCTAGGAATTCATTTGTTTCCTCTAGGTTGTCCAATTCATTGCTGTATAACTGTTTATAATATTCTCTTATGATTGTATTTTTGTGATAATCAGTTGTAACTTCTCCTCTTTCATTTGTAATTTTATTTATTGGGTGCTCTCTTTTTTTTATGAGTCTGGCTAAGTTTATCCATTTTGTTTATCCTTTCAAAAAACTAGCTCTTATTTTCATTGATCTTCTCTATTGTTTTTTTTTTTTTTTTTTTCTTTTTGCGGTATGCGGGCCTCTCACTGTCGTGGCCTCTCCCGTTGCGGAGCACAGGCTCCGGACGCGCAGGCCCAGCGGCCATGGCTCACGGGCCCAGCCGCTCCGCGGCATATGGGATCCTTCCAGATCGGGGCACGAACACGTATCCCCTGCATCGGCAGGCGGACTCTCAACCACTGCGCCACCAGGGAGGCCCTATTGTTTGTTTTTATCTCTATTTTATTTAGTTCTGCTCTGATAGTTATTATTTCCTTCCTTCTGCTAACTTTGGGCTTTCTTTGTTTTTTTTTTTATTCCTCTAGGTAGAAAGTTAGGTTTATTTGAGATTTTTCTTATTTCCTGAGGTAGGCCTGTATTGTTCTTAATTTACCTTTTAGAACTGCTTTTTGCTATGTTCCATAGATTTTGAAACATCATGTTTCTATTTGCATTTGTCTCAAGGTATTTTTTGATTTCCTCTTTGATTTCTTCATGGACCCATTGAGTTTTTAGTAGCATGTTGTTTAGTCTCCACGTGTTTGTGTTTTTTCCAGTTTTCTTCCTGTAATTGATATGTAGTTTCATACCATTGTGGTCAGAAAAAAGTGCTTGATATGATTTCAATCTTATTAAATTTATTTATTTATTTATTATTTTTGACTACGTTGGGTCTTGGTTGCGGCACACGGGATCTTTGTTGAGGCATGCAGGATCTTTCATTGCAGCGTGTGGGCTTCTCTCTAGTTGCAGTGTGTGGGTTTTCTCTATTTGTGGCGCGCAGGCTCCAGGGCACATGGGCTCTGTAGTTGTTGCACATGGGCTCCAGAGCACGTGGGCTCTGTAATTTGTGGCATGCAGGCCCTCTAGTTGAGGCATGCAAGCTCAATAGTTGTGTTGTGCTGGTTTCATTGCCGTATGGCATGTGGGATCTTAGTTCCCTGACCAGGGATCAAACCCACATCCCTGCATTGTGAGGCAGATTCTTTACCACTGGACCACCAGGGAAATCCTAATCTTTTTAAATGTATTGAGACTTATTTTGCTGCCTAGCATGTGATCTAACCTAGAGAATGTGCACTTGAAAAGAATGTGTACTCTGCTGTTTTGGGATGGAATGTTTTGTAGATATCTGTTGAGTCCATCTGGTCTAATGTGTCATTTAAGACCACTGTTTCCCTTCTGTCTGGATGATCTATCCATTGATGTAAGTGGGGTATTAAAGTCCCCTACTATTATTGTATTATTGTCAGTTTCTCCCTTTATGTCTGTTAATATTTGCTTTATATATTTAGGTGCTCCTATCTTAGATGCATCTATGTTTATGAATGTTATATCCTCTTCTTGGATTGACCCTTTTATCATTATATAATGGCCTTTTTTGTCTTTTGTTATATACTTTATTTTAAAGTCTGTTTTGTCTGATAGGAGTATTGCTACCGGAGATTTCTTTTCGTTTTCATTTGCATGGAGTATTTTTTTCCCCTCCTTTAACTTTCAGTCTGTGTGTGTCTTCATTTCTGAAGTGAGTCTCTTGTAGACAGCATATAAATGGGTTTTATTTTTTTAATCCATTTAGCTACCCTATGTCTTTTGATTGGGCATTTAGTCCATTTACATTTAAAATGATTTTTGATAGGTATGTACTTATCGTCGTTTTGTTACTTGTTTTATGGTTGTATTTGTAGTTCATTACTCTTCTCCTTTTAGTCTCTTCCCTTGTGGTTTGATCTTCTTTAGTGTTTTGTTTGTGTTTCTTTTTGTTTGTTTGTTTTTGTATCTATTACAGGTTTTTGTTGTGTGGTTACCATGAGACGTATGTGTGTGTGTGTGTGTGTGTGTGTGTGTGTATTAAACTGATAGTCATTAAGTTCAAACACATTCTAAAATCTATATTTTTACTCCCCCACACCATGTTTTATGTTTTTGATATCATATTTTACATATTTATATGAATCCCTTAATTGCTTCTTTTAGTTATAGTTGATTTTACAATTTTGTCTTCTAACCTTTGTCCTAGATTTTTAAAGTGGTTGATCTGATGTCTTTATTATATATTTACCTTTACCAGTGAGATTTTTTCCTTCATATATTTTCTTATTTCTTGTTATGGCTTTCCCCCCCCCCCCCCACTTAAGGAAGACCCTTTAACCTTGCTTTTAAGGCTGGTTTAGTGGTGATGAACTCTTTTAGTTTTTGCTTGTCTGGAAAACTCTCTCTCTCCTTCAATTCTGAATGATAACCTTGCCAGGTAGAATATCCTTGGTTTTATGTTTTTTTCCTTTCAGCACTTTAAATATATCAGCCACTCCTTTCTGGCCAGCATAGTTTCTGCTGAAAAGTCAGCTGACAGCCTTATGGGGATTCCCTTAGTATGTGGCCCTTTGTTTTTCTCTTGCTGCCTTTGGAGTTCTACCTCTATCATTAATTTTTGCCATTGTGATTGTGATATGCCTTGATGTGGGTCTCTTTGGGCTCATCTTGTTTGGGACTTTCTGTGATCTTGGAACTTGATACCTGTTTCCTTCTTCAAGTTAGGAAAGTTTTTAGCCAATATTTCATAAAATACATTTTCTACCCTTTGTTTCTTCTTTTTCTGGGATCTCTATAATGCAAACATTAGCATGTTTGATGTTGTTCCAGAGGTCCCTTAATGTATCCTCATTAAAAACATTTTTTCTTTTTTCTTTTCTGATTGGGTGATTTCCGTTATTCTGTCTTCCAGGTCACTTATGTATTCTTCTGTAACACCTAATCTGCTGTTAATTTCCTCTAGCGTATTTTTCATTTCATTTATTGTATTCTTCAGTTCTGGTTGGCTCTTTATAATATTTCCTAGTTCTTTGTTGAAGTTCTCATTGTGTTCTTCTTTTCTCGAGTTTGGTGAGCATTTTTATGACTATTGTTTTGATTTATCAGGTAAATTAATTTTCTCCGTTTCATTAGGATTTTCTTTCCCCCCCTGGGTTTTATTGTGTTCTTTGGTTTGGAACATATTCTTCTGTTTTCTCATTTTGTTTGAATTTCTCTATTTTCTCTATGAAATTAGGTGAAACAGATACCTCTGTTGGTCTTGAAGGTGTATTCTTGTGTGAGAGCATCTCTATGCAGTCTGTATGTGCCCAGTGACTTTGGTGGGAGAGCTTGATCTGAAGCAAACATGGGCCAGAGCTTTTTCTGGGGCACACTGAATCCATCACCTTGGTGGGGGTGGGCTGGAGCCTGGGGGATGGGGGGTAGAGCAGGAGCCTGGCATGGGCCAGGGCTTCTCCTGAGTTGCACTGGTGGCTGCCACCTTGGCCAGGGTGGACTGGAGCCAGGGGGCAGCTAGAGCTAGAGCCCAGTGCAAGCTGCAGCATCTCCTGGGGTGTGCTGGTGGCCATCACCTCGACGGGGGGCAGGACAGGAATTGGAGGGGCTGGAGCTGGAGACTGGTGTGGGCTGGGGTGTGTGCTGGGGCTGGCGTGGCAGGCCAGCCAGAGCACCAGGCACTTTTCAATCTGCTGCTTCTGTGCTGGGATTGGGAGCAAGCAAGTCTGTGTACATGCCCTTTAAATCAGTCTTGGTTTCCTACAGCCCTTCAAAAAGCCTCAGTGGTTTTCAAAACCAGACAAGGAGGATTGCTGTCTCAGTGCTAGACCCCAGTGTGGGGCTTGAACCCCTTGCTCCTTAGGGAGGATTCCCAAGTTTGTGGTTTCCCCATCCTCTTCTGAGTTGCCCACTGGTGATATGGGTCCTGAGTAGATTGCTTCTCTTCTCCTACCAGTCTCAGTGTGGTTGTTGTCTTTATATGCTCAGTTGTAGAAGGGCTATTCTCCTAGTCTTCAGGTCATTTTTTGGAGAGAGTTGTTCTACATGTAGTTGTAGTTTTGTAGGTGAGCTAGGGTTTTCCTATGCCACCACTGATCCTGCCTTCTCTTTAATTTTCTGTGACAGAATCAGGCTTCCTTTCAAACACCTGTTTCCAATGATGATGGAAGGGAAAGAAAACATAAACCAGCTCATTAAAGGTATCTTAATCTTTTCTTGTTTCATACAGCCCATGTTCAGGTAAATAATTAATTTGAAGTTCAGATATTAGCAGAAATGTTTCTATTTCCTTCAAAGATATCCTCTACCCTCTTTTCTAAATCTGGGTGCAAGAGGGCTTGTATAATCTCAGGGCAAGGGTATGTGGCAGGAACACTAGATCGAATAACTATTCTTGGCCAGCTTCTCTAACCTGGTGGAAGTGTAACTCATCTGGTCTCCAGGCATTGACCTTTTGTGTGTATGCATTCGCAGCTCATGGTTGTTCTCTCAGAACGCTCAAGGCCAGGTGGCAAGCTCACTCTCACCCTCTGGGTCAGGTGGTGAAACCACTCAAATCCCCTGGGTTTGCCCCGCTTGTCCTTCATTGTCCTTCAAAATTCCCCGAGTGTCAGCTGTGTCCTTTATAGATCCCCGGTAGAGCTACATACCCCATACCCCGTGCTAAAGAGTCACCTCACACATTGTCATAATGGTCCCCAGGGAGGTTTGATGGCCTTCAACTCTCAGCTGCTTTCCATGCCCATACTTGTGAGAATATGGGAACTTCCTGAACCCTTTCACACAACAGGAGTGCAAAGAGAAACTTATGTGTGCTGTCTTTGCATCTCTCTCTGCTTAAACACACAATATCCTGTTTTACTCTACTTTCCAGAACTCCAAACAGGAAGCAGGACAAAATCTTCCTCTGGGGTTTCCAGTTTCTTGTAATTCATTCTCACTTTTGGTCAAGGCCTAGACCTTTTTTCTAGGCAGGGATGCCTTCTCCCCTAGCACAATAGGTCCAGGGTCTAGCCTTAATGTAATAAAGCTTCAGAGGAAGAATAAAACAATTACTGAGAATATAAACACATTGGGAGGTATTAATAAAGATTTTTCCTTGTAAGTAATAAGTCAGGGTATACACAGATACGGCTAAACTTATGCAGATGCTACTTAATGACTGAAATATTTTGGAATACTGATCTATGTTAGCCTTCTCATGTTACAGCTAAGTAATAGAGTCTTGGAGAAATTTTTACAATGAATTAAGAGCAGTGCTGGGATCAGAACCTGGGGATGTAGCCCTAAATTTTCTGTTACACTATGTTGAGATTTCTTTCCCATAGGCTGTTAAATTCTAAGGAAATCTGAAATACATTTTGCTGTATTCACTAGCACTGTTTTTGTCTCTGGAGAGCTAGAAACACTTCCATTTCTATATTTACTCCTATTCAGGGAGTACATTTTTTTAGGTTCTAATGCTGATTAGAAATGTTGTTAGGTCTGTCACCAAAAGGGAGTCACAGTTTTCCACTGATTGTGCTGCAGCTCTGTAGAAGCTCAACGAAATCCCTTAAGTACACCTGGTGACTTTCACCCACCAGAATAGTCTTCATTCCATAGTCACTTATTTTTGCTGCTTTTCTTTCCTCTCCTTCTAAGGAAACCAGAATATATCATCCCCAAATAGGCCTCTTTGCCATAAAAATACTAGCACTTTAGAAAAACAGCAGCTGCAAGAGATCCCCTCTGACCCTCCCCCTTTTCTTCCTGAAAGCAGGAGATAAAACTCCCAGATGGAAGGTGTCCTCCCTACACCAGAAGGAAAGAAACATTCTTATCATCAAGGACAAGAAGTTGAGACTGAGATAATTCTATACAAATAGACCTTGTTAAAAACAATTCTTATCTTCCTTTAGGCTCCCCACATAGTATAATTACTTTTCCACAATTGCCTCTCTTTGTTTAATCTAATATAAAACAGGTAGGTTTCACCATTGCTTTGGGTCTTCATTCCTTGTGAGGGCTGCTGTGTCACATAAAACTTACACTAAATACATGTGTATGCTTTTCTCCTGTTAATCTGCCTTATGTCGGTTAAATTCTACCCTAAAATTATATATTGATGTAATCGTAGAGACAGAGACAGAGAGGGAGAGAGAGAGAAAGAGAGACAGAGACAGAGGGACAGGTATTTTAAGGATTTGACTCATGCGATTGTGGGGACTGGAAATCTGCAGAGTGGGTCAGCAGGCTGGAGACCCAGGGAAGAGTTGATGTTACAGTCCTGGGTCTGAAGGCAGGCTGGAGGTAGATTCCTTCTTCCTCAGAGGACTTCAGTCTTTTCTGCATGGTTCACACCTGCTACTGACAACTGCTAATGCCTCCCTTGTACATGGTTAGCACCTTACTGCCCAGTGCTCCCACCAATGTCCCCACTCTTAATTTGCTACATCCTTTGAGGGTCCATGGAGTGCCAGGTCCCTGGTGTCTTCTGTTCTAGGCAGCAGAGTGAAGAAAGTCTGACTCTGTGCCAGTTTAGCATGCATCTCACTTTATTACCTGGGTGCTGGAGCACCCTTTCCTGTGCTTCTCTTAGAGTCTTACTAAAAACAACACTATTTCTGCTGCGTTCCTCCCCAGCCCACCTCCCATCCTTGGATCAAGTCCTGGGAATTAGTCACTAAGCTGGGAGCCTTGCTAGCCTGCCAAGGTACCTCTCATCCTGTGTAAGAGCTGTGTGCTAAAACAGCCTCCTCTTCTCCCAGACATTCCAATCTGCCCATGACTTCCAATATTGGCCCCTTCTCCTCAAGGCTTATATTTCACTTTTAATACATTTTATTGTACCATTCCCATTTCACAAGTTAGAAAGCTGAAGCCCAAAGAAAGGTAAGTAATTTGCCTGAGGTCAGTCACAATGACAGATGTAAAGGAATCAGGGTTCCAATCTAAGTCTTTCTGATTCCAGAGGCCAGCTACACCTCACTGGCTGCAAGAGATGCAAAATTTAAAAGACATGGTACCTTCCCTCAAGGAATTCACAACCTGGACGCACAGTCTGCAATTTGTAGCTTGGATCACTTGTAAATTTTGACAATGGACATTGACTGATGGGATTAACAATAGGACAGATTTCAGGGGTTCTGGTCCTGAGGAGGCATTTTTGCATGGGGAGGGCTTTTGCTGTCCTTTCGAAGAGTGGTTTGCTAAACTGGGCTATGCTTTAGAATCTGCTGTTAAAAGTACAGATCCCAGAAACTTAGCCCAAACCTATCAAGTCAGAATCTCCAGCTGAGGGGCCTGGGAATCTTTATTTAACAGACTTGTCAGATGAGTCTGAAACCCAGGCCACTCTGAAGATGGATATTTGGGACTCATCTTAGAAACCACTAAAAAGACAGCTGCCTAAGAGACCACTGACTTAGAGGAGGAGATAGAGAAGGAATTGAAGCAAAGGAGAAGAGAGCCAGAAGTTGAGAGGAGGAGTCCAGGGAAGAGGTGTAGAAACCAGACCTATGTGAGGAAATAAAAGATTCCTTTATGAAACACCTGGATTGAAAGGCACACCAGCTAAACCGAGCCTATGCCCAGACACGGTGGCAGCACGTGCTCGTAGCCCTGTCCCTGGGAACTTAAAAAAAAAAAGAAAGAAAGAAAAAGGAGCAGCTGATGGTTTCTATGGAGACAATTTCAACTTTGAACAGTAGGCTGGGGTATTTTGAACGATTTAAATTGGCAAGCAGTAGGCAAGTGTCCAGTGCTTCTAGCCAGCTCAGTAAGCCATCGCGCTCCAGACTGCTTCCTGCAGCTGAATCCAGGGTGAGTCAGGGCTGTCGTGGCCAAGTAGAAAAGGTCTGCTTTCTGATTTCAGCAGCAGGGAACCGGGGAAAGCTGCTTTGTCTTTCTGTGTGTGTTTCGCTCACCTCAGTGGGTAGCACAGTTCTCTGAAGAACCAGAAATTACTATCCCAGGTAGTTTATTGTTCAAACACTGATTTATGTCAGATGCATAAACCTAACCAGAAGACTGTTTAGAGGCTATTTTGGAGGTGAAATGCACACTTGGCTGCAAAAGTCAGGGTCCAGCCTAATGTGACTAATGGAGAGATTTTTTTTTAATATACATTTAATTAATTAATTTATTTATTTATTTTTGGCTGCATTGGGTCTTCGTTGCTGCGCATGGGCTTTCACTAGTTGCAGTGAGCAGGGGCTACTCTTCATTGCGGTGCGCGGGCTTCTCATTGCAGTGGCTTCTCTTGTTGTGGAGCACTGGCTCTAGGTGCGTGGGCTCAGTACTGGCTTACGGGCTCTAGAGCGCAGGCTCAGTAGTTGTGGTGCACGGGCTTAGTTGCTCCGTGGCATGTGGGATCTTCCCGGACCAGGGCTCGAATCCGTGTCCCCTGCGTTAGCAGGCGGATTCTTAACCACTGCGCCACCAGGGAAGTCCCTGGAGAGATGTTTCTTGACTCAAAGAATTTCTCTCTGGGATTTATTGGGAGGAGGAAGTGCTGTGATGAAGGAAGAAAAGCAACAGGATCCTAAAGGAAATGGAATTTTTGTTTCTTGATTGGTAATGGTAATTTTAACTTCCATGGGACCTTGCGCTCTCTTTTATTCTTTGTTTCCTGCCTTCTGATGTGTTGATGTCCCCGCCAGTTCTTGACTGCCCTTCCTCTAACAGGTCAAGGTCTCCCAGGCTTGATCCCCGTCCTTCCCCCTGGGACTCTGGGGGGTCTGAAACCTGCTCAACAATGTGGCTATCAGCTTTCAGACCCTATCAGGTTGCTTCCATTTTGCTGAGGGTTCCCTCTCCAACCACCAGGAGGCTATGCCTGTGAGAGGCAGCTGAGTTCTTGTTTCTTGCCCTCTGGCTGCTTTCTATCTTTGGTTTCGTTGACAGTCTGAAGTGTACATTAACTGTTTCATTGACAGTCCTGCCTTCTGCTGCAAAGAAGTGAGGAACCCTGGAAATTGTATCCCATTGGATTTTGAGGAATTTTCCATCTTCAGAAGTAGCCTATAAATATTCAACTGGGCTTCTGTTCTATCTTCACACTCTCTCTGAGATATATCACTCAACTTTTTTTTTTTTGCTTTTTTATCTATCATTTATTCTTTCACTTAATTCCTCAAACATTTACTGAACGATCACTATGTGCTCGCACTATTCTAGGAACTGAGAAGTAGAGTGTTGAACAAGGTATAATTCTTGCCCGTGAGGAATACTTTACAATCCAGAGTAGTGCTGTCCAGTAGGATATTCTGTGGTGATGGGAATATTCTATAGCTACATGGTCCAATACAGCAGCCACTAGTAACATGTGGCTACTGAGCAATTAAAATGTGGTTAGCGTGAATGAGAAGCTAAATTTTAAATGTCAATTTCATGCATTTTTAAGTGAATTGAAATTTAAGTAGCTGTACATGGCTAGTGGGTACTATATTGGATAGAGCAGAAAAGGGAGAGACAGATAAAGGAGCAGATTTTGACAATATCCTATGCTAGGTTTGTAATGAGATGGTTGCTTAGACTAGTAAATAGATCGCGGGGTGGTGGTGAAAGACTTTGATTGAATTAGATGATAAAGGGTGTCAAACACAAAGGGAAGTCCAAGTCCAAGACTGACAGGTTCAGCTGGAAAAGAAATAAGGAGCCCCTTTTAGATTCAGACAGTTTATTACTTATATAGGCAGTGAAGGCAAGAGGTGCCAAGGGTGCAGCTCTCTGGGTCCTTGTCTCACCCACCGAAAGGATGGCACTGAAGCAAAAGGAACCAGACGTTTTCAACAGAGTTGTGAGATATTCAGTGGCTGAGGAGCTGATCCTAGACTGCAGCTCAGTGGTCCTAGAGCCTGCAGCTCTGCCCTAAAAGGGTGTAAGTATGAGATGGAGAGTCCCATGCCTCTCTGGAACCAGGGAGGTGGATGGGAAAGCTGCCTCATGGAAGCCTCCCACAAGATAGGGAGAGACAGATGGGAAAACTGTCTTGTGAAGCCTCTTGTAAAGACTGCTTCTCATGCCATGCTCCTGGGAGGATCACAAGGCATTCCACCCAGATTTAGGTCATATGGTGGTTCAAGCTGTGCCTGTGGAAACATGGAAGATCTCCAGGGTGCTATGGTAGAGCCATTCCCTTGCAAAGAGTCTTAAGTGCTAGGACAAAAGATTTAGACTTTATCCTCAAATGAATCTGGCTGCCACTGGAAGTTTAAAGCACATGAGAAAATTGATTATTTTTGAGTTTTATAAAGATCTGTCTGACAACATTGTCGAGATTAGACTGGGGAGCAAAAACGACTGTAAAGAGAGAGAAAGAATTGGGTAAAAGGATGAGAGTTTATGGGAATGGAGAGGAAAATCCACAATCATTTAATGAATACATGGGATGTGAAGGGCTCCTGTGCAGTGAAAGTGACAAAGACACATCAGACAGGATCCTGCCTTCAAGAAATTTACAGAGTAAACAGGAGAGAGTACACACAGCATACATGACTCATTAATATTAGGTTCAAGAATTAGGTGCTCTGAGTGACATGGTAGAGAGAGAGCCCAGAGGAGGGACAGCCCTCTTCAGCTGGGTGTCCCCGTACAGTGTAGGTGCTTCATTGATGATGATGACAATTGAGTATTGAACAGGATAAGTTTTAAGTCTTCTTACAACTTATTTTGAACATCTGTGAGGGACGGGCCCTGGCAGGCAATAAGCCTTAACAACTAACAAAGATATTAATCCCTATAACAGTATGTGGATTAGTTGGGATCCAATTAGAATAAGACAATAGAAATGGAACACAGGGAAAGCAGGAAAAAATCATAAAGATTCAGCATAGTGAGAGGTGACAAGGAGAAGGTTTGAGGGCAGGGTTAACTTGCCATATACCACTGGAAATATTAATGGCTGAGTCCTCACTCCCAATTCCCATCCCACATTCTTGTATTTTTATTTTACCTTGTTTTCCTTCTTCCTCCAGAGGGAGATCAGTTGATACTTATTGCTTCAGGAAAGAGAAAAACAAAAATCTTTTCCTGGCCTTTATGTTGCAAAAAGCCTAATAGATGATGTGAATTTCAGAAGTCACAAATGGGTGTATTTCGTTTGGTCCATGCCTTGGGTTGTTTTTTCCTTTGGTTGGTTGGTTGTTGTTGGGTAGTTTTGTGTGTGTGCATTTTTTTTTAATAGAATACATTTGAATGCCTTAGATGGGCAGGTAGTCTTAGGTTCACTGCAGTCTTACATTTTGTTCATCTCTGTCCTGTATCTACAAATTTATATTACCTGCCTGGCCCCTATAGGTATCCGAATTTGGAACCACTGGTATCCATTGTAAAACAGGTTTAGAAGAATGCATAGTCACATATGAACAGGGTCTCCCAACCCCAAGTCTCTGAGCACTGCCACAGTCACAGGGAGCTTCCTTGAGCTCCCAGGAAAAGCAGGATGCCCTGAATTCTGTGATTATATCTCTGCCATCTGGAGGAACAAGGACTCAAAATAGAAATTACTCTGAATCTAGAAAAATAGAAAAAAAATTACATTTCATGCCCATGTGGGTTTGTGGACTAAAGTTTACTCCTACTCTTCCATTACTACTCCTGCCACCCTGTACACCAGGGTATATATTTAACTAAAAGCTTCAGAGTTAGGGAAAGGGAAAGATGAAGTTAAGGTCAAAAAAGAAGTAGGAAAGAAAAACAAGAGGGGGAGGCTAGGAAAAGAATGAGCTCTCTTATGTCTACACTCATTTGGGGAAGATAAGTAAGCTTTATGTGTAGGGTCAGACGGTACTGGTTAAAATTCTTGCTTCATCATTAACAACATAGGCAAGCTTGGGTAAGTCATTTCACTAGCTGAGCTCAATTTCCTAATTTACAATGTAAGGATAATAATAATTTTTTATTCCCACAGGTTTTTTGCAAGCGTCAAGAGAAATAATGGTCATAAAAGGGTCCTGAAAAGTGAAAAGGCTTTACTGTGTGGATTCATATTACCCAGTGACTAGCCATTAGTAAGCGCTCAATAGTTGTTTGCTGTTACAGAAAAAAGGGAAATGAGGGGAGAGCTGAATTCCAAAGGCCACTTAAAATTACCAGCCCCTTTACTTGTCAAATAATTGTGATATTTTATTTGTCTTTTCCATTTTCCTGGAGCCATTGCTGCATTTTTTAGTTGTTTGTTAAAGACCATGACCAATGGAACAGGACAACTTGTATTACCAGCTGATGTAAATTCCACTGATAAGCAGCTTCACGGTAAAGACAGACTTTCTCAGTGTGTGGCCTCTTGTCAGATGACTCAGAAAATGGCAGTTCTCCATCACTAGTCTTCTGAGTCTTGTCCCTAATCCTTCAATTCCCTTCCTCCAATTTTAAATTTACCTTCAAATTTATCACTCCATTGGACCATCAGACATATTTGTAATGCTTACTGAAATATAAAAGAGTTTCATAATAAGTAACAAAATGAGAAAAATTCCCTAAAAATAATTCTGTATGAAAATTCTTACACTATCCACACTTCACAATGTTTACAAATAATGACAAAGTGTCAGGGTGCAGCTGACTACAGTGTGTAAAAATTCATTTTTCGGAATGCCACTTCCCTTCCATATTACACCAATAGAGTTTGTTCACTCCTTTAACTCCGTCCATGGAGCGTAAGGGGAGTTTGGAGGAGGTAATTCAGGAAGGAGAGGCACACATCAGCCCACCATGCTCTTCCCCACATTGAGCTCGCCACTAGCCATCAACAGCCTCCCCTAATCTTGCATCCCAAACTGAGAATGGTCTCAGCCAATTGTACGTGGTCCTTTCACACACCACCCTATGGGGCTGAACAACATGTAAAGGAACAGCTCAGTCACTGTCTCCCTCCATCATTGCATGCACTAGCATCACATCACACTTGAAGTTCAAAAACTGTTTCTCTTCTTTCCAATTAAGAGCTCTTGTGGAAACCCTAGTGACATTTTGCAGAGCCTCAGAGCTCTTCAGAACCCCAGTTGAGAATCCCTGGTGTATAGGTATCAAATCTTCTTTCGTGTATGTGTGTGTGTGTGTGTGTGTACATGTGTATGTATGTATGTATTTATTTATTTATTTTTAGCTGCGTTGGGTCTTAGTTGCAGCACATGGGATCTTTTGTTGCGGTGCTCAGGCTTCTCTCTAGTTGTGGTATGCGGGTTTTTCTCTTCTCTAGCTGTGGTGCGTAGGCTCTGTAGTTTGCAGCATGCGGGCTCTCTAGTTGAGGCTCCCGGGCTCAGAAGTTGTAGCGTGCGGGCTTAGTTGCCCCATGGCATGTGGGATCTTAGTTTCCCAACCAGGGATTGAACCTGTGTCCCCTGCATTGGAACGTGGATTCTTTACCACTGGACCATCAGGGAAGTCCCCATGTGTATGTATTTAAATCCTGGATTTTTCTTGTTTCTTGAATATATAAGGGGGTGTTATATAAAGAACAGATGGCACAAGGCTTGAATAAGTCTGAGGTCTGATAGACTTACAATCACTTTCTGAAGAGGTAATCTGTCAAACTTTGCCTTGGATCCCTACCAAATCTTCATGAGGGCACACCCTATCTTGCCAGCCTGTGAAAAGTGACTTTGTTTAGCCCATGTTCCAAAGGCAGTGACTGTGGGATTGCTGATCATGTGGCTGCTTCCTAGTCTTTGGTCAGGAAACCTGAGACACCATTCACAAGCACACACTGGTGACTCATCAAGTGACCTCTCTCTCTCTTACTCTCTTTGTTTCACGTGCTCTTGGGAGAACGCCTGCTTCTTATAGGAAGTTTCATTATAATCTAACCCCTTGCATATACCTTGGTGCAAATGGCAAAAATCTAGACATAGAATACTAATGACCATTATGGGGAATTTCTGAGAAGTCAGAATCAATAACTTAACACATTTAACAGGAGCTCCAGAAAAATTAGGAGACAAAAGAGTAAGCATAGTCAGCTAAGTGCTGAGACCCCAAAATAAAATTCTAGCTCTAAGATAGATACCTTTCAAAGACTGAAGTCTTCTGAAACCTATCTTCTTCCATCTCTCTTTTCTCTGACACTTATTTACATAACACCAGACCTTCTAAATGACCTACCCTTTCTTTCTTCAGGGGTTTCTCAGGATAGGAGCAATCTAATTTCTCTTTGTCCCTGTATCTTTCTCTCTTTCCTCAAACTCCCATACTCTACTGCAAGACTGTCTTTCTGTGATTATCTGGATACAGCTTCTGAATTTTATGGATACAGCCACGTAAAAGGAGTCCAAGGCTAAGACTAGGCTGAGGCAGGAGGACACCTAGAGTGCAAAATTTCAGGACTTCAGGGGCTTGGTCATGCAAGTAAATTTTGCTACCTAGGTGCCTTCTTGCTTCACCTTTAGTCCGTACCTTGATAGAGTGACTGGTGACTCTGGGTCTCCATTCCAAATTGGCAAGGGGGGAACATCCCTGGCACATCTTGAATCAGGTATCCAGTCCTGATCCTGTCAGCAACGGTCCCCGGGGTGGAGGTCACATGGTATAAACATAGCTGCTGAGTGTCCATCTCTGGGCTTTAGGGAGCAATTCTCAGATAAAGAGGGACCATGACTTGGGAATAGACTCTAATATTTTATATTACAAAAGCACTATATAAGTAAAGTATTTTAATTACATTTTTGGTGCTATTTTTTCCTGCCCCTGTTACGAATTTCATAACTCTGAAGCATGTACATTGTATAATTTACTATATGAGTATCAATAGGATTCCTAAAGTTTTAACACATAGTTGCTGCCCTTGAAGAATTTGCAGTCCACCTGGAAGAATAAGACCAGCTTCGGGATGCACGCAGGAATGCAGGAGAGTAGTTATGTTAATTAATTCAATTTGAAAATAAAATCTGTATTGAGTCAATAAATTATATAGAAGTTTTGAGAAGGAAGAAGAATTTGTGGAATAGGGCACGCAAGTACCCCTTCTTAATGATCTCTTTTTGGGAAGAAGGAAACAGAAGATACAGAGAGTTATAGGAAGGACCAGATCAGAAAATACCAAGGGAGCACTGAAATGTCACATGGGACATGGGGTGTTCTTATTTATATTACAGGTCCCATTTCCCTGATACATATGAAAGACCCAGGAAGTTTGAATTGATGCCACCTTCTTCTGCCAAGAACTCTGCTGGTATTGAGGGAAAACATTCACAATCATTCTATTTATTCCATATTATTCTATTGACCATGAGTTTTGAAATGGTCAGTAATGCTGGTTGTTGACGGGGGTCAGGTGGGAGGGTGTGCGTCCTTTGCAGAAAATCACTTTCTTAAAAGAAGCACAAAATGCATTTTTCCTTGACCCTCTCTTTCCTCCAAAGACCCCCTTTCAGCAGTGAAGAACTGGGCATTAAAACCCCTCTTCTGCCCCTGCACTGCCAGAACCTGTTTATTTTCTCCAGAATCTTTTCTGCTCACAAATCTAAACCCCAAAGCCTTCACTTTGCATTCCTCTGTAAAATAAAATCAAGGATCCCTTGGAGGATCCAGCTTTCTGAGAGGACACCTATTACTACCATTTGTGTGAAGATATTGTTTGAAAAATGATGTATACCTATGTCAAAGTTTCATATGAGAAATTTATTTTAGGAAAATATTGGAAAGGTCTCACTTTTTCCTTTCCCTTGAGAAACTGGTAACCCTTTCTATGAGGCTAATTAGAACAACACAACTGAGAGATTGCCTTTTTTCCTTTGGCTGTCATTCATTCAGTGTCTCTGATGCTAGTTCATATTTTCCCAGATCCTATTTTATTTTTATTTGTTTATGCCTCCTTTATCTATAAACAGGTTCAAATACTTTGTGGAATGAGGTATAGAAGAAAGGAGGGAAAGTAAAGAAAGAAGGAATGTACAGGGGGAGGAAGGAGGGAGAGAGTACCCCAAATTTTGCTCCTAAAATGAGGAGAGTGTGAAATAGCTGATCAAATGTATATTTCATTCGCTTTGCTACAAACAATATTTTATATTTATCACTCCGTTGGAAAGCCACAAAAGCAGATCATGAAGTTTTATTTTCCCTTAAAAAGAACAAATAATGGGAACTCTGAAAAGAGCTGGCAGTCCGTCTTACAATGGCAGGGAGGGATTGGAAACTAAAAAAGGAGAAAAGAAAGAAAGAAACAACAGCGTAACATGTTTCTTGTTTATGTAGGTGTGGGAGTTGAAAAGCAGCACTGATCCTTCCAATAAACCCTTAATCATGCATTACCCCCTCGGATCCTAACAAACACCAGTGAAATAGGTCACCTGGGAATGATCTCAACTGAAGATATGAAGCTCAACTTACTCAAAACCACAAAACTAAGATTTCCTACAGTGTTGTAATGGATAAGACAGGAGGCTGTAGTGTCAGACCTAGCTTGAGTTTCAGGTTCTACTATTAATTATTTACAAGACTTTGAGCATGTCACTTAACCTGTTTCCTCATATGTAAAATGAGAATAATGAGTACTGTCTGCACACCCTATTTTCCCTCCTCCAAATGTCCTGTGTATTTTGCACTAGTATCCAGAAATCTGCCTTGGCCAGACCTAATATAAGCCTTGTCTGGGCCTCTTCCTTGGAACTGAAGTCTCCAACTCAGAGTTTTCTCTCCCACTGCAGGTCAGGAAATACCACTTGGTCCCTTTGCCGGTTGCCAATGTTCCAGCTGACAGCCACCCCGGCAAGTGCCCTCGTGGATGAGCCCGTGCACATCCGAGTGACAGGCCTGCCCCCACTGCAGATGGTGACCCTCGTGGCATCTCTGAAGGATGAGAAGGGGAATCTGTACCAGTCCAGAGCCTTCTACAGGGCCAGCAAGGCTGGTGAGCTGGACCTGAAGCAGGATCCTGCCTTGGGGGGCCACTACGTGGGGGTCCACCCTATGGGCCTCTTCTGGTCTCTGAAGCCTGAGAAGGCTTTTGAGAGGCTGATTAAGAAAGATGTGATGAACAGCCCCTTTTGGGTCACTCTGGATCTATATGACTCCGTTAATTTACAAAAGCCAGGGGAGATTCAGCCCAGGGCCAGCCAGGTGGTGCAGCGTTGGTTCTCCAGCCCTGAGGTGCAGCGGGTGCAGGTCCAAGAAGGTCGTGTGCGAGGAGCCCTTTTCCTCCCTCCAGGTGAGACTAATCTTTCGTGATCTAGAAGACATGGTTCATGGAAATAAAAACAAAAACAAAGAGCAACAAACTGTTGGAGAACTAGTATTTCCCACAGTATTTTAAAAGTAATAAGCCGTTTCGTTGTGTGTGTGAAGGTGGAATTCATTCTGCTGAGCCTGTACTTTTGCTGCTACCTACTTGACCCTCTTGTTACTCTTTCTGAGCTCATTCTCTTCTCTTTTTTCTTGCTGTTAGGGGAAGGCCCTTTCCCAGGACTCATTGATTTGTTTGGGGGCATCGGGGGTCTAGTTGAATATCGGGCCAGTCTTCTGGCTACCCGTGGCTTTGCAGTGCTGGCTTTAGCATATTTTGCCTACGAAGACCTGCCCAAGCAGTTGCAGGAGGTGGACCTGGAATATTTTGAGGAAGCTGCCAACTTGCTACTAGCTCATCCCAAGGTATTAAAATACTTTTCATTTTACCTGGCAACATTATAGCCAAAAAAAAAACCTCACAAATGTCCGTTCTGCCTATATTACCAGTCTGTTTAGACTTGGGCACAGCACAGTTGAGTTAAAATGCAGATAATAATACATACCGTGTAGGATTGTTGGGTTGATTAGGATCAGCTTAGTGCTTACTGGCACAAAGGAGACAATAAATGGTGGGTATACTATGATTCCCTTCATTTGCTAGTTCAAAAATGTTCAAATATCAGGTATTTCTTAGACTCTATGCTAAATACTTTATATGCACTATCTCATTTAATGCTCATAATTACCGTACAAAGTTAGTACTTTTGACATGGTCCTCATTTTTCAGATGAGAAGGCATACCCATCTCAGTTAAGTAAGAGGCCAACACCCCACGGCCAGTAAGTGACAGAGCCCTTGGGGCAATGTCTTTGCTCCAAACCATTAAGTCATCCTGACTCCCCAACTTACATCGTTCTCTCCTGGAGCCTTGACTCTTCTCAAGAAGAGATAGGAGATGTTTCCTATTGGAGCATCACCGGTATCCTCATCTTCAGTGTTACCGTCATCATAATCAAATATACGTGTGATTTTCCTAAGCATATTTGGCTCTGTTTAAAGGATTGCCTAGAAGGAATTAAATCCCAGGTAAAATGTTTTCAAGTTAATTTTTTTTTCACTTCAAATTTAACTATTTGTGACATTGTATGAGGAGAAAGGGCAATTGCCAAAATTCAATTTGTAGTTAGATTCCACAGAAGAGGTTCAATTCCCACCTCTGCCCCTTGATACTGTTGTAACCTTGAGCGAGACTTACACTTCCTGAATCCCCGTTTTCTTGTTGGAGGGCCGAGCATATAGTAAACGCTCAATGAATCCACCTTGGGCTTCCCTGGTGGCGCAGTGGTTGACAGTCCACTTGCCGATGCAGGGGACACGGGTTCGTGCCCCGGTCCGGGAAGATCCCACATGCCGCGGAGTGGCTAGGCCCGTGAGCCATGGCCGCTGAGCCTGCGCGTCCGGAGCCTGTGCTCCACAATGGGAGAGGCCACAACAGTGAGAGGCCCGCATACCGCAAAAATAAATAAATAAATAAATAAATAAATAAATAAATAAATCCACCTTGTCACCTGTGCCCATCTGGTTTCTTCCCTCTTCCTTTCCCCACACCGTCAACCCATCCCAAAGTGTTTTAGGTTCTTTCTCAGTACATCACACCCTCTTCACCCTCCATGCCGCTGTTTTAGTCCCTCATCATTGCTCAGCTGTGATGCTGCAATAGTGCATTAATCAATTTCCCGTCTCCAGGTATAGCCCTCCTCCCTCACTTCCCAATCCACTCCTCACGTGGATGGTTCCCAGATGTGGATGCACACTGGATTTCCTTGGGGATATTTTATAGTATCAGATTCTTGGGCCCACTCAGACCTACTGAAGTAGCTCTCAAAAAACTGGATCTCAGAAAGCTCAAATTTTAAAAGGTTTTTTTTTTCAGGTGATTCTGATGATAGAAAGGTGCTGGGGATACCACTGTGAGCAAAGTACACACACAGAGTCACTATGTATTTGCTATTGTTTGTCCAGAATGCCCTTCCTTTCCTCATTCGTCCCTCAGACTGTTTCCCTTCCCTCTGGTCCCTGGGCCCACCACAAAGTTAAGGACTCCCTCCTGTGACCTACTACTTTTCCTAGTGGACTGGGAACTGACATTCAGTTTTTTACAGAATCCAAGTCTTTCATCTTTACACTCCCAATCCTTCCAGGATTAGCCTTTGTTTTAACGAATATGCAAATCCTTTGTAGCTGTAAAATGCTGTTTAAATATGAATTACACTTACCTAATATTTGAAAGAAACCAGGACACCTCTTTTACTAGCTGGAGAGAAGAATTTGATTCTTCAGAAATCTTACCTGCCTCTGCTCTTGTGATGTCTAATGTTGCTGGTGTATTAGACCCTTTTTGCCTTTATAGAGCTCTGCTTTGGGTGAAGAGTTTTAATTTCTATTTTTTCACTTAATCTTCACAACTGTCCTACAAGGTGGGTAATATTATGACCCCCATAAGATAGTAAGGCTTAGGGAGGGTAAGTAGGTAGTATTCCCTCTCAGTCGCAAAGCTGGTAAACAAACCTTAGTGCCAGGACTCCACCCCACATTTTCAGACTCTTCCCATCATACTAGCTTACTGGCCTGTAGCACAGCTCCTTCTCAGAGAATGTCCTGTAATGGGTTTCCTTTATTTTCTCCTTCAGATCCAAAAGCCAGGAATTGGAGTGATCTCTGTGAGCAAAGGTGCAGAGATCGGGCTGGCCATGGCCTGCCACCTGAAGGAGGTGGCAGCCACTGTCTGCATCAATGGGTCAAATGCCATCTTTGAATTTCCGCTCAGGTACCGGAATCTGGTTATAACACCCGTCCCCTCGCTTCCGGAGCGCATGGTGTTCAACGTCATGGGCGCTTTGAGCCTCCGTAACTACAAGGGGAACCCCCGAGATGCACTGAATCAACACAGTGTGCTTCCTGTTGAAAAGGCCCAGGGTCCGATCCTCTTCATTATAGGGGAGGGTGACGAATGCTTCAAAAGCAGAGAGTACGCTGAGCAAGCCCTGGACCAGCTGCAGAGGCACGGCAGAAGCAGCGGAAAGATGCTGCTCTACCCCGGGGCGGGCCACCTCATAGAGCCGCCCTATTTGCCCCTGTGCTATGCGTCCTGGAGCCGCGGCCTCTTCTGCCCCATGCTCTGGGGTGGGGACCCTGTGGGCCACGCGGCAGCCCAGGAGCACGCCTGGGGAGAGATCCAGAAATTCTTCAGGCAACACCTTGTTCAGAGCAGAAGCACACTCTAAGGGTGTTGATAGGGGAGGGGAGACAAAAAAATTGTATAAGGCAGGGACGTGGGTGGGGGAGGGGACTCCTGATTTCTCTAGATTCACAGTTATCTTGAATCAACTGGAAGGAAATTGGACAAAGTCAAAGAATCAGGTGCATCTGAAATATTTCTAACAAAATTGTATGTGCTTTGAATTTTTGTAAATTGAATCTTGGTTTATATGCACCAGGTACGTTGCTATTTCAAAATTGTGATACCCTTGCAAATTGAATAACCTTTTGTACCCCGATAAGGGAAACCTTGGATCCAGGTATTGCCAATCTAGATGAATGTCCTGGAACTTTGAAGTCACCTGTGAAATCATTTTCTGTTTAAACCATTGTGAGTTAAATTTGACATTTGATATGAAAAGTTCTGATGCCACCATCAAGGGTAATCCTTGCTAGAGATTTCCAGTAGATACGTTAATTCTTTTTTAGAATAGTGACACTTCTTTTTATTCCTAAAATATATTTCTTTTTATAATTTTAATCAGGAGTGGGGCTAAATGCTCAAGTGCCTTTGGAGCATTTAGGGAAATTAAATGAGCTATATTTAAAGTGATTAGAAGAGAGCCGGGCACATAGCAATTTCTATATCAGAGTTAGCTATTATCATTTTCATGATGCTTTTCTCCTTTAACCAGTTAATGTGGTGAATTGCATTCATTAATGGACTAATTTTGCTTATTCATCTAATTCTACTAGGTCAGTTTCTCATATTGACTAGTTTGGGCTTTAAAATTTCTTTTGAAGCCAACCTAGTCATTTATATTTTCTCAGAATTTCACCCCTATTTTCTGGAACACATTTTTCTCTTATAATTTTTTACATATCCCCTGTTGTTTATTTGCATGCTTTCTCCTTTTCCTTTCAGTCTGACTTGCTAAATATTTGTCTATTTTATTAATCTTTTCTTAGAATAGCTTTTGGGTTGTATATTGGTCAAATCTAATTTTTCCTGATTCATCAGCGTATGCTTCTTTGAAATAAGTTCATTCCTTCTGCCATATTTGTGTTTTCCTGGCTTTTTGATATGCAGTGTTCTCATTTTGTTAATGTCTAAATAGTTTGATTTACTTCCTCCCTCCCCCCACCCTTAAATCCAAGAGTAATTTTACCAAAGTACAAAGTATCATCCTGTAGATAACTTGCTGGTTATAAGGAACCTCACTTTGCAATGGAGAGGTCAGATTGTCTCCACCTGAACCCACTGATCAAACTTAGCATCTCTAAAAATGGTCAATTTGACATGTTGTGTTTCATGACAAGATGTAATGTGGAGTGCCCAGCACTACTTAGAACTATTTCTAACAACACTGTTCAACTTGAAGCTAATCAAGCCCTTAGTTCAAACTTCTTATTAATGTGGTAGTTAGTGAACAAGTTAAATGGTACTACAAGGAGACAAACATAGATTGTCCATCATTCTATGACCTGGTCTCTTCACAAGTTAATTACCAACTGACCTTGTCTCTTTTCACAAGTTAATTGCATGATAAAATTTGGAATTTTTCACTTTGTGGGATTTTGCTTTCCTTTTTACATTGGAGTGAGCTGGGGGATTGTTCAAAATTAAAAGGGACTTAAGAGGCATATCAACCAAATGCTATGTGTGGGCCTGGTTTGAACAAAGTAACTGTAAAAAGACATTTGGGGGATAATTAGAGAAATCTGAATATGACTGGATATTAAACGATACTATGAAATTGTTATCTTGTTAGGGGTCAAAATGGTATTGGGGTTATGTAAAAAAGTAACTTTTTAGAGATGCATACTGACATATTTAGAGGGGAAGCGTTGCAGTATCTGGGAATTGTTTTAAAATACTACAGGAATATGGCAAATGTGAAAAGTTATTATATCCAGATGATCGGTAAAGTGAAGTTTGTTTTCTCTACTTTTATGTATGCTTGCAAAGTTTTCATAATAAAAAAGTAAGAGATATAATCGGTATATTTACTTTTCTGCCCCAACAGACAAGAACTTTAGCATGCATTACATCTTTTCTCCATGACAACCCCATTAATTTCATATTAATTTTTTTGCAATCAATAATTATTATTTTTAAATTAATTTTTATTAAGAGTATAGTTGCTTTACAATGTTGTGTTAGTTTCTGCTGTGCAGTAAAGTGAATCAGTCATACGTATACATATATCCTTTTTAGATTTCCTTCCCATTTAGGTCACCACAGAGCACTGAGTAGAGTTCCCGGTGCTATATATTTGGTTCTCATTAGTTATCTGTTTTATACATAGTAGTGTATAAATGTCAATCCCAATCTCCCAGTTCATCCCACCCTTCGTAACCATAAGTTTTTCTCTACATCTGTGACTCTATTTCTGCTTTGCAAATAAGTTCATCTGTACCATTTTTCTATATTCCACATATAAGTGATATTATACATTTGTTTTTCTCTTTGACTTGCTTCACTCTGTATGACAATCTCTAGGTCCATCCATGTCTCTGAAAATGGCACTATTTCATTCCTTTATATGGCTGAGTAATATTCCATTGTATATATGTACCACATCCTCTTTATCCGTTCCTCTGTTGATGGACATTTAGGTTGCTTTCAGGTCCTGGCTATTGTGAATAGTGCTGCAATGAACATTGGGGTGCATGCATCCTTTTGAATTATGGTTTTCTCCAGATATACACCTAGGAGTGGAATTGCTGGGTCATATAGTAGCTCTATTTTTAGTTTTTAAAAAAATTTTATTTAATTTATTTATTTTTGGCTGCATTGGGTCTTCGTTGCTGTGTGCGGGCTTTCTCTGGTTGTGGCGAGCAGGGGGTACTCTTCGTTTCAGTGCACAGGCTTCTCATTGCAGTGGCTTCTCTTGTTGCGGAACACAGGCTGTAGGTGCCTGGGCTTCAGTAGTTGTGGCATGCGGGCTCAGTGGTTGTGGCTTGCGGTCTCTAGAGCACAGAATCAGTAGTTATGGCGCGTGGGCTTAGTTGCTCCGCAGCGTGTGGGATCTTCCCAGACCAGGACTTGAACCCATGTCCCCTGCATTGGCAGGTGAATTTTTAACCACTGTGCCACCAGGGAAGTCCCCCTTTGCTTCTTATAAGAGGTTGATGAGGAGTGTCCAGTGGTGATATTTTTCATATCTTCATTTCCAGGTCATGCCATAGACTATCAGTATTCTCCTTACTACTTGAAATAGAGTTATTAGCAACTTTAAATCTAATCAGGTTGAAGAACCAGTTCCAGAAACGCCAGAACCAATTCAGAAAACTCATCCTTAAAACTCTGTTTCTTTAGAAACACTCTCAGTACCAAAATCTCAGTCAGGGTTCTCTGGAGAAATAGAAGCAACAAGATAAATATACAGAGAGAGAAAGAAATTTATTATAAGGAACTGGCTCAGGCGGTTATGGAGGCTAAGTCCCCAGATCTGCAACCTGCAATCTGGAGACCCAGGAGAGCTGATGCTGTAATTGTAGTCTGAGTCTGAAGTCCTGAGAACCACAATAGTTAGTAGTGTAAATTACAGTCCGAAAGCGGGCAGACTCGAGATCCAAGGAGAGCCGATGTTTCAGTATGAGACTGAAGGCAGGAAAAGACAGACGTCTTAGCTCAAACAGTTAGGCAGGAGTTCCCTCTTTTTAAAGGAAGGCCAGCCTTTTTGTTCTATTCAGCTTTCCATTGATTGGGTGAGGGCCACCCATATTAGGGAGGGCAATCTATTTTACTCAGTCTGTTGAATTTAATGTTAATCTAGTCCAAAAACACCCTCACAGACATACACAGAATAACGTTTGACCAAATAACTGGGCTCCCTATGGCTCAGTCAAGTTGATACATAAAATTAACCATCACAGGATAGGTAGTCACTAAATTATTTCCATTTTACAGATGAATAAACTAAGCCTTGAGGAGTTTTAACATACCTAAGCCCACACAAGTATAGATGACTTTACAATGGGATTGAGTTTATAGTCTTCCTCCAAAACTCATGTAACTATTATTTCACCCACCTGACAGCAGTTATCTACCCAGGCGCAGTAGCTAGGGATGAAATAATCCAATCTTCTCTTGTCTGCTATATTATGGCTTCCACTATAATTGAGGTTGTATGTGGTGTCTTTATAATTTTTTAGTTTTGTTAGCTCAACACATAATATTAAAAGACAAACTAGTTCAAAGACAGAGAGCCTTACAATACTTTAACTGATAATACCACACATACAGAAAGAAAAATTCAGACCAACCAGAAGTGTGTTCTGGCCTCAGGGAGAAAGGTTTAGTGAATGTCCATCATTGCCCTGAATGAGAAAAACTGGGTCAGAGAAGAAAATCCACCAATAGAGGAAATATAGATGGGTCAACAATAGAAAAGTTATCTTAGCCATGGGACCAGGACTGTGCAGCAGGCTTTTCCCATGGCTTATTCAATGATCTGTATACACTATTCACTTTAAAAAATTTTTCTTTTCATGCTAACCAAGCAACATTTTAACTAATAAAATGGTTTTCTAGACACCCTGATTACAAGATGGGGTATGGGTAGGGGATGTCAAATTCTGGACACAAATTAGTGATGATTCCACCATCAATTAATAAATGTTTTTTGAGCTTATATGTGATATAAGGTGTGATAAAGATAATATTCGAAAATATATTTACAGGCTTTTCTCATCCCATTTCCTTGCTTTTATTTTTCCCCTGGTTCTATCTGAAACTGTGCGTAATGATTAGTCAAATCCATTTCACTTGCCTTCATTAATCAAGGTCGTTTTAACACTTGCATGTCCTCCAAGCAGCTCCTAGCCTAAACAAGATGTTTGCCTAAGTTATTTTCCAGGACCTTGGAGTCTCAGCTGTGTATAGTTCAAGATGAGCTAGTTAAGGGTAGCACCATCGACCCTCCAGCTGGGCAGGTGCTAGTGTCTGCTGGGTGACCTTTTGAACGCGGAGAGGCCTGTAGCTTAGCTACACCTGTGCAGGACCACGATTATCGCACCCTTTCCCAATCACCTTTCACCACTCCCCCCACGCCTCAGCCTTCCCTGCTTCTTTATTGGTCATCCCATAAATAACCCAGCCCCTTGTCTTCTGGGAGGTGGAGTTGAGGTTTGCTCTCCGGTTTCTTCTCTTGGCTGCCTTGGGAGTAAAACCTCTGCTTCGAGCCTTGGTGACTCAGCGTTTTGGCTTGCTGTGCCTCCTGAAAAATGAACCTGGCTCAGTAACAAATTTGGTGGGTCAACTAGGAGGTAAGTCCAGATGGGAATTTTGCCTGTTGGTTTGTCGGCCTCTTGCTGGTGCTGAGAGCCTGTGCACGAATCCAAGCAGCTGCCTGGTCCATTTGTAATGGGACTGTCCTTGAGATTTCTCTGGGGAGGTGCCACCAACCTTCAGCACTTAGTTTCGTTTTGCAGTGAAAAAATGGTTTTGGGTGTTTGGGTTTGGAAGATGCCTTTTGGGTAACCTCGTTAAAGAAACACACCTATGCCCAGGTTGTTTGTGCGATCCTGACCCGGTCGTGGGTTGGAGACCCACCTGGTGGGATGTGGGCAGACAGTATAAGAGGTTACAGCCGCTGAGTTACCTGGGTTAAAGGCCCTGGATTTTGTTTTTTGATCTTGTCAGGTGGGGCAAAATCCCTTAAGGCAAGTCCCCACTGGAGGTGTGATTGCTGAAATGGGGCAGCCAATGGGATTGACCTGGGCCCATTCTCGTTTTTCAACTTCAGATTTAATTGGAATTAAACAGTATGTCAACTTATAGAGATGACCCAAAGAGGATGGAAAACTTTCTTTCATCGATTTCTTGCAACCCACAACCTGACCTGGGCCGGTGTTCAAAATTTATTAACCACCCTCCTCATTTCAGAAGCATGTAGAATGGTGCTGGATAGATCTGGGGAGGAGGCAGGTGAGCTTCATTCAGAAACCCCTGGCGGCCCGATACAGGCTGCTTGCCAGCACAGCCGAACCAACAGTGCATCCTAACTGGGATGTGATGCTGGGGATAGGCCCAAACTTGGACATTATCGAGACTGCATTCTTGCAGGATTGTGAAGAGGGGGCCGAACAGCCTTAATGAAGCACAGAAGGGAATGCAGAAACGGAATGAGGAGCCTTCAGAATTTCTAGAGAGGATCTTTAAAGCCTATGGGCGTATACAGACACAGTCCCTGAGGCCCAGAGAATTTAAAGATGGTTAATATGACTTATTGGTCAGAGGGCCTCTAATACACAAAGGAAAATGCAAAAGGTGGAAGGGGCTTTAGGAAGGGGCTTTAGGAATGCCTATGTCTTAGCTTGCTGAAATTGCCTTTAAAATTTTTAATGGCAGGGACCATGTTTAGGGAAAAGGAACAGTGGAGAATGAAACAACAGGCCACTCTGCTGGCGGCTGCCTTAACACAGAGACGAGCTGGACCCCCACAAAGAACTCAGCAAAAGGTAGGGGGCCCCAGGCCCTAAACTTCTGGAACAGGTTACCTGCTAGTGGGTGTCACTCTGGCTTTCTTTCAGTTCTTCACATGTGTAAAACTCGTTTTTGCCCCAGGACCTTTGTACATGCTGTTCTCTTGGCTACTTTCTGTCTATTCATCTCCAACTCATTGTAATGTGTATGTCACTTTAAAGAAGACATAACACTTGCCCTATCTAAATCAGGTCTCCCTTCAAAGCGCTAAATGTTTTGTGGTCCTCCTTTTCTTCCACTTGACCCAAAATTCCATAAGGGTGAGAAGTAGGTCAATTTTGTTGCATATTCCCAGTTCTTGGCATGACTCTTGACACATAATAGGTGCTCATTAAATACCTGTTGAATGACTGTATCACTCAATCCTGGGATATTTGGACCAAGAACTAGGATGCAAGCAAGAGATTTGATGTTCATTCCAAAATTCCCATGATACTAGAAGGGATGACAGTAAATAACAGACAAGTTCTAGTACACATCTTGACCTCAGCAGGGCAAGAATAGTGTAACAGCCTTAAGGCAACCTCCTTAAAACGAACTAGGGCAAGCTGGTATTTGTGTCTGCCTCCAAGACACTTAAACACCCTCGAAGTTCTGGTAGTTGCATATAATAGGGAATTCAAGGCAATTTTTTGGAAACAAAAATGCTATTCCTGTCTCTTCTGCTCTTTAAATCATACCAATAATGTCTGCTTCTCCTCCTGTATATGGGATTATGCCTGCTTGCATTCTGATTCACTGGAGCTACATACAGTCCTTCTGTCTATTATAGTCTAATTAGAGAGATCTCTAGAGTTTACCAAGAGAGGTACCCACATCTTCGTAACCGCTGGGTGCAGTTTCCTCACCCTTATTTCTGTATCTAAATATACTTATCTTTCATTTACCTTCAGGCCCCATGCAAATTCTCTTTATTTCCAAATGAGTCACAGTCTCCTTCAGACAAATTAAGTGGAACCCTGGAACCTGTCTATTTGACAAACTTGGCTCTGTCAGATCCTATTCTGGGTGCAGAATCAAAGAACTGAAAGAATCAAAGAATCCTCAGGGGCTAATCGTCTCATGAGGTTGCTTATGTCCACACACTATATCAGCCTTTCTTTTGTTTCTTCCTGCTTCCCTCTCACAGTGAGTCAGACTTCTCAGGCTCCTCTGGGCTTTCTTTAAAAAGAGGAAGAAAAGCTCATTGCAGAATTCATCCTGAGGTGATAGTGACCACTCCTCCTACTTACACAGAGGGCTTTGTCCTGGTTAGAAGGCCCATGTGGGGGGTCTCTAGCCTTAAGAAATGAATCTCAAATGGCAGGCTTCCAAGACCAATATGAAGCCAGTGAAATGACTTGGGGCTAAATCAGGGGTAACACTAAGTTTCCCTTGTCATAATGGGAGGAATCAGACTGGCTCTGTGATCCCAGGGATGTGAGCCCAGAGATGGTCCTTAGTTCCAAGTGCCCCAGTGTCGTGTCCTGTGGAGCATCACTCACTGAAGTCATCAATAACATATCAAGGCCAGAAAATTGGAGTCTGTGGCCAGAGATCTCAGAACACTTCTAACTGGTTCTTCCAGGTCGAAACCAGAGAAAAGAGTAGAAGGGTAACCCTCACTTGGTCAACTTATGTTCTTGGAAATGCGATATCTGGTAGTTACCTATTTAGATGGTCTCCCATTGTGATAAGAAATGGGCAATGTAAAATCAATAGAGTCTGCCAGTATTTTTCAGAATGTCTTATGAACAATGAAATTGAGCTCTCATTGCCGTTATTAAAAAATTATATATTTAGAAGATGAATCACTCTGAAGTTGGGCAACATTATACTTAGGTAGTTTATACAAGATTGGAAGCCTCAGAACTTGCAAATTATTCCTTCTCATAACTAGAATGCATCTTTCTCATGATGTACTTTGGTCAGCTACACATCTAATTATAGTCTAATACCTAAGTAGGTAGATGACATTGAAAAACCTCTGAAAAGATGTGGACTTGGTTCGCAGACATTTTGGTGTAGTGGAAAGAATGGAATTTGGAGTTGGGCAGACCTGGATTCTAATATCAGTGCTGACGTGTATAGCACTGCCTTGGGGTCATCACAGCTTCTCTGGGTTCCTTGTTTTGAACAACCAGATTATGGTTGTGACGTAGCATCAGGGATGAGTAGGGCTTTCAACACTTTCCTTTCTTGCCCACTTCCCCAACTTTTAGTCAGACTTCACTCAAAAGATGTGTGTGAGTGTATATACATGTAAGTGCAAATAAGTTTAGGCCAGAATGAGATGGGGGATGAGTTTTAGCAGAGGTAACTTTTCCTAAAAATGATTCTGACTTTTTACTGACACCTTAGAAGTATCTATGGGCAAGCTGAAGACAAAGGTAGCTTGCTAGGCATCCAGAATGTGCCTCTGAGTGTCTTAATTTCCAGAATTATTTTGTCTAAACACACACTCCTTCATGAAAGGACATATCAGTCATGCCTCTGTTAGGATTGATCCCATAGGCATGGAACTGAGGAGGATAAACACTTACTGAGGTCACGTCATTGTGACTCTTCAAATACCTTTGCCCAGTGGATGAAGCTTCAAACAAAGGACACGAGCCAAGATACATTTTGTGATAACTTTTTTCTTTAGAAAAAAAATATGTACAAAAAAAGCTAAGAAGAACCAACATGGAAGTGTCGAGAAAACGTTCTGATAGATACAGACAAGGGAGCTCCTGCTCTCAAGGAAGTTACACATTAGGTATTACCATGCTAGAAAAATGTGATGCAGTTAAAATTCTAGAACAATTAAAAGCCACAAAGTCAAGCTGTTGCTCTGGGGCTCTAGATTGTAGATGCTCTGATACCCTTTCTGCAAAATAATACTGTGCAAACTGTAAAATATTCATTTTCATATAAAGTCCATACAATATGATCTACAAAACTGAGTTGACAGGGGACGCTGGTACTGGCAGTTTTTTGGAAAGAAGGCTGCAGTGTCACCTGCCAGCCCAAAGACATAATTGCAGAAAGATCTTGAATTTCTTAACCAGGAGAGGCCATTACCTAAGAATCATACCCAACATTCCTCAAATCCAGAATTTCCTGCCATTGTTTATGTAACTTAGGTGATTTTATTAATATGTTACTTTAACTTAGAATGTAATCACATGTTAAGAAATCAGAAAAAGTTCTTTTTCAAAGTGATACTTCTTTCTACACAATTGATTTTGCGATTTACCATAAACCAACATTGTCTTCCCTGCAACTCAGAAGTTTTTTTATTTTTAAATTCAAAAATTCTGGAGGAGGCAGCAACTGTTATAATAAAAGATTAAACTGAATTATTTCATTTCAGTGTCTATAAAACTGAGAAAAGAAGGTTTGTGTACAAATATCACAAAACAACATCAACCATTGAATAAATGTGATTCTTCAATGCACACCTGAAGAAGAAGAAAATTTTGTTTAAAATTCTGGCATAAATATATTAAAGCTGACTAAAAAAAAAAGAAAATCAGGGCAAGCTACATCACTTCCTCATACAAAAAATGTACAAAACATTAGCCTCTAACTAGATAAACATAATACGTGTCTTCACAGTTTGACATCAAGTAACTGTGTGCCTTGAAGTATCGAATTGGAGGGTGATTTAAAAAAAAAAAAAAACAGCTTGTGACACGTCAGCCGTTTCAGGTAACTTCGGTCATAGAGGCAGAGTGATTCTGCAAACACAAGCAGATAAAACCTTAGTTGACTCATGCACACACTCTCCCCAGAATATCCTCTTGCTTTCCTGTCTCAAGTTCATTCTGTTCCTACTCCCTGACATGGTCTTCCAAGGACCCTCAAATTGTTACCTCTTCTATTAAAACTTCCCTGATTTTCAGCCCAAATAAGACCATGTCTTATATCATGCTTAACTATATTCTATGAAATAGATTTTCAACCCAAATAAGACCATGTCTTATATCATGCTTAACTATATTCTATGAAACATTTGAAGATCTAAAAGTAACTTTAGCTTCATCCCATATCTTTTTTTAACATCGTGGCTTTAATTTTGAACAGTTCTAATCTTTGAAAAATTTCCATATGATATATTCCGAGTCATGAGTTCCAGAGCAATGAGTTTAATATTTTCGGATGCACAAGGGTTTTTGGTTTAAGGTATCTTTGAATTTCTAGAGAATGTGATCTAGATGCTTTTGAAGTTTCTTGATTTGCTTTATAGTCTTGCATGTGGTCTGTTTTCAATGTTTTGTGTGTTTTGAGAAGGATTATATATGTGCCTTAGATAAACTTTATTAATCATCTGTCTTTTACTATATTTCATTTGCTTATTACTGAGAGAAGTGTTAAAATCTATTATTGCAGCTTTGTCCACTTTTCCTTGTAGTTCCATTAATTTTTGTTTATATGGTTTGTTCATAATAACCCTTATCTCTTTTGTTTTATATAACTTATATATAATCCCACCTTTTTTCAGGCCCAAGTCTTTCTCTTTTGTTTGAACTTAAAACTTCCAGTCCATGGGATTGGTAAATACCTTAAGAAATGGTGGCTTTAGATCTAATTTATTATGGGTTTCCAGATTCCTGTTTGTTTTTAGGACACTAGAGATGTATATTCTTGAGAGTTCAACTATGAATTTTAGAAACTGAATATTCCATATTTTTCAAGGTATTTTTATCTCCTATATTTGTGAAAATTGAGGTTTTTATATTTCTTGCCATAATGTGAAAAATTTATGTTTTTACTTTTATAATATGCTTTCTTTTTAAAATTTTTGGTCAATAATTTGGTCATTTATATGTTTATAAGAGTCCATTTAAAAGTGGGTGGTAAAGATAAAGTAGTTTAACAGCCTAAGATAACTAACTGGGTGACTTTGGGCAGATTTCTTTAACTCTCTGAGTCTTTTCTTTTTTCTATTTATAATTTGAAGTCTATAATATCACCGGTTCTAAATCAAGGGGTGGTGACCATTAGAATTCCTCTGGGACTACTTTCTTATATGGCTTTGCACCCCAGAATGGCTGAATCAGAATCTTCTGGAATAAGGTCATAGGTATCTGAGTCTTGAGATAGATTGGATCCTTCTTTTTTGTTAAAGAAAAAAACATCATCTCCCCCCTATATTGCCCCACCCCCATCAGGAGACTTTATACCACACACAGTGAGTTAACACACTGGCTCATCTCTCATTTCTCTGTTAATATAAACTGTGTTCAGCAAAGACACAGTTGCTCAATGCTAAGCTTGATTACGCAGGTGAAAGTTGGTGTGAGGCCACAGGACGAGGATAGCTCGGAGCTTTGGAAACTTGACCATTTTTATTTCATTTGGATTCTGTAATTTTTTACTTTCTGGTTTCTCTTTAGTATTGGGGAAAGATGTTAGAAAATGTACCGTCTCAACCACAGAAGGCAAATACTCAAATTTGAGTTGATCTTTTGGAGAGGAGGAAAGAACACTGAAGCTCTGGGGCTCCCTGTGGCAAAGGGGAAAGGATGTCTCTGGAAGAAGGCAAGGGAGGGTGAGGGCATTCCCTCCCCAGCTAGACAGTCTTCTCCTTGAGGCACTCTGAACAGCTGGATGGATTTCACGTGTGAGAATGTGTGCTTTAAAGGCAGGTTCATATCTTGTCTCAGATCCCACAAGTCCTCCTCCCGGGAAGATGGTTCTATCCCAGAAATTACAAAGGAGCAGCTTCTAGTAGAAGCCATGGCTGCTGCTGTTGCACAGGAAGCTCTCGCCCACAGGGGAAAACACAGGGCATATTTATTTTGGAAGAGCTGTAGCTCAGTGTAAACTCTGCCAGCCCTGTGCAGCTCGGCTCACACACACTGTTCCCTAGAGCATGTTTCCATATTCAATGCTGAGAGTTGTGGATTTCAAAATGGAATTTTCCTCAAACGTCAGGCCGTGTGGTGTACAAGAGCAAGCAGGGCCTTTAGAATTAGATGGGCTGGGGTCTTAATCTTGACTGGGTGACCTTCGGCATGTTACTTAAACTCTTTGTGCCTTACTTCATCTATAAAGTCGAATAATAATGCAAATTGCAGGATTATTGTAAGGACTGAATGTGAGGGCTTGCAATAATTGCTCATTTTCTCTTCTTGGCCCACAAATAAAGGGTATGTCCTCCTAACTACCCATGTGGAAAGCAGATGCTTGGTTACTTGGATATTGCACAACTAGTATGGAAGGCATCACTTAAGAGGCAATACTTTCCATCCGGCTTCCTGTAGCTTTATTTTGACTAGCCTGCAGAAGTCCTGTTCATCATTACTCATAAACTTCTACTTACCATGGAGTTTCACATATTGACTAGAGCCCAATTGTAGGTTCTCAGTTTTGACTAGAGGGTCTAGTTCAGGTTTTGGTTCTGGCTTGCATCTGTCCATCTATCACATATTTATTTCACCCCTAGTGAATGCCAGGAAATATAGAGAGTAAGAAAGACATGGTTCATATACTTAATCTCTCAGTCCTTGTGGGAGGCAGATATGAGGGGATTACTGACATTAATTGTGAGGGTCAATCACACCTGGGGCCCTGGGGTCCCTTTGACCCAAGCCTGGTGTTCACGAAAGGCCTCAAATTGTGCCCAGATGAGAGGATATACATGGAAATAAAGATACATGGACAGATTTGAAAAGTTCAACTACTGCCTGTAGTGAATAATAAACTAAAACATATTTTAAAAGAATTTTAAAAATCTATATTGCGAATAGCAGGTTTTGAAATCAGTTTGGCACTCCATTTTTCAATGTAAGTAGAATCCCCCAAAACATGGCCTGGATGTCTCTTGGCCTGGTCAACTACTACTGGTCCTGAGGGAGAAGAGAGAAGTCTGGAGAAGGCTTCAGACAGAAGGTGATGCTTGAGCAGTGCTGGGTGAAAGGATGGGGCAGAAACAGGGTGCTCTTTGACCAGGACATTCAGGGCAAAGTCGACAGCATTTACGAGGACAGACTGATATGTTTGTGGAACTTGGCAAACATCTCAGCTTGCTTTTTAAATTCACCTTTGTCATTAGTTGCTTCATCTCAAAAAATAGAGGGAACCACTCTGACCTCACCAGGTACAAGAACATAATTAGGGAAGAAAAACTGGGGAGAGTCTATTTCACCATTTCATTACAAGGTTTTATTATTTAGCTAATTCGTCATTCAACCTGCATTAACTGGCTATATATAAACAAACCAGTAGTAAAAATTTCACTATGTTATTTCTAATTGGACCAAGTCAAAATTTTCACCTTAATACAGGTGAAGGGAAAACGAACAAAATACTTGGCACTGGGTTTAATGGAGAGCCCTAAATATTTTTCCCAAGGTGGAAATAGCTTTTTTTTTTTCTGGTTCATTAATAAAATTAGACTTCATTAAATGTGAAAAGAAGTAGGATAGTTTCTCAGATGTCTGATAGTTACTCTTTAAATAGTGAAATATTTTATACTATATTGATAGGAAGTACATGATAATTCCAGTGGGAGGAGATTTGCTTCTCTTGCACTGTGTAAAAATGATTTAGTAAGGAAATGCCAAATACAACAAGATTTCAAGATAGACTATTACAGAAAATAAACATTTTAGCAGGATTCAGCTACATGAAAAATGTGTCATGATATAAAAAACCTGTTTTATTATTAGTTATCCCCATTCTGTCTGCTTAAAGAGCCGCTCACCCCAGTTTTCCCACTTGCTGGCTATGTGGCTTGGGGAAGTAATTTACTGTTGCTATTTTCATATTCCTCTCTATCTGTGAAATGGGAATTATACTACTGATTCAGTAAGTTTTTGTTCAAATAAAAATATATTTGTAAAGCACCTAGCAACTGTCTCAGGCAAAAGTCAGTGCTTTATACCATGTTTCAGGGCTCATTTCAGGTGGCAAGGCTTCTCCGTGGCTTTCCCTGCCTTAGAATAAAGTTCTTCTTCATCTGTGTTCACAAAGCGCTTCGTGTATCTGATTCAGCATGCCATATTATGGTTACTGACTTATATATACCTTTCCTGATCATCTGTGAGTTCCTTGAGCACAGGACCATGTGGCTAGTTATTCATCTCTGGCATGAAGCAAGGTTCTGGTGTAAATAAGTGATCAGTTAGTACTGTTGCACTGAATTTTTGAGGGTCATCAAAACAGATCCAAAAGGATGCTTAGTTACCTTTTTTAATGTGCTGCCAATTTACATCTATCACTGGATGTACAAAGCCTGTCTTTCCAAATGTTGTCCTAGTTACTAAATCAAATGGGCCTCCCCCAAGAGTTGGTGTAAATTTCACAACTGTGTTATTACATTGGAGGTCAAGGTATCCTGAAGCAGTTGGGGTTTAAGTTAGACATGACTAAGAACTTCCTGAGGAAGGGCCAAGCCCTGGAAGGAATTGAGGGAAGCTGTGAAGTTCTTGAGGGCCTTTATGTCAGATTATTATTGTTGCTGGGTGGATTCAGTTATGTCCTGTTTTCAGTAGAGGAATGGATTAGTTGACCTCCAAGATAACAGGCCTGGAGCCTCCAGGTTTGGTTTGCTAAAACCACTTTACTGTACCTGTGCACTTAAGGTTTCCAGAGGGCTTTCTATCCTTGGGAAAGCCATTAGGGGTACTCCACGGGGGTCCTCGGGTTTGGGTTTGGAAGGAGATCCTTGTGTTCCTTTAAAGTTATGGACCACACACATTCCCTGCAGGATGAGGGGAAAAAAGATTGGGGTCAGACTGCAGCCGTCAATGCCTGGCCATCTCTGTGGATGGCAGGCCTTCCCCCTTAGAATGTCGTTGCATAGTGACTTGTGAGCCAGTGGGTAGGGACCATGGAAAGACCTGGGGCATGGTTCAGGCTCTCTGCTGCTGAGCATGTTCTAGGTGCTGAGGAAGCATCTGTTTGATCACCAGATGGCCAGGGATGCTCAGTCTACCCCCATTGAGCTTGTTTCCTCACCTGTAAAAATGGGAATAATACCTACCTCATAGATTTACAACAATTAAAAGACATGATGAATGTAAAGCACCTCATAATAACAGCTAACATTTACTGAGGGCCACTTATGTGTCTGGTACTGTCCTGAGGGTTTACCTTATTTCATCTAATCCACTCAGCAATCTTATAAGGGAGGTACTATTATCCTCTCCAACTTAGATAAGGAGGCACAGAGAATTTAGATAACTTGCCCAAGGTTACACAGATTTAAACTCCATAGCCTCTAAATCACACCACCGCTGTAGGATTTTGCCACTTAACAAGTGCCAGACATACAGCAAAAATGCAATGTTAGCTAGTCTTTAACTCTTACCTAAGATGATTACCCTTAAGTTCCTTAGCAAATAGTCACATAATTTATTAGTGGCACTTTTATTGCTTCCATTAAAACTCCCTCTCTAAATTACTACCCACTTGTCTTTATTTCCTACTGAGCCCCCTTCATAACTGAGTCTGTTCTAACCATCTTGTCTCTTTCCATACTCTCTTCCATTGTTCTGCATCGTTTTTTCTATATCCAGTGCCTCTGAATCTTTCCTGTAGCTCCTCAAACCCCACAGAACGTTCGCATGAATATTCTCTACCTGGCTCTCCTCTACCTTACTCTCCAGCTCTGCTTAAACTTCCCCCACTCAGGAAATGGGAGAAGTGGAGGGTGTAGGAGCTCTGGGGTTGGAGAGAGCAGGTCAGATTCCTGGCTTACTGGCTGGGTGGCCATTGGGCAAGTCACTTACCTGTGAGCCTCACTTTCCTCTTTTATAAAATGACGATAAGAATACTGTTAGGGCAAGATAAACAAAACAAACACAGAACTGATTGGTGGTTACCAGAGGGGAAGGGGGGCGGGGGGAGGGCAAAATAGGTTAAGGGGGTCAATTATATGGTGGCAGATGAAAAGTAGACTTTTGGGGGCGAGCATCTGTATACAGATGTCAAATTATAGTGTACACATGAAACATACGTTATAAACCAAAGTTACCTCAGTAAAAAACACTGTTTGGGTTGTCCTGGGAGCACATGATTTGGTGTATATAAAGTGTAGGGCATGTAGGAATTGTTCAACTAACTTCCTTCCCCTTTCCCCCACTTTCCTCTTCATAAGAAACACAAAACCATAATGAACATAGGCCACAAATATGCTCCTGTTCAGACTCTTCTTTTTCGGCCTCCTCCAAGTCTCTGCTTTGGAATGCTTCCGTTCTCTTCTACAAGGTCTGCTCCTCCCATTTCCCAGCTTGGCGAGTGTATATGTGAGGTGTGTACATGCAGATACAGTGGGGGACAGTGTGGCCTGCCTCCTACCAGACCCGTTCAACAGCAGGTATGGGTCTTACATAAAGATCATTTGTGGAAAACAAATTTTGACATTCATCATCAATTGGGAAGGCAATACAAGACTTAACAGTAACCAAGTGGTAGGAAAGAGGGCTGCAAGTTACTGAGAGAACACAAGTTGAATGTTAAAGCAGAATTTGTGCATGGGGCAAACACAAAGTTTTTGGATTTCATCCCCTAAAGACCCCATGAAATTTCTTGGAACAGTCAGTACCGCTTTTTCTCTTTAGCTGGGGTTGAGCTGGATCCAGGACTTATGGACAGCAAAAGTGTTTCTTTGGAGTCCAAGCCTTCATTTATGTACTATTGATCTCTGTTTGTAAAATCCTCTCTTCTCTTGAAGTCACCTGTATTCTCTCCCCCTTTTAAAAAGCACCCTTAGGGAAATATCTTCTGAGAGCTCGACATCTCAGGATCATCTCAGCACCACTTTTCCTGCTGCTTCATCCAGAGAATTTGCATTTAAGTCCCTCATCTTTCACTTTAGAAAGAAAGACTGGATCCATTAAAAATAATTTTGAATTCAAATGGAGCTTGCCAATTAATGTTCCGAGTAAATGCAAGCATTTTCTGTGTGTATCTGAGCAGGTAAAAATATTGGGAAACTCTGAGTTAGAGGTTGGGAGAGGCATATGTGCATTTTGTATGTTGGGGAGGACATACATACAGAATCCCCGTATGGAAGGGATAGGACAAGGAGAAGTTAGGTCATAGGCCTGTGAAATCTATCTGCGTGTGATGTTAGTCTTAACGGGTGCCTTGGACCAGAAAGGGCAGAAGGGGAGGAAGCACATCCAGGCTGTGATGGCTTCTGTCTCCTAGGGGAGGCCTGCTGAATGTTATTAGGAGGTTGATTTCATGCACAACATCTGCAGGCCTAGTGATTTACTGTAAATCCTTCTGGGTGTATTTTATTTTATTTTATAAATTTATTTTATTTATTTTTGGCTGCGTTGGGTCTCCGTTGCTGTGCACGGGCTTTCTCTACTTGCAGCGAGTGGGGGGCTACTCTTCGTTGCGGTGCGGGGCTTCTCATCGTGGTGGCTTCTCTTGTTGTGGAGCATGGGCTCTAGACATGTGGGCTCAGTAGCTGTGGCATGCGGGCTCAGTAGTTATGGCATGTGGGCTCAGTAGTTGTGGCATGCGGGCTCAGTAGTTGTGGCGCACGGGCTTAGTTGCCCCACAGCATGTGGGATCTTCCCGGACCAGGGCTTGAACCCATGCCCCTTACATAGGCAGGCGGATTCTTAAACACTGCACCACCAGGGAAGTCCCTTCTGGGTATATTTTAAATCCTTGAAGATAATTTTTAAAACTGAACCTCCATGGTATGCCCATGCAGTGGAATACTACACAGCAAGAAAAAGGAATTACTGATAACATGCTTACGACATGGATAAATCTCAAAATAATTATGCTGGGTGAAGGATGCCAGGAAAAAAAATACATACTGTATGATTCCATTAACATTAAATCTTAGGGTAATCTAATACAGAAGATCAGTGGTTGCTTAGGAATGAAGGGAAAGGAAGGGTGGGAGAGAAGGATGTATCTGTAGGTCAAAATTGGTCAAATTATACACTTCCTGTGCCATTTATTGTATGCCTGTCATACCTCAAATCTGTAAAAATTTAAAAAAACAATAAAAGTTAACCAGAACCCTTCTCCAGGAAGTATTATGTGGTTGAGAGGCCACTTATAGTGGAAATAAGATGCCCAAGAGGCATGTTCAGATAACAGAGGCCCCCTAAAACGTCTGGGTGTGGTTAGCTGAGGGTTTTCATATTTCTGAGTGGGATATGCAAGTCTGGGCCAGAGTGGAGTTTCTTGAAATGCTGGAGAAGGAGCTGCCTGCTTGCGTCAATACTTCGTTCTCTGTTCTTCCCCCAAGCACCACTTAGCTTATGCTCCCAGTACGTTCTGAACAAGTATTTAGAAAATCATGGTTTGAATGTATGCTAAATTGTGTCTGCCCAGCCCCAAGGCCAGGGTTGAAGCAAGTGGAGCAAGCTGTCCTTCCTGAAGCCATCGTACTCCTGACCCACAGGGGGAATATGTAGTCATATTTCTGAAAGAAAGGGCACAGGATACTTGGCGAGTAATTGCAACTCACAGGGTTGGGGCCAGAGGAACTTGGACTTAGACTGGAGTCTGGGGAGCTTGACTTGCCAGGATCTTGGGCAGCATTTCAGAGGGCACCAGAGGGGAAAAAAGTAGAGGGAAGCTGACCTACCAGAAACAGGGCTACAGCAGTGCCCAGGATGAAGCCCGCAATCACATCCGAGCAGTGGTTCCGATACTCAGAGACCCGGTTGAGGCCCATCAGGAAGGCTGTGCAGAGGGTCCCGAGGCACAGCACCGGCTTGGCCAGTCGACTGCTTTTCGTCTTGATTGTGCTTGTGATGTACATCTAGGTTAGGACAGAGACCGGGCAGTGACTGGCAGCCTCTGCATACGGTGTATATACACACATGCACGGACATACACCAGCACACACAAACGGGCCTGCACCAAAGGAAGAACGATGAATGAATGTACATTGGTCTCGGTGCTTTGCATTCTGGTGGGCATGGGAACAGAAATTACAGTGATGTGAATGACTGCATAACAATCAGGTTCAGAGCATGCAGTTTTTATGCAACAAACTAAAGAATCACTTGGGGTATTAGGAAACCCAAATAAGAATCTCAGATGCCAAATAAATCTTCTATGAGAATTAATTTTATGGAGAAGACCAGGTAGGTGAGTGGCAATACATTTCACTTTTTGTGTCCCCCATAATCCTAGCGGATTCTTCACACTTTCAACAAATATAAAAGCATTGACTGATTAGTTAATTGAGTGAATTAGAACTTCCAAACCAGTGTGTCACATAAATGCGTTTCAGTTGTGCTGGGAAATTGATTCTCACAATCCTTGGGATAGCTTGATCAGCCCTATCCATTCATTTACTCCAGCATGTTTTAAAATAAAATTATCTACGTGGGCCACGACATATAAAAAGTTGGGAAGTCCTGATGTAAGTAAAGGATGATGCAACTTATGACCTGTGAGTTGTAGGTTGTTCTTATTCCATTGTGAGGAGCTGGGTAAGACTCTTAAGTATTTCATAGGCTCAGTTACCAAATGTGTCCCTTGTGGCTTAGAGTTAGGAAGATGTGCCTCTTTCAAACAAGTAAATACTTTGTTACACAACCTTTGGTAATGGTTACAAGAAACCACTAGAGGGCGTAATTGATCTATCATTGCTTCTTAACAAGTGTGCTAAATGAGTTTGCAACCCAGAAAAATAGTCTGCCAATACTTAAATTACAATCTATGGTGTGCTTGTATGGCCTGAGCACATGTAAGTTCACATAGATGCATTTTAAAGTATTATAGTGGAAACTTAATTTCCTAGAATGATCCTTCAGCGCTGGTGTGAATACAGGAAGATGGGATTTTCTTTGTTACATGTAATAGATACCTTATAAAACTGTGGTTAGATCAGAGTTACATAAATTAGAGCATATCATTACACCATTCTGAGGCTGTGTAGGAAATGTGACTTAACATCTACACTAGATATATTTAAATTTAGTTTTTTATGCTTCTATATTGTTTTTTAATTATAGCCTTTATAAATCTTTCCTATAAGATTATAAACTTTTTTTTTTTTTTTTTTGTGGTACATGGACCCCTTACTGTTGTGGCCTCTCCCGTTGCGGAGCACAGGCTCCGGACACGCAGGCTCAGTGGCCATGGCTCACGGGCCCAGCCGCTTTGTGGCATGTGGGATCTTCCCGGACCGGGGCACGAACCCATGTACCCTGCATCGGCAGGTGGACTCTCAACCACTGCGCCACCAGGGAGGCCCAAGATTACAAACTATTAATAACATGGGCCTATGGTTAGTTATTATTCTTCACAGCATTAACTAGTACTTAGGAAATCCTTGTTGAGTAATTTCTGAAAGCACACATAATAGGGACTCGGAAAAATGTTTACACAATTGGAATCTTGTATCAGGGTTTCTGATTATAGTCTGTCTGTGGGACATGATTTGAATTGGATTATATCTGAATCCTTGAAAACGTGCTATATAAGCATCTATTCTGAGTAAGATAACTTCTTTCTTCCCAAGAGAAATTTATATCTCACTTGATGAGACAGTATTTTTTGATGAGTAACAGATTTATTTTTATAAAGGTGTTGTAAAAATTGATTTCAGGGCCTTCCCTGGTGGCGCAGTGGTTGAGAGTCCGCCTGCCGATGCAGGGGACACGGGTTCGTGCCCCGGTCCGGGAAGATCCCACATGCCGCGGAGCAGCTGGGCCCGTGAGCCATGGCCGCTGAGCCTGCGCGTCTGGAGCCTGTGCTCCGCAACGGGAGAGGCCACAACAGTGAGGGGCCCGCGTACCATAAAAAAAAAAAAAAATTGATTTCATACAATGATGACTTGAGTTTGATAAAAATACAGAAAAAGGTGCAAGAATACATTGCTTCATATAACTTAGGTCCTAGATAATCTAGGATACAAAGTGATATTTTGAAAACTGGAAACTATGCCAAATGCCTGAAAAGACTTTGTTTAAAAAAATACCTGGTGTAGATTTTTTTGGGGGGTGGGCAGTAAAGCCAAGAAACCTCACTGAGCTAAACTGGTCTGTTTATAAATCAGACTTCTGTATTATTTATGTTCATGTTTCCTTAATATGGCGGTAGCTGAAATCACTTTTGACATGTATTCATTAAAGAGTAGATCTAAAAGAAATAATTAGGCTTATTTTGGAAAATTGATCCTACAGATGTTATCCTATAAATTGGACAAAAAAGCGCCATTGTTTTAAAGAGAATATTCAGCAATTTCTTTCATACTCTACTAAGTGGACCAGACCTGTAGTCAGTCACCTTCACTCCACCCTGAATGTATGTATTTGGGGCGATGGCATGGACACACTTCCATCAGAAGCAGACTCAGTAGGGAGTGCAGTGACTGTCGTTGGATGGGAGGGGACATGCTCCGTGGGGGTGGGGCGAGGGCACTCAGAGGAGACTCAGAGTCTCTGGGAAGACTGCGTAGTTTGAAAGGGGTCTTTCCTCTGCCTTCTCCTACCTCACCTTTCACTGAGAATCACTAGACTAGTCACACCCCGAATATAAAATAAGTTGAAGGAAAAGGGGTGTTTTCAGCCAATAGTCACTCATCCACAGGTAAATACACATGATATACAGCAGTGGAACCTTTGCACTGATCTCTCTACTTCTATACGCTTGGTTCTAAGGAAACAGAGGTCAGAAAAAGGTCAAATGAGGTCATTTCCAAAGTGGATGCAATTAAAGAGCAGGAAAAAAAGATGGACACCATCATTTCTTCTATTTTAAGATGCGAGACACACTTTGGGCTTTCTCTCTGATGAGAGCACAAAGTTTAGAACATTATACCCCAGTGGGGGCAGTCAAAGCTTGTGTGACCTACGGAACAGTGAGAAGTAAACTTGTGGGTGTTGGGGGTCTTTTAGGATCACCCATCTGTCCTGGCAAAGTGATGAAGAAGAGTATTAGGAGGAGCAGAGGAAAGCCATGTCTTTATCCGGGTTTGCCTCACTGACCAGGCAGGCGTTCACATGAGGCACACACCTGCAAATTTGTAGACAAGTGTGAGAAATGTGTGCTGTTCTAGAACCAACCAAAGCTTTGGCAAAGAGTGCTGTTCTGGGCAGTGAAAGAACCCCATACCCAGTGCCAGGAGCCTGGGCCTCTGCTCTGACTCTGTGTTCTTAGCTATTCTCTGGGCCTCAGTCTCTGCATCTGTAAAATGGGAGGATGTGACTAAGTGATTATCAACAGTCTTGCCAGAATTAACATCCTCTGGCAGGTCTTACATTGGGATGTTGAGGGTGGGGGCAACAGCATGATATAATAAAGGAGAAGCATATTGTAACATGACTTTAAAAGTCACCAGAAGTAATGAAAGAATGGGGGGGAGGGTGGCGGAGAGACCCATCACAGCCAAAACTCCACGTGGGTCATACTCACCGTGGCATATAAGGCGGAGTAAATGCTCAGAGCAGCATGTTTGGAGGGAAAGGACCTCCTAGCCTTCTCTATCACCTCCAGGTCCCCAGTACAGACGTTCCCGTTGTTGATGAACTGGTGGTGCACCCGGCAGTCTGCGCTGGTGTAGTTGGGCTTGCACACCGTCAGGAAGTACGGCGTCAGGTGCCCCGTGACCACTTGTCCGGCGTTTACAAAAATGTCAGTAGCAAAAAGCCCAAAAGCAAATACCCCTATGAGGAGATTTAAAATAATTAGGAAAGGTGACATACCCCATCGATTGGTTTTGTCCCTGAGAGAAAAACAGCGGTGAGAGTCCATGACAACCTATCAGAAAGGTCCTCCCCAGAGTCAAATTGTCCCCTCACCTTTATCTTTCCAGGGAGTGGTGCCTGCTTCCCAAACCACTGTTTCTTCCAAATTGGTGCAGTCACGCTGCTGTTAGCATTTCATTATTTTGTATAAGTAAATTAGAAGCAGCATGTGCTAATGGAAAGAATTTGAATTTTGGAGTCATGTAGCGCTGGGCTCCAGACCCACCTTTGGTGACTCATTCACAGTGTAAGTTGTTTACCTTCTCTGAATCTTGGTACCCTTATCACAAAGTGGTTGGGGGGAGTGATACCTCAGAAAGGAGTTGGAAAGATGAAATAAAATATGTGCAAAACACCTGCTGCGTGCCTGCCATTAAGTAGTTACTCAACATTAGTTCTCTTTCCTTCTATAGAAAATACCTTCCCCCTGGTCCTGTTGGAAATGCAGATACTCCTTGGAGGAGTTATCATGGCAGGTGAGAGAATGAGGTTGTTAGGAAGTCGTCCCTAAAAGAGAAAAAGATCACTCTAGAAACCTTGATTTAATTGGATGTTTCATTTGATGTTGGAAACAGAAAATGAGGAGGAAGAGTGTTAAAGATGAATGTTGTTGACCGTATCAAATTACCACAAACTGAGTGGCTTAAACCAACACAAATGTATTGTTTTACAGTTCTGGAGGTCAAAAGTCCAAAATAGGTTTCACTGGGCTAAAATCAAAGTGTTGGCAGAGCCGTGTTCTTTCTGGAAGCTCCAGAGTGGAATTCATTCCTTGCTTTTTCCAGCTTCTTGCCTTCATTCCTTGACTTGTGCCCCCGCTCTCCCCCTACCTCCCCAGCAATCATATCATACGATCTCTGCTTCCATTGTCACGTTCCTTTCCGTGACTCACTCTCTTGCTTCTCTCTTATAAGGTTACATTGTCTACCTGAATAATCCAGGATAATCTCAAAACCCTTAATCCAATCACACATATAAATTCCTTTTTGTCATGTAAAGTAATATATCCACAGTTTCTAGGGGTTAGGACATAGACATTTCGGAGCAAGGAAGGTGTTCTTTTACCCACCATGCTGACTTGGCCTGCTTGGCCAAGAACCCCGTGGGTAGGCTATATTTCCTGGATTTTATCTGTTCTCTGGTAAATTCCACAGGAATATAGGATTATCCCCAGCAAGCTTGAACATGAATAAGCAGAATTCCCTATAGGAAGTTTCACTGTGGATCTTTCAAAGCCTATACATACATCTATGGATTCTCTGTGGACTGTTTTCTGTTAAATATATCAAGAGCAGCTGTGCAGAGGCAAGGTACATACAAGTCATTTGAAGAGATAAAGAAGACTTTTCAAGTGTGACTCAATTATGGGAGAAGTTGGCAAGTGTGAGAGGCAGCATTAACCCTTGTAAATGTCAAGGATCTGCTATATTTTCAATTAAATTTCTATCCAATTCTGACTTCCATATTCAATGTCTTGAATCTGCAAATTGTGCTGACTTCAGCACCTAAAAGTCAATCCATTAGAGCAGAAGCAAAGACAAGTTTGGCTGAAACCTTCATCCGGTTTCCATTTTGACCTGTATTGATTGTTATAATTTTCTTTTTTGTGGCTTTGCCAGTATGTGCTTTATCAGAATGAGAACTGGCTCTTTTAATACCTTCAGCCGGCTCACACTCATAGCGTCTGACCTCTGAGAGTAGGCATTCACTGGTCATTCGTGGTAATTTTCACCCACAGTTTCTGAAGTCTGGTTAGAAATTTTGTTACATCTTCAAGCAAGATTCTCAAAGACCAGGTCCCTAGCTTTTTCAAGGGGCAGTAAGTCTGTCTAGACATACTTTTCCAGGAAACTAGGGTAACGTGATTTAAAAAGGGAAAAGTGACAGCACTTTCCTCTGGGATTTTATTTGTCAGAATGCTTCCAATTAGGGTGAATTCTTTCTGAGATAGAGGATTTCTAGGCTCCTTGGATAGGTGTCTGAAGTGCCAGGTCCATGGTCACAGTGAATCTGTGACGGGCAAATTTCCACTTTGCTGCCATGTGATATTATTGCTGAAAGTTGCTTTCCCCTCTTCTCTTTGCCTCTCCTGGATTTTGTCTGCTTCTCCTGATGGCTTAACAAGCATTTGCTTTCCAAACATTTCATTCTGGTGTATTTGATTTACCTTCAGAAGGGCAGTCCTGGGGATTCCACTTGCCTGGCATGGGCCATGCCAACAAAGTGCAGTGGAAGCTGCAGCGGTGATTCACAGACAATGTCAGATCATACGGGGCTTTTGTAAGAAATTCCAGCTATCCCTCTGTTAATCCTGAGCTCCTTGTGTGTATGTTACAAGCCTCAGAAGCCAAACAGAGCTGCTTTTGTCCTCAGAGTCAGGTAGAACACTGTTTATGGTCTCCTGTACTGCAATATATGATTTGAAGGAGATGCTTTTAAAATGTCTATATATCCTACCTTGGTGTCTAAAATTCTTTAAGTGAGATCATCTTTTTGAAATTTTAACAGATACATTTGTCATTCCTGTAACCCTCCCTAGCTGGTTCTACTTATGGCTCTGTTCCCAATGGTGTTCCTTGTTTCAGCAGAGCTGATCACATTTCTGAATGGATTTATAGCAGACACAAAGTCTAACAGTCGAGCTCTTTTGGCTTGCCAGACCTATGTGCTTGAGACACGTACTGCTGTTTTTGTTTGGAATTCTGAAAAGACTTGGATGGGAAAACCAAGAGCCATGGTCTATAGGATAAGACCATTGAGTTTCTAAAATAAACCCTAGAATGCGGAAGATGAGGCTGAGGGTGTCTCCCAAGGAGACAGAACCCTGCCTGGTCTGGCTGTGAAGGAGTGAAGGGGCACCCCATGCTCCTTGCCACATGCTGGCTGTCAAACCCCAGGGGCAGGGCAATAGAAACCTCCAGAATGATTTTTGGAAATCAAGTTGAAGCATGTCCTGTGCCTCCCAGGAGTGTAGCTCAGGAGCCCTGGACAACTTTTAGAGAAGTTCCACATCCAGCACAGCATCAGAGCTACAGGAGCCTGCATTAGCAATGTTGGAGGGAGGATCAAGTTGTTTGAGCCCTAGGGTACCTCCATGCCATACATTCTGGCATGGAATGGGCTAAGCACTTGTGAATTCCCACATCCCTAAGGGGTGAGGGGCAGTAGAATGCTGAGAGGACCAGGAGGCTAGAAAAAATGTGGCATTAGGACAGACACTGGCATCTGTTGATGGTGTTGTCTGTGGTCCCTGTTTTGATGATACAGATCGCTAAGGTAACCTGAGCATGCCTCTTCTTTGTGGCCTAAAAGGATCTGACACCCATCAGGCAAGTCACAGGATGAAGAAAGAGGAAGATGAAAGTGCTTTAAAAAAAAAAAAAAAAAAGAAGTCCTTTTTTCCCCCCTCTCAGGGTTTTACCAGGATCCCTCTGATCTCAGACAGGACGTCTTTGGACAAATCAGGATCTTTGATCACTAGTAAATTAGGACATGTAGGTGAAACTCTGTGATCTGCCTCTTGCCAAGGAATCAGTGCAGGGTTCTATCCTTTTACTCAACCAAGAACGTAGTAGGGGAAAGCAGTGACATAAGCGGGAAATGCGTATGACAAAGATCTTCTCAGCCAAAGATAACTGGTCAGGATCTCTTTAGGCCTCCCAAACAAAGAGCTGGTCAAAATACAGAAACCAGACTGCTTGTTGCTGAGGAGGAGCCAGTTGCCTTCCACACAGGAGGCCTTCATTAGGAAGCCTAGACCCAGGCCGCAGTGTAATAATTAGCAGGGACTGCTGGGGTGAGCAAAGAAAGGAATAAATTGCTTTTAGCCACAAAGAACCTGTGACTTTAGGTGGAGCCTCTGAACTGAAGGCCAATTATTCCATATTAAATTATAAGTGTATAATTTTCCAGTTTAAAATGGCACTTTGCTAACAGCCTCTAATAGAGCACCTCTCAACTGTCCACTAAAACATAAACAATGACAGTGAAAAAAGATGGAAACTCACAGTGCCAACCTGAAGGGATCATCAGTGAGGGATTTCTCTCTCTCTCTCTCTCTCTCTCTCTCTCTCTCTCTCTCTCTCTCTCACACACACACACACACACACACACACACACACACACACACACACAGTTTTACCTCATGGAAAACCTGAGCTTCTCCTCTGAAGACAAAGATCATGGGAGAAAACCTAGGGAGATTTCCTTTCTCTCCTGTCTTCCCCCTGAATCAGAGATCCAGGATCTAGACTGCTCAGAAAATAAGGATGCTGTCACTCCACTGGATGAGTTCTGCTCTTTGAATTTGCCTGGGACTGTCTCCTCTGCCCCCTTATTCTTCTAACTGTATTTAGAGACACACTGTGGGACAACTAGGAAGGAAGTGGCAGGGGCACTGGCGCTGGTGTCTTGCTCCTGAGAGGAACAGACACGCATGCTGGGCGCCATAGCTTTGCATGCACTGCACTGTCATGGCAGTGGCGGTATGAGGAGATGCCAGTTCACTGGAGCTGAGGCACTCCAGTAGGAAGCCTGCTAATTTGGGATTGGACTTAGCCCTGTGCACACCAACCTGCTCTTAAGCTTAAGCTCTGAAGAGTGGGCCAAGAGCTTCTGTTGAGGAAAACTGAGTGTGTATAGATCTTGCCCCACTTAAGACTGAAGAGGGAGAAATAATCACATATCACGTGGGGTCTTGGGGAAAAAAATACTCCTATTTTATTTTTATTTTTTTACATTGTATGGTCAATTTATATATAATGTCTAAAACAGGTAAATCCACAGATAGAAAGTAGAATAGTGGACATCAGCGTCTGGGGAGAAGGGAAAATAGTGACTGCTAATGGACATCGGATTTTTTGGGGGGGATGAAGAAATTTTCTGGACTTAAACAGAAAAAAGATGGTTGCTCAACTTTGTGAGTATACTAAAACCCACCAAACTGACCACTTTAAAAGGGTGAATTTTGTGGTATGTGAATTGCATCTCAGTAAAAATAAAATAAAAGAAATGATATCTTTGCATATTTGAGATATAGACTTAACTTCATAACTGCTATATATATAAAGCACTTTTGAGATTATAAAGTTTTTGTTTTTTTTATTGAAGTATAGTTGATTTACAATGTGTTAGTTTTAGGTTTACAGCAAAGTGATTCAGTTACACATATATACATTTTCAAATTCTTTTCCCTTATAGGTTATTACAAAATATTGAGGCTAGTTCCCTGTGCTATATAGTAGGTCCTTATTGGTTATCTATTTTATATATTAGTAGTGTGTATATGTTAATCCCAAACTCCTGATTTATCTTGCCACTTCCCCTTTGGTAACCATAAATTTGTTTTCTATGTCTGTGGGTCTATTTCTGTTTTGTAAATAAGTTCATTGCATCATTTTTTTTTAGATTCTACATACAAGCAATATCATATGATATTTTTCTTTCTCTGTCTGGCTTACTTAGTATGATAGTCTCTAGATCTATCCATGTTGCCGCAAATGGCATTATAGCATTCTTTTTTATGGCTGAGTAATATTCCATTGTATAAATATACCACATCTTCTTTATCCATTCATCTATTGATGGACATTTAGGTTGCTGCCATATATTTGTTATTGTAAATAGTGCTACTATGAACATTGGGGTGCATGTATCTTTTCAAATTATGGTTTTCTCAGGGTATATGCCCAGTAGTGGGATTGCTGGGTCATATGGTAGTTCTATTTTTAGTTTTTTAAGGAACCTCCACACTGTTCTCCGTAGTGGCTGTACCAATTTACATTCCCACAAATAGTGTAGGAGAGTTCCCTTTTCTCCACACCCTCTCCAGCATTTATTATGTGTAGACTTTTTGATGATGGCCATTCTGACCAGTGTGAGGTGATACCTCATTGTAGTTTTTTTTTTTTTAACATCTTTATTGGAGTATGATTGCTTTACAATGTTGTGTTACTTTCTGCTGTATAACAAAGTGAATCAGCTCTATGTGTGTGTATGTATATGTATATGTATATATATATATATATATATATATATATATATATATATCCCCATATCCCCTCCCTCTTGAGCTTCCCTCCCACCCTCCCTATCCCACCCCTCTAGGTGGTCACAAAGCACTGAGCTGATCTCCCTGTGCTGTGCAGCTGCTTCCCACTAGCTATCTATTTTACATTTGGTAGTGTGTATATGTCCATGCTGCTCTCTCACTTCATCCCAGCTTCTCCTCCACACCCCACCCCGCCCCCGTCCTCAAGTCCATTCTCTATGTCTGCATCTTTATTCCTGTCCTGCCTCTAGTTTCATCAGAACCATTTTTTTTTAGATTCCATATATATGTGTCAGCATACGGTATTTGTTTTCCTCTTTCTGACTTACTTCACTCTGTATGACAGACTCTAGGTCCATCCACCTCACTACAAATAATTCAATTTTGTTTCTTTTCTTTTTTTTTTTTTTTTTTTTGCGGTACGTGGGCCTCTCACTGCTGTGGCCTCTCCCGTTGTGGAGCACAGGCTCTGGATGAGCAGGGTCAGCGGCCATGGCTCACGGGCCCAGCCGCTCTGTGGCATGTGGGATCTTCCCGGACCAGGGCACGACCCCGTGTCCCCTGCATCGGCAGGCGGACTCTCAACCACTGTGCCACCAGGGAAGCCCAATTTTGTTTCTTTTTATGGATGAGTAATATCCCATTGTATATATGTGCCACATCTTCTTTATCCATTCATCTGTCGGTGGACACTTAGGTTGCTTCCATGTCCTGGCTATTGTAAATAGTGCTGCAGTGAACATTGTGGTACATGTCTCTTTTTGAATTATGGTTTTCTCAGAGTATATGCCCAGTAGTGGGATTGCTGGGTCGTATGGTAGTTCTATTTTTAGTTTTTTAAGGAACCTCCATACTGTTCTCCATAGTGGCTGTATCAATTTACATTCCCACCAACAGTGCAAGGGTTCCCTTTTCTCCACACCCTCTCCAGCATTTATTGTTTTTAGATTTTTTGATGATGGCCATTCTGACCAGTGTGAGGTGATACCTCATTGTAGTTTTGATTTGCATTTCTCTAATAATGAGCAGCTGAGCATCTTTTTATGTGCCTGTTGACCATCTGTATTTCTTCTTAGATCTTCTGTCCATTCTTTAAGTTTTATTTTATATTGGAATATAGTTGATTTACAATATTGTGTTAGTTTCAGGTATACAGCAAAGTGATGCAGTTATGCATATCTTCTGCCCATTTTAAAAAAATTATTTTATTTTATTTTTTTAACATCTTTATTGGAGTATAATTGCTTTACAATGGTGTGTTAGTTTCTGCTTTATAACAAAGTGAATCAGCTATACATATACGTATATCCCCATATCTCCTTCCTCTTGCATCTCCCTCCCACCCTCCCTATCCCACCCCTCTAGGTGGAATATTACTCTGCCAATTATTTTTTTAAATTTATTTATTTTTGGCTGCGTTGGGTCTTTGTTGCTGGCTTTCTCTAGTTGCGGTGAGCGGGGGCTACTCTTTGTTGCAGTGCACAGGCTTCTCATTACAGTGGCTTCTCTTGTTGTGGATCACGGGCTCTAGGTGTGCGGGTTTCAGTAGTTGTGGCACATGGGCTCAGTAGTTGTGGCTCGTGGGCTCTAGAGTGCAGGCTCAGTAGTTGTGGCGCACAGGCTTAGTTGCTCTGCAGCATGTGGGATCTTCCCGAACCAGGGCTCAAACCCATGTCTCCTGCATTGGCAGGTGGATTCTTAACCACTGTGCCACAAGGGAAACCCTCTGCCCATCTTTTTGATTGGGTTGTTTTGGGTTTTTTTGATATTGAGCTGTATGAGCTCTTTGTATATTTTGGAGATTAATCTCTTGTTGGTCGTATCATTTGCAAATATTTTCTCCCATTCTGTAGGTTGTCTTTGTTTTGTTTATGATTTCCTTTGCTGTGCAAAAGCAAATTTTAAGTTTAATTAGGTCCCATTTGTTTATTTTTGTTTTTATTTCCATTACTCTAGGACACAGATCCAAAAAGATATTGCAGTAGTTTATGTCAAAGAGTGTTCTACCTATGTTTTCCTGTAGGAGTTTTAAAGTATCTGGTCTTACATTTAGGTCTTTAATCCATTTTGAGTTTATTTTTGTGTATGGTGTTAGAGAATATTCTAATTTCATTCTTTTACATGTAGCTGTCCAGTTTTCCCAGCACCACTTATTGAAGAGACTGTCTTTTCTCCATTGTATATTCTTGCCTCCTTTGTTGTAGATTAATTGACCATAGGTGCGTAGGAAAAAATACTCCTATTTTAGACTAGTATTGTACCGTTATGCTTCTTTTTTGTAACTCTTATCTCAGTAGGAAATTTATATGTGTGATTATTCAGTAATGTCCATCTCTCCCATTAGGATTGTAGAATATGCAAGCTCTAAAGAGCAGAGAACACATCTATTTTTGTTCAACACTGTATCTAAGCACCTAGTATCAAACCTGGTCCATAGCAAACAAATATTTGTGGAATCATGAATCAATTGCTGAAGAAACTTCAGAGAAGATTGACAGAAGAGGGTAAAAGAGCATAGGAACTTGTCCAAATTTTCTAACTCATGTTGGTGTCTCACATCCCTGATTCTATTGAACATGGGTTTGACATGAAACCACTTGGCATGTATGATGTAGGGACCATTTTTCTTTTTAATAAATGTCACAGAATCCTGCAGGGTGCTAGGTGCCTTAGAAAACAGAGGATAATCGAAAACAGGGGCTTTATAAGTGTCTCAGGAGTCAGAAAACTTGTAAATCGTAATTTGGAAATCAAAGCACTCTCCATTTTCAATGCAGCAAGAATGAGAAAACAACCTTAATTTGGAGTCTGAAGATCCATGCTATATATACAGGAAAGACTTCTTACTGTAGATATTTGTGAAGCACAAGAAATTGGAAATCATGATGCACCTGGGTACAGTTTTACATAGACATGCACATCTTTGGGACAAATTGCCCCATTTTTGATTCCGAGAAGTTGCAATGGTTGTCAGTTTAAATATTAACACATGGGTACATGAAAGCATGGCTCCTACATATTTTTCATGTGGAAGAACTAACACATAGAATTAAAAAAAAAAGGATAGTGGAAAAGACATAAAACAAGTTATCTGGGTTAGGTTGGTAATAGTACTCTCTGAAAAGGGGAGGGGAATCTTACTCCTTCCTCAGCATATGTTCTCAACCTCTTATCAAACATTTCTGAAAGAGGACTGCTCTCCTGTCTATGTTAGCAAAACAATGCAATGAAAGAGAATTCAAGAACTGTGTTGTGTGAGATTAAGTATGGTTGAACGTTTTCTCATTTTCAGAAGTTAATCAGCTTTGTGAATCTTTTGTGTAGTTATTCTACAACGATGTTCAAAAAACATGGAAACACACTCTCAACTCAATTCCTGGCCTTTATTTTAGTGGGAAAATTGATGAAGATCTTATCCCACACAAACAAGTACAAGCAAGTGGCATGTGGTCACCATTTTGACAGCAGAAGGGGGGACATCTAAGGAATTCTTATGTTCACTTTCCTCAAAGTACATTCTGATTCAATCACCAGGTCTTAATTCTAGATCACATCTTTGATCCAAGCACCATTGCAAATGGAATACAAGATACAAAGAAATGAATACAGTTCCTTTTTGCTTTTCTTTTTGCCACATCAAGTTCCCTAGTGGGAAATCTCAGTGGAGAAAGTAATTCTGCTGTTGCACATGTGCTCTCAATTCAGCTGTGAAGAGCCTTCCTTCAGGAAACAACCATTTCTTTAGAAAAAGAAGACATGGTGAAATGTTTTCTCCGTAACATGTTTTATTCAAACTAGAAGTTTCCTAATGAAGACGTTTTATCTGCAGTTACCATGTTCATCCCATTTCCTAGCAAGGTGTACTGAGCTGATGAGATGTTTAAATAAGACTGCCATGGATACTAGGTAATGATGATAATAATGTAGCCAATACACCGTGGTTAGTATGTACTAGGTATTATTCTAAATGCTTTGAAATATTAGTTCATTTACTTCTCACCACAACTCTGAGGTAGACACCATTATCTCCATTTTACAGATGAGGAAATTGAGGCACAGAGAGGTCAATTAACTTGACCTAGTTCACACAGCTAGTAAGTAGAAGAGCTGGGATTAGACACTAAATAGTTATGGCTCTAAATCCAAACTCTTATTCACGACCCTCTAAGCTTGTATTTTCATGTACTTAAGAAAATATATGGGTAGGCGTCAGGCCATGAAAAAGAGCACTTTAGTTCTCACCCACGCACTGAGAAGAGGCAAGGATTTAGAACATGCTCCTGATGAAATGTTTGCCCTGTCACAACAGAACAAGAATTCTTCAATATCTTAGCCAATAATTTTCCAACAAGAAGATGATAGATTACCTAAGATATGTCATCATTGAATGAGGCACTTTTCTCATCACTTTGAATGAATGAATCTGACTTTGTTTCTAGTATAATACAAACACCATCAGTGCAAATTGATCTACACACATCAAATATTGTGCTTCAAAAGGAAGTTTCTGACAGAACTAAATACATCAGTTCCTTGGATAGTTAATATTAAGGGTTCATAGAACAAGATTCTTGGGTCTGTCTTTCCTGTATATGTCACAGAAACACCAAAGGCTGACAGCAGTCTACTGGTCTGGATGTCATGGTTTTAATGTGAAGAATAGATTTTATTAAAATCAATCTGAACCTCAGTTACTTTATCTGTAAAAGAGGTTTTAAATAGACCTAAATCACTGGGTTATTAATGCAAATCGTAGAAAATAGTTGTAAAAAACATTTTGTAAATTGTGAGATCTATGTAGATATTAGGGACTCATTTTTATAACTGAGGGATGTGGATATCCTCAGTATTTCAAATAAGTTGATTATAAAATTATTCTGAAAACAGGAAAGAGATAAGAGCCCTATAATTCTAACAACCTCAAACATATATTCAACTCTGTGTGTTATTCATCCTTTGTGTTAGTAAAGCACCTTTTTTTACAATACGATGAGCTGGTGGTGTTTAAAGAATACTGTGTCATTACTATAACTACGCATCGTGGTAAGGGAAGAGGAAGAGTAATCAACCAGAAAAGCCCCCAAATCTTTTTATAAATGAAAGAGCAAACCAATACACTTCTACTCCCCCAAAGCATAAAGTTGCCTGATTTCTTGATAACACGGTTTTATCTCGACAGGAGGGTCTTTACTCTTCAGTCAGGACAGCTCCTGAGGGCTTTCTCTCTCAAGGGTCAGCCTCCTCTCTCACTCTTGCTGCCTTTCAGTATCTGCTTCTCACTTCCCCTAGGCAGTGTGGATCCAAATGCTGATAGACAAAATCCTGAAAGTTCGCCAGAGGCAATGATAATTTTACAATAAAATGACTGGAGGAAGAGGATACAGATAAGTCTAGAAAGTATACCTAGATACAAACTAAATGTGGAGAGGGAAGATTTTCGATTCCTTACCTACCAAGAAATCTAAAATCAGGCAAGCATAGCCTGGAGGGCTTCCAAATAACAGCCTTCAAATTCTGCCCTTTCTGATTCATATTTATAAGAATATGAAAATATGAATAAGTATGATTCGTATCAAGCTGTAGATCTGAATCCACCCCCATTCCCACCACCAGACCAGCCTCAGGTTCCATCAGCAGGCAGCTGCCAGCCCTGTTGGTGACCAACCCGTACTGATCTGGTGCTGTTGCCTTCTGCATCAGCATTTCCTGATCACTTTTATTATGTTCTAATGTAATAATTTACATTAGTTTCAAAGCACACAGTACTGTATTTTTCTTTTTTAAATTGAGGTGTGAGTGACATGTAACCTTATATTAGTTTCAGGTGTACAATGCAATGATTCGATATTTGCATATATTGTGAATTTTATTTTTTTATCGTAGAAGACTTTAAAACTGCCCTTTATCCGTTGTTGGGAGTCATTTCTGATATTCAGACAGTATTTTTGTACCTCGCTGTGCCTGATTTTGGGTATGTAATCTTGCATAACATAAATATTAATAAATTGTTATTAATGTTAATAAATATTAATAAAACATAAATAATAATTTTTTAAAAGTCTTTGAAATACTTTTTAAAACCTTTACAGTAGTGGATTTCGACTGAGGGTGATCCTGTCCCCAGGGGACATTTTGCAATGTTTGGAGACATTTTTGGTTGTCTCTAATGGAGGAGGGGCTGTTACTGGCATCTGGTGGGTAAAGGCCAGGGATGCTACTATGCATCCTACACCCTACAATGTAGGATGTCCCCTCCTCCATACAGAAAGGAATTAACTGGCCCAAGATGTCAATAATGCTGAGGTAGAGAAACTCTGCTTTACAGCAAATAAGTTCACTGAAATGCCATGAATTTGCACTGGTTAATCTGAAAAGTGCTAGAGAAAGCAGCAATCTTTAGTCCTTTTAGTTAGGCCTTAAGCATCAATCTTTACTTGTCCTTCTAGTTAGTCCTAAGCAGCTCAGTTAGACCTTTTATTTGAGTCCAGCCTCTAAACACTGGTGCTGGGAAGGGCCCTCAGAAAAGCGTCACTTGAGTTTCATGACTAAATAACTTTGCTCTTGACAATTAGAGTAACTTACAGAGTTCTGGGCCAGGAGCCTTGTTTGGGTCTGTAATGCTCTGGTTCAGTGTGGATGACATTCAAAGAGGAGCAGACTCGTTCTCTGCACTGAGCAGAGCAACCAAAAGCAGCCTCATCACAACTTCTTGAGACCTGAGCAGAGCTTGATCCCTGGTTATGCCTTTGAAGTCAGCCAAGGCTCCCAGCCTCAGCATGCCTCCCCTCCCTGCATCCAGAGCCAATCCTGGTCCCTAGTGGGAAGCACCAAACATCTTCGTCTCAAAGTCTCGTGGCTTGGCTGCTCATGGGGTCCAGAAACTGAGGTTCCCTTTATTCCCTAAGATCCATCCTGGCTTTCTCCTCCTCATCTATTTACCTAGGCTTCAAATCTGGTTCTTATTGCTGAGTTCTAGAAATATCTCCACCAACTTATAGGCCCATGCCCTGCCTTGCTTTTGACATTTCTCTTTTAATGTCCAGCCTCTGGACTCGGAACTAAAGTCGGGTGCCTGGGCACTGCAACTGATTTTTAGACTATGCAGCCAAGGTCAACTTCCACAGTTAGCACATGGACCTGGCCTAGTTCACTGGGCACCTAGTTTCCTGGGATGGTCACTGTCCTGCTATGAAGTCGCTGCCAACTCTAGACAATTCTCATTGTAGGGCAGCCTTTCCCTTTCCATTTAAAATTGCATATCTGCCTCCACAAACCCCCTATTTCCTTTTTCTACATGATTTTCCTCCATAACACTTACCTTCTCACAAACACTATGATTTACATATGATTTATGATTTTTAGTTTAATGCCTGGCTTCCCCCACTAGAATATAAATTCAATGAGAGCAAATAAATCTCTGTTTGGTTCAGTAATATGTCCTCAACACCTTAATCAGTGTTTTGCATATGGTACATGGCCAAAAAATTACTTGTTGAAGGTTGAAAATATGATCAGTCCCCCCCATTTATAATTATAAATACAGAATGCAAGTAGAAATGGTCTGATTGAATCAAATGGAGTCTCCTTTCAGATAAAGTACATCTAAATGACTTTCAAAATTGAGAAGGATTTTCTAGTTCTTGAAAAGGCTGAGCTTGTCTCAGGGTATCAATTCTTACAACCATAAAATACTGTGACCTTTGAGGCTGCATTTAAAATATGCTTCATTTAGATCACACTTAATTAGCATTACATGAATTAACTGTTTACCATGGTACTTTCTATTCTGCCCAGTGCTACCTAATCCTTAGACCTGACCTAAATGGCCTAAGACTTGCTTGGTATTTAATTAAATTTTTATTGGAAGTAATAATGGAGCAACTGTGTGATCCCAAATGAAGAGCCCATAATAAGCAGTTTCTGGATGACAGGCTATTTTAGGTGCCAAAAGACAATCTAATCTTGGTATATCTGGATCAGTTTTTTCTTTAACTCAAAAGAAATGTATTCAAGAAGGCAAACAAACCAAAAACCCTAATGGAATTCTAATGCTTTTTATTCATACTTTCAGTATTAAATTAAAAAGTTACTATTTCATATTTATAAGAATATGATTACTCAAGTATATTTGTGAATGAAAAAATTTAAATATGACTTCCTTATTTTGTCTTTGTTGCTGAAAAGAGAATGTACAGGTTTATCTCTTTTGAGAACTTAAATCTGTGTATGGTTGTTGTTCAATTTAATGCATACCAAAGGAACTGATGTAGGAAGGGAAGGAATGGAGAGGGAAAAATGAGGAAAAAGAGAAGCCTTAAATATATGTCACTAATTTGACTACATTTGTTTTGATAAAACGTTGGTAAAATTTGTTAGTTCAGGCAATTTCTTTCCTCCCTTCCCACATCATGTAACTCAGTGTGAGAAATTATACAACAGTTTAGAAATGGTTACAGAAGTTAACTATGAAGGTTAATAGCTAAAGCCTGGGAGACCAGGCATCCTCTTTTTGTTTGTTTGTTTATTTGTGGAAGTATAGTTGATTTATAATATTGTGTTAGTTTCAGGTATACAGCAAAGTGATCCAGTTTTATATATATATATATATATATATATATTTCAGATTCTTTTCCATTATAGGTTATTACAAGTTGTTGAATACAGTTCCCTGTGCTATATAGTAAATCCTTGTTGCTTATTTTATACGTAGTGGTGTGTATCTGTTAATCCCAAACTCCTAATTTATCCCCCTTTCCCTTTCCCCTTTGGTAACCATAAGTTTGTTTTCTATGTCTGTGAGTCTATTTCATCCTCCTTATAATGATGAGAACCTTGGGGAAAAAATTTATTGTTGGATTTGTGGATCAGAGGAATTCAATCCTCTCTGTCAAGGTCAACACAATTAGCATTTGTCTACAGGAAGAGATGGTTTAATTTGAATGTTTTCCCTTTGACTTGGCTATTGCCATTTTCTCAGTTAAAAGTGACTTTGACTCTGTGGGGTGGGGTGAGGGGCTATCTGTTCAAGTCCCTGCCACACAGCCTAGAGAAGACAGGGAATTCGAGAGCCAAGGTGCCACTTTCAGCTCTGCTTTCGACGACAAACACTGTGTTAAAGGACTTGGCCATCCTTTGGGATAGCCTCTATTTTTGCCAGTCCTCCCAAAATGTCTAGCTCTTTTACTGATTTTAAAATTATACATATTTATGATTTAAAAAAATTGGAAATTACAGAATAAAAAGCAAAATATAAAATTATTCACCTATTAACCTACAACTCAGGAATAACAACACTTAACTTCTACATTTCTTCAATCTCTTTTCTATGGGATACATGTACACACACACAAATACAAATACATGTTCAGATACATATACACACATACGTATCATGTTGCATTCTTTTTATTTAGAAATAATCATAGGTTCCTGGTGTCTTGACTTTTTCCACATAGCGTTACATCATGAATATTTCCCCTTTCATTAAAAATTCTTAAAAAATACCATTTTCTGAGATTGTACCTTATGATGGTTAGCATTATTTGTAAAAATTATATTATTGGATATTTCTAATTTATGTTATGACAAAATAATTTTAGTCCATAAAAATTAATTTACATTTCTGATCATTTCCTTAGGAAAGATTATTTGAAGTAGGATTTGGGGTTAAAAAGGAGGCTTATTTTAAGGCTATTGAAATATACTGTCAAATTGCTGTGCAGAAAGGGTATATCAACTTAGTCTCACTAGAATTGTACTAGAATCCCAAGTTTTTTCTCATCCTTGACAGCATAAAGCATTATTTTTTTAAAAAATATTTTGCTAGTCCACTGACCATTTTTGCAATGCGAAGCTGATTGTATTTGTTGGGTAACACTGTTGATAGTGGGTTCTAGAATAATTACATAAACTGCAAGAGCAAAGTCATGCCATTTCAGCTTAATTAGAATAGTTAGCTGAAACAGTTGTTATTTTCTAATGCCAACTGCATGGTGTGTATTTTGGTGGCTACTGGGCTAGAAAAAAAGACTGTTAAGATCTTTACAATAACATTTCTAATGCATTTTATTACCTTATTTCACTTTAATGTTTTCAAAGGAAACATCTCCATATAAAGGATCTTTACTTCAAGTAATATGTTTTTTTCTCTTATGGAAAAATTTAATCCACAGATACTAAGAAAAAGTTACCCATCTCAAGATAGACCCCTCCTCCCATCTTCAACTCTCCTATATGAAAAGTCAGAATAGACTTTTGACTTTCTCTTAGAAATTGCCTTATTTATGTACCTTAATCTTTTAGAACTAAGCTGAAGAGAGGTAATAAAGTTAATTAAACAGGAGGCAAGTGAATATTTAAGAATCAGCATTTATGGAAGCAATTTTAGGGAAATCTATGATTTAACAGAGTTTAGTTTTTGCTCTTTACTCCTCCAAAAAAATTATGGAAAACCTACTATGTGCCAGGCATTTTGCAATATGCTGTTGATACAAAGTGAAAAAGATATAGTCCCTGCTCTCCAAGGGATCACAAATTACAGTAGTCCCCCCTTATCCACGGAGGTATGGTCCAAGACCCCCTCAGTAGATGCCTGAAACTGTGGATCATACCAAATCCTATATATACTATGTTTTTCTAATACATATATACCTATAATAAGGTTTAATTTATAAATTAAGTACAGTAAGATATTAACAATAACTAATAACAAAATAGAATTATAACAATGTACTGTAATTAAAGGTGAATGTAATCTCTCTCTCTCAAAATATCTTATTGTACAAATTTAATGCCTTTTCTGTCTTAACTAAGCACTTACCATGGCTGTGGCTGTAATTTTTGCAGTTTGAGGTGTGACAGCAGAACTAGCATGTATTACTTTTTTTTTCTTTACAATTTCACAAACAGAAGATTTGTTCTTACTGTTCAACCGCAGCATGTGATTTTTTTCTTTCCTTATTGAGAACTTTTACCTTTTCACTTAAAGAAAGTGCTTTACGGCTTCTCTTTCGCATATCCAAATTGCCAGCATCACTACTCTTGCGCTTTGGGGCCATTAATACGTAAAATAAGGATTACTTGAACATAAGCCCTGCCATATGACAGTTGATTTGATAACCAGACAGCCTCTAAGTGACCGATGGGTGGGATAATTTGGACAAAGGGATAATTCACGACAGAGCAGGATGGCACAAGATTTCATCATACTCAGAATGGAGCATGATTTAAAACTTATGAACTGTTTATTTCTGTAATTTTTCGTTTAATATTTTTGGCTGACTGTGAGTAACTGAAACCACGGAAAGCAAAATCATGGAATGAAAACTTAGAAGTTAATAATTACCATCATCTATTGAAAACTGGGTGTCAGGCACTTTATCATAGTATTTTTCATGCTTAGAAGATCCCTAATACAGGCATTATTAGCCTTACCCACACACTCACAGTCCTTGGGAACAGTTACTTTATCCCATTTTATATCATATTCTTCATCTGCACAGTTAGAACTATAACCTACCTTATAGGGTGTTGGGTGGATCAAATGAAATTATAAAGTGTCTAGTCCAGTGTTCTGTATAATAAATATTCTCACCTCTCCTCTTGTCTTCCTTGAAGCCACTCTGGTAGCAGGTGACCAAACTCCGGATGTCTTTGAAAGGCATCATTGTTTGGAATGAGTAAACTAGATAGAGGTGACATCATATGGGTGAGGGTATACCCAATGAGCCGACTGCAGACGCCCACAGGTCATTCTGCAAATACCATCAGTAAATGCTGAAGACTATTTTAATGTTAAGGGTTACTTCTTTTTTTTTTTTTTTTTTTTTTTTTTCTTTTTTTTTTTTGCGGTATGCGGGCCTCTCACTGCTGTGGCCTCTCCCGTTGCGGAGCACAGGCTCCGGACGCGCAGGCCCAGCGGCCATGGCTCACGGGCCCAGCCGCTCCGCGGCATATGGGATCCTCCCAGACCGGGGCACGAACCCGTATCCCCTGCATCGGCAGGCGGACTCTTAACCACTGCGCCACCAGGGAGGCCCAAGGGGTTACTTCTTTTAACTTAGGTTTTCTTAGCCCTCCCACTCTACTACTTCCCTAACTCCCATGCCAATGTTAGAAGTTACTGCATATTTTTAAAAAATTTTATTGAAGTATAGTTGATTTACAATGTTGTGTTTAATTTCTGCTGTACAGCAAAGTGATCCAGTTCTACATATATATTCTTTTCGTATTCTTTTCCATTACGGTTTATCACAGGATATTGAATACAGTTCCCTGTGCTACACAGTAGGACCTTGTTGTGTATCCATCTTACATATACTAGTTTGCATCTGCTAATCCCGAACTCCCAGTCCTTCTCTCCGCCCCCCACCCCACAACCACAAGTCTGTTCTCTATGTCTGTAAGTCTGTTTTTGTTTCATAGATATGTTCATTTGTGTCATATTTTAGATTTCATTTATATGTGATATCATATGGTATTTGTCTTTCTGGCTTAGTAGGATAATCTCTAGGTCTATCCATGTTGCTGCAAATGGCATTATTTCATTCTTTTTAATGGCTGAGTAATATTCCATTGTGTATATGTACCACATCTTTATCTGTTAATCTGTTAATGAACATATAGGTTGTTTTCATGTCTTGGCTATTGTAAATAGTGCTGCTGTGAACATAGGGGTGTATGAAGTTACTGCATATTTGATTTTGATATGATCATTTGCTCATGACTTGAGGAAATTTGACCCTTTTCTATAACAGGAAGAAAAGGATTAAGGATAACCAAAGGAGCTGTGTTCTGGCCCTCACTTTCTCAGTTGTCAGTTCCATATGTTCTAAATGGTATCATGGCTTGTTTTAGCACCATGTTGATACTTTCAGAGTTTAATCCTGGCTCCCATGGACACCTGACCAGTAGGTATTTGCAGGATCTCATTAGAACACTAATAGTTACTTACTGAGTACTCACCGTGTAGGAACTCTGAGAGATCTATATTCCTACCTTTACTCACATACACATTCATTCCCATATTTATAATCATTATCCATATATCCTCAGGATTTTTATAAAAGTCCTAGAAGGAGGGTTATAGAAAATGTCTTAATTATTCCTCATCATGAACACTAATAAAACTATGTGTTTTCCAACTTTGGAAAGGCATTCTTTTTAAGACCTGATGGATTAGATTTTCCATACTTTTTAAAGTTCCCTGCATAACAAAGTTACTGGATAGGAAAGTTTTGTCAGGAAAGTTGATTATTTCTAGTTCACTTTACTGGTGTCTCCTGATGCTGTACCCCCTTGCCTGACTCAGCTAAAGGGTATATGGCAATATCCAGTCAATATTAAAATATATGTCCCAAGGGAATCTCAGATAAGTATTGTGTAGGAAAAAAAAAATCAAAGTTGAAATCATTTGTAAAACAATAAGTATTGCTTCACTTTAAGGATAAAAAATTTGGCTTGGTACCAGGATCAGGCTCAATTTTGTACTTCCTGGAAAATCCCCCAAACAACTCTTGCTTTTAAAGTTGATGCTTCCATAGCTTAGGTTATTTTATCAAGTGTGTTCATCTTCAGTAAGTTTTACCTATAAGCGAGGGCTTAGTCCAACATGCCCTTGTACTCACCTATGAATCTTATGATCCTTCGGAGTAAGGGGTTCAGGTAACAGCATTCTCCGGTCAGAATTGTTTTCTCCTGGGCAATCAGAGATTCTCTGGTTGACTTTATGAAATACATGGATATCTCACCAATAAAAATCTGGAGAAGGAATGTTGAAGAATTGTCAAGTTGGATAGCTGTCTGATAAAAGAGACCAGTAGCTTAAGAAAAAACTAAAAACTTTTGAGGCTTCACAATTATATTAGAAGATATCATGTTGGAGAGATGGAGAGTTAAATAGTAGTTTGTAGTTAACTTCAAAAGAATTAGAGAAAGCAATAATTGATAATTTCAGATAGATTTCAGGCTATAATATTAAATTCTAAAGTCATATGAAACCTAAGTTGAAATAATAAATTGAAGAATAGAATCTATGATAAGGCTCACTCAGGCTGGATTTGAATTTTTTTTTTTTTTTTTTTTTGTGGTACGCGGGCCTGTCACTGTTGTGGCCTCTCCCGTTGCAGAGCACAGGCTCCGGATGCGCAGGCTCAGCGGCCATGGCTCACGGGCCCAGCCGCTCCGCAGCATGTGGGATCTTCCCAGACTGGGGCACGAACCCGTGTCCCTTGCATCGGCAGGTGGACTCTCAACCACTGCGCCACCAGGGAAGCCCTTGAATATTTTTAACTGAATGTGTGCATTGCAATGATGTGGAATGACTGGGACAGCCTAGGAGGGCATTATACGCACCCATCACAATATTACTCCATTATGTGGCAATACTGCCATCTTTATTCAAACACATTTGCCTGATCAATATTCTACTCTGAACTGGTTGACTGTCACACCTTTATGATTGGCACCTCTTGTTATCTTGAACTAATACATGTATATTACCATTTAAATCATAATGCCTTTGTGTACATTGTAAGCTTCCTTATGACAGGGACCATATCTTATATTTCTTCATTATGCTTATAGCACTCAGCACACTGTATTCCCATTTAAAATAAGGATCTGGCATGAGGGAAGTTGTCACCAACTTTGACACTGTCGTGGCTGAAGACTGAGAACCTTCAGTGAATAAAAAGTTAATAATTACCATCATCTATTGCAAACTGGGTGTCAAGCACTTTATCATAATAGTTTTCATGGTCACAAAGTCCCTAGTGTAGGTAGTATTACCTTTGCTTTACTGGTGAAGAATGGAAGTTCAGTGTAGTTAAGTAACTTACCCTCCAGAGCATACAACTGGCATGTGGAGGCCTGGAATTGGTATTCAGTACAACTGGGTTCCAGAGTCCACATTTCCCACCACATCATATGCCATTTTTATTTTCTGAACCCTCATTTCAATATTTCCCCAGAAGAATGTGATCTTATAATTGTTCTTCTTTGCTATGCGTGTTCTTGTGGTTTTAGATAAACTTCATCAATGTTTTAAGAATTCCTATGGAGCTTTCCTGGTGGTGCAGTGGTTGAGAGTCTGCCTGCCGATGCAGGGGACATGGGTTCATGCCCCAGTCCGGGAAGATCCCACATGCCGTGGAGCGGCTGGGCCCGTGAGCCATGGCCGCTGAGCCTGTGCGTCCGGAGCCTGTACTCCGCAACAGGAGAGGCCACAGCAGTGAGAGGCCAGCGTACCGCAAAAAAAAAAAAAAAAAAAAAAAAGAATTCCTATGCCTTATACTCTTCCTATCATTATAGAATATCTGTTTAGATGGATCAAGATGCCAACGTCATGAATGGCACATGAGAGATGGAAGTTAAGCTATAGAATAGTAAAACTGGAATCGTCTACAGATGTTTTCCCCTTCCTTTTATGAGGGAGGAACCCGAAAGTCTCAGGGACTTGGCCACACACAGCCAGACAGTGTCTGAAGCAGCTCTAGCAGGTGGTCTATAAATAGATACTGTTATCCCATTGTACAGATAAGACACCTGAGGTGTAGAGGGGTTAAATAATTTGTCCAAGGTCATCACAAATCCCAGCTCTGAAGCCAGGAAAACCTGGCTGCGGAGTCCTTTCTCTTAACTGCTACACTTTTACTCAGCAGTGATAAATAAAATATTTGTTGAATTTGTGTTTAATGTTGACAACATAGAAAACAAAACAAATGCAATATGCTTTAAACACTAAAAAATGTAGATGATATTAAAGTACAAGATAGAATGCTGTAATGGAAATAGAACTATGGGCAAGTCAGAATGGTATGGAAGTTGGCAGGAAAAGAATGAGTTCAGGGTCAGACAGACAAATGATGGGCCAGCATGGATCACCTTGGCAGGTGCTGTCTATGTATGTCTAAGAATATTTTGTGCCTGACGTCCCTTGGAATTAACAATGAGTTGTTGCTCTGTCAGGTGAAAATATTTGAATAGTTTCTAGAACTCAGCCCTCCCTCTTTTCTCGTTAGACCTATCTCTGCCAAAACAAGGTGCCAAGGGGCTTTGTCCCCACTGCAATGATGGCACTGCATTACTCTTCTTTATCTTAGTGAACAGATAGGGATAAATTCATGCATAGTCGGGTACATGAAATAGTATTTCCTTGAGGGAGCTTTCTCTGCTCCCACAGACTAGCTTAGGCATTCATGCTGTACATGACTCTCTTTCCTTGTGTTTCTCCTTTCCATTTCTATCACAAATTACAATGATAGTACGATTACATACTATCATTGTTATTCCTTGTTATGGGATGTCCCACATGTCTTATTCCAGTTATGTCCCCAGGGCATAGCTCAGTGTAAGGTACATAGTAGTTATTCAATGTTGAATGAATTAAGCTTATCAGATTAATGCAGGTTTTTTGGAATACAGGTTTAATGGGGTAGACTGTAAAGAAACTTTGCCAGGTCCCCTCAGGAAAAGGGAGATCCTGCCTTGTCATTGTTCCCACAACATATTACACAGATCTCTATCCTGACATCCACCCAATTAATTGCAATTATTGTCTGTATGTCCCTCTTCATTTGACTATGATGTCCTTATGGGAAAGACTTTTGCCCTTCCTTGCATGGTAACTAGAACAGGGACTGGTATATAGTAGATTCAATCAATATTTGTTGAATGAATAAAAGACTGAATCTTTAGAGTACCTATGTATGGGTAGAACCCTCTGACCTTAACTTCTCTGAAGATTTCTCTGCAGGAAATTCCCCATATGGACCAGAAAGCATGCAATTTTTGCTGTACTGCTTAGGAATATAGTAAAAAATTAAGGATTAACAAATACAAAGTAAAGTATCTCTTTTAAACTAAATTTACTCATATATGCATTTTCCATTCAACAATTTTGGAGAGGGAGCACCCATTCTGCCAGGAATTGTTCTAGCATGGGAGACGTAGCTGTGAACAGAGAATAGTGGGGGAGAGCACAAATAAACCAGTAAGTATATCGTGTAATGTTGTGAAATGACATGATTAAAAAGTAAACCAGGGAAATGGGATGGAGAGTGGTAAACACATAGGGATAAGAAAAGAAATAAGCAATTCTTGCCTCAGCCATTTCAGAAGCCCAAAATATCCTTACTTTATAAGAAAGAGAGAAGAAAATTCTAGAAGTTCTCCATTTAGTGAAGGTTGTCACTACTCACACAAGAGGCAACAAAGCAAGAAAATGTGAGAGAAAGTCTACACAAAACATGTTCTTGTTAAAAATACACGTGTGCACACATACACACAGATCTAAACAAAATAACTCCAAGGCATACCAAACAAAACTTGTCATGTGAAAAGGGTATGGGGCTCAAATAAATCCATAAGTAAAATGTCCTGAGACTCTCATGTCAAAGGTGATAAGCATTATAAGAATTGATACTATTGGGACTTCCCTGGTGGTCCAGTGGTTAAGACTCCATGCTCCCAATGCAGGGGGCCCGGGTTCAATCCCTGGTCAGGGAGCTAGATCCCGCATGCCGCAACTAAAAGATCCCCGCAGCCAAAAAAAAAAAAAAAAAAAATCAACGAACAAACAGCAAACAAGAATTGATACTATTGGTCAACAATATTCATATCACAATTGAGGTGTGAAATACAAAAGAAAAAAAGCAGAGCAAGGATATATGCTAACATATATATCTAATTATCGACATAATACTTTGAGTATATTAAGTAATAATGTTTACATAAAGAAGGAAGGAAGAAAGAAAGGGAGGAAGGGGGTCATTTTATAACTTCAAGGTAGGACAGTATTCCTGGTCCATCCAGTTCAGACTGTGATGGACATAAAGGTTGCTGATAAAATAATCCAGTTCTTAGATCTCAGTGAATGGGCTTCATGGATGTTCATTTCACTGCGTTTCTCTGATCACACACAGGATGCTATTTCTCCATCCATTGGGTTCCATAGTCTCATACAGGGCCTGACTCTGCTTGGAGAGAGAGACAGAAGGTTCTGCTTGATAAAGGTAGAGGTCTCTTTTCTTTCCTGCCTGGCCCCAGCCGATGTTGGAAGCCGTCTACCCACTTGGCAGATTTATGACTCTGGTTCTGGCAATGGTTGTGTTCCTCCATCTGTATCTTTGCCACACACACTCTGCCTCTATCCACCACTCTTTTCAGAGAGCAGCTGGGACATGTGGGACTCTCCATGTGTTTGGCCCTGGCTGTCCTGCCTATTATGGCCTTTCAAATTGTTGGCTAACAAGCATCCTATCACTCATAGCAAATGAGCATACCCTCTGGTGAGAAATGATCAAGGCCAAACTCTAGACCTGGCCATGAACAAACAGCAAGTGAATTCCATTGGTGCATCTCTCATCCCCCAGCTATGCTGGCTACAATCACAAGTGACATGACCTAAGACACTTAGATAACAGTAAATACACTTTTAGTGAGGATAACTCGATAAATTTGTCTTTGAAATATGGAAACCCAAATGGCAAAAAAACAAATAACCCTGGAATATAATACATCAGTTTGGTGTGTTATCTTGCAGACTTCACTTCTTTACAATCTTTAAAGGAGATCTGTTAAGTCATAAATAAGTGATATAAATGCAAAATATTTAGGGGATAGTGTTCAGATTTCAAAATATAAAATCTGCAGAAAAAGTCACTGGAAGGTGTATTATAATTTTATATTGTAAGGGGGACTCACTGCATGTTCTATGTGGCTGTCATCATAAAGTGTGTCTAGAGTTCCTGGAATATATGTTTTGGGTTCACACATATGCTAGCTGTAGCTCTGGTACTTGGCAATATCAGAGTCATTGCTGTTTCTTGAATGTGGGCTGTTGAGTTGAAATCTCAGCTCCCTCCCTTCTTGATGTGTGACTTTGGGCAGGTAACTGAACCTTTCTGAGCTTCTGCTTTGCTTTTGTTCATGACTTTGAATGTGAGGAAAATAACTATATCAGAAAATTATTGAGAGTATTAGAAAATGTATGTAAAAACATCTATAGGTGCTCAAAGAATGTTTGTTGCTTTCACTTACTGGTCCGTCTAGGCAAGAATGTGTATTGAAATTGCTTGAAAAATTGTCCTGGATTAAGAAAACGTGGTGTGATTCTAGCTCTGCTCTGCCCCTAACCAGATGTTCGATCTTGGACCACTTGCTTGACCTCTCTGGGCCTAGTTTCTCATCTGTCAGTTTCTTATCTGTTGGACTAGGAGAACTTTTAAGTTGCTTTTCCAGCTCCAACATCTTTGGCTTTATGAGAGGAACTGACGAGAGGGCTGATTAAGGGAACTGAAACCATGTAACTGGGCTTTAATCTCTCTCCTGTTGGTTAAGCTCTCCAGGGCCAGTGTAGTTTCTTGCAATGCTTCTTCCTTCAGCCTTCATTCACTTTTTTTTTTTTTTTTTTTATTGTGGTACGCGGGCCTCTCATTGCTGTGGCCTCTCCTGTTGCGGAGCTCAGGCTCCAGATGTGCAGGCTCAGCGGCTATGGCTCACGGGCCCAGCCACTTCGCGGCACGTGGGATCCTCCCGGACCGGGGCATGAACCTGTGTCCCCTGCATCGGCAGGCGGACTCTCAACCACTGTGCCACCAGGGAAGCCCAGCCTTCATTCACTTTTAAAATCCCATGGGACTTTGCCCTCACTAAGTAAGCTTCCCTAAAAGCAAAGTGGACACAGCCTGCTCCAGAGCCGTCACATTCCCTGATACCTCTGTCACCTGTGTGCCTAAGGACAGCAGAGGCTGGCAGCTCCGCCCTGGATTTCTGTGTGTCAGGCTCTGAGGAAGAGGAGAGGGTTCTTTGCATACTTCTCAATATTAATGTCTAAGTAGCTTCAGAGCTTTCAGTCCCAGGGATTTTTAGATGCTTCCAATATCCTCCTTGGGAAGATTCTTTACTCATGAGCATTTCCAAGAAAGGCAGGCATGGTTTTTGCCGTAGATTTTGTTTAAAAGTGACCCAGGGGATTTTAAATGGACAGACTATGCTGCCAGTCCTGGCTGCTGACGTCTAAATGCTCTGCTTTCATCTTTCCTGATGAGTGCCGGTGACAACCCAGATGTGCAGAGAGGTTCTGGCCCTCTGACCTGAGCTGTGCTTGGTTCAAGAACTCTTGACTTCTGCTTTATCACACCTAAGTGTAAATAAAGGAATTCAGCTCTAGACACTTCCTATGCCTTTCAAAGCTGAACGCTTCAATTGAATCAAGGCCATGTGGATGATGGCATTTTGGAAGTCATTCAGCAACTCACATAATAAATGTTTTGTGGGTTGGAGCGTCATTACTGGTCTTAATCCAGGGGTGGCATCTACCCAATCAAAACACTCTTAAGTTGACACTTGCTATATAATGCAACACCAAGGTGGGATGCTACATTTCCAAAGCAGGGTATTCTCTTGAGCCTTTTTTTTCCTTTCTGGATGGTGGATGCAAGGGAAATGGGAATCTAAAATGAGTTAGCTAAAATACTGCTCTTAGTAAAAAGTAAAATGCATTGCGATCACCAAGTAAACTGACCATCACATAATTTTAGGCAAACAGTAGTCTTTTCAAGAAACAAATTATCAAAGCTCCTAACACAATCATCTATTCACCAGTCCTTAAAAGGGGCATCTCAAAGGTGGTGAGCAAGTCTCTCCGTGGGACGATATTAAGGGAAAAAATAATCTGTAAAGGAATTGGGAGCACTCACCGGCCACATGGATAGTAAATAGGAAAATGGATATTTTTCTTCAAGGTTTAAAAAAAAATCCACAACAATTAGTGAGCCTATCTATAACCCTTTCCCAGAAAAAAATGTAAATTGTAATGACTAAGTACATTTGCAACAAAGAAAATGTGTTCACGGTCAAAAAAAAATAGTCATGAGATAATGTACAAAAGGGAAAAAGATGTGAATGATGAAGTGTTAAAAAGGGGTTTCAACAGATGAGGTTGTTCAGTACAGGCGCCCACACTGTCTCCTTTGCTCTGGCAGCTGCATCCCTTGCCAGCCAGGCAACAGATGTACATTTACCCAGAGCCCACTCTGATCCACACTGTGCATTGAGCTTTTGTATTCACTGCAAGAGCTTACGGCCCAGAAACCCCCAGGTGAAGAGTCGCAGTTTCCTCCAGATTGTGCCTTTCTATCAAATTATGCTTGTCTCTTCCTTTCCCAGGAAATTCTAGATGAGTCTTGTGTGTGTGCGTGTGCACACTTGCACACAAACTGTGAGCTGTGTCAATTCTCTCAGGCTGGGCGTCAAACGTTCTGCTGCTTCAGTTCTAAATACTCCCATCACTTTGTTGTGAGGCCCAAAAAAGGTTTACTAGCTATTTTCTCATGCCTGTGGTGCTGGGGCTGAGATAAAATAAGGGTAAATCAGATTCTCCACCGGGTTAAATCCTCTTCTCCAAACAGGCTCTCTGCCTTTGACTCTGAGTCTGTGAGTTTATTCAGGGCGCCTAAGGCAGTTGTTAGCCAGGGTTTCCACATTGGTCAGAATGCACCCTGCAGGTTTCCTGGACATGTGGGGCAACACTTTTGGCTAAATCGTTCTGGACACAATAAATCCCCCAAGCTCTAACCTTTCCTCAGTCCCTGTACAGCTTTCTCCTGTGTGGCCTTGCCTCAGCAAGATGCTGATCCTTTCTGACAGCGAAGCACAAAAGGAGAAATAGGAAATGATAGGTCAAACCCACGGCAGTCTTTTCCCTCATGCCTTTCTCATGTGTCCCTGCAAGCAGCGCCCATCCTTGGAGACACACGGCAGTTTAGGGTGGTAGGTTTTTCTATGGTTAATGTGCTAGAGCAGCGGTCCCCAACATTTTTGGCACCAGGGACCAGTTTTGTGGAAGACAATTTTTCCACGGGTGAGCGGGGGGGAAGTTCAGGCGGTAATGTGAGCGATGGGGAGTGGCAGAGGAAGTTTCGCTGGCTTGCCCTCCGCTTACCTCCTGCTGTGCGGCCCGGTTCCTAACAGGCTGACGACTGATACCGGTCCGCGGCCTGGGGTTTGGGGACCCCTGTGCTAGAGAATACACAGAGCACCAAGGACGAGTCCGGTTGAACTACCTTTTCTGAGAATTGCCATTAGTTTGTGTCACATAAGTCACCCCCGAGGAGTCTTGCCTTCTTTCTACTACAGGGAAAATAGGAAATGGGTTTAAGAAGGAGTAAACACACACACACACACACACACACACACACCCACACACACACACACACACACACACACACACACACACACACCCACACACCCACACACACCCATTCTGTGAAACACCTGTCCAGGCACAGATTGAACTCCCAAAAGAAAGTCAAGAGAGCCTAGGGAGCTGGGAATCTGACATTTGGAGTCTTCCAATTAGAAGGTTCTTTTTTCATCTCTCAAGGAATATTAGAACCAGAAAGATCTTGGAGATCATTTAGCCCAACCCCACCTTTTACGGATGAGAAATCGAATCCAAAGAGGGAACATGCCTTATCAGAGGTCACACGATTACTGGGGGCAAAGCCACAACTGGGATCCCTCCCTCTCCTGGCAGATCAGGCCTGAGACAGGATGACTGCAGTGTGAGGATAATGAAGGATGCACACTCAGGGGCGGGGGGTGTGCTGAGCTAGGCACTTGGGATCCGTGTTCAAGTGGCCCAAAAAAGACTGCTCTAGGATACACCATATCTCTCCAGGAAGGGGCAAAAGTAAACATGGCTCCTGGCTCCCAGGAGACGTCCCTGAGCATCGGGGGAGTTCTGCTCTCTGTCCCACCGCTGCTCACTTATTTTCAGGGGGGAAGATCAAGCACCACAGCAGGGTTTCAAGGTCACTCAGCTCTCTGCCATTAACCCGTCAGCTGTAATCAGCACTGGTTCCTAGCAATGCCCCTCATTCGGGAGGAACATAAAAGTAGAACCCAATGGGTGGGTAACTGTCCAATTACATACAGAACTAACTGCGACCTTCAGCAAATCATTTAATGTAGCTAAGTCTCAAGTTACAAGTAACGTAGCTAACAACTGGCCCCCTGAATGAACTCACAGACTCCGAGTCAAAAATGAAGGGAATTGGACCACAAACTCTATGTTCTTTGGGATGTCTCTTTTCTATTTTACCGGGATGCTGTGCAGATAAAGTAGGCAAGGACTGCAGAATACAAGTAAATTAAAAGATGTTATTCTTGCCCTTACCATTTATGGAATATTCCTCAGCACGTATCTTGGAGGGCTGCCATCATTACTGGTCACATTTTTCACCCAGAGAAGCAAAGGAATGGAACGGCTGAATCAGGGTTCCATACTTGAAAACTAGAGTAGTACTGTAGGTCCTTAATATTCAGTTCACTATCCATTGGCCATATCCCCATGGCTTCCCATCAGAGCATTTGACCCCATGTCAGTTTGTGTCCTTTGGGGAAAAGGAACTGGTGGAAGATATGTGATCAAAATTTGTAGGCGGGAGAAGAGTTTTTGCTGAAAATCTTAGAATGAAAGATCTATCATTTTTACCCAAAGAGAAGAGAAAATTCATCATGAAGTTCTGTTTTGTTTTTTGACCATGTGTGTTTTTGTTTATTAGAATTGCTATTTTCAAGTCTTATTAAACATTGGTCATTTCATAATTATGTCAGAACTGGAATGTTTTAAAAATATATCTTTCAATTAGAAAATACTGCATTGATGTAGAATTTAAACATATATATAAAACAGAAGAAAAAAGACTGTACCATTAGCACTCAGAGATAACAGCTATACATTTTTAGTTTATTTCTTACTAGTCTTTTATGTGTAATTATAAATTTGGGATTATACTTGTAACACACATGGTGTCTTGTTAGGGTCTATTAAATATTCAAACCCACAGACAACCACATGCTTCATCTGGCACTGGTCCACTTGGGAGGAACAACAGCCTGCCAACAGGGCAGCATCACATGCTCCTCTTTAGCACATGCCCTTGCAGTGGTCCAGTACAGTTCAGGTGCAAGGAGACTGCAGACATATCAGAGGATGCAGGAGCCACCAGCTTAAAAGACTCATCATGTCCCATAGGAGTCAATATATGGGATAGCAACTCCAGAGACATAGCTTCCAAGTTCCCACACTGGACATGCCAAGTGTCCAGAGTCACTGTACTTGGGGAAGTCACAGCATGGCACCTTTTCAGGTAATTATAGTTCTCTGAGTCCAGATGCAATTCACCAATCGGGTTAATTTTGCCTAGTAACACAGCTGATACATATCTTTTTCTAAGGAAACAGAGCTAGAAAACTAAGGGAAGTTCAAATTCTCTTATAGAAGAGAAAATCTTTTATCTGCAATAGTATATACAATTTTTTAGCCTTCATAAAAATCATTTCACTAAATCACAAGCATGTTTCTTTGCTATTAGAGGTTTTTCAGAAACATGACTGCCCAAAATGTGTTTAGACAATCCTCTAGTGCTGTGTATTTAGCCAAGTTTTCCTTCCACTCTTAAAACTATCACTGACATGAACATCCCTATATACAAATCTTTGTATTTATATAAAACTCTGGTTATCTCCTTAACATAAATTCAGGGCATGGAATTAATGACGGGGTCTGAAGTTTATAAAACTCTCAGTACATCTCGACCAGCTGCTCTTCAGAAAGAAAATGTCAGTTTACATTTGAATTGTATGAAAGTATCTGCACCTTTAACAACACGGGTTAAACTTTAAAACATCTGCCAAACTTATATGGGAAAAATACTGTATTTAAAATAATTTTTCTTTGATAATTGATGAGTTTAGAAATGTTTATATGCATACAGTCAATTTATTGTTGTTAATTGTCTATTTTTGTCCTTTCTCATTTTTATTTTGGGAAGCTCATCTTTTTAAGTATTAGGAATATTTACATTGGCGTCTCATGCTGCAAATATTTTTTGCAGTCTTTATTTACTTTTTCTTTTGGTAGGAATGCTTATTTTCAGGTAGACAAATCTATCAATCCTTTTCTATCTGCCTGCAACAACATTCCTAATTGAGGATGCTTTTGTGGGTGTGTATGTAGACTTTCTAAGTGTTTGAAATACATATTTTTCTCACCTCATAATGTGCGTTGAAAAGCTTTCCACTTACTTTAAGGCTCTGGAACAGTTTACATATTTGTGGGTTTTATTCTTTTTTTTTTTTGATTAATTAATTTATTTTTGACTGGGTTTTTATATTTGTGTTGAGTCTTCGTTGCTGTGCGTGGGCTTTCTCTAGCTGCGGCGAGCGGGGGCTACTCTTTGTTGTGGTGTGCGGGCTTCTCATTGCAGTAGCTTCTCTTGCTGTGGAGCATGGGCTCTAGGCGCTTGGGCTTCAGTAGATGTGGCACACGGGCTCAGTAGTTGTGGCACGCAGGCTCTAGAGCGCAGGCTCAGTAGTTGTGGCACACAGGCTTAGTTGCTCCGCGGCATGTGGGATCTTCCCGGACCAGGGTTTGAACCTGTGTCCCCTGCGTTGGCAGGTGGACTCTCAACCAATGCGCCACCAGGGAAGCCCAGCTATGGGTTTTCTATCCCTTGAAAGTTTGAAGGAATTTATACTATAGTTATGTGTCCCCAGTACTATTTTGTGCGATAAATTTTAGACATGTTTAAAAATTTGTATTCATTTATTCAGCTTTTCTACATTTTTAAAGGCATTGTTAGTTATCTTTTCATAGAATATTATCAATTTTATTGAGAAGTAAGCATGTATTGGCATAGAGTTGAATATACAATTTAAATAAAACTACAGTGTAGACTTTAAAGGTTTATATATTTTTGCTTATATATTCTTTTTCTTGACTTTTTCTTTTTTAACTTTTGCCTTTCTTATATTAGACTAACCAGGGGGTTGTAAATTTTACTTATTAATCCTATTGTTTTCTGATTCACTGATTTTTCATAATTTTTATTGATCTGTTTCCCTTGCTTTCCTTAGGTGTTTTTGTTTTTTGGGGTTTTTTTTTTAAAGGGAAAAAACTCTCTATAATTACAAAAAGTAATTGCAGGAGAACCTAGGCAATGAAGTTTCCTGGGACTGGGAAGAAGAGAGGAAAATATGTTAGTTAGTCAGTGGATCACTCAGGGATTTATGTCTGAGTACATGAGAAAATGATATGTTTATGGGACAGGAAGAAACCAAGACCTGATTCCAGACTAATTCTAGGACTAGGCAGAGCTGCCATTAAACCATTACAGATAGAACCCAATGTGGCCTCCAGGTTTTATCTGAGGAGTGAAGTGTGTCACCTTTTAAGGTACTCAGAAGGGTGTCTTTCATGCTTTCTCTTAGTCCTTGGGCTGGTGAGAAAAGAAAAAGGGAAAGGTAAGAGGAACACAGAGATCAGCCTTCCTCTGGGAGAGGGCACATCCCCCATCGCTCTAAAGAGGAGGTGATACCAGGGTTTCAGTGGAATCTCCTTCTCTGCAGCGAGAGGAAGTTGGTCTGTGATCCTGAAGAAGGTAAAGATCGGTTTCCAGCCAGGTTCTTTGTTTCCCTGACTTCTAACCATTTAGTCCATGACAGATGCTGTGCCAAGTCATTTGTATGAAGCATCTTATTTAAGTCTTGACAACTCTGTGAAATAGGCAGTCACGTTATCCCCCATTTTTGGGGGAGGGAACAGTAGAGTGACTTGCCTGAAGTCACATAGACAGGATGTGAGCCCTGGAAGGTCGGACTGCAAAGCATGTGTTTTTAACCACTGTAATAGATCATGTTTTATCACTGCTGACCTTAATTCCTATGGCATAGCCTTATTATTTAAGGGGGAGCTTGTCCAGTCTAGGATCAATGATCAAAATGAACTTAAAGTACTACGACTCATTATGTCCATATTATTTCCTCCTCAAAATTCTATTCTATTTCTCATCTTAAAGCAAGTAAAACATTTGCATAGAAAACAATACTCGAACTGAATGTCTGAGCAATCAGTACATTTCTCAGCATGCCAGTCGGTATTTTTATTACTGCTCCAAGGAGAGGGGAGTGGGAGAGGGCAGGTAGGGGACGAGGGAGAGTTGAGGCAGCTTTGGAAGAGAAAGCGGGGAAATAATGACTGAAATTACATCCCAAATAATCTGACGTTGTAGCATGTTCAGACACAGAAATGTTTATTTTAAAACACTCACAAAGTCATTTTTTAAAAATCAAATTAAGATGTCTAAATGCTAAATCATTTTACCAGACAATATGGATCTGTGAGCTTTAAGCTTTTGAAATAGTCTCCCAAGAGGCCTGTTTGGCCACTTTTTTTCTTTCTTTCTTTCTTTTTTTTTTTTTTTTTTTTGCCTCTTGAGAGAGAAGAATGCAATCAATGAAGGTAAATTTGCAACTTAATTGAATGTGATGTAATGTGAGCAGAGCCAGAGCTGCCCAGGACAATTCACAGCAAACTTCAGGTCAAGCGGTTTCTTTCATCTCTGGCCTCTCTGGAAGTTCAGTCAGAAGAGCAAGAGATACAGGCCTGGGGGATTCTATTCCACTCAGATTGAGGCTTTGTATCAAGGCCAGCATTTACATTCAAGACCTCTTCTGAATACACACAACGCACAGCATATTTTTTCAAGAGTACAGTAGCTGTTCTTAACATGGCAGCCACTCAGGCCTGTTCATTTAAAAAATATATACGTATGACATTCAGATATTCTTTTAAAACATATATGTATATATATTTAAATTCAGGAACCAAAAAGCAAAAGCCACCTATAAAAGACAAGACCAATTTTAATGAGATTTTATGCACAGCTCTACTCACTCTGTTTGGCTGAAACAGGGCATGCCTGATACGGCTGCTGGTGAACGCCCAGGAAGAGAGGAAAGAGGAGAAAAGGCAGACAGAAAATGTTGTTTAGGATCCAACAGTAAAGAAGGAAATCCTTTTCTGTACTTACAATAGCAGTTGGGGTGGCAGCCAGCACACAGTAGAGCACCAGAGGGGTGACGAAGCTTTCTTCCTCTGTCCCCGGGTAAGGCTTCATTAAGTCTCCGTCCTGACAGAAGAATCCTTGGATATGCACCTGAAAAGTGTCAGTGCATTCGAAGTAGTAGGCAAGCAGCACTGTCCCAGCCATGATGACAAGCTGAAAATACAGCATGGCCACACAGAGACATTAGCAGGGCTTCGGAGCCGCGCCCGCCCCTCAGAGCACACTCCCTCCATCACCCAGCAGCTCTCTTTGTATTGGTATTGGCACGTGTGTGCGTGCCTGGCTCCATGGGCTCCGGGCTCAGGGAGTGTGTGCTTACTTGTCTGCCTTGTAACATCTGTTACATAAACCTTCCAGAAAATAATGAACAGCTCCCATCTGAGAAGCAGACCACAGCAAGGCTTGTAGAGAGACCCAGGTTCTGCTGCGCCCCTCTCAGGGGATGCATGCGAACCAAGGCAATACTGCCATTCAGGACAGAGGTGAAAAGTCAAAGGATAGTGGCATGTGAATTGGCAAGATGTAGAGTGAGATCTGTTCATGGGCAATTTCATAAAATGTTAGAGATAGACTTACTTTATTATAAAGTATGAGAGGCAGGTCAATGATGCATGAATGAACAAATAGGAAAGCTAAAGCCTAGAAAGGTTAAGGGAGATCTTCAGAGCCTAAATTACCGGCGTGGATGAAAACATTGTACAGGTATCCTAGATTAGTCATAACTTTTATCCTTTTCCAAAAAGATTTTGCCTTTATTCCAAAATGCTTTCTACCAGTAAGTAAAGGACTTTACTGATGATCACATCTTATGATAGACATATATCTTTCATAACGTTTGGACACAAAAAGGGACACAATTATCCTTTCATTTGATTCAGAAATGTCCCAGATACTCACCAAGGTTTAGATGTAGCCTTTAATGGGTATGAGGAGTTGGGGGAGTATGGAAATGCCATTATTTTTCTCATTCCCATTAGGAAACACCAAGTGGCAAGATGAGACGGTGATAAAGGTAGACAGAAAAGAGGTCTTTTTTGCGGTACGCGGGCCTCTCACTGTTGTGGCCTCTCCCGTTGTGGAGCACAGGCTCTGGATGCGCAGGCTCAGCGGCCATGGCTCACGGGCCCAGCCGCTCCGCAGCATGTGGGATCCTCCCGGACCGGGGCACGAACCGGTGTCCCCTGAATCGGCAGACGGACTCTCAACCACTGCGCCACCAGGGAAGCCCAGAAAAGAGGTCTTTGAGGTTACGAAATTAAAGTTAAGCTGGGAAAGATCTTGGCGATCTTCCCATCTAAAATCTTTATTTCATAGATGAGAAAACAGAGGCCCAGCAAGGAGAACTGACGACAGCTGGATTATCCAACATGGAAACCAAACATGTCCTTAGACTGACAATCAGCAAAGCAGGGAAACTAAAATGGGGAAAAATATTTTAAAATCTTGATTTGTTTAAAAGTATCAAAGTAATCATTTTGGGAGAAGAATCAGAACTTGGTAGGGCATCTTTGTACATCCTTTATGGCTTAAAAATTGTTTCTATTTGGAAGTACATAAGGGGCAGGGAGGGGGAAACCATAATCTTTTAGGTTTTAGTCTCAAGTTCTTATTTCAGCCCTGGAATGACTAACCTAAGGTCACATAGCTAGTTAGTGTCAGACCCAGGACTAGAATCCCACATTTTCTGATCCCCAGGGGGCAAAACACCTGGGTCACAGCATGAAAATCGCATCATACACAAAAGTGTGGAGAGTTATGGGGAGAGGCAAAGTAGCTCAACTCCAATGCAGAGAGACACCATTTGGCATCTTTATCCACGTTCATATCCATTTCTTTAGCCACCACACTGAAGCAGAGCCTTGCACTTTGCCCACTCTCTCACACCTGCTTCTGGTACATTAGCTCTGCAATTCCTCCTCACTCTAGCAGAAGGCATCATTTTCTTTAAGGGTCATTTGGATTAAGAATCTTCCCCCAGGACTTCCTGGTGGCACAGTGGTTAAGAATCCACCTGCCAATGCAGGGGACATGGGTTCAATCCTTAGTCCGGGAAGATCCCACGTGCTGCAGAGCAACTAAGCCCACAAGCCACAACTACCAAGCCCACGTGCTGCAACTACTGAAGCCAGTGCACCTAGAGCCCGTGCTCCACAACAAGAGAAGCCACCACAATGAGAAGCCCGCGCACTGCAAAGAAGAGTAGCCCCCACTCATCACAACCAGAGAAAGCCCGTACACAGTGATGAAGACCCAGTGCAGCACCTCCCAACCAAAAAAAAAAAAAGAATCTTCCCTCAACCTTCCATTTTCTCTAACTCTTTGGTTAGAAGCCTTTCCTCTTTGGTTCAGAAGCCTCGAGTATCTCCAGCGTTAACGTGTCGAAAGTACAAACGCCTAACCACCCTGTTATAAAGGTCTTTACCCTTTGGCTGTATCCATCACCACCTTTATCCCCAGGTAGGCTCCAAATCATACTTTGCAATCACTCTCTCTCACACATGACTTGTCTCTGGCTCTACAAGGATTTTGTTCCATTATCTGACATTTTCTACCCCTTCTCCCCCGGTGGACCTTCTGGCACAACTTCTGACCATCCAGTAATCTCTAGACATTTGCGTGTGTTTCTCTGTGCCTGTAGTTGTTTATTGGCACGTGTAAATTACCAATGCTCATGCCTGCCATCTCTACTGTTTCAAGCATTTTGTTTATTTCTTTTCTCTTTAGCAACAGAGAAGAGACTTGGACAAGGATGTTTCCTATAGGAATGAGAGATAGGTGCTCCCAAGCTGCCCCACTGATTGGTGCTCTTTATAGTAGCTAGTTTATAAAGCCAAGGCCATGAAGTTTCTGTTTCTTTTGTGCTGCACTAGTCAATTGAGTCGACCCGACAGGAGGGAACCTAGCCAGCTGACCCGAATGTTTTGGAGCTAACACTAGGATTCCAACAGTTTGGGGGCTCTGCCTCTGGGGCTGTTTCTGTCTCCTGCACAGGCTTGATCTGATTTCTCTGTATCTCATCCATGTGGCAGGAAACACATTTCTCTTTCTCAGCTTCATCAGCCCTTAGGAGAAATAAGCTTGGAGAACAGGCAGGATCGATGGGGGCTTTTTGGATAAGACAAAAACAAAAATGGCATCTAGCTTCCTCTATTGAGGAAGAATATTATATTTTACAAGGGACATTTGTGCTACCACTTCCATTTAAAAGAGAAAAAGGTGAAAATGAAGTAAATGAAAGCAAAATAATGTGTGTGTGTGTATATATATGTATATGTATGATCTCTATACATACGATCTATATGTATATATGTGTATAAATATGTAAGAGGACTCAGAAAAATGAAGAATAGAAACTTTTAAAGGAGAATTGTATTAACATCAAATACATCAAAATCAACAGTAACAATAAAAAAGCCAAGGTCAATATATCTAAATTTGCTATACATAGAAAAAATCTTGAATAGCTGTTTGGCCAATTTAACTATGGAAACAGCACTCAGAGAGAACGGAATGAATGAATGAATCAAGTGCAGGGCATAAAGAACAGAGAACCTTGGAGACACAGGGTGGTAGAGGTAGATGGGAACTTCCACAGCCTACGGGACAGAACTGACCCATCAGCATGAGTCGCCTTGGCCTTGGTTCCTCCCCTGAGCAGCCAGAAACCCCTTCCTGTCATTTTAAAGCCATCCTCAAGCTCCCCGGAGAGTCCTCAATAAAATACCAGTTAGAGATGCACAGAAGCAAATATAGAACCATTTGGATCTTGATTTCTAGGTTTCTTTTCTATTGAACACTCTTGCGACCATATATGAAAAAGAAGCTTATGCATTTACTGCAGGAACAGAAACAGCACGTTGATTCTGCTTCCACAGGCAGAGAGCTCTGCCTAGCAGCACTGATGACACACAATTAGCCGTGGGTGTCCTCCCTTCCTCCACCCTGCCCTGGCCCACGAGTCATCACTGTCTAGGTTTGTGTCACTCGTGCCAGCTGGCACACTTGCCGTCTCCGCTGCCTTCTCCAGCCCCGTCTAGGGAGGCATGGAGGGAGGCCATAATGTTGGTGTCACATGAGCAGATGGTGAGGCTGTGCTGGACCCAAGTGCTGGTGGAAGGGTTGACGGTATTAGTGTGAAAAAAGCAATTATGGCTGTGGGGAGATAATGAGGTAGAAGGAGCTCATGTACCAGGGATTTTCCTCAGCTGTCGCTTTCTAAGAATGACAACCCAATATATGAAAATGCATTAAATCCTGATCATTCCACAAAGATTCAGAAGGCAGAAACCAGCAATATCTGAAATCCAGCCTCTCAGAGTTGAGAGTGCTGTGTTTCTACCCAGGTTCTCTGCTGATTGGAGAAAAATGAATGTCACATAGGGATAAGTGGGGAGGTCACAAAGCTGAGAGAAGAGGCTGAGATGACAAGTACGTTTTTCTTTGGTCGGTAAAGTCTGAAGCAATTGTGGACCACTAATTTATATGACAGGATACAAGCTGGGAGAGCAGGGGATAGATAAATGGTGCTGTGACTCATGTGAGTATGTATGTGCGTCCAGGGATGTAGGGGCAGACACATGACGTGGACATGAGAGGACTGGTAGCTGGTCTGGAGTGTAAAGGGCGTGGTTTGAACTGGGGACTCCTGGGGCTAGGTGACCAACCATCTCAGTTTGCCCAGGACCAAGGGGTTTCCTGGGGCATGGGACTTTTCAGTGCTAAAATGGAGGTAGTTTTGAACAAACTGGGGTGCTAGGTCACTCTACCTGAGACAATGTTTCCCTCCCCAAAGAGCTTTCTTATTCTGGTCTGGCCAGGAGCTATCAAGACCAATGCCAATTAATCAGCCAACCAACAACTGTTTCCAAAAACCGCCTCTGTGTTCAGTTCTGAACTAAGTGCTGTGAAGGTGAGGAATTCTCAGACATGCTCTCTAACCTCAAGCAATTTGTGATCAAGCTAAGTGGGGAGCACTCGCCAATACAGGAAACAGACAGTGATCTGTAGGAGGGTCAGTTGATCCCAAGCTGGGTTTCACACATGGCTGCATGGGTTTGGGGAGGGATGGGTATTGGCAGAAGGAGAACAAGGGAAGGGGCTCCTGTGTGGAGAAGGAGTGAGGGCAAGGGGATGGAGAGGGCAGTGTGGTGTGCGTTCAGGATACTGGTTTTGACTAAGCCTCAAGGACATATGTTCAATTCCATAGCGAGAGGGGCTAAAGGAAACTCAGCAGGAGGAACGCTGCATCAGAGCTTAGGTGATAAGATTTGGCATGGTTGTGATGCAGAAGCAAAGTCTTAGGACTCCAGGGGATGGTACACGTTAAAGATTTCCATGTTGTTCAGTATTGAGGAAGCATGTTAGGCACAAGGGTCAGTAGCTGCACGAAAGGGCTGGGCTGGGAAACCCTCAAGTGGCACTGATGGAAGTGGGAAACAAGGTAGTAAGTTAGAGGGGAAACACCTGAGAAAACTGACAGTGGAAACACCTGAGACCTCACTGGGGACCCTTAGAAATAAGGATAACACTTTGAGAGGGGCTGAAAGTTCTCCATAAACAATATGGGCAAGATCCAAGGAGAAGAGGAAGGAGTAGGAGGTGGAGGGGGACGAGATGGTGACGGTAAAGGCGATGACCTATATTATGCATGTGTCCTCGGAACTGTTGTAAGCACTTGACATAAATTAACTCTTCTTCTGCCCAGCCACTCTCTATGTGGCACGTATATTATTTCCATTTTATAGAAGAGGAAACAGGCACAGAGAGATTACATGAATTGCATTAAAGTCACACAACTCGGGTGAACCTAGGATGATTACTATAATTATGGTGTATTTCTCCACACAAACTTGGGCAGCCTGGGGAAAATCAGGTTACAAATACGTCAGCATAATATTAAGGGCTAAACTATGTGCTACAGACTTGAGTACTTTATTCAAATGTCTCCTAGTATCAATTTCATCTGTATGAAGGTTAATAATAACTCATAAATATGCACTGAGGCATGTTTATGTATTCTCATTTTGTTCCAAAAAGACGTTATACCAACTTCCACCAAATAAAGTAAGCAAGCCTCAAAGAGCAGTTGGAACAGAAGAAGAAATAAATATGGAGATAGGAGTTACATCCTTGAGTATAAGTTGTCTAATAGTCAACACAATAAGGAAATACTGGTCATTTTCACATTTCACAGTAGCTATATGATAAAAACCAACCAACGGTTGAAGAGTAGAATCTTTCTGATATAGTGACTGGATAGGAATTCAGCCTGAGTTCTCATAAGGGACATGATAAACAATGACAATACTGAGTATGTTGGTGCTGTTCTTTATATGGGACCTCATATCAACTCTTAACATAGGCCGATGACATCACATCAAAGCTAAATGCACAAAAACAATAGTGTGAGATAGAAGGGAGGAGGTCGGCATCATGATTCGGTCTAGGTTGAACTTGAGAGATACAGCACAATGAAAGGTTAAGACTGCTAGGCTGGAAACCTGCTCTGCTGCTTTTACTAGGTGTGACTTAAATTCCCGTGCCTCTGTTTCTTCGTTAGTAAAGTGGGGCTAATAATGCTACAGCACCTACCTCTTCAGGTCATCATGAGGATTAAGTGAGGATTGTGTAGTATTTAGAACAGGATCTGACTCATCATAGTAAGCATGCTCTAAAAGAATGGGTAGACCATATATTCTTCACTGCTTCCTAATTATAGTTTCTCTCAGGTTAGGTTATTAAAAACTACTGGGTAGCAGTGAATTAGATACTACCTTTTAATAAGTTTCCTGCTAGTGAAATACAGACCTGCATCTTATTTTAAAAATGGATTTCATTGTTTAATAATACTACAATGTTATTATTAGAGTAGACTAGCGGAAGGAACCTTTGCTCAGGCTACTCTCTGTAGGACAAATCTTTTAACCTTTCCTCATCCCGGTTTCTTCTGTGAAAAAAGATTGAGTTACTTTTCAGGGTTGTAATGAGAATTGAGGATATTATACATAAATATCAATGACACTATTTTGGCACATAGTAGATGCTTAATAAATGACATCCCTAGTTATTAGTAGCTTCATTTAGTGTTACTGTGTCTTATATATGTCCCTTATTGTGGTTTTCCAAACTGCAGGTCTCAAACCATTAGTCGATCGTGAAACAAATGTACACAAAGTAGGGTTCAACTAGAATTTTTTAGTGAAAAAGAATGGAACAGAATTGAATATATTAGAGTTTTATACATAGTAAGGACAAGTGTTTTCTTTTTAATTTTATTGAAGTATAGTTGATTTGCAATGTTGTGTTAATATCTGCTGTATGGTAAAGTGACTCAGTTATACATATATACATATTCTTTTTCATAGTCTTTTCTACTTTGGTTTATCACAGGATATTGAATATAGTTCCCTGTGCTATACAGTAGGACCTTGTTGTTTATTCATCCTGTATATACTAGTTTGCATCTGCTAATCCCAAACTCCCAATCCTAAGGACAAGTGTTTTTATGTGAAACTTTTGTTGAGTATGTAACATGTAGGCAGAGGGAGAATGCATAATACAAAGTGAAATATATTTCTTACTATGGGTTGTATTTAAAAATCCTTCAATAAAACGTGATTTTATTAGATACTTGTCTCATCATAAGCAATTTATTATACTTTTGTGCCTAAGGCACGTAGGTTCAAATCCCAAATCCACTAATTACTACTGTATGTCTTTGAACTTAACCTGTCTATGCCTTAGTTTCCTCACCTGTGAAATGAGTTCTCATGAGAGTGGTATAAGAACTATATGATTAAGTATATCAAAATCACTAAGCAGGCACTCAATAACTGTTAGCTGTTATTTTATTAAGACTTAAGTAGAATATATATATTTTTCTGAATAAGCAAATAATACCACATGCACTAAAATACATAAGAGAATATGAAGTCATCGCATTAGCCAGGACTGAATAATCAACTAGTTTTTCCATCTATTAAATGATGCTTCTTGACAAGCATCTTATTTCCACAAATATGAATTTTCAAGAGCCAAACTATTCTTAGTTTTGCTATTTGCAAATGATATTATCTCAAGATATGAAGGAATAAAAATAAAATATTAAGCAATCATTAGTCCTCTTTTGTCAATGTATTTGATCATTGATTGTCTATTATATTTTTGTATTTTATGAAAGATTTTAAAAAATTATTTTATTGTGGTAAGAACACTTAAAATGAGATCTATCCTCTTAACAAATATTTTAGTACCATCTGTTATTGTTGACTATAGGTCCAATGTACAGCAGATTTCTAGAGCTTCTTCCTTTTGCTTAACTAAAACCTCATGCCTATTGATTAGTAACTCTCTATTTCCCCCTCATTCTGGGATCTTTTAACTAATAAGCAAGTAAAGGGTGGTTAAGAATGACATCCTCCTGTGAAAACTGAAAAACCTACAATGGACCAGTGCATGTATATGAGAATTCATTCCTTCTTTAAGGAGAACCAAAGGTGTACCCATAGGCAAGGATATGTAGATGAAATGAGATTGTTCAGTTATTCAGCTAGTATTTATTGAGTGCCTACTACTTGCAGACATTGGGGATTTTCAGTCATTGACAAAACTGAGTAACAAATAACAAATAACACAAAACACATGATTTTTGGGCTCATGGGGATTTCTGTGGGAGAGACAGATATCATAAAAGCAAACCCAAGGGAATGATAATAATGACTCTCATTGACCACATAACCAGCTACATACCTTGAAATGCATCCTGTTACACGATCCTCATGCCACCCTGTGAGATGATGAGTCACCCTCATTTAAAGCAGAGTACGTTTATCCAAGCTCACAGAACTAGTGAACGGTGGAGCCAGGATTTGAACCTCTGGTATCAATTAAGCATAAAGAGATGATGCCTGTAAAATGCTTAGCCTAATGCCTACTTAGTAAGTGCTCAGTCCTTTCTCTTACTCTTTGATTTCTGTTCACTTGTCCTTTTCAATGCTTCTTGACATGGCTCTGGGGTAAGAGTGGGGGTTGACTGATCACCACCCCCATCACTTTCCTTTCTTGGTATTTAAGAGCACTACTTTCGCCTGCCTCTGACTATTCTGGCTCCTTTCATTTTTCCTTTTCTTCTACCTGGTCTGTAAATGGTAGTGCTCTCCTAGGACCTATCCTTTCCCCTCTTTTCATTTTCTTTCCATGTATTCTTCTTGGGAGATCTCATCTTTCTATGGCTTCCACTCTTATATTGATTCCATTGACCCTCATATTATCATTCTTGGTCCTGTTTACTCTCCGGACCCCCAACCTTGTGCTCCACAGACACTCCAAATACCACAAGTCCGAAATGAAATTCAGCATGTCTCCTCCCCTCAATGTGCAACTTCTCTAGAGTTCACTATACTGGTAAATCCAACCAGCATCTTCTCAGTCACCCAGGCTAGAAATCTCAATGTCATCTTAGACACTTCCTCCAGCTTTCTTGTTCTTCCCACCCCATACCTGGTCAGCTCCCATGTCTTTCCTACTGTGGTGCCCGTCCTGTGTATCTCATTTTTCCTATGCCAACTGCCATGTTCTTATGCAGGCCTCCATGTTCTCTCATCTACACTACTGAAATCTTGTCCTACCTACTCCTGCTGCCTTTGAGATCTCAACCCCTTTATGCCATTAGTTACCCTGCTACTAAAGAGTTATGATTCTAAGGCACAGCTATGACTGTGTCTTTCTACTCCAAAATCTTCAGTGATAACTGTTTCAGATAAACCACTTTTCTGTGTATTTTAACACACTGGGCTCTGTTCCACTCATGTTTTTGATAATGGAGAGAAGCCTGCCATTTGAATAGAGACCAACCCAGGAAAAACCCTATCAGGCATTGCTCCTCAGGTAGAAGAAAATACACAAGTCTACCTCTCAGCCTGGGCTGACTACATGTCCCTATTTGGCCACTTCTTAAAGAACAAATGCAAATACCATAACCTTGTCTTTGCATGTGTGTGTTTCCATCCTCCAGCATCCTGTTGGTTATTTATTAGTGAGTGATATGAAGAAATGTAGAGTATATGATAATATTTTCAGGTAGATTTACAGCTACACTGAGGAAGGGATTATTATTGGATCTAAGTCAAGCTAAATTGGGCCACAAAATTTTCTCTTTGATCTTCTGCTGTTAGGGATATGTATATTTTTAATTCAAAGACACAGATGAGGAATGTTAAATGTAAGGAATGTTAAATGTATAGTGACACAAAACTGGCAGGCATAGCTAATATTAGAGAAAGCAGAAAAAAATTCAAAATAATTTTGATGTTTGAGAACATTGCTTGGGGACAAATGTAAAGTCCTACAGCAATGCTTTGTTATTCCTTAACTTCAGGGGCTGGTAGAGTGGAAAGCCTAGACCTCTGACGTGAGAGGCTCACCAGCCTTGGCCTTCACTGACCCTGCCCTTCCTCAGGGATGCTTCAGACTCAGAGACTGGGAAGGTCAGAGCTCAGTAGATGTTACATGTGTGGGAAAATGAGAGTGATGAGATGAGGAGTCAAGAGAAGTCTTTGAAAAGCAAGTCCTGGATGACTTTGATGCATATTTTATTTACTTACTTAGTAAGAGAGGTGGACGGAAGCAGTTTGCAAATGATCCCTATAGTCTAAATGGCTGCAGTCCTACTACATTTAAAAAAAAAAAAAAATCTGGTGCACCAGGTCTTAGTTGCAGCTCACCAGCTCCTTAGTTGAAGCATGTGGGCTCCTTAGTTGCGGCATGCGAACTCTTAGTTGCAGCATGCATGTGGGATCTAGTTCCCTGACCAGGGACCGAACCTGGGCCCCCTGCATTGGGAGCGCAGAGCCTTATCCACTGCGCCACCAGGCAAGTCCCACCTACTAGCTTTTTGTTAACAAACTAAGTTGATTTGGGTGATAATCTAAGGTTTCTCAGCAGAATCATTAGAAGTCAGCAAACTACTATGAACACCAACTATGTGCCAAATCCTTCAGCTAGTTGGTAGGAACTTAAAGATGAAGGAGTTCTTAGTTTTTCAAGGATATGAGCAAGTGACCAAATGATGGGTGTTTTTTTTTAATTTATTATTTTTAAATTTTATTGGAGTATAGTTGATTTACAGTGTTGTGTTAGCTTCAGGTGTACAGCACAGTGATTCAGTTATACATATACATATATTCATTCTTTTTCAAATTCTTTTCTCATATAAGTTATCACAGAACACTGAGTAGAGTTCCTTGTGCTATACAGCAGGTCCTTGTTGGTTATCTATCTTATACATAGTAGTGTGTGTATGTTCATTCCAAGCTCCTGATTTATCCCTCCCCAACACATTTCCCCTTTGGAACCATAAGTTTGTTTTCTATACCTATAATTCTGTTTCTGTTTTGTAAATAAGTTCATTTGTATCATTTTTAAAAATCAGATTCCACATATGAGTAATATCATATTGATATTTGTCTTTCTCTGTCCAACTTATTTCACTTAGTATGATAATCTCTAGGTCCATCCATGTTGCTGCAATGGCATTATCTCATTCTTTTTTATGGCTGAGTAATATTCCATTGTACATATGTACCACATCTTCTTTATCCATTCATCTGTCGATGCCCATTTAGGTTGCTTCCATTGTCTTGGCTATTGTAAATAGTGTTGCAATGAACATTGGGGTGCATGTATCTTTTCAGATTATTGTCTTCTCCGGATATATGCCCAGGAGTGGGATTACTGGATCATATGGTAGTTCTATTTTTAGTTTTCTCAGGAACCTCCATACTGTTCCCCCATAGTGGCTGTACCAATTTACATTCCCACCAACAGTGTTAGGAGGGTTCCCTTTTCTCCACACCCTTTCCAGCATTTATTGTTTGTAGATTTTTTTGATGATGGTCATTCTGACTGGTGTAAGGTAATATCTCATTGTAGTTTTGATTTGCATTTCTCTAATAATCAGCAATGTTGAGCATCTTTTTGTGTGCCTCTTGGCCATCTGTATGTCTTCTTTGGAGAAATGTTTATTTAGATCTGCCCATTTTTTGATTGGGTTGTTTGTTTTTTTTGACATAGAGCTGCATGAGCTGTTTGTATATTTTGGAGATTAATCCCTTGTTGGTTGCTTCATTTGCAAATATTTTCTCCCATTCTGTGGGTTGTCTTTCATTTTGTTTATGGTTTCCTTTGCTGTGCAGAAGATTTTAAGTTTAATTAGGTCCCATTTGTTTGTTTTTGTTTTTATTTTCATTACTCTAGGAGTTGGACCAAAAGAGATACTGCTGCCATTTATGTCTAAAAGTGTTCTGCCTATGTTTTCCTGTAGAAAATTTATAGTATCCAGTCTTACATTTAGATCTTCAACCCACTTTGAGTTTATTTTTGTGTATGGTATTAGAGAATGTTCTATTTTCATTCTTTTACATGTATTGATAGTGGTCCAGTTTTTCCAGCACCACTTACTGAAAAGACTGTCTTTTCTCCATTGTATATTCTTGCCTCCTTTGTCATAGACTAATTGACCATAGGTGCATGGGTTTATTTCTGGGCTTTCTATTCTTTCTATTCTATTCTATTCCCCCCTGCTCCCACCTCTGGTAGCCACAACTCTGATCTCTTTCTCTATGAGTTTGTGAACCTTTTCAAAAATAAAACACTAATACATATTGGTATAAATTGAAAATCTTTATCATTGGAATTAATATGTGGTATGTCTTTATTTTTCTAGACTTTAAAGTACATAAAGTAGAATCATACCGTACATGCTGTTCCATACATGCTTGTATTTCTCCTGACATATTTTGACCATCTTTCTATGTTAGTACATAGATATCTTTACAGTTATATGAGCTAATATGTTCTGATTGACACAGGTATATTCAGGAACCAGAATAAAAGGGGAGAAGTAGGTGTAAACTCAAAAGAGGAGAGCTCTGCGTGGCAGGCAGAGGAAATCAACCTTTTATTATATACTCAAAAGGAAATAACTGAAGGATTTTGAGCAGAAAATTGGCACCATCAAACCTGTCATTGAAGAGGATGACCTTGATAGGAATCTGTATTAGATTGGAGCAGAGACCCTTAGCAGAGAAATCAGAGTTGGTATTGTACAAAGGTTAGTTTACAGGTCAGTTACCAGGTACTCGAATACCAGTAATAGTGCAGTGCTATCACATTTCCAGAGCAAGCTCACAAAATCCTATTTAGCTTTCTCCCTCACAATGGAGTAGGAGTAAAATACTGTCTGTTGTACATTTAGTTTTCAACTACCATTGTGAAGATATAAAGTAATGCATTCATTAAACTTTTATTGGTAAACTACTACATGATAGGCATTAGGGAAACAGCAGTGCACAAAATAAAGTCTCTGTCCACATGGGGGAGGCAATAGAAAAGAGTAGATTTGGGGGCTGGGGAAAATAAGTTTAATTTCAAACATATAAATTTTGAGATGCCTATTAGACATTCAACAGAAATGTCAAGGAGGCAGTGGTGTATATTAGTTGGAGACATATTTGGGGAGTCATCAGAGTATGTGATCGCCTAGTTAGCAAGCATACACAGAGGAAAGGGGAGTCCAGAAGATGTGACGAATGAACAAAGGTGAATGAAGAAGCTGGTGACAAGATTAGGGTTGGTGGGAAAGTAACAGTGAGCCCAGAACAAGAATCTCCAAAGATGGGGGATGGGGTGGTCCAAGATTTCATATAAGGGCACCAAGCAGGCAGAGTGACTGACGGTATGAGTCTTCAAGCTAAGTGACTTTTTTTTTTTAATTGAAGTATAGTTGATTTACAATGTTGTGTTAGTTTCTGGTATACATCAAAGTGATTTAGTTATGTATACATATATATACATACATATATATATACATTATTTTTCATATTCTTTTCCATTATGGTTTATCACAGGATATTGAATATAGCTCCCTGTGCTATACAGCAGGATCTTGTTGTTTACCCATTCTACATATGCCAGTTTGCATCTGCTAATCCTAAACTCCCAGTCTTCCCCCCACCCCCCCACCTTTCTCCCCCTTGGCAACCACCAGTCTATTCTCTATGTCCCTGATTCTATTTCTGTTTCATAGATAGGTTCATTTGCATCATATTTTAGATTCCACATATAAGTGATATCATATGGTATTTGTCTTTCTCTTTCTGACTTACTTTGCTTAGTATGATAATCTCTAGGTCCATCCATGTAGCTGCAAATGGCATTATTTTATTCTTTTTTATGGTTGAATAATATTCCATTTTATATAGGCACCACATCTACTTTATCCCTTCATGTGTCGATGGACATTTAGGTTGTTTCCATGCCTTGGCTATTGTAAACAGAGCTGCTGTGAACATACAAGGGCATGTATCTTTTTGAATTATAGTTTTGTCTGGATATATGCCCAGTATATACCCAGTGGGATTGCTGGATCATATTGTAGTTTTAGTTTTTTGAGGAACCTCCATACTGTTCTCCATAGTGGCTGCACCAATTTACATTCCCACCAACAGTATAGGAGGGTTCCCTTTTCTCCACACCCTCTCCAGCATTTGTTATTTGTAGACTTTTTTATGATGGCCATTCTGACCGGTGCAAGGTGGTACCTCATTGTAGTTCTGATTTGCATTTATCTGATAACTACAAGCTGAGTGACTTTTAAGGAGAGTCTACAAGAGGCAATGAGGAGCAAGGAAAACACCCACCCTGTCTCTAAGTCCAGTAGCATAAGGGGTGTAGGAAATAAAACTTGGCCAATTGGGAGGGCTGCAGGGAAGCAATATAATTAAGAAAGCCAAGTTCACGGTAAGAAGAAGAAGGAATTGTTCAGACAAGGTTAAGAAGATAAGGGGCTTTACTGATGACAGACCTGTGAGTTTTGGAGTTTGTAGGGCAGCAATGTAGGGGCTGAGGAAGGTGGGTGATGGGATCAATTAGAGATGCATGGAGCTGTGTGGGCATGAGAGACCACAGGGTGAGAGGTGATGTGGAGTCCTTGTCTTCTAATTGTGGTTAAGACAGACAGGGATGAAGGGCAGGACAGAATTAGCCCCGATGTTCTCTGAGGCAGATTAGTGGGGATGTACTGAGAAGGCAGGAAGAGACAGAGGAAGCTCCTCTGCATTGTGTTGTGAGTTAAAAAAAAAAAAAAAAAAAAAAAAGCCTGTGTGTGCTAATCCAGGAATGTGACCATTTAAAAAAATGTTTCCTAAGTTGTGGCAGTTTCGCACATCTTTAGGCATCTCTAGGCAGCATGGATTCCACCCTTATCTCAACAAATAACATGTTGAATATCCACTATGGTACCAGGCATGGAAAAGGATGGAGAGAAAGGAAAGCAGCCACATCTCCAGGAAACGTCAGTCCTCAAGTGCAGCTGTGCCTGTTGTCTAGCAGGTGATAAGAAGAGACCTGGCAGTTTCAAAACCTTTTCTTGCTCTTTGGGATTCCAGGAAGTGCATTTCCCTCCCTGTCTCCAGAACAGAAAGGGCCAGTGGTCCACTTCTCCAAGTATTCCCATGCTGGAGACTGTGGTTCAGAAATGCCTGTACCATTTTATAATAAGCATCTAACAAACTGTCAGAGAATGACACAAATATAGGACCACCATCTTCATTCTTCAAACTGCAGAGGACCTAAACCCACGCCCCCACCCCCAACCAGGTTTCCTTTCCCCTGTGTTTTTAAAGAAATGAGAAAATGCAAGGAAAAATCGTAGTTTGAAGTCAACAGAACTAGAAATGACAAAATCATGCCAAATGTGCCATAATTATGACTGACAGCACCAGTTGTCAGAGAGTTGGGTCTTCAAATCACTTTCCACATATGGCACTTCAGACAGTCATTACCAATCGATTAGAACTAGGCCACCCCTGATGACATAGGGGTACCACCTTTTCAGATGTATGACATGGGTCCTAAAACAGGTTAGGCTGCCATGAGGCTTTCAGTACATGCTTGAATGGTTCCTGTGCTCCTTCAAAGTACTCCACATTCCTGAGACAAGAAAACTCTGGTTCCAGAGTTTCTTCTCCAGAGGAGAGGCACACGACAGGCAATCCAGCACGGGGTACTGCCAGACATTTGCTCATCAATGGTTTCTTTCAATTTTGGAGGAAGCCAGTAACTTCAGTAAAGATGGTTACCTCTTGCCCTAGGTAAGAACCCCAATGCTGTCAGCTGAGAATGCTGACTGATGAAATCATGTGATTCAATTAAATCCAGAACATTGAATGGAACAAAGATTTTTTTCTTCCCTCTAATATTAGGTTAAGTTGTCCCCAAACATATTTCATTAGGAAGAGGTTATTATACCCCTCTAACAATCCTAGGACCACTTCTCAATTTGATTCTTAGCCTGGGAGAGGCTTTCTTCACTGTGTCTTTGGAAAGAATGTCCAGCTATGTGGTCAGCCACATAAGCCCAGAGCTTTGGGGTTACTTAAACAATTTTTAAAAATTAATTAATTAATTAATTAATTAATTTTGGCTGTATTGGATCTTCATTGCTGCGCACAGGCTTTCTCTAGTTGCAGCAAGCGGGGGCTACTCTTCGTTGCAGTGCGCTGGCTTCTCATTGCGGTGGCTTCTCTTGTTGCGGAGCACGGGCTCTAGGCTCATGGGCTTCAGTAGTTGTGGCATGTGGGCTCAGTAGTTGTGGCTCGCAGGCTCAGTAGTTGTGGTGCACGGGCTTAGTTGCTCCACTGCATGTGAGATCTTCCCGGACCGGGGCTCGACCTGTGTCCCTTGCATTGGCAGGCGGATTCTTTCTTGTTTTTTTTTTTTTTTTTTCAGTACGCGGGCCTCTCACTGTTGTGGCCTCTCCCGTTGCGGAGCACAGGCTCCGGACGCGCAGGCCCAGCGGCCATGGCTCATGGGCCCAGCCGCTCTGCAGCATGTGGGATCTTCCCAGACCGGGGCACGAACCCGCGTCCCCTGCATCGGCAGGCAGACTCTCAACCACTGCGCCACCAGGGAAGCCCGGCAGGCGGATTCTTAACCACTGTGCCACCAGGGAAGTCCCTAAACAATTTCATTTAGAGAAGCAGACACTGAACAGATACAGCATTTTTGTTCTTATGTTCTCTCTAAATTGAACTAAGATAAGAACAGGCATTAAGCTGCTTAGAGATTTGAATTAGAGAAACAATTATTTTAATACACGATAGGAGAAAGGCTTTCAGAGCCCTTAATCTCCGGATTCTTATGAAAAACTGTCACTCTTTGGATATCCATGCCTGACTGGAGGTTCTGCAAAGCAATCTAAGCCTCCTTTTCTCATTTTTATCCTCTTGGGTTGATTTTTGTTCCTTGAAAATGATTGTTCCATTTTAAAACTTTCTGAACATGGCACAATGCATAATCTGTATCATTTAGCCCTTTAAATACTCTGTCATTATACTAGGGTACTTATAACTGAGCATGCCTTTTCAATGGAAATTTATTCACTGAGATGTGAAATTACTTTAGAAGACACATTTAGAGCATTTTTTTTTAAAGAGGAGGGAACACTTCTTTTTACTTATTTATTTATTTATTGCTTGCATCGGGTCTTCTGCGTGCAGGCTTTCTCTAGTTGAGACGAGCGGGGGCTGCTCTTGGTTGAGGTGCGTGGGCTTCTCATTGCAGTGGCTTCTCTTGCTGTGGAACACGGGCTTTAGGTGCATGGGCTTCAGTAGTTGTGGCGTGTGGGCTCAGTAGTTGTGGCTCGCGGGCTTTAGAGTGCAGGCTCAGTAGTTGTGGCACATGGGCTTAGTTGCTCCGTGGCATGTGGGATCTTCGGGAGCAGGGCTCGAACCCGTGTCCTCTGCATTGGCAGGTGGATTCTTAACCACTGCGCCACCAGGGAAGTCCACATTTAGAGCATTTGATTTGAGCCTGGCATGCTGAGCTGAAAACGTTCAGGAAGTTAGTTATATTCTCAAGTCGTTAATAATTGTTCATCATAAGCTACCTTTTCATTCTTAACTGCTGCCTCTGCCTTCTGACCGCACAAAACAGCCAGTAGAAGGTAGGGAATCCAGTATATGAAAGAACATCTCAATGGTGTCTTCACATTTTCACATCATCTTTGAGGTCAGAACTGTTATAACTAGAGAGTGCAGTCAGGGTGCTGGTTTGAGCCCTACCAACTGACACCTTACACCTCACATCATCTGCCTCTTACTGTGTCCAAAAGTAGCTTCTGAAAACTGTCAGTACCAGTGTATGAGCTAACTCAGGCTTAGCCCCACCCCTTCCTAGGCACAGGCTCTCTGCTTTCTATGAAGTAGGATAGGATCTCTGTTCTCTAGGGATGAGGAAATATATTTTTCGCCAGATATGTTGAAGAGGAGGTTATATTCACTGATAAAGACAGAGAGGTGTGGGAGACAGAATAGTAATAATCGTGCTACTTTAATTCCTAAAGGTAGTCCAATGAGCACTCTGGGTCTGGAAGACACATCCTTCCACCTGGGAGCCTGTGAAAAATCAGCGCAGCAGGCTAAGAGGTCCCCAGGGATTGTGAACACAGAACAGCTATTGTGTTGCCAGAGCCTCGTGTAGGTGCCCCATGCGTCCTTGTTCAATAAATGAATGAAAACCAGAGGACAATCGTAAGACCCAGATGCCAGCCAGATGGGTGCCAGTCCACAGACGACCGTACCTACAGTTCACTTTCTCTCAGGTGCCTCAAGGCAACTATTAGCAGCAAGCAATGCCCTGGAAATTGCCACGTAGTAAATCTAAACCCTAGTAGAAACTGAAAACACTTTCCTGCATAAACATCTCTTTAGATTCCCTTCCTCTCCCTGTGACAGCTGTAAAAATCCTCCTCTCAGACGTTGCAGTGAAGGACAGGTTGATATTAGTACCCAGTTAGGTCATCTAGAAGCCTGAGAGGGGAGGAATGAGAGGGAGTTGGAGTTGACTTTGTGTTGCTTCTTTGAGTTTTCTCTCTTCTTGGAGAATCTTTTCTGGAGGTCAGATTTCTGAATCCAGTTGTCTGAAGGGCTTGGCTCCAGATGACATGTTGTTGGGACCTCCCTCCTTTTGGGAGCCGCTGCCCGTGGCCTCAGGGAAGAACCCTGACACAAGTGGAGAGGCCTTGTCATTGCAGCAAAAGCTTCTTTTTTGGTACCTCTCAGTAGATACTGTGGTAAGTAAATGGCCCCAATTCTTCTCCTCTCCCTGTGTCCACATCCTTTCTTGTTGTTCCTCATACTGAAAAGCAGTGACTTACTTTGGCCAAGGGGATGTGTGCAGATGTGACTACAAGCAGAGGTGTGACAAGCACTTGTGTGTCCCCATTTGCTCTTGCACCTCTGCCTCTGCCAGGAGGACATGCCTGGGTTAGGCTGCTGGAGGGATGCCTAAACTACATGGAAGAGGGCCAAGTCACCCCAGATGACAGCCAACTAACCCCAGGATGTGTGAGCCCCTGACAATAGCTGGTCAGCTCACCTATGAGTGAGCCCAGCCAAGACCAGAACCGCCCTGTAAGGTCTAAGCAGCCATCCCATGAACTCGTAAGCTAAATAATACCCACTGTTATATACCACGGAATTTTGAAGTAGTTTTTAATGCATCATGCAATAGACATCAGACACAGCTACTTTTTCTTTTTTTGCTGTTGAGGAGTAGTATAGTTCAGTGCTAAGTGGACCAGACTCTAGAAGCCAAGAGGTCAGATTTAAATTTTGCCTCAGCCACTCACTGACCCTGGGGACAGTCGCTTAAACTTTCTATACCTGTTTCTTCACCTGTAAAATGGAGACAATAGTACTTACCAGCAGGGGCTGATGTGAAGATTAAGTGAACTACTTATATACGCTGGCATATAGTAAGCACTATCAATGTGCTATTATCATTTGCTACTATGTTGATTTGCATTGGTGAAAAGAGAACCAAGTAGTTTGATCCTGCATGTCTGAAAGCCTGCTCCTATCCTAATTAAGGAATGTCAGTGGGATTTTTTCCAATTATTATTATTTTTATTTTGCTTTACCTGACGCTGCTGGTTTCTCTGGATGGTCAAGAGGTTTTATAAGTTGGCCGCAGTTTCTTTTCCCTTCTTCTGAGTCAATCTGTACCACATCTGTGGATATTTATTGAGATTTTTGTCATTGAATGTCATTTTCCTCTAGATTTCAGTGTTCATACAAACTTTTCCTTGTTTTTAAAATTTTGAAAGGGATATGGGAAGGGTGATTAGGAGACTTGTGCACAAGTAGCTATTTGATCCAGAGGTAAGACAGTATAGTTTCAAATAATCTAATGCAATCTTGTTTATTTAGTCTTTCCTTGTTTGAATTTTTCATTTATTTATAATAACTTAGCCAATTAATATTCCTTGTCCCTTTCCTCATATTTCGAGTCTGTGTCAACATGTGTAAATTGAAAACTAACTGGGGAAGTTCCTTGGTTTATCTGCTGTGTTATTTCTCTGGATCATGGGATTAGAGACTGTGGGAATTGGAAGATGCTTTGCAGATTAGCCAGTCTCTTTACTGATGAGGGAACTGAGGCTCAGACAAGCTAAGTCCTTTGTTTGAGGTACCAGAATAATTTAGCCAAAGACCCTGGATCAGAATATAGTGCTCTCCCAAGTCCAGTGGGTTCTTATTGTTTTTTATTGTTCAGTATTTGATATGTGTAAAATTAAGAGTTTGGGACTAACATATACACACAACTATATATAAAATACACACTACTATATATAAAACAGATAAACAACAAGGACCTACTGTATAGCACAGGGAACTATATTCAATCTTGTAATAACCTATAATGGAAAAGAATCAGAAAAAAAATGTATAATTGAATCACTTTGCTGTACACCTGAAACTAACACAGCATTGTAAATTCACTATATATATATCTATATTTATTGAATTATAGTTTAAATTAGATACATAATAAGTACCTGAACATATCACCTCATGCCATACACTTCCTGTATACAGCTGACCCTTGAACAATCTGCGTTTGAACTAAATACATGGGTCCACTTAAATCCAAATTTTTGTCATTACACAATCCATGGGTTGGTTGAATCCTCAGAAATGGAACTGCAGATAGAGAGGAAGCACTGATGCGGAGTGCCTACTGTAATTTATACTACATTTTTATCATTTAGAATTTTCAACCATTTGGAGAGTTGGCACCTCCAACCCCTGCATTGCTCAAGGGTTAACTGCATGTGCTCTAATCTCAACCTACTGGATCCTATAGCAACCCCAACCTAAGGCATCTCCCAAAGAGGCCACCATTTTCCCGAATTTTATATTTTTCATTTCCTTGCACGTTTGTATGTGTCCCTTAAAATAAAGAAATACATGTATGTATGTATGTGTGAATGTGTATACACACACACACACACACAGCCTACCTATGTCTTTTTTGCACTGTCTTAGAAGTAATTTTTAATAAACTCTGGACACTAATCTTATCAGATAAACAGGTAACAAATATTCTCACACATTAATTTATCTTTTTAACTTTTTTAAAGACATCTTTTGATGAAGACAACTTCTTGGTTTTAGCATTTTCTTTAGTATGGATTTTAACTACATCAAAGGTGTATTCTATTGTATGTCAACATAGAAAACAGGTTGTCTCCAAATTAGAGGGATTTGATATGTACAAATGTTTGTCCTAGTCAATCATATATCAAAAATAAGCTAAAGCAATTACTTCATCAGTTATAACCTCTTTCTGATAATGAATTCAAGCCACATTGGTAGTTGAGAAATATAATTTTGTGTACCTATTATGCCACATAACTTTTATTTTCCATTTGCCCCACAATTCACATGCAATATTTATCAAATTTGCAGTTAATTTTGATACTCTTATAAAATAAGGCAGTGGATTTTTTATAGGTAACCTATCAGATCAATATGCTGTAATCCATGAAAAATAATTAAATCAAAAATAAATTGCCTGAAGTGCACGTAGTAGGAAAACTCTGCCCATGTAACTTAGAGCTCAGTGTATCTAAGAAAGGAAAGGTTGAGTTTGGTCAGACTCGTGAACTCATGAAATAAAAAATTAAAAGATCTCAAGATGAAGCAGACACAGGTCTAAGACATGAGAACCTAAAAGAGAAATCAGTCTAGATCATTAAAATTCTCACAAATGAAGTTCTAATGAGAAAGAAGAGGAGAAACAACTGAAAGAAACTCTCTGGGCTGTATGGGGAGCTCTATGATGAGGCCAGATTTGGCAACTGGATGTATATAAGATGAAAGGAAAGAGACAGCCAACTGAGACCAACATAAGACGGGGTTCTCTTTTATAGTGTGTTCAGGTGTCTAAAATCCAGAGTGTAAACAGTGGTTAACAAAAACGCTACAATTAAATTTGATGTAACAAGACAGAATGATGATGTGATATTGATAGATGATATTGATGGATGGATGAGAAAGATGCATTATTTAATATTTATTTGTCTGTCTTCCCTGTCTAGAGAAAACATCTTTAGATTTAAAAAGTGAGAATGGCATTGGTCCCAAATGTAGGGAGTGATCAAAGAAAGAACAAAGTTGCTTTAAATGAGTTTAAATATGCTTTACAACAGAAATCACATTCAGGACACTGAGCAACTTGCAAATGAGAGTTTTAAGAAATTACTGAGAGTAAAAGAGAAGCAGGAAGGTTAGATATGGGCAAACATTATTTCCAAATTTCAAAAAATGAAGTGTACAGACTTAAAAGCATTGCTAATGATGATGATTGAATTTTATAGTTAGCCAGGGCATGACTGTAGAATGTTACAGGGCAACTTTCTTTGCTCTTAGAGGAGGAAGCACTGATCTCTCTGAGCCAGGATGGGTTCTCTAAGCATGAGTCAGGTCATCTTAGGCTGATCTTATTTCATTCTTTAACAGAACTACTCATTGGCATAGGAGGGATATGAGTTATTTGTGGTCTATCTTGGCTACATCCGAGAATCTGGCAAAAGTTGACCTTGAGAAACCTGATGAGCAAGATAGGAATGTGAACTGGATGACATGTATATTGAATATTGGATGAACTCAAGATGAGTTTATTAATGAATCAGTAGTAATACTAATGGAAGAATCTAGGTTGTGTGCATTTCTCAGTCTTATGTCAATGAGTTAGAGGTCAGCCTTACCAAATCTGAATGATGAATGTGAACTTTGAAGGGATAGAATCTATACCAAAAGAAAAAACCAGAATCCAGAAAGTCCTCAGCAGCCTGGATGAGAAACTGAAGTTAACTCAAAGAAATTTCATAGAGATAGAAAACAGAAGGCCTAACACTTGGGTCTAAAATAATCTACTGCTCAAATATTGGGTGGTGGATATGAGAGGGGCATAAATGTAATTTAACAGAACAGCAATAAAGAAACAAGACTGAGGAAAAAAGCTTTAAAAAACCTTTCCCCTCGGCTGTTAACTAATTTGTCTTTCTTGAAAACACTGCTCCCATTATTTTTCTTCTTTCTGCATCTTGAACCTGTCCATCCTCACTGCTTTTGAGCACATCTTAAACATTAAAAACAAAATAAAACATAACACAGAACAAAAAATAAAACTCTCCCTTGATCTTATTACTGCCTTTAGCTACCAGACACTCTTTTTACTTTTCTACAGGGCAAAGCTACTCAGGGGTTAACTTCACTTGCTCTGGCCAGTCTTCTCAAATTGGCCTCACTTAAGTCATCAATGACATCCTAATTGAAAAACTCAAACACTCTTCAGTCCTAAGCTTATTTGATTGATGCTTCTGCAGCATTTGACACTCCCGGTCACTTTTTTTATTCTTGAATTTCTCTCTTCCCTTAGTTTCCTTTCTTTTGTGGTTATTTTCCTGGTCTCATAATTCCATTTCAAGTCTCTTTTGCCACCTCTCTTCAAGGGCACACCTCATTCTACCACTGGCTCTGTACTTTCTTCTCATTGTTTGTTGCTGGGGGATCTCGTACTCCCAGGGTTTCAACTGCCTCATATGCTGAGATCTTTATTTCTTACATAACCCCTTTCTTGAGTTCTAGACTTTACTTTCTCCTCAACTTCTCTAATGGCTTCAATTACCACCTATACTTTGATTATTCACAGAAACTCTAACCCAGACCTCTCTCTTGAACTCTAAACCCTTATTTCTATATCCATACTCAACACCTTCCTCTAGATGTTTCTTAGGCATCTTACACTCAAGATTTTCAATCGGAATCATATCTGTCCTCCCTCCACCTCCTAAAACCTCTTCTTGCAGTATTTCCTTCTCTAAAAAAATCACACCACCCCCCATACAAGCCAGAAAATGAAGCATTGTGCCTGATTCTTCCTTCTTTCTTTTTTTCCCCTCCATGTTCAGGCAGACTCCAAGTCTGGTCGATTCTATTTCATTAATATCACACTGCCACTAGAGCACTTTTTCTTAAACTCAAGTCTATTTATTTCCTTTTCTGGAGAATAATAATCCCAACTTCTTAGCATGTCACCCAAGATCTGATGAGCTGGGTCCTCTCCCTACCTTTCCAATCCCATCTCATAGTTCTTCCCTGAAAGTATCCAACAGACATCCATTTCTACTAAAATAGGCATCCATTTCTACTAAAAGTAAGGTTACCTACGTATGTCTTGCTTCCGTTATACTTTTGTGCCTATTCGTATGCTTTTCCCTTTGCTTCAATGGTTCCTCCTTCCATTTTTTTTGCCTGATGAAATTCTTTGAGGCATAATTCCTTGTTTTCTCTAGGCAGCGTTTGAAACTTTCTCTTCTGTATTCCCATAGAGCCTCATTTTCCTATTACAGTGCAAAACACAGAGCAGTAATTACTTGTTTTGCATGACAATCTTCACCACTAAACTGCGAGCTCCTCAAGGAAGTACCTATTTATGTTTGTAGCCCCAGCACTTAGCATAGTTCCTGGTACACAGTGAACACTTAATTCATGTTTATGAAATAGATTAACCCAATGTGCGTGAATACTACAGTGTCACTTCCACAGATTTGTTCTCCCCTGGCTCTGTTAACAGTTCTAGAACTTATAGACAGTGATAGTGCTGCTTTTCTCTGGGTGCATATTTAGAATATTTTGCTTTGATGTGACGCTGCACTTACACTGAGGCAGCAATAAACTAAAAAACATTAAAGAAGTACAACAAGAAGTCTAACACCATGTCAAAGGGGCAATGATTGAAGAAATGGGAAATATTTGTGTGAGGCACCACAAAAAGAAAATTAACAGTACCTATTGCAGTAGTAGGTGATTGAGAGCAAGGCGCTTTACTTTTTAATTGAGGTATAATTGACAGATGACATTATATTAGTTTCAGGTGTACAGTATAATGATTCAATATTTGTATGCACTGAAACTATCACAGCTGACACTATATGTAGTTACAAATTTTTTTTCTTGTGATAAGGACTTTTAAGATTTACTCTTAGCGACTTTCAAATATTATAATACTTTCAGTATTGTTCACCATGCTGTACATTACATCCCCAGGACTTTTTTTTTTTTTTTAATAAATTATTTATTTTTGGCTGTGTTGGGTCTTCGTTGCTGCGCATGGGCTTTTCTCTAGTTGTGGCGAGCGGGGGTACTCTTCGTTGAGGTGCACAGGCTTTTCATTGCGGTGGCTTCTCTTATTGCAGAGCACAGGCTCTAGGTGCCCAGGCTTCAGTAGTTGTGACGTGTGGGCTCAGTAGTTGTGGCTCGAGGGCTCTAGAGAGCAGGCTCAGTGGTTGTGGTGCACAGGCTTCGTTGCTCCGAGGAATGTGGGATCCTCTTAGACCTGGGCCTGAATCAGTGTCCCCTGCATTGGCAGGTGGGTTTTTAGCCACTGTGCCACCAGGGAAGTCCCTCCCAGGACTTATTTTACAGCTGGAAGTTTGTACTTACTGACCCCCTTCACTCATTTTGCCCACTCCCACCCCCTCAAGCCACTCCTTTTCTAATAAAACACAACTATGGCAGATTAAATATGATGACAGATTGTTTGCTGCTTTTCTCACTAAGAAGTGGAGTCGAATTATCCTACCCTTGAAGGTTGCTTGCTTGACCAACAGAATGAAAGAAAGGGACACAAATGTATTTAATATAAGTTTTATATTAAATACAAATATTAAATACACATATGAGAGCCTTCATAAGGAAATGAAGACCCAAAGAAACAGACCTGAGTATTTTATGCTAGGCTTGGTGAGGTGCACAGCAGTGGAGGATCTGATAGATTAAGGAGTATGAGGTAATTGCAGTGAACTGGGGGAAACTTAGCAAGACATGTTAAGATTCTTAGCATCCATTTGTCTTCAGAGATAAGGATGTTCCTTTTCTCTGGGTGTAGGGAGAGCACCTCTCACGAGCATTTCTTGGCCTGTTTCAGGGAAGAAGCGTGATGGACGGGAGGTCAGTTAGTTAGGTCAGAAGAAACCTTGCAGTTTCTGCCTTGGTCTCTTGTGATGTTTCTTCTTGGGGTGTTTCCACTCCAAAATCAAGACGCCCAAGGCACATAAACAGGCCCCATGAAGGTGCTGGCGGTGCCAGTAGAACTCCTGGCTGACAGCCGGCGGCAACTGCCATCAATGAGTGAAGCATGCTGGACACCAACCCAAATGAGCCTTCAGAGAACTGCAGCCTCCACCAACGTCTAACTGCAACCACATAAGACACTTAAGCAAGAAAGACCCTTTTCAAATTTCTGATTCACAAATTAAAAAATTTTAATCACTAAATTTGGAGTTTTAAACCATTAAAATATGTATTGCTGTACAACAGCCAACTCTAAACCTAAAACAACAACTACAGATGTTGATTGACTTAAGAGTGATCTGGTAACAAACCATAAACCACTGTGGCAAAAATGGAGATGGATCGGGCTTCCCTGGTGGCGCAGTGGTTGAGCGTCTGCCTGCCGATGCAGGGGACACGGGTTCGTGCCCCGGTCCGGGAAGATCCCACATGCCGCGGAGCGGCTGGGCCCATAAGCCATGGCCGCTGAGCCTGCATGTCCGGAGCCTGTGCTCCACAACAGGAAAGGCCACAAGAGTGAGAGGCCCACGTACCGCAAAAAAAAAAAAAAAAAAAAAAAAAAAAAAATGGAGATGGATCACTCAGCTCTCTCCTTGCCAGAAGCACTTGCTGCCTAGCCTCAAGGAATGTGATTAGCTGGCAGCCTCCAGCAGTGAGCTCCTTCAGGGCCTACCTCATATTCTGAGCTGTGGTCTTGCTCTTTTCAGGACAGGCCCCAGCCAGTGACTGAGCAAGGCAGTTGTAGCCGAAGCCGTGTTCTTGGAGTGTTCCCAGTCAATGGCTAAACAAGATGTGGTACAAAGGCCTAGCTGCTTCTGTCCAACTGTGGGGCCTCCTTAAATGAGCAAGCTTTGCTCTCGCGCTCCCCCCTGGGCTGGCAGAGGCCTCCTCTGGTCTGCCCCGTAAGATGATGTCTCCAGCTGTCCAATACTGCACCCGCCTTTTCACAGGTCTTACGCCTCAATGAACTTTTCTCATGCCTCTTCCATCTCAGTGTCTGCTTCCTAGAGAATATAACATACACAACCATCTTGCATTCTCTTAGGAACATTGTAACAACAAAGAGCAACTCATTAGGACTCAGTGGCAGAATAAGCCCAGCAATACAAATGTGGCAGTTGGTTCTCGGCTTAAGGTCATCGCTCATTTTATGATTAAGTACAACATAGCAATACCCTTGATGACTGGCTACCTAGACAGCAAAATTAAGGCTGCAGATAAAAGGAGGGGAGGAGTGAGTTATACTGAGAGCACCAGGCATCTTGGTCATGTATCTGCCTGGAGAGAAGGGGCAGAACTCGGTGGGATGACAAACATCTTACAAAGATCCAGGGGTCCTGTGAGATATTCGCTACTTAAAAAACCGCAGTGTAAGTTTCAAACCTTGTTGGAAACCCTCGTCTAACACTGCTTGCTTAAGTGTATGTGGACTGAGCAGGGACGTCTAACAATTTCCAGGGACTTATGAAGGTAGCTTTGAGATTGGATCTTCTTAGAAACATTCAAATCACAGAAGCCGAATTGTTCTCCTGCTTCCTTTACCAAGTTCAAAGATGACCATTTTTAAAGTATATTATGGTAACCGTGAGATGTGTGTGTGTGAGAGAGAGAAAGTACATCATTTGAAAATAGGAATTTTATACCCTACTGGCATTCTGTCCTAAACCTTTGCCCCTTCGATCTCACCTTTATAGAAATATTTGCCTTTTCTCTAACAGTTGACATTATTCTTCCTGGGGAAAAGAATGCCAGGGGAAGAGCATGATCTTTCTGTTCAAATATTGAAGAATTAAGAGGAATTATAGTTGTTATATAGCAATCAAAGGGTAGAAATTGCCCAATATTTTATTTTACTTATTTTTTTTTGCGGTACATGGGCCTCTCACTGTTGTGGCCCCTCCCACGGAGGAGCACAGGCTCCGGACGCGCAGGCCCAGTGGCCATGTCTCACAGGCCCAGCCGCTCCGTGGCACGTGGGATCTTCCCAGACCGGGGCATGAACCCGTGTCCCCTGCATCGGCAGGCGGACTCTCAACCACTGTGCCACCAGGGAAGCCCTGCCCAATATTTTAGAAGCCGAAGAGAAAAAATTTTTCCATGAACTTTTTGCCAGAATTGTTCAAAGATGCAACGGGTTGCTTCGATAGGTGGTGTGTTCTCTGTCACTAGGGGAAACCAAGCAGTTACTTGATGGAGATGACATTAGAAGGGATTCCAGTAAATCTGGAACATTAGGTATTAAAGCCTTTCTATGCCTGAATTCTATAAATACTGAAGATACAGGAAGACAAATATGAAGCAATTTGGAGGGACTTCCCCCATTAAATATAAACACAATGTAACAGGAATTACATTACCATAATCGAATGTTAGTTCTGGTTTGCATTTTGTCAGGTATAAAGCTCTGCTGATACCTTTAAAATTGTTTTTCTAATAAAGTCAGCCAAGCATGAAATAACTTCTTGCTGCTTTAGTAAAGACTAATTAGAGGAAGTTACACTAATGAAAAGCTAATAAAGCAGACTAAGATGACCCCAGAAGTACTTGTCCTTTTCAGACAAGGCCAGTGAATAGCATGCCTGTGAGGGATTTCTGTTCTCATTCTCCAAAGGAAGGTTTTGGGAAATTTACCAGTAGGGGGCATTGGTGTTCTATCAGCAGGAGAACTTGACTCAGAGAGTAAGTGCTCTTGGTAATTCTGAGCATTTTATAATGAAATCAAAGCAGAGAGGGAAACTATTTTTCTTAGAAAAATCCACATAGAAATGTCATCTGTTCTAAATGAACAGCATGTACATATTTGGTTTTTCCAATATAAATGAAAGATGCTGGAGGCCTTAAATTTTTTTTTTTTTTTTTTTTGAGAGTGAAAAAAATATCCCAGCAGCTGCAGATTCAGCATTTCCAAGTCCTAGGAATTGGGAAGACAGATGAATTGCCATCATGGTAAACTAGTATCACTAGTGCTTACAGCTCTCATTTAGCTGTAATGAGACTGAAATTAAACAGTTCTTTCTGTGTTAGAAACTTCTCTAATACAACAAATACTGGTCTGTTTTTCTCTCTCCCCTTTTACTGGCACAGGCAAAAGCACGTAATTATGAAAGGAATTGGGGGAAAAGGAAAATACTTAGATTTGGAATGCACAGTATATGAGATAAAGAGCTGCCTTTCTTTAACACATACACAAGCCCCACATTTGGTCAAGGATAGAAAGATTATTAAACAACAATAAAAATAAATGCAGATTTTCCACATCTACCATAACATAAATGCTAGATGGTAGATATAATTACTTAGGAATTATTACACTTTCTAGAAAAGTCTGATATCCCATCTTTCTGGACCCTCTACCCTCAAAATTCTTTTAGCTTTATATCTTAGAATTCTGGGACTTCAAACTGGAGATCTCAAGGAATAACACAAAGGAAGGATACATCAAAACACACATATACATATCTATAGCTTTCTCTAATTCAGTTCTATTTCAAGCAGGGGAAGACTGCCTAATTCCCACCCACCCTTAATGCTCATCCAGCTTTTTACCTTCATGCAACCCCTTCTAGGTATATGGCAGCACTGGCTAGGTACTCCTCTATAAAACTTGCCTTGACCTCTGGGGCCATACTCTGAACTCCTGGAACATGCATTTCTAGTTGGGCATATTTTTCTCAATTTAATAAACCCTTATAGCATTTCTTCCCAATGCTGTCTACAGTAACAGAAAGGAAAACAGCACAACTCTAAAAGAGAGTGGTGTTTTTGCTTCACTTTTGTTTTTGAATCACCAGCTTTTGTGTTTTGTAAATAGAACCTGTTTTAGCCCTCCAAGTGTTTTGATCAATTAAGAGAGAGAGAAGGTGTCAGATCCAGACAGTCCCTTGTTACCTCTAACGGTTGGGTTAGAGGATGTGGCTTAATTGAATCTCCTGATACTGAGCCACAGACTTAGGTGGACTTACCTACTCAGTCACAGAGAGCTAGAAAACCACAGTCCTTCCCCACATAGGAGGAACAGACTAGAACGCATGTTTCCTGTGGTACCTGGCTCCCACGGGGAAGGAAGAAGAAGCTGAGCTACGCACGCCCAGGTCTTCTTCCAAACCCACCAACAGTGAAACTTCCACCCCAGGGGAGGGGCAACTGAAGGGGTAGAGAGAGAGGGGCCAGACATTGTTCCCTTGTGGGTATCTCTCCACCCAAAAGGAAGTACTAGGAGTGGGGAATATGCTTCTGAGAGCAAAATGATCTCAATTCATTCCCGTTTGGCAGGATGAATTGGATTTTTACAATAATGACATTTATTATAAGTAACAGAACTCTGCGTCCATATCCTTAATCTTTAAACAGACCACATTTCATCACCCTGATGAATACATCTTGGTTTTATTCTGGAATGGCTTGAAATGAGACTTGCTATGTCTGGATTTTCCTTTTCTTTATTGAACTTTTAAGGCATTTAATTTCCAGAGATAAATGGATCCTTAGCAGGGGAGGGAGGGGAGAAGTACGCTTGCATCTGTAATGATCTCTGACAGCGTGACATGGAGCACTGATTTTTACAGCAGTCACCAAAATTACAGTAATTAGAGAAAATATCCACATCTTTATAAACAGGGTGTTAACTCATTCAAAAGGAACTTAATGAGAATTTACAAGAGGAAGCTCACTTTTGCTGCTCAGTATTAAACATTAATTAAAGTCAGAAGGCAATAGTCAAATTGCCTCTCCACTTCAGTCACTTGGCAAGGCACAGAAATTGGAGAGGCTTTAGAATCTGCTGACTTTGCTGGCTGTGACCCTCCAAATAGGTTCTCTAAATTTACATTCAGATTTGATGCTGAATTTTACTTCCTGTTAAAGATTTTGTTAAAATCTTACTGCAGAAACTGAGAGATGAAAACTTTCAAATGCATAGCATTTTAGATTTAGGCATCTTATTTTTAAAAAGCATTTTTAAATGCCCTCTTTATTATTAAGATAAGTAAATGAAGCCATATATGAAATAGAGAATGACCCCAACTATGAAATAAAATATGCATGGAAAATACTGGAAGGACATACATCACATTATTAGCAGTAGGTTGCTTTAAATGATTGAACGATGGATGATTTTTTTCTCCTTTTTCTTTTCTGTATTTTGTATGCATTGCTTTTATAAATAGAAAAAAATAAGTTTTAATTACTAAAAGTCTGCTTGTTCTCATGGAAGAGCTAAATCAGTGCCCCCAAATTAGCCATAAGATACTTAGGAGAAGCAGCTTCTATTTCTAAGATCTTGGGGGTGGCAAATTTGACGAACTGGAAAATAATAAACAGATTGATTGATCTTTGCACTGTACTGTTTTATGACTGAATGATTGCCAATAGACTTTATTTTCATTTCAATACAAAATTATGCTTAAGAACCAATGTGTAATTGTGGCTTTGATCCAATATCAAACCTCTGACCCAATAACAAACAAGACAAACTTCTTGAAGCAGACCTAATCATTTTTTCATTCTGAGTTAAGAACTGGCTGACTTTGACAGGGCAGGTCATGGAAATGGCCTATTTGGTCCCATGAACCTCCTTGGAGGCTGCAGCTCAAAACACTTGATATTGATTCCTAGGTAAATAATATAGTGATTTGGGGGGGAGGGATTTTTCCTCATTTGATTCTTTCAGCTCACTTATTTTGTACTTCTCCCCTGAAATTTTCCATTAACTTCCTATTTTTCCTCCCCAGCTAACTCACTCCCCCAAAAAGAGTGCAACCCTATCCAATCACCTTCTACCGCTACACTGAATTTACTACTTTACTCTTTTAGATAATGACTTGCCCATTTTCTGGCTGGCATCTATGATAAACTTAATTGGTTCTGCTTTTAAATAATCTCCTGAGTATATCATGTCACCAATAGTCCCACTGTAATTTAATCAATTTAAATTAGGAATAAATTTAAATTTAATAAGTTTACTGTCAATAACTGTCAACCTCTGTCCAGTTTCTCTTCTTTTGTGTTTAAATTTGTTGATTAAATAGGCTTTATTTACCCTTTCTACTTCCTTATAAAACTTTTTTTTACACTGCACTTTTAAGCATATTGTCACCAAGTCTCCGAGGCAAATATTACATCCACTTACAGATGAAAAAATTGAAGAAACTAAGATCCAAGTAAGGGATTAGAACCTAACTCCTTGCTTTCAAAATCCAGAGTTCGTATGACTGCCCCCTAACTGCGTGTGACTGGCCTGGATTGGCATTTGTATCAGAGCTTCAGTCAGATGGGCTTATGTTAGGCCTGGAAGAGGGTCCTACAGGGGGTATGAAGGAAAGGGAATTAGCAACATGATTTTTTTTCACCATTTACATTGGTTTTGCCTGCACTCTCCAGTAGGCTGGGAGCTGGAGTGTGTGTTTGTGCGCACGCGTGTGTGACTTCCTCATGGAACAAAGTGCTCCAAACATACTAGGTATTCCCCTTGAGTTTGCTGAATTGACCCAAGTTGAAAGCAGAAGCAGCACCAAGATTGAAAAGCTAGAAACCTCACACCTTCTAAATAAATTTGGGCTCTCCTGTTTCCATTCGGTCAAATGAAGAATGCACGGGTTTGGGGTGTTTTGTTTTGTTTTTAATCTCAAAATGAAATTATGTGTTGCCTGAGCTACGGACCCATAACTTACTCTGAAACTCTTTTGAGGGAAAACGCTATAGGAAAGCCACAGCTCTGACTGCAGCATAATATAGATTTACTGATGGTCTCTTACATGCCTGCATTTGTGCTGGTTTGAAGGGACACATAGTCCTATACACAAGTAGTCATACACAGAGGGTCAAGTGCAATTAGAGATGCATTTACAAGATACAGTAGTAGTAGCCCAGAGAAGGGTATGTCTGGTCAGGAAAGGCTTCACAGGGCAGACAAAACCTCCACCACACCATAAACCTTTCCAGGGGCAAATCATTACTTTTTTTTTTTTTAAAGAGATGGGATTTTTTTTTTTTTTTTCTTTTTTTTTTTTTTTCTTTTTGCGGTATGCGGGCCTCTCACTGTTGTGGCCTCCCCCGTTGCGGAGCACAGGCTCCGGACGCGCAGGCCCAGCGGCCATGGCTCACGGGCCCAGCCGCTCCGCGGCATATGGGATCCTCCCAGACCAGGGCACGAACCCGTATCCCCTGCATCAGTAGGCGGACTCTCAACCACTGCGCCACCAGGGAGGCCCGGGGTTTTTTTTTTTTTTGTGGTACGCGGGGCTCTCACTGTTGTGGCCTCTCCCGTTGTGGAGCACAGGCTCCGGACGCGCAGGCTCAGCAGCCATGGCTCACGGGCCCAGCCGCTCCGCGGCATGTGGGATCCTCCCGGATCGGGGCACGAACCCGTGTCCCCTGCATCGGCAGGTGGACTCTCAACCACTGCGCCACCAGGGAAGCCCCAAATCATTACTTTTGAAGTTGGGTCTTTTCACACACTGAAAATAATGTTGCCAGGATTCCAGTTGTTGAGGCAAATGTAATACCCATGCTTTGATAAGATTTTAAATACAAATGTAGAGGTAAAAATCTTGGCTATAAACTAAGTTGTTAAAAAAAAGAATCCCATCTTGGGGCTTCCCTGGTGGCACAGTGGTTGAGAGTCCGCCTGCCGATGCAGCAGACACGGGTTCTTGCCCCGGTCCAGGAAGATCCCACATGCCGCGGAGAGGCTGGTCCAGTGAGCCATGGCCGCTGAGCCTGCGCGTCTGGAGCCTGTGCTCCGCAACGGGAGAGGCCATAACAGTGAGAGCCCCGCGTACCACAAAAAAAAAAAAAAAAAAAAAAAAAAAAAAATCCCATCTCTTTAAAAAAAAAAGAGAGAGAATCCCATCTCTTTTTTTTTTTTAAAGTCAATATCTGAGTTTGAGCCACCATCACACTGGGCCACAGGAAATTTATTTGTTGTAACTCCTAGGACTCCCCTACAGGATCTTAGTGTATCAGGTAGGCCCTTGGGATGATGGTCTATACTGGGTAGCCCTGAAGCTCACAATATCCAGCTCACATAGTTCCTTTAAGCTCCAGGGGCTCTGCTGCTTCTGTGTCACAGTTGGGGCACAGGCATCTCTGCTGGGCTCGGAACCCCTGGGCCCAAGGTCTAGCCTCCTTTGGTGTCCCAAGTGGTCATCACCTGTGAGGTCTTGCCAACTCACAGAAGTTCTGCCACCCAGCAGGATATATGTCCTATTAGTTGAAAGACCCATCCATTTTGTTCCTCTTTTCTAGTCTTGGGGAATATCCTCCTCCTCCCTCTCCCTGCGGGCCCTCAAAGACCCACCTTCTTCCCAGTCCCTCCAGGTCTCCTAGCATAATCGCTTTAAGGAGTATAAGCTTTGATAAAAGATAAGAGAAATCAGTAAGTTTAAGTAGCTTCAGCTCTTTTTCCCTGGCATATACCTCTGCGATTAACAAAGAACACAGAGCCCCTGGCTGCTTGCTTGGTGTTGGAACAATGCAATGGGGTGAGGAGGGGTATATGCGTGTGTAGGGTAAACATCCCAGTACATTGCTCTACCATATGAGCAACAATTTTTCCAAGAAATTCACTTTCAGAAAAAGCTACCATGACCCCTGCCCAGAAGTACAAACATTTGACCCATCAGGTCAGAGAGTAAATTTGGGAAATGAGATTGTAAGAGATGAAAAGCAGCTGTGGTCTCTTTGGTCCTGGAGGAAGAGCACTAAACTGAGAGTAGGCACCATGGGTTTGGGTCTCACTTCTCTCACTAAACTTACTGCGTGACCCTGGACAAGTGACTTTCTCCCTCTGGGCCTCAGCTTCCCCAGCTACAAAAAATGCGTTGATCCTAAACACCCTCCAAGCCCCAAGATTTGCATCTCTTTTGGTGTAACAGGAGTGGATCTATCATTTTTATAAAAGCATCTTAATAATCATCATCTATACTATTTGGCACTTTTAAGTTATATGGTTTGGCTAGACAGGTACAGGGGACCATGAGGGAACCATGTGAAGTGGGGCTGTATGAAGCGTCCCAAGGTGAATGTAGCGTGTAAATAAGCATAGGGTGTGACAGGTTGTGCCAGAAATGTCTCACTCCCACTGATGCTGTGAGCCTTTCTGTTACTGCTCACTTCTAGCTGTCTGCATCGTATGCTCCTCTTTAGGTTCAGCTGCACAGGCAAGTTTTGCAACTGGGATGAGAAGTTCTGGAAATCTGCGAGTTTGTGGGTGGAATCCTTGTGTGGTTGTGGTTTGGCTCTTTCTTCGGGTGGGCTGTGTGGGGCCAGAACGAGCCCATCAGTGCTGCACAGCCAGGTGAGGCATGGTCCTTGTTAAATCTGTCTGCAGGGCCCTCTATTTTGGGGAAGCAGCAATGTGAGCAGTGATAATGTTTCACTCCACAAATGGCCCATAAGAAACATGAAAGATGTCATGTGCTCGAAAGGAATTGACAATGATTCTTTTCACCTAAGGAGGAATTGCTGGTAAAATTCATTCCTCAAATGACTCCAAAAGACAGATTCTTCAACAGGCACAAATTCAGGCCCAATGTGCTAACACAGTCTTTTACACCCACAGATCTTCTCCACGGTGTCTGTAAACGCCCGCCCTCGGCTGTCTACAGGCCCTTGGAAAGAGCCCACAGTGTATTTTCTCTCCCAAGTAAAACTGCCACCAGAATGTCCTCTTTGTAAAGAAGTAAAACACTCCCTCAAAGAGTCAGTGACGGAGGCCTGAACATCAGTAACTTTGGGTTCAGTGAGAAAGGAAAAAAAATTCAGTCGTCAAAATGGAAGCTTTTAATTATGCTTCCCTCCATGAACGAAAATAAATGCTCAAAATTCAATAGTAGATTGTATCTTCCTGGATATGGTGCTGGAATCCTCACTATTTTCCTAGCAGAACACTTTTAACTCTTGTTAGTGTGTAACCATTAACAATAGCAAAGAAATTTACCACCTGATTTGTAGAGAAAATTCTTTTTGCAGAGTCTTTCTCCTTTATCCAGCTTCTTACATTTGTCAATTGTCAGAGGCTAAAAGCACAATGGCAACTTTTTATTATTCCTCAAAATAGCTCTTCTAAGGAGGTGAGAGGCTTTGTTATTTCATCCTCATAAGACAGAGGGAGGTTTAGACCCAGATAGCAAGCTGCAGGTTCCAACACATTAAGAGGAACAGGAGAGGAATTCGGGGAGGGGTTTCATCATCTTATGTAAGTCGTTGAAAAATTTTAAAAATACAAACTAAAAACTGACTACCTGTTTTCTGCAATGATGAAGTACTGCTTTGGTTATATACATTTAGATATTATATGTATATGTTTCACATATATTCATATATAATTTTCTTTAAATGGACAGAACTGGGTGTTTCATTTTACACCCAGTAAAATTTAGAATCGTCATGTGATTTCTCAGAGGAGCTGAGAAAATACTGCAAAAGTTTCCCACTCTTTGTCTTAAATGCATTTCCCAATACTCCTAGGTGGCAGGTCAGGTGGAAAATAGGCTGTAGCCTCCTTTCACTGCCCCACCAGTTGGGAGGGACAATTAATTCAAAGGCTGAAGGCCCTGATGCTTTACTTAGAACTTACTATAGGTTCTTGTTGGGCGAAGGTGAGTTAGTAAAAGGATTTAATAATTGGGGAAGGAGGTATCTCAGACTATGATGGATGGTCTTCACAAAGTTCTGGAAATTCTATTTTCTGGATGTCATGCCCAGCACTATTATATACCAACCACTTGTTCCCATGCAAATTCAGGAGACACTTGCCCCCAGTAGCTGGTGTCCTCCAGAGCTGTTGACTTCCATATTGTTTTAGGAACTGTCATTCTGAGAATAACTCAGACATTTCAGAGGCAGAAATATGGTGTTTCCTTCTAGGACTGTGGCTTGTAAACCTTTGTTAGTGGTGAAATATTCGCAGACACAATCTCACGTAGAGCTCCAATATTAGAAGCAGGTGCAGTGGAGGTGCCAGGGGGAAGGGGAGGAGGGAGGAAGCACACAGGCTTCCCCCTGGTCCCACCCCTTGCCATCTTAGAGACCCTCTCTCAGAGGCCTAGTTCTCCACAGAACCCAATCTGAGGGCCCCTGCTCTAGGCTATCTGCAGAACAAGCCAAGTCATATACAATAGCCCGTAATCTTAAGACACATAATGGAGAAAAATGACTATCTGTTTTTGTGTCATCCTGCTGTGTATTACAAATCATGGGCAAAGGAATGAGTTTAACTCACAACCTGTCCAAGTTTTACATGGGTTTAGGATGACAGGTATAAGGTACACAGAGACTGAGTTGGGTAGAAAGTTTGTTGCATTTTGATGCGGCTAAAAGCGATATTCTTGCCAGAGCTGAAAGAGATCCACATAATACCCTATCAGGTGGAGAGTACACACAAATGTTATAGCTACGTTAGCTTTTCAAGCTAAGGCAGGAATGAGCAACGTCTCTTCCTGTTTGTTCTATTCCAGACTGCAGAGTTTGAATTTTAGCAAAACCCATGTTTCCTGTGTATTGCTGTACCACCTTTCTCTAGCAGGAATCCCCTTAGGGCACACCAATCTGGGGGCAGAGCTGAAAGACTTTATGATGGGACTGGCATCCATACTGCCCACTTGCCCTCTTTCTCAAATGCTGCTTTGATTCCCACATTGCTGCAGGGCTGCCCCAGCCACTGCTAATTTCTCTGGGGACTCGGTGTCACTGCCTAAAGAAGTCTCACCCTGCACTTCTGCTGAAGAAATTGCTTCACCATTGCTTCAGATGCTCTTGTTATTACACATTGGTTGCTGATTTTCTAGGCACTGTGTGTACCACTGGGATGGCTAAGGATCTTCTCATTACACAAGGGTTTGATCCTTCCTATTTTCCCTCTTTCCCGCTTCCATTCATTCATTCCTGGGGAAAAGGGGAAATGCTTTATATTTACTCATACGTAAATAACGTTGAGCATATTTCTTGATAAACAATAGATTTTAAATAAATACATATTCATTGATTTTCTTGAGGGTTCACGAAAAGCACAGGCTTTGGGATGGAAGACATATCAGTGAATCCACTTTCTGCCTCTTATAGGGCGTGTGACTTTGGACCAGCTGCTTCACCTCCCGGAGCTTCCGTTTCCTCATCTTTAAAGTGGGATAATAATACCTACCTCACAGGGTGGCTGTAGGAAGACATGATACAGCATGTGGCACTTGCTTAGTACACAGTTGGTGCTCAAAAACAGTAAGTCCCTTTCCTTTGCTTGAGGAATGAAGTGCTATCCTACTTGCAGTGAGAACAGTCTTGCCCTGGAGTCCCCATGATCGAGAGAGGTTGTGATTGAATGACAGGGACTGGCTGGGAGGCCTCGCCAAGAAGCAAGAGCCCTGATCTGGCCCTGTCCTAGGCTAAGACCTGCTCTGTGGGTGTCAGTTCACCAGACTGTCTACTTACGGTACCTGGGCACTTGTCAAGGAGTTTCCAACAATGCCAGGTAAAGGAAACATGTCTATGGTAAAAGCTCTGTGATAGAAGTGGGTGGGATGGGGGTTGTGAAATAATGAAAACTACTAACTGTAGCAGGCATGTTAACAGAATTGGTGTAGAAGCATATCATTGGGTCCTCCCTAGCAACCATTTCCCCATCTTCTGGAAACAAATTCCTAACTTTCCTTGAGGAACCACTGGTTCTCAATTTTGGCTCTACTGAGTTAAAGGGAATGGACCCCACAACTAGTCCAGAGATGAGCCTTGAGGAGCCAAAGGAAATTACACATCCAACCTTCTGGCTGCACCGATTGGTTCAGGGGTGGGCATATGACTCAGTGAGAGCCAAATATTTTCTGGGGCTTAGAGAATCCACTCCTTTTTCTCTTTTCTCTTGGGCTACCACAAAAGAATCTCTCTTCTTTTTGGATGGTGTAAAATGAAGCTGTGAAGCCTGAACTACTACCATAAAGGGAGAGCCTTGATCTCCTGTGTAGAAGCTGAGAATGAAGTTGGCATTAAGAAAGGCAGCTGAAAGATGGAGGGGAAAATGTGTTCGGTGAAAGTGCTTGAAACCTGGATCAAGCCTTACCTGAGGTCAGTATAATATCTGGATTTTTCAGTTATGTGAACCAATCAGTTTGAAATCCGTAATGTAAAGCTTCAACTGAGAGACCCAATATGTTGGGAAAAGAAAACTTCTGTGAATCTAATTACCCTCAAAGATAAATTACTTTCCATTTAACTAGAAGGCAGAATTATAAGAAAATTATTTACTCTAAAAGATATTTGGCATTTTAATAATGTAATAACAGCTGAACTTAATAACAGCTGAACTTATGTAGATCTTTGATGTTTTTCTTTGTTACTTTACTGCTCCATGTGTTATATGTATATTGTTATGAACTGAAGGTTTGTGTCCCTCCCAAATTCATATGTTGAAATCCTAAACCCCACTACGATAGTACTTGGAGGTGGGGTGTTTGGGAGGTGATTAGGTCATGAGGGTGGAGCCCTCATGAATGGGATTGGTGCCCTTATAAAAGAGACCCCACAGAGCTTTCTTGCTCCTTCTGCCATGTGAGGACAAAGGCAGAATACAAGCTATCTATGAACCGGGAAGTAAGCCCCCACCAGACACCGAATCTGCCAGTGCCTTGACTTCCCAACGTCTAGAACTAAGAAAAATAAATTTTTGTTGTTTAAGCCACCCACTCTGTGGGTTGTCAAGGTGGCCCAAACTAAGATATACATATATAGTTAAATAATACTCTAGTTTGCACTGTTAAGTAGTAGAAAGAACATGAGAGTTGTCGTTGGAGAGAATTGTGTTCAAATCCAGATAGTACCACTTATTAGCTGTATTAACATTTGGCGAATAGAAACTCAATTTCCTCACCTGAAAAATGGGTTTAATAATTCCCTTTTAAATTATAGGTGATGAATAATGATATTTAAATCACTGTGGTCATTTAAGTGGAATTTGTACCTAAGAGTGGTCAGGAGGTCATACAGAAGTACCATCTAGAAGAGTGGCTTTTAACTAGGAGCTATTTCACACACACACACACACCCCAGTGGACATTTGGCAAACTCTACAAGCATTTCTGGTTGCCACAGCTGGAGGGGAGCTGCGGCTGGCCCTTGGTAGGTAGAGACCAGGGATGCTGCTGAACATCTCATAATTCACAGCACAACAAAGAACCAGCCGGTCAAAAATGTCACGAGTGCCAAGGTTAAGAAACTCAGATCTAGGAGATAGGTCTATTGGTGTCAGGGGAGTGCTCAGATTGGGCCTGGATTTGCATTATTTCTGCCAAAACACTTTGGGGAAATGAAGGAGGAAAAAAGAGTGAGCACATGAGGTAGTAGCACCGGGAGTGAAAACAGAGGGATTCCCTGCCCCTGTGCCAAGGCTGGGGGAGTTCTACATGTGACTGGTGGGTTTCAGAGTAAACGAGGGAGCTAAGGGCCCAGCTGAGGAAACACAGAGGTGATGGAGCACTGGAGAGTGCAAACGGGAGTGCTCAGCTAGGGGTCATGATAGTGCCACAGCAAGAGGATGAATGTCATCCCTGTGGGTAGGGGCATGGCAAAGCTCTAGGCTGGAGTGCTCCCTGCATCTGTAAGTGTTGTGAGGTGAAGCACAGTTAAAACGCTGAGAACTTGGAGTTAGGAGGAATAAGCCATCTTACTTTCATTAACCAGCTACTGAGCTTCTCTAGGTTATGTATTGTCTTATACTCCTTAAACAGATTAGATTACATTACATTATATATGTGTATACACGCTGAGGATGTCTGCAAATTCTGGCATGGTGAGGAAACAGAACACTGCCTGGTTCAGTCTAACAGATATTCCCAGGCATGACAGAGAGAAAAAAGGTGGGGAAGTCCTATAAGTCATAACCTGGCCCTTTGGGGCAATGATCATCATCACGAGGGTGAAGAATAAGAAGTCCAGATTTACTGTGTTAAATGCTTCTTTTCTCACGAAGCTTCTTGGCACCAAGTGACTAGAGTAAATTCAGTGTCATGCCAACCCTGAGACCTGGGCAGAGTTGCTGAGAGTAACCCAACTGGGAATCCACCCCCCAGACCATCCAGCTACATACATGGTGTCTTGAAGCCCCATTCATCTACAGTGAGAGGTGAGGACAGGGGCATGGACCAGGTGTGAACAGCAAAGCTTCCCAGCAGTAATGTGATGATGTGACTTCTCTTGCTCTCTCACCATGAGGGAGAAGCTGGGTGGAGAAGAGTGTTCATGACATGACTGGTTTAATAATTACCCCTTTCTCTGCTCCTCTGTTGACTTAATCAGCTTCCCTGAAGGACACAGAGATGTGTGTGAGTTTGCATGTATCTGGTGGCAGCTTTAATTATCGCCACTCGTTATCCTTCCCTGTGCTCATTCCAATTGTCTTTGTGACTTGTCTTACATAAGTTGCTAAGCAATTTCAGCAATTCTTTTCCCTTTTCTATTGGTGAAAGCTTTAAAATAGTCTTTTTATTGTCCCTGCTTTAATAGTTTTAGTTTGCTACCTGCTGAGACTGCTGTAGTCTTAATCATTACATTTTAAAAGACAGCTGTTAGAAGTTCCTTTAACTGCACAAATAACATCATAACAACTGAACTAAGAATGAAATAAACTGTTTTAATTTCCCATGCTTTGCTAATAGTAATAATAGCTAACATTTGAAAGCTTCCCATGTGCAAAGTACCGTGCTATATACCATATCTATCTTTTCACTTAAGTCATGCAACATCCTCATGAGATAGTATAATGTTATTACATCTATTTTGAAGAAAAGGAAATTGTCTTAGAGAAGTTAAGTAACTTGTCCACAGTCATGCCACATGGGGCCCTGCTGAACACCACAGGCCCAGGACTCCAGCTCAGCACTAGCCTGAGCTGGAACTCAAAGACTGTGTTCTAGTTGCTCTCTTGTTGGTTCCTTCCAGAATTTATCATTATCCATGCATAATTTTTACATTTCTGCAAACACAGCATTGACTGACTTTGCTCTTTTCACTTAGCAGAATACTAAAAACACTTTCCAAGTAGCTGTCTCATATTTATTGATAGGGAATATATTATTTCAAAAAATCAATAGATCATACTTGACCTAAGCATGCTTCCATTGTAGCATATTTATACTGTTTTCAGTTTTTCGCCTTTTTACAATAAATCTCTAGTAAACATCTTCATGTATGGCATGTAGTATTTTCTAATTTTGACTTATTTCTTGGGATAAATTCCTAGGAGTGAAGGTACTGAGTCAAAGGCTAGGTGCCTTTTTATAATTCTTCAAACATATTCTTCAAAAAGTTTTCTGAGTTATGCCCCTGTGAGTGCTTTTTGAGGCTACCAGGTTTACCATGATTTCATCAGTACGGAAATTCATCATTATTAAGTTTGTATTAATTCAGCAGTTGTCTTTTTGTTAATAATCATTTCTTTGAAAATTACTGAAGTAGGACATTCATTAATGCATCTTTTTATCAGTTTCTATATACTTTATGTATAGTTATAGACAAGGGCAAACTATGGCTCAGGAGCCAAATCTGGCCCACTGCCTGTTTTTATAAATAAAGTTTTATTCAAGTATGACCACATTCATTCATGTATTGTCTATGACTGCTTTTATGCTACAACTGCAGAGTTGAGTAGTTTCAACAGAGAACATGTGGCCTGCAAATAGAACTGGCTACATAATTTGAAGGGTAAAAAAATGAAAATGTGTGGAGCCCATTGTTAAAAGATTATTAAGAATTTCAAAATGGCAACGACAGAGCATTAAGTCAAGTGAAGGTCATATGCCCATGAAGCTGGCCCTGCCCACGCAGTCAGAAATATTTATTATCTAGCCCTTTGCTGATCCCTGGTATACATACTAATCTTAAATCTGTTATAATGTGTTTAAATGTTTTTCCTTGTCTGTAATTTTGTTTTTTTAAATTATGTCACTTGTGTCAAAACACTGATGTTTGTTTTTATATATGATAGACTTTTTAGATGGTTTCCTTCAACAACCACTGCCCCAGAGATCAGATACATAGTTAATTCTATTCACAATGTTAATTTTAATGTGTAGTATGAAATCTGATTGTGCAAATCTATTTTAAAATTGTTACTCACAATTCTAATCATAAACATTTTTCTTATTCATTGCCTAGTGATGCCTACTTTATCATAAATAAATTTATCTATAATTGGACAATTTTTGAACTTTTAAACCTGTTTCATTAATTTCGGATTGTATTTTTTGTTCTTTAGCTCAGTGGTTCTCAACCAGGAATGATTTTGCCTCCCAGGGGACATCGGTCAGTATCCAGAGATGTTTTTGGTTATCATAACCGAAGGAGGACGTACTACTCATCTAATGAGTAGAGGCCAGGGGTGTTGCTAACCATCTTAAAATTTCAGGACAGCCCCCATAACAAAGAATTACCTGGCCCAAGTGTCAGTATGATTGAGAAACCCTACTTTAGCTTTGTACTTTATTTAGTGATGCTTTATAGTGACATGCAGCCAGGTACCTCCCCCATTTCTGCTTCTTTTCAAAATATCAATTGGTCTTCCTGATTGCTTATTTTTACAAATGAATTTTAGAATAGCCTCTGTCAAGGAAAAAGAAAATTCTTTTCAGATTTTGGCCAGAATTGAACTAGTGCTACAAATTAACTTATATTCCTAATCAATCAGCCTCCTATTATAGCTCCAGTTTGTAAGTAAGTCTTTACCAAGTAAAATTTCCAGTCAAACTTTCTAGCTTTCTTACTTTGTCATAAACATCTCTCAGGTTTATTCCTAAGTATTTTACAAGTTTCTTGCTCTGAAATGGGAGCTCTTTGTTATTAAATGGCTATTTCTGGATACTACTTTTTTTATTTCAAACAATTTTACTAAAACTCATAATTTGAGTAGAGTTTGCCTGGTTTGTTTCAATTTTCAAGCCATAAAGTAATATAATTTGTAGATTCTTTCCAATGCTTATCTTATTTTTGTTTGGTTCATATAGCATAGGCTTGGACTTCCAAACTAATTTTAATAAATTATGTTGATAGAATTAAAAATGTAAAATATTTCAGAAGTAAGTAAATATTCTTGACTTTAACTTAAAATGATAAATGTTTAAACAACTTACGGGACTTCCCTGGTGGCGCAGTGGTTAAGAGTCCTCCTGCCAATTCAGGGGACACAGGTTCGAGCCCTGGTCTGGGAAGATCTCACATGCTGCGGAGCAACTAAGCCCATGTGCCACAACAACCGACGCCCTCGCGCCTAGACCCCATGCTCCACAACGAGAAACCACCGCGATGAGAAGCCCGTGCACCACAACAAAGAGTAGCCCCTGCTCGACGCAACTAGAGAAAGCCCGTGCACAGCAATGAAGACCCAACGCAGCCAAAAATAAATAAACAAACAACTTACAATGATCCTCTATATGAAAAATTTAAGCTACAGATCTGTGTTCGAAAGTAGTTATTACTGGTCTTTTGATTTTATTATATAGTAAGTATATGTGTATGTATATATGTGTGTGTAGGTGTACATATACACACATACACACATAATAGACCTCTAAAAATATTAATGTGACATGGCAAAGTACTGCTGTGCTAGCTGGGTCAGGATATGTTGGCAGTTCAATGATGTGCTTAAGCTCCTTGAAGAACAAGGAGCTATTCAGAGGCCATCAAGGGTAAAAGATTCCTCTGCAGCAGGTCAAATTGTAATTTTCCCCAGCACCCCTGCAGAATAAAATGATTGATTCTTGAATGAACTTGAACAAAAATATTTCTGACCTAATCTTTAGTGCTTCAGTGATAGCAATCCCTAAACCCTTCTTTACCAGGATCTGTTTTGTCACCTCATCCATCTCTTCACAGATTTTTCTGGAGGCCTCACAGAATAGTCAAGAGTGACTCAGCTATACATTCTCTTCACAGATCAAAACTGTAGACAAACACATCTCTCCAAACCGACCTACATTTGTAATTTTCTCTATGAATATATACAGTCATAGATGTTTAGAATTAGAGATACAATACTGAGGAGATGAATTATTTAATTAAATTATCACATACTTTTTTTCTGTCCGTATTTAACCTTCTGTGAATACTATAAAAAGAATAGTGCATTTGCATCTGAGGTGCTTATGACTAAACTTTTTCCTTCACTTTTTCACAATATGCTTCCCTTCTTAGGTACAGAGCATTAGACCTAGAACCTGTTTGGCAATAAGGAGAAATGGAAGGATTGTGAAAATGAATTGCAACCCTAACGATATTAGGTAGGAACTGATGAACGTTCTACATACAAAATGCTGAGAAGTATTTCCCCAAGGCTCAGGAGGTCATAGGTTTTCCCATGATTGCTCCAGATAACAGACAGAAAAGCATACTATAATCATGTCTAAACCATGACTTTTAATTAATAAAGTTGACATTAAGGGACAGGAAGGTAATATCTGTTTATAAACTTTATTTTTCTGCATATTTACTATTTTAATATTAACCTTAGAATTTCTACAGTGTATCAATGATGTTAAGCATATGCTTTATTTTGAATATAGTGCGTAGTAAAAGTATTTGTAAGGATTATACCTTTTTCTGAGTGCTTACTCAAAATATTTTATGCATTTTTGGATATTCAAATAAGCTCTTGATTTATTATCTAACATTAATAGAAGACTTAAAGGTTTGAAGAGTTGTAAAAATGGCTAAACCATTATAAAAGTTCTGACAAGTGGTAGAAGAAATGATAAGTTAGCATTAAAGGAGTGATCAAGTAAACTATGAGAGTAATAAAATCCCTCATGACTAAGATGGACAGAAAACATAGGAGACTGAAAATAATGGTCGGAAAAAAGAAGAGGTGAAACACCCTACAACAAATCAATTAGTATCTCTCACTATAAATACCCAAAAAGCTGTTACCAACAAGGAAACACTGGGAAACACTCATTACAATTGACACCACCATAATATACCTGTACTCAGTACTCATGTTACACATATTTCTCACTCCTTCTGTCTATCTTATTCAAAGAAGACAGTTTCCTAAATATTTATATCAATACTTTACAATGACCCTCGATAACACAGAGGAATACACTTTTAACAATATTTGCTCATACATTCCGAAACCTATAGTTATATATGATGATAGTATCTGACTCTCAAAAATTTGATCACTGGACTCATTGACTATTGTAACTGAGAAGAATGAGGCTAATAATTACACTTACTATAAAATAAAATATGCCAACATTTTAATAACTATTATTATGCCTTCCTAGAATTACATATGTTACTCCAGGTAATAGCATTCTGAATTACTACTGTCTAGATTCTGGGAAATAGAGGAGATATCTCAAAGGCAGTAAAATGTAAAAGTTAAAGCAAAGGGTGGGGAGTTAGACAACTTAAATTTGAACCTTAGCTGTGTAATCTTGGGCAAGTTAATTCACCTGTGTTTCAGTTTGCTCATCTATAAAATGGGGTAATAACAGCATCTACCTCACAGGCTTGTCTCAGGATTAAAACAAGCTAATTTATGTAAAGCACTTAACAGTTCCTAACATGCAGTAAATATTAGATGTTTAATATAATAATATGTACCCCATCCATCCACCCATCCAACTGGTTCTGTTTCTCTAGAGAACCCTGACTAATACACATTTTCACTTTAGATTCTAAGGTGACTCTTTCTGCTTCAAAGGACTAAAATCTTTTCAGCATATGAACCCATTAAGAATGAATCTCCCAAAAGAATTGAAGTCAGAGAAGGACAGAGCTGCTGCATTGGTAAGCCATGCCCAGGGTTAAGGAGGTACAATTCAGATTTATTGTCCAGAATGGACATAAGCAAATAATCAACGAACTTATAGAATATTCTCTGGCCAAAGACTACCAGGAACACACCTGTGGCTGAACAAGTTGGGTTTGTTACTCACTGCAGTGAGAGACTGCACACCATGGGTAATCATGGGTTGTCTCAGAAAGAGGGTGTTACATTTATGATAAAAACTCTTCAGAAAGTGGGCATAGAGGGAAGCTACTTCAACAAAATAAAGGCCATATACAACAAGCCCACAGCAAACATCATTCTCAACAGTGAAAAAATGAAAGGATTTCCTCTAAGATCAGGAAAAAAGACAAGGATGTCCACTCTCGCTACTATTATTCAACAGAGTTTTGGAAGTCCTAGCTATGGCAATCAGAGAAGAAAAAGAAGTAAAAAGAATCCAAATTGGACAAGAAGAAGTAAAACTGTCACTGTTTGCAGATGACATGATACTATACATAGAAAATCCTAAAGATGCTGCCAGAAAACTACTGGAGCTCATCAATGAATTTGTTAACATTTCAGGATACAAAATTAGTACACAGAAATCTCTTGCATTCCTATACGCTAACAACAAAAGAAAGAAAGAAAGGAAACAATCCAATTTACCATTGCAACAAAAAGAATAAAATACCTAGGAATAAACTCACCTAAGGAGGCAAAAGACCTGTGTTCAGAAAACTATAAGATACCAATGAATGAAATCAAAGATGGCACAGGTGGAGAGATATACCATGTTCTTGGACTGGAAGAATCAGCATTGTCAAAATGAATATACTATGCAGAGTAATCTACAGATTCAGTGCAATCCCTATCAAATTACCAATAGCATTTTTCACAGAATTAGAACAAAAATTTTTACGATATGTATGGAAACAAAAGACCCTGATTAGCCAAAGCAATCTTGAGAAAGAAAAATGGAGCTGGAGGAATCAGGTGCCCTGAATTCAGACTATATTACAGAGCTATATTACAGTATATATATTACAGTATGGTACTGGCACAGAAACAGAAATATAGATCAATGGAACAGGATAGAAAGTCCAGAGATAAACCCACACACCTATGGTCACCTAATCTATGGCAAAGGAGGCAAGAATATAGAGTGGAGAAAAGAGTCTCTTCAATAAGTGGTTCTGGGAAAACTGGATAGCTACATGTAAAAGAATGAAATTAGAACATTTTCTTACAACATACACAAAAATACACTCACAATGTGTTAAAGACCTAAATGTAAGACCGATACTATAAAACTCTTAAAGGAAAACATACGCAGAATACTCTCTGACAAAAATTGCAGCAAGATCTTTTTTGACCTATCTCCAAGAGTAATGAAAATAAAAACAAAATAAACAAATGGGACCTACTTAAACTTAAAAGCTTCTTCACAGCAAAGGAAACCATAAGCAAAATGAAAAGACAACCCACAGAATGGGAGAAAATATTTGCAAACGAAGCAACTGACAAGGGATTAATCTCCAAATTATACAAACAGCTCATGCAGCTCAATATCAAAAAAAACAAACACCCCAATCAAAAAGTGGGCAGAAGATCTAAATAGACATTTCTCCAAAGAAGACATACAGATGGCCAAGAGGCATGTGAGAAGATGCTCAACATCACTAATTATTAGAGAAATGCAAATCAAAACTACAATGAGGTACCACCTCACACAAGTTAGAATGGCCATCATCAAAAAATCTACAAACAATGCTGGAGAGGGTGTGGAGAAAAGGGAACCCTCCTACACTGTTGGTGGGAATGTAAGCTGGTACAGCCACTATGGGGAACAGTATGGAGGTCCCTTAAACTAAAAATAGAGCTACCATATGATCCAGCAATCCCAATCCTGGGCATATATCTGGAGAAAACCATAATTCGAAAAGATACATGCACCCCAAAGTTCATTGTAGCATTATTTTCAATAGTCAGCACATGGAAGCAACCTAAAATGTCCATCAATGGATGAATGGATAAAGAAGATGTGGTACATATATACAATGGTATATTAGCCACAAAAAAGAACAAAATAATGCCATTTACAGCGACATGGGTGGACCTAGAGATTGTCATACTGAGTGAAGTAAGTCAGACAGAGAAAGACAAGTATCATATGATATCGCTTATACATGAAATCTAAAAAATGGTACAAATGAACTTATTTACAAAACAGAAATAGAGTCACAGATGTAGAAAACAAACTTATGGTTACCAAGGGGAAAAGAGGGGGTGAGGGATAAACTGGGAGATTGGGATTGACATATACACACTACTATATATAAAAAAGATAAGCAACTAGGACCTACTGCATAGCACAGGGAACTATATTCAATACTCTGTAATGACCTATATGGGAAAAAAAATCCAAAAAAGGAGTAGATATATGTATATATATTTATTTATTTTATTTTTTGCGGTACGCGGGCCTCTCACTGCTGTGGCCTCTCCCGTTGCGGAGCACAGGCTCCGGACGCGCAGGCTCAGCGACCATGGCTCAGGGGCCCAGCCGCTCCGCGGCATGTGGGATCTTCCCGAACCGGGGCATGAACCCGTGTCCCCTGCATCGGCAGGCGGACTCTCAACCACTGTGCCACCAGGGAAGCCCTTATATGTATATATATAACTGATTCACTTTGCTGGACAGCAGAAACTAACAATATTGTAAATCAACTCTATCCCAATAAAAATTAATTAAAAAAAGAATACTGACTATAGATTTTCTTATATGGTTTATATCTAAGCAGGTCTACTTTAAATCCCCATAGCATAATAGTAACAATAATAATATAAGAATATGAAAAAGAATATATATGTATAAACTGAATCACTTTGTTGTACAGCAGAAATTAACACATTATAAATCAATTATACTTCAATAAATTTTTTTTTAAACTGTAAAAAAAAAAAAAAAAAAGGGTGTTAGCAAGGTTTAGGATTGGGGCTTTGACTGAGTGCTTTGAGGAGGGTCCAAGGAAGTGGGCTTCTATCTCTGTTGGGTACTTTCAGAAAGCAGGGATAATTTTTTAATTACTTGATGAATCTTATCTGAGGGCAGGGCAGACTAAACCTATAATTGATAGGGAAACAGCAGTCACTCCTACCAGCTGAGAGGGAGGATGTTGGTGTTTTGTCTGTATTCAGATGTGAATTCAGAGTGGTCTTGTTTTCGTCTTGATCCATCATACTCACAGAATGGCCTTGTCTGATGTTGATGTCCATAAAATTGTCTGTGTGCAGCAGGAGAATGTCAAAACCTCACTGAAAGCACTCTGCCAGCTCATAGGTGTCTGGGTTCTTTTTTCTCTTTCTCACTGTCTTAATGAAGCTCATTTCTGACTGGTGTGGATGACCCTTTGTGAAATCTCCAGTCCTGTCTGTTCAATTATTACTTCCAGCAGCAACATCTGAATCCTGAAATTAACCAGGGGCTCATAAAACCATAATTATGATTACAGCATGAATGTAAAATTAAATTTAATTAAGATTAAAAATGGAAGGATGCCCAACTCAATTGTGAAGATAGGTAAAGAAGAATATTGCATTCTTCTTTTAAATTCTAGGTTTTAAATGTCTATTTTTACAAGCAAAACTGGCCAACAGTAATGTGTAAATTTCATCATAGTCATAGGATACAAGGCCAAATTTGGGAAAAAATTGATGGGAGACTATGAATCCTCTTATACTCTAAGCCCATTATAAAGAACGAGAGGAAGAAAGATGTCAAGTCAAGTAGCCCCTGCAGAGGCCTCCGGAGAAAGGGGTGGGGATGAGTACACAGACTCCTTCCCTGTCTGTTCCTAACCACTGGTCACTACCCACATGAACCTCACAGGGCCCAGGGAGCCCCCGTGCCCTGGAATTGGAATCTGGAGGCCTCCAAGCTACTTGTGTCATAACCTACACATGTCTTTATCTTCTCCCAGATGACCCTGCAGTGCTCTGAAGAAGTACCACAGGTCACATTAATTTTTGGGAGGTGCATACAATTCTTATCCCACTACTTCAAAGTCAGCAGTATTTTTCCCTATGACAGAATGCCATAGTATATGGGATTGCGGCACTAACCATTGTTTGCAGTGTTAGCAAGCACAGCTGATGAATGCAGCTTAAAGCAATTGTCAGGACCTAGCAATTGTACATAACATTTGGTTTTATAATTCTAAAAATAATTCTACTCCTGATGGAAATGTAAGTGATTGTGAAACTAATCCCTATACTTCTAGGAAGTACTGCTCATTTTTCACATCTAAGTCTCCATTATTCCTGAGCTCAAACCCAGATTAACAGTCACTGTACAAACTGCCTGCAAGAATCAGTGTTAACCTTGAGAACAGAACAAATGATTAGATCAGTGAGTCTATGATGCAGAAGATAGCTGATGTGCTATTTTTAAAACTCCTCACTGGTATAAATCAACTATACCCCAATAAAATTAAAAAACAAAAACTTCTCACTGGTAAAATAATCCACATTTGCAGAAATTCCTTAGAGGGACTATCTCAGTAGCTGGAAAATGGACAAACCTGGAATGGTCAGATTCCTTCACATTCATTTGATGTGGAAATCAAATACTTTGGCTAGCAAGAAAACTGTACTGTCAAAAACTGCTCAAAATATGTTGCTGATTTTACCCTATGCATCTTCATGGTTTGGACCAAACATAAGTCCCTCTTTGTGAATTCTTCGATTCTATGTCTGATCAATAGACAGTGGAAAGGAGACTGTGTAAAGGGAAGAAGCACAGATTATTGGGCTGTGGAGGTGCTGTTGGGCTGAAAATGCCCAAGAAATCTGAGAAAGGACCCTAAACAGAGAGACAGACAAGGAGCAGGTGATTCATTCACTCCACAATTACCTTAAAGGTTGATCCTGTCTATAACATATCTATGCTGAAATAGCCACACAGCACACAGCTCTACTAGATAGGAAAAACTCACAGAGGAAAAAATTCTGCCTCTTTGGATACCATGGACCTCATGCCTTAGCTTATTTGTTTCGCTTCTGAGGAAGCTTTGTGAAGAAACCTGGAGTATAATTTATGTGAATGGAACACAAGACACTTGGGTTCTCAAAGGTTTATGTATGTCAGAATCACCTGGAGGGCTTGTTAACACATTGATTTCGGGGCCCACTCCTCGACTTTCTGGTTCATTACATCTGGAGTGGGAGTTGTGAAATTGCATTTCTAACAAGTTGCAAGGATGCTGAGGCTACACGTTGGGGCCTGCCCCTCGAGACCCACAGGTCTAATTCTTCACTTGATTATTAGTTTCTGAGTTCTCTGAGGGCAGGCCTCTTTCCTCACCCGAGGCCTTAGTGGGTTTGCTCAATAAATGATTGTTAGGGAGTGAATGAGGAAGCACAGAGAGACCAAGCGGCAGGCCCAAACTGGATGTTCCTCTTTGTTTAGCCAGGCCAAAGTGGGGAACTATTAAGGAGGATGACAGTGGCCAGAGAGGTCTATCACTGTAAATGTGAAGGGTACCAAATTACAGTTTATGACTAATTAGAATTTGTATGAGTGTTTTACAAAACCACTCCAAAGAATTCATTAGAATTTTTCTATATCCTTTTTTCTGACTGCTGTGGCAAAAGTACTTAATGGAATTACCTTTACAAGTGTATTAATTTATTCTACCCTGAGGATATTATATTCAGTGATTTGGCAAAACTAATCTGAATAACAGACACACATTTACTAAGATTAAGCAATTTTTCCAGGAGAGAGATACTTAGCCATTTGGAACAAATGAAGATTGAGGTATAAAGATTAAAGAATGGCTGTAACGTCCAAAAGAGGTACTAGCAAGTGTTTACAGACAGAGCAGCACAAATTGACTAAAATGCAAAGCTAAAATTTGTGCTGACGAAGAAAACTGTCACAAGGGGGCAGAAAGCCCACCACCACCACTACCAAGAAGTCTTCAACCACCAACAGATGCTCAGGTTCAAGAGATGTTCTCCATACATGTGTCTCCTAAGGATGTATAAGCAAGAAACACACCTTCTCAGAGCCTTTGGTTCTCTCTGGTGGAGTCAGGCAGTGACTGCCATTCACTTCCATTCTGCCAATGAAATACCCAGTGTGTACTGTCCCTTTGAAAATCCTAAAATCCATCCCACAGACCAGAGTTGAAATCTCGCAGCCTATAGGGACCAATATAAGTGAGTGAAATTGAGAGAATATAAGGTAACAGGTAGTAATGGGTCTTGGTTAACCAAAAACTCTATGTTCTGTTTAAAGAGGAAGTTCTTTCCCAGCTCCAGGAGATTGCTGCATTATGGGATGTGATCCCAGTGTTACCAGATCTCCCAATTTTCCAAGAGGGATCAGAACTTGGAATTTCATGTAAAGTTCCCTATTAAAATACTGTGTGACCCAAACAAAATATGTTTGCAGGTAGGATGAGGCTGCCATCCTTCCATTCAGGACCTCTCCTTAGACTATAGGAAGCCCTGTTTCCCTAGTTATGTCACTGCTTACTTCTGGATATGTATTCTGTCCCCTCCCTGAAGAGCATTCCTTCCATTTTCAAACTCTCTCATAGGCTCAGAATTCTTCCCCTAATTCCTGAAGGACAAGAGGTAGACCATGGTTCCATCAGAAATTCTTTGATCACTTCATATGTTGAGATACTGTCCATTACTGAGGTATTCGCCATTGGTGGTGAGTGGGGGTGGCCTGATGTCACATAGCCTGAAGCTGACTTAAGGGGTAGAAGCTTGGGTTCTGTTCCCCATGCTTCCCCTTACTTTCTCCTCACCCCCATCATTCCATCTCAGGCTGCTGGAACAATATTCTGAAAATGCATGCAGGGTCCAAGAAAGAAAGCACTTTACCTAATTACTTAGAGTATGAAGACTATCAAACCACAGCTGGAGAAAACCAGAGTACTGGAAAAAAATTTAAAAACTGAATCAAAGAATTAGAAGGTTTGAAGACATCTCTGCTTAATTCTTCCAGGCCAGGTGCAATTAAAAGATAGACAGCAGCGCTTGTACTAATCCTGCAGGTCAGTGTGGTCTAATGCTTCTAGTTCCTTCTCTATCTCATTCCTCTTCATTTCTCGGAAAAGGAACAAGTGAGGGGAAAGGAAGGGGGTTGGATATATTTTTCTTGAGGGTTTATTTACCGGTCTATTCACTGAACCAATATTTATTACCTTCATTTGTTATGCATGGAGCTTACAGTCTACTGAGTGAGACACAGAATAAAAAAGCAAATTTAAAAAATCACACACAGGGCTTCCCTGGTGGCGCGGTGGTTGGGAGTCTGCCTGCTAATGCAGGGACACGGGTTCGAGCCCTGGTCTGGGAAGATCCCAAATGCCATGGAGCAACTAGGCCCGTGAGCCACAACTACTGAGCCTGCGCATCTGGAGCCTGTGCTCCGCCACGAGAGGCCACGACAGTGAGAGGCCCGCTCACCACGATGAAGAGTGGCCCCTGCTTGCCACAACTAGAGAAAGCCCTCGCACAGAAACGAAGACCCAACACAGCCAAAAATAAAAATAAATAAATTAAAAGAAGGCTCAACATTAAAAAAAAAATCACACACAAAAAAACAAACAACTTATAGATTGTAAAAAGTGTAATCTGGCAAATAATCAAGATAATGCAAATAATCACATTTAGCTCACATGTATATTTTGTGTGTCCATACTCCCTACCTAGGGTAGGAGGGGGTAGGTGATGTCCTTTTTTGGAGGGATTCCAACAGGGAGGGGTTATGTTTGCTCTAAGTCCTGGGCAGGCAATGGTGGGGTTACTCTGGTGGTCTACTTTATGCTCTTACAGGGGATGTCAAACCCCAAGGCCCTGTAGACCTAGTGATGCTGGGATGCACTTCTCCCCTGGTGGGTTCCTGGAGCAGTTCTGAGTTCCTGGAGGAAAGAGGGACTCCAGGTACCGGTGGAAGTTCCAGAGAAAATATAATTATCCCACAGAAAGTCCTATACTCAGCAGTTTAGCAGGAAAACCTGGGTGTCCTAGCTAGAAGCTGAATCAATGTTCCTTTCCAACACCTTTCAAGAAGATAATCTGCTGGCAAAGGATCCAAGTTTAAACCTGCTCTTTTCCTGTACCCACCTCTGCCCCTTTGCTGTAGAGCAAGAGAACCCTGTGTGCTTGTAACACAAAAGGACAGAAGAAGAAAGGTTGTTCTGTTCTACGCAGAGGGCTCAGACCCTGGGAGAAAGCTCAGGCTGCAGACTGGAGCCATGGAGTCTTGGGTTGGTATGTCAAAGCAGCGGGCATTTACTAAACATCCCCAGATATACTACCTTGAGAACCATTGGATAATGTCTACACTCAAAGTGGACTTCCAGAAAGTTAATGAGAAGGCTAAGGGTGTGTGCCTGGACATCGCATGTGTTTATTGTGTGTGTGTGGCCAAGTCTGTTCTACTATCTTCCTTTCCAGAGTATGGATTCAGACATTCACGGAGTCTTTTGTTGTACTGACAGAGTCTTAAGTCAAAAAGGCTTCCAGGCAATCATAGTTTTTAAACCTTTTTCAACCTCACTTTTGAGATATAGTCTAGCTCCTATAAATCGTTTGGTCACTGTGACTTTAATTCTCACATTTGCCCAGTCCCTGAGGAAATATGTTGGTGTAATTTGTGGTCACACTCCAGCTCCCACCCACATGACCATCTTACCCTCTCTTCCAACCATCAGCCGAGGCTCTCTATAAGGGTACATAGAGCACTCCTCTGTGTCTTTCTCACAATTACAGGAAAGGTTATGATTCCTAAACTGAGCAAAACTAAGTAAGCGGCACCAAGTAATCTTAAACAAAACTTATGTTTGACTGAGCCTGTGTATTGTACACAAGCCCCACATTTGTAGGACAGTCATATAACATTCACGGGAGAGTGCAAATGTGGCATCACTTCAGTGCCAGCATAGGGCCCAGCACCAAGAAAACTTACAATAAATATGTATTTAATAAATGTTAAGTAAATCATTTGAATATTTTTAAGGTCAAAGACTAGTCCATGATATGATAGATCTTTTAAGTGGCTATATTTGTCATGTTCAAAGCGAATTGTCAATGAGAACTCAATAAATGTCAAAAAAAATAGGTGAAAATATAAAACAAAATGCTTAAATGCATATATGCCCCCAATAACAACAATGACTTTCGGGTGTGCATTCATACCTATTGGCTATTTTCCTATAGATGACAAAGCACTACTTATCCATGACTTACTTCTGTTTAGAAACACACAATTTCTGGCAATGACAAGACCTCTTCTTGGAAAAGAGAGTTTTCAAAAACACTTGTCATATGAGCGTCTCTAAAAGAGTTTTTCTTAAAGTAAGATCCACCTGCCAATTGCATTTAGCATTACATGGAGTAATTGTTTAAAATGCAGATTCCTAATCAACCATCTTATCTGAATCTAATCTCTGAGGAGTCACAAATCTACATTTCTAACCCTTCTATTGATTCTCATACACTTTGAAGTTTTAGAACCACTGCACTAAGACCTTGAGGGTAGAGAAAGATAATTTCCAAAAAGAAACAAAAACATGCCTTGAACTTATGAAGCCTCTTTGTAGATACAGAAGGATTTTGCAAGCATTAATGACTCCATTTTTCTTTCGACGGGCCTTTAAACATAACCATTACCCACTCTAAGGTTTGTGCTAGACTAGACTGAACTGGGGTGAGCATGGGCTCCCACATTGTCCCCAGCTGTTAAACAGTTCCAAAGTTGAATTTGACTCAAAGGTCTGCTGGGAACTCAGACATACTGATTAGCCCAGTAAGAAAATATCAGCCCTACTAGAGAAGCTAGAGAATCTCAGAAACCCATTCTGTACTTCCAGGGCTCTGAAGACCCAGTCTGGAGTGGGGTTGGTCTCCAGGGAGATGAACAGGCATGCACAGTGGCAAAGCACTAACAGAAGGGCCTGCCTGTGGCTTTGCTTTCCCAGTACATGGGGGCAGCAGTGGCAGAGTGTCCATAAACGTGGCTGGACCTCAAAACCGGAGTGAATCACATTCTGCATCCTCAGCTGATCAGCAGCCAAGCCCAGGCACACTCCCTTAAAGGAACCAAATGGGAAGGTCAGAATTAGGGGTGATTAGCTGTGGTGCTAGCATAGAACGTGAACTTCCTTCTCTTTGACATCTCCGTCACAACATAATGTTCACCTTTATCTTGAAATACTGGATTTCCCTATTCATAGTATGATATGAAGTCCTCGAAGAGATAGGGGTTGGGGTACGTGAGCTCTACCAGTGGGTTTGAACTGGTTGCTCCCAGCCCTTCACACACCACTCTGTATCTCTTGGGAACAAATGGGATAAAACCTTACATTTATTAGGGTACAAAACCAACACTTAGGCTAAATTAGCAAACAAAAACAAAAACTGCAAGGTTGGGGTTTTTTCTTTTAACATTTAGAAATAGGGAATCCTTCTATACTGGTATAATCCTGCTGAGTTTATGAAGACAGATGGGAAATTAAGAGAAACTTACATTACCTGGGGAAGCAACCTTAGGTTATTTTAACACAATTTGCAACCAACATTCATCTCTGTAGACCACTTAATCGTGTCAGTCACAAGAAAACAAAGAGAATTCTCATTCTCAAATTCCCTTTCCTGTTGTGATCCTACGTGGAAAATATATTCTCATTTGTAAGTGGGAGGAGAAATCATTTGCTTTCAGAGGAAAGAATTATTAGAATAGGATATATTCTGAATGCCATAACAATTTGTTCTCTCATTTTTGGAATAAAAGTAACTACAGAATAAAGACACACACGTTACAGAAATAAATATGTGTAATTTGCACATATGTGTAAGTCTGTATTTTTGTCTCCCAGTCTCTACTTCGTCCACATAATATATACGAGTCCCATTGCCTTATTTCATAGGACAATCATACTTGAAGCTGGAAGAAACCATAGTGTTCAATCTATCCATTTCACAGGTCAGCAAATGAGGCTAGAATGTTCAATGTGATTTCTGCAAGGCCACATGCCTATAAGGTCATTCAAGAAAGAATATAAAAGCCTAAACTCCCCAACTCCTGGCCCAGTACTGTTTCCAAAGGACCATAGAGTCTTTCTTCCCTAGGGTCTCTACTGAGATCCCATACTGTTCCAGTCAGAATGGCCATCATCAAAAAATCTACGAACAATAAATGTTGGAGAGGGTGTGGAGAAAAGGGAACCCTCTTGCACTGTTGGTGGGAATGTAAATTGATACAGCCACTATGGAGAACAGTATGGAGGTTCCTTAAAAAACTAAAAATAGAATTACCATATGACCCAGCAATCCCACTCCTGGGCATACACCCTGAGAAAACCATAATTCAGAGAGAGTCGTGTACCACAATGCTCATTGCAGCTCTATTTACAATAGCCAGGAGATGGAAGCAACCTAAGTGTCCATCAACAGATGAATGGATAAAGAAGATGTGGCACATATATACAATGGAATATTACTCAGCCATAAAAAGAAACGAAATTAAGTTATTTGTAGTGAGGTGGATGGACCTAGAGTCTGTCATACAGGGTGAAGTAAGTCAGAAAGAGAAAAACAAATACTGTATGCTAACACATATATATGCAATCTAAAAAAAAAAGGTTATGAAGAACCTAGGGGCAGGACAGAAATAAAGACGCAGACATAGAGAACGGACTTGAGGACACGGGGAGGGGGAAGGGTAAGCTGAAACGAAGTGAGAGAGTAGCATTGACATATATACACTACCAATGTAAGATAGATAGCTAGTGGGAAGCAGCTGCATGGCACAGGGAGATCAGCTCAGTGCTTTGTGACCACCTAGAGGGGTGGGATAGGATGGGTGGGAGGGAGACACAAGAGGGAGGGGATATGGGGATATATGTACACATATAGCTGATTCACTTTGTTATACAGCAGAAACTAACACAACATTGTCAAGCAATTATACTCCAATAAAGATGTTAAAAAAAGTATATAAAAAAAAGAATGTAGGGCCTCCCTGGTGGCGCAAGTGGTTGAGAGTCTGCCTGCCGATGCAGGGGATACGGGTTCGTGCCCCGGTCTGGGAGGATCCCATATGCCGCGGAGCGGCTGGGCCCGTGAGCCATGGCCGCTGAGCCTGCGCGTCCGGAGCCTGTGCTCCGCAACGGGGGAGGCCACAACAGTGAGAGGCCCGCATACCGCAAAAAAAAAAAAAAAAAAAAAAAAAAGAATGTAAAAAAGCATAAAAAGTACTTTTATTGCTCCATCTGTAACATAGCCTGGGTATGGAAGACATCCCAACGGTGTGATGGAGTTAGAATAAACACTGCCCTCCTGCTGCTTTTAGAGATGGCACTGCTCCCAAATCATTCAGCCCTGACAAAGTTGATACTGTTGAAAACATGCATCTGCAGGAGGTGAGTAAAAATCAGTGATTTCAGATCTTAGAGTCATTTGACATTCCTTATAGCTCTTGGCAAATTCCATTCAGTTCTGTACAATAAGAGTTTACTGAGCTTTACAGCAGAGGCAGCCGGTGCCCTGCCCACAGTCCCTTGGCACTCACTGTTTTCTCACAAACTGATCCTCTGCCTGAGGGATTTCTGAGATGTGGGAGTGTGCTGGATGCGTGCAGGGCTGGCCAGAGCGCCCAGGAATCAATGTCCCTTGGAGTAAACCTCAAACAACAATGCAGCTACCATATGATAAATACTCCAGCTTCCTAATCCCTCAATTAAGATAACTCTGAGGCACCTCCTAGGCAGCCTCCTAGGAGTCTCCAGCATGCACAGAGCCCGGTGCTTCACCCTGGACACCTGCTCTCACCATGTCTTGGCTTCATTCCTTTCCCATTCCTAACAGGTACTTTCAAACTACTTGCACTCAAATCTTTGTTTTAGGGTCTGTTCTGGAGGAATCCAACCTAAGACAAGCATATATGCTCTGTACAAATCACTTTTCTATAATAGGTATCAGAGATCTGAAGAGGAAAAATATACCACCCTAGCCCTCAAAAGATAAGACCTCTAGGAATGTAACCACAAAGGTAAGACAAGAGAAGACAGAGTACACAGAGTACTTTGGGAGAAGACTGGGGATATATATAATACAACAAAAATATGTTCACTAATGAAAGACTCTCACATAAAAAGTGGAATTTGCCGTTAAGGACTCAGCACGAAATTCTCTACAGCAGGAAGGCATCAAACAACTTAAGTAGTAACGTTACACACATCAAAGAAAAAACCAAGGTGCTGATTTCACTTGGAAATACATGTTGGAGGATTTGTCATTACTTACAACGCAAGCTTGAATGATCAATCTAAAAGGAAAGATTTTATACAACCCAGGGTTGTTTCTTTTTTTTTTTTTTTTTTTGGTGGTACGCGGGCCTCTCAATGTTGTGGCCTCTCCCATTGCGGAGCACAGGCTCTGGACGCGCAGGCTCAGCGACCATGGCTCACGGGCCCAGCCACTCCGCGGCATGTGGGATCCTCCCGGACCGGGGCACGAACCTGCGTCCCCTGCATCGGCAGGCGGACTCTCAAGCACTGCACCACCAGGGAAGCTCCCCAGGGTTGTTTTTTAGTGGCAAGGGCAGGTACATAAACCCCTAAACTGGCTGGACAAGATCAATTGGCTATCTTGCATCTTGTGTTTGAAGAGTGTCAGAACTATCTGTCTTTTCCTTCAGTTCTGTCAAAATAGACTAATTTCCGTGGAAGGCAAACAGTTAACTAGGCTGAAAGTCAGCCATTTGGATTTTCACTTGAGCTAGAGACTATGCCAAAGTCAGCCAAATGTTTGCAGGTTGCAGACACCAGCTACACAGCATCCTATAAATAACTCTCCTTCAGCCCAAGACAGTTACTGAGTAAAAATGACAGAACAGAGCGAGTTGAATAAAAGTAGATAAGAAACCTTAGGGCATTCCTGAGCTGATAAATGCTGGCTGTTTCATGGTGTGTGGTTCTAGCTGGGCTGTCTTGTGAGCTAATGAGTAGTAATGCATCTACCTGCCATGTGCCAGGCACCTTAAAAACACTATTTCAGGGCTTCCCTGCTGGCGCAGTGGTTGAGAGTCCACCTGCCGATGCAGGGGACATGGGTTCGTGCCCCGGTCCGGGAGGATCCCACATGCCGCGGAGCGGCTGGGCCCGTGAGCCATGGCCGCTGGGCCTGCGCGTCCAGAGCCTGTGCTCCGCAATGGGAGAGGCCACAACAGTGAGAGGCCCGCGTACCACAAAAAAAACACTATTTCAGCCTTAAAACAATCTAATGAACCAGGTATTATTACCCTTTAACAAGTGAGAAAACTGGAACTTGGAGATGCTTAGTAAGGTCTGACAGCTGTTTTGTCAGACCTTCAAATTCAAACTTCTCCCAAAATACCATGCTTTAGGGCTGGAAAGAAAGGACACCAAATTTCAGCTTCAAAGTGTCTTGTCTTAGGACATGCCAAAGATAAGTTTGAACAATTGAGCCCTCAACTGTTTGGTCAAATAACATGTAGTTCCAGTGAAAATGAGTGTTTAAAATTTTTTTTTGTTTTTTTTGGCTAAGCATTCTTTTGTCTATTATCAAAAGAAAATTAATTCCTCAGTTATCTAAATTACATGTAGTATACACAGAATTAATATTTATCTCCAGAAAAATCTGAAGATTTTCAAGAAAAAGCTACAGGATTTAATACCAAGTGATAAGGATACTTTCGGAAGGATGTTGAACACATTAAACTTCATAAGGGGATGCACATCCACACAAAAATAACAGCAAACAGTGTGAAAAATAAAATTGCCTGAATTGACTCAATTTTAATTAGGTGGATTTAATAAAATTTCCTTTATCAAATCTCTTAAAAAATTTTTTTCACCCTCCATTCTTCAAATCTTATCCCCTAATTTAGCTGGAATAAAGTTGTTCTACTCCACATACAGTATATTCTCTGCCCTAGTTTGAGATCTGCTTCCCCCCAGCAAAGTGGACCTTGAGACAGTGATGTGGGTGCAAGTAGTTTATTTGTGAAGTGATCCAGGAAGCACCTGACGGAGGGGGAAGGGAGACAAGGAAGGGAGGAAAGCCAATGAAGGTGCATTAGTGAATAGGTTACCACTAGGGGCAACTGGCATTCTACCTCGCTGGGAACCTCTCAGAGACTATATGAAACTCCCTTCAGAATAGTCCTGCTGAGGAGTGAGGAAGGTAGACAGTTTATCCACCATCATGCCTTCTTCACTGGTCAAGGGGAACTGAAGGTAACCCCCCAGCAATCATGGCCTCCTTAACTTGTTAGGCCTAGCATGTTTCTACAGCTAGAAAATGGCCCCTAGACAGAGGACAGAGAAACCTGTATGTCTGTTCAGGACTGTTTGCAAGTGTCCTGGGTCAAGGAAAAATGGGCAGGGTGTTGCCCGCATTTGCTGCACTGTGTCTGTCCACAATGAATTGCTTTACTGATCGACTTAGTTTTCAACTTTACTGGACATAATGACCGGAAAGACATAGAAAAATACATACCTCTAGCCCCCTGCCCCCATTCTGATTAAGATCAGTAGTTGGGTTCAGGAACCTGAATTTTAACAAGTGCCCAATTGTTCCAAAGCAAGTGGTCCCTGGGCCACTGTGTGAAAATACTGTGCTAGTATCGCCAAAGACCATAAATTCATCCCATGTGTGTTAACCAGTGTCTGGGAGAGAAAAATCTCTCAATTGGCCACAGATGGATCTTACTTTCCTATGTCCCATTTTTTCAAATATGAGCTGTTGCTTGTAAGGGGACTATAATGAGAGTATGTGGATGGTTAGCACTTGGGAAGTCTAATTCTGGAAAATCACTTTAAATATAGATGCATCCAACTGATCATGGGTCAGGAGCAAAATTACCAGATACCCTTATGGTGGAGTGACCATGCTTTTCCAACAAGATGGTGTGATGAGTAGGAGTGAATATAGGGGGAAATAAGAAGAGTTGACATTGAAAACAGAAAATGAAGTCATTGTACCTACATGTGTTGGTCAGGATTCTTAGGAAAAAAATATCTTCAAGTCTTTGTTACAGGGAGCTTGCATATAAACCAGTGCAGCTTTGGGAAGCATCCAAGCCAGACCAATTGTTGAAACCATCTTTTTCAAAGTTTCCTGGGTTATGATAAAGGGTGACATGGTACTTCTAAAAGCAATTGGCTATGCTCAGAATTTTTTTGATGAAGTATTGTTCCTTTCACATTCTTCTCATCTGTCTGATACATATTATGGAGAGAGGGCCATGAGGGCCCTAGGGCCATGACACTTGTTCATCTCTCTAAGAATGATATTCTACAGTCTGGTGAGAGATGGTATCTATTGTAAATAGTGCAAATTTGAGCTCATGTCTCCTCTCCTTGGCTCCAGGTTCTCATCATCACTTCTCCCTGACATTTCCTGTTATCAGATAAGGTATAAACTTAAAATATCCAGAAGTATCGTGGTTTCCCAAAGCCTTTCGGATAAATACATTGCTTAATATGGCCTGCAAGGTACTTCATGACCTGGCCTCTGTCTGCCTTGCCAGTCTCCTCTGTCAGTAATCCCTGTTTTATCTTTTAAGCTCCAGCCTTATTAAAACTCTTTCAGCTTTTCAATTCTCTGTAGATCCTTAGTTCTGGCTCATGCCAAGCTGTCTCTTCCTCCTAGAAGACTCCCCCCTCCTCCTCTTCCTTAAGTTGAGTGAACACTCACTAGTCTTCAGGTATCGCTCTAAATGAACTTTCTCTGGGATGCTTCCCCTGCCCCTTTGGAAGGTGAGTCAGAGGTGTTACAGGAATCTTCGTAGGCCTTGGGATCTAACACTTTTGAAGGCTCCTCCTCACATCACATTCAAGTAGATTCAGATATAATACATTATACATTATATAATTGTTCTTGCTATAAATATTAGGAGATGATTTTTATATTTCTGCTTTTGAAATTATTTGGCTATGAATAATTTAATTTGCTATTGATTATGACAGGGTCAAGAGTTACAGGTTTGGTTGCTAACTCAGTTAATAACCAGCTGTGTGACCTTAGACAAGTCACTAAACCTCTCTAAATCTCAATTATCTGATCTGAAACAAGAGAGATTTGCAAAGTGATCTAGGCCCCCCTTTAGCACTAAGAGCCTTTATTCTTAACTGTGAGGAGAGATGTTTTTGGTGCTGGTAAATGTCTGGGGGTAGGAGTGGGACAAGGATTCTTTACTCCACTGACATAACAGGCAACAAGGAGATACAGCCACTGGCAGGCACTCTGGCCAGAGCTGCCAGTTGAGTAGAAAAAGACAGTTCAACAAATACGTGTAGAAAAGACAGTACTTCTAAAACTGAAAATAAGAACAATCATTATTTTATATAATGAACAATCTAATATACCAACCTATAACCAGAGAAAAATCCAGAGCACTCAAATATATTTTCCTAAATATGTTTTTCTAAACAAGACTGACAATTGAAGCATGATTATAAATATTTATAGTAATGCCTCCAAAGCTTCTGTTGGTGACAAACATATAGTATGTGCTGTAAAAAATAACAGTGTTAGAAAGAGCAACCCTCACTATTGTTTCAATTAATTTTACAGTGAGAAATGATATGAGACTGCAGATTTTTTGTGAATGAGTTAAGGTTACAGAAGAAGTAGCCTGTTTCTATCTTTGTACAAAGGTATTTTCATATTTCGTACTATACACATCAATAACTTAGTGTAATTTTAAAAGGAAGTTATTTTTTCTCTGATAGAAAAAGTAATCAAGTTCTTTGCAAAAAATGTACTTCAAATCCCAACACCCAGAGATGAACACTGATTTCTGCACATACCTTTTCTTTCTAGGCAGCTATATAGCCACATATGCATATTTCCAAAATGGCATCACGTTTTACAGCTGTGCTGCAGAATTTGAATGGAGAGGTTATCTGGCTTGGAGGCTACAATATCTACTGCCATGACCCGAACACACCTGGCATGTCTGAGAAGTCAACGCAGCTGATGGTCCACAAAACAACATTTTCCATGAACTAATATGCATGGAAAAAGGGGAAGGAAAAACACGAATAGAGGAGACAAGTGTGTCTGCCTTAGGTTTTGGTCCTTCCACGAGTACATGGATTCAGTCAGGTCTGAGTCCTGTGAACAGAAGGCTGTAGAGACAGAGCAGCGCCCCCTGATGTTCGGTGACCAAGTGAAACATCAAGTTGGGAGCAGGGTTTTTTCCTATCTGTGTAGACAAAGTACCAGTGGCTGAGATATTAGCATCCCCCATGGGAGCAAAGCCAGCAGTAGTAGGGATGAGGCACCTTTATGTGGCTTCTTTGCTTGAGAAAATGGATATGCATGGCTGGAGCTGATGAACAAAATTCTCTAATTCTCTGGGTAACAAGAGCCCAGAGGCTGCTTCATGAGCATTGGTATCAATCCCGGGCTTAACCAGGGAAGACTGGAGAGCTTCTGGAATCCTCCATGAGCAGGTGTGAGCAATAGACAGTAGAGAAAAGACTTGTGGTTGCCAAGGGGGAGGGAAGGATTGAGAGTTTGGGATTCGCAGATGCAAACTAGTATATATAGGATGGATAAACAAGGTCCTGTATAGCACAGGGAGCGATATTCAATATCCCGTGATAAACCATAATGGAAAAGAACATAAAAAGGAATGTATATATATGTCTAACTGAATCACTTTGCTGTACAGCAGAAATTAACAGAACATTGTAAATCAACTATGCTTCAATAAAAAAGTGTGCTTTTGGGGTCAAAAGGGGAGTATAAAGTCGAAGATTTTAGGACACAGTGCCAAGCTGCTTCTCCCTACAGACTGCTATTTCAACATTCCTATAAATTATAATTTTTATATGCTGTGAGATAGATTTGAATTTGAGGGATTTTTGTCGTCGTTGTTGTTGTTTTAGAATAAATGATCATAACATTGCATTGGTTTAAAAATTAGCCTTGAATCCTAATTCCAAGATTACATCAAGAGAAATACAAAGAGTTTGGCCAGCCACATATATCAGTGACAACTTAGACTGCTTCATATTATATTTAAAGGATGAATTTTATAAGAAAAATGCATCACAAAGCAAAGAATGAATTCACCTGCAGCCTGTGCAAAATAATATACTGCAGTAGGGACAAGATGTTTTTATAGTTCTTGAAGAATATAACTGTTCAATCCAGAGTCTGTCATTATTTTGGCATGATTGTCTGGGCTCGTGACCCATAAGGTAGAATGTAAAATTCTATGAGGATAAGCGTATTGGTGCATTCATTCAACATTATGAAGAATGCTTTGTTTAAGGTGCTATGTCAATTATTAGGGAAACTGATAGGAAGCATGCTGCCACATTGTATACAGCATGGGAATAAGGTGGTCTGGAAAACGACACAAAGTAGGTGGCTGAATTAAGGAAAGCATTCTTGGGTAGAACCTGGGAAACGGCACTTGGGTGTGGATGGTTCTCGACATTGGTACTTTGATAATATGAAAAATAGATACCTAAATGTTGGCATCGCCCTTTTGCTCCAGTACTACAAACAGTGGTCAAAATGATGATTAAATAAGGAAATGCATGGGAAAGTACTTTATAACGTGTATTTGTCATTGCAAGTTTTAAAAGACCACAGATTTTTCATTACTTTGTTTGAAACCTTACCCGATAACATCTCAATATATTCTAAAAACATCATCCCCCTAAGACCAGGAATGTTGCATATCTGAGGATTAAACTGCCAGAGTTCCTCTCTAATTGTCATGTATTTGGTGTCCATGTATATATGTGTGTGAATATGTGTTTGGTTAGTTTTATTTTTCATCTTTGTTGAGTTTGTTTTATATTGGGTAGAATCTGTTATTTTAAATTATTTTTATGCTAACATTTATTAACCACTTATTACTTGACAAGCACTTTCAGGCGCATTACCTCATTTCTCAAAAGTGCTCAGGAAGAAGCTGTTTTTATTTCCACTTCACAGATGAAGCAACTGAGGTTCAAAGAAGGTGCGCAAGTTACTAGCAGCAGTAAATGGCAGAGCCAGGACTCAAAGCCAGTGCTTCTGACACCAAGTTATTTTCTCATTCTACGCTATTATGTATGAGGATAAGATTTTGATACTTTCTCCTTGCAAGAAACAGCAGAGTTGTTTCTTTTTTTTTTTAAAGGAGAAAAAAGATCTCAATGTGACTTAAATATAAATGCAATCTAAGTCTTAGAAACAAGGCAATCAGAGCTGCTAAATCTTAGCAGCTGCAAGTAAAGAGCAGAAAGCAAGGCCAAGCAACTCTTCTTTTAAAATTTGAGGCGCATGAAGCAAAGATACTGAAATGGCACTCACTGTCCAAAAATGATGAGGTGGAATTCCTTAACTTCTGGCCCTGGAGAAAGACACTCAGAATCACCGAGTTCTAGCAGAACGTCACGAGATTATTTACCTTCAGGCTGGGATTTATAACAATCACCTTGTAGGTTACAGCTGAGAAAGATGAGTTGTCAAAAAAGGCAATAACCATTGCAAGTACAAGCAACTGTCAAAATGATAAAACTGTCGCATCTCTACATCCCAAGCAACAGTTGCATTCATTAAGTACAACTTCTGGTACTTAATACGGTCTGCCAAGGCAGCTAAGTTCCATTTAGAGTTTTGCTGTTAGCACAAATATATTTGAAAGAGACTTGACTGAGTTTTTCATGATTTTACAGAGAATGCAGTGAAATTGTCTTGAGAGGAATCCACTGATATCTGGGAAGATTTGTCAAAAGGGATATCTCAGCCTTAAGTATTTTGCCAAAGTACACCGGTATTGATTTTGGGGACATGTGAGATCTCAAACAGCTTGTATTCTTATTTTTAGGGAAAACAATTATACTTCAATGACCAATTTGAGTGTGTTTTCCCTCAGGGAAATCCTCTGTTTGTAGATCTTCAAGCATGAGAGGTATTGCTGAAATGAGAGAGAAAAGGAGAGAGAGAAGGAAAGCATGGAGAGAGGGAGAGGGGATCAGAAATATAGTAAAAGGGAGAGACAGAGGTAGGGAAGGCGGAGGGAGAGAAAGAGAAACATGGACTAAGGATGAAAACCACAAAGAATATTTGATTATTTTGATCACTTTTTTGAAGATACTTTGTTGTACATTTATCCTCACCAAAAATTAATATTATTGATTTCAAGGAGTAAAAATGAGGATGAGGAAGTTGATGTCCTCATGTTCATTTATAGGTTGGTAACTTTCTACCACTTTACCTACACCCTCTGACTTTTCTAGCTTTTGTCTAGTTCAGCATTTGCTCTTTTTTTACTTGCTCTAGTAGAACCAGATCAGTGAAGAGATGAAAGCTGGCCAGAAATATTGTTGTGGGCCATATCGGAATTTTAGTGATTCTGAAGTTCCCTCTCATTAGTGATAGAAAAGTTTATATTCTGGCCCTTAAAGTCATTATTCTCTTGTCAAGGGCCTTCCATTTAAGAGGATTAAGCCAGCATGGAAAGGTACATTTTAAGGATTAGCTGACACTGGGAGATGTATACGAGACGTTTTCCTGAATATCTAACATTCGAGGGCTTGGTTTCTGGAAGCACCTGCATTACCCATTGCATATCATACTTCTCAATCTGTTCTGCTGTCCTCCCACTGTTAATCCCCTCCTTTCAGCCCATTACCTTCTATATGTACTCTCTTAATCTACAAACTTTGCTCTCTCTCCAATGACATCTTAACCTTTATTTTGGTTTGTGACATTCAAGGATTACCTAGATTAATGTTCTCCTGACTTGTTACCATCATGAGACCTTTCCTGCTGCATACCGCTTTGTCAGATAGCCTCTCTAGCACTGTTTCAGCCTTCTGGGTGAAAAATTCACCCAGAAGGCAGGCTTCTGCTTTGTCAGCACATTTGAATTTTAGAGACTGGTTGGCATCTATTCTCCTCACCAATTGCCACAAATAAAACACCCCCCACCCGCAGTCAAAATTTTGTGCTCATATAGTTGAAATCACCAAGAAAATACACATCAGTGTTCCAACTGTGGGCACTTTGTGTCTCTGATCCCCACTCTCCATCCCCCACACATGTTAAACATGGCCCAACAACCATGGACCTGCAAAAAACTTGGTGAGATCCAAGTTACAGAAACCTAGTTAGTATGTAAAGTATGCAAAAAGAGCAAAACACTTAATGACTTGGGAGAGAAAAATAAGTTCTAAAAAAGTGAGTGTTGAATGAATGAATGCATTCATGGAACAAAGATGGCATGAAAACATTCTAATGCAAACATCTACAAGCAATGGTTAGCGTTTTTCTTTCTTTTTAATTCACAGGTGAGCTCAATTAAAAAGCATACTGAAAATAAGAGTGGTGACTGAGTAAACTGATGATAGGTGACCCTAAATGGGACTAGAGAAAGGGGTACATGTCAATCTTAGTAACAAGGTTTGGGTTTTAATGTCCATGAGGATAGGACATCCTGGAGACTTGAGTTGGAACTGAGACTCCTATGTAAAAACCAGAATTTCTGAAAGCTTGCTTTTCACTTCGGAGAAGAAGTGTTCTATGTAAATCCACCTGCTGGCACAGGAAGACTACAAGGAAGATAAACTTTGATTAATTATACTTTGGGATTGTGCAAATTTGACTTACGAATATAGTAGCGTAAACCCAAGAGAAACATGCATGTAAAAACTTTCCAAAGAGATACTCTTAAAACCTAAGGCTCAGAAGAATTCTACAGAGGAAGCAACCTCTGCCAAAAATGAGCTAAGAATAATTAAAAATATAAATAAACAATCCACCATGAGCTAGAGACAACAGACACAACATACAGGAGGATTACAATATCAGTAATTTCAGAAAAGAGAATAATCTGAAAGAATAAAAAATAAAAACCATAAGCATAGAAATACTATAAAACAGATTTTTTTAAATGCACATAGACCTTCTAGATATTAAAAAAAATGGGTTAAGAGACATGGACTATAGAAAGAATGAGAAGATCCAACATACATCAAATAGAAAAAGAGAACAGAGAATGGAGGAAGAGAATATTTGAAGATGTGATGTCTGAGAGTTTTATAGAATTGGTATAAACATGGCTTCATATTCAAGATGTAAAACAAGTCCTAGCCAGTACAAATACACACTTAGACATGTTATACTGAATTTCAGGACACCAAAGAAAAATGTAAAAGCAACTGGAGAGAAAAAGTGGATTACCTATTAAGAACAGTAATAAGAGAAAAGAGTTTTTATAGCAATAATAAAGACATGGGATGGAAGGAGAGTGAAATGGATTAACATTATGAAAGTTCTGAGAGTAGAAAATAAACTAGTCAGTCTAGAATTCAATGCCAAGATAGATCACCATTCCAGATTAATTGTAATGTAAAGATGACTTCAGATAAATATTAAGAAATTTTACAATTCACTAGATCCTTGCTGAAACAACTACTAAAGGATAAATTTCATGAGGAAATTAAATCCTGAAGGAGAAGAATAAAAGGAAGAATGGTAAGCAAAAAACCTCCAAACTGATGAATATGTGGGTAAAGTCACTGAAGCCCTGACTGAAAAATTAATGAAAAATTTAAGGAAGATATAAAAATCATGAATGACACTCAAGGTCCTGAAGTGACCTAAAAATAGCATTAAAAGAAGCATAGAGCTATTGATTAACCTCAGTTTTTGTTGTTTATATATTTAAAATTTAGGACTAAGCTTTAAAAGAATAGAAATAAAATCTATAATTTGTAACATAAAGGGGGATTCGAACAAGGAATCGAATTTAGAAGGCAGAACAGAAAAAAAAGTCCATGCTTATTTATAATTTAATATTGAAACACTTGAAGTATTTCCTTTAAATTCAGCAACAAGGTAAGGATGTCCTCTACCATTGCCTTTATCCAATATTACACTGGGGGCCTTAGCCAAAGCAATAAGACAAGAAAAACAAATTAATCATAACAATCAGAAAAGAAAAAAACCAGATCTGCTACTGCCTGCAGATTATATAACTGAAAAAAATCTAAGAAATATACAGATACTAGTAAAACCAATAATCAAGTTTAACAAAGTTTTTTCAAGAAAATTGATTTAAAATATTAATATTGTTTCTATAATGAAGCAACAAACAACTGGAAAATGTAATCATCTCCCCACAATTCCACCACTAGGCAATCCAAGGAAAGCCCTTGCACACACGTGCATAGAGACAGAAATAAGACTATTTCCTGCAAAAAAATAAAAATAAAAAAGCTGTAAGAGTATAAAACTTAAAAAAAAAAAACAACAAAGAATCAACCAAACCATCTCTCAGTAGGCATAGTCACACAATGGGATAAAATGCAACAATTAAAAAGAATGAATTGCCAATCTGGACAAATCTCAGAAACATAATATTGAATGAAAAGTTAAGTTGCAAAAAGAAAGTTCATTATGGTATCATTTATGTAAAATCTCCCTAAAATATAATTTATGAATATATGGACATGTAGGGAGAATATGCGTAAGAATCATGCAGGGGAATGAAGCCTCTAACTTCACATACATACAACTGACCCTTGAACAATGCGGGGGTTAATCCACATGTAACTTATAGTCAGCACTCCAGATCTGTGGTTCCTCCACATCCACGGATTCAACCAACCATGGACTGTGTAGCACTGTAGTGTTTACTACTGAAAAACATCTGCATATAAGTGGAATTGTGCAGTTCAAATCAACATTGTTCAAGGGTCAACTGTAGTTACTTCTGGGTCTAGGACAATAGGACTTCAGCCATAGCTGTAATGTTTTATATTCCTTGAAAAAATATTTGAAGCACATATGGCATAATTTTAAGATTTGGTCTTGATAGTAGGTGCAATGATGTCTGTTATATTATTTTCTCTGTTTGAATCTTTTCATAATTAAAAAGCAATGTGAAGAGATATTTATTGATCATATTGACATTTTAACCAAGTTTTTTTTTTTTTTTTTTTTTTCCGGTATGCGGGCCTCTCACTGTTGTGGCCTCTCCTGTTGCGGAGCACAGGCTCCAGATGCGCAGGCTCAGCGGCCATGGCTCACGGGCCCAGCCGTTCTGCGGGATGTGGGATCTTCCCGGACCGGGGCATGAACCTGTGTCCCCTGCATCGGCAGGCGGACTCTCAACCACTGTGCCACCAGGGAAGCCCTAACCAAGTTATTTTTGATCAAGTTTTCTGATACTCCTGTTATAATGCCTGAAATAATGTAGGGAAATAATAAGTATTTTCTTTTGTTTTGTTCCCATTGGATCTTACTCAAAGTTTTGTTGCGCAAACTCAGAAGAGACTTAAAAATTTTTTTTTAACCTTTTGTTAAAGGTTAACCCTTTACCCATTTCTGTCCTCCTCACTGTACCCCCACCTCTGGCAACCACAAATCTGTTCTCTGTATCTATGAGCTTGTTTTTTTTTTCCTTTTCAGATTCCACATATGTATTCCACGTATTTAGATTTCACAATCATACAGTATTTGTCTTTCTTTGACTGACTTGTTTCACTTAGTGTAATGCCCTTGAGATCCATACAGGTCACAATGGCAGTATTTCACTTCTTTTGATGACTGAATAATATTCCACCGTATATATACACCACAATTGCATTATCCATTCATCTACTGTCGGACACTTAGGTTGTTTCTATATCTTGGCTATTGTAAATAGTGCAGCAATGAACATGGGGTATGCATAACAATAAGCATTTGATGAATGAAATGCATGAGAATCATGAAAGCCACTTTGAGAGTCACCTCTTCCCTTCTCAGTTTCTACTTTATTCTACTTCACTTCCTCCTTTTCTTTCTCCTGATTGTTTCAGATAAGTCAGTGATATGTCTTAAACCTCTATGCAAAGTAAGAATGACAATACAGCAAGAAAAAGAATAAGCTATCTTTCCTCTCCAAGATTTTTCTTATATTTATGTTTGTGTCAGGTTAAGGCATACAAAGACTAATTTATGTGTTTTGTTGTTTGCTCTACCTATCAAGCTCATCGTTCACACATTAGAGGGCTGAAAATCTTTAGAAATAGAGCTTCCAGCAATAAATTAAATCTCTTACTTTAAGGTTTGTTTCCTGTTCAATTTTTAAGAAAATTTAAAATAAAATTGCTACCATGAGGGTAAAGATGATGATAGGTGACTTATTCTAAACTTCCCCTAGTTTACTTTAAAATTTTATTTTTCTTATGACAAAAGAGAAAGGGTTTTTTTCTTTTTTGTGTGTGTGTGGTATGCAGGCCTCTCACTGTTGTGGCCTCTCCCGTTGTGGAGCACAGGCTCCGGACGTGCAGGCTCAGCGGCCATGGCTCACGGGCCTAGCCGCTCCACAGCATGTGGGATCTTCCCAGACCGGGGCACGAACCCGTGTCCCCTGCTTCGGCAGGCGGACTCTCAACCACTGCGCCACCAGGGAAGCCCCAAGAGAAAGGGTTTTAACATTGAAAAATATAGTGTTACAGCCTTCTACCATTTCCCCCATGAGCAGTGGGAGAAAGGACTCCTTTTTCTACATTACAATTTCAATATAAACAATAGTAACTAGAACCCACAATATATATAATGTATAGTTATTGTCTGAAAGGAGTTATTCTTGGCCTTGTACAGCAAGATAAGAGTATTAAGAATATGTGTTTATGTTGAGAGATGAGTTCTTTGTTTACCCTTTCAGAGATATAGCTTGAGTCTGAGTATCTTAACTTATATCAACACCTCTGTCCCCACCTAATCTCCTATATTTCCGCCTGGTTCTGCAATACAAACAGGTTCACAAATATCACCAGAAAATATATCATCTAGTAACATTTGTTCATCTAAACTACCAAGGGATATCTATAAGGTGAAACTCAAGGATCAGCCAAACATATATATACTTGGCCCCAAAATCAGAATGCTCAAAATTATCCAACTGACTATGTAAACAGCTAAAGTTGTTTCAAGAGCTAGAAGATAAAAACAAAACAAAACAAAAAACAAACTTGTTTCATTGACTCATAGGCTGTGTTTAAATAACATATATACTGAAAGTACATTTTTGCTAATATCAGTAGTGGTTTAATTCAAGTGTCTGTTTTCACACAGGTAATAAAATGGATCAATGTGCATAGTCCTCCCATACTCAGCCAAAAAGATCCCCTGCCCCATAACATAAGAACAAGCTACAGCTGATCCTTGGGATGGAAAGACTATAGGGGTAGTTACCCAGAAAGGAAACTTAGGACATTTACTTTTCAGCTCTTTATATCGTCATACTTTAAACACAATTTTCAGGATAAAAACCAATCTGTTAGATGCTCTATCTCTTGGAGAAGGCAGATATAATATCATCTCTGGCAAATAAACATCTTATTTTGAGATAACCTGGAGTAGCTTTTTTTTTCATCATATTATTCCAAATTTCCTAAAATTTCCATGTCTTTGTCTCTTCCATAGCAAACATTATAGAAAGGGAGGTACAGGTAAGCTGTGACAAAGAGAGAGGGAGGCATGGACATATATACACTACCAAAGGTAAGGTAGATAGCTAGTGGGAAGCAGCCGCATAGCACAGGGAGATCAGCTCGGTGCTTTGTGACCACCTAGAGGGGTGGGATAGGGAGGGTGGGAGGGAGGGAGATGCAAGAGGGAAGGGATATGGGAACAGATGTATATGTATAACTGATTCACTTTGTTATAAAGCAGAAACTAATACACCATTGTGAAGCAATTATACTCCAATAAAGTTGTAAAAAAAAAAAAAAGAAAGGGAGGTACAGTGGGGAAAGGGTGCAGGAAGTTTAACCCAAAAGATGCTGGAGAAATTGTTTGCTGGTACAAAGTTGGAGCAACTCAACAAAATCATTTATGAACAAAAGAAGTTGTACACTATACAAGTTCTCAATATCCCACTAAAGAAAACTGCCCAGTGGAGAGAGTCAACTCTAAGCTTTCTTTTTCTCTATATGGGCTCCAAGGCAAAAGGCCATCAACTAACATCATCTGTAAACCTCATTTATTGAATTCCTAAAACATGATATTGATTTTTTAAAAAATAATTTAATCAAAATGCTGCATCCATAATTAATAATATATTCAAGTCACCACTGAAAATAAAAGAAATCTAATAAAACACAATTATATTGTACCCCATACATGAACCTTGTTCTATGGCTTCCTATTCAAGAAACACTTGGCATATCTCATTAATTCTTTACCAATATTTGTGCTATCCAAATTTCATTATCATAAGATTAAATAATTTTACAAAATAATCCAAGTTCTCAGCATAAAAACTGCTACAATTATTCCAATTTGTCTGTAAAGGCAAATAAATACACTTACCTCAACAAATATAAAACACGGGATGATGGAATAACTTCGTTGAGTGTTGTTTCCTACAGCCATTTCTTACAACATGTAGCAAGGCTACACCGTCTTAAACTGTCCAGGCTGAAATAGAAGTAGATGGCATGGTGTTAAGAACCATATGTTTAGCAGTCCTTTAGGTATTTACATAAAAATACCAGCTACCCTCTAGATAAGCAAGCTGTGTACAAACAGTGCAAAATACTAATCTAAAACACAGTCAAGTCAGACTAATAATCAGTCCAGAGGGGGGAAAAAAAATGTATACTGGCCATGAACAGTCTTTGAGCCTAAATGACCAGGTAGGGAGCTCCTGTGCACACAGTTATAGTGAAGAGAATTCTAATCGCCTGGTGCTGCACAGTGCCTTAACCCAGTAGACTGTGCTCATGCCATTAACTGCTCATGTCGCAGTTTTTGTGACAAAACATTTGTTATTGTCCATTCTGTATGGATCTCCCCTTTCTCTGCCTGATCCTTGCAGTTTGCAATCTAGGGACTCGTTTATTTCTGCCTTTGCCTCTCCCTTTGGAGCTGACATTTAGCACTGAGGCACTAATCCCTGACTTCCTTCCTTGACCACTCTTTGCCCTTGCTCCCTTGACTGCAGGGCTATTAACTACTCTGGATTAATACACCACTGATCCCTCTCACTGGGTTCCCTCAGCCGCGCACGTGTGTGTGTGTGTGTGTGTGTGTGTGTGTGTGTGTGTGTGTGTTCCAAACACAAAACATTGGCACCATAAACATTCTCCTATAAGAATGGAGTAGCTGGGCTATAGCAGAGTATTTTAAATATTTGTTAGAACTCTTCTGTCCTACTTTGTACTGAGAATATTCCTGTATTAAAAGATCAGTTAACAATAACAACAATAATAACAACAATAACAACAAATAGAGATTTTAGACTTTTCTGAAACTTCCACAGCCCAGTAAAAAGAATTTTCCACTATACCTTTTATTCTCTATCCAAAGCAATACTTGACATGTTTCAGGTATCTGCTTTCAAGAGTCATTATTTTTTGTTTGTTCTGTTTCTGTGTCAGACTTCCCAATAGTTCTTACGGATTGTGATATGAAGACTGTCATGGGGACTGCTAGTCTATGCAACTGGCCAACCGCATTTTTTCTTAAAGGTCATGAATTAATGTTTTTAACTTAATTCTGTCTTTAGTCCGTCCTTATGTTTTTCCAAAATAAAACTTTAAAATACATTTCCTTCTCTTTTTGAAATGCCAGCTTCTCACGTGTCGACTAAAACTTTCTCTGATCAAATGTAGCATTATGTGTAGTATTAAGTCCATACCAATCATAGTGTTTAAATTATCTAATTTTTAGGCAACTTAATTTTTTCAATTAAAATTGGATATTATCTGTTATAAAATACCCATAATATATCTGTTATTTCATCATCTATTTCATGATTTAGGAATAAATAATATTTTTTTACAATTAGAAAGGAACCCATACATAGAACACACATTGAGTTGACTTGGCAACCATGTACTTGTTTCATTTTATCCTTACTTAATCCAAGTATCTTAGAATTCACTTATCAGTATTTATGATTTAGATGAGTCCTACTGTTAGCATCAACTAAACACAGAACCATACATCTGAAAAGAAAATTAAATTTTTAATCACCTTGAAGTAGGTAGGGGCACCAGAAAAAACAAAGGCATTAGACATACCTAGTATTTTAGATGGCTTCTCCATACAATTAATAAAAAATAGCAATGAAATGGAGAATACAAGACAGGCTTTGGATATCAGATAAAATTCTCCTTTCTATTCACTCTTCTGGTTCAAAACACAAACTAGCTTTTTATATGTGTATGGAGACTACATATGTACATATATATGTACACACATATATGTATCTATGTATGTGTATTATACATAATCAGTAACTATAGTAAGGTATATTTCACATATAATTCACCCATTTCAAGTGTACAATTCAATGATCTTTTAGTAAATTTACCAAGTTGTACAATGATCATAAAACAATTTTAGCACTTTTTCCTTCACCCCCCAAAATAATTGTCATCCCCACCATCACCTCCCTCACCACCCCTCCAGCCCAGCTAGTCACTATTCTCTCTGTCTCTACAGATTTGCTTTTTCTGGATATTTCAAATAAATATAATCATACAATATGTGGTCTTTTGACCTGGATTCTTAGCATAATGTTTTTGAAGTTTATTCATGTTATAGTGCACATATCAGTAATTTTTTCCTTTTTATTACTGAATGTATTTCATCGTATGGCAATAGAACCTTTACCAATTGGTGGAAATGTAGGTAGTTTCTAATTTTTGCTGTATCCAATATTAGGTTGTATCCAGTATTATGGATAATGATGCTAAGAACATCTGTATACTTTCATTTATTGTGGATGTATACCTAAGAGTGGAATTACTGGGCCATACGCTAAATTGTTTAATTTTTTAAAGGAAACTGCAGAAGTGTTCTCCAAAGTGGTTGTGTCATTTTACACTGCCGCCAGCAACAATAAGGGTTCTCCTTTCTCCACATCCTAACATTTTTATTGCCTATCTTTTTTTATTATAGTCATTCGAGTGGGTGTGAGATAATACCTCATTGTAGTTTTCAGTTTGTAAATAACAAATGATATCGAGCATCCTTTCAGGTGCTTATTGCCCATTATTCTATCTTCTTTTGTGAAATAATCAAATCAAAAAACCCAAAAGATTTGGATATTTTCAAGATATAAGTGTTCTTTGTACTATTCTGGAATCAAGTCCCTTATCAGATGTATATTTTGTCTTTTGACTATTAATGTGCCTTGGTGTGGATTCCTTTAGGTTTATGCTGCTTAGAGATTTCTTACTACTTGAATCTATGGGTTTATATTTTTTTCCCAAATTTGGGAAAATGTTCAGCCATTATTCCTGGAAAACTTTTTAACCCACTCTCTCATCTCTTTCTGGGACTCCCGTGACATGAATATTAGATCTTTTGTTATAGTCCATCATGTCCCTGACACTCTTAATCACCCCTCCCCAAGTCTATTTTCTCTCTTTTGTTCAGATTGTATATTTTCTATTATTCTATCCTCAAGTTCACTGACTCTTTCCTCTATCATCCCCATTATGGTGTTGAGCCAAGTCCATCCATTGAGTTTATTTTAGTTGTTATATTTCTTAGTTCTCAAATTTATATTTGCTTTTTCTTTATATTTTCTATTTCTTTGCTGAAACTCTATTTCTTTGCTGAGACTATTTTTTCATGTTTCAAGCATGTCTGTAAGTATTTATTAAAGTACTTTTATGATGGCCACTTAAATTATTGTCAGATAATTTTATATCATCTTGGTTTTGGTGTCTGTCGATGGTCTTTTCTTATTCAGTTTGCGATCTTCCTGGTTCTTGGTATGAAGAGTGATTTTTGATTGACCTTGGGTTGTTACATTACAAGACTCAGGATCCTGTTTAAAGCTTATGTTTTATCATACTTCCTCTGACACTCCTCTAGTAGGTACGGGGAATGTCACCTTGTTAGTGCCATGTGAAGGTAGAAGTCCGGGCTCCACACTTGGCTTCCTATGACAGCTAGTTGGGGGGGGGGGGGACCCCTTTTGCTGGGCAGCAGTAGAGTTCAGGCTCCTCGACAGGCCCCACTGATACCACCCTGGCTGGGGAGGGGGTTAGGTGCTTCTTTGCGGCTCCCCACATGGCCTCCACTGACACTATGGCCTTGCTATTGTTGTGTAATGAAAAAACTGAATTTCCACTAGTCCCCCTCTGATACCACTCCAGGGAGGAGGAAGTAGGGATGCCTCATTACTGCCTAAAGGGGGTAAAAGTCTAGGCTCCCCACCATGTTTTCCCCTGATACTGTAGAGCAGGGATGGGGGCCTACTCATTACTGCCCAGCATGAACTAAAGTCCTGGCTCCCTACTTGGCCTTCTCTGATATGACCCCAGCAGGAGTCTAGGGGAGCCTCCTTATAGCGTGGTAAGGGTAGAAGTCCAGGGTCCCCACTTGGTCTTTGTTGACAGAGACAGAGATGGGACTGCAGTTTTTCTGTGGTTTTTGGATATAGTCAAAGGGTTATTTTCTAAAAGTTTGCTGCACTGCTAGGCTGCCCTTTTCCAGGCCCTTTGGCTAGAGAGGTGGCAGGCTTTCTTGGGGCTGTTTTGTCTGCAAGTATCAATATCCCAGGTGGTCAGCTTCTCCAATATCCAGTCTGAGATATGAGGTAAAAAGAAATCCTGGGAACTCAATATTGTGTTGGTTGTTATGTGAAGTCCCCAGCCAATCCACCTTTTCTTTGTCTGAGCTTTGCTTACATGTAACATCCAAGATTTTTGGTTGATTTAGTGGGAGGGATGGGGAACGTACATCTTACTCCATCCTCTCAGAAGCAAAAGCCTCCAGAAGTCTTTTTTTTTTTTTTTTTTTTTTTCGGTACGCGGGCCTCTCACTGTTGTGGCCTCTCCTGTTGCGGAGCACAGGCTCCGGACGCGCAGGCCCAGCGGCCATGGCTCACGGGCCCAGCCGCTCCGCGGCATGTGGGATCTTCCTGGACCGGGGCACGAACCCACGTCCCCTGCATTGGCAGGCGGACTCTCAACCACTGTGCCACCAGGGAAGCCCCAGAAGTCTTTTTAAAAGAGTACCAAATGGCAGTGACCAAGGTTCTCGTATAGGCTAGCCCTGCTGTGTTCTCATGAATTTGAGTCTTTTGGTGCCCAAGGTTTCAAAATGCCAGAATAGCATTATTTGTTTGTTCATTTGTGAGTCCCTAATTCATGCCAGGTATCCCATTAGACACAACTAGAAGCAATGAATTAGCCAAATACCCTGTGTTTAAGGGACTAATAGTCATTAAGAAAAGATTGTTATACTTGTTTGTATATTTGTTTTTCAATAGCAGCACAAATGACCAATTCTAACTCTTGAGGTCAGGGATCTCTTATCCAACTGGAATAGTAGATACACTGTCTAGGACCCATAATACTTTTAGGGGCCTATGAAAACATTTAAAATTTTTAGGTTAGGTATAAAAATATTTTAATATATTATTAAATTCAGTTTTATACTAATTCAACTATAAAAGATAAATTTTAACTTTAATAGAGAAAAGGGTCCACAAAGGCAAAATTTCTTAAAGTCTACAAAAGTAATAAGACAGTCCTAGCTGGGAGAAAGTTAAGGAAAGGTTTCTTAGAGGAGATAGCTATTTAAGTTGATTAAAATAAAGGTAGCTGCTCCCCTATAAGAGGAGGACAAGAGAAGCATTTCAGCTAAAGGGAACAGCAAGAGCTAAGGTTCCAAAGATATAAGCTGGCCTAACATATGTTTGGGAAACTAAAAACACTACCAGCTCAAATGTATGAAAACATTCGAGGATAAGTATAGATGTTACCAAAATTTGTTACACATAGCGTTTTATACACAAACTCAAAAGCAGAACACCTCAAGGATAAGAAATACAAGGTTGGTTCATTTCCGTATCAGATAAGAACATAGGAAAAAAAGAGAATACTGACAGACAGTACTGTTTCCTAGTAATTAACTCAGACAGAACTCTTCATTTCTAGGCAAGTAAGTATATTATAAATCAGACCTGGCCAATAAAGGAGTTAATGACATCTCATGTATTCCCATTGGATTTTCCACGTAATCCCCTCTTGTTCATAAGAAGTGTAACAATTCCTACTCAGCCCAGAATACAAAAATAATTGCTGATTATAAAGTATCTGTTTTAGTGAGAATGAAAATGGATGGTGATGGAGCATGGTCATAGCTAGATGGGGACAAACTTCATTGGTTTCTAAGTTATGCAAAGTTGGCTCTAGCTGAGCAGTCAATGAAGTAGCAAGGAACAAAAAAGCCCTTGAGAAAGAGTCACCATGTTTCAGTGGATCTTCTGCCCAGCCTTGGTGTGAATCTATTATTTCCAGTGGCCAAAGTCACAGCCTGTGGTCCTCCTCAGGGACCCAGAGTCTATGATTTTAGGGAAGCTAGAGCTTGCTCTTTTTATAGAATATTTTGAGCTAATTTTGCTAAAAATACCATGGTGGTTCTCTTCAAAGTTAGAGTGATATGAATTAATCGAGTTCACTACGACAAAAATCTAAAAAACAAATAGGCAACAAGGCCACCAGAAATGGTGCTTTTCTGAGTAAGCCCAAGAATTCTGCATTCTGAGGCCACATTGATTTAGGACAGTGTTTCTCAACCCCATCACTGTAGATATAGTGGGCTGGAAAATTCTTTGTTGTGAGGGGCTGTCCTGAGTACCGTTGGATGTTTAGTTACATCCCTGGCCTCTACCCACAAGACACCAATAGCAGCAACCCTCCTCCCCCAATATTGTGACAACTAAAAATGTCTCCAGACATTGCCAGATACTCCCCTTCAAGGTGGGAAACGGGATGGAGATAGCCTTGGGGGAGAACCACTAATTTTAAAGGATTGAAAGCAGAGGCCCTAGGACATGAGAATTTTTGAGCTGGTGAAGAACTTGCTTCACCAAGGATAAAGGCCACAGTTTTGCCCAAGGGGACAAACCTATTCCTGCTTAGTACCTAACAGAGGAAAATATGGAAATTGTCGAGATGTCTTATTGGCATTTGGGGAAACAAAGAGCATCTCATGCTCAGAGACCATGATTGGGGTGATAATAAAGGTACTATTAGTAGTTACTACCACTTTGAATCAAGAAAGCAGGGCTGTTTTACCCACTGGGGACTATAGGCCCAATTCCTAGGGGCTGTGAGCTATTTAACAGCCCATGAAAATATATAAGAAATTTTAAAAAGGCAGCAAAACTATGTAAAACCAAATGAATAAATATGTAAGTGTATACCTAAAAATGCAAAATTCTTGGAATTTCATTACTCAATTTAGTGTTAACAATTTGAAAGTGATTTGTAGGTGAAATTCTTAATTCTAAAAATTCCTTTGCTAAGAAGCTTTAAATAATTGTAAATTAATAGTTTCAAAAGAAAAGTCATAAAAATCTTTTCATGCAAAACAAAGATTTACTGTCAGATCACTCATTATGTATTTATCTTCATATGGATTGGGGCCTCAAAAAATGAGTGTCAAAAACAAGGTTAAACAACCTTAAAATAGCCCTGGAGGGCTTTCAGCCAAGTGAAAGTAACTAAGACTGGATTTCATGCCTGGCACAACTAAACGATACAGACAAAATAAATGAGCTGATGGTATTCAAGGCACTGGATGTGAGGCAGTAAAGGGCAGTGATCCCTGAAAGATGGGAACAAACAGAGGCAAGCCCTACAATTGCCCTAGCTTACTGCCTGGAGAGAGTCTCCAGTCCACGGCACAGACAGAGGAACCCAGAAGAATGGCCCATGGCCTCCCTGAGTTGAGTAGACAGAGATGGGAATGTGGGGAGGCCTAAGGGACTGGAGTTCACAAGGCAGAGAACCAGAGAGAATTCTGCACAGATGGAGCTGGGCTGCCCTGCAGAGAGTCCCCTCGAGTCTTCAGCAGAGTACTGATGAGCATGGGAGAAACTAGCTAAGGCCGGGAGTGAAACCATCCAAAAGGATTAGAGAAAAATCATCATCAGGGCTCACAGGAGACTAAGAATACTTTCTGTTCCCACCAACCCAAGTTAAAAGACACCTAACTCACCAGATAGCGGGCAGAAGACTTTAGTTTGAGTTAACTAATAACTCCAATATTAAAACATTTCTCATCCAGGGACCAGAAGTATTTCTAGAAAGTTGTTTTTTCTTTGTCTGTTGCAGGATACTGAGTATTTATTGAGATTCTGGGCCACTGAGTGATGTGCTTTTCCCTGGTGTCAGGAGGCCCCAGAAGCAAGAATATGTTGCACAATCCATGACCCAGGGCACATCAAAGGCAACTCTGACATGAGTTTTACAACACAAACTTTCTAGGATTTCCTCAAAATTGGGTTGGTGTAAGATTGAAATGAGATTATGTCTAGCAAGGGGAAAAATAGGGCTTATTTCTATGTGATCCACATCTTAATTGGAGGTAAGGGGGGTGGGGATTGGAGTAGAAAAGGGAAAGTTAAAAGGTGAAAAATGAGTTGTGAGAGTTAACACTTCATTTTGTTCCCCAGTACTCAGGGTGAGCCGTAATCCCCAAATCCAGCTCATCTCTAACACATGTTAAATAGGCATTAACTTCCTAGGTGGCACTGACCTACCCCTCACTGTTCTGGATCATTTCTATTCAGTGCATTACCTCCAACAAGGATCACAGTGTGCATTTAATTTCCCAAAGCTGGGAAACCTAACTATGTATTTTTTTTAAAGCAACTAAGACATTAAGAGATAGGAAAAAATCGAAAGAGATTGTAGATGAGTGCAAAAGAGATTTCATCACAAGATGGTGTGGGATTTAGGACTGTACTACTCAGGCTTTCAAGAGAAATGCTTTACTCTGTTCAATTTCAGAGATGCTTTTCAAAGCTTGTAAAGATGCTTTTCAAAGCTTGTAAAGAATGACAGTGTGAAAGCCCCACATTATAGGAGAGTAGCATTGACAACCCCCCCTTTTTTTTGGTCCAGTCTCTCCCCTCCACAGTGTCTCACAGCTAGATCCATGGCCCAGCCCTTGAGTCAGCCCAGAATAAGGCAGAGAGATACAAAGAGCATGAGACCCATGATCCAGGAAAATCTAGACTTTAGTGAAATCTTTACAAAATAAAGACTCAGGGGCCCTGTGAAGATACCAGGGCCCCACATTGTTCTTGAGTCGCTTTTCAGACCCGGGGATAGTTCCAGGTGCCCTCTGGGCTCCCATATTACATTGGCCTGGTCTGTATGACCAGCCATTAGCTTTGTTCCTACTGCTTAAATCTGATGACTCACTCTCATACCTCAGTCTCTTTCCAAGCCTGCAGTCCTATGTGGACTGCACTCAGTAACTAGAACTCAGATAGATGCTCATTTATCTAGGTGAGTCCTTTGAACCTACAAGTATGCCTGGTTCACACTTCAGCCCTAAGCCTGAATGGATAGTCTGCAGATAGCCATTTCCCCTTGCATCTAGGATCCCTGTTGCTGGACCTCTCACAACTAAGGCACAAGATTGCCTGGCTAATGTCTGAGCTTGTTATAACTTTTAGACTGTGTTAAACCTTTCCAGTCCCATTTTGCAACAATCTTCACCCCGTGCCCATCCCCAGCCTCTTGGCACTCCAGCCACTCGCTCAGTTTCTGCAACATGCCAAGCTCTTTCTCACCTCTGGGCCTTCTCATGTACTACATCTTGGAGAACCCTTTCCTCCTCCATTATTTGCTCTTCCTTCAGATCTGCAGTTAAATGCCATTTTCAATGGGTAAGTTTCCTTAATTGTCCTGACTGGTTCAGTTCTATTACACACTATCATGCTCCTTCAGAGTATTTATTGTGTAATTGTTTAATATCTATTCCTTTTCTAGGAATGTTTGTCTGTCTTGCTCAGCACTGCAACTTTAGTACTTTGTACAGTGCCAAGCACATAGTAGGTATACAGTAAATGTTGACACTAACAGTGTGCCTCAGCCACTCAGCTCCATCATTTGATTTCACATTTGCTCTGTGTCCATTCCTTACTCCTGACGCAGTCCTAATCGAGGTCTTGGTCAATCCTTTCCAGGTCATGCATGAACTGAACAATATGGTACTAATGTAGGTCTTGGGTCAAGCCCTTCTGCCCACCCCAACCAGTTAAGACCCACTATACCTTGGACCCAAAGAACAATGAAAAGTGAAGTGTCTGAAAGTCCTAGAAATCAAAATGTAAGCCAGAACACATTTCAAAATGTAAAATTGAAAGGGGAAATTATTCAGCTGGATTCTACCTCTGGGGTCTTTTGACTGTAAAAAAAATTGCTTTAGATTGTTGCTTTAAAAGGTATATGCCTTAAAGTTAAAAGTTTAAATTGGAAAAAAAAAGTCCAAGTCTATCTAAAAGTAAGCTGTCTCTGTTAGAGACTGATCTTCTATAAACAAAGAGCACAAGGATGACGCAGACTACAAAGCTCAGCAGGTGACCTGAGACGGTTGGAAGAAAGCAGAAAGCATATGAATGTCAAAATAGCTGATGGGAAGGAGTACCTAGGACCATCTGATGGGCCACGACCAGAACTACTTAATAGGAAGACAGTGCCCAAACCAGCAGGGTGTTTCCCTAATTTCTTTTTCAATTGTTGATATTGTTTACCCCTAATTTTACACCAGGAAAAAGAAAAAAACAAAGCAGGAAGTAGCAGGCACAAAGAGCTTTTCTTAATTATAAAGCAGTGAGTTAATGTTTCTTTCAATAAAATCAAAGGCTAGAAGGAAAGGAGGTTTTGATGCTCCGTGAAACTGAAACCTTGAAGCATGGGAGCAAGAACCAGAAGTATGCGTGCGCGCGCACAAACACACACACACAGCGACTGGGATGGACACTCACACACACCCCTCCCCCTCAGAAATGCTTAAAGGTAGTAAACATTGCCCCTCAGGCAGTGTTGTGCTCAGCTTAAAGTCTGGGGAGAAAATAGGCAGAGAATATGCTGAATTGCTCTTAATTAAAAAGTAGTGAATGTGATCTTAAATATAATTAAGTACAGGTCTTCCTTGCTTTATGGTAGAATTCCATCCTGTTAAACCCATCGTAAACTGAAAATATCCAAAGTCAAAAATGCATTTAATTCACCTAACCTACTGAACATTGTAGCTTAGCTTAGCCTACCTTAAACACGCTCAGAACACTTACAATTAGCCTACAGTTGGGCAAAGTCACTTAACACAAAGCCTGTTTTATAATAAAGTGTTGACTATCTCAGGTAATTTATTTAATACTGTACTGACTGTGAAAAACAGAATGGTTGTATGGGTACAAAATGGTTATAAGTGTATCAGTTGTTTACCCTTGTGATCACGTGGCCGCTGCGAGCTGCAGCTCAGTACCCTGCCCGGTATCACAAGAGTACTATACCTCATATGTTAGCCCAGGAAAAGATCACAATTCGAAGTACGGTTTCTGCTGAATGGCTTTCACACCACTGTAAAGTCGAAAAATCTTAAGTCCAACCACATTAAGTTGGGGACTGAGTGTTTCTCCTGTATCTGGCCCTGGTTATAAAATTTCAACTATAATTTCAAAAGTAATTGCAGTTAACAAAATTTATAATGATGTTATGATCTGTGTTATAGGACTGACTATATTAAAGGTAAAGATTGTTTTATTATGGTCTTTCACACCGTTCCAGTGAAAAATGCCCATTGATAAGATTTAAGGTAAACATGTACTATGTAAAAGTCTGTTCTAAAATGAGCCATATTTTGGAAAGGCTCTGATGTACCTAGTACCATAATGCCTTTTTACTAAACTATTTTGAAGACAGGCATTGAGAAGAGGTGCCATTTTGTCCATTCACCCATCAATGAGGTTTTATGAAATACTAAGTGCAAAGCCTTAGGCTTTGAGTGATGCAAATACAAGTCAAACAGTCATTGACAGCCAGTAGCTTACAACCTAGTAAGAATGCAAATGCAGTCAAATGCAGTCTATTTATAAAATGATATAATTGATGAGGATTCATAGGAAGGAAAGACTGTTTCCATTGATGATATCTGAGGTGGACCAGTGAGGACAGGTAAGTGATCAACACGCCCAGGATGGATTTCTAGGCATTAGGACTGGAATGAGCAAAGTATGGAGTAGAACAGCCCCAACGATACCTATGGTCTGGAATTACGGTTAGACAAGTTTGGCCAGCGTGTAGGAGATGAAAATAGCATTGGGTATCACTAGAGGACTGGGGCTGGGTTGTTGAATGCAAGCTAAGGATTTTAGATTCTCTCCATTTGGTTTGGCTTACAGGATGTAAAATGGGTGTGGGTGGGTGAAACTAGAGTTAGCAAGACTTATGAGGGGCCACCATCATCCAGGTGAGACATAATCAGAACCATGCAAGAGCTGGCTTCAATCTAGTTTTTTTTTTTTAAGTTTGAGATGAACAGGGAGAAGAGGTAAATAGGAGCACCTGTTTGAATTGGGGCCTCTGTAAAGTGGCCTAGAAGGGAACTTGTTATGTTACTAAGGTCAGAAGGACTAGAGTGCTCTTTCAGACTTCCAAGTCATTGGTTCCTCTATTTCCCTTTGAATTCTGTTCTGATTGGCATCTCCAGGGCCACCGTGGGTTTCTAATGATCCCTTCTAAGAGATGGGGTCACTAATTTCATGGAGAGAAATGAAGCAAAAGTTCAAGTCCAGGGTGAGAAACTGCCGGAGAAGAGAAGATAGGTCCCACAGACTAGAATTCTAAAGAAGTTGCACAGGAAAGTCCTTTTGGGGACGGTGGTTCCAGGATGTTAGACAGCCCTTTATGGTCCTGCCTGCAGGGATGTATGTCACAAGCTGTTCTGAGCAGTGGGGAGGCTGTGATACTGTTGTTTCGCCAAGCAAGGCTGCATTTTCCAATTTAAAGCTAAGCTGCCCAGGAGCCAAGCGGTTTGTTTTCCAGAAGACAAGGAGAGAGAGAAAGAGAATGTGCGTATGTGCGCGCGCGTGTGTGTGTGTGTGTGTGTGTGTGTGTGTGTGAGACAGAGAGAGAGAGAGAGAGAGAGAGAGAGACAGACACAGACAGAAACATCCAAGAGTTGAGATACCAAATCTATCCTCATATCAACTCTCTGGAACAGAGTGATTCTGTTTTTGTCATTAGATCCTCAATCCTCGGGCGCCCTCAGAAATCACAGCCAGGAAGTCCCTATGCCCTCATGACAGGGTAATTAATTAGCTCTGTTGGACCCTGCTAGAGTCTCACAGGAGACAGGAAAAAACAGTGAAAGGAATTCCCTTTCACCACAGGAGATTTCAGAGAAGGATTAGACAACCCTGGCGTAAGCCTTGGTTTGCCTGCTGTGCAACCAAGGGAGGACTGCATGTATTCTGTGACTGACCCAAACTTAGAATTTTGCATGCGTATAATAATAATGATAATATTGTCCACTAGTCGCCTTGATAAATATGTATTGAGGACTTTCCCATGCCAGGCTTTATACAGGGTTATGGTTTTAGTTTTTACATTTAACACTATAATATTTCTTGAGTTAATTTGCATATGGTATGGAGATATGCCGACCAGTCTTTTCAGTATTGCAGCCTGCTTCCTTCATCCAGCATCCCTGATCCTCCTTACTCTAGTCTACTTTCTCTTTTATCTATACCACTTATCATCCCGCATACTATGATTTATTTATTGTGCTTATTATCTTCCTCCAATGGCCAGAATGTAAGTTTCATGAGCCTTGCCTATTGTGTTCACCAATTGTACCCCAAGTGTCTCTTGGAAAGATGACATCAAATAATTACAAGTGAGATAAAAATAGTCTCTCTGGGACCTAATGGGGGACCTAACATCGTCTAGGGGGCCAGGAAAGTCTTCCCTGAGGAAGCAATCTTTGGCTACATAAAAGAGAGGGGAACTGTATTCATGTCAAAGGGAACAGCACATGGGAAGTTCCTGAAATGAGAGAAAGCAGTAACACATATGGCTGCAACATACAGAGCACGGGCAATAGACACATACTGAGGCCTGGGAAGAGAGGGCTTACAATGCAGGGCCAGGTGGGTCACGTTAAAAAGTTTGGGAGGGCTTCCCTGGTGGCGCAGTGGTTGAGAGTCTGCCTGCCGATGCAGGGGACACAGGTTCGTGCCCCGGTCCGGGAGGATCCCACATGCTGCGGAGCGGCTGGGCCCGTGAGCCATGGCCGCTGAGCCTGCACGTCCGGAGCCTGTGCTCCGCAACGGGAGAGGCCACAACAGTGAGAGGCCCGCGTACCGCAAAAAAAAAAAAAAAAAAAAAAAAAAAAAAAAAAATTGGGATTAGTTCTAAGAACAATAGTAACCTATTGAAAGGCTGTAAGGAACAAACCTGCCACGCCCTGATTTGCTTTTATTAAAGACTGTTCAGGATATACAGAGTGGTTTGGGAGGGTGGGACAAGAATGAATATGGTGAGGTGGCCAGTTGAAGGGTCCTGTTATCATCTAGGCAAGAGGAGAAGGTGGCTTGGGTTAAGGCTAAGGCAATAGAGACAGACAGGTCAGTGAATTCAAAAGATTAGAAGAGCAAATAATATTCAGTAATTGATTAAAGTAGGAGTGGGGGGAATATTAAAATGTCTTTTCTTATTTATTTAAATCCCTCAAACTAAACCGTATATCTTACTTGTGCTATCTCCAGTAGTGATGAATAGCTTTCTGTTTACTCTCCTGTTAAATCACCTGCAGCCTCCCCTTTAATCTTTCCTCATGAATCCCAGCCATGTCCTCTCATCCTTCAACTGGCCCAGAATTAGGCACAGCGTGGAACAGACTATTCTTGAGAATCACCTCACAGTATCTCCTTTTGAAATGCTGTGTTTAAAGAAAAATAACAAAACCAGTATCTTATTGTAAATTCATTCCTCAAATAAGTTGGGATCCTTTAACATACACAAATACCCTTCCTTTTTTTTTTTTTTTTTTTTTTTTTTTTTGCGGTACGTGGGATCTTCCCAGACCGGGGCACGAACCCGTGTCCCCAGCATCGGCAGGTGGACTCTCAACCACTGTGCCACCAGGGAAGCCCCCTTATTTTTTTTTTTTTGCCTTTCCAATTCCTAGGTATCCTTCAGAACACAATTCAGTTTCTGCCTCTGCCAGGAAACTGCCTTAGTTTAGTCATTCACAACAATCTGCTTTGATCTGCCCATAGGCTGTGCATGCTTACTATCTGAGCCGTTGATTTAGTCACAGGCAACATTAGGACATCAATGGTAGGATAGGGTAAGGCGATGTCTTAGACCCTTCCCAGCCCACGATTCCCTTTTGTATTCTCATTTTCATCTTTCAAACTCCAAAGTTCTTAGTTAACTTTCTATCTTTTCTTCCAGATCATAAACTACAAGAGTGATCTGACTTTTAAGTTTTTGTGTCCCTCGCAGCATCTAGCCCAGTGCTAAATGACAATATATGGAAAGTATTTATGGTTATTTCAAAGAGAATTGTGCAGGAGGTGACTACTACTTAGCTCCAGCTACCTCTCCTCTCACATCCCGGACCTCTACAATAATGCCCAGCTGGGCATCGAGTGGGCAGGCAGCACATGCTGGCTGTAATAACACTGTCAGATCTTCTGTGAAGACTAGATGATTAAAGCAGAGTCAATTCATGAATATTCATATTAGAAGGGAAATGAATGAACTCAAGCTATTGATCTAATTTCAGATCAATAGACTCACCTGTCCTTTTGCTAAAATTACTTAAAAAAACAAAACACTAAGTACTTTGAGTTTTCCTTCCTTTTTGCCTTTCCATTTTTTAGTGGAAACATTTATAAAGGTGTCAAAAGGCCAGGATCAAAGAGATGAAGGCAATAGCAAAATGTATACAGCATTTACTTAACACTCATACATCCTATGAAATATTTAGATCCAATTGTGAATTGTATTTTGGGAAGAAAACAGACAGAGAATTTAAGCGGAGTGCCCAGGATCCCATAGGTGGTGAGTGTCCAAGCTGGGATTTATAACCTAGGCACCTGACCCTAAAGTTTTTGTACTCAGTCACTGCATCACTTTCTTCTCCAGAAAAATGAAAAAGGAAGCAAGGGCTTAATCTGGTCCCAGCCTGCTAGCTAATGGTCAGTTTGCTCTCTGATGCACTGGTTCTTTTTAGCGTCCAATAAACATCCAAGGATTGTGATTCCCTGATGTGATTCCCTGTGATTCCCAAGTTTTCCCTAATTTTAAATGAACTTCCACAAGTTGTGGACCAAGACACCTTCAATGACTGTACTTAGGAGACCTCTCGTTCTTTTCTGTCTCACTGAAATTCCACACTTCAGAGGATCGTAAAATTATTCCAGGGACTTGATGTTACTTTGTGGCCCAATCTAAAGTTGCCTAAGAATAAATGTTAGCCCCTCAAAGGTACCTGTTTGCTGACGAACCATTCAGTATCTACAAACAAGCTCTGGGATGAAGTGAACACCTGTTCCAGTGTTCTCACCAAGTGTCTTCCTTTCTCTCTACACTTTGCTGGCATGTAACCTACAGAGTGAAACCTGGGCAGGTTCATTACCAACCTCCCCAGTAGAATGCCACCAGAACAGGAATTTCCTTCCTGGGACAGCACCAACTGTCATCACATGAGTAAATGTAACTCTGCATCTACATGAAAAAGCCCCAGTTCCATGGCCTTGAGCACTAGCTTTAGAGTCTGATGGGTGTGGATCTGGACCCAGGTCACAAGGAACCAAAGTAAGTAAATTAGAATAAGTCCCTATGGCTTGCCGTGTTTTCTATGCCTTGGTATTGTTGTGGTTGCACTGGGGTAATTGTTGTGAGGGGTAATTACGTGATGTGTGCAGTGGTTAGCATATGCCAGGTGTTCTGTAAACATTTGTTGAATGAAAGCTCGCTACACCCCTTACTCAGTCACTTTTCTACTTTTGTCCTTCAGTGCCAGACATCACCAATTAGGGAAACACTGCTATACTGTTCCGCTTAATGAGAAGGGACTATTTGTAGACAACATTAGCCATACTATTAAAAATTCTCCTTATTCACCCAGATAAAAAGATTATTAATTGCTGAGCTTTGGCTAATTCCCAGGACACCTAATTTGTTCACATCTATTTTCAGAAAACCTTCAGATTTGAATGAGTTAATTTCACTATTTTTCTTTGCCCTCATAGAGAAACCACAGGGCAGTCAAGCAGGTAGCAGTACTCAGGCTACATCTCAGCCAGTGGGGCTTTATAAGGAGGAAATTCATTCATGAGATCGGAGGAGAAATGTGGGTAATGAGAGAAGGGAAGCGATGGGAGGAGACCTTCAAGATGGCAGAGGGTAAGACATGGAGATCAGCTTCCTCCCCACAAATACATCAGAAATATATCTACATGTGGAAGAGCTCCTCCAGAACACCTACTGAAGGCTGACAGAAGACCTCAGACTTCCCAAAAGGCAAGAAACTCCCCACGTACCTGGGTAGGGCAAGAGAAAAAAGAAAAACAGAGACGAAAGGATAAGGACGGGACCTGCACCTCGGGGAGAGAGCCGTGAAGGAGTGAAGGTTTCCACACACTAGGAAGCCCCTTCGCGGGCGGAGGCTGCAGGTGGCGGAGGGTGGGAGCTTCGGTGCTGCGGAGGAGAGCGCAGCCACAGGGGTGCGGAGGGCAAAACAGGGATTCCCGCACAGAGGATCGGTGCCGACCAGCACTCACCAGCCCGAGAGGATTGTCTGCTCTCCCGCCGGGACGGGAGGGGCCTGGGAGCTGAGGCTCGGGCTTCGGAGGTCGGATCCCAGGGAGAGGACTGGGGTTGGCGGCGTGAACACAGCCTGAAGGGGGCAGGTGCGCCACAGCTAGCCAGGAGGGAGTCCGGGAAAAAGTCTGGACCTGCCAAACAGGCAAGAGGCCATTGTTTTGGGGTGCGCGAGGAGAGGGGATTCAGAGCACCGCCTAAACGAGCTCCAGAGATGGGAGTGAGCCCCGGCTATCAGCGCGGCCCCCAGAGATGGGCATGAGACGCTAAGACTGCTGTTGTCACCACCAAGAAGCCTGTGTTCGAGCACAGGTCACTATCCACACCCGCCTCCCAGGAGCCTGTGCAGTCCGCCACTGCCAGGGTCACACGATCCAGGGACAAATTCCCCGGGAGAACGCATGGCACGCCTCAGGCTGGTGCAACGTCACGCTGGGCTCTGCTGCCGCAGGCTCACCCTGCATCCATACCCCTCCCTCCCCCCAGCCTGAGTGAGCCAGAGCCCCCTAATCAGCTGCTACTTTAACCCCGTCTTGCCTGAGCGAATAACAGATGCCCTCAGGTGACCTACACGCAGAGGCAGGTCCAAATCCAAAGCTGAACTCCAGGAGCTGTGCAAAGAAAGAAGAAGAAGGGAAATCTCTCCCAGCAGCCTCAGGAGTGGCGGATTAAATCTCCACAATCAACTTGATGTACCCTGCATCTGTGGAATATCTGAATAGACAAGGAATCACCCCAAATTGAGGAGGTGGACTTTGGGAGCAAAGATATATATATATTTTTCCTTTTTTGTCCTTTTCTGAGTGTGTATGTGTATGCTTCTCTGTGTGATTTTGTCTGTATAGCTTTGCTTTTACCATTTGTCCTAGGGTTCTGTCTGTCCGTTTTTTTTTTTAACTTCAAAAATTTTTTTCTTAATAATTATTTTTTATTTTAATAACTTTATTTTACTTTATTTAATTTTTTCCTTCCTTCCTTCCTTCTTCCCTTCCTCCCTCCCTTCCTTCCTTCCCTCCTTCCTTTTCTCCCTTTTATTCTGAGCCATGTGGATGAAAGGCTCTTGGTGCTGCAGCCAGGAGTCAGTGCTGTGCCTCTGAGGTGGGAGAGCCAACTTCAGGACACTGGTCCACAAGAGACCTCCCAGCTCCATGTACTATCAAACGGTGAAAATCTCCCAGAGACCTCCATCTCAACACCAGCACCCAGCTTCACTCAACAACCAGCAAGCTACAGTGCTGGACACCCTATACCAAACAACTAGCAAGACAGGAACACAATCCCATCCATTAGCAGAGAGGCTGCCTAAAATCATAAGAAGGCCACAGACACCCCAAAACACAACACCAGATGTGGACCTGCCCACCAGAAAGACAAGACCCAGCCTCATCCACCCGAACACAGGCACTAGTCCCCTCCACCAGGAAGCCTACACAAACCCACTGAACCAACCTTACCTACTGGGGACAGACACCAAAAATAACGGGAACTACGAACTTGCAGCCTACGAAAAGGAGACCCCAAACACAGTAACTTAAGCAAAATGAAAAGACAGAGGAACACACAGCAGATGAAGGAGCAAGATAAAAACCCACCAGACCAAACAAATAAAGAGGAAATAGGCAGTCTACCTGTACAAGAATTCAGAGTAATGATAGTAAAGATGATCCAAAATCTTGGAAATAGAATGGAGAAAATACAAAAAACGTTTAACAAGGACCTAGAAGAATTAAAGAGCAAAAAGACAATGATGAACAACACAATAAATGAAATTAAAAATTCTCTAGAAGGAACCAATAGCAGAATAACTGAGGCAGAAGAATGGAAAAGTGACCTGGAAGCTAAAACAGTGGAAATTACTACCGCAGAGCAGAATAAAGAAAACAGAATGGAAAGAATTGAGGACAGTCTCAGAGACCTCTGTGACAACATTAAATGCACCAATGTTCAAATTATAGGGGTGCCAGAAGAAGAAGAGCAAAAGAAAGGGGCTGAGAAAATATTTGAAGAGATTACGGTTGAAAACTTCCCTAATATGGGAAAGGAAATAGTCAATCAAGTCCAGGAAGTGCAATTGTCCCATACAGGATAAATCCAAGGAGAAACATGCCAAGACACATATTAATCAAACTCTCAAAAATTAAATACAAGGAAAAAATATTAAAAGCAGCAAGGGAAAAACAAGAAATGACATACAAGGGAATCCCCATAATGTGAACAGCTGATATTTCAGCAGAAACTCTGCAAGCCAGAAGGGAGTGGCAGGACATATTTAAAATGATGAAAGGGAAGAATCTAAAACCAAGATTACTCTCTCCACCAAGGATCTCATTCAGATTCGACGGAGAAATTAAAACCTTCACAGACAAGCAAAAGCTAAGAGAATTCAGCACCACCAATCCAGCTTTACAACAAATGCTAAAGGGGCTTCTCTAGGCAGGAAACACAAGAGAAGAAGAAGACCTACAATAACAAACCCAAAACAATTAAGAAAATGGGAATAGGAACCTACATATCAATAACTACCTTAAATGTAAATGGATTAAATGCTCCAACCAAAACACACAGGCTGGCTGAATGGATACAGAAACAAGACCTGTATATATGCTGTCTACAAGAGACCCACTTCAGACCTAGGGACACATACAGACTGAAAGTGAGGGGATGCAAAAAGATATTCCATGCAAATGGAAATCAAAAGAAAGCTGGAGTAGCAATTCTCATATCAGACAAAATAGACTTTAAAATAAAGACTATTACAAGAGACAAAGAAGGATACTACATAATGATCAAGGGATCCATCCAAGAAGAAGATATAACAATTGTAAATATTTATGCATCCTACAAAGGAGCACCTCAATACATAAGGCAAATGCTAACAGCCATAAAAGGGGAAATCGACAGTAACACAATCATAGTAGGGGACTTTAACATCTCACATTCACCAATGGACACATCATCCAAAATGAAAATAAATAAGGAAACACAAGCTTTAAATGACACATTAAACAAGATGGACTTAATTGATATTTATACGACATTCATTCCAAAAACAACAGAATACACTTTCTTCTCAAGTGCTCATGGAACATTATGCAGGACAGATCATATCTTGGGTCACAAATCAAGCTTTGGTAAATTTAAGAAAACTGAATTCATATCAAGTATCTTTTCCGACCACAACACTATGAGACTAGATATCAATTACAGGAAAAAATCTGTAAAAAATACAAACACATGGAGGCTAAATAATACACTAATAATACACTACTAAATAACCAAGAGATCATTGAAAAAATCAAAGAGGAAATCAAAAAATACCTAGAAACAAATGACAATGAAAACACGATGACCCAAAATCTACAGGATACAGCAAAAGCAGTTCTAACAGGGAAGTTCATAGCAGTATGATCCTACCTCAAGAAACAAGAAACATCTCAAATAAACAACCTAACCTTACACCTAAAGCAGTTAGAAAAAGAAGAACAAAAAACCCCCCAAAGTTAGCAGAAGGAAAGAAATCATAAAGATCAGATCAGAAATAAATGCAAAAGAAATGAAGGAAACAATAACAAAGATCAATAAAACTAAAAGCTGGTTCTTTGAGAAGATAAACAAAATTGATAAACCATTAGCCAGACTCATCAAGAAAAAAAGGGAGAAGACTCAAATCAATAGAATTAGAAATGAAAAAGGAGAAGTAACAACTGACACTGCAGAATACAAAGGATCATGAGAGATTACTACAAGCAACTCTATGCCAATAAAATGGACAACCTGTAAGAAATGGACACATTCTTAGGAAAGCACAACCTTCTGAGACTGAACCAGGAAGAAACAGAAAATATAAACGAACCAATCACAAGCACTCAAATTGAGACTGTGATTAAAAATCTTCCAACAAACAAAAGCCCAAGACCAGATGGCTTCACAGGCAAATTCTATCAAACATTTAGAGAAGAGTTAACACCTATCCTTCTCAAACTCTTCCAAAATATAGCAAAGGGAGGAACACTCCCAAACTTATTCTACGAGGCCACCATCACCAGGAAACCAAAACCAGACAAAGATGTCACAAAGAAAGAAAACTACAAGCCAATATCACTGATGAACATACATGCAAAAATCCTCAACAAAATACTAGCAAACAGAATCCAACAGCACATTAAAAGGATCATATACCATGATCAAGTGGGATTATCCCAGGAATGCAAGGACTCTTCAGTACATGCAAGTCAATCAATGTGATACACCATATTAACAAATTGAAGGAGAAAAACCATATGATCATCTCAATAGATGCAGTAAAAGCTTTCAAAAAATTCAGCACATTTATGATAAAAAAAAACCCTCCAAAGTGTAGGCATAGAGGGAATTTACCTCAACATAATAAAGGCAATATATGACACACCCACAGCCAACATCGTTCACGATGGTGAAAAACTGAAACCATTTCCACTAAGATCAGGGACAAGACAAGGTTGTCCACTCTCACCACTATTATTCAACATAGTTTTGGAAGCTTTAGCCACAGCAATCAGAGTTGAAAAAGAAATAAAAGGAATCCAAATCGGAAAAGAAGAAGTAAAGCTGTCACTGTTTGCAGATGACATGATACTATATAGAGAGAATCCTAAAGGTGGTACCAGAAAACTGCTAGAGCTAATCAATGAATTTGGTAAAGTAGCAGGATACAGAATTAATGCACAGAAATCTCTTGCATTCCTATACACTAATGATGAAAAATCTGTAAGAGAAATTAAGGAAACACTCCCATTTACCATTGCAACAAAAAGAATAAAATACCTAGGAATAAACCTACCTAGGGAGAAAAAAGATCTGTATGCAGAAAACAATGAGACACTGATGAAAGAAATTAAAGATGATACAAACAGATGGAGAGATATACCATGTTCTTGGATTGGAAGAATCAACATTGTGAAAATGACTATACTACCCAAAGCAATCTACAGAATCAATGCAATCCCTATCAAACTACCAATGGCATTTTTCACAGAACTGAAACAAAACATTTCACTATTTGTATGGCAACACAAAAGACCCTGAATAGCTAAAGCAATCTTGAGAAAGAAAAAAGGAGCTGGTGGAATCAGGCTCCCAAACTTCAGACTACACTACAAAGCTACAGGAATCAAGACAGTATGGTACAGGCACAAAAACAGAAATATAGATCAATGGAACAGGATAGATAGCCCAGAGATAAACCCACGCACCTACAGTCACCTTATTTTTGACAAACGAGGCAAGAATATACAATGGAGAAAAGACAGCCTCTTCAATAAGTGGTGCTGGGAAAACTGGACATTACATGTAAAAGAATGAAATTAGAACACTGCCTAACATCATACAAAAAATAAACTCAAAATGGATTAAAGACCCAAATGTAATGCCAGACACTATAAAACTCTCAGAGGAAAACATAGGCAGAACACTCTATGACATAAATCACAGCAAGATCCTTTTTGACCCACCTCCTAGAGAAATGGAAATAAAAACAAAAATAAGCAAATGGGACCTAAGCTTTTCACAGAAAAGGAAATCATAAACAAGATGAAAAGATAACCCTCAGAATGGGCCAAAATATTTGCTAATGAAGCGACTGACAAAGGATTAATCTCCAAAATATATAAGCAGCTCGTGCAGCTCAATATCAAAAAACCAAACAACCCAATCCAAAAATGGGCAGAAATCTAAATAGACATTTCTCCAAAGAAGATATACAGATTGCCAACAAACACATGAAAGGATGCTCAACATCACTAATCGTTAGAGAAATGCAAATCAAAATTATAATGAGGTATCACCTCACACCAGTCGGAATGGCCATCATCAAAAAATTTACAAACAATAAATGCTGGAGAGGGTGTGGAGAAAGGGGAACCCTCTTGCACTTGGTGGGAATGTAAATTGATACAGCCAATATGGGAAACAGTATGGAGGTTCCTTAAAAAACTAAAAATAGATCTACCATACAACCCAGCAATCCCACTACTGGGCATATACCCTGAGAAAACCATAATTCAAAAAGAGTTGTGTATCACAGTGTTCACGGCAACTCTATTTACAATAACCAGGACTTGGAAGCAACTTAAGTGTTTATCAACAGATGAATGGATAAAGAAGATGTGGCACATATATACAATGGAATATTACTCAGCCATAAGAAGAAATGAAATTGAGTTATTTTCAGTGAGGTGGATGGACCTAGAGTCTGTCATACAGAGTGAAGTAAGTCAGAAAGTGAAAAACAAATACCACATGTTGAGACATACACATGGAATCTAAAACAAATGGTTCTGAAGAACCTAGGGGCAGGACAGGAATAAAGACACAGACGTAGAGAATGGAATTGAGGATACAGGTAGGGGGAAGGGGGGTTAGCTGGGACGAAATGAGAGATTGGCATGGACATATATACACTAGCAAATGTAAAATAGATAATTAGTGGGAAGCAGCCACATTGCACAGGGAAATCAGCTCGGTGCTTTTTGTCCACCTAGAGGGGTGGAATAGGGAGTGTGGAAGGAAGATGCAAGAGGGAGGAGATATGGGGATATGTGTATATGTATAGCTGATTCAGTTTGTTATATAGCAGAAACTAACACACCATTTTAAAGCAATTATACTCCAATAAAGATGTGGAAAAAAAAAAGGAAGCGATGAACCAAACAGCAAGAAAAATTAAAAAGCACTTGCAGGTTGTGCCTGAAGCTCTTAATTAACCACATTCTCCACAACACAGAGCAAACCCATCTGGGCAACCCAGGAAATAAAAACATAGCATGTAGAGCTCAGTGACGGGTCAATGCTGGCAAAGTGGTCGGTTAAACCCTGAAGGTAATAGAAGCTCCCCAAACTCCCAAAGCAAAAGCAGTGGTGAGGCTGAAGCTAGGATGCACTCAACTTCATGAACTAATACATCCAGTTCTTCAAATTCAGCACATCGTGCTAAGAAAACCTTGCCATCACAGCTCTACAAAACGGGAAGCGAAAGCCACAGAAACGTACTTAAGCTGTTGGCAGAAAATTTCACAAGTTCTTACCTAAGCAAAGAACGCCAGTCACATAATCATTTGCTTTGCCCTTGGGATGCCAGGCACTTTTGTTGCTGAGTTGTGGACGAGCCAAAACTGTTTCTAACCAAAGCATTTTATTTAAGGCCTTTATATTAACACAAACTGGGTGCAATCTCAAAATCTTACATCCTAACATTTGGGCAAGGTAGAAGATATTCCTACTGTTTAGAGAGTGGGAATAAAACACTGTCAGGCTGTGTTTAATCATGCAGGCACACCTGGCTAAAAAGTGAAAATTGTAGTCAGCAGAAAAATCATTTCCTGGATACCCAGTAGTATATGATATAACATGGACTAATTCATTACATCTTCATTCCAGATATTCTGGATATTATTTTATCCTCATTTTACAGTTGTGGATATTGAGGCTCAGAGAGGTTAAGTAACTTGCCTCAGGTGGTTACCAGTTAACAGGTACTGGAAGCCAGGATATAAACTAGGTCCACAGGGCTCCAAAGTCCACTGAATTCCACTCCACCACGCTAGCTCCTCATCCTACACAATGCTTAGTCAGGATAGCCAGGCTATTGATATTTGGTGAAAATAAATATTGAAATGTTTACCCTAAGTGAATACTATGAATCAAATATTCAAAATAACAGAGTCTCAGAGTAGGAAGCTACCTCATGAGTCATCTAGTCCAAGAACACATCCTATGCTTAGAATTTCAGAAGAGGACTTTTACATAGTTTGAAATAAGGTAGTAACTTTCCAGAGAGATGAGTAGTCTTGGGGTTTGGGAAAATCCCCTTATGAGACACTCTTTTCTCCTCCTTTTAATAAATAATATATTTTGAATGCCTCCCATGTGCTAGGCTGCGTTAAGCTCCAACATTGCCATCAGAATCCCCACAATGATCTTATAAAGCAGTCTATCATTGATATCCCCATTTTACAGATACGAAACAGGTTTAGAACCATAGTATAACTTGTCGCACAACAAGTAAGCCTTAGTACAAGGATACAAACCTAGTTTATTCATGGGGTCTTCAAGGTATGTGGAGACACACACTGACATACAGAAGTAAACCTAATGACTTGTTACTATTCTCTAGCTTGATATCAGTAGACAGTTGTGCTTATTTCCATCTAAGGCATGTCCAAATACTTCTCTCTGGTTTCCTAGGGTCAAAACATCTTGGGGTAACTGCGCTAACATGTTAACTACCACTTACTGAGCCGGTATTTGAACATCTCCAGTGAACAAAAACACTTATAGCTTGTTCCATCTATGAGCAGCTCCGATGATCAGAAAATCATACTTATATTCAGCTGACAATACAATTCAGTTAGGAACCTCTCACTTGTATCTCTCATTGGGTCAAGGGCAAAAAATCATGCTGATGAAGTGACATTACCAAAGCAAAGAGGTTTAATACATTCATTGAAGCACAAGTGATCTTGAAGGAAATTGAGAGAGATTCTTTTTCAAGAACAGCTTTAATAGCTGAAGGGGAATAATGTTTTATATCCAGTCAACCATCCAGCTATAGACAACTTGTCACACCAAAGTGGTTAAATTTTTTTTTTTAGTATTTCAATGACATTTTGAATGCACATAAGAGGTTAGAATGAACAAGGAAATTAAGGACTTTTTTAGAAATCACATTTGCATTTAACTTGAAAATCTCTCCAGTCCTATGACTTTTGCATAAACACTTATGGACTCCTGACAGCTAATTGGATTATAAGCCTTTTATCTAGGAATTTGTCCAATTTTATGCTCTCCATGAAACCTGAGCTCTTTGCTGATCTTGGTTTTGTCCATGTTAAATAAGCAATTGTTTTTAACATCCTTAAAGGCTATATTTTAAATTCTCACATTTGTTATGCATACTACATCATGAAATTTATAATCCTTATTTTTGGACAAACGTTTGAAGACCCAAATGCCATGATAAAATGGATTTCTCATGTGAAAGCATTCATTCTGATCAAAGAGTAATAAAGTACCAACTGCCCCCCCCCAAAAAAAAAGAGCAAAAAGCACAAATCAGCATTTGGTATCATCAGCCAGGCAGCCTTTTGCACAGATGACTTCATGTGATTCCCCACAACCACCCCTGGAAGTGGAGATTACCATTCTATTTTACTATGAAAGAAACAAAGGAGTAGAAAGGCTGAGTAACCTATTCAGTATCATGTAGAAACTAAGCAGAAACAGTTCTCGAGCCAGTCCTCAGATGCAGCACCATTGCTTTATAGTTACAGAGAAAGGCAGCTCACAACTACCCAGAAGGGAATAGATGGTTCTGTCCTTGTTCTGCCCATTTCTAGAAGGCTCATGCTCTCCCCAGGCATACACTTTAGGAATCTCAACAGGTTCTCAGGAGGTCTTTTCATTGATGCTTAGCACCCTCATTCCAACTTCTTATCCCTTAAGGGTAATGCTCTCACCGCCACCACATTTTTCTTGGCCCAAAAGACTTGCATTTTGTTTGGGTACCATTATGTTACAAGAAGCAAAATAATACCTTTTTGAGGAAGAATCTTAAGTTACAGTCGGAAAAGTGAGATGTAAAGGCTATAATATTAACACACAGCTTGGAACATGAGGCCTGTTCATTTTAACCAGCTCAGTCCCCACCAATGCCCTCTTCCCCTCTGTGGATGTGTTTCACATGATGTTCCTTTGTGCTTGTGTGTGGAAGCGGCCACTTTATCATCCTCACCTCCCAGAACTTTGTTCTTCTGCACTACAGTTCTGGTACACCACCTCTTTCCACTCATCTCTTTTAGCCTCTTTGTTCCATAAAATATTTTTTAAAGTTTCTATGAAAAAATAAATGTATGTGCCAAGTTTAAAAGGTCAAGTAAAACTAGCAATTTATGACCCCATTAGCAGTCTCCCATTTTGCCGTTCTTCACCCCGATGTCCCATCCTTGAGAGGCAATTACTTTGAAACATTTTAGTTGTTTCTTCTCATATTTAGTGACTAGATTCACACATTAAAGGGAAAATAAAGTGATTAGTATCATTAGGTATGGGAAAAATCATTTTCAGTTTGATCAAAATCTAAGAGAAGTCTAGAAGAAACATATCACCACAGCTTAAACTACCACTCATATCTTTCACAGCAAGACAACTCAAAATAAAATAAATCTGAGGTCAATGCCTATGTTTGTCTCTATAATAAGAGAGCCCAAATATTATATGACTTATCTTAAGCTTATGAAGTCTGTGGGTTTTTTTGTGCCTTCAATCTCACTCCTTAAATACCTAGCCCACCTCATTGATGATTTTGAATTTCTATGTACTTAGGCACAAACTTGATTTTTCACAGTAGAATTCCATTTCCAGGTGCTCTTGCAAGATCAGTTACAGTAAATCAAATAACATCTTATATGGATTGAGAAATGGAGTCTTACATCAAGATTTTTAATTATCTATATAAGACATAGGAAAAGGTTTTTACCTTATAGATTACTATTCAAACATAATTTTAACTCTTAAAATTGTTATATGATGAAGATATTAGCTAAATTTAGCATACACACACCAATTACATGAAATGTAATGGAGAATCCACTCAATCCCATGCCTTCATTTACTCAGCAAAGAGTCAATCTTCCAAGCTGTAGGAGAAGCTGTTGTTGCCCAGCACATACCTCCTGAGTATTACTATTTCAGTTGACCTGGCCCAACTCACAACCTGCAGTACCTACAACATCTCTTCACCTGGGGATATTTTACCAGAAGTAGAAGATAACTGCTCAGCCACCTGCAATGCAGGCTGGAAGTGCCAGGGAATTAAAACTCCTGGAAGCAGCAATTCCTCAACCAATGTCTGATGGTAGTCAGAGTTAAATGCCCAAGATTCCCCCATCCCTTAGGATGAGAAAACTCTGTGGCACACACTTCACCCTGTTTCCTAGACTTTCTCCATGGGGTTAAGCTCCAGTCACCCACAATGGTAGCTGGTTTGAGAGTTTATCCTTTATTGGCTGTCTTCCTTCCCTGTCCCACTTTTTACCTTCCTACTGTTATTTCCTGAACTCTTGAAGAAACTACTTGCCCTTGCACTCTTGTCTCAGCATGTTTCTAGAGAGATCCAAACTAAGATGAAGGCCAGCTCCTTCACTTGAATTCTGTTCCTATCACTTCCCATCTTACTCTGCTCCATTGACTTCCTCTTCTTCCTAGGAGCCGATTTTCTCTCACGCTATGAAGAAACCTTCTGGCATCCCCTTCTGGTTGTTATCCTAATTTCCCCTCCCCTTTCTTTTTCATCCAATCTAAAGAGTGCCTTATATGTTGTAACTTTCTCATCTTCACCAACTGCAATCTGCCTTCTTTATCCATCTCTATTGAAGCTCTTTTCACCAAATGTCAGCAGTGACCTTATAAATGCCAAACCTAACACTTTTATGCCCCTATTTCACTTCTCTACATTACAAAAACCATCTTCTGGACTTCCCTGGTGGTGCAGTGGTTAAGAATCCACCTGCCAATGCAGGGGACATGGGTTCGAGCCCTGGTCCAGGAAGATCCCACATGCCGCACAACAACTAAGCCTGTGAGCCACAACTACTGAGCCCGTGTGCCACAACTACTGAAGCCGGTGTGCCTAGAGCCTGTGGTTTGCAACAAAGAGAAGCCACCACAATGAGAAGCCCACACACCACACTGAAGAGTAGCCCCTGCTCACCTCGACTAGAGAAAGCCCACGCACAGCAACGAAAACCAAACACAGCCAAAAACAAATTAAAAAAAAAAAAGAAACCATCTTCTTTAAATTTCATTAACCTTCACTTTTGTGACCTCACGCTCTTGATTTTTCTCTTATATTATATATGACTACTCCTTTGCAGACTGCTTTGGATTCTATTCTTCTGAAAACTAAATGTTGATGCTCCCCAGGGCTCTCTTCTCAGGTTCTCTTTTTACCACACATGCTCTTGCTGGGTAATTTCATTTATCCCCCTGGTTTTAACCATCATAATATGCCAACAATGCTGAAATCTGTAATTTTTAGGATTGACAACTCTCTTGAATTTAGATCCATATATCCCTTTGGACATATTTACTGAATGTTCACAGGCATCTAGATTTCATACATCCAACACTGAGTTCATCATTTTTTTAGCCCAAACCTCCTACAATATGCATCTTACTCAGTAAAACCTCCATAAGCTCAATCATCCGTCTTTTCTCCCAGGGATCATGACCTAAAAATTAACAAGTCCTGTGAATTTTACCTCCTAAGTATTTCTCAAATGTGTTCTCCCCTTTTCTTCTCCATTATCACAGAAAAAGTAAAGTGGAAACAAAAAGTGTAAAATGGATTAGGTATTTGGATTTGGGTATTTTGAATTTGTCATTATAATATTCCTCATTAGCTGCCTCACATGGTATCATAACCTCCTATTTGTGTTCCTTATCTCCAGGCTTTACTTCACCCACCAATCCATCCTCAATACTGCCACGAAATGATCTTTCTGTAACAAGTGGGACCATGTCAATGTCGGTCTAATCAGTACAAAAAACAATAATAAAGTTTAAGCTTCTTTATAGGTCATAGAGGGATCTTTATTGTGTTAAAGGCTATCACTTGCCACTCAGAATCACTTATAGCTCTCTGCAAACACTAGGCAGCAGCTCTCCTTTGCTTTCGAATTCTGGCTATTTCCTCCATCTGGCAAGCCTCCCTCCTTCTGTGTACCTGCCCACTCACACCCTATTCAACCCATTACAGCCTCCCTCGGGTATTCCCTAAGTGTTCTTCCCTGACTCCACAAAATGGAATTAATCATTCTGTCTTTAGCGCAGCTTCTATTCCTTGTACATAACTATTCTATTGTTCGTGTCATATCAAGTTCTACTTGTTTGCTTCTGTGGCTATTTCTATTACTAGATGGCAAACCCCTTCACCCACGACAAACTCAGAGCCCCCATCAAATACTAAGAGTAGTGCCCTTCTACAACTCTGAGGCACTTTATGTACTTGTAATTAGCTAACCATTATATGTTTTGATTTCCCATCTTCCCTTCTAGACTATGTGTTCCATGAGGGCAAGGTCAGGGTTTGTTTTGTTCACTGCCGTAACCCTAGCACCAGGCATTGCATCTGCCAAAGGAAGCGTTTAATAAGTATTTGGACTAATTGGCTAACTTCTTGAAGACAGGGCCTAAATTTTATTCATCTCGCCCCAGTTCAAATAGCACCCAGAGTAGGCATCAGTAAGTTTTTGAACTGAATTTCAGTCACCCTATCCAAACATCATAGAAAACAAGCATATGGAATGTTTTCTGATAGTTAGGAAATCTCATTTTCTTCGCATAATTTCACAATTTCTGCCTGCTTATTATTTTGGGAATATCATCAAATCGAGAAGACCAGTGGTGAGTTAGAGCAGGGGTGGTAAGCAGACTGCTTCTGTCTTGCCATATTGAATAAATTCATAGTAGATGCTTTCGTGATGGGAAGGATTGATGCCATGTTTGATCTCAGTGTAAGGTGTAAAATGATAAATTAGCACTCAGTCAGGGGCTCAGCAAGAGGGGAGCAGCAGCATGTGTGCTACATAGTTGCCATCCCTTTGTAAACCAAAGAAGGGGTAACAATAGTACAGCCACACAAAAGGCTTCACTGTACATGCTCAAGCATTCATCCAGAATGTCAGAGAATCTGACAATTAACTCATTACTTATTAGGATGTTGCTGTGCTATGTGGTCTGATTGAATAATATTTTAAAGCAACAAGTCTTTATCTCTTATTTCTGCAAGAACTGATGCCTTCCCCTGCTTAAAGAACACTAACATAGTTTCCTTTTAAAATAAATACAAATATTTGATGCCAAATCAATAAAAAGGCCTTAGGGTATTCCAACCAGTAAATTTCTTAAAATGACCTAGATTTGTATAAACTCTGTTCTATAATGAATATTACCTTACACTTAAACACTGTCTAATATTTTTAAAGTTGTTTCCCATCCATTATTTCATGTGAGAAGGGTTCCAAAGAATTACACAGCCAACTCATAATGGCAGCAAACACCCATTACTTTGGTGTTATCTAATTAATAGAATATTTTTATTAGCCACACATGGCTTTCTTTTCATCTGATTTGGTCTTTAAAGACATTATCTGGACCTTTGCTTAAAGATGTAGAAGTGTTTCCATTTGACTCTATTCTCTCAAATACTACACACACACACACACACACAAAGCTATCAAGGAAAAAAATTCCATTTATTTGGAAATGGCAATGCTGTCCCAACTATAAAGCATAGCTGACCAATACTGTGAAATCTGTATGTGTGAGAATGAATACACCTCCTCAGAATGCAAGCAGGAAGTGGATTTCACCAAGAGCAGGAGGTATGGCCATAAAGACTCCTTGAAAAGTCATTTTGTTGAAGCCATGAGATTTGGGAGCCCAGGCAGGTCAAATCACTGCAGATCTGCAAGGAAGGGAATCTGAAGATGAACCAAACCTGAGTGGCTCTTTCTACACTCCACAGTATCACCATCTAGTTGATAGGGACCATCAGAGAAGAACAGGGTAGTGGATGCAAAAGAGGCAGCAGTCCTCGGATCACGACACTGACAGCCTGTCAAGAAGTTTCGCTAAAAATGATGCCAGCGTTTGGAATAACAAAAACTTAAATTTAGTCAGAGCCCTGAGTGTAAGATAAACAAGCATAAAGCATAACAGATTTTGTGGAAAGGTATTTGAGACAAGTCTCAACCAAAATTGTACAATGCTCCAACTTAAAAGCTCTCTTTCGGGCTTCCCTGGTGGCGCAGTGGTTGAGTCCGCCTGCCGATGCAGGGGACGCGGGTTCGTGCCCCGGTCCGGGAAGATCCCACATGCCGTGGAGCAGCTGGACCCATGAGCCATGGCCGCTGGGCCTGCGCATCCGGAGACTGTGCTCCGCAACGGGAGAGGCCACAACAGTGAGAGGCCCGCGTACCGCAAAAAAAAAAAAAAAAAAAAAAAAAAAACCTCTCTTTTATTCCACTCTGAAATATTCTTCTGAAACTAGTAGCCCAAATCAAAGATAATAATCAGAAATGAGACCTATGCATAAAAGCTATAAAACTAAAGTAAGCAATTAAACACTAAAACGCCACAACAGGAAGAGAGGGAAAAATGAGATTAATACCATTTTACAGAAAAAGAAATGAACAAAATGTTTAGACAAATGAATCTCAGTAGACACAAAAATATTAGAGAGCTGTAGAAAGAGCTCAAAGAAGAGATACAGGATTTTAAGTAGGCAATTATTATTGAGATTATAGAAGATTTTAAAAGTTGGCAGTGCTCAAGAAAGAAATGCAGGGGACTTCCCTGGTGGCACAGTGGTTAAGAATCCGCCTGCCAATGCAGGGGACGTGGGTTCGATCCCTGCTCTGGGAAGATCCCACATGCCGCAAGCAGCCAAGCCCATGCGCCACAGCTACTGAGCCTGTGCTCTAGAGCCCACGAGCCACAACTACTGAGCCCGTGTGCCACAACTACTAAAGCCCATGTGCCTAGAGCCCGTGCTCTGCAACAAGAGAAGCCACCACAGTGAGAAGCCCGTGCACTGCAAGGAAGAGTAGCCTCTGCTCTCCACAACTAGAGAAAGCCGGCACGCAGCAAAGAAGACCCAACGCAGCCAAAAATAAATAAATTTTAAAAAAAGAAATGCAAAAGTAAAGTAAAAGCTTGTCAAATGAAAGCTTCATTAAAAGAACAAATATAAAATAAACAACTGAAAACAGAGCTAGGGATATAGTGGAGAGGCTTCAAATGACATAAGACAAGAACAAAGATATTAACATGATTATAAGGAAGATGATGGATTAGAAGGCAAAGAAAATCTGACATCCCTAAAACTAGTGTTCCTGAAAGAGAGTACAGAAAAAAAATGGAATAAAAACAAAGATATTAAAGAAGAAAGCAATCCTGGATTAAAGATTTGAAGCTGCAGATAAAAAGACATACCACTTCCTAAGAAAACCTGATCAAATACTAGGGAAGCTGCTGAACTCCAAAGATAAAAAAAAATTCTACAGATATCCAGCTGTGAAAAACAGCATAAAAAATTATGTTGGCTCTGACTTCTTTCTAACAACATTAAATATGGAATAGTGAAATGATATGGACAAAATTCTAAAGCAAATGTGACCTAAGAATTTCATAACCAGTCAAACTGTTCTTGTTTTCCTAACTGCCTCTAGGACAAGCCATAGGGACTCACTGTGGGTCCAAGACTGTATACACGAGAGGTAACCCCAGATAACTGGAAGACTGTGTGGCCTTCTAGAATTCTGAGGACTCATAGGTAAGCCCAAGAAGTGTATGAAGTGGTAACAGTCACGAGTAGGGTCAGGGTTTTTTCCTACTTAAAAGCTGAGCTTAAGAAATTTTAATTTGCCTATTTTAGCCATTCATTTATCCAACAAATATTCATCAAGTCCCTGTCATACTCCAGTGTCTATACTCTACATGCTTTAAGTATATGATCAGTCGTCCTTCATAGCAATCACGTCTTTTAACCATAACTCTGGTGAGTGTCTCCCCATTATCTGAGAACTGTGGAGGAAACATGGGAAGCATATGTCAACTGGTCAAGTCTATGAAGCAAATTCCTAGAAGGGTACATAACACAGGTACTTATTACCTAAATATTTCTAATACAAAATTTTAAATGTAAAGACCCCTAAAACAGTTTAATGCTCTGTGATGGGAGTACAGTGATGGGAGATAGTCATCTCAGGCAGAAAGGGGGAGGAGGACTTTAACAGAAGGTTTTTGTGGTAACTGGTACTTGAACCAGCCTTTAAATTGCAGATGGATTTTGACCTTTGGGGATGACGGAGAATGACTTCCAAACAGGGGGACTGTGGGAATGAAGGCACCGAAGTGGGAAAAGTTCTGGATGTGTTCTGGAATTGAGAATGTTGTGCGGGGACCCTAGAAAGTAAGGTGGGAGGAGTCTCTGTGGGACCCAGTAGAGGGCCATGAAGGCCAGACCATGGCATTGGAGTTTCATCCTGTGATCAGTGAGGTGCTACTGAGTCAACATAGAGCAAAACCAACATTGCGCTTAGGGACGATTAATCTGGCAGAAAATCTGTACAATGAATAGAGAGAACACAGGCAGGGGGCCATTTACAGGGCTAAAGGAGGGTTTAGCAAAAGACTGGGAGGACTTGGCCTGACACAGTGGAAGTAGGAACACAGTGCTGGAGAGAATGTTAGAGATTCATTCCGGGGGTGAAGCAGCAGAGAACCAAGTTGGGCAAAGGGCTGAACATGAAAATGCCAAATGAGAGGAAGTAGGGGCAGAACCCAAACCTCAAGTGGTTACTTGGGAGCTGCTAGCAGTTTCCTCGCAAGGCAAGTGAGCCCATGGCAGGGTTTACAGTCAGATCCGGAGCACCTTAGACTCTCCTAATCCAGAGGCAATGAAATACGAGACTGGAGGAAAGATCTGGGCATTTACTCTATGAGGGCCCCTGAGGAGAGAGAATGGAAGACACTACCCCCTTCGAAGTTACACCAGGGGAGGGAGCCTGGGCACCTGGGACTGTCAGTCCACTCCAAGCAGAGGTCACTTGGGGACTGTGAGGCAGCTTGGTGCCAGCCTAACTGCACATGTAGAGGACCCTCTCCCAACACCCACTCTCAGGTGAGTGGGCATCCAAATCTGACTGCCTTTATGACCACGGTTTGCAGAGCACCCTGAGCGAGGAAAAAGATGGTGCCTCAGATTTGGTTACCTTAGGAATGGGCTCTGGGGTCAAAACACACCTGGGCTTAAATTCCCTTTCTGCCACTTAGTGACATTAGGCAAGTGATGTAACTTCACTGAGCTAGCTTGGATAGTAACACCTCACAGGGTTCTTATGCGGATGTCACAAGATAATAAAAGTGGATGGCAAAGAGCCTGAGACGTTCCAACACTTAGCAGATGAGCGCCCTGTACCCCTCACCCCATGCTTCCCAGTGTACCTGCCACATCAGCTGCTGGTTTTCTGCAAAGTCACCCCCAGTTCCTGAAGCTGCATCTTCTGTCTTCTTCCTGTACGTCCTCCACTCTCCCTCTCCTTCCCTGGGACACTTTTCTCTCTGTCCTGTTTCCTAGGAATTCGGTCTCTCTTCCTCCTCCTAAGTCTTGCTCTTCTTTATTCTTTACTTGAGTATCTGTCTCTTTATGCTTTTTGCTATTCTTCTCCTCCCTCCTAAGGGGTTACGACTGACTCAGGAGGAGCCCCAAAGGCACTTAGTACAGAAACTCATCTCCTTCTTGATTTGCAGAGCAGTTGTGAATACCATACCCTAGTATTAGGAAGAAATGGGCATCTTTCAGGGACAGAGACTGACTGTTTTTCTAAAGCCCACCCAAAGACACAAAACTGTGGTAATTCCCACAGAAAGCCTTACTGTGGATGAATACAAGACATTCCTCACAAATTATAAATATGCAGACATGGGAAATATACTAGACCACTAGGCACTGGGTAGGATTCTGCTCTGAGCCACAGAGCTATGTTTGAGTGAAGTTCACATGAGGCCGTTGAACCAACCAAAAGGTAATTCCAGGCACAGCACCTATTCTGTGGGGTGAGGATGGCAGCCACTCTGAGCCACACACGTGGCTCCTATTTAGTTCTAAAGTTATCAGGTGGCTGGACTGTGACCACACTGTCAGAACTGCTGAAGTGACCTTTTGCCCAACAACGTGATCTTACAATATCCTAGTCCTTTCTTATTAAGCAAGATAAACCAGAAACAGAAGTCTCTTTCAATTCTTAATGCCGCGTGGAATTGAAACAGGGCTTGAAAATCGCAAAATATCAGTTTTAACAAATAAAGCATCTGTCTTCTCTGTGTGCTAATGCCAAGTGTTCTGGGCAGCATTTTAAGTTTCTTGAAGGCGCAGACCTTGCCTGCTGGCCCTATGATAAGGGCCTGTCATCACTGTGAGCTCAGAGCTTACAATGGGTTTTGTCCTAGTTTGGGGGAGGGGAGGTTTAGGAAGAGATCCTTCGGTCCTCTGCTGGGGAGGAAGGGAATTCACTCCTTTGAGGCCTCAGGCTCAGAAACTGTTTCCCCAGGTTATTCAGCGGTACCTTCACTGGTGATGTTTTCCTGGTTTCGGTTGATGTAATGTCTAGGCAATTCAAGCTTGGATTTGCAAACATTTCTTTCTGCATAATCAATAGATCTCTTCTCTTTAATTGGCCTGGCTGGCTGGGTGGGCTAACCGGTGCGGTCTTCTGAGGGACCTTCATTTTCTGCCTCACAGGCTCCTGTCCAGCAAGGCTTAACATTGGCACATTATCAGGTATTCTTCCTACTTTTATTCAAGACTGCTCTGAGGGGCCTTCTCTGACCACCATAAGCATCCACTTACTTAACCAGTCATTTGCCAGCAAATGATTCTTGAGCATCTGCTATATGCCAGGACCTGTGCTGGTCACTGGGGGTACAGAGATAAATAAACTGTGGTTTCTCAAAGCAAGAGACATATAAAGAGTCATGTTATGCTATGAGAAAGAGAGAAAATTGTGGGAAGATGGCGGAAGAGTAAGACGCGGAGATCACCTTCCTCCCCACAGATATATCAGAAATACATCTACACGTGGAACAACTGCTACAGAACACCCACTGAACGCTGGCAGAAGACCTCAGACCTCCCAAAAAGGCAAGAAACTCCCCACGTACCTGGGTAGGGCAAAAGAAAAAAGAATAAACAGAGACAAAAGAATAGGGACGGGACCTGCACCAGTGGGAGGGAGCTGTGAAGGAGGAAAGGTGTCCACACACTAGAAGCCCCTTCGCGGGCGGAGACTGCAGGTGGCGGAGGGAGAAAGCTTCTGAGTCGTGGAGGAAAGCGCAGCAACAGGGGTGCGGAGGGCAAAGCGGAGAGATTCCCGCACAGAGGATAGGTGCCGACCGGCACTCACCAGCCCGAGAAGCTTGTCTGCTCACCCGCCGGGGCAGGTGGGGGCTGGGAGCTGAGGCTCGGGCTTCGGTCAGAGCGCAGGGAGAGGACTGGGGTTGGTGGTGTGAACATAGCCTGAAGGGGTTAGTGCACCACGGCTAGCTGGGAGAGAGTCAGGGGAAAACTCTGGACCTGCCGAAGAGGCAAGAGACTTTCTTCCCTCTTTGTTTCCTGGTGCGCGAGGAGAGGGGATTAAGAGCACTGCTTAAAGAAGCTCCAGAGACTGGCGCGAGCCGCGGCTATCAGCGCGGACCCCAGAGATGGGCATGAGACGCTAAGGCTGCTGCTGCCGCCACCAAGAAGCCTGTGTTCGAGCACAGGTCACTCTCCATACCTCCCCTCCTGGAAATCTGTGCAGCCCACCACTGCCAGGGGCCCGTGATCCAGGGACAACTTCCCTGGGAGAACACACGGCGCGCCTCAGGCTGGTGCAACGTCACGCCGGCCTCTGCCGCGCAGGCTCGCCCCACACTCCGTACCCCTCCCTCCCCCCGGCTTGAGTGAGCCAGAGCCCCCGAATCAGCGACTCCTTTAACCCCGTCCTTTCGGAGCGAAGAACAGACGCCCTCAGGTGACCTACACGCAGAGGCGGGGCCAAATCCAAAGCTGAGCCCCGGGAGCTGGGCAAACAAAGAAGAGAAAGGTAAATCTCTCCCAGCAGCATCAGGAGCAGCGGATTAAATCTCCACAATCAACTTCATGTACCTGCATCTCTGGAATACCTGAGTAGACAATGAATCATCCCAAACTGAGGAGGTGGACTTTGAGAGCAAGATTTATTATTTTTTCCCCTTTTCCTCCTTTTGTGAGTGTGTATGTATATGCTTCTGTGTGAGATTTTGTCTGTATAGCTTTGCTTTCAGCATTTGCCCTAGGGTTCTGTCCATTTTCTTTTCTTTTTCTTTTACTTTTTAAAAACATTTTTTCTTAATAATTAGTTTTTATTTTAATAACTTTATTTTATCTTACTTTATTTTATTTTCTCCTCTTTCTTTCTTTCTACTTTTTCTCCCTTTTATTCTGAGCCCTGTGGATGAAAGGCTCTTTAGTGCTCCAGCCAGGCGTCAGAGCTGTGCCTCTGAGGTGGGAGAGCCAACTTCAGGACACTGGTCCACAAGAGACCTCCCAGCTCCATGTAATATCAAACAGCAAAAACCTCCCAGAGATCTCCATCTCAACACCAACGACCAGCAAGCTACAGTGCTGGACACCCTATGCCAAACAACTAGCAAGACAGGAACACAACGCCACCTATTGGCAGAGAGGCCGCCTAAAATTATAATAAGGCCACAGACACCCCAAAACACAACACCAGATGTGGACCTGCCCACCAGAAAGACAAGATACAGCCTCATCCACTAGAACAAAGGTACTAGTCCCCTCCAACAGGAAGCCTACACAACCCACTGAACCGACTTTAGCCACTAGGGACAGGAACCTGCAGCCTGCAAAAAGGAGACCTCAAACACAGTAAGATAAGCAAAATGAGAAGACAGAAAAACACACAGCAGATGAAGGAGCAAGATAAAAACCCACCAGACCTACCAAATGAAGAGGAAATAGGCAGTCTACCTGAAAAAGAATTCAGAATAATGATAGTAAAGATGATCCAAAATCTTGGAAATAGAAAAGAGAAATTGCAAGAAACATTTAACAAGGGCATAGAAGAACCAAAGAGGAAACAAGCAACAATGAACAACACAATAAATGAAATTAAAAATACTCTAGAAGGGATCAATAGCAGAATAACTGAGGCAGAAGAAAGGATCAGTGACCTGGAAGATAAAATAGTGGAAATAACTGATGCAGAGCAGAATAAAGAAAAAAGAATGAAAAGAGCTGAGGACAGTCTCAGAGACCTCTGGGACAACATTAAACACACCAACATTCAAATTATAGGGGTCCCAGAAGAAGAAGAGAAAAAAAAAGGGGCTGAGAAAATATTTGAAGAGATTATAGTTGAAAACTTCCCTAATATGGGAAAGGAAATAGTTAATCAAGTCCAGGAAGCACAGAGAGTCCCATTATGGATAAATCCGAGGAGAAACATGCCAAGACATATTAATCAAATGATCAAAAATTAAATACAAAGAAAACATATTAAAAGCAGCAAGGGAACAACAACAAATAACACACAAGGGAATCCCCATAAGGTTAAGGGCTGATCTTTCAGCAGAAACTCTGCAAGCCAGAAGGGAGTGGCAGTGCATATTTAAAGTGACGAAGGAGAAAAACTTACAACCAAGATGACTCTACCCAGCAAGGATCTCATTCAGATTTGATGGAGAAATTAAAATCTTTACAGACAAGCAAAAGCTGAGAGAGTTCAGCACCACCAAACCAGCTTTACGACAAATGCTAAAGGAACTTCTCTAGGCAAGAAACAGAAGAAAAGGAAAAGACCTACAACAACAAACGCAAAACAATTAAGAAAATAGGAATACGAACATACATATCGATAATTATCTTAAATGTAAATGGATTAAGTGCTCCCACCAAAAGACACAGACTGGCTGAATGGATACAAAAACAAGACCCATTTACATGCTGTCTAGAAGAGACCCACTTCTGACCTAGGGACACATACAAACTGCAAGTGAGGGGATGGAAAAAGATATTCCATGCAAATGGAAACCAAAAGAAAGCTGGAGTAGCAATTCTCATATCAGACAAAATAGACTTTAAAATAAAGACTATTAGAAGAGACAAAGAAGGACACTACATAATGATCAAGGGATCGATCCAAGAAGAAGATATAACAATTGTAAATATTTATGCACCCAACATAGGAGCATCTCAATACATAAGGCAAATACTAACAGCCATAAAAGGGGAAATCGACAGTAACACAATCATAGTACGGGACATTAACAGCCTACTTTCACCAATGGACAGATCATCCAAAATGAAAATAAGGAAACACAAGCTTTAAATGATACACTAAACAAGATGGACTTAATTGATATTCATAGGACCTTCCATCCAAAAACAACAGAATACACATGTTTCTCAATGGCTCATGGAACATTCTCTAGGATAGATCATATCTTGGGTCACAAATCAAGCCTTGGTAAATTTAAGAATATTGAAATCATATCAAGTATCTTTTCCGACCACAATGCTATGAGACTAGATATCAATTACAGGAAAAGAGCTGTAAAAAATACAAACACATGGAGGCCAAACAATACACTACTTAATAACGAAATGATCACTGAAGAAATCAAAGAGGAAATCAAAAAATACCTAGAAACAAATGAGAATGGAGACACGACGACCCAAAACCTATGGGATGCAGCAAAAACAGTTCTAAGATGGAAGTTTATAGCAATACAATCCTACCTTCAGAAAGAGGAAACATCTCGAATAAACCACCTGACCTTGCACCTAAAGCAATTAGAGAAAGAAGAACAAAAAAACCCCAAAGTTAGCAGAAGGAAAGAAATCATAAACATCAGATCAGAAATAAATGAAAAAGAAATGAAGGAAACAATAGCAAAGATCAATAAAACTAAAAGCTGGTTCTTTGAGAAGATAAACAAACTTGATAAACCATTAGCCCGACTCATCAAGAAAAAAAGGGAGAAGACTCAGATCAATAGAATTAGAAATGAAAAAGGAGAAGTAACAACTGATACTGCAGAAATACAAAAGATCATGAGAGATTACTACAAGCAACTCTATGCCAATAAAATGGACAACCTGGAAGAAACGAACAAATTCTTAGAAATGCACAAACTTCCTATTTCAGGAAGAAATAGAAAATATGAACAGACCAATCACAAGCACTGAAATTGAAACTGTGATTAAAAATCTTCCAACAAACAAAAGCCCAGGGCCAGATGCCTTCCCAGGCAAATTCTATCATTTAGAGAAGGGCTAACACCTATCCATCTCAAACTCTTCCAAAATATAGCAGAGTGAGGAACACTCCCAAACTCATTCTACGAGGCCACCATCACCCTGATATCAAAACAAGACAAGGATGTCACAAAGAAAGCAAACTACAGGCCAATATCACTGATGAACATAGATGCAAAAATCCTCAACAAAATACTAGCAAACAGAATCCAACAGCACATTAAAAGGATCATACACCATGATCAAGTGGGGTTTATTCCAGGAATGCAAGGATTCTTCAATATATGCAAATCAATCAACGTGATACACCGTACTAACAAATTGAAGGAGAAAAACCATATGATCATCTCAATAGATGCAGAGAAAGCCTCTGACAAAATTCAACACCCATTTATGATAAAAACCCTGCAGAGAGTAGGCACAGAGGGAACTTTCCTCAACATAATAAAGGCCATATATGACAAACCTACAGCCAACATCATCCTCAATGGTGAAAAACTGAAACCATTTCCACTAAGATCAAGAGCAAGAGAAGGTTGCCCACTCTCACCACTCTTGTTCAACATAGTTTTGGAATTTTTAGCCACAGCAGAGAATAAAAAGAAGTAAAAGGAATCCAAATCAGAAAAGAAGAAGTAAAGCTGTCACTGTTTGCAGATGACATGATACTATACATAGGGAATCCTAAAGTTGCTACCAGGAAACTACTATAGTTAATCAATGAATTTAGTAAAGTAGCAGGATACAAAAGTAATGCACAGAAATCTCTTGCATTCCTATACACTAATGATGAAAAATCTGAAAGTGAAATTAAGAAAACTCTCCCATTTACCATTGCAAAGAAAAGAATAAAATATCTAGGAATAAACCTACCTAAGGAGACAAAAGACCTGTATGCAGAAAATTATAAGACACTGATGAAAGAAATTAAAGTTAATACAAATAGATGGAGAGATATACCATGTTCTTGGATTGGAAGAATCAACATTGTGAAAATGACTCTACTACCCAAAGCAATCTACAGATTCAATGCAATCCCTATCAAACTACCACTGGCATTTTTCACAGAACTAGAACAAAAAATTTCACAATTTGTATGGAAACACAAAAGACCCAGAATAGCCAAAGCAATCTTGAGAACGAAAAACGGAGCTGGAGGAATCAGGCTCCCTGACTTGACTATACTACAAAGCTACAGTAATCACGACAGTATGGTACAGGCACAGAAACAGAAATATAGATCAATGGAACAGGGTAGAAAGCACAGAGATAAACCCACACACATATGGTCACCTTATCTTTGATAAAGGAGGCAGGAATGTACAGTGGAGAAAGGACAGCCTCTTCAATAAGTGGTGCTGGGAAAACTGGACAGGTACATGTAAAAGTATGAGATTAGAACACTCCCTAACACCATACACAAAAATAAGCTCAAAATGGATTAAAGACCTAAATGTAAGGCCAGACACTATCAAACTCTTAGAGGAAAACATAGGCAGAACACTCTATGACGTAAATCACAGCAAGATCCTTTTTGACCTACCTCCTAGAGAAATGGAAATAAAAACAAAAATAAACAAATGGGACCTAATGAAACTTCAAAGCTTTTGAACAGCAAAGGAAACCATAAATAACGTGAAAAGACAACCCTCAGAATGGGAGAAAATATTTGCAATTGAAGCATCTGACAAAGGATTAATCTCCAAAATTTACAAGCAGCTCAGTAACAAAAAAACAAACAACCCAATCCAAAAATGGGCAGAAGACCTAAGTAGACATTTCTCCAAAGAAGATATACAGATTGCCAACAAACACATGAAAGAATGCTCAACATCATTAATCATTAGAGAAATGCAAATCAAAACTACAATGAGATATCATCTCACACCAGTCAGAATGGCCATCATCAAAAAATCTAGAAACAATAAATAATGTAGAGGGTGTGGAGAAAATGGAACACTGTTGCACTGCTGGTGGGAATGTGAATTGGTACAGCCACTATGGAGAACAGTATGGAGGTTCCTTAAAAAACTACAAATAGAACTACCATATGACCCAGCAATCCCACTACTGGGCATATACCCTGAGAAAACCATAATTCAAAAATAGTCATGGTGCGAGGGAGGGAGATGCATGAGGGAAGGGATGTGGGAACAGATGTATATGTATGACTGATTCACTTTGTTATAAAGCAGAAACTAATAAAAAACAACAACAACAAAAAAAGAGTCATGTACCAAAATGTTCATTGCAGCTCTATTTACAATAGCCAGGAGATGGAAGCAACCTAAGTGTCCATCATCGGATGAATGGATAAAGTAGATGTGGCACATATATACAGTGGAATATTACTCAGTCATAAAAAGAAATGAAATTGCGTTATTTGTAGTGAGGTGGATGGACCTAGAGTCTGTCATACAGGGTGAAGTAAGTCAGAAAGAGAAAGACAAATACCGTATGCTAACACATATATATGGAATCTAAGGGAAAAAAATGTCATGAAGAACCTAGGGGTAAGACGGGAATAAAGACACAGACCTACTAGGGAATGGACTTGAGGATATGGGGAGGGGGAAGGGTAAGCTGTGACAAAGTGAGAGAGTAGCAATGGACATATATACACTACCAGACGTAAAATAGATAGCTAGTGGGAAGCAGCCACATAGCATAGGGAGATCAGCTCGGTGCTATGTGACCACCTAGAGCGGTGGGATAGGGAAGATGGGAGGGAGGGAGATGCAAGAGGGAAGAGATATGGGAACATATGTATATGTATAACTGATTCACTTTGTTATAAAGCAGAAACTCACACACCATTGTAAAGCAATAATACTCCAATAAAGATGTAAAAAAAAAAAAAAGAAAGAAAGAGATATCATGAACGTGCTATGGGAGCTCAGAGGAAGCAGTCATTAGTTTTACTGAAGTGGTGGGATAAGGGAAGGATTCCCAGCGGTGGTTGTGTTTAGGCGGGGACCCGAAGGATGAGGATTTCACCAAGGAGAGAAAAGAAAGAGCGTTCAAGGCAAGAGAAACAGCATGAGCAGAGGTAACAGATGATGAAGCATTTGGCATGTTGAAAGTGCTGCAAATAGTTTGGCTAGAACACTATCTAAATGAATGAGAGAGTGGAGAAGTGAAGTTGGAAATAGGCTGCCTTACTTTATGAAGGAGTTAGCAAACTGTTCTTCAGGACAGTGGTTTTCAAAGTGTGGTCTCCAGACCATCAGCATAAACTGAAAACTTGTTAGAAGTGCAAATTCTCAGACCCCACCCCAGACCTATCCCCAGACCTATAGCATCAGAAACTTTGGTAGGGAGGTGATGAGAGTGAGGGAGGAGATGGCAGTCAGTGTGGTTAACTCTCCAGGTGATTGTGATAATTAAGGATTGAGAATCACTGTTAGGCAGAGGGGGCATCAGAGATCTCTAGTCAGAGCAACAGCATAACACCCCTATGTTTACAGAGAACATGCTAGCATCGATATGGAGTTGGATAGAGGTGAGAACTGGAGGTAAGGGGAACCACTCAGCAGGCTTTTGCAGTGACCTGCTAAGAGATGAGGAAGAAGTGAAGAAAGTCTTCCATCCACCTTGCCCACGCCTCATCCAAGCAGGCAAGTTACAGGAGAAAAAAAATACCCAACTGGGATCACTGGTTTCACAATAGATTCATGAGCACCCACTTCACAGATGCTTTAGATACCATCAGACCGCCCCACTATGCTCTCTACCCCAAGTTTGATTCTTTTCATTTATCACAATCTGGATCTTGGTTAGAATCTCTTTCCCTACAATGAGAACTTCTTGAGGTTGGAGCCTTGTAAGTTGTGTTCCTCGCTGAAATCTTAATGCCAAAAAAATGGGCTACATGAAGGAATTAAAGAAGTGACAACAGAAAATTAGAGGAAACAGAGTCAAGAGGTAAAGTTTTAGGAGAGTATGGGAAGGATTCTAGGCTATTCCTGGATTCCATCTGGAAGACTGTCCTTAAGGGCAACAGGGAATATAGGAGAAGAGCTAGCTGAGGCCAGGAAAGAGTCAGTGGAGCAGCCACTCTGGCCACGTAGGATGCTGGGGCAAAGGGAAAACTAAGTCATGGAGGAAGTTCCTGGTAGGAGTGCCTGTGGTCTCAGGGGAAGAACCAGCCCAGTAAAACCAAGTCCAAAGGCATGTGGAGTCAGGCCACGTTTAGTACAAGCCTAATGTCAAGTGACAAAACTAAAACAAGTTAGGAGTCCGATGTCCTTTATTCAAGAGAAAATACTCCATGGACTGGGGGAGTGCAGTGCCTCAGAAGCAGTGGAGCATTCTTCCCAAGGGATCTGGGGCAAGAGTGAGTTTAGAGCATTAGAAAAAGCAATGTGGAAACAGGGCATGAGTGGCTAGGAGGTCAGGGATTTCCTTACAAGGCTGGTAGGTCCTATTTTCTAGGGTAAGGTGAGCTAGCTAAAGCCAAGTTGGAGGATTGTGATTGGTGTATGTCAGGTTTCCTTGACAGGCATTCCTTGTAAGTACAGGCTGGCTTAGGTTTACTTTTGTGACATGAACCAGGCTACTAAGGTGGCCTCCATTTAGTGGGTCCCAATACAAAAGTTAACCTTATCAGTAGCTTCAGAAGTACAAGCAGAGCTGGTCTGGCTACTATGGGCCAGGAGCAGGCCAAGTTTCAAATTCTGGTCTTGAATCCATCCATTCGTTGATTAATTGACTCATCCAAAGTATATGACCAGAGAGGCAATATGGCATAGTGGTTAATAGGGCAAAGTCTACAGCCAGACTGAGAAGGTTTGAAACTGAGAACTGCCATCACTAGCAGTGAGACTTGGGGCAAGTTACTTAAGCTTTCTGTGCCTCAGTTTACTTCTATGTAAGAAACTCTACGAGGTATTCTCTTGGTGAAGGAGGAAGCTTGGATCATCTAGTGAGAGGGATGTTCAGATAGAGTTGGACTGAGAAATGTGGTAAAGGTTTGGAAGAGCCACTACAGGACAAAGAACAGAAGTGCTGACCAATCGGGAGAAACAAGTCGGAGCTGCGAATGATAAATATGCAGTGATGGGGCCAATTAGCTGGGTTATGCTTTTCTTCCGCCTGTACTGTTAGGTATCAAAGGAACAGGAGTGGAGAAAGTCAGCAATGAAGTTGATCTGATGTGGGGAATCACGGAGTAGGTAGAGGAACTGAAATTCCAGAGCACAGAGGGATAAAGGATGTTGCTGATGGAAGTTCAAGAACCAGGTAAGGATACGTGTCCTAATGCAGTTTCCCAATTTCAGTTACTTACATACTTATTCATGTCTTTCCCATGTCCATCCTATTGCTAGATAATTACCTTTAAGTCTACCATTTTTACTTAGTCTCATTCTAAGAACAAGAACAATGAAATCATGGGTTAGATTCTTTCAAAATCCTCGTTCAGTAAATATATGTTTTAAAATTGTTCATCCATATACAACCAAGAATCCTCTTGCTCATTCTGTGCTAGGAAAAATCCATCAAGATATTGTTAAGAACTTGGGCTTTGACCTGAGTTCAATTTCATCTAATAGGAGTAGTGAGATTTTCCACGTAAAGTGTGATTTTTTTGGCAATGTACTTAATCTCTCTAATCCTCAAGTTTCTAATCTGAAAACTGGCAAGGACACTATCTACTTCAGAAATCATCATGAGAATTAAATAAGGTAATTCACACAAAAGGCTTACCCCCGCTCACCTCCCCCAAGTGATAGGCACAGAGTAGATGCTCAATAAAGTATGGCTATATTTGCTATATCAACTCCCATAGTGCCTAAGCATTTATGATGTTAATGATTAAATAAAATGAGACAGTACAGCTAATACTTTCACCAACTAGAATCTTCCCTGTTGCCAGAGGAGATTCCCATAGGTTCTCCTACGAGACCCATCTGTCCTCCCAATGTCTAACAGGACGCCGTGTCCTTTGTGGTTGGAAATTAATGCTTATTTTCTATTCAAAGAATCCTTATTCCTTATGACACTCCTACACAGGGATATAGGAGTGCCATTTTCTTCCAGACAGAAATTTCCATAGTTGGATCATTTTCTCATGGGATTCCTGCCAGGTGTCATCCCTGTGACACCTCTAAGCAGAATATTACCTACTGACAGGCTTTGAGGTCACTCACCTGTGGAGCACACTCTCCACCTCTTCTCACGTTTGCCTGGGTCTTGTGTTGCTGCTTATTTTATTCTCTCATCCTAGTACTGAGTTATTCCTGCTGTTCGGCTAGCAAGAGGACACACATATCAAACTGTGGTGTTCAGTATGTCTTATTTACACAGTCCACCGAGACAATCTTCCCTACAACACGTGGGCCAAATTCTACTGTAGGTAACCGGCTGCTATCTTCTGACCCGTTTTCCCTCACTGTCTGTAAGGGGTATGACAATCTTGTTGGTTTCTTCTGTTATGTTATATGTCATTAAACAGCTGTCATACTGTACCCTCTAGAAGGAGCCATTTATCCCACAGCAGATGAGGATAGGGAGCTGTTTAAATGAGGGGAAGTCCCTGAAGAAAGCGGCTGTTCTGTAAATATATAAGGTACCCTCCTTCTGACTTTTAAGCACTTGCCAATGCACGTAGAATGCAAAGAACATTTTACACACCCAGTGATTTCTGTGCTAACAGGGTCAAAGCTGTTTTGTTTTTGCTGGTGTTTAAAATACCTGTTTCTCCTATGTGCAGTACTAAGTGAAGATTCTGGTATACCGTAGACCTCAAACACTTGAATGAATGAAACTTAAACTTAGCTTTAATCCCTATGGGGAATCTATTTTTTCCTATCTCTTAACCTTGTCTTTGTGTCTCTAGGAAAAGCCAAACCCATTCAGCAAAAGTAATTTTTAGGAGAATGTATAGTCTTAGCCCTTTAGGGTAGTAAAGGAGGGGGCAATGACCCCTTTCTAACTCCTTCTGTACTCACATTATCCCTCTCATTTCGGATACCACAACTTCACAGGTTTTGCCTCATTCATTCTATTAAGCGGCCTATGTGTAGTAGATGTTTACTCCATTTGTTAGGGGAGCAGTTGAGGCACACGGCAGGGGAAAGCTCTCCAGCCGATACAGATCTGGATCTAGATTCCAGTTCCTCAGCCCTTGATTCTGGCCTGACACCCACCTATTTTACTTCAAAATAGCCATTTTATTAACCAACTATAATTATATTATCATCTTTAGTTTACATTTCCGTGCCTACAAAAATTAATACAAGGATGCCACTTGTAATGCGAGTACAACACACTGTCTTCACTCTGCAGTCACCTCCCGCATGTTCTCCGACTAACCCCTTCGCTGCACTGTCAACCCTGAGAGGGAAGAAGAACTCATCTCGGAGGAGCTCCCATGCACGCCAGGCACTCTGCTAGGTCTGCTCCATCTGCGGTCTCCTTTCGTCCCCACGGAGTGCCTGCGAAGCAGGAATTCTCACCCTCCTGTGAGAGCAAGGCCAAGGCTCAGTGAAGATAACACCTCACCTAGAACAATAAACCTAGGAAGTGGCAGAGCTAGGATCTGAACCCGTGTATTTATTTTTCTTTCAAAGTTCACATTTTGCAGGCGATCTCTGTCGCGGGGTTTGGTAGGATTGGAGCTGCCTCTATTAACTGTGACCACATCTGGGTGCCTATTCTATTGCTGGCACCCAGTCACCTGCATTTCATATTAAGCAGGGGTGGCGGGGGTGGGGGGGCTCCAGCAACTCTATTTTTATTAGAACTCATTATAACTATTTATTGTTTTCTAAATATTTTTCCTGTTTCTGAAAGGTGAAGAAATATAGCTTTCACAACAAATAGAGAAAAAACCCCTACCCACCGCAATATGAATTGCTTTACCATGAGGCCTTCTGGGATGACTACATCATAAAGACAGAACTGTGTTCACCACCATATGGGACGTTAGTCACTTTTGGCTGCCCCTCTACATCCTTGGAAAGAAGCAAGCATCAATGTCTCTCGTGCTGCGAGACCTGTGAGAACATGCATCGCCAGAGCTAATGAGGGGTATGTTTAAAGGAGAAAAAATCATCTATTGGTGCCCTAAGAAACTGTCATCACTGAAAGCATGATGGGGGAAAGAAGCTGGCTAGTCAGTCTTCAGAAATTAGGCTTCCAGTTATTTATCAACTGAAACCTTTATATGATATTCTTGAGGCATTTTGAAAGTGGTCATGAATTTTGGATTTACAATTGGAAGAGGAAATTCTCATTGATCAAGCATCTGTGTTACATACTGTGCTAGGTCCAGTACCTACTTTTATTTAGTCCTTACAACAATTCTTTTTTTTTAATTTAAAAACACTTTTATTTATGCATATATAATTACATACTGATACCAACTTTTCTACTAACATGAAGAATTAATCAGAATCTGAATCTCCTCTATCTCCCAGAGCAGACAAATCCTTAGCTTACTTTCTCTTTAACAATGCACTGCATCACCAATTTACATTTGAAGATTTTTTGGAATCCTTTTGGATTGATTTGGGTGTATTTGCATCCTCTTCTATCACTGTGTTTCCGATTGCTGATGAATCATTTCTTGGCAATTGAATTAACTTTAGAGTCAATTGTCAATTGCTACTTGAACTTAACTGCAGGCTTTATCTTTTATTTGCTCACAGTTTTTCCTTATATGAGCCTCTTTCTTAAATTCTGTTTTTAGTTATAGTACATTATTTTGTATTTTTTCATAAAGATTATTGGTGTTCAACTCTTAGACTTTTCGTATTATTATTTGCCCTGACTTTTAAATGATAGTTTACTTCTCACAACAATTTTAGTAGCTGTGAGCATAAGCTTTAGGATCAGACAATCCTGTGTTTGAATCCCAGCTCTGCTGTGTGACCTCTCATAAGTTACTTCACTCTCTGTGCCTTGATTTCCTCACCTGTAAAATGGATGTCATCACACCCGGCCTGCAGCTCTGTGGTGAGGAATAAGTCATGTTTACAAAGCACTTAGCCCAGCCTAGCACCCAACATTCAGTAAACTGTAATATCCATTCATTCTTTCAAAAAATATACATTGGGCAGCTATTTGTGCCAGGTGTTGTTTTTGTCTTTGGAGACACAGTGGTATATGAAATAGACAGAAGCCCTGTCTTGTGGTAATCAATATTCAGAATCGTAATTATGATTCTTAACAACCTAGTGAGTTATGGGGTAGATATTACTGGCCTCAGTTTACATGTGAGGAAACTGAGGCACAGGAATTCATTTCTCCAAGTTACCTTGGTGGCAAGAATCTACCAGCTCTACTGGTACAGACAAGATGACACAGGTGTCTTAATGACTGCATATGCATGAGGAGTGGTCATGGTAATTCACAAACGCAGCCTCATTTATTCTGTATGCAGTCCATGTGGGTAGCCTGACACAGCAGGAAAGCTCAGGATTTACAGTCAGAGGGTTTGATTTAAATCATGACTCTGCCACTTACTTGATGTCATGTATCCTCTGTGAGCAACTTGATCTCTTTGAACCTGTCCATCTACACAGTGGGGATAACAGTATACTCAGGGCTATGTGAGGGATCAAATGAGGCAGGGAGATTCAGGAACTTTGTAAATCCTACTACACTATTGAAAGGAATATTAGAATATGACCATTTCAGAGCAGACTGTTTTCTCTTCAGAGGTAATACATACTAAAAGTTGTACCACTGCTTTTTAGAGGATATTCTTGACCTACACTCAGAGTTGCCATGGACAGTAGGCAGGCTGTGCCTTGCCCAAGGGCACTGAACCAAGGAGGCAAACAGTGACTAAAATTCAGCCTACTCTCTGTTCGGCAAGCCATGCACCCAAATACAGGACCATCTTTACCCAGAGGAACCAGCACATTCTTCTAATGTTGCCCTAAGGCAGAGTTATGGGCTAGCAGTGTCCTTGCTTAAACTCTGTTCTCCTTTAATCATCTTCCATCTACTTCTCTCCAAATAATTCTTATTTCTTATCCCTCCAACTTCCATTCCTTCTGGCCTGTGCTCTTCTCTCTTTACCTTGACTTTTTTTTCTCACTGGGAAGTCCTTCCAACAGCTTGTTTAAACCAACACAGCACTTCTCCCTGCCAGTCACTTTTCTTGCCTGTACGTATTTACCAAGCCCGATGTGCAGAACATCCCTCCATCCCATCTGCCACCCAGTCTGCCAAAGAATGTCACCTCTCGGACTGCCCTTCAGGCCTAAAGGAACAGGTGCTATGAGGAGAGCCAGGCACTATCACTAAGAAACCCAGTAACCACATTCAAATCCTCACCATGCAACTGTGACATAAAAATAACCACACAACCCATTTTCACACACAGAAGTACATAAAGCCCTTAAAAGCAAATATAACAGAATAAATGCAATTCATAAAGAAAGACACGTACACCTAAGTGACTAAAAACTGAGTGTGGGGGGGGGGCTTCCATGGTGGCGCAGTGGGTAAGAATCCGCCTGCCAATGCAGGGCAAACGGGTTGGAGCCCTGGTCCAGGAAGATCCCACATGCAGCAGAGCAACTAAGCCCGTGCACCACAACTACTGAGCCTGCGCTCTAGAGCCCACGAGCCACAACTTCTGAAGCCCACACACCTAGAGCCCATGCACCGCAACCAAGAGGAGCCCCCGCTCGCCCCAACTAGAGTAAGCCTGCGCGCAGCAACGAAGACGCAACACAGCCAAAAATAAATAATATATATATTAAAAAAAACTGAATAGGGAGGAAGGGATTTATGAGTGAATGATTCAATAGTAATAAGTAAATGTAGAGAAATTGGAACCTTTACTAGAGCAATAAAAGCAGCTTAATGTCAGAGGAAAAGAGAACATCGTCATGCAAAGCACTTGTTGAATGGCGTCAAATACGATCAGCAAAGGAGAACCCAGAAGACTATTTTTGTTCCCAGATTTTAACTCATCCAGTGAGATAGGTCTCCGATTTGACGAACAGACCTGCACTTATTCTCTCAACTCTAATGCCGGCAGTAAAAGCTGTTCCTATAAACATGTTTCTTCAGGGCGCTCTGGGTACTTTGCAACCTGCAAGCAGTATCTCAGGTTTTAAAGGGAAGTGGGCTGGTGATAAATGGTGCTAGAGAACATAATTATTCCCCCACTAATTCTGATTCACCTGCCACTAAGGGCTGTGAAAGGAAATAGAGGGAAGAGGAGGAGGAGGTGAGGGTGGGAAAAGAACTCTGAAGCAATTTACACCCACTCAAAGGTGAAGGGGAGGAATTGAAGCTGATTAAAAAAATAGCAGAGAAACTTCCCTAAATCCCTGCACCCTCAGTCACAGCACATACTATCTACTTTGTATTTTATGTGCAGAGTTTCTGGCCTGTCTCCTCTTCCCCGAACAGCCATCTGAAATAAACCATGGCTGTGTTAACGTACATGATTGACTTGACTTCCCTGCTGCTCCTTTCCTCATTGACAGCCTGCTGGGCATACAGTGGCAGGAGGGGGAAACTGAAAAATGGGAAGGTGACAACAACTGCACCAGACGTAGAGAATGGACTTGAGGACATGGGGAGGGGGATGGGTAAGCTGGGACGAAGTGAGAGAGTGGCATGGACATATATACACTAACGAACGTAAAATAGATAGCTAGTGGGAAGCAGCCACATAGCACGGGGAGATCAGCTCGGTGCTCTGTGACCACCTAGGGGTGGGATAGGGTGGGAGGGAGGGAGACGCAAGAGGGAGGAGATATGGGGATATATGTATATGTATAGCTGATTCACTTTGTTATACAGCAGAAACTAACACACCATTGTAAAGCAATTATACTCCAATAAAGATGTTAAGAAAAAAACAACAACTGCACCAGCATGTAATGGCAAACAGGGATCTCCCAAGGATGTATGTGTCGGCTTTTATCAAGAAAGGACTCCCACAGCAATAGGACCTGCAACCTTCAAGCCAGAGATAACTCAGAGGAGGAGGAAAACATCATTCTAATCTAATGACCTACATGATTCAGGAACACAATGACAGAATATAGACTCCAGCTCAGCAGATCTCAGGAAGCGACAGGCAGAGCATTCCTAGAGGCTCCATTTAGGTAGATGATAACATTTAATTGATCTTAAGGGGGTTGGTAAAAGTGAGAAAATGAAACACACTCTGTAGAGGAAAAGAACAAAAACAAAAACCTGAGTCATTTAGCCTGGCAGGGATCGAAATAAGGAGATCCTTAAGAGAAGGGTTTGAAATCACAGTAAATTAGTACAAGTTGTGGGATACAGCGGAAAGCACTTTGCCCTGGGAATCGGATCTGGGTTCTAAGACAACGCTTCAATAATCAAATTACCTATTTAGGGTGGGTGTTCAAGTGGAAACTGATGAAGCCCTCATTTCAGTGGCCTGTGAATTAATATTTGCTTTTTCCACTCTAGGAAAAATGGACAGAAAAAAGGGCATCAATTAATCTACAAAATTAGAATTGTGACCATGTGGGAAGCATCTAGGGAATTTTTCAGTCCTTTTAAGGATCTCTGTCATCTGACCCTGCAGAGTGATGCAGTTGCAAGTTCACTAGCCAAGGAGTCAGGGCTGATGGGGTGTCATACTAATTAGTAAGCGTAACTTGGTATTCTTTATACCTCAGTCACCTCATCTATAAAACGAGGGGTGCAAGTTAAACCATAAACTTGACTCTTTAGAGGTCTTGTTACCTGGCGTGCCATACTCAGTTCTCACTATTTGCTCACAGACACCCTCTGGGATTTTCATTCCTCTGCTTCTCCCCTCCACAAATGCCATGCCCAGTCCCACCACCTCCCCTTTGCTTTTGCTGTTCTCTTGAACTAGAACTTGAATCCATCCCTACTCCCTTCCAAACTCTACCATAAGAGTAAGTTATTCCCAGCTCCTCTGATACCTGTCATTCTTTGCAATTTTCCTCTTCTTGCAGACCACAACATATCACTTAGCACTTGATTATATTATCTGATGCTGTCCTCAAATTATTTTCTATGACTTAGGCTTGTCTCTTTAACAATATATCAAATTCATTAATTCTTCAACTTCTAATTCTTTATGGTACATAACTAGTCAATAAGGCTTAATACAGAGATATTGTCTACCTAGCTTGACACAAGTAGAAACTCTGAATGGATACCAACTTCATTTTCATAGAGTAGAACAAAACTGCACATTTCCTAGAACTCCAGACCTAAACTTGACTTTAGTTTTGTTGTTTACACTCCGCAATTTCCTTGATTATTCTTGAATATTAGTAATTCAAATATTTTGAACGTTTTCTATATTCTAAATGCCTTATATATATCATCTCACTTAATTCTCACAGCCACCCAGTAAAGTAGTATATTACTGATCCAGTTTTGTAGATGGAGAAAATGAAGCACAGCAAGGTTAAGCAGCTTGCCCAAACCCACAGAGAAATAAAGGGTAGAGCTGGGGCTTGAACCCAGCTTGTCTAAATTCAGAGCCTGGTTTATAACCACCATACAATACTACTGTGTGGCTTCAGTATGATTTTGCTTTGCTGTAGTTTCCTTCACTTCCTTACAGGGATAAACTTGAGAACAGTAGGCATAAAATAGTCACCTTTCTTCGAGTATGAAAATTTCCTATTATTTAAGCTGAAAACATTGAATAACAGTGATTTACTATTTGCTGCTCACTCTATGCCAGGCACGAGTATAAGCATTCACATATGTCATATTATTTAATCCTGATTGCCTAAGGCTAATATGTAAATATCATGTATAGTAGATACAAATGATTCCTTTTGAAAAAAACAGATAAAATAGTTGAAGCTTAAGTTCAATAATTTATCCAAAGTCAAAAGTTTTTAGATGGTAAAGTTAGAATTCAAACTCAGTCCCTTTTGATCCTGCTTTCTCCTATTATCTATTATAGTGCTTACATGATTTAACACAAGTGTTCCTTTATAATGAACATAAAATCAGGGGAAAATAGTTAAATCCATTCCACCTGGCAGTAAACACTACATTTCTTAAAGGTAATGGTATAAAGTATAGGATAGTTTTATATTTTAAAAGCATGTGTTACATAAGGAGACAGGTGCCATGTGTTGTAAAGGGTATTGGTGGAGACAATTCATATAGATGAAAATAAAGGAACACTTTTGTTATTTCTAAGACTGTTACTCAAGCTTCTTTCTGTAACAGTTTCCTAAGTGAAGCTTGATCCCAAGGGATTTATACCACAGCTAAACACTAGTTCAGTTACATGGTTTTGTAGCATGATTGAATCTATCCAGTCGTCAAACTTAGACGTGAAATAACACGAACCATAATCCTTGGTTAATCATTCAAGACAAGAAAACATTCCAGAGACTGATGGAAAAAGAGTGAAAAAAAGCCACCTAAGTACTAGAATTCCCCATTGCATTTTTCATTCTTTAGGGCCTGTGCCCCGCTCATTTCTAGGGATTTAGTGGTGCTGATTGATCTTAATCTCTTCTTAAGACTTTCAGGTGTTGTCTGTGCACAGCCCCCTCAGTTTCCAAACTATCTCTGTTTTCAAAACTCTGTTTAAAAAGCTGCAGTGTCGAGCATCCCTGGTGGCGCAGTGGTTGAGAGTCCGCCTGCCAATGCAGAGGACAGGGGTTCATGCCCCGGTCCGGGAAGATCCCACATGCCGTGGAGCGGCTGGGCCGTGAGCCATGGCCGTTGAGCCTGCGCGTCCAGAGCCTGTGCTCCGCAACAGAAGAGGCCACAACAGTGAGAGGCCCGCATACCGCAAAAAAAAAAAAAAAAGCTGCAGTGTCTTAAGATGCTACTGGCCAAATAGTCTAGGAGGAATAGAGTTATGGAAAGCCAGAACAATCCACTACACCAAATCTTTTCTTATGAAACCGACTAAGCAATGGTTCAAAAAACAATAATCAACATCGACGCAGCACTTCCTATAAGCCAGGTACTGTTCTGAGCACTTTGCTTTGACTCATTCTATCAACATCCCTATGAAGCAGGTACTATTACTATTCATTTTACACATAGGGAAACCAAGACAACGTGAGGTTAAGTAACGTGTCCCAGATCACACAGCTAGTAAGTAGCAGAGATAAAAGTTAAGCCCCAGGTAACCTGAGTACAGAGTCTATAGTTTTAATCTCTTGGCTAAAAATTTCTTTCGAAGCAAAGTTCTTCACTACTTGTTTCTCTAGGACTTGGCTCCCCATTTGCAAAATTAGATTAAAATGCGTACCTTTCTCAAACTTTCAAGACCCCATGGAAAGTGAGTTAAGAAACAGAAAATAAGTGGTGACGAACCTTTCATACACAGGAGCAGACGCTGGTGTCTGAGGGAGAACACTCACAGCGTAGGTCACAGGGCTTCCCGCCTGGAGAAGAGTCCACATCCCTGCTCCTCCAGTCTCCCTTCTGCTTCCACCTTCCCAGCTGAGCTTCTGAAGGCTGCTCCTCCTCAGGTGGTCCCTTTAAACCTGATGGCGCTATGCAGATACACCTGGGCCACAGAACGTGAGCAAGCCTTGGGAATTAGAGGCTTGGCTTGGGCACCTACCTTCACTGCTTTGAACCAAAAATGCTGCTTTAGTTGCCTTCCTGCACTTAGAAGGTTTTAATGTGATAAAATTTTCTCCTTTAAAGAAAGGATTCAAGCGATCTGATAATCACATTTACACACACACACACACACACACACACAATTATCCCAGAATGAGTTTACAAAGGGCTTTTAATAGGTATTGTTTTTAAACTACCATTAAGGCCAGGTTATATCACTTGTTTATCATTAGTACACACAGTTGGCCTTATCCAGAATGAGAAGGGGAATAGGGACCATTACACATATATTTATTCCTGAAATTATTTCTGATTATCAGTATAAATATTGTCACTACAAATTCGTGATGTGTGAACTGTTTATCTACATTTTTCAAATGAATAAACTGAGGATCACAGAAGTTTAATAACCTATCCATGGCTTCACATATAAATGGTAAGTGGCTGAGCTCACATTTAAGGTCAGACTGTGTAAACCAAAACCCACACTCTTTCAAGTACCTCTCCATGCTGTTCAGTTTATCAATTCCTACTTTGCCCCGATACACATTTTCTGTATTATCCTATTCTCCACTTAGAACATCTGAACACACTTACACATATGCTGGTAATTCAGCTTAGCACAAATGATGGAGGATTAAGTGGATAGGTGCCCAGAAGTGATTTTGTATTATTTATATTTTCTAGCATAATCTGATCTCTCTTTGTCAGTTGCTTTATTCTTAGTAATTGGTTAGGCATCAGCAAGAATTAAATCAAGCTGAGAAAGGTCTCAATAAATGTGTGCCAGTCTTGTAAAAAAAAAAGGTTCTTAACAATATATAATAAATAGTAGCTACCATTTATGAAGTGCCAGGCCTTTTATCTAATTTAATATTTATAACATTCCTCTGAGGTTGGTATATTATTCGTTCCATTTTCTAGAAGAGGAAGAAAATGAGGTCTAAGGACACTGAGTAGCTTGCCCAGGGTTATACGGCTGGTAAGAGGCACATCTTGGCTCACACCAGCTCTGTCTGACCTAAATGCCCCGATCTGCTTCATGTCATCTTGCATGCTGGTCTCAAAGAGGAAGCTTCCTGCCATGGAAACACAGCAGTGAGATACTGAAGGGAAAATGATGCATGTAGAATAATTTCGGTAATTTCAGTACTTTTTTAGCTTCCTGAGGCATAACTGACAATAAACCAGGCATATTTAGAATGTAAATTTGATGATATTTGACATATGTATATATCTATTAAACCATCACCATAATCAAGATAATGAGTATATTCATCACACCCAAAAGTTTCCTCACTGCCTTTATAATCTCCGCACCCTGCTCTCCCATCCCCAGGCAACAACATGATATGTTGTCATTATACATTACTTTGCACTTCCTAGAATTTTATATAAATGGAACCATACAGTATGTACTCTTTTTTTGGTGAGGCATTTTGCATTCAGTATAATTATTTTCAAATTTAGCCATGTTGTATATATCAATAGTTTGTTCCTTTTTATTTCTAAGTAGTACTCCATTGTGTGGATATACCACAATTTGCTTTTCCATTGCGTTTTTCATCTAATGGACATACATTTTGGTTGTTTCCAGTTTGGGGCTATTACAAATAAAGCTGCTATGAGTATTTTTGTACAAATTTTTGTGTGGATGTATGCTTTCATTTCTCTTGAATAAATAATTAGGAATGGAATGGTTAGGTCATATGGTAGATGTATGTTTAACTTAAAAAAAAAACCTCCCAGACTCTCTTCTAAAGTGGTTGTACTACCTTATATTCTCACCAGTAGTGAATGAGAGTTACAGTTGCTCCATACCTTTGCCAACATTTGGTATAGTCAGTCTTCTATATTTTCAACAAGGAATTATTGGGTCCCTAGGGTGTTTTCTGCACTGTGCAAGAGGGCATGGGGGGTTAAGGAATTAGAGGACTAGCGACTCTATCTCATAGAGCTCAAAGTCTACATGGGGAGACAATGAAGTAGTTAGAGCACGATTAGTATAATTGCATATCTAGCTAGCTAGCTAGCTATCTAATAAGAAGGATCAATATGATAGGATAGGATATCTAAATATGATTAAAAGTATTCAAACAGGAATATAAAATAAAAGCATAACATTATTATGTATAGTTGGTCAGGTGTTGCTTCTGGTAAAAGATAACTTTTGTATCAATCTTGAGAGAACCACAGGACTTATATTGTTAGAAGAAAAAGATGGTGTTTCAGAATCCTCTATTGACAGGCTAACATGGGTCACTTATTTAACTTCTCTGTTCCTCGTAACAGGGAGCTATCATGCGAGACCCAAATTAAACCACAAGACAAAGGACTACAAAATCACCTCCTTCCAAAGTTCTCATCAAAGAAGTGCGTCAACCCTGCAGATTACATGGGCTCAGGCAAAGAAATGAATAATTACCTACATATTTTGAGAGATAGCACTAATTAACTTGGGCACATCAACAGAAAAAAATGCCACCCCCCCATCACATTAAACTTGTGCTGTACTGCATGCCAAAAACTATCCAGTCACTGCTTTGAAGGGAGTGTGGGTTTTCCATGGAAACTGAATTTGGCACTCAGTAAACTGTCTACCATAGACTGACTCAAATAATATAAAGATTTGGCAGGAGTAAATAAGATCATCATTACATCGCAAAGGAAAAATGATTTCTTCACTTAAAAAAAAAAGCATTCATTCTTTTAAGGAAACAACTTCTCAGAATTTAAACAAAAGGCTATAATGGTAGGTTGGGATGAATCATGATTCCAGTGGGGAATTTTTTTCTTGGAATATCTCTACAACTGGATGTTTTGGTGGTTGTATCATGTGAGCTGCAGACCTCTTGGTTCTTCAGTAATAGAGGTCCCAGGTTTTCCTTTAATGTATCTCCAGACATAGCACCCAGGTTCTCAAAGAAACTTCCCACTATCCCAAAGTACCTATTCTTTTCTAGATCCCCTGAACTACTCTTTCTAGGAATTCTGTCAACCTTAATCTCCACCCACATCCCAGCCCAATATCCCCTACATTGCCTGATGTGATTTAATTCTTCCTCCTCTCCCTCCCTAAGTGATTCTCTTGAAATGATCCTCCAACTACCTACTTGCTCTCACTCCACTCATACCCCACCCCGCCCCTCACGTGCACCAGCCATCACCAGGCACGTTACATTTATGGTACCCGCATTTGTCCTTACTGGTGGGACCAGACCCGAGCTGTCTGATTTCAAAATTTGGAGGCCTCACTGTGAAGAGGTTCTATTTCTTAGTGTCTCAAAAGCCTTGTGATGGACTTAAAGGTAGAGCTATTCAACATTTCTAATTTCGGGGACTTTCAGATTTATAATGTTTGGTCTCAATTTTAGAGTCTGGACCCCTAATTTAGGGATTTAGAAATATATAGATACATTGATTTGGCTTACAGGGAACCATCCACAACAAAGTCTTGGAGGAGCTTCAGGAACACCAGTTATTGGGCATAAGCCCAGGTGAATCTACTGCATTGAAACTAAATTCAGGTCTAAGGGAAAGAATGCTATTATGAGGCCCTTAACCATTGCACTTAAGATAAAGCCATTTATATTCAATGTTACTTTGCAATTGTGGAAACAGATATAGAAGAATTCTGACCTAACTTCTACGGACAGACCTGAAAGCCAGCAGTCTCTGAGAGTAACCAGGTGCTGACTAGGTACTAGAAGGAATACAGTTTAGGGGTTGGCAGTGATGGAAGTAGTATACAAAAGGCAACAACTCCAATTCAGAGTTTACCCTGGGTCTGTTTTCAAAAAGGCTATTTTTTTCATAGGGATACCAACTGTCTCAAATATATTTAATTAAGTAGAGCTATTGACTCTTATTAACTACAGAAATTATTAAACAAGATTGAATAGTAAAAAATATGACTACAAATAACTTCTAGAATACACATCTTTGAAACTGATTGTGTTTTGTTTAGTTTTAAATTGAATATCTACTTTGAAGCTGGCAGGGATTCTTATTTCAACTTTTTATTTTTTTCCTAGTCTATTAAGAAAAAAAAAGGTGGATGTAGTTTCTATCTCTGTAAGATGAGAATCATCACAAAGTTGTTGTAAGATAAAAAGCTCTTAAAGCAGTGCTGGGCACATAGCAAGTGCAATTAAGTGTTTGCTAGTAGTATTAGGAAAACCAACAGTTGTCGACAATGGCAGTGTTTGTACAACAATGGGAAGATGAACAAGTTTTTAAATGCCTGGAAAGGGTATATATCTTTATGATGTACGACAGTGTTCCTATAGTGAGATTAGCTTTCAGTGACAGATCAGGGAAGACTGCCAGATAAGATTCCTTGTTATGGTTCAGATGCTACCTCTGAAAAATCCTTCTCTGCACATTCAAAGAGAATTGCAAGAGCAAACCTGGAAAACAAATGAGTACAAAGCAAGTTCAATGTCTGTTTTTATAGGAAGGAAATAAATACCAAAAGGCTGACTGTTTGGATGGCTCCAGCCTTCCAGAGCATTGGGAAATGCTCCAGCCATGTTCCTGGGGGTGACTCTGGTCTTAGTTCTGCAAACCACGAATTAATGGACTCAACCGTACTGTCATGGTCACATGTGTGATCAGCCCTCAAGCAGCTAGCTGACTGCATGTCCTGTATCTAAAAAAGAGGAGATGGACTCAGCCGGTATAACAGCAAGGGGAAAAGCTGCTACCTTCTGGAAGAATTCACTGTTCTCACCTGCCCACACTCACAATTCTCACAGCATAACCAGTTATAAAAATCTTGTGACTCCTGTCAATCTAAGGCATTCAATCATTTTTCACCTTCCTTGAGCACCACATCCACTGCACTTGCTGACATGAAATGTGAGAACAAACCGACAGTGTACATGTTGTGAGGTGAATGTAGAATGAAGCTGAGCTATGTTTACCCTGCAGTCACTTATAAAAAATTACAAACTGCTCCTTGATCATAAATTACTGTTGTAAATGTTGTTACTTGTGACTAAAATGCATGGTATACTCAGAAGGACAGAGCCTTGGCAAGCGTAGCTTTCAATTCTTTATTAAAGGTGGCCTGCTATATTGAAAAGACAGACTTTCAGACAGACCTGGCTCCAGATTTGGGCTCTGCTATGATGTGAACTTGATCAAGTGACTTAAACCCTCTGAGTCTCAGTTTCCTTACCTGTGGAATGAAAAGAATAAAAAGAAAAGTGCTTGACACAGTATATAGTAACACAATGAATGCAAATTTATTATTCGTCTGCTAAAAAGAAGCTAGATACTGTTTCTAAGATGCACTGCACTATTCCACTGGCTAAGACTCAGGCATCAATAGGAACTTGTAAGAAACCCATTCTAAAAGGCCATGATCAATATGTGTCCTGAAGGCTATAAACAATCTGAGCATGAGAGAGAACCGGTGTTAACAAGTGGCCTTCCACCCTCTGCCTAAAACCCCAGTGGCTGGTGTTCATCCCCTGTGAATCAGCTTCATTTATCTTTGGGAGATTCAACTGTTAGAAAATGCTTATTTAAATTGAGTCCATATTTGTTTCTCTGCAATAATCACCCACTGATGGATTTTGATTCTGTCTTCTAAGCCACCAAGAATAATTCCGGTAACTCCAATGCCAGGGATGTGATTGTGGTGATGAGAGGGAAGAGCCACTAAATCCTGGAACTAAGAGAGCAGGAAGGGTCTCACAGGGTCATATTCTTTCCCAGGGTACAGAGATTTTGAAGCCCAGAGAGATTGGTGGCTGAGCTAACTGATTCTCAAACCTTTCCTTTGGTGATGACCCTACACGTATCTATTTAAAGAGGGAAGAATATGACCGTAACTATTTCCTTTGTTCAGCTTAAAAAACAGAATGGTCCTAGGATAAAATAAGGGGATGGTACTTAGCATATAATAGGCACTCACCCAACCATTCATTCAGTAGCACCTATTGCTAACTGAATAGCACATGTTAACTGACTATGTAAAGAAGAGCATGAGTAAGTCACTTAGAAAGATACCAGGCAATGAAGTTCTAGCCAGTAAGGATATTTATGATGCTTCTTTGAGGAACAATAAATTTAGATGATAAAAACACAAAGACATTGATAAGATACATTGGCCACTGAACTTGGAAAAAACTAAACGGAACATTCAAACATTATCTCTTCTAAATAAGTCAAAAAGCCTACAGTCAGTAATTCTAACCATCAAAACTAACAAAAGGAATTCACAATTGGTTCCATTGGCTGTTAGGTGGGTAGGGTAAAAGAAAAAAAAAAAGGAAAAGAGGAATTTCGAGAGAGTGAGTACACCTCATTCCGTATCTCTTTTCTCACACTTTGTGGATGATTATTTTTATTCTTGTGTGTGTAAAGACATTTTTTCTCCTGGGAAGCCATAGTAGGAGGAGGCTGGAACACTACGTTAGGTGTGAAAATGTGGGTAAACCAGCCACCAGAAAGAACCCAGAGATCTTGCCTAGCCAGTAAGCAGAAACTCAGTAAAGCACAGGCTAAAAGAAGGGAAGAACATCTCCTAAATTCTGCTAGTCATGGCAGTAAACTGACGTAGACTGCCCCTAGTGAGGCTGTAGAGATGCCAAGGAAAGCCCAGGTTTTTCCTTCAGTGTAGGACCAGCCTCCTCAGCCAGCTAAAGAACAAACACAGAAATGAGTGGTTTAGGTGGGAGGGATGTGGAAAGAATACGGGGAGGGAATTTTTCCAGAGCCACTGCATTCTCCAAGGAAGTAAAGGGCCTAGAGGTCATTTGCGGTTCTCTTTGAGGTCCTCTGGAAAATGTACCTCATCCAGCTCACCAAGGACTCTGGTGGTCTGCAGAACACAAAGGGATTGTACAATGGTGCTAGCTGTGCCTTTCTCCACGTGCTCAGCTAAGGTTTTTAGTTTCCCATTGGTAGTCCCCAGCCTAGCTCAAGGCTTTCAAGGGGCAGCTTCTCAGTTTCCCTACAGCCCAACCTTGCTCCCAAGGTGCTACTGACTCTTCCTCCTGGTTGTTTATGAGCCCTTCCCTGTCACCTGTGCACTCTCAGTTCCCCTGCCCAGAGACATCTGGTGGTTCAGTGGGCTCTAGAGGGAAGTTCCCTTGAGAAGCTTGACCTGGCTCTGTTGCCTGTTGCTGCCCTCCACTGGCCACACGTGATGGCCAGGGTTTGTGCCTCAGCTCCAGGCAGTACAATGTGAAGTGGTTTTACTCCAAGCATCTCCCAGGAGACCAGGAGGGCTGCCACACTGCCAAAGCAGCACATCACCAAGGATACCATAACACTGGGGAAAGCACCACTCTGAAGTCCCCATCTATGGCCATCCTTCAAAGAAGAGGTACCAGTCTTTCACCTATTAAACACATGTTGAGGGCTGTGTGCCAAGCATATGGTAAGACTGGGAAGACATGAAAAAGAGGAAAAGGACTCTCAGGAAGCTTCCAGTGCTGCAGGCCCAATTACAGCTTGCCCTACCTGAGCCCCAAGCCCAAGCCCTTCAGGAGTTTCTGGAAACAAACTTCTCATGGGATGTCATCCAAATCCGCACTTTATCTTTGTATCCTTGTCCCTTTTCATTTTTGAAGGGATCAAAGTCTAAGACACAGGTCTTCTTCCTTCAAGGAATTTCACAACTGGGAGGAAGACAGTCATGGAAAAAAATAACTATAACATAAATCATGATGTGGCAACAACCAAGCTGCATGAGAGTGAGGAGGAAGAGGCAATTAGGGCTGTGGCTATAAGCAGACTATGGCCTTCCTAAAACAGAAATCTCATCACGCCACTTGCTTGTTTAAAAAGCAAGAGAAAATAAGAAAGGAATTTTATGACTCTCCATCGCCCATAGGCTCAGACTGAACTCCCCTGGAATGTCTAGAGCAGGCTTCATAATCTTCCCCCTACCTGCCCTAGAGCCTCTCGTCACTCTCTAACATCTGCTGCTCCAGCTGCAGTCGCATCTTTACCTCAAACCGCTTGAAGCTGGAATCCAGAGAGAGGGCCAGGCATCCCCTTGCAGTTCATGGGACAAGTCCTAGATCCTCTGTGCTTCACTCCTCCTCAACTTCACTTCGTCTCATGTTCCATTCAGCTCTCTCTTTTAGACCCTGTTTCCCAGAAAGCAAATTTATTCTCTAACATGTGAGTCCAGACACATTCACTCTTGGACAGTTACGTTCTTTGTCTCCCTCGTATCAGCCCCACTAAACCCAGATTCCCCAGAACCCCAGCGAGCAGCACCTGTGTCCTGTCTGAGGTGGCATTTAAGATTCTTGACCATTACTGCCCAGGGCAGGTCATGCTTGCTTCTATTGGCTTCTTGCCCATCCATGTCCTAGGATGTTAGTAATGAATCAAAACTGATACAGCTACACTGTCTTAGGTAATTTCTCTGGACTCAGCCTCTAACTTCTCCTCTGAACACTTGATCTTATCTGTTTTTTTCTCCATTGGCTGCCCTCTGGATTGTTCCTTTATGCTTTCCCCCTTGAAACCACTGCTGATATAAAATTTGTCTCTGTTGATGGCATCTGACAAAGCAGCCCCTGGGTAGGAAATCCCCAATATCCTGGAGCCCTACTTATTTAAGAAGAGGGAATCAGATATAACAAAAGTAATGATGAGAATACTGGTAGGATTAGGTGATGTCTACTGAGTGCTCACCTGTGCCAGGCGCCATACAAGGTATGTCATTTCATCCTCACAACTAAATTTTGAAGATGTTCATATCATCTCCATTTAAAGAGAAGGAAACTGAGACTTCGGAGATTAAATAACCTCCCTAAGGTTTTGACACATCTGATTTCAGAGCCTGCACTCTTAACCACATGTTTTTTCCTGGTTCCCTGCCTTACAGATAGTAAACGCTCCATAGCCGTTTATTAGATTGTCTACATGATATTGGCATTTGGCCACAGAGCCACATTGAGATTTGTGATCTTTCCTAGAGAATCTTCAAAGTTTTGTGTTTCTACAGAAGCTTCCTTTTCATTTTCTGGAAAACTGGGAGGACTTGAGTAAATTCCAAGAGCCACTGCTAAGTAGTGAGAATGATGCGAAACTCAGCAAAAAGTGATTGTCCTTAATGAGGTGACTTACTATTACTGTTGCTATTATTAGCTCTCCTAGCTAAACCTGAGGGAATTCTATGAGTACAAAGAAAGCAAGAAATCCCTCTCATTAAGATGGGATGCAGCTAAGTGTACATTCAAGTTGTATGATAAAAAACATAATGCACACATGCCATATGGAATATATGCATATCTTACCATCAGGTTTTATGTAATGGTTGTTTAAAAGGCTATTATGCAATATGGTTTTTTATGTCTCTCACATCTATGATTGTTTTAAGCTCTATTCTTCGCCCTCTCTTATATTCCCTAAGGGAGGGAAAGACACATCCTTCAATCTCAACTGGCAATTTGTATTTTTAAAAGTGAGATTCTGAAAGTACGATGACACCATGTCTGTTTTGTTCATCATAGTAGCCCCAAGTGTTTGTCCCCTGGTAAGCACTTGATAAATAATTGCATGATTGAAATCAGTCACCGTTCATTCCCACAACTATCACAGCTGCCCTCGTTGGCTAAATTTATGCAGGTTGCTGATCCTCTATGTGAATCAGCCTTGGAGCACAGATATATGCAAATGTTTAGGCTGCCTCTTTTCCCATATGTTCCTGAAGCTCCCTTTGGAAAGAAGAAAAAGACCTTCTAGGAGTGAGCTGGCCACTTTGTCTCACTGGGGCTCTGTTGGGAGAATGGAATGAGGTCTCCTACATGAATGTCCTTCCCGTTCTGCGGGCATTGGACAGAACGTGATGAGGCAGAAGAATCAAACACAGGCTGGCCCCGGAGCGTGCTGCTGAAATTACCTGGAGGGTCATCTCCAGCAGCTGCAAGACTCAGGCTATTCTAAGAAACATAATTAACTCCAAGAGGTAGCAAAATAAAAAGGAGACCTCTCCTCCACCTCTGAAAAGCACTAAGTTAATTAATAAATGGTCCTTAGCTCTCTCCTATAGAGAAGGATGCTCAGCAACATCCACCTACTCTGCTTTTCAATGAGTGCAGGAAAAACAGTAACCTCTCGCTGATCTTTCAGGTCTTCATTACCTCAGGACCAGCCCTGATTAAGCACTTGGTACCAGAGAGAGAAACATGCGTCATTGTTAAGAGCATCTGTTACAGAACCAGATTAAGTTCAAATCCCTGTTCCATTGCTGCTTGCCTCCACATGGACCTTTCTTATCCTGTTCTGTGTCCCTAAGGGCTGATCTATGCAGATCACATCACTGGCTCCCTTGCTTTCCTGCTTCCCAGCAGGGAGCACTATAGCAGGAGATAAGGGAGAAAGGAGAGTGTGGTATGGTTTCCTCCCCTCCTGCCTCCCTCTCTGCTACATTCCTCACCTATGTCTCAGTCTTTTACAGATGACCCTTTCCACACAGCCCTATCTATTTCCTGGATCTTTAAGCTGAAGGGCTCCTTAAATCAGGCAAATCCAAGTGTACTGTCTCTCCCTTGCTGGGATCCTGGGTGATATATCCTTTGCTAGTATGTGTTGATAGTTTGGGCAACTTACTTGACCTCTCTGGGTCTCAGGTAGCCATTTATGTTGGGGAGGATGGTAGGACCTCGGTCACACAGGTGACAGGTAGAGGGCTCCAGATGACTGTGACATGGTGTAACTGGGCAAGGGTCCTATAAATTAGAAAGTCAGGAAAGACCTCTCTGAAGGAGGTCACACTGAAGCAGAAACTTGAAGAAATAGGAGTCAGCCATGTTGAGGACAGTGGATGGGAAGTATGGGGACAAACAGGATTCCAGGCAGAGGAAACAGCATGTAGAGAGGCCATGAGTAGGGAAAAAGCTTGAAATGTTGGAAGAACCACAGGCAGGTGAATTTGCTGGAGCACAGCAAGCAACAGGGGAGTGGAGAGAAAGATGGGGCTTGAGGGGAAAGTGAGAGCTGAATTTCGTAGGACTTTGCAGGCCTGGTAAAGACTGGATTTTTTTTTTCCCATGGGCAATGGGAAGGCATTGCTAGATGCTCAACCCTTGCTCTTGATGCTGCTGTTCGCTTTGCTGATTTTGTCAACAGTACTGATTTCAGGCTCCTGTCCACTTTTCAGGACACGTCCATGATGCCTTACTTGATCTCCTGTGGTGCCACCCAAATTGCCCCTATTGTCTGTCATCTTACCCCCTCCCCTGCTGCCCCCCGCCCCCAGCTGCGGCACCTCCCACCTTCTACTGAGAGGCCTGCCTCCAGGCCCCAGGCCTTCCTCTCCCTGCAGCCCGTGCAGCTCACCCGTACTGCTGGGCAGACACCATGCCACAATTCTGCCATGGATCTAAAAGAGCCATAGGGGCTCAAGTTTCTGTAGAAATATGTAAATTATTTTTTTTAAGTTTCTTGTGGAAAAAAAATTGCATTTGTCTATCAACAGTGCAGAGGTTTGCTTGATTTTTTTGTTTTATCTTTTCATGTGAAAAAGCTTCAGTGTCAGCATAAAACAGTCTGATTTTTGCTCTTCTTTCTTACCACCGCATTCCCCCCAAGCATATGGAATACTGGCACATTTAAGAAGCTGTAAAAAATTCCCATTAAGAATGCAAATTGAGATTCCATGGGTACATCTGAACTCTGATTTGTAAAGATCTTGGGATGATACATTTTCTAGTTCACCTTATAGGAAAGAGAATGATCCATTTCTTGCAGGAAAATTAAAAACATAATAGTCCTATATCCTTTATGTATATCACTTTCTTGTTGCTTCTCTAAAACAAACATAACTTACAGAGTATGAAGGCAAAAATGTACAAAAATACTGACCTGGTTTCTCTACATTTTGTTTGGGTTTGGTTTGGTTTAGCATAGTTTTGATTTGAGTAAATCAGAACCAATACTGAGGGTTCTCACTGGAGGCTACTACGACATCGTCCAGGGTAAGAGGCATTAAAATGTTTAAGGATTCAGCGAAAGAATAAAATTCTTATCTCTTGCACTTCTGATTATCATTCTAGCACCTCCTAAACTTGACTGTCTATATCTAAAAGAACAAAGCAGTCAAAGTGGAGGTTCCAGGCTTATACAATTGCCCCCCAAACAGGAATTATCTCTAGGGATCTGTCAGCTCCCAAAAAACGAAGTAAAAAACTGGAGGAAAGGATCCATCTTTCAAGCTCCAAACCATGTTCATTGCAAACAGGCAACTATTGGAGGCAGACATCTGAATGGTGAGGTCAGTTTACTGCCTCATCCCATGAGAACTGACATGGACTCGTTTCTGCTGGGTTTCTCTCAACACAAAACATAAGCAAACAAACAAGCAAGCTCCACCACCTGGCATTTGACAGTGTGAGAATGAAGTTCTAACCTGCTTAGATGTTTCGTGGATAGACAGCTGCCAGCAGCACTTCCTATCTCATTTTGGAAGAAAGAAAGTGCACTCTCAGCATTCCTCACTCCCACATTTCCCCCAGTGTGATGAGCCATATGGAAACTGTCAAGCTCAGTGCTGCACTGCTTGGGGTAACCAAGTAACGATGCAGGGCTCCTGTGTGCAGGGGGAGACAATGATTAAATGCAGGAGCAGATAGTTTCTGTACTAAAGCACTCAAATTACTGCTAACAACACTGTTGGTATTTGAAGCCGTTCATCTGAGATATTTTTAGATGAGAATAGTAGATGAGAATAGTAGCCAAATTCCTAAGTTCCAAAATTGCCTCCTATGGGAATGTGAACCCTATATTAAATGGTAAGGATTGCATAAATAGGCAATCTCAGCTAAATGTTATTTGGGAAAGTGGGCTTGTATTTCCACCTGTACTCACTTTTAAATTCTATGTGTGAAATACCTGTTGCCTGTATGAGTAAATATAAATAAAGCCATATATGCATATGCTTCATAATATAATATAGAAATGACAGTATCTGAAAAGTTGTCCTTACCACCTTGAATGCCTTTGTGGTATAAGAGATGAACTAGGTGTTAAGCTAATATGCAGGTAGGGTGTTCAAATAGGACTGTAAAACTGCATTGTCTTTGAGTATGATTATCAACTTACTTAGTGGAAAGTAACGGTAAGTGGAGAATATTGGATTTCAATTGATACGAAACATGTAGCCCACACCTCATATTTCTGTGCAAAAACTGTAGATCTGAAGGCAAATATCATTCTCAGAGAACTGACAAGATGGCCACCAGAGATTCTGCAATAGAAATGATCTTCTTATCACAGAATATTGAGTGATAGAGTATGTACACGTGGGCAGAGAAACGCCAAATTATTCTCTGAGCTTAAATTTGTTTAAATAAAGCATGTTATGGGCTTCCCTGGTGGCGCAGTGGTTGAGAGTCCGCCTGCCGATGCAGGGGACATGGGCTTGTGCCCCGGTCCGGGAAGATCCCACATGCCGCGGAGCGGCTAGGCCCGTGAGCCATGGCCGCTGAGCCTGTGCGTCCGCAGCCTGTGCTCCGCAATGGGAGAGGCCACAACAGGGAGAGGCCCGCGTACTGCAAAAAAAAATAAGTAAATAAAAAAAAATAAAGCACCTCATGAAGTTGGGAGGGAGGAGCTAAGGTTGAAGCAAAGTTGTATGTATTTTAAAAGATTATTTGAGAGAATAAATTCTATTCATTTCTTCTACTACAAAGACTTTCTAATATTTAGGTGCCCTTCTAAATGTATCTTTATCAGTGGTGGGTTGGGTTGGCAGATGCCTTAAAATGATACAGTTCAGTTCAGCCAAGCAGAGAGCAGCTCATGCATTGGCCATGCTCTGTGGTCAGGGAGACTCAGAAAGTCATAATGTACAGTTTTTATAACTGTGCGATTAAGGTTTTACCACCTAGTATCTGAATTTTCACAAAGTAAATGACAGTGCTTCATAGTTTTTCTATCTAACCAAAAAAAATAAAATCTATTTATAAAATGCCACAGTATCATCAACAGAATATTGACAAACCGTATCGAATCTCATTGCTCATTTAATATAGCTTAGATACACAAATACAGGTATAACAGGAAAATACTGTCCCCCAAATATTTCACTACACAAGCTCCAACATACTTTTATGAAAGGAACTGACTGCTGAATAGACAGGTCTTATGAATGCATCAGTTATATGGGAATTCCACTGCATGTAAGCCAAGCAGTAAGTAGCATTACTAAGCTAAGAAAATAGTTGGGTTATGAAAATATGGAATCACATGTTCTAACAATGCTAAGAGGAGATTAATTTACTCTTAGCAGGAATATCTAAATGTCTTAGCCTTTATTTTTATTTTCTTAAAATGACCTGGGTTGTGTTTTTTTTAAAGCACTTAGGAAATAGATTTTTGTTTTTTAAAAGAAAATAAAAATCACTCATTATTCCACCACTAGTCACGTTTTGATACATCTCATCCCAGATATCTGAGTTATACTGTACATACTTTAAGGAGCACCATCTAACAATATAGTATAAATATTCTCTCACAATATCATTTTTAATAACACACTATAATTCATGTAACCCATTTTCTGTGACTGGTCACTTATTGCTTCTAATCCTTTACTTATTAACAATGCCAAAAGACCATCTTAGGACCAGGGCTCTGCATACATACATAATTATTTCCATAAGATTAATTCCTTAAATTTGTATTGCTGGATCAAAAAAGATAAGAATTTTAAGGCTTTTTATTAAAATGTTTTTAATTATAGAAGTAACACTTGAACATAATCTATCAAAAAGCAAAAGTCTCTTTTACCTCATTCCCTGACCCCAACCTACAGTCCACCCTTCAGATGTAACTACTGCAAACAATTTCTTATTTATTCTCCCAGAAATTTTATATTCATACACAGAGATATATGCAATTTATACATATACCCTGCACCATTACACAAATGGAAGCATGCTATATCTTAGCAAGATATCTTGGAGATCAGTGCCTATATCTCTACCTCAGTCCTTTTAATGATTTCATTAGATTTGGTTGCCTGAATATATCAGAGCTTACTAAGAAAATGGTCCCCATTGATGCATATTTCCATCATTTAATTTTTGCTATTACAAACAATGATATACCATCCTTGTATGTGTATTTTGCAAACTTACATAGATGTTTCGGTGTAGAGGGAATTTGTTAAGTAAATGGATATATGCCTTTTAATTTTTCTAGACATCATCATATTGCCTTTTCTAAATGGTTATTTTTATTTACATTTCTTAGCAACACTATTATGCAATCTTTTAATCCTTGCTACCCTGGAAGCTAAGACCCTGCATTGTTTATGTTGTATTTTCATTTGTATTTCTTTAATTATGAGTGAGATCAATCACTTATTCAATTTGGACCTCAAATTCCACATTCCAAGTGAATCATCATATGGATTCTGAAGACTGGGGAAAATCTTGCCCCTGCTGTTCTTCAACTAACTAATTCACTAGCTAAAAAACTGTATTGTGATTTATATCCTTCACTTCACATTCATATTCTCCTGCTTTTTTTTTTTTTTTTTGCGGTTCGCGGGCCCCTCACTGTTGTGGCCTCTCCTGTTGCTGAGCACAGGCTCCGGACGCGCAGGCTCAGCGGCCATGGCTTACGGGCCCAGCCGCTCCGCGGCATATGGGATCCTCCCAGACCGCGGGACGAACCCGTGTCCCCTACATCGGCAGGCGGACTCTCAACCACTGCGCTACCAGGGAAGCCCCCTCTCCTGCTTTTATATATGATAAGTTAAAACAATAACAAAAGCTATTGTGTCTTGGCACTGTTAACAATGGCCAAACTGTTCACATGTTTGGGATACTTTGCTGGGAGAATCATTTAACACAAAGTCTTCCCACTTTTCCCACCCCAAAGCAGAGTCACTCAGCTCCACATAATGGCCGTTTGCGTGTGCCAAGATTTCAAAGTAACTTTGAAAGTGCTGTCACGAATAAACCACCATATATATTATATATGGCTAGTTAATTATGATTAAAACTCATTAAAATATAGGGTAGTACTCAAATTCTCAAAACCACACCTAAAAAAATAAGAATTACTCAAAAATGTTCACAGTGATTATGCCTGGGTAGTAGGATTGCAGATTACTAAGTTACTCTTAATCTTTCTGTGGAAATGCTAAAACATCAACACCAGGTGCTCTGGGTAGGAAACTCCTACCTATACCCCTTGAAGAACATACTAGAAGGATTTCTAAAAATTCATAATAACCATTGATTCAATGAGTATATCTGAATACTTTCTGTGAAGCTATGACTGTGCTCCAGACCAGAAGTACATATGGCAGCGCCATAGATACATATCTGCAAGAGAAATGATTAGCAATGTCAGAAGATAGATGAGAAAAAAATGCTGATTTAAATGCAACAACTACACCCTTGAGGAAGTCTAGGTCTCCACTTCTTTACTGCAAAATGATGGCATTAAGCTAAAGTAGATGAAAGTTTCTCCCTTTTTTTTTTTTTTTTTTGGTCTCAGGATCCCATTACACTCTTAAAAATTATTAAGGACCCAAAAGAGCTTTTGTTCTGTGGGTTATTTCAATCACTTTTACTATGTTGGTAACTAAAACTGAGAAAATTTTAAACTATTTATTAATTCAAGGGTAACATTAATAAACCCAATGCAGGTTAACATAAAAACATATTATTGAAAAATAACTAGATTTTCCAAAACAGAAAACAATTATAAGAGCAGCTCTCCTACATTGCTGCAAATCTTCTTTATGTTTAGTAAGTGGGAGACAGCTGGATTCTCTTGTCTATGTCTACATTCCATCTGTTGTGATAACACATGTCATGTAGCCTCTGAGAAACTCACTTTACACTAGTGAGAGTGAAGATGCAGGTAGCTTCTTGGTATTATTACGAAAATAATTTTTACCTTGTGGACCCCTTACAAAGGTCTTGTGGATCCACGAATTATACTTTGAGGATCTCTGAATGAGAAGATTTCTAAGGTCTCATTCAGTTCTGACATATTATGACTGTATGATTCTCCTCATTTAAAAAATGTCAGAATGAAAAATATAGAAAAAAACTGCAGCAAACTAAGATCTAACAGGAAAAACATAACAAAAACAGGAAAAGGAGTAGATTCTGGCAAAATACTCCATAAAAAGCTTTTTGAGATGGCACGGCAGGAGCAGAGGTGAGCAGGAAGTGTGCTTATAATCATTTTCCCAACTGTATTTGAAATAAAGTTTAAAGCTTCAAAAAGGCATTTTAAAAACTCAGCGTTTTTGGATTTTTTTGGGAGTATAGTTTGCTTTACAATATTGTGTTAGTTTATACTGTACAGCAAAGTGAATCATCTGTACGTATACATATATCCCCTCTTTTTTGGATTTCCTTCTCATTTAGGTCACCACAGAGCACTGGGTAGAGTTCCCTGCACTATACAGTAGGTTCTCAATAGATAACTAATGAAAACTCAGGGTTTTAAGGATACATTCTGGTTTCTCAAACCAAAATGGTGCCTTGCAAAATAAACAAGTCTTTCATATAGAGTTCATTGCTAGTCTCTACTCCTTAGTAGGAAAAGCTGATTACTTAATTTATATAATTCATGTATGATATTCAGTTTACTCATCAGTAAAATGGGGATAAAACGAATAGTGCCCACCAATCGCAACAGGATTATTTGAAGGGCAAATAAAACAATGCATACAAACAGCTTTTAGCAGAGTTCCTAGCCCAAACTAAGCTCTCAGTAAATGAGAGCTTCAGTGAGGATGATTCTGTTTCTCTTTTTAAAATGCTACTTGGAAATACAGACCCACAGACACATGGAAATCTGAGCCTGCACTGAAAATCTATAGAAAAGAATGGCCTTTCCATAAAACAGGCATTTGGACTAGTTATCCACAGGAAAAATTAAATTAAATTTGTCCCATCTCATACCATACACCATAATTAATTCCAAGTAGATTTAAGACTTAAATGCAAAAGGCAAAATTCTACAGTTTTTAGAGGACAATACAGGAGAATATTTTGCGCCAAGGCAGTATATGTTTTCTTAAATATGACACAAATGGGTTGACAATTAAAAGAAATAGTTAAATTTGATCACACAGGGGGGAAAAAACAACTTCTTCCGACATAAAAATTTTTTTTAAATGCGCTGAAACTCAAACCACAAGTTGAGAGAAGATATTTGCCACACATATAACTAACAATTCATTAGTGCACCAAAAATATAAAGAATACCAACAAATCAATAAGAAAAAGACAGTCAAGTAGAAAAATAGGCAGAAGATGTGACTAGGTACTTCAGAGCAGGGAATCCAAATAGTGGATAAATGTATTAAATAATAATTATCCTCTTTGTAATCAGGAAAGTACAAATTGAAACCATAATACAGTACCATTTATAACCACCAGATTAGCAAATATTTAAAAGCTGAACAATATCAAGTGTTGGCTAGGATATGTAGGTATTAGAAAATTCACATGCTCCTAGTGGTATTTCAATTTATTTTACCCATTGAAGAAAATAATTAGACATAACCTAGTAAAACTAAAGATGTGAATTATTTATAACTCAAAATTTTCCCTTAAATTCTTGCAGTTTCACACAAGGACACAAGTAAAAGAATGTTCATAGGACTATTGTGTGTAATAACAATAACAAAAAAGAAAACAAAGACATGAAATACTTAATAGCATTGAAGGGTGAATTTTGGCCATACAGAGCAATATGAAATATAATTAAATTACAGGAATATTACAGTAAAGAGAAATAAAATCCAAGAATATGTACAGTATAATTTCATTAATGTCAAGTTTAAAAAGAGGCAAAATTAACTTATTGGACTTCACTGACATTATTAACTGTTTTCTGAAGAGAAGGACAAACAGTAGTGTAGAACCTGGCAGCATCCTAATGTTATCACTGATGATGTCCAGAGCAGCTACAAGATGTGTATGTGTTTATCTGTTTAGGCCTTCACAGTTTCTGTACTGTCCCTTACAGTTTATAAAGCACCTTCACATTAAGGTTCCCTTAATATTGTAACCTTCACAACATAACCTCTTTTCATAGGAGTAAAAAGGGGCTCAGAAAAGTTACATGAATTCCTCAGGTTCACACAGACATCTGAAGAGCAGAGTATGACTTTAGCCCACAGCCTTTTCTTCTAACTCTAAAGTCACTCTTCCACCCACGCTGCCTGAAAGTTAGTTTGACCAGAGGATTCTGCAACCCACAAACAGGAGATGAAGCCCATAAACCAGAATGCAATTGTAGCCCCAGTTCATTCCCAACACCACGGGCTCTGGAGATTAGCTAGTTCTAGTCTGAGCTACATAAATGGATCTAATCTAAAGTGGATAGAAGTGAAGGCTGCACTACGGTCCAGAGATGCCTTAGGCAGAAACTTCAGACCAAAGCAGGCTGGGAACATTTGCGGTAAGCAAGAGGGTTAGGAGAGCAGTATTCCCAGGGGAATGTTTATTCTCTTTCCATAGGTTAAAAAAGCAAAAATGCAAATCGTTACAACAATTTACCCCTCCGGCCAGCAGGTAAATGCCCAATTGCTCTCTGGGATGTTTTGAGCCTGCCCTCCAGTTTTTAGGACCTCTTGGAGATAGGAAGGATCTTGGGATTTCCAAAGTAAATAATATGTGTAGCTTAATTATTTAGAGTTAATTTATGGCTTGGGGTGGTATTTAAAAAATGTTCAGGGGAACTGCACTGCAATGAATTGGCTTTTATTTTCCCTAAACAAAAATCTACTTTGTTGGTATCATCTTGATCCATAGGGTGACCAAATTTCCCAGTGTGTCTGGGAAGTTCTGGTCTATGCCTGATATCCTGGCATAATTACAAATGGTGCCTGCCTTCAGGAACAAAGAGTCCCAAGTTGGACAATAAATTATCGAACCACACTACTTATCCAAGACTGTCATTTATGCGTGTGTTTATTTCATTCAAGAAGCATCTATCGAACACCTACTCTGTGCCAGATTCTATGGTATAGGTCAGGAATACAAAATGGAATAAGCCTTTGCAAGATGTTTACAATCTAAGCCAACCCATGGTTCATGGATGGATCAACTGGTTGATTTAATCATCCATTCATTGATGCAATTAATCTCCCTCAACAAATATTTATTATCTCCATCTAAAACCTGGAAATACAATGGTATACAGATAAAAGTGGTTCCTACCCTCATCAAGTTTATAAGCTTATAGTCTATGGAAAAGATAGAATAACTAGAAATGTGATAAGTAGGAAAGAGTGGTACTCTATAAACAGCATTAAAGAGGTGATGGCATAATTCTCTTTGGGGGGAATAATGCTCTTGTATTTGGAAATATTCTTTTAAGGGCTTCTAGCCTGGTTTTAAAGGAAGAAGTTTAAAAAAGAGGAGATAATCTTCTCTTTAGTGTACCAATGTACGTGGGTTCGTGGATTTATTCTATTAATATATTTAACAAATAGTTTTTGAGCATCAGTTTTTGGGTATAAAGTGGTGAAGAATGTAGAAAAAATCTTTGCCTTTAAGGACCTTACAGTCTTGTGTAAGGGTTTGTTGGAACTACCCAGTTCATTAATATCTAAAGGGTCTATAGATTTATTCTGTCATTCATCCATTTATTCTGAATACTCAACAAGATGGCCATATATCAGGTAAAGTATCCAATTAGAAATTTGAGGAAGAGTTGTGTCTGATGCCCAACTATTAGTTTTTCCTTTTTGTCCCTTCTTAAATTACCTCAAACTATCCTTAGGTCCTTACTAAGCATGTCAACCATTCTCCAAAGCTGATTCTGGAGCTGCATGCAGCTGGACCCAGAGGTAACATATGACAACAAAAACTCAGAAGCATTTACAGCAAACACTCAGATGTTTTCAGAAGGGGACTAGATTTCCTTTATGAAGTATTTAGTATTAAGATACTAAATAAAAGAGTGATCTCATAGGTCTGGAAAATCTAAGAACACTCAAATTATATTTTGATGGGGGAAATATATAATGTTACATAAGTAATCACTAGAGCATTGACCCAGTCTAAATGCACACACATTTTGATTGAGAGAGTTCCTAACATTGGTAAGTCCTCAGAGGGGTTCATGACTGCCACTACCATCCCTTATCACACAAGAAAAGTCAAGAACCACCAGTAAAGAATGAAAGAAACATAAACTAATTATAATACAAAGTAATAAGTATTATAATAAAGGAATGCACAAAGTGGCTGCAGCAAGCTAAGCAAAACACAAGCAGCAATGGGTAAAAGGATGTGCATTTCTTAAGGTTTAATTTACTTGCATGTGCTTTTTTGTAAACACAAGTACTGTGCAGTGGCTCAAAGAGTGGGTTTGGGAATCAGGCAGACCTGTGTTCAAATCCTACTCCATCACTATCTAGCTATGTGACTTTGGGTGAATAACTTTGCATCACTAACCTCAGTTCTCTCAACTACAGAATGAGGGAAATAATTGTCCTAATTGTGGGCTCTAACAGTATCCAAGGAATCTTAAGAATGGGGTCCTATGTAGAGAATGGACTTGAGGACACAGGGGCGGGGGAAGGGTAAGCTGGGACGAAGTGAGAGAGTGGCATGGACATATATACACTACCAAACGTAAAATAGATAGCTAGTGGGAAGCAGTCGCATAGCACAGGGAGATCAGCTCGGTGCTTTGTGACCACCTCTGTGACCACCTAAGAACTAGGGTGGGATAGGAAGGGTGAGAGGGAGGTGCAAGAGGGAGGGGTTATGGGGATATATGTATACATATAGCTGATTCACTCTGTTATACAGCAGAAACTAACACAACATTGTAAAGCAATTATACTCCAAATATAAAGATGTAAAAAAAAAAAAAAAAAAGAATGGGGTCCTATCTGTGAGGATTAAATGATAAAGAACTTGGAAAAGCACCGGGATTCAAAATGCTCAATAAATGTGAACTATGATCAAAACTAAACACAGACACACACACAGACACACACACACACACAGAACAAAGAGTAAATTATCTCTGACAAACTGTCTTTAAGTCTATCCCATATATTATCAGACAATAGTTCCTTAAAATTTCCTAAATGCTAGCATATAAAAATGTGTGTTCCAAAATACATTTACATAATAATTATACTGTTTTCAGGGTTTGAGAGCAAGGAGGTTGTATTTCAAGCAAGTAAGCTGGGCAAAGTGTGAGGAATTAGGGTGGAGGGCTTATACAGAGGCAAGCAACTCAAATAATACCTTGAAATGAAATTCTAGGTTTTTTTTACAAATAAAAATAAAATGAGCAGAAGGTAAAACCCAACTCTTACTCCTTTCCTGGGTGCAGCCTTTAATCCACTTGGTCTCTTTAGCCTCACTTTTCATGGAGGTGAGGATGGTTTTGCATTGCAAAATAGACACTGTCACCACAAAGGTGAGATCTCATCTTCTCAATTTCCCTGCTCCACAGACTTTGAGTCAGACTTCTTTATCTTTCCACCTTGCTGGGTCCTAAATTTAGTCGGGGATCCATGTTAATAACCCACTTTTTGTCTATCTCATATTTTTCTAGATAATGTGCATATGAAAAAATACCAACCATGCGACTCTCATAAAGAAAGTAATGAGACGCTCTGACCAGGTGTGATAAAAGGAAGAGGAATACAGCACAATACTAGCAAACAGAATCCAACAGCACATTAAAAGGATCATACACCATGATCAAGTGGGGCTTATCCCAGGAATGCAAGGATTCTTCAATATAGGCAAATCAATCAATGTGATACACAATATTAACAAATTGAAGAATAAAAACCATATGATCATCTCAATAGATGCAGGAAAAGCTTTCAACAAAATTCAACACTGATTTATGGTAAAAAATCTCCAGAAAGTAGGCATAGAGGGGACCTAACTCAACATAATAAAGACCATATATGACACACCTACAGCCAACATCGTTCTTAATGGTAAAAAACTGAAACCATTTCCTCTAAAACCAGGAACAAGACAAGGATGCCCATTCTCACCAGTATTATTCAACATAGTTTTGGAATTTTTAGCCACAGAAATCAGAGAAGAAAAAGAAATAAAAGCAATCCAAATCGGAAAAGAAGAAGTAAAGCTGTCACTGTTTGCAGATGACATGATACTATTCATAGAGAATCCTAAAGATGCTACCAGAAAACTACTAGAGCTAGTCAATGAATCTGGTAAAGTAGCAGGATAAAAAATTAATGCACAGAAATCTCTTGCATTCCTATACACTAATGATGAAAAATCTGAAAGAGAAATTAAGGAAACACTCCCATTTACCACTGCAACAAAAAGAATAAAACACCTAGGAATAAACCTACCTAAGGAGACAAAAGACCTGTACTCAGAAAACTATAAGACACTGATGAAAGAAATTAAAGATGATACAAACAGATGGAGAGATATACCATGGTCTTGGATTGGAAGAATCAACATTGTGAAAATGACTATACTGCCCAAGGCAATCTACAGATTCAATGCAATCCCTATCAAAATACCAATGGCATTTTTCACAGAACTAGAACAAAAGATTTCACAATTTGTATGGAAACACAGAAAACTCCAAATAGCCAAAGCAACATTGAGAAAGAAAAACGGAGCTGGAGGAATAAGGCTCCTGGACTTCAGATGGTACTACAAAGCTACAGTAATCAAGACTGTATGGTACTGGCACAAAAACAGAAATATAGATCAATGGAACAGGATAGAAAGCACAGAGATAAACCCACGCACATATGGTTACCTTATCTTTGATAAAGGAGACAAGAATATACAATGGAGAAAAGACAGCCTCTTCAATAAGTGGTGCTGGGAAAACTGGACAGCTACATGGAAAACAATGAAATTAGAACACTTCCTAACACCATACACTAAAATAAATTCAAAATGGATTAAAGACCTAAAAATGTAAGACTGGACACTATAAAACTCTTAGAGGAAAACATAGGAAACACACTCTTTGACATAAATAACAGCAAGATCCTTTTTGACCCACCTCCTAGAGAAATGGAAATAAAAACAAATAAATTGGACCTAATGAAACTGAGAAGCTTTTGCACAGCAAAGGAAACCATAAACAAGATGAAAAGACAACCCTCAGAATGGGAGAAAACATTTGCAAATGAAGCAACTGACAGAGGTTTAATCTTCAAAATTTACAAGCAGCTCATGCAGCTCAATATCAAGAAAACAAACAACCCAATCCAAAAATGGGCAGAAGACCTAAACAGACATCTCTCCAAAGAAGATATACAGATTGCCAACAAACACATGAAAGGATGCTCAACATCACTAATTATTAGAGAAATGCAAGTCAAAACTACAATGAGGTATCACCTCACATGGGTCAGAATGGCCATCATCAAAAAATCTACAAACAATAAATGCTGGAGAGGGTGTGGAGAAAAGGGAACCCTCTTGCACTGTTGGTGGGAATGTAAATTGATACAGCCACTATGGAGAACAGTATGGAGGGTCCTTAAATAACTAAAAATAGAACTACCATAGGACCCAGCAATCCCACTACTGGGCATATACCCTGAGAAAACCATAATTCGAAGAGTCATGTACCACAATGTTCACTGCAGCACTATTTACAATAGCCAGGACATGGAAGCAACCTAAGTGTCCATCACCGGATGAATGCATAAAGAAGATGTGGCACATATATACAATGGAATATTACTCAGCCGTAAGAAGAAACGAAACTGAGTTATTTGTAGTGAGGTGGATGGACTTAGAGTCTGTCATACAGAGTGAAGTAAGTCAGAAAGAGAAAAACAAAAACACATATATATGGAATCTAATTTTAAAAAATGGTTCTGATGAACCTAGGGGCAGGACAGGAATAAAGATGCAGATGTAGAGAATGGACTTGAGGACACGACAGTGGCATGGACTTATATACACTACCAAATGTAAAATAGACAGCTAGTGGGAAGCAGCTGCATAGTACAGGGAGATCAGCTGAGTGCTTTGTGACTACCTAGAGGGGTGGGATAGGGAGAGTGGGAGGGAGACACAAGAGGGTGGGGATATGGGGATATATGTATACATATAGTTGATTCACTTTGTTATACAGCAGAAACTAACACAACATTGTAAAGCAATTGTACTCCAATAAAGATGTTAAAAAAAAAAAAAGGAAGAGGAATAATCAGCCACCACATTTTCTCCAAGTCCATGACTCCTTCTGATTTTACTGCTATATTTTGAGAAACAAATAATCACCTGTCCTAGTGAATGCATCGAGGAAACAATTTATTACGGGTCATTAGTGGAAGATGCTCTTTGGATTCTGTGCAGCACAGGATCCTCAGATGTCTCACGGGGAGAGGAGGAGGGGCACTGTCTGGTGAGCCATATATTTTTTTTTTTAGTGTATTTGCATTTTATGTCAGTTTTTTTCCCCATCGGAAATATTTTTTCTTGACTGTGTAATATATGTCAGAAATCAGAAACCAAATCCTTCTTCCTCGTCAATATTTAGGTCATAAATGTCTACTGAGTGTCTCACCCCAGGATCACAGACAAAAAGAGAAACAAGCACAAAGAGTGTTGGGCTGGAAAAGACTTCAGGGATGATCTAATTTAACTTCCTCCATCATCATGAATTCGTGGGTTTTGTTGCTGCTGTTGATGGGTCTGTTTGTTTGAAAACTTACTATGTACCAGGCATTGTGCTAAGCAGTTTATGTGGCTTGTCTCTTTAAATACTCACACAAAAACAACCCACTACTGTTTGACTTATTTTTTAGGAAATTGAGGCTTAGAGGGATTAAGTAATTTGCCCAGGGTCAAAGAACTAGGAAATGAATGCCTTCAGGATTTTAACCCAGGACTGAGCAACTCCAGAACTTGCCCTTGTTAACAAGAGTTCCAAGGACATTCTTTAAACTCTCATTCACAGGGAAAACAGAAACTACGAAGCTCTTGTTCTCTCACAGTCAAGATTGCCTTATCATTTTTCATATTTTAAAACTGAGGCCCAGAGACTCAAATTAATGAACCAAGGCCACAAAAGTACCTAGTAGCACAGCCAGGATGGAACACGGGACTCCCTCTTGAACCGCCCACTCTCAATCCAGAACCACCTGCAAATCATTTAAATGAAATGGATTTCCCCCAACTTTTAAAGGAATTCAATGTTTCATGAGGTCACATGATTCTGCATGCCTCTACCTTTCTAACACTCCACCTAATTTCCTTTTGCTTGAGTCTTCATTTGCCTACGCCTCAAATGTTGATGATCCTGGGCTTCCCCACCTTTGGCCTCTTTGCTCTTTACTCTTCTCACCAATGTCTGGCCATTCCCATGAGTATAGTTATCACTAACTAATCATTTCCAAATTTCTGTCTTTGGCCTGAACTGTCCTCTGAGCTCCAGACCCAAGTGTACAACATCCCTTTCTGAATGTCGAAGAAGCACCTAAATTGACAGTGTCTAATACTAAATATATGATTCTTTCCAATCCATTCTCCCATATTCCCTGTCTCTCCCATTCATTCCACCTGAGACTCATGACCCACCAGTGCACAGGTCCACAAGTCCTGTGGACTTTTATCTCCTAAAATCGATCCTAATTTTGTCCCTTATTTTCCACTGCAGTTGTTAATAGTTTAAGACCTCATCATCTGTTGTAAATATAACAGATGTTGCAGTAGACTTCCTGCTCCATTCCCAATCTATCTTCCATTCACGCTCCAGAGTGATATTTCTGAACATAAACCCATCACATTAATCCCCGGCCTAAAACCAATTCATTGATTTTGTATCTTTTACTGGGAGGGAAAAAACACCATATTCTATATCATGGCTCATAAGGATCTCCATGATCTGATCCACTGGGAACCCTCTAGCCTCAGCCCCTGCTCCCACATCATATTTTATTCTCGAAATCCCAAACTACTTTTGGTTCCCCAAACACACCAAGCTATTCTGTGTTATGCCTTTGCTTATGCTGTACCCTCTTACAGAAAGACTTTCCCCACCTACCTCCTCCTGTCATTCTAGAGAATTCCTAATCAGCTTTAAAAAAAAAAAAAAAAAAAGCCTACAGCACTGAGTATTCCCAGTTGGTCTCCCATCCAATTACTAGCCAAGCCCGACCCTGCTTAGCTTCTAAGATCAGATGAGAAGAAGCACATTCCGGGTGGTATAGCTATAGACCTGATCAGTGTTTAAAACAGAACTCACAGGTCATCTTCCACCTCCATTCTCCTCTAGTAGCTTCTGCTCCTAGTGTAGCTACTGTTTCTTGTGCATCTTTATTCTCTGGACACTCATTGCTGCATTTTCCAGGATGCACAGTAATTTATTTGTACAGATGTCTGTCTAGTCATATAGACAATGAGTGCCTTCAGATGTAAAACACATACATACCGTCTAGATATATCTACTCAGATAGTACTCAAACTCATTCAGATAGTCCATGTGTCCTCATATTTATACATGCTTATTCAGATGTTTTTGCAAACATATTGAGGTTCACTTATGTTCCTCACACATCATTCCAATGTTACATGGGCTTGAATAGCTTTCACAGTGTTTGTTCAGGTGATACATATGACCCTTAAATGTTACATGTGTTCACTTAGATCTGCCATGTGCCCATGTAGCTGTTAATCAGCTCACTGAAATGCCACACATAGGTATCACTCATAGTTGAAACAGTAGTTCTCAAAATGTGGTTCCCAGACCAGCAGCACCAGGATCATCTGAATGCATATTTGGGCCCAACCCCTGACCTTCTGATTCAGAAACTCTGGGGAAGAGTTCCCAGCAATGTGTGCTTAACAAGTCCTGTAGGTGATTCTGGCACACGCTCAAGTTTGAGACCCACCAACTTAGATGTTACACATCCTCATTCATATGTTCTACTAACACAGGTGACACACACATTCACTAAAATGTTACACGTTAGTTGTTTTAAAAACAGATTCATTTCGATAGCAAATAGCTCAAACATTACACACTGATATTCAGATCATGCTCATGCTTATTCAGAAAGTCACACCTGAGACAGGACAAACCCTCATCAGACACAACACATGCTCGCTGAGATGATACACGTTTGCTGTGTTGTTAAAAATGCTTACCTAAATCTTACATATGTTAAACTATTCATTTTGATCTTCCACACTCATGTGTTTATTTAGATGCCACCTACCCTTTTTCGGGTAATATATCAATACATGTTCACTCAGACCTTACACATGTTCATACATGTTTCACAACGCACACAGATGTTTCACAAGCCCATTCTGATGTTAAAGGTGCTTATTCGGATCACACGTGCTCACTTTCACATCCATGGGACCATTCAGTTGTATGCTCACTCATTCAGAAACCGCCTTGCCCACCCTGTATGCACTGCTAACCAACCCCTGCTATAGATGAAGGCTTATCTTCTGCTCTAGCCACTTCCCGTCTTGAGGATGGTATCTTCTTTAGAAAGGTTCCCCTTGACTTGGTCTCCTATGGCACCTGCCCTCTCTCCTGACGCTGTTGCTGTGTCTCTCCCTTTGCAGACTCTCCTGGCTCATCAGCTTCCTCACAGTTTCTGTGATCTCAGGGTAGCTCAAGCTCAACAATGTTTACACAGAATTCATACCTGTTCCCCACACTCAAATACCCTCACCTACTTGGGGAAAGTTGTTCCAGCAACTGTCAGCCTTTCACTGGGTTTGAATGTGCTTTTAACCACATCTTCTGTCACCTTTGGCAACCCCCAGTTATATACCTACAAGGCTTTCCAAGTTCAGAGAAGCTTTTGATTGGTTCCACTTCATGATTTTATCATTGCCTTGGCAGCAATCAATAAGAGAGGCTTATGCAGTGATACTAGATCAACATCCAAAACAGGGAGTATTCATTGAGCACTTAGCATGAACTCAACCTCCTTTAGTGGCCCAGAAACACTTCTGTGCTTGTCCCAAGTGTTTCTTCCTCCAATTTACAGAGAAAAAGCTATTTTATGTTTGGAATCAGAATGTTACTAATTTGAATCTTGGTTCTACCACTTACTGGCTATGTGATCTTGAGAAAGTCATTTAATGACTAAGTCCCTTGGAATAGGGATTAAGTCAGAAGTTTAGTCCCACTGATTGAGGCACCTGAGGAATAGAGGACGAGGGAATACTGAAGTTAGAAAACTGGGTACAAGGAGACAATTCTAGGATGGACAATTTCAAGGTCTGATAAAGGAATAGAGAGCTTGATAAACACAGATTATAGGGTGACTGTTCAGATACCACACTCTGAGTCAGATGAGCTGCAAAGCCACTGACAGCATGGCTTGGAACTTGTGGTCACTGCTTGTGCCTGACACTACCACTCATTGGGGAGGAGGACTGGGGCTTCTTGAAACTTCCTGCCTTAACAGCAGATTGTTTTTAGAACTGAGATAGACTGAAGCGTTCAGGGATGTCATTAGTGAGCTGAGAAAAGTAGAAGCAAGGAAATGGGGGTTCAAATTGGTGACAGAAGGGCTGCTAGAGTGGGTTTCACATTTCTGTGACATTTAAGTCATAAGGCAGTGCATATTAACCAAAAAGGCCACCAGGCTGTACACATTCACCCCTTAAATAGGTAACATGTATAGAGTGCTTAGAACAGTGCCTGATCCAGAATAAGGACCACATAAGTGTTTTCTAGTGTGATGGTATTTATGAATTAACTCAACAAATATATAGTATGCACCTGCTATGTTTCAGTTGTTAGGGATAGACAAAATAAAATCATAACCCCTTACCTCAAGAGAGAAATAATCTGTTAATAACCTAATTTAAAGAAACATAAAAACAAAAGGAAGGAATGTCCAATTCTGCCTGGGTCTGGTGAGGCAGGGGTGTTGCAGGGAGCATCTCTGATGTGTTTGCGTGGACTCTTGGGTAGTCAGCAAGAAGATGGAGAAAGTAGGGTATTCAGACAGAACACTAGCAAGTGCAAAGGCAATACATTCAAGGAAATGGAGGGAGCCAAAGGAACTATACAGAGAATGGGGAAAGGTCAGGCAATAGAGGAAGGTTAGAACCAAATCACAAATGGCCTTGAATGTCTTGATAAGAGATTAGGCCTAAATCTGTAAGCAGTAGGGAGCTACTGAAGGGTTTTTTTTTTGTTTTTTGGGGGGTTTTTTTGGCAGTACGCGGGCCTCTCACGGTTGTGGCCTCTCCCATTGCGGAGCACAGGCTCCGGACGCGCAGGCTCAGCAGCCATGGCTCACGGGCCCAGCCGCTCCGTGGCATGTGGGATCTTCCCGGACCGGGGCATGAACCTGTGTCCCTTGCATCGGCAGGCGGACTCTCAACCACTGCGCCACCAGGGAAGCCCCTGAAGGTTTTTGAGCAGGAGAATGACTTGAGTTGATCTATGTTTTAGAAACATCGCTCTTGCTACAGTATGAACAATATCAGGAGGAAGGCAAGGCAGGAAGAAGGGAGCCCTGCTAGAATATTCTGGCTGCAATTCAGATGGAAGATGATGATGATCTGGATAAAGTAGTAGCAAGAAGGATGGAGATGGGAGGACAAACACCAAAGAGAGTTAAGAGGTAGAAAAAAAAAATGACAAGATTTGATGATTACTTGAACAGGGGGTTGGACAGAAAGGAAGTATGTCCTTATCACACTTTTGGAAAAACCGTAGTTTTAAGTAAAGTATCCCAGTGCAGCTGGGAACTGATCTGCGCTGATATCTGGCACTTGTTCAGGGCCACCCCCTTGGTAAAAGATCCAGGAACACTGACAATGATTCACAGATTCCAATCATTCATGCACTCTAGAGCCTTGACTGCTTCTTCTGGGATGCTAAAGCAGTATAGCTGACCTAATGAAAAGAGATAGTCACAATATCCATTTCATTTAGCCAAGAAGATGGAAGCATCCACCACAGCAATGCACTTACATGTCAGATGAGTCAATGAATGGAAATTCTAAAGTTAAAGCAGAAGGACCCAGGATCAAATACAAAATTGATCAGTGACTATGGTATATTTTCTGAATGTATCAAAACAGACAAGAAACTAATTACATGACTTCTGGGTCGACAGAAGCTTGACATTCTGAAATTTCAAAGCTCTATTATAGCTGCCATTACCAAAATATTCAGTTTAAAATGTCAGGGCTACATATGAAGTGGGCACTCAATTGAGTGAATAAATGAATGAATGGATTTCTCTGAAATATTAAATCTAGCTTTCAAGATTTCCTGGTGATTACATTATCAGTCACATTTTCCACATGGCTTTGGTGATGGCATATTAATAACTGAGAGTGTTGATTAATGGATCAGTATTAACTTGAAGGGAAGTTTTAGTAGGATTCCCAGGTTTCTGTACATAGCTCAATCCTGTTCAACATTTTCATCTGCAGTTTGGATGAAAGCACAACTGTCACTCTTATCAAAATAACTCACAGCTGGGGATGTCCCTCTCTCCTTCCTTCCCTGTCCACTGTGATGATCAGGGTAGGTCTGATTTTTAAGAGAAAAATGAGAACTAGAGATCACCTAGTTGCTTTATATTATTTGGGAAATGAAGTAGGGAAAGGGAGGAGGGAAGGGAAGCACAGAGGGAAACAAAAGGACAAGGGGAAGAGGAAACAGGAGAAAGGAAGGAAAGAAAGAAAATAGAAAAGGAGAGGAGGGAATGGGGAGGAAGGGAAGAGGAAAGGAAAAATGGGAAGAAGGAAGTAAGGGTGGGAGAAGGAAGGAGATAGGGAAAGAAGCAAGAGAAGAACCACCAAACACAAACAGAATGGCAATTGTTGAAAGGAATGGAACCTAGACAAGGGTCTTGGGCAATGGAAGAGAGTCCCTAATACCTGCCTTTAGGAATATGAAGGGAGCCACATAGAAGAGAGAATAACTTTATCATGTATTGCTGCAGAGGGCTGAAATGGGATAAATGGGAGGGATTTAAGAAGATGGTTGCTGGTTTGGCAAATGGAGAGTTTTCAAACAATCAGAACTGTTGAAAAAATATAACAAATTGAAATGTCATGAGCTGCCAGCAACTGAAAAAGTTCATAAGTTATCAGCCCAAGCCTCAGGCTGGGTGAATGAACTTCTGCCTGGTATGGAGATTGGTCCAGACAATCTCACGAGTCTTATATAGCTATTCTAATGTAGACAAAGAAACACTTTTGTGCTCATGTGTTTATGATAAGTTGCCCTAGCTAGCACAGTGAAGAGTAGAGAAAAGGAGTAAGGGAGAGAAAAAGGGAGAAACTCAGAGGATAAAAGGATTCATTCATTGCTTTTTTTTAATCCAACAAATATTTATTGGTGGCTGAATGGGAATAAAATGATAAGTCAAAATAGATAGTTCCTGTTCTTATGGAACCTAGTCTGTTAGTGAGACGAACGTTAATTAAATATCCCCTCTAATGAATGCATAAATACTGAGATAATGGCTCTAACATAAGTGTTTTTGAAGAATATATAACAAGAGAGCTTGACTGGGAAAGGGGATGGGGTGTGTCTTAGTCAGCTCAGACTGCTGTAAACCATAACAAAATACCATAGACTGTGGGGCTTAATACCATAGACAACAGACATTTTTTTCTCACAGTTCTGGAGGTTGGGAGTCCAAGATCAAAGTACCAGCCAATTCAGTGTCTGATGAAGACCCTCTTCCTGGGTGCAGATGGCTGCCTTCTCACTGTGTCTTCATATGAAGAGAGAAAGACAGCTCTAGTCCCTTCCTCTTCTCATAAGGACACTAATCCCATCATGGGGTCCACGCTTATGGCCTCATCAAAACCCAACTACTGCCCAAAGGCCTGATCTCCATAGTTTAGTATTTCAACATATGAATGGGGAGGCTGTACAAACATTTAGTCTATAAAAGGGGGACAGTCAAGAAAAATTTCCCTGAAGAAGTGATCCCCTGGGCTGAGATCTGCAGGAGAGGTATGGGCACAGGAATTCATTCCAGGGAGAAGGTACAACATAGGCAATGTTCCTACAGCATGATGGAGCAGGGGCCCTTGGCAGCACTGAGAGGCCAGTGTGCATGGATCACAGAAAGGAAGAGTGAGAGACAGGCAGGATGAATTTCAAGAGGTAGGCAGGGCTGAACCAAGCAAGGCCAGTTTATTTGATAAAGGACCATACTGATTTTTTTCTCTAACTCAACAAATTTATACTGAGAATTTTATATATGTCGGGCACCAGCTAGCACTAAAAATACACCAGGGATGATAAGCAAGACAGATATGATGCTTACAATGCAAAAATAGTAAGTGCTGATATAGGGAAGTAGGGACACATAACTTCCGGAGGATGGGGAATAGCAAAAGACTTCCTAAAGAAAGTGATATTTCAAGTGAGTCCTGAAAGAGAAATAAAGTAGACTTTAGCAAAGTGAAAACTGAAACACAACTTATTGCAGTTTTAAGGAGCAGGTATGCAGGCCTGGAGGTAAGAGAGAGTACACTGCGTTGGAAGAAGACGACAGAAGTTCAGAAGTAGTTAAAATAAAAGGTACAAGGAGATAGTAGCAAGAGATGGAGGTGGGGTTGTAAGCAAGGGATATATCGTGAAGGGACCCATACTCCATGTTAAGAAGTATAGCCCACATCCTGAGGGAAAGGGTTGTGTAGAATGGATTGGGAAAGAGAAAGCCAAACACTGCGAGGCCATTTAGGAAACTATTAGCATAATTCAGGTAACAGTTGATGAGATCTGAATTATTTTGGAGACAACTGAGGAAAAGGGAATTGAACGGGATTGAGACATATTTAGGAGGCAGAAGCTATTAGACCTAGTGTTTGATTAGCTAAGTAAGGTGTAGTAGGCAGTATCACAGCCCCCCAAAGATGTCCCTGGAACCTATGAGTATGTTAGGCTATATGGCAAAGGGGAATTGAGGTTGCAGATAGAATTAGGCTGCTAATCAGATGACCTTAAACCTGGAGATTATTCTAGATTATCCTGGTAGGTCCAGTGGAATCACAAGGGTCCTTAAAAGTGGAAGAGGCGGGGGAAGAAAGAGAACCAGAGATGGCAGTGTGAGGACTGACCTTGCTGGCTTTGAAGATGGAGGAAGGAGGCCACAAGCCAAAAAACAGTGGTAGCCTCTAGACGCTGGAAAAAGCAAGGAAACAGATTCTCCCACAGAGCCTTCAGAAGAAATGCTGGCCTGCCGACATCTTGATTTTAGCCCAGTGAGAGTCATTTTGGACTTCTGACCTCCAGAACTGTAAGATACTAAATTTGTATGATTTAAGCACTAAATTTGTGGTAATATATTATAGCAGCAATATGAAACTAACACAGTGACAGAGAGGAAAGATCCAGGATGATGCCAAGATTGTGTCTTTGACAACACTGTGGAATGATGCTTCCACTAGGGAACATAGGAAGAGGAGGAACAGGTTATGGAGATAAATGTTGATTCACTTTTGAACATACTGATTGTGAGGTTTCTGCAATACTGGTGTCAGGTAAATGTGTCGGTCTGGAGAATCAAAAAAGAGTTCTAGATTAGAGATACAGATTTTAGAGTCATTAACATATGTGGTAACTTACCTGCCAAGTACAGGTGATCATCTAGGGAGAGAGAGCAAACTTTTTTTTAAAAAGGAGGAAGAAGAAATGGACCAATATGCAGAAAACTATAAGACACTGATGAAAGAAATTAAAGATGATACAAACAGATGGAGAGATATACCATGGTCTTGGATTGGAAGAATCAATGTTGTGAAAATGACTATACTACCCAAAGCAATCTACAGATTCAATGCAATCCCTATCAAACTACCAATGGCATTTTTCACGGAACTAGAAAAAAAATTTCACAATTTGTATGGAAACACAAAAGAGCCCGAATAGCCAAAGCAATCTTGAGAAAGAAAAACGGAGCTGGAGGAATCAGGCTCCCTGACTTCAGACTATACTACAAAGCTACAGTAATCAAGACAGTATGGTACTGGCACAAAAACAGAAATATAGATCAATGGAACAGGATAGAAAGCACAGAGATAAACCCACGCACCTACAGTCACCTTATTTTTGATAAAGGAGGCAAGAATATACAATGGAGAAAAGACAGCCTCTTCAATAAGTGGTGCTGGGAAAACTGGACAGCTACATGGAAAAGAATGAAATTAGAAAACTCCCTAAACACCATACACAAAAATAAACTCAAAATGGATTAAAGACCTAAATGTAAGGTCAGACACTATAAAACTCTCAGAGGAAAACATAGTCAGAACACTCTATGACATAAATCACAGCAAGATCCTTTTTGACCCACCTCCTAGAGAAATGGAAATAAAAACAATAATAAACAAATGGGACCTAATGAAACTTCAGAGCTTTTGCACAGCAAAGGAAACCATAAACAAGACAAAAAGACAACCCTCAGAATGGGAGAAAACATTTGCAAATGAAGCAACTGACAAAGGATTAATCTCCAAAATTTACAAGCAGCTCTTGCAGCTCAATATCAAAAAGCAAACAACCCAATCCAAAAATGGCAGAAGACTTAAATAGACATTTCTCCAAAGAAGATATACAGATTGCCAACAAACACATGAAAGAATGCTCAACATCATTAATCATTAGAGAAATGCAAGTTAAAACTACAATGAGGTATCACCTCACACCAGTCAGAATGGCCATCATCAAAAAATCTACAAACAATAAATGCTGGAGAGGGTGTGGAGAAAAGGGAACCCTCTTGCACTGTTGGTGGGAATGTAAATTGATTCAGCCACTGTGGAGAACAGTATGGAGGTTCCTTAAATAACTAAAAATAGAACTACCATAGGACCCAGCAATCCCACTACTGGGCATATACCCTGAGAAAACCATAATTCAGAGAGAGTCATGTACCACAATGTTCATTGCAGCTCTATTTACAATAGGCAGGAAACGGAAGCAACCTAAGTGTCCATCGACAGATGAATAGATAAAGAAGATGTGGCACATATATACAATGGAATATTACTCAACCATAAAAAGAAACGAAATTGAGTTATTTGTAGTGAGGTGGATGGACCTAGAGTCTGTCATACAGAGTGAAGTAAGTCAGAAAGAGAAAAACAAATACCGTATGCTAACACATATATATGGAATCTAAAAAAAAAGGTTCTGAAGAACCTAGCAGCAGGACAGGAATAAACACGCAGATGTAGAGAATGGACTTGAGGACATGGGGAGGGGGAAGGGTAAGCTGGGACAAACTGAGAGAGTGGCATGGACATATATACACTATCAAACGTAAAATAGATAGCTAGTGGGAAGCAGCCACATAGCACAGGGAGATCAGCTCGGTGCTTTGTGACCACCTAGAAGGGTGGGATAGGGAGGGTGGGAGGGAGACGCAAAAGGGAGGAGATATGGGGATATATGTATATGTATTGCTGATTCACTTTGTTATAAAGCAGAAACTAACACACCGTTGTAAAGCAATTATACTCCAATAAAGATGTTTAAAAAAAATGGACAAAGAATCTAAATAGATATCTTTACAAAGAAGATATATAAATGGCCAATAAGTACATAAAAAGACACTCAATGTTATTAGCCATGAGGGAAATACAAATAAAAACCACAATGAGATATATCTTCATAACCATTAGGATGTCTACAGTCAAAAAACATTTAATAAAACAAGTGTTGGTGAGGATACAGCAAAATTGGAACCTTTATACTTTGCCACTGGGAATGTAATATGGTGTGGCTACTTTGTATAACAGTTTGGCATTTCCCCAAAATGTTAAATATAAAGTTTCCACATGACCCAACAATTCCATTCTTAAGTATATATGCAAGAGAAATGAAAACATACATCTACACAAAAAGTTGTACATGAATGTTCACAGCACTGCTATTCATAATAGCCAAAAAGTGGAAACAATTCAAATGTCCATCAGCTGATGAATGGAAAAATAAAATGTGGTATATACCTACAATGGGCTATTATTTGGAAATAAAGACATGAATTATTCATATATCTACAACATAGATAGTCCTTGAAAACACTATGCCAAGTGGAAGAAGCCAATCACAAAAGGCACATATTATATGAATCCATTTATGTGCAATGTCCAGAATAGGCAAATCTAATGAGACAAAAACCAGATTAGTGGTTTCCTAGGGCTGGGAGTGGGACCGTTGAGAGAGAAATGAGGAGTAGCTGTTAATGGGGACAGGATTTCTTTTGTGGTTGGAGATAATGTTCTACAATATATTGTCATTGTGGCTGCAGAACTCTGTGAATACATTAGAAGCCATTGAATTATATACCTTAAATGGTGAATTGTTTAGCACATGAATTATATCTCAATAAAGCTGTTTTGTTTGTTTTTTTAAACAGAGCTGGCAATAGAAAGCATGGAAGATGTTCACAGAATATGTTCAGGATGTGTTATATGTTCCCTGATACTAAGAAGGTAGCAATACCCTTAGAGTTCAGGTCCAGATGAAGATGAAGCCAGTAGAGCCATCCTGGTCCACCTCCAATGAGAGAAGAAGACCCCTAAGAAGCCAGGGTAAGTTCTGAGACAATCTAAAGAAGTGAGTCCACTTTATAGACTGCCCCAGTACCTCCAGCTTCACCTCCTCCTTTTGAAAACTAGTCCCAGCTTCCCCTCCTTTAAGAGCCCTGTCTTTGACCTACTGAGAAATACCAGAATCCATTTTCCAACAGCTTTCAGGCAAAAGTTCATTAATTATGGCTTCGGCTTCAGTTCCAAATAGGAACTGAATTTCTTTTCTTATCAGTTTTTTCCCCCCAATTCCCTTAGTATCCGTTTGTCTTCTAATTTTGACTCCAACTGTTTGGTTTTGAGTACCCGTGTCTCTATGTTTAGACTTATGAGTATAGATGGCCCCAGCTGGCTGTGTGCTCTCTGGATGGATCCAATACTCTCATCTTTGGCTTTCTACCTCCTTCGTCTCCCTTACTGGATTCACAGGCAGCCCTGTGAATTAATCAAGTCACTTTTAGTTACAAGTGGCAGAAACCCCTTAAACTAGGTCTGGCTAAAAGAGAAAGAGAAATATCTTGGAAGGATATTCTAGAGTATCATTTTCTATAACTGAAGAAATTGTTGAACAAATCACAGGAGAGGTACCACTGGGCCTTAGGGTAACTGGAACTGGTGATATGAATGCCATCTGGCCTTTCCAGGACCTCATCTCTTGTCTCTGCTTCTCTCTAAAAGCCTACTCCATTCTCACTACAGTGGCATCCTTCAAAGCAGAGCATGGCCGTCAGTAGTTCCTAAGCCTCCATATCAAAATTTCCATATCACAGAGGTAAAGGTCCTATGTTTTAATTTTAATATGAAAAGTCAGAGAGAAAATATGATATTGGTCAAGAAGTTAGAATATAGCTAGTCCATGAGTTGCAAAATAATGCCAGACTTAATCCAGCCCAGAGAGGGGTTCTGGTCATACGGCAGGAAGTTTTGTTGTTAATGCCGTTAAATTGGAACATCTCCAGTTGGCCTCAGTCCTTGTCATACTCATTGGTGTCATGCTGCATGGCTGCCCCTGAAAGAATTTGAGTTTGTAGCCCAGTTTGGGCTGAACTTCTTAACGACAAACACTGTGCCATTTTCATTTCCCTATGCTCAGTCCCCAGCCCAAACCCTGCACACAGTATCCCAAAGAAATCCTCAAATCAAAAACTGAGTTGAATTGTATAGAGGAGCATTGCAAAGTGAACTGCCATCTTTTGCATCAGAAAAAAATGACTCCCTCAGGGAGATAATCAAGATGGCAGAGTAAGAAAATGTATAGCTCATGTCCTCCCGTGAGCACATCAAAAATACATCTACATGTGGAACAATTCTCACTGAAAACTAACTGGACCATATGGAAGCAACCCAAGTAGTATCCAACAACAGACAAATGGCCAAAGAAGATATAGTATACATATCAATGGAACATTACTCGGCCATAGAAAAGAATGAAATTCTGCCATATGCAGCAAGGTGAATGGACCTAGAGAATACTATGCTTAGTGAAATAAGTCAGACAGACAAAAAAAAAATAAGTCAGACATATGATATCACTTATATGTGGAATCTAAAAAATAAAACAAATGAATGTATATGGCAAAACAGAAACAGACCCACAGATATAGGAAACAAACTAGTGGTTACCAGTGGGGAGAGGGAAGGGGGGAGGAGTGAGATGGGGTATGGGATTAAGAGATACAAACTGCTATGTATAAGATAGATAAGCAACAAGGATATATTGGACAGCACAGGGAATTATAGCCATCATGTTGTAATAATTTTTAATGGCGTATAACCTGTAAAAACACTGAATCACCATGCTGTACATCTGAAACTAATATAATATTGTAAATCAAGTATACTTCAATTTTTAAAAAATGACTCCTGTGAAGCTCTGATTTTCCACATTTTTCTTTATTAACAGAAGTCAGACACTTTATTTTCTTCCCTGCAAACTTGGTATGATAATAATACCAACCTCATAGAGTATTGTGTTGATTAAAGAAAATAAAGTAAGTAGAATGTTTGGTTCTGGGCCTGCACGGGGTAGCACTTAATAAAATAAGTCATTAACATTGTCCTCATTTTCATCATCGTCATCATTACAGCCATTCCGCTTTCACTGTTTCACTGCCCCATCCACGTGGATCAAGTGACATATGACAACGTTTTAATCCTTCTCTCCCATGGTAGGAATTGTCACTGTGTACTTTACTGCACACAGCATCCCAACCCACCCAGATCCCAAAATTTAGGAAAGAGAAGAGGCCCTAGTAAGCCCCAAAGGCAGAGCACAGACTGTGTTCCTCCAAGAACTGGAACCACCTGAACATTTCTAACAGATTTTTGCTGTTTCAACAGTCTCCAGGCATTCCATACAGGAAGCTCTGAGTCAAAGTCCCCTTGTGTACAAAGCTTAGAATGGGCTTCATTATTGGCACTGTAGAGACTCCTTTAAAACCAGCTATTCAGGGCAAATACAATTTATCTTCTATGTTCCACAGTTATTAGATCTACAGATTGAGGGACATTAAAACCGCATCCTCCTTACGCCTAAAGATTAATTAGGTGATATCAGCCAAGCGGAGTTCTCTTGAGAAGTACAAATAAATATACTCCCTCTTGTTATTATGAGGCTTGGAGATATTTTTTCTCTCTGTTATTTAAGATAATGAATCTGATCATTAATAACTAAACAGATGAAGGGCTAAAGCTTATATTCAATATGGCAAGGACTAGACATTGTATTCAATGTGGCATTCCTCAATCAAACCATCTCCTTTAAAAAAGACAACAGAATCTGTACTAAAGATGCTGCCTGGTGGGCAATCAGCCGTCTTAAGGGGCCACTTCTTCAGAATGTGGACGCAGCTTCCAATACCATTTTGATTCCATCTTTTATTAAAGATCTAACTTGAGGAGGCAATTGATTTTTGTTAGTCCCTAGAGTAAATGCTTAAAGGAGGCTTCATTGTATTTATTTTAAGAGGTTCCTGCTCCTTTATGAAATGCATTTGATTTGATACACAGGAAAAAGAAAAGCCTTCATTTACTAAGTGTTATTTTTTTCACAGTCAATTTTGCATTACTTTATTTTAATGCAGGAAACCCAGTTCTGAATCATGGATCCTTTGAATCTTGTTTATTTTTCAAGCTCACTTTTTTTTTTTAAATACTCTCTCCAACTCCAAAAATGTATCAGCTAGAAGGTTCAGATAATTTTCCACGTTTACTACTTTGTACAACTACTCATATGAATATTTGGACATTTTAAAATATTTTAGTTAGGGACTTCCCTGGTGACGCAGTGGTTAAGAATCCACCTGCCAGGGCTTCCCTGGTGGCGCAGTGGTTGAGAGTCCACCTGCCGATGCAGGGGACACGGGTTCATGCCCCGGTCCGGGAAGATCCCACATGCTGCGGAGTGGCTGGGCCCGTGAGCCGTGGCCGCTGAGCCTGCGCGTCCGGAGCCTGTGCTCCGCAGCGGGAGAGACCACAACAGTGAGAGGCCCGCGTACTGCAAAAAAAAAAAAAAAAAAGAATCCACCTGCCAGTGCAGGGGACACGGGTTCGAGCCCTGGTCAGGGAAGATCACACATGCCACGGAGCAACTAAGCCCGTGTGCCACAGCTACTGAGCCTACACTCCAGAGCCTACAAGCCACAACTACTGAGCCCGCGTGCCATAACTACTGAAGCCCGCGTGCCTAGAGCCAGTGCTCTGCAACAAGAGTAGCCACCGCAACGAGAAGCCCACGCACCACAACGAAGAGTGGCCCCCGCTTGCCGCAACTAGAGAAAGCCCGCGCGCAGCAACAAAGACCCAACGCAGCCAAAAATAAATTAATTAATTTTTTAAAATTTTAGTTAAAAACAATACATTTAAGGCTTTTTATTGCTCTACTGGGATTCTCTCAACAGTATCAATGTTCACTGCCTGTTGAAGTTGGACACAGGTAAGGAAGAAGCGTTCTTGTAAATGGGACTTTGAAATAGTATGATTTACCGAGCTTTTTCCTGGGGCCTAACAAGGATGTCTGGTGTGTGATAAGATAAATTCTAGGTAGAACTAGTGGACCTTCGATAAAGCAAGATTGATTTTCTAGTCTGTGCTGTGGAACCACATTTATGCAGATCTTCCACTAGATTCTGCAGGAGGAGTAGGCTGAGCTCACTGGACTTTGCTCACCCCCAAGTCACTTCCAAAAAGCCTTTTCCCACTTTTTCCCTAATGATGATTCCAGTCTTTCTTTGAATAGTAATAACAGCAATAATAATCATGGCAATGACAGGAGCTGTTTACTTATATTTGCTCATTTAATCTTCACAGCGGTCCTTGGAGGAGCACAAACATCATTCTTGTTTTACAAATAAGGAGGCTGGGGTTTAGAGAGATTAAGTAGTTTGGTCAAAGTCACTCACACACATCTGGACCCAGGTCTGTCTCACTCCAAAACCCATAATCTACTCCTGTGCAACACTGCCTTTAGAAATGTGGGATTAGAATATCCTGGTCAAATAAATAAGCATTGTATCAGTGTTGTCCCACAAATTCAAAACCCAGAAAAGGCAAGAAGTGGCCAAGCTTCCAGTACAACGTAGTCAATGACACCTTTATTTTCTTTATTTTGACTATGCAGCCAAACATAAATCTAACCCAATTTCATGGCAGGGCTAGGATAGCTTTCTCCCTGCAGCATTGGTTTCACACTATACAGTGACACACACACCTAAAGGGAACTTCACATGGGTGAACCATGCTCCGTAATCCCTTTCTTGAAAAAACAAAAGCTTTCCTGCTCACGGCGACACCCTAACCCTCAAAGTAAAACAGAAAAAAATTTACCAGAAAATATCCCGATGAAATTATGTCTGTAAGTAACATGAAGGATAACAGAAAAGAAAAATAAAAGGCAGAGCAGGTAAACCTCAAGACTCTGTGAAAGTAGAGAGGTAATCAGCTATCACTTCTCAAACAATAAACTGGAGAATATATTATTAATGAGTAGGTTGTATGTGATATTTTTCATAGCAGCTGCTACATCCCCCTCCTCCCCTCTACCATCCTCACTGAGTCACTGCCCATCTGGCAGCAGCTATGCCCACCACTCTCAAAAATGATGCCCAGGCACTAATTGGATGTAAGTAACTTGATCTCAGGGACAACTCTGCAATACCCAAACATACATCAATAAGAACATTGTATTTGGTTAAAATTGCAGATATTTCTTAATCCAGACAAAGAGAAGAGTGTGCTTGCTTCTGTGCTAATTGCTGTGCCTCACAAAGGAATGCCAGCCAAGTTAAGATTCATGCTTTTGCTCCTAGTTCTTTGTCAACTCAGCTACTCACAAACTTCAGAGGATTCCCCTGATAACCCATTTCAACATCCCACACAGTCAGGCGATTTTATTATCTAGTCTCCATTCCTCTTTCTGAAATTTAAATACATCCCTGCTCATCTTATCTTAAGCAGAAATAGAATTGGACCATGTCCATATGTAACACAGAGGGAAAAATTTTTTTAATCTAAATCCGTTGTATCTATTTCTGCTTTCTAATTGGGGAGTGTAGGGATAAAGGTGCCATAATTCATATAACTCTCCACTCCTTCCAATCCAATTCAGAGACTAGAGGGGAGGAAATAAGTTTGAAAGTACTTCTGATTTTAAATGGTGAATTAAACACATGCATTTAATTCTGCTCCCTCTCAAATCCCATAAAATCTCAAGTAAAGAATTTTTTTTTAAATGTATGAACTCACAAAGGAAAATGGGAGAGAAGACAATAAAACAAAATGTTAAGGGCTAGAAAGTAGATGAATGGGTAGAAACCGCCTTAGACTCAGAAAAGCAAAATTCTAAATCAGCAGCAAGGAGAGGCAAGAACAGTCTGCTTTACACTGCAGAACTCCCAGTGGGCTCAGGAATCCATGGCACCAAATACTTCTGGAAGGGGTAGAGAAGATGAGGCCAGCAACAGGAAGACTTGTTAAAAGAATGTTTAAGAAGCAGTTAGCTCCCCAAAGTCTTTTCCAATTCTTCTTCCTCCATCCTGGTAGAATCCTGGAGCTTTGTTCTCGGGAAAGGGAACAGAGTTTCTCTGAACTGGGGGACACCAGGCCCAGTTGAGACTTGGGCACCATACTGAAAACAATGGAATGATAGAGCACTGACTTACTGAATGTTCAGACTTCAGCCCTTTTTCACATCTACTCAACTCCCAGAGGTTGGCAGCCAGGCAGGGGATTGGAAGAGTCTTCCCTGGGGATTGTAACCAAAGAGAAAATTCTAAAGATATTGACATCGGAAGTTCCCAAAGAAAGGAGTCCTGTCCAGTTACCCTACAGTGAAGACCAGATTCAATAAACCTCTTCTAGTGCCCAGAGCTTCCAAACAGCTTCACATTAAAATAAAATCAAACTAACAGATAGAATGGAGAAAATGGAGGAGAAGAAATCACCAGTGAAATAATTCAAGAAAATTCCCTACATATGAAAGACATGAATCTCAGATTTAAAGTTCTGACCAGCATAATAGGTGAAAATACACCCACACCAAGGCATTTCACAGTGAAATTTCAGAATTCTAGAGGAAAGAAAAGATTCTTGAGAAAAAAAAAAGTTTTCATACAAAGAATGAACAATCTGAATGTCACTGGAAATGAGAAGACAATGGTACAATACCTTCAAAGTGCTAAGGAAATGGGGATTTTTAATCTGGAAATCTTCATACGTCCAACTATCACTATTTCATGTGAGGATAAAAGACAATTTCAGACATGAAAATTCTAGAAAAACAAAAACTTCCCCTCTAGTGCATCCTTTCTCAGGAAGTGAGGGATGTGCTCCTCCAACACAAAGAAGTAAGAAAGAGGAAATCATGAAATTCAGGAAACAGGATCCTATACAGGAAAGCAGAGAAGAGAATGCTGAGGATGACAGTCAAGAGTGACATCAGTGATGAATGTGTGCTTCTTACCTAGAGAGTCACCAGACCAGACTAGGGTAGGTGAGAAGACTCTAGGAAAGATTTCTGCAAGAATGTAAGATGGAAATCTTGCCTAATAAGAAAGAAAAGTGCCAAGAGGAAATTTATTCCAAAACACAGAAAGTGGATGCCCTTGGGGAGGTAGAAGTCGCCAGCATTCTGTCTGAGTCCCAAGGAGAGAGGAAACATAAGCAGGAATGGGAAAAGTGGCTTTCTCTCACAATGCCTGTGAGATTTGGAGGCAGCACTTCTTGGGGCTTAGTCTGTCTAACTGTGGCAACAACAGCGTGTGTGAGATTTGCCCCTTCAATGGAGCAGCTTTAGCACTAGCCTAACTGGGAGGCTAACAGAGCCAAGAGGGCATATTACAAAAGGCAACATCTCTAGTAATGGGAGATGGTATAGATATACCTGTGGTAGTTGTGGTACAAATAACGTCATATGACTTTACGAAGCATATCTCAGAAAGAAAGTAAAGTAGAAAAAGAGAGAAGAGACAATGGCAGATTTAAGTGGTGGTTGAAAAGATTTGTTCTAGAACAGTCTTGGATCATCCCTTGAAGACTCCATAAATATCTAGAGGGATTTTATGGTATGGAGGTTAAGTCCCCATATAGGAAGCATGTTTTACACACACACACACACACACACCCCCTACCAAATCTGGGCTGGTATCCAGAGTAAAACAGACAGCGTATTAATTTACAACTGTCCTAATTATACTTCACTGCAAAAGCCAATTGGTGTTTTCAACTAGAAAATCTGCCCTACTTAAGACATTAGTATCTGAAGACAATTGATAATGGGTTTGCATTTCCACAATTGTGTTTGAATTTCAGTGTCCTGACATCTCACAGTAGGGAATTACTATCTGCATTTTCAGGTACCTGACATCTGGAATTCAGGCATAAGATTGAACACAATTATCCTTCACAATAAAAGTAAACAGAGCTCAGCATGAATCTGCTAATTGTTCTTTCCTGCTGAGCTACAATTTTTAGTCAGAACAGATACATAAAAGAGTACCAATCTGTCCCTTCTTCTCACAAAGGCCAAAGTTATCTACTCAAAGCCTAAATCACATTATTTCCCTCTTCTGCTTAAAACCATCCAGTGGAGAATAAAACACAAATTCCTTATCCTGGAAAACAATGCTCTAGATCAGCAGGTCCTGGGTTTGAGCACGCATCACTGGGAGGACTGGTTAAAACTCAGAATGCCAGGCTCTGCCCCCGAGTCTCTGATGCAGTAGGTCTGGGTTGGGGCCTGAGAATGTGCATTACTCACAGATTTCCTGGCGATGATGATGCTGCTGGTCTGGGGACCACACTTTGAGAACTATTGCTCTCCCTGCCCACGTACCTGTCAAATCTCTAGCTCCATCTCTTAATACCACTCTCCTTCTCGGATATTATACTTCAGCCACTCCAGCCTTTCTGACCCTCAACACTTCATGCTGGTTCCAGGTCAAGGTCTCTGCACTTATGGTTCCCTCTGCCTAAATTTGTTCTCTCCTTGATCTCTCCGTGATCTTCATCTTCTTAGAAGGGACTTCTTAACCACCCTAGCTAATGGAACTCTTCACCACTCTCCATCTACCCCACTGTCCTATTTCATTTTCTTGTCACTGGCGCTTATCTCTATCTGAAGGTATGTGATAATTATTTGCTCATTATCTGTCTTCTCTGCACAGAGTAAGTTCCATGTGGGCAGGGACCTCTCTGGCTTTCTGGTTTATCTGTAGCACTTGGAGGCAAACGATAAATAAATGTTTAGATGAACATGTAAATCTATGGAACAGACAAGATCTGTGGTTTGAGAGTTCTAGTCATAAGAAGACTTTCATCACTAGCCAGACAGACACCTAACAATGCTCCATCAGTTGGTATCTTTCCATCACTCTCATCCAAGAACCTTTTGTTCCCCCAAGTCATCTGTAATTAGAAAATTTATTCCACATGTCATTTGTAATTAGAAAATTGGACCAGGAGGTATAACTTAGCACAAAGCTGGTGGAATGTCAGTTCTGCTAAGCAGGGATACAATAAAATTAGCTCTAGTCTAACGAAAAAAAAATCAAGCTATTTTATAAAAAGAGGAAAGGTATTAGAAGCAAACTACATTTTAACATGAAGCAAAACTAAAATTGATTTTGACGTGAAGCTACATCTATGATCCCAGGCATATAACCCTTGACAAATCACCAAAACTGCAAATCTGTAAAAGGAAATAATGATTTTCAAGGTTAAAAAAAATTTTTTAGAGCCATTTGAGTAATTCAGTTTTCAAACTAAACAAAAACATAAAACATCACTTCTCTTAGACACTAGATTATTTAACAACTGTCTGTTCCCTCAGCTCTTACAAAAATCTTAATTTTTACATCATTTGAGTGGTTTCTCACAATTGTTGGCCATGAAAATTTATCTTTAGGAGACCTGAAACGTTTGGTTCAAATTCAGCAGCTCACAGTAAGTGATCTCCCTTAATACCTTTTGGTTGGGAAGAGAAGTAAAACACTGCACTTTACAATCAGATCACTGCTGAGGGTTTTTAATGGCACTTCATAAACTTCTATCGGTAATCTTCCACTCTCATAGTCATTGTAACAAGTGCATTTCTATTATGTGGACTTTTTTTCTGGTTAATTACTTGATAATTAGCCCAGTACTTGGCTCCACTCAGTATATAAGCATACTCACTCTTCTCTTGCTGTCCTGCTAGCCCTTGCAGAATACCTACCACATGACAATATTCAGTGGCTACTTAATAAATGAATAATCAATATAGCAACAAAGAGAAAAGGAGCATAAAGTCATACTTAGAGAAAGGAAACCTGTTTTTACCATGACCATGATCTCAGAGAAAATATTTTCTTTAAGAATAGACAGAGCCTTGATGTTTATTCAAAGAAAGGAACATTTGTGGACACCTGTTACTGCCAATGGGCTATCATATGATATGGCAAAGTAATCATTAATTTGCTGGGTTATATTGGGCAAGCTGCTTCATCTCTCTGGACCTCACTTTTCTTTGGGGGAAAATTAGGGAGTTAAGATGATTATGAGATCCAAAATCCAATGTACAAATATTAGATCCATTTCCAATAACTCCAGGAAAAAGGAAAAATGCTACATCCCAATATCATACTTGATTTCTGTAACAGCTAATCACCTCAACTGAAACATGAGCATTCACAAACCATCAAGCTAATGTCTTGCACTTAATTGATCCACAAAGACACTGGAGGCTATGTTCAGTTTTCCTGATACATCAATACATCACCTAGTACTTCACAACTGAACAAAGACTTGAAGCCTCAGAGCCATAGTTTGTTCCATGGCAAGGCCCGGAATCATACTTTGTTTGCGTGCTCTTTCCCAGCTTCATTTCTTTGGGATAGAAATTATACAGGTGACCCAGGATCATTTCCTTTCATGTTTTGAGATTTTTTATAGTGTATATGTTTAGAATACCATCACATGATAATAGGATATTAATATTCATGGTCTCATCTTCTTTCTCCATAAATCAGATTATATAGATTAGCACCGTCTGCTTCATACACTGTCTGCAGACCCACAAAACATGAACCAGGGCATGGAAATCCATGTAAGGAACAACTTAGGAGTGAAACAGATCAATCTACTTTTATTCTTCAAGCTGAATACATTGTAAAAATTAAGCAAAACAAAAGTCAAATGTGACAAGGATTTTAACTGGAGACTGGTAGATTGCCATCATCAAAGCCCATAGGAAAAGACAAGGCTCATCTTATTAAGGTTATCTGGGTATGCGGCAACAACCAGCCCCAAGAAACCCACGGTTCTACAATCAATTTCTCCACTAAGGGAATTTAGTTTATTCAGGCTAATGAACTGAAAGGGAAGACATGGAACTGGAAATAACATCTAAGCATTTTTTTTTTAACCGAAAATGTAAATGATCCAGGTTGTACACAAACCAATAGGTTGGTTCATTCTTAATGAAACAGGCAAATTTTCCTTTGCATGAGGCCCTGAGAAGTTGCCAATTGAAGAGAGCCTTTTCCCTGATTAGTGGCCTTTTGCATAACACCCTTCAAGATATAGTCATTGAAATGAAATGCATGCTGTGCACAGCTGCCTCAATTTGTGCAACAGATCGGCTGCAAAGCAAATTTCAGCTGAGACTCCTACACTGGTGAGCTGCTATTGAATTGGAAGTTCCTTTGAGAAATAACCCAGCAAAATTAGACTTGTAAAGTATCACCATGCTATACGAGCATGCCAGGATTTATTACTCGGTGCCTAGTTCACCTGACCTAGACCCATCCCTCCATAATTGTCTTTTTGTTATATCCACATAATAATAGCAGCTACCTTTTATTTCTAGGAGCTAAACACTGTACTGGGTTCATTACCTATATTTTCTCTACAATCCTCAAAACAATCTGTCAAGGTAGAGACATGTAAGCAAAAGGTTTTCCCCACTGTGTTTATGCACTGTTTATCCTTTAGTAAACCAGTAAGCATGCCTAAACCTCAGCGATTTGGATGCATGCTTTCTTAAACTTTTAACTAACAGTACACATTCATGGTGAACTTATTTTCTTTGATAAAACATAGAATAAAAAGCTTTCAAACTGAAGCAAGAGCTTCTTCTCGGTGAATCTTCTCATGAGTTGCTACATTGTCTCTTCAAATAGAAAGCATCTGGGACAAGTTAATGTATAATTCAAAGGCCTGTGATGGAAACACCTTTTTACTCGTGGCAATTACATTTGGAGAATGTACCCTTTGCCATCCTGTGCCCAATCAGTAGCAATTTACCATCAATTCTACTTTCCCAGTATCTACTGAATGCATATCTCCCTCTCTATTCCCTCAGTTAGCCTTTATTATCTCTCACCTTCATTACTGTGGTGGAGCCTTTTTACTCTGGACACATAGCTAGCCTACTTCCCAGCCTCTCTTACAGTTAGCTGATGCCATGGGATTGCATTCTGGCTAACGGAAGTGTTGCCTGCTTCTGGATGACCCATAGAATCCTCTCAAGAGTATCTTTCTTTCTCTTTTGCAATCCATGAGTTGAATGGAGGATACTCCAAAGGCCTAGAGGATGGCGAAACTACAACATATAAGGAGGCTGGGGGCTTCAGTTACAATTTAGAGGATGGCAAAACTACAACATATAAGGAGGCTGGGGGCTTCAGTTACAATTTAGAGGAGAGCTATCTGTCTATATGAGCCACCTAACCAGGAACTCCTGCAGTGGACTCTCACAAAAACCAGATACAAACTTTCATTGTGCCGACACTAAAACATGGGGATTATTTGACAGTAAATAGCCTACCTAATGCACGACTAAAATAGCCTCGTTTCCCAGCTTCTCCCCTTATAACCCAACATCTGTGCTGAAATCATGCTTATCTGCCCCAAACAGCACTTTGTAACCATCACCTCCCTTAAAAATGATTCATAGATGTACTGAATAGACACATGCTGAGCTCCTATGATGTTTCAGGCTAATTTCTTATAGAATCTTACAGTTGAAAATCTTTCACCTGGGTTTCAGGGATCTCCACCTGTGTTTACAAGTTTGCCTCTCATTATACCACCCCCCACCCTTGTCTCTAAATTCCTAACAATCTAAATTATTTGCTATTCCTGACACATGATTTAGACTTTTTTTTTTGCCTCCATGCCTTTGATTCCTTTGTTCTCTCTTTCTAAATGTTACATTTACTTTCAACTTTAGTGTAAATGCTAACGATCCCAGAAAGTTCATCTCCTTGAATTCCCAGATCAAAGGAATCTCTCTTTAGGTCTCTCTCTCTCTCCCCTTCTCTTTTACATCCTTCCTCTAACTCCCATACCACTTGATCTATTTCTGTTTATCAATTCCACATCTGCCTTGCTCATCACTGTATCCCCTGGAGCCAGCACCATGCCTGACACACAGTAGGTACTTCTTTGAATGAATATCACTTACACACTGGGGCTTAGCATAGTGCCAATGTTAAATACATATATCACTGTTTAGTGAATGTAAAATTCAAATTTCCTCCAGGTTACCAGTCTAGGGTTCAATACTTCGCAATAGCTTTACTCTCTCCCTCCAAATCTCAGTTCTTCCTCAGCACTCTCTGATGGCTTTTCACCCCTCTCCTTGCCTAAACCAGAAACCTAGGATGACTTTTCTCTCTCCCTCACCCCCTTAGCCATCCCTGCTGATGCTACTTCCTAAGCCGGGCTGGAATGCATCCCGTCTTCTCCAGCCCCTATTCCCTTAGTGCAGGGTGCCACTGTCACCAAACTAGCCTTCCTGTTTCTAGCCTTTAACTTCCCTGTACCCAAAGTTCACTAGCTAAACAGCAGCCGGGTGGTCTTTCTAGAATCAAGTGAAAATCTGATTTTGTCCTTAACCCACTTACAGTCCTGAAAAGGCTCTCGGTGAATTTCACAATGAAGTTCCAGGTAAAGTAAGCACAACCTACTCAGCACTTCACAGATTGATTAATGCGTTAACTCAACAAATATATAGAAAGCAGCTTTTCTAAGTGCCAGATACTGTTTTCGGTGCTGAAGGATGCACTGGTAGACACCAAACAAAATCTGGGCACTCACTGAGCTTGCATTCTAGTGTGGAGACAGGCAGTAAATAAAGACAAAAAGTAAGTATATCATTTAGCATGTTAGACGGTTACAAGTGTTATGAAAAAAATAGAGCAGGGCTTCCCTGGTGGCGCAGTGGTTGAGAGTCCACCTGCCGATGCAGGGGACACGGGTTTGTGCCCCGGTCCGGGAGGATCCCACATGCCACAGAGCGGTTGGGCCCGTGAGCCATGGCCGCTGAGCCTGCGCGTCCGGAGCCTGTGCTCTGCAACGGGAGAGGCCACAACAGTGAGAGGCCCGCATACGGCAAAAAAAAAAAATATATATATATATAGAGAGAGAGAGCAAATAATGGCATCTGGGAGTGTAGATTTGGAAGAAGGATTACAATTTAAATGAGGTGCTCATGGTAGGCCCTTACTGAGAAGGTACTGAGAAGGCCCTTACTGGGATCATTTGAGGTGAAAGAACCATGCAGATAGAGGAGGTGGCCAGTGCCAAGTCCTGGGGCAGAAGCCAGTATGAAAAGGGTGATCTTATAACCTACTTTTAGTTTCTGAATGCGCCATTCTTCCTCTTCTGTGCATATGAATCCGTCTTCTAGAATGCGCTTCCTTTCCTTCTTTATGTAACTCCTCCTCATCCTTTAGCGGTTAGCTGGGCACTGCCACTCTTTTAAACCTCGGTGTGCATACAAATCACCTGATGCGAAGCCTGGCAATCAGCATTGCTAACAAACTCCCGGGTGGTGCTGATGCTGATGGTCCCTGGGCCACAGGAGCAGCCAGTCATGGAGGGTTGGTCTAGGTCAGTGGTTCTCCGCCTTGGATCATATTGGAACCACCTGGAGAACTCTTAAATCCCTCCCCCTGCACAACAATGCCACATCAGACCAATCAGATCACAGGGTGTGAGACTGGGATTCAGGAATCAGTATGTTTTCAAGTGTCCAGGTGATTCCAATGTGCAGGCAGCTTGAGAACCTGTGGTGTCTCTAAAAATCTCTTCTAACTCAGAAACCTATCACTGGGTTGGCTAGACCTTTCCAGACCGGGTACCACTGACACCGCCTGGGCAAGACACAGACGTTGCCATTCTAGACACAGGTCTGTAGTACTGTGGTTTTGATCACGAGCTCTAGAAATGACAGGTGTGGGTTCATGTCCCAGCTCTGTTATGTGACCTTGGGCAAGGTGCTTTACCTCTCTCAGCCTCAACGTCTTCATCTCGAAAATGAAAGTCACTATATCTAACATGTTGGACTAGGGAAGGATTTAAGAAGGTGATTACGCCAGCACTTTGCAGGTGCCAGTAATTTGAGACTGCTGTTGATATTAAAGATGAGATTTTGCAGCACTGCAGGTTTTTGTGGGTTTTTTTTAAACAAAGATGCTAGTTGTCTTCTTGCTTTTCCTCCTGAAGAGCATCCACATGGAAAATAACAACAGCCACTAGGGAAGCCTGGATCAGCTTAAGTGTCATCAGGGGAACACTTTTCAGTAGTTAATTTCCTCCTCTGTCCTCAGCTCCCAAAGCTATTCTGAGAGGAAACCACTGTTTTACTTTATGAAACATTTGCCCATGATAACAGATGGGAATTCTAAGCACGCTTTTGGCACACAGACCCTTTTTTCCTATCCCATCACCCTTGCTGATAGTAAGCAAACATTCACTAGGAATAACGTTCTTGTCTGTTTTCTTCTGCTAGCAGTGGATTACAGTTCTGACTGCCTTACATGAATCAAACACTCTCTTGGTGGAAGCTGCAACAGCAATGAAATCATTATAGTGGTTCCACCTAATTAGTAAGTCGTGAGCACATTTGTCTCTTGGTTTTTGGGGAAGGGATCACGGAGACAGTGAGGCCAGGTTTCCATTTATTCTAAGCCATGGGCACCCCGAGAAGTCAGAGTATTTTCCCTCCTTTCTTTTTTTTTTTTTTTTTTGAGGTACACGGGCCTCTCACCGTTGTGACCTCTCCCGTTGCGGAGCACAGGCTCTGGACACGCAGGCTCAGCGGCCATGGCTCACGGGCCCAGCCGCTCCGCGGCATGTGGGATCTTCCCGGACCAGGGCACGAACCCATGTCCCCTGCATCAGCAAGTGGACTCTCAACCACTGCGCCACCAGGGAAGTCCCATTTTCCCTCCTTTCTGTTGATAAATCTCATCTGTACCAAATGTCTGAACATAAGGGCAGTCCTCAAATTCTGCCTCTCCCCCCCCACCAGGCCCAGCTAGCAAGTCTTGAGAAAGAAGGTATGGAAAAATTTACCATAAATTCAGGTCTGTCAAAACCCTTCAATAAAATGGTTTAACATCCTGTTCCTATACACCCCTGTTTAAGACACCCACACCCAAACCTGTCTGCTCGGTTCACTTTCCTCAGTTTCCATCCATATAATGACGTACACATATCGACTGTCATGACTTTACTCACGTTGGAATGTTCTCTTTATTCTCTCCCGCATCTAAAATGTGAGAAATGGGCCTCCCTGGTGGTGCAGTGGTTGGGAGTCCGCCTGCCGATGCAGGGGACACGGGTTCGTGCCCCGGTCTGGGAGGATCCCACATGCCGCGGAGCGGCTGGGCCCGTGAGCCATGGCCGCTGAGCCTGCGCGACCGGAGCCTGTGCTCCGCAACGGGAGAGGCCACAACAGTGAGAGGCCCGCGTACTCAAAAAAAAAAAAAAAAAAAAAAAAGTGAGAAGTATTTTCCCTAGAAATAATATTATTTAAATGGTTGGACTTAGTAATATTAGTAGTATGATTAATTCAGTTGATGTATGTTAAGTGCTTAGAATAGTGACTTGTATATACATGGTACATGCACAATACCTGTTTGGCATTATTGTAACTATAACTATTGCTATAAAAATAGGTCAGCTATATTATACTTCGAAAAGGCTTTTGTGGGCTGACCTCTATTTTAGATAGGTTTAAAGAGCAATCTAGCACCTTCTAAGCATTGAACATTATGCTTTATATGCTTTACCTCAGTTAATTCTCCCAGCAGCCCTAGAAAGATGGTACTAGTACTCCTCACTTAAACAGTAAAGAAACTGAAGCTCAGGTAGGTTAAGGAAGTTAAAGTCATACAGCTGGTCTGTGCCAGAGGTAGGATTCACACACATGGCTATTCTGTCCTTGAGTTTGTTCTCTTAGTCACAATGTTCAACTTCCTAATAGAACAGTGCTTGGTCTTCCTTGTCCATTTTTGCTGTTCTCAACCCCAAACTGTCAAGCTCATCAGAAACAAGGAAAGTGTGGAAAACTGTAACAGTCTAGAAGAGTCTAAGGAGACATGACAAGTAAATGCAATGTGTGATTCTGGCACAGAAAACAGACATTAGGTAAAAACTAAAGAAATCTAAATCAAGAATAGACTTTAGTGAATAATAATGTATCAGTATTGATTCCTCAGTTGTGACAAATGTACCAAAGTAACGTTAACAATAAGGGAAACTGGATATGAGTTATACAATAACTCTCTATAATATTCTAGCAACTTTTCTGTAAATATAAAATTCTTCTTTAAATAAAACATTTACTTTTTAAAAGTCAATGAACCCTTGTTCAAGGTTATACTTGGAACAATATAATTTTTCTACCTATAAGTAAGTTCTCATAGTAAAAGGATTACGTTGATTAATGTGCACTTTGGAGCTTGGCCCAATCTAGCAGTTTGTGTGTTTTCTAATCCAAATTATCCACCTTCTAAAACATCCCAGTAAGTAAGTTTAGAGAGATGGTTATAAAGCAGGATCCTAGAACTCATGGTAATTCCTTCCTCTGGAATTCTGACCAGAGTAAAGAATATTTGACTTACTGTTTAAAAAAAATTTTTTTTTAATGAAAACAGAGAATGTGTTATGTAGGATAATGAAGGCTGGGGATCCAAGACCAATTATTGTGAGAAAAGCTCTTTTCCACAAATGTGCCAAAGCAACGTTAAGGATCAATGCAGTCTAATTCCAATGGTATAAAAAGAAGCGGGTACTCAATTCAATGTCAGTGCACTCATAACATGAGCAGAGAAGGCACTTTTCAAATTGGAGGTCCTGAATATATACATATCTTAAAGAGGTCCGTGCAGGAAGAAAATTAAGTGCCATGGAGTTCCTTGGTGGCCCGGGTAAAAAATAGAATGAAAGAGAAAGCCTGGCAATAACAATGCCTTAAAATACTCTGCAAAGTTCAAGGATTCTATTCATTCCTTCCTGGTCAGTGTGATAGTTTAAAAATACATCCACAAATTCACTGGCACTCCTCCTATCCAGAGATGGGGTCTATGTCCTCTAAGCTTGAAACTGTATGCTTCCAATAATAGCATACAGTGGAAAGGACACAATGCTTCCAAAGTTAGATCATAAACACAAAAGTGCTTCTGCTTTGCTCACAGGAACACTTTATCTGGAAACCTTCAGCCTCTAGGTCTGCTCTGGTCCCACTGTCATTCTAGCTTCGCCCACTGTTTGACCATAACCATATGAGAAACTTTGAACCGGGATAATTTAGTCAAATATTTCCTGAATTCTTGACCCACAAAAATGTGTGAAAGATGATAAAATTATTGTTGCTGTTTTAATTCTCTAAATTCTGAGCTAACGTATTATGCAGCAATAGCAGTTAGCTATTAGCAGTTAGGAATAGTTGGGTTATGACTGTTCAAGAAAGGGTTGGGATAACATAAAGTGTCAGTGTAGGGCAATCATGATTCATTGACTGTGTTGTGTCAAACCTGACCATAGAATTATAAATACATAAACATATATTAATGATAAATAATGTGTTTTAGTTCAATATGTAATGATTTACTTATTACCCAGAGCCTCTGCCTTAATTTAGAAAATATTTATTAAGCATATACTATGTGTGAGGCACAATGACAGACATTAGGAATTCAATGATGTAAAAGACATATACATAGTTTCCTGGAGCTTACACTCTAGTGGGAGAAACAAACAAAAACAAGTAAAGGAACTAATGATTACCAATTATGTTAAGTACTATAAAGGAAACCAGCAAGGTGCTTAGGAATATCCTACTTTTGACAGGCAGTTAAGAAAAGTCTCTCTGTTATTTGTAGTGAGGTGGATGGACCTAGAGTCTGTCATACAGAGTGAAGTAAGTCAGAAAGAGAAAAACAAATACCGTATGCTAACACATATATATGGAATCTAAAAAAAAAAAAAAATTGGTTATGAAGAACCTAGGGGCAGGACAGGAATAAAGACGCAGACGTAGAGAATGGACTTGAGGACACAGGGAGGGGGAAGGGTAAGCTGGGACTAAGTGAGAGAGTGGCATGGATATATATATACTACCAAACATAAAATAGCTAGTGGAAAGCAGCCACATAGCACAGGGAGATCAGCTCAGTGCTTTGTGTCCACCTAGAGGGGTGGGATAGGGAGGGTGGGATAGGGAGGGTGGGAGGGAGATGCAAGAGGGAGGAGATATATGTAAATGTATAGCTGATTCACTTTGTTATACAGCAGAAACTAACACACCATTGTAAAGCAATTATACTCCAATAAAGATGTTAAAAATTAAAAAAAGAAAGAAAAGTCTCCCTGATGAAATGGCATTGAAGATAAGAAGTAAAAGTAAAGAAATAACCAGTCATGTTAAGAGCAGTAGAAATATTCCTAGAAGAGGAACAATATGGGCAAAGGCCCTGGGGTAGAAATATGCCAGTACCAGAGTAAAGTCAGGGTGGCTGGAGCTTAATGTGTAAGAGGAGTGTGGAAGAGACAGCTAGCGTTTCACCAGAGAATGCCCCTCTGTGTTGTAGGGTTGTTTGGAAGGAGTGGCTTTCCAATAAGAGATTTTATTTCTCAACCTTACCCCCTTGCACATAAGCATAGCCATGTGACTGATCCCTGGTCAAAAGAATTTAGGTGGGACTGCCACAACTAGATGTGGCCCATACAAACCCTCCACTCGCTTTGCTTAAGTGCCAGTTGGACACTTAAGTGCCAGAGTGTCACAGAGAACCAAATGTAAAGATGTCATATACCTGTCAATCTGAGCCCCTGAATGACTGCCTGGAGCAAAGGCCCATCCTCTCTTCCTCTTTCTACCCACTGGATTTACGTGAGTAAATGCATCTCTACCGGTATTAAGCTTGAGAGCTCAGGGTTGAGCTTTTAGGGCAGTTAGTATTATCTTAACTGACATAAGGGAGAGTGAGACAAGATTCAGCTGGAAGTCATCATGAGAGGTTGGATCACATGGTGAGGAATTTGATTTTTCCTCTAAGAGCACTAAGAACCCATTATTGTATACAGGGAAATGAGATGACCTGATTTATGTTTTAAGATCACTCTAGTCTCTGTGGACATTGGATTAGAAGGCAAAAGAGTAAAACTACTGTGGTGGCTTATTACAAAGGTTCAACGTGAAGTAAAGACATGGAAGCCCCATGAAAAACCCCGAGCTGAAAACTCTCAGCTCGGTCCAGAAGAATGAGAATTTCTTTTAAATGAAAAGGAATAATCATCCCGTTCAAGAGGGTGATTTGTACATGATCTAGCAGCTTTTAGATTTTCTGGAACTCTTAATAAACATATGTTTTGGAAAACATAATCTACTCATATACCATCTTTCCTGTTAAGGGAAGTTTACATCAGACTCCCCACCACTTGAGATATCTGTAAAACAACTAACTGAGGTCACACAAAGACAGTGTGATCTGTATCAAGCCAAACCATACATTGCTGCTCCTAAAATCAGACTCTGAGCGTGACCTAAGACTCTACAGCAAATTAAGATACCATCACTATGAGGATTGAAAAAAGCTGGTAGACACGATGATGAATAAATAATTCAAGTAAAGGATACTTCCTAACACAAGCCCAGTGGGAACAGAGAAGACAGAACACCCTAGTTGGCTGGGAGGGTGTGTAATGGGGGAAGGGGGCAGAGTCAGAGGACCAAGAGTTTGAGTACAAGTTTATCCAGGCAAAGAAGCATAATGTCGTATGATAACACAGGATCTATTACTTTTTGCCTTCTCTTACAATTGCTGTCTACTGGATCTTTCATTAGAGTCTTTTCTGAGAAAGAATCTGTGGCCAAATATAAAGTTCAGATGATTTTAGTTATGTTTCGTGAGTTAATGCTTTCAATGCACTGTTATAATTTGTCAAAAGATATTCTAAACACGTTCCTCCAAATGGAATGGGTTAAATCAGTCTGAAACTATAGTCTAAAATATGTAAAATACACTATGCCTATAATCTAGCAGAGTATTTGTTGCTTATTTATGCTTAAATTTTTAAAAATTAATTAATTAATTTTTTGGCTGTGTTGGGTCTTCATTCATTGCTGCACACGGGCTTTCTTTAGTTGCGGTGAGCCGGGGCTACTCTTCGTTGCGGTGCACGGGCTTCTCATTGTGGTGGCTTCTCTTGTTGCAGAGCACGGGCTCTAGGCACGTGGGCTTCAGTAGTTGTGGCTCACAGGCTCTAGAGCACAGGCTCAGTAGTTGTGGCGCACGGGCTTAGTTGCTCTGCAGCATGTGGGATCTTCCCGGACCAGGGCACGAACATGTGTCCCCTGCCTTGGCAGGTGGATTCTTAACCACTGAGCCACCAGGGAAGCCCTTATGATTAAATTTTAAATGTAAAGTCTATCAAAAGGCTTCTTATTCAGAAAAACTCAGGGCTACCAATATTAAAGGAACTTAAGCCTATATAAGCCCTCAGAAGTATTAAACTGAAATAAATCCAGGCATCAGCGAGTCCAATTTACACATATTTTATCTGAAAAAATATATATGTATATTTAAATTATCTTGTTTCAGAGAATATCTGTTAGTTTGATGGGACTTTTGTTGTTGTATTGTGTGGTTAATGTTTTAACATGGTCTTTGAGATCTGCATGAAATCCTCAGGTTTCATGAAGGAAACTACACAACACACACACACATCAAACGTTGTCATAACTGTGAGTGCTCCAGAATTTGATTTGATTGACAGCTAGAAACTGTATACATTAACAATTTTTGGCTTTTACTCATTCTTTGGCTTTGACCCATGAAATTGCACGAACCTGAAGGACAAATATGCAGCTGTTCACAAATATTCAAAGTGATTCCAAAGTCGCATGACAGTTCTTGTCTCTCCTGACGAGTCTAGACTCAAGCCAGCCATACAGTATTTCTTGATTTTTTTCACCTGAAGATTTCATTCAGCTTTGAAAGGAGGTATCATAGCTCAAACTGATTTCCAGAGACCCTGACCAATCATTTGTTCATCCAATCCACAAACATTAATGAGTCTTCACTATGTACTAGTTATGCTACTATATATTGAGGACCCTACATAAATATGACATTATCCTTACCCTTGAGAACAGAACAATCTCTAAGATAATGCAATATATGTTTGGGGAACATAGACAAGGGACAATTAACTCTGCCTGAATGACCTCAGACTTCAGTAGTCAAATGAATTCATCTTAACATGAATTCTCATATTTTGCTTGGAGTATGTTCCCTCTGAGACCCCAGCTTTGAGGAAAGCCTTCCCTTAATACTTCACAGAGCCTCTAGGGGGCATCGCATATAATCTTTCCATTTTCCCACCGGGCCTCTACATCCACTGGTCATCACAGTCTCCCTCACGCTCTGTCATTGATAGGCAAGGGCACGTCACTGTTGCTGTGACACCGAGCGGAGGACGTGCCACTCTCATATCCAGTACCATACTTGGTTTTCCAGTCATCTAAGCAGCTTAAAGCTTCTGCCCATGATCTCTTTCTCCATAGGGCTCATTCTCAGCGGCAGTGACCACACTTGACACCCATTGCCTTTACGTTCTCTCCATTTCCTTATGTTTTATTTGAATTCAAATGCTACATGTATTCTTCTTCAACTTGCTCTTTTCCATTACTAGTATTATTTTAATGCAGTGTGTTGATATAGAAACACTAGACCATGCCCTTTAATGCCCTCTGCATTCCTCTGTATGAGTACACTTCCTACTCTCCAGAGTGGGTACCCAGCCGCTCTCTGTGGGAGCACCAGTTTTTCCACAACCAGCCAGCCCTAGAAATGATCGATTTGGCTTCTACCCATTTGACAGGTGAAAAATGGAATCTCATTATTGATTCCCTGATGAGTAGTGAGTTTGAGCATTATATTGGACACACCTTATCTGTGTCCCTAATCTCTTGACCTTGCTGGTTTCCTAGGCTCTTGGTTGCTCACTCTGCTTCGGCTGTAGCAGCAACCAAGGCACCTCACACGCCCGGAGTCACTGCTTTTCCAGAGCCCAGCAGTTTGCTCAGGAACACAGGACTCTCCATCTTGGCCCACCAACATGTAGTCGGGCCAGCCAGCTCTCTGACTCCTCCTGACACTTGCAGGGAAGTGAAACACCACACCACGGGCAGAGGATCCTTCTGAGTGACTACTGAAAGAGCAGAATGCCACCACACAGAGGAGTTAAGCTTCCTCAGACTAACTATGGACAGCAGAGAACCAGGGGAGGATAGGGATCCAGGAAGATAAATTTCAGCCACTCCCTCCCTTCCACAGCCTGCTCTGAGGTGTAATACCTATGAATGAGCTGTTCCAAAGATAACCCGTGCAGCCAAGTAGACAGGCATGCCATTCAACTGGCTCTCTCTTCCTGGCTTCTTGTGAGGCAGTGGCCAGAGTATCACACATCTTCTTATACTGCTGCTCCTTCCTTTCTTCCTCATCTCCCTCTTCTCTCATAAGCCTGTAGCAGACGGTGCCCTTTATTTTGGAGGTAACAGGATTCATTAACAATTTCTGAAGAATGTAATGCTTTGATTGGATCTATGTTTCAGAAAGAGGATGCTGGAGACATAGTGGAAACTCAGTAGGAATTTGGGAGAGATTAAGACAAGGAGACATATTTTAGGAGCTTCTTCCTTTGGGGCAGGTGACAGAGTTAGGGCAACGATAACAGAAATCAAGAAGAGTCACACTGAAGAGAGCTTGGCGGATGAAATGTTGATTAGATCATTTCTGAGGAGAATGTCGCGGGAGAAAGAGCAAAGCATGGGGTCACAACAGTTGTTAAAGACTGGAGAAAGAAGAGGCATTGAAAAGACTGAAGGACAGGTTGACAGGTAAGAGAATTTGGAGAAGAGAGAGTTTCAAGAAGGAGAGCTTGACTAATGATGTTCAACAATGCAGAAAGGTCAAACAAACCTAAGACTGAAGGAGGAGCTATGAATCCAGCCATCAGGTATCACCGTAATAACAGCATTAGAGGAGGCACGGAGTCTGGAAGAGACAGTGATTTCAGATAAAGATACGTTGGTAAAAGAAGATGATTAAACAATGGTCCGAAGTAATAGTGAGAACCCAGGTGGAAATCCAGGTACAGGAGATCAGAGGGCCTAGGAGCCTCCACGGAGACAGGGCAGGGCTGCAATTGTAACACAGGGCTGAGGCAATGTGTAAATATATCTCAGGCAAGAAGGTAGAAGGAGTATTTCTGTGAAAAGATGGAAAATAAATATTTATTGCTAACTGTAAAGAGGTTCCAGAGAATTCAGGAGAATAGGGTAAAAAAGGAGCAGTGAAGGGCCTCCCTGGTGGCGCAAGTGGTTGAGAGTCCGCCTGCCGATGCAGGGGATACGGGTTCGTGCCCCGGTCTGGGAGGATCCCATATGCCGCGGAGCGGCTGGGCCCGTGAGCCATGGCCGCTGAGCCTGCGCGTCCGGAGCCTGCGCGTCCGGAGCCTGTGCTCCGCAACGGGGGAGGCCACAACAGTGAGAGGCCCGCGTACCGCAAAAAAAAAAAAAAAAAAAAAAAAAAAAAAGGAGCAGTGAGGGGAAGTTTTCATTACCAAGAAAGGTCCCACCTTTAATGATTCAAAGTTTTTTGTAAAGTTAGCCTCCACTGTCTAGCTAGCTCTGGGGTTCATAGTCATCAATGTGTTTGGGTCTGTGGTTTTGTGGAAAGTGATTCTGTCCCCAGTTACTATATATTCTCAGTGTCTGCAATACCACCAACACAAACCTGCTGCTTTGAAATTAACTTGTTTATAACTGCTTCTGGCACAATAACCTCTAATGTGGTGGTGAAGATTAGATGAGAACAATGCACTGTGGGAATTAGACTCTAGGGATGTCAGGGGATCCAGGAGGTAGGAGAGGGTTTCTGTAAGTTTAAAGAGGAAGACATCAACGATGAAATTCACCTACTTCATTATTTTTATTTAGGATAATGCCTTCTCCCCAAACCCATAAAACAAACTGCTCCTTCACCTAAGTTATTATAGCTACTGCAATCACACAAAAAGGTACACACACTCTCTCTCTCTCTCTCTCTCTCTCTCTCTCTCTCTCTCTCTCTTTCTCCCCCTCCTTTTTACTTTTTAGTTGAGAGAATACAAAAAGAAACTTCATACCAGCCTGTGTGAATTATTGCAAATCCAAAAGAGGAACTCAATATGCATCAACTGTTTAAAATGTGACCTGTGCTCCATAATCAAGATGTCTGGCTGAGCTGTTTTTTAATTAGGTGTCAGAAGTATATCCTGCAGCCAAAATCTCCAATTACTGAAAGCCCCCCTCAGAAAAAAAATGTAACATGTGCTGCAAGTTATATCTTAGTTAAATGTTATTTTTTAAAAGATGTCTTGATTGAAATTTAATAGGATGAAGAGCTCAAAAGAACACCTTACACTGGCTAGAAATCTGCTTCTGGTTTCATTGAAGAATCAAGATACTAGAATGGCAAAATGAGATCACGGAGTTATAAATGTGAGGCCACAGAGTAACACTGTATTTTTTAAGGGGAGACCTGAATGTGTCCATTCAAAGGCATGTAGGCCCAATCAGGGTATTACCTGTCTTGGGAAGTTACCACATTATTCCCAACATTTTGGGAACTTCCTCCACAGTCCTTTGGATCTCTTCAGTGGTGACACTGAGACACAGGGCTTGGTTTTGAGAAATAGTCAAAAGCAGTTCAGAGCCCAGTTTGGTAAATCAGATAGATTATAGGATGGAGAATCACCACTTTTTGTTAACGAAGGGAGGGTGGTTATAAATTGATGAAAGTTACTTCCATACACCTTATAAACTGACTCTGGGGGAAATTTACTCAGGGAAGTTTTCCAAATGTTTTAAGAAATCACAGTATTATTGGAATAAATATATATAGACTCTAAAATGACTACTTTACAGAGGAGGACACACATTGAGATATGTAAAGTCCCTCCAAGCTTGCTGTAGAGTGGAGAGCTTATACTCAATACACAATTTTTAATGCATTTTAAATAAAATAATATGTGATAAGGGTTATCTAAATTCTTATATATTTTAAATCTTATTACTTTATAGCCGTACTGCATATTCCCTCCATGTGATTAGAGGAAGCATTTTATACACACTGAATTCAAGTCTTTTGCAGACAGGTGGCTGATGAATTACCAGATCTTTAATTCATAAATTTAACTTGTTACACTCATTTGGTTTATTGTGTGTAATACACACAAACCCTGAATGACTCACATAAACTATTTTTCACTCATAAAAACATGCCAAAACCTTTTCAGAGAGTTGCTTTTGTCTCTTTTTAGAGTGCTCATTCTTCAGTGTGTATAAACAAGCAAATGCTTTGAGATTCAAATTAATGAAAACAGTGGAAATGAGAAATGAATCCATCTGAAAATCTACTTGATGCATGTTAATGAAACGCTCACACACACAAAAAGTTATCTGAGAAGCTATCTGTCTCACATGCAGTGAGAAACTCCCCTGCAGGTAAAACAGAATGGTTATTTTACAGTTAATCACATCTGAGTTCTAGTTTGGCCAGTTCCAGAACAGCAAGTGGCTAGAAGCCTGGACTTTTAGGTGGGGAAGATATAGATTTAAACCCTGACTCAGTTGTTTGTTAGCTGTGTGACCTTGAGCAGGTTAATTAAGGTCTTTTGAGCCTTAATTTATTCATCAATAATATGGAAATAATAGCAATGTTCATTTCACAAAGTAATTTTAAGAATTAAATAAAAGAGTGCATGTAACTTTCTTAGCATAGTATACCTGAGACAATTAGTTGTTATTAATATGATTATCAAATTGAGTATCTTTTTTCCTGTGCATCAGTTTTCTCTCCTATAAAACAGGACTGTTACCTAGTTAATCAGTGAGAAGTAAATGAGAAGATGTAGAAAGTTTAAGGGAAGTTTCAATGCTAGGCAATTCTGGATATTGTGACATACAAAATGCTATTTTGTCTGCATTACAAAGAAAAATAAAATGCCTTATTCTCCATGCCATTACAGACTGAATGAGTGCTTGCACCTCCTCTTAGCAGTAGGGGTTTGGTAAGTTCAGTCTGAGGTGGTTGTGTTTCTCCAGGCTTCCCCAGAAGATGGGGTCATGGTTGGTAGACTAAATCAAATTTCAGTGGTTCCTGCCCTGTCTCTTCAGGCGGGACTGAAAGCAACCCCACTCCCCATACCCTCAGAGTCTCACTCAGGTATGTGTCTGACGGTCCCCACAAGGTATCTCATATGGGCTCACCATGTCTCTTTTAGCTCCTGGCATCATGTGGCACTTGCTGGGTTCTTCCTCTCCTACCCAGCTCTCCTGCAACAATCAGGCTGGTGAGGATAGGGGAAGCCAATACAAATGACCAGGGCTAGTGGTCCAGCAGGGGGTCCAGAGTCCAACTATGCTGGATGTCAACACAATTTCACCCTTGCTGGGGGCACCCCAAAAATGTTTTCACCAAGGCCTGAACCAATTCCTGGCAGCCTTGTGCACCATGGAGGAATTCTGAAATTGAGCCCTTTCCCAGGTTCTAAGTAAAAAAAGAGAGGTGAGTCACCTCTGCTCTGTATCCCCAAACCTATCTTTTCTTTATCATGCCCCACCCAGCCTCTGCTTGGGCGAGTAAGGTGCAGAGCCCTTCCTCAGGTCCAGTCCTCAGCAAAGCTCTCCTTGCTTCTCTCCGGCTCTCTTCATCACAAAATATTTGTGGAATATTAAACAAAAATGGTGTTGAGAAAGTAAGAAACATTCCCTGCCTTCTCTCCCCCCAGGGCCTGGGGACTCTGGCTAGATGGAGGAGAGGGTTATAACCTGGAGAGGTAAAGTGGTTCAGGTTTTTGTGCTGTAATATTGATAGGTGGGGTCATTATTGCTCTGCAGTTTCTTTTTAATGTATCTAGAATCTTTCTTCTTTTTCTTATTCTGGCTAAGTAATTCTGCTTCTTCTCTTTCCTTTCTTCCTCAGTTAAATGGGCAAGGGTGCATATGGCCCAAAGGAAAACAAAGAGGGAACTTGAGATCTGGGACCTTCAAATTTCTTTCTAAATGTCCTGACAAGTGACCAGGGAGGAAAAGGAAGAAGGGATTAAACTGGACATTTCTCTCTGGGATAATGTGAGCACAAGAGACTAAGTACAAAAGCCCTTTGACCCTGTCTGGTATAACATTTACCAGAAGCTGTTTCTTCTTAACTGAGCCCAGAAGCAACAGGGGCCACCATTCTGCAGCTCAGCCCTGAGTCGTATAACCAAGAGCTGCATGACCCCTCAGAGACGGGATTAAGAGATCTTCAATGACCCTGAGGCTTCTGTCAAAACAAAATTTTACCAGCCTTAGAAATCTTCAAAATCAAAACAAGACTAGGGTATTATAAGGATCTATCATAGATCTACTTCAGATAGTCCTTAGGGTCAAGGACAGAAATTCTGACTTGTTAATTTAATCCTAGTTGGGAAGTTCAGGCACATATGGGTAGGTATAAGATCTTGGCTCTACTTGGCAATGAGGGGACCTCATCTCCTAAATCAAACTAGATCCCTTGGCCCTCCAACAAGTTGTCCTGACTCCATAAGTTGACCTCAGAATCTTCAGGTGACCTGGGAATGGCTGCAACTTGAAGGTGCCTTTGTCTTAGACACAGAGGATGCTGTGGGTGCAGCCTGGTCCAGATCTGACAGAGACATGTGACCAGAAAGAAGAATTATGGACAGAAATAACTCAAGACAGTGTTTTTGAAATACCAGGATGAAGAAGAGACATTAAAAATAGTCTCTATAAAAAGTTACATGTTTCTGAGGAAAGAAAAACTCTTTCATGGGAATATATAACCCGACGGGTCAAGTGCCCAGAACATACTTCCAGAAAGAATTAGAAATGCTTTGCCTGTTAAAAATAATCCAGAGAGAGAACTGAAAGCCACTTCACCTAGACAAAATTGTCAAAATAAGACCAGTGAGTAAAAGCTATAGACAGATTTCAGACGTTTAAGATAAAATGTTTCAACAACTGAAAAATGGAACAGGTTACCTTTGGAGCATACATAATAATATGATTAAGAGCATAGTTTTGAGGGTCAGAAAACCATGGATTTGAATCCTAACGTCTAACATGTACTAGTTGTGTTACTCAACTTTGGGGGGCCTCTCCTTTCTCATCTGAAGGTTATGGATAATAGTGCAGACTTTCCTGGAATACTGAAGGATTAATGAGATAATGTATATAAAGCACTTACAGAATGACACTTTAAGAAGACTCAATAAATGAAAGCTATTACTATTACTGTTTTTGTATTAATAACTGGTGTAAAGCAGAAGTTGCCAACTACAGATAGAGGACACAGATAGCTTTTACATCGTGTAAGCAATGTTTATTTCTAAGCAAATGTATTGCGAGCAAACAATGACTCTGACAGTTCAAAAGAGGAAGTAATTGTGTCCACTGGTAAGAGGAGACTCAAAATGTGTAACTCTGTTCACTGTACCTCTCCATCCTGCCCATGTGATGTGGAATTGTATAGCCCAGCACAATAAACCAGACAGATCAATAAAGTTTAAACAAGAATTCCCACATGACGTAATGCAGGGGGAAAAAAACCCCATTAAATTGGATTATGACATAAAGGGCCTCTGTGTGCATGTTGAAAGTATCTGTAAGTGATTTTATATGACCTGAAGCAGAAGACCAAGGGCCAGTGGTTACATAAATAATGGAGCCGGAAGATAGCAACAATATTTAAGGCTACTCAAGACAATGAGTAAGCATAAAGCTGCCATTTGAAATGAGAGTATCTAACCCAATTCTATAAGGAATTAATTAGCTAATCTTTCTGATTTACTTGAAACACTTGACCAAACTGCTTTCAGAAAGACAAACACAACTGTCTCAACTGGAGAATTAAAGGTAACCCCTGTCTTGAATGAAATAAGAACTTATAACATATTTCAGCCTATTATTTGGTTTCAGACATTGTCTATTAGCTGGGTATCAAAAGGATGCTTCCTGGATTAGCATAAGAGAGAAAGAACTAATAAATTTAGATCTTTTCATTGTTAGCATAAAAACTCAAAAGCAAGCTAATGTTAAGATGATCCTGCACAGAATGCAGATCCTTCAAGGAAAAATTGAAATTGATCTTATTCAGAGTGTGAAGAACCCCATTCCAATAATAACCTCTTTATCCAGTTGTTGGTGCCAACTAAAAGGAATTCCCAATCCCAGACTGAACTGATGAGCTCAGGTTAAGCAGTCCACATGGAGCCTTTTGTTTATGAAGTGGCCATGCTGTTTCGCAGAGAAACAAGTGCCTCTGCTCAACTCCTGCTGCAGTCCATCCCGCCTTTACACTCACAGCAGGGCCAGGGGCTCTCCTTATCAGGCCCCTGCTGCTTCACCTCCTAATGGCCTTCCTCAATGCCCATTCTGTCTGCTTCACTTTGAGCTGACACAGCAAATGCACACGAAGAGGTTTGCAGCATAGCAGAAGTCAGAGACTTGAAACAAAGAAGGCTCCTGTTATTTATTTATTTATTGGCTTGTTTGTAATTCTCTCCATCCGTCGATGGTCAAGGATTTCAGTGGCTGGCACCAGGGAAAGGCACTAGAAGAAATCAATTTTCAATAACCTCAGAGATCACAGTGCACTGGATAATAAGCAATAAGTCTTTGTGAAGAACAAATCCTGCCTAAAAGAGGGCTACTGGGTTTGTGCAGAGCACAGCTGAAGACAGGTGGGAAGGCCTAATAGGAATATTACACCTCGACTCCAGTAAACTGAAACCATTTTGGATTCTGTTCCAATTGACTGTGTCATCAACATGCTTCAGAAGTGTTGTTGGGACCATTTTCTAATAGAGGTCAAAGGTTATGTCCAAAGAAATGAATGCATGAAAGGGGCTCCAGAAATTTCCTTGTGAATTTGAAGACTTAGTGAAAGTCAGGTAATAGAATTCAGGCTACTAGGAGGATTAAGTTTCATCAGGAAATTGTGATTCAACATGGACAAGAACGTTCAAACTAATCATTTTTGGACATTGAAATATAATGTAAATAGGGTTAGATACTTCCCTTTCTGGAGATTATCTGAAGTAGAAGCTGCTATCATATGTCCCTGGTTCCTTCTAGAATTAAATCCTGTCTTCTCAGCCTGATACACAAGGCCATTTATAATCAAGTCCCTGATGACCCTTCAAGCTGCATCTTTTCGCTACAACTTCCAAATCATTTACTCCAGCCAGACAGAAGGACTTCTTTTGTATTCATTGATTCACTTATTGATTCATACACTCATTCATTTATTCAGTATACACACAGCATCTCCTTTATTTATCTAAACAAGCTAGTAAGACAGGTGAAGTGTTATCATTTCTCCTAGAGCAGGCATGTGAATGCTCTGCTAAGGCATTTGAACTTAATTCCTGAAGGACATGGAGAGTCCACAAAGTACACAAAAATTCTAGGAATTTTTGTCATGGAATTGACTTGGTCTGATTTTTACTTTGGAAAGATAACTCTGGAGGCATTAGAGTGGGTAGGGTGTGGTAGGGGAAGTGATAGTGGACACAGAGGATATTGTAATGATCCAAGCAGGGATAACAAGAGTATAAATTAACCAATCACCCTATGGTGATGGGAATGGGAAACATGGAATCAATATGAGAGACATTTAGGGGGTAAAGTAATGGAGGGCTAGGTGACTGATTTAAAAAGTCAGGGAATTGAGGGAGAAGGAGGTTCCAAGAGGAGACCTGGGTCAAGGGATTGGAAAATGGTGGTGCCATTAACTGAAATGGGAAGTGTAGGAAAAGCAGGTTTGTGGGAGAAAATAAACCATTTTACACCTTCCAGTTTAGAAACCATGTGACATCCAAGCTGAGATGCCACCAGGCTGTTTAACACATGAATCTGGGCTCTTCTGAGCAGAAACATCAAAAATGAATTAATAGAAAGTTTTTATTTTGTTCTGTTTCTATCCTGCCCTTTTACTTTCACCTGAATGATCAAAGACTCCTTAACACCAACTTAAAAGTGTTTGGGAGATAATGAAATATAGACAACTGTTGGGTGAGTAAATTGGTACAGCCTTCCTGGAGGGCTGCTGAGCAGAATGAGTCTCAGTTAAAAGTATGTCCACCTATGTAGTAGATTTTTTTAAAGCCAGAATGGTTTGCAACTCCTCCCATCAAAAAGTAGTCTATTTCTCTACCTCTTGAATCTGGAATTGGCCATAGAACTCGTTTTGGCCAATGGGACTTTAGAAAACATGACACAGAGATTGAGAAGTATTTTCAGTACTACATTGGGGTTTACCATCTCACTGCTGGGAAACCTTCCACCACCATGTGAACAAGCTCAGGCTAGTTTCCTACAGGAAGAACGACAATGTAGAGAGAAGCCTCAGCCACCTGGTCACCTCAGCCATCTCAGCTATGCCAGCTGAGGCCCTGGACACCCTGGGCTGTGGATTCTCCACCTTGCCACTACTGACATCTGGGCTCAGGTCATTCTTTGTTGTGCAGGGCTGTCCTGTGTACTGCAAGGTGTTCAGCAGGAATTCTAGACTATACTTACTTATTGTCATATGGATATATTCAAGATATAGTTTTTATAATAACAGCAAGCAACATTTATTATATGCTTATTATTATTATGTCATACATACTAGGGTAAATATTTTACATGGATTATGTCATTTAATCTTTCCCATAGGCATAAGAAGTAGGTATTATTAATATCTATATTTTACAGAGTAGGGAACTGAAGTAAAGAAAGGTTAACTATTATGCCTACGTTCACCCAGCTAGTAAGTAGTGAAGCAGGGATTTAACTCAGGCAGTCTCTTGTTGGTACAACTCCTTAACTACCATTTGGAGCCAAGCCATTCAATTCTGACTTCTCATTAGATGGTAAAACAGGTTATAAAAGAATATGTATACTGTGATATTGTTTTACTTTTTAGAATAAGGAGCACTGTATGTAGGTGTAAAGAAAGCCTGCAAGGATATACACCAAAATGTTAATCATGGTTATCACTGTCTGGGTGTTGGAATTACTTATACTCTTTCTGTATCTCTAAATTAAAAAATAAACATCTACCTCTCTTCAAGGAGGTGCATAGTGAATGGAAGAGACTAACACATGTACATAATAGCTATAAAGCAAGAACAAAAATGAAACGAACACGAATAGAAGAACAGACTAAAACATGAACATTAAGTGGAGAATGATTATTTCTGACTGGGAGCATCTGAGAAGGTGGGGAAAGATTTTAGAAGGTTCTGAAGGATAGCTAAAATTTTGAGAGGTGCACATGGGGTAAGAAGGTTTAAGACATGGAGGAGGAATATGCAGGGCATGCTTGTTGAAAGGCAGGAAGTCTTATGCAGCTTGAGCAGGTAGGAGACAAGATAAGGAAGACAGTCTGGGGCTTAATATTGAAGGATACTAAGCTCCAGAATGAAGAAGCTGAATTTCATGGTGAGCTACTGAAAATTGTTGAGGAATGGGGTGATATGACTAGAGATGAATTTTATATAAATAGATCAGACATGAATAGTAGTTACAATGAATTGGAGGGAGTGGAGATAAGAGGCCAATTAAGATATGAGTGAAAAAGTATAGGCAAAAATAATGACTGCTCTAATTAGGACAACAGCAAAAACAGAAACAATGCTAAGAGCATTGTGTAAAGCAGAGAATAGAAGTCCATCAACATCAGGAAGACAGAATAAGAAAGCTAGAAAAGCAGACTGAAAATAAGAAGCCATGGAGACAAAAGGAAAAACTAGGAAAGGACCATGTCAAGGAAGCCATGGGAGGAGACAAAGTGAATCTGGAGTGACAGGACAGTTTGAGTGGAACCTTCTATTGATAAAGAGAAGGCTAAGGAGTCCAGGAAAAAGGTGACGGATGGATGGACAAGTGCAGAGACAGTGAAATGAAAGGCTGAGGTTGTGGTCACATGGCTGTTTCAGAATTTCATGTTTTAGAAGTGCAATAGTTCTAGTTTGCCTAGAATCAATCAATACCATCATTAATAAGCGTCAACTTGGACCAATTTTGACTCATAAATATTACGTTTTTATCGATTTAGCACTACCAATAGAGAGACAAGATCCACCGAGTGATCTCTCTTCATCTTCTGGGATCCTTCTTCTATCCTACTCCACAATACTTCAAAGTATTCTTACAACATCCTCCATCTCTGACGCTATCCCTCCACACTTGTTTCTCCCAGGACATTCCAGAAAACACAGCAGTTACTCATTTGGGTTATCTTCCTCATACATATCAGGATATCAAAAATTAGACCCAAGCCTTACTTGGAGAGCTCCAATACACTTAGTTTTCATTGCTTTTCTGTCTTAAAAATTCATGACTATATGTTTAAAATACAACCTGATCTGTAGCTTTCCTCCACCTCTCAGAGTAGACATAAATTCTCTCAGTACATAAGTCTTTTGCCAAAAAAGATACTGAGAAGGATTCAAATCAATTTGGAAATCACAGAACTTCTGGAATTTCCTGGAATCTTTAAGGAAGGTCTTATTTTGTTTGTTTGGGTGTGATAAACTCAAAGGCAAACGGATCTCACTATCTTGTTTCTTAAAATAATCAAGCCTCTTATTAGAAGCATCACTTTTAAATGTATATACATCGATATGTACATACATACATATACATATGGTTATTTTTGTTTCTTTTTTAATACAAAGATTGGATTTTATAGTATCCATCACTTGAGAAAAATTACCCCATGGTCATTAAGACTGCCAACTTTGGAGCCAACTCACCAAAGTTTAAATCTTAGTTCTAACACTGAGTATTTATGTGCCTTGGAAGTCATTTAGCCTCTCTCTGTTTTATTTTCTCAACTGTGAATTGATACTGTGATATTTGAATGAAATAACACATGCAACTCAGAATAGTACTTGGCACATGGTAAACAATATATATGTTTTAGCTAATATTATTAATTTTCTTTTTCCACTTGCAAAAGGATAAAGGATATCACTCCAGGTGAATAAACATAAACCCACATTTTTCAAAATGGCATATTCCAATTTATTTAGTGTTCCATAATTTATTCACCGCCCTACTGATAAGTATTCAGATGTGTTTCCATGTTTTAGCTACTAAATGCTGTATTTTTGGATATATATATCCTTAAAAATGCATGCCCTCATTTCCTTAGGATATCTTCTCCAAAGTCAGATTACTGAGTGACAAGGAGTGTGCACTTTCAGTTTTGAGAATATTTACCAATTAAGTCCTAAAACTGTTGTAATCATTCACACAACCATCGGCAGTGTACAAAGTGTTTTCACACATACACACACACACTTGCCACAACTGAATAAAAATAATATTTAAACATTTTACCAGTCTGATGGTTTCAAAATGGTATCTTGGTTTTTACATGCTTTTCTCCATCTACTAATGATATTGAACTTCCCTTGATATAGTTATTGGCCATTTGCATTTTACCTTTTATGAGTTTCTTCTTTGCACCCTTTGCTCATTTTACTGTTGTCTATTTCTTATCATTTTCTAGTGCTCTTTAATTGTATGTTTATTAACCCACTGTATGCCATTTGTACTCCTAGTATTTTCCTATCCTTCAAGGCTTTATTATCCATGTACTAATGAACAGTGACTCTTTAGACAGTGGCTCTGAATCAAAATCTTTCCTGGCCTCTGAGGATTTGTGGCTATTGATGTATGAGCATTCAGTGCCAATGCATTAGGAGATATGCGTGTTTCCTATTATAAAATCAATGCTTCTAAGAATCTCCCTGAAATGAGGCAGCACCACATCAATCTTCATTCTTTACCTTAAGAAGAATAAACCTTTTCCTGAAAAGGGATATCTGGTTCATTCACTATCTCATCATGAGTCCCATTTCTCCAGGACAGCCTTGTATCCCAAAGCCTTGTGTTCTCTGATACCTTATAGGAATATATTAGACTCAGTAAGAAATGTGTACCTCAAAGGCTCTAGGATCCCTGTAGTTTTCAATTAGCTCGAGGTATGCCAGGTGTATCTTACCTCAAACACTCACTAGATCAAGGACCATGCTATCTCATGTCTATATCTTTTGTCTTTCCAGTGAAATGGTAAGCTCAGTTGTCATTTTTCAGTTTGCTTTTCAGGAGCCCCGATGTCTTCTTGGACACAGAACAAGGTTATTTGGCTTTTTTCCCTGTGAGTAATGATCTATTTATGGACCTGTTTCTCTGGCACATTTCTCCTGACACAGTTCTCAAGAAACAGGAAAAGAATGAGTGAAACTGGGCCAAATGGCTTCCCGAGCATGGCAAATAAGATGAAGGGGCAGGTGTTTCACTCAGTTAATCAACAAATATTAACTGAGTCTCCTCTATGGAACAGCCTAGGTGCCTACCTACCAAGACGGTACAATTTGAGGAGAATCACAAGACTCACCTAAGCTAAAGAACCTCCCTCAACAATAAAGATTCAGTTCCTAAAGATCTTAATAACATCTTAGTCAAAATCAGTAGTCTCAGAAAAAGAAACACATGAGAGTAATCAAAAGCAGTGAGAAGAAAAAGAAGTGGCAGGGCTGCTCCAAGGTAGGACAATATTCAAGACAAACTCCAGCATAGATGTATTTGGAGACCGAATTAACCTACAGCATGACCATTATAAACATATATATATATATTTTAAAGCACAAGTACTGAGCATTGAATGGTGAGGAGATCCCATGTTTCAGACTTGAGAGTGGATTTGTATTGGCTACAATCTACAATGGGGTTGAAAAATGAAAGGAGAGATAAACTGAAGTGATACCATTGTAAGAGTAAGTGGAGACTGCTCGGGCTGATGAAGGACAGGAAAGGTGTGTTCCTCATACAAACCAAAGAATGGACTCTATGGCTAGACACAGCAGGATGGAAGACAAATATCCACACATTGACCAAAAGACAACTTGATTGGCTTAGTGCTCAGATATATACTTAAGCTTCTCTTTGTGATTTTATTTCTCAAAGAATGGATGAACTCATTAAGTGGACTCCTATTTTGTAACTTATTCTGATCAACAGTGATGTGGGATGAGAGAAATATCCTCAAAATAGGGACATGAGACTTCACTGTAGCCAAGGAGGACTATTTTAAGGACTCCAGAGAAGAAAGGAGCAAAATCTCTTAACCTAAAACTCTAGAAATGGTTAAAAGGACTAGGTGTATCTATGTGAGAGAAGGAGAGTCTCAAGAGTAAAGATATGACTAGAAAAACTATAAATGATTCTGCTTGGGAAGGAAAGTGTAGATATCTAGAGAGACCAGGATATTACACAAGTTTTCAATAAGCTCCCCTTTGAAAATCATATACGAAAAGGGATACATACACAAGATAAATACATTAAAATAAAATAATTACAAGAATTTGTTAAGAACAGTAACAGCAAGGATAAACTAAGGGAACTAAGGGTTGAAAAAATTAGGGAAGAAAAGGGGGAGGTTATTGGCTTTGGTAAGAATAAGAGAGTTGATGAATGGGGGCAGATGACGGAACAGAAAAAAATGGAACTCATCATTCTTCTGCTGCCCTGGGCAGGGGTATGGACTTCAAAGTTGTCTTGGGGAGAGCTGGGAGTCATGCGGTAGGGACCAGCAGCAGGGGCTGTATAACATGGAGAGTAGGCAGAAGGAAATGCAAGGGAAAGGTAGCTCAGAGAAAAGGGGCAGAAGACTGGGAAAGTGGCAAAGGAGAAACTATCCTGGGTGAAGTCCATACGGAGCAACTGATAAGGTGAAGTCTGTGTTTGGCAGGCCGTCGATGTAGCGCTCTTATAAACACCAACACGCTTAAGAATGTATACATTGGGTTTTGTAGAAGTAACCAATGTTGGAAGAGCTATGCTTCTTTGTTCATTTTTAACATGTCTGCCTCTGATGGGCGTTGCTGATATTTTGTGTGAGAGTAAGGAAAAGAGAAGGCAACTGACATTTATTGAGGATAAACAATATGCCAGGAGATTTACAGACAGCTCAGATACTTCTTAGAATAATCATATGAAGTAGGTGTTATTAGCCCATTTTCAGAGAAGAAAATTGAAGGTAAGAGAGATTAAATATTTTGCCCATGTCAAAGCTAGTAAAGCAGAACTGAAAATCATCTGCTGGACCCCAGAACCCATGCTCAGCTCATTATTCTAGACTACGTCTCTAGGGCAGTACCAGGATATCATATTCTTTAAGCATCAAGTGGCATAATCCTTTGGGGCAAGGCTTTTATCTGACCCTGTCTTGCTAAAATATGCTTAAGAGCAATCATTTGGAATCTCTAACCCAGCACATTTTTGCCTCATCCTCTTGCTTCCAGTGTCCAACTAAGTTGCTCCACTAGACAGCAGCTTCCAGCTCTCAGCTCAGGGTAATCCCATCCACTCATGACTCTTTTGGTTCACTTACTCATTCACTTACTCTTCCATTTATTCACCCCTTCAACAAATATTTCCTGTATACTGAAACACGTCTAATTATTAAAGAAAAGGAATGTGTCTAGTTTCAGCTGTTGCCTAACAGTCATTAAGACCTCAATCCGCCTGTCCAGGTCTTGCCTATTCAGCCAGTTGAATTTTCCTGGTGATTTTCATCAAAATGGTTTTGGTTTCTCTAACTGTACAGAGGTATAAAGGGCATGACACCCTTACTTTGTTATTGAATTTGATGCTTTCAAACCACACAGCTCTATCTGGCAAAGCTTCTCCTTCTATTTTAGGTTCATGTGAAACAGCCGATTCCTTCTGGATCAGCTCAGACCCCTTATTCAGTTGTCCTCTCCATTTTCCTTTTCTGCAAGCAGCCCCTCCCTCTACCCACCTACTTTTTAAAAATCAAGAAGGAGAACCTTCTCAACTCCTCTGGATAATCTCAGACACACTACATATTAAAATGGGAACATAGAAAGCATAAAGCTTAATAGCTTTAGGTAAGCAATTTGGGGCAAACGAGGTAAAGTGATTCCCTCTATGAATGCCAAACGTGTACTCTGTTTACAATAGAACACTTCTGAGTCATCCCAAAGAGAAACACATCTGATCTTGGGTGATTTACATCCTCAGCCAGCACGTGTATTTCCATCTGATTGATACTACATGCTTTGTTTTTCAACTGCCAAATGAATAGTAAAAAATTGAGCCCTGCATCCCTGGAAGAATCACTTCATCTCCCTTCATTTTGTATAAAATGATGGCTGATGGTGCTGAATTAGAAATAATATACTAATAAAACACTTCTGCAGAGTTTTAGAGTTTACCCTCTCACAAATTATCTCAGAACAATTCCTTATGAGTTACCCTTGTCCTCATTTTACAAACAAACAATTAAATCTAGAGAGATTAAGAAAACTCTCAGGTCACACTGTGAGTAAGTGATGTAGTCAAGGCTAAAACTCAGACCTTTTGATTGAAATCTCATACTTTCCACTACATTCCACCATTTCCAAATGATCTTTATGCTCTCTCTCAGGAGCTGGGGGTGGGAATGGGCTGCAAAGTTGTCTGGGGGGAGGGGGTGGAGTCATGTAGTAAAGACCGCAGCAAGGACTGTCTAAAATGGGAAAGATGGCAGACAAAGACAACTGCAATGGAAAGGTAGTTCTGGAGAAAAGGGGTTGAAGCCTGGGAAGCTGTCAGAGGAGAAACTACCAGGGTGAAGTCCACATGGAATAACTGTTAAGGGGAAGTTTATGTTTCATCTCCTATAATAATGGAACAATTATTCTTTTTAACCCATGTTTTAACAATATTTAAATCACCTTGATTTATAAAATATTACCCAAGGAATTGTAATTTGATAAAACTTCTTTTTGGTCAAAAGTATAATCACTGAAGTTACAGCCATTTCCTAAACACAAATTCAGAAATAATTCTCAATTTGAAGAAAAAGAAAAGTTCTCATTTCTTCCTTCTGGATGTTCAGGCAATTGAAGAACAAAGCATGTAGTATCAATCAGATGGAAATACGCGTGCTGGCCGAGGATGTAAATCACGCAAGATCAGATGTGTTTCTCTTTGGGATGACTCAGAAGTGTTCTATTGTAAACAGAGTACACGTTTGGCATTCATACAGGGAATCTCTTTACCTCGTTTGCCCCAAATTGCTTACCTAAAGCTATTAAGCTTTATTAAGCTGAATCTACCTTAAAGGTAACATCATTATTTTTAGGATGGAGGTGGAGTGGATCTAACACCAGGGAGAGAAAAATGAGGAAAACTTGGTGGGTAGATGTTTTCTTTGCTATTGAAGGATGTGACAGTGCAGAAAAATTCCTTGACAGACAGTATCCCTGGGGTGGCCCTACATGCTTTCCGCAAGAACAAGAGGAAAAATAAGCCCTAGTCTCATGAATCTTCCCCTTGGATCCACTAACAACACAGAATCTTGAATTCAAGGAAAAGGTAGAGGAACAAAGATTTATAGCAAAAGTGAGATCTGAGAGGAAGAGAGGGGAAAGATCCCCTCTTGGTGAAAGACTATGGGGAATTTTCTCTGCCAGATGCCTTGTGAGAAAAGGTACTAGTGATATGATAAATTCTGATTTATTCTCTAGCGACTTTACCCTTCTTGTAACACCAGACAATCAGTTCACTCAGCTCTGAATGTTTAAATTTCTCTTCCTTCAGTTCTTTTCCTATAAATTCTATTTTCTCCATGTATAAAGGTATAGAGTTTAGGTTTTTATCACTTGCCTCAAGGCTGGCTTGTCCTGAAGACTCACACAGAATGACATCCTTTAACGGGCATATTCTCTTTTACATAGTTAAACTTTCCAAGAGTTTTACATTTCCTTTCAATTAGTTTTGGTAAGTTTCTTCTACATAGTTGATATTTACATGAGTGAAAACTTCTGCTCAAAGCAAAAGAACTATAAAAAATCCAATAATTGTTCTCCAAGGAAATCCACAGAGATCAAGACCTGGCCTTGGGTGTTCAGGCAATACTGCCACACCTTTTACAGCTTCTCCGGGACAACTTCAGGGCAATCCTGTCCTCCACAGAGCTGCCTCTGGCTGCTGTGCCCCAGATCACACAAATGCAACAAACCACACAGAACACCTGTCAGCATTGTACTCAGAACCGAACCTAGTAATCAGAAGTAACTTCACGTTTAAAGATCCCAAGATAACAAGATTTCCTATACAAATGTACATTTCTTCAATAGTGGCTCACATATAGAGGTAAGAAGGTGCACATACTAAATATTTTTAGTTTTCCAATCTTATTTTCTTTATAAGTACACAGTCTGCGTCCAATTTGCTTATTTTTTTGTAGCGCTATACAAACGAGTCTCTATATAAAATGAAGCTAGATTTCTTGGGCATCACTTAATTTCGTCTTCTTCCACATGAGCTGTACCCCTTAGCCTGGGCAACTGACCCCACATAGCTAAAGGGAGGCAGAATTTGGCTCAATCTGTTTAATGTTTCAAGTTGTCTGCAATGAAATGATCTCTTTCCTGCAGAAGTAAGCTCAATGGCATGTGCCCCGCCCACCAGAGCCCCCTGTGTCTGAGAGCCAGTGGGTGCAACTGAGACAACCCTGCCTCGTTCAGAGCAATCCTCTTCGACCACTCCCTACCTTGGGCCTCATTTCCCAGCGTACATTCCCACATCTGCCCAGCTCTGGGTCTCTGGAACTATCTCACATTTTTAGATGTTTTCTCACTCTCCTGCCTTTTGGAGTTGGTTTGGACTTGGTTTGGACTTGATTTCTACTGGTTTCTTAGATCTACCCTCAAGGTGTTAATTATTCTTTACATTTTAATTCATTTATTCAATAAATTTGAATTAAATTTATAGAGTGTGACAGGCACTCTTCTAAGTCTTGGGGATATAAAAATGGACAAAATATGCAGAATCCCTCATCTTGTGATGCTTACATTCTAGTAGGAGACAGACCACAAATAGATAAACAAGTAAACATATATTAAAAAGCAAGATGGTTAAAAAAAAAAGCACGGTGGTAATCAATACTAATGAAGACATTTAAAGCAGAATAAAGAGTTAAAGATGAATGGGCTGGGTATTCTAGACAAAGCGACCAGGGAAGGCTTATGTGATGACATGTGAGCAGGTATATGAAGTGGAAAGAAAGAGATACGTAGATTTTTGCAAAGCAGGCATTCCAGACTGAGCTAACAGCTGATGCAAAGGTCCTGAGATGAAAGTATATCTGAGTGCTTGATACACACCAAGGTTACCTTCTCTGCCTCAGCTCTCATGATCCTGGCCAACCACAGCTCAGATCCAATCAGCTTCTATCTTGGGTACATCTATTATGGTCACCAACAAGAGGAAGGAATGGGGCCCTGGTGCTGAAAAAGAGAGGCTAGACAGCTTCTTGTTATATGGTGTAAAAGGGGAGATTCCAGCACTGAGTGAGTGACTGGATTCTTGCCATCCACACTTCAGATTCTATGAGTCTATGCAAGCATACATATAAGTCTACATCTAGATAATCTACCAGTACTGCTGAGGAAAGTGAGACTTAAAGCGTGTATTTAACTAGGAGTGATTAATAATGCTGTCTTCATGTTTGAAAAAGGCACACATTTTCATCAATTCCCAAGCATTTCCATGAAAGTAAAATAATGCAAAGAAAGAGGGCTAACACTTATTATTTAAAGCAGGACTTCAACGTATTGACCAAACCCCTCCATTTTCCCACCCCTTACTATTCTCCAGAATTCCATGGTTCACCTCTGAACATGATATTATGACAAAGACTTGACAAAGTTTGGGAGTTACCAGCATAATGAGTCATATTTTCAGATGTTTGGTTTAAGTCTTATTTTTTAAAAAGAAGGAGGTTAGAGTGTTATAAAAGAAAATGTGACAACCCAGTAAAGCTTGACATCTAAGTGGTTCTGAAGGCTGTATCTGTTATACATCTTGTGTATCATAAATAATGAATAACAGTAGCTACAATTTCCTTAGTCTTTATTATGTCCTAAACTCTATGTTAAAGCAAATAATTCATATATTCCTTACAAAATCTCTTTTGGAGCCAGAGTACTTTTACTATCTCCATTTCACAGATGAGAGATCTGAGACTTAAGAGAGACCAAGGGATTGGCCTGACATCACAATTTAAGTGAATGGCAGAGCTGGAATTAGAACCCAGGTCCATCTGACCCCATAGGCCAAGCTGTTAACCCACCACGTGACCCTGCCACCAGAGCAGTGAAGGATAACTAGAGTATTCATGCCGCCATCATGGAGAAAAATCATCCGTTAATATAAGGAAGAGTTCACGCCTTGATTAAACTTGGAAGGTAAAATGCACTTATTTTGGAACTCATTCCTTAAAGTTCAAGATGGCAAGAAGCAAAACTGAAAATTAAATCTCTGCTAATATCTCTATAGAAGAACACTCTCTTTAGGTAATGTGGCCACCATCCCATCCCAACATGGTCAGATTGTTGCCTAACTTCAAAATGTTACTGAAATGGGAGACTATCAGGCCATGGAGGAGGCAAAGATGGAGCTCGGGCAGGGGTTAGACAGGCAGGGAGGATGAGGATGGGGAGGCAGTACCCGCAGCAGCTTGAGGGTGACCATATTTACATAAAGCATGAGTTTCAATTTGCTAGAGAGTCACTGGTCAAGCTAGTGTGTGTGAAGGGAGTTCCCTTGTTCCCTCTTCTGGATGTGAAGGTTGTTTTGTAGTCAGGTGTGATGGAATCAGCACTGGCTTAATAGGTTGGAAACCAGCCTGTCCTCCCAGCCTCTCCAATCACCGGCTGTGGGACCTTGGACAAGTCACTTAACCTCGATGGACCTCAATGTTCTCATCTAGAAAAATAAAAACAATTGAAATAGACTAGCCCTTCCAGCAATTCCATGAATCAAGGAGAATTTACAGCTGTTGCCATTTATTAAGTTCAAATTAAGTCCCCTCATTATTTTATCTCTTGCTAGACAGATGGTGAGCTCCAGAAAAGCACATGGTATAGTTGGTGGCTCCTAGAAAGAGCTCAGAAAATTCCTCATTGACTGTATCTACAAAATATATATGAGGACAGATGGCCAAAGGACCCTAGGATATGTCAGCTGAGCTCTATTTTAGGATGGAAAGCAGCATTCATCCTATTCATACAACAGTAATATTTACCAAATGCTTATTAATCTAAAGAAATTGTTTTCATTTGAAATTGTAACTAAAAGTAAATGATAAAATAATATGTAAAGTATAACCCCACCTTTAAAGAAAAAAGAATAACATATGTAAATGTTAATGGACCAAGAATGGAGGAACATACATTAAACAACTGACAGTGGTTTTCTGGGGAAGAGGCTGGGGCAGAAATATGACTGATTTTTACTTTCTACAAGATGCACTTCATTATATCTGCATTTTGTATAACACTGCAGTACATATATAATTGGTTTGGTTTTTTGATTCCTAAAATACTCTAATTGTTCCAAACTATCCTGGCTAGGAATTGTGTCACATGTTACAAGTCAGCCCATGTAAAACACTAAACCCAAAAGATTTTCTCAGACCTAGAGATATTGCCTTACATTTACACTGAGGGGAAAAAAAGACAGATAATGTTTTTTTCCAGTTAATACAAGTGTGAATGAAAAGATCTTACATTTTTTTTCAGTTCCTGTGACCCCCCAGGAGAGAAGGCTGTGGGCTGATTATTAGAGCATTTGAGTGTGTGGGTTTGCCTGGAAGCGACAGCTAGCAAAGACTGGGAGATGGGAATAATGATAAAGCATGCTCAGCTTGTAGAGCTCTGAGCTGAACAGCATTACTCTCAACCAGATTTTATTTCTTGTTAATTATATCTGATTCCACTTGACTGCTGATTTCATTGAATTTAAAATGTTCGGCATGGGGGTCAGGGCTCCATGCTACTCATCAGAAACGTCAATAAAAAAAGCACCCCAGGGCTTCCCTGGTGGCGCAGTGGTTAAGAATCTGCCTGCCAACACAGTGGACATGGGTTCGAGTCCTGGTCCGGGAAGATCCCACATGCCGCGGAGCAACTATGCCTGTGCGCCACAACTACTGAGCCTGCACTCTAGAGCCCACGAGCCAGGACTACTGGGCCTGCAAGCCGCAACTACTGAAGGGAAGCACCGCAATGAGAAGCCCACGCACCGCAACAAAGAGTAGCCCCACTCGCTGCAACTAGAGAAAGCCCACGCGCAGCAACGAAGATCCAATGCAGCCAAAAATAATAAATAAATTAAATAAATAAATTTATTAAAAAGAAAAAGCACCCCTGAAACCCTGTCAGCTGTGCAAATACACTACCCCTCATCATGATAGATTTGCTCCAGTAATTATGATCACCTTTTCATCAGTCTGCATCTGTGAACATTTCTGGAACACTTGATGCCATAATACCCAAAGAAAATGCCTTCTCTAACATAATGAAGGTAATATAAAATATGTGCTTCCATGTCATGTAAAAATTTATGATATTCACACAAAGAGGGGTATTTATTTCCTATGCGTATACACCTCTGCTTTCTGTTGTTACTGATGAATAGGAAAAGATAAATGTACCGCACAAGGAGGAAATAATGGCAGGAATGGGAGCTAACTGCTGATTTTCCATTCAGCAAACCCAGACAAGCCGCTGAAGCCCTGCACCTAAGGCTTCAGTGACAGCAGGAGGTGATAAGGTGATCTGTCATCCCAAGCCTTGGGAAGCAGAAGGATGAAGTGGGATGAGCACAGTCTTTGAACTCAGACCTGGGTTTGAATCCAGCTCCAGCTTTGAGAGCTCGGGTAAACTAACTCACCTATCTGAGACTTGGTTTGCTCAGCTGTCAAATGGAAAGATGAATACCTATATTCCAGCATGCTGTAGAAATTAATGAAATAATATATGTAAAGCCCATTCTAGATTTGAGAGCAGTGCCTTGGATGGTACTTAGTAGATATTCCCCCAAATTTTCCTCTCTTTATCTCTTTTTCTCCTTTCCATTAATGTTTCTTTTCCTTCCTTTCCTAGTTTTGAGGCAGAAATGGCCAATTTTTTTAAACTTCTGACTTCAAATCTTCAAAATAGGACAGCAGTGCCATAAGCCAAGACCCACCAAGTTGATGAGTAGAATAATTTTCTCCTTTTTCCATTTTGTGTCTTCAAAAAAATCAAAAATATAGACATATATAAACAACCACATACATAAACTTATATATGAAGACAATCTCTACATTGTCCCTTGGTCCTGAGGTAGGTAGATAGATAGATAGATAGATAGATAGATAGATAGATAGACAGACAGATAGAGCTTCTTTCAAGAGCTTCTTTCAACTTTTATTTTTTCCTTTTGATCTTGCTTTATATGCTGTGAATGTAACATTTACTAATTAGCAGATCAGCCAGGTCATGAAACGTTTATTAACAGCTCATACCACCATGTTAAATGGTGTTTCCTTTGATATTTTCAGTTAGGGCCCTTGCCTTCCACAGTGTAACTGCATCCTTACACCAATGATGAAGGCTAGGAAGTGGAAATAACGGAGCCAGGACTAAGGTGAGGCCAGAAAGGTACTTACATTGAGCACAAAATTTAAAGGGGTGACCAAAAACTCAGTAATCAAGATAAACAATATTTTAATGCAATATTTTAAAAAATTAAATTAATGCGAAAAATCCATGATGACAAAACCTCAAAATTTTAAATAAAGACAGAAACCAACCCTGCAATTACATGACTCTGCCTCCCTCAGCTCACCCTGATCTAGGCCCTGGGTAGACGCTGCATCTGAAATCAGGAGCTGGGGTTCTGGTCTTGGTTCTCACACTACTTAGCTCAGGTGGGTCACTGAACCTCTCTGGTTCTCAGTCTCCTCATCTTGTTTCACTTAAAAGTCTGATTAAAAACTTTCCAGTGAACTTCTGAACTTGAAAATTCTATGATTTTCTATAACATGAAGCTGCATGACTGGGGCATCAGCAATGACTCAAGAGGACAAGATTCATTCACTGTCAGTCATTTAATCCAAAAATGAATTACAATCAATCCAATCAATTGCTATGTGACAAGCACTATGAAAGGTGCTGAAAATACAAAGGTGAGGACAATAGAAATACATAGAAAGGGAAGCCAACACTACTTACTGCTAAAAGGTCAGGACAACCTTCCCTAGGAAGTGACTTTGACCTAAAGGACCAAAGGAGTTAGGCAGGGGAAGGCAAGGAGGAAATTCCAGAAAGAGAGAACAGCACAGCCAAAGACCAAAAGGTGAGAAAGAAAAATCTCAGTTGGGGAAATGTAATAAATTTAATCTGGCTGAAACATAAATAGGATGGATGAAACAAGCAAACAAAAATCAGTCTTTGATTACAGAGCAATAATAAAAGTATTTGCCAGAGTGTAATGCAAAAAGCACTGGGTTATGTTCAAACCTCAGCTCTAGTCACTGCTCTGTTGCCAACTTAGCTAGATGATGGGGCTTCCATATCCACTGGGGATTCTATTTTAGAACACAGTACAAACTTTTCTAAGAAGGAGAAAGGCTTTTAACTCCCAAAGAATGATGCAAACCTCACATTTGAGATTTTTAGAGTTTACATCCCCCAGTACCAAAGCAGTGCTGTAATTAATACATGTAGTCACTTCCCTGAAAACAACTTGCTAAACAGCTAAGTACCTGTTGTGTGATGAACTGAGGCTGAATGAGAGGACCAGCCTAAGGCAAGCAAACTTTCATCTTCCCAGACAGGCACAAGGAGGAGGCAACTAGGCAAATGTTATAGGCAGACACACCTAGGCTTATGACGGTGGAGTTGGTCTGCCCCCGCCATGTTTGTGTTGGTTGATTTAATTCCTGCACTTAGGAAAACAGGATTAGAGCCAGCTATGTATTAACCAACCAAAATAATTTTTTAAACAAACACTGAGGCACACAATCTCTAGAGTCCTGAAAATAAAGTCAAAATTTTAATTTTAACCTGACTGTTGTCACACATAATACCTACTATTTATTGAGCACTTACTCTGTGCCAAGATTTACAAATGTTAACTCATATAATCCCCACAATTCTATGTGATGTGTTAAGATGGTTATCTCCGTCTTAAGAGCAAGAGTAATTTGAGGCACAGAGAAGTAAACTGTGTGCCCAAAATTGCATAGTTGATAAGCAGCAGAGCCCAAATTCAAATAGAACCTATCTAGCCCCAGAGTCTGCACTCTTGGCCACTGTGCTACATAAACAAGGTTCATCATCTACATGTCCCAGTGACAGCTTAGCGCGCGGCACTCAGAGACTCTTTATGTTTCCAGGACTCTCAAAGATCTGAACTCTCTGGGCTTTGGTAAGCACCTCCGTCATTTAGTTCTGGGGGAGAAGAGCATGAATCCATCTTTCCATGCTCTTGGGAGAGGCATCCTTTCTCCTCCATCTCTTCTCTCCTGCTCTCATTTCCCACACGTTTTCTCCTCAGACACCAGCTCTACCCATCTGCTCCCCATTGATAAAAACTTCATTTGAGGCTCGCTGTTCCTTCCCCCTATGGTCTCCTAACTCCTTCCCCCACCCGACTTCATAAATGACTGAAAGGTACATCTGGCCTGGATCTTCGTACCTCCCGTTCCCCACTGAATTCCCTGAGATACGGCTTCTGAGCACGTGCTGTACTAAAACTGCTTTCTCGATGGTCACCAGGGAACTCCTTTTCATTGCCTTTTTTTTTTTTTTTCCAGTTCCCTACTTTCAATCTTTTCAACCTCTCTGCACTTAAAATCATCCTGGTAATTTATACCTTGGATGAGGAGAAGGAGTTTGTAGGATTATTAAAATGGGTTTGGTGACCTGATTCTGCCACTTCCCAGTCTGGTAATTTTGGACAAGCTATTGGAATTTCTCTGCCTGGGCTGCCTTGGCTGTCAAGTGGAGAAGAGAACTGCAGGTGGTGTGGGGATTAAATGAGATTCCACATGTAGGCACTCACACAAGGCCTGGCACATAGGTAGGATTGCTTCTGTGAAGTCTGACCACTCCTTCTCACGATTCTCTGAGGCCTTTACTTTCACTCCAGGTCCTTCCCATATTGTCTGAGTATTCTACGGTACCTGTTTCTCTCCTTAACCCCTATATTTTGCTAAATGCTGAGATTTAGTCTTTGGCTCCATGGTCTCCTGCTCCCCATCCTCTCCCTTAATCAAAACAGTAGTTGGTATTTACTGTGAAATCACTACATGCTGGAATCTGTACTATGTGCTTTCCAGGATGTTCCAGTGTTACCCCAAAATCAGTTCCCCACAAAACAGCACTGAGCCTTTCACTTTTCTGAGCTAACTTCTCTCCTCATTCCTCTGCCACCTTTCATCCAGCTACCAAAGTTCAAACCCGAAGTGCTATCTTTGGTACCCCTCTTTCACCCCTGTTGTCAACCTGAAACAAATTCTCATGTTTTATCCATTCTGAAATCTCTTATTGGGATTTTAAGATGGGAACTCAACAAGCTGAAGCTGTACATTTAAGATTTTCCACTTCCAAAAAAATTAAGAAACAACAAAAAATTTATTTTTTGCACTGACAAAAAAAAAGATTGGAACTCAATACACTCAGGTTTGGCTCAGTAAGGGACCCAGTTCCTAGGGCTGCGTGTTTGAAGATGGGAACACGGGTGGTCTGGCCCTTATCCCAGGATGCCAAGATGCTACGAGCTCTTTAAATGAGAATTTGTGGCTTCCAAACTCCCTGGCCCCAGATTATCTTAAAAGTTTGAGCAAAGCATATGATATCAGGACATTCTAACAAGTAAGGGGGGAGAAAAAGAGAATTCACATTTACTGCCAGCTTACTATGAATCAGGAACTGTGCTAAATGCTGTTGCTACCAAGATGAGCCAATAATATAATTTTTAGATATAAAAAATGTGATGTCACAATGTTGCTTTCTTATTGGCACTTCACAGGACAGTTTTTCATAAAGGCAGTCTTCTTGGGTCATTTTGTCACTGATCTCCCAAATGCTGATCACCTTGGAGAAATGAAAGCCATGATTTAGCTTCTACTGTTCTAATGCAGGAATCATTGCTTCATGACTGGATTTCCTCATTCATTAATTTAATCATTCATTCCACAAATATTTATTGAGTCCCTACTCTGTACCAAGCCTGTAATGAATGCTGGAGATGCAGCTGTGAATGTCTTCCCTTCCAAACACAGGAAAGAGAGCTACGCAAGTGAATTCTAGAAAAGTAGAGGGTAGTATGGGAACACACAGAGGAGGCCTCTTAGATTAGCAAGGTTGACTTTCTCACTTGTTTCCCGGACACATCTCCTCCTCTTCACCCCCACTACCACCATCCTCATCATTTCACGCCTGTATTTCCACAATAAGCTCCTTGCCTCCAGTCTCACCGCCTCCAATCCATCCTCCACACTGTGGTCACAGTTATCTTTCTCTGATGCAAATCTGATTATGTCTCAAACTCTCCCAACCTGCAAACTCTTTCCCAGCCTTTCAGATAAAACTGAAGCTCCTTTGCTTGGGATATTTCCATTCACAGTTGATCTCTGCTTATTTCTCTGGCCTGATGGTTTGCTACTCCACAGAGCTAAGAACCCACATCTCTCACTTCAGAACTGAAAAACTTCCAGTTCTCAGATAGCTTTTTTTCTGCCTGGAAAGCCCTTCTCTTCTTGTCTTTCAAGACTTAGGTCACCTCAAGCACCCTAAGAAACCTTCTTGATCTTCTTAATCTCCTTTAGGTTGATGCCCTCCCTTTGTGCTTCCATAGCATCTTGGGCATATCCCTATCCAAACACTTACTCCACAGCATTAGTTGTTAATTAGTGTCACCTAGCTGCTGTTCATTTCTGTATCCACACTCTAGTACCCTGTGCTCTAGCCACATGGGACGGCTCATAGTTACCCTAACTCATCAGGCACACTCACATGTTTCCTCTGCTGGAATGTCCTTTCTATCCTTCCTTACCTGGTAAAAACTATTCATTTTTCAAAAATATCTCAAAGACCCTCTGGTCAAATCCCATAGGGGAAGAAAAAAAATCACTTACATGTCTACTATTTGTACTTGATTTACCCTACAACTATAACAGTTAATCAGATTGCATCATAGTTAGCTAAATACCTGTTTCCCCATCCTTGAAAGCTCGGACTATTTTTTGCTTCCTCGTGTTTTTCTTTCTCCAGACTCCAGCACATAGTAAGTGCTGATGTGTGTTTTCTGAATGTTGAGAAAAGGCCAGGAGGGAGAATGGAGTATATGCCATGTACGTTAAGAGCTCACAGGACAGTACAAACCTATCTTACACTCTAGTTATTTCATATGTGTAAATTCTGCATTGATAACTAGATTATAAACACTTTGGGGGCCAGAATGATGTTATACATTATTATACGAACTTCAATGCTAAATATAGGATAGGTGGTCAATAAAAACTTGAAAACAGACTCTGAATATAATCAAAATGAATTGAACTTGCAGATGTAGGAAGAGGAAATACATCATAAAGAAAGAAAATAGAGCTCTAGTAAAAAGCAAAAAAAAAAATTTTTTTTTAATCTTTTCTTGCCAAGATTTGCATTGAAAATGATGTGAATATTCACCATGCAATAAAAAGGGACATATGCTGACAATTATATTTAAACACCCACTAGGCCAATTTCAACTTGAAAATATTTCTGGAAAGGTCTTTACTTCACCAGTTGTTTGAAAAAATAAAAAAACCCTTCAGATTTCTATTTTACTAAATGCTTTTTAAAAATTTTATAAAAGTGAAGCTGTTTTAATAATGTGCATCCCTTTCCAATTCCCCTCTTTTTTTTTTCTTTTCTCAATAACTTCTTCACCTTTGGCAATGTTGACTTATGAGTCAAAGTCTCTCTCATAAGTGAACTTTCTTAATTAATCTCATGTATATCATGCTTTCTCCCACTTAAAAGAAGTTACAAAATGTTTAAAATTAAAAAAGGTCCCCAGAGCAGCAGTGAGATGGCCTCTGCAAGTCATCTTAAAGTGAAGAGAATACTCTCTGGCAACCCATAGTCACAAGTACTGGGTCTGAGCTTCTAGTGTTTCCTTCTGTCAGCATCAACTTGGCTTCCAGGCTCCCCCCACACACGTCTCTTATAAATTCAAACCTCCTAAGGTACAGAACCCACCCACTCCCCCAAATATACCTGTCTGCCTACCCTACCTTCCAGGTGTGAACAAAATGCCAAAACAGAGAATTGAACATGGTATTTCCTAGACTTACAGAACTAATTTGTGATTGTGCTCAAGGTTAGCTCAGGAATAGTCAAGTCTTCTATTCTCCAGATGTGACGTTCCAGAAATCTCCCAATTAGAGTCCCACCCGATGAATAAAAGCCACCAACCACAGGAGAAGAGAAAGGGTAGAGGAATTCAGTGAAGGTTGCAAGGGTACCTTGCTTCCCACTCGACCTCTTCTCGCCTCAATTGGCCTCTAGTTGATCCTCTCCTAAATAGCCATCATCTGACCCTCTTCCAATCCCCTTTGTCCCAGTCCTGGACTCCTCACACGCTGACCAAGCTCTGCTGTTTCAAAGGACCATTCGATTTGAGGCGATTCCCAGGTGCCAGCAGGCACTCCGCACTGAGACCCCACCCCAATGCAACTGGCATTTTAGGGAATCCTTTTCTCGGGACCTCTTCCCTGGGACCGAAGAGAGATTCAGAACGGTGCCTGTCCACCAGCTAGATACCAGGCTGCAGAGAATCTCTCCCACGAAAGAGGTTAAAAGGGAATACGGTATCCCCACAAAGAAAAATAACCCAGAATCCTCCGCATATTCCACATGTTTGTGTCATAAAACCCCAGGGCAAAAATAAAGCCCCAGCCACGCCACAGCAGCCCAGCCCAGCTCCCAGGGCTGCCGCCTCGGTGTGCGTGAAGACAGCACCTTCCCGAGGGAGGAGAGATCCCGGCGCCCAGCGTTTCCAGAAGGTGATTATGGCAAAGCCTTTTAGTAACTCATCACTCATCCCCGCACTGGCCCGAGCCTCCCCCCGGCTCCCGTGGCACTGGTGCTGAATGAGAAAGCCAGAGGCTGCCCCTCCAATTCTCCAGGCGACACCCGCCCCCCCCCCAAACTACGAGGCGCCTAGGATGCGGGGTGGGGGAGGAGGAAAGGATGACAGGTGCCCACGCCTGAGGGAAAATCAAAGGCCACGCTTACAGCCAGGGCTGAGAAATCCCTACCCCTGCCCGGGCGGGAGGACTTGGCCCCAGCCACCTGCAGGGCGCCCCCGCCCGCACGTCGGGTCCCGGCTCAGCCTGTAAAGCAGCCAGGAGGGTGGAACGGGACGGAGGGAGCTTCCACGCCCCCTTTGTCTCCACGTTTCCCAAATGACAGGGGAGGAAAGTTTACGAGCAGGGAGGGTGTAGCTTTCCGCTGGGTCAATCTGACACCTCGCAGGAGACGACCCTCTCTGGGATCGCCCTCTTCCCCTGAACCGCCCCGGCGCCGCCTTCATCTGCACCTTAATGTCCGCAAGCTGGGTTTGGGCCACCTGCGCCGCAGCTTCCAGCGGGGAACCTGACCCGGCGGCCCCGGCGTCCCGGAGCTGCCCGCGGTTGCGGGCGCCCCACTCACCTCTCTCGGCGGACCCTCCTCCCGTGCGCCCTACTGGGCCGTCCGGCTCCCGGCAGCGAGGTGCATTCAAGCAGCGGTCGGAGACCCGCTCCCCGGGCTGTGCTGCATTCCGCCTGCGTGGGAGATCCAACCGGCGAGCGCGCGGCGCGGGCGTGTACGCGTGTGTTTGTGCGAGTGTGTGTGTGTGTGCGTACGTGTGTGTGTGAGTGTGTGTGTGCGCGCGCGCGCGTGGGGCGGGGAGCGCGGGATCACGGATCCCCCTCAGCGCCCATCCCGCGCTCTGCCTCCTCCTCCGCCTCCTCCTTGAGCTGCAGCTAGCACAGGGTCCAGGTTTCAGGATCTCCTGTTTGTTTAATGAAAGGAAGGAGCAAAAGGCTGGCGGGGGAGGGGGCGGAGGGGGGCGCGAGAGAGGAGGAGGAGGGCGCCGGGCTGCGCATGCTCAGAGAGGGACCCTGAGCGCTCACTCCCGAGCGCAGGCAGAGCGAAGAGAGCTTGGGTTGGAGGCGAGCTAGGCTCTGCCCCCCGGAGCCGCAGGGGGCTCGGCGGAGTTCACGGAAGGCAGCTGGGAAACCCAACCGCAAAGGTGCGCCCTGCGTGGGGACTCCCTGGCGCCCGCGGTGCCGGAAGCCGGTGGCGGGATCCCGACCCATCTTTGGAGACAGTTTCAGCTCCGAGTCCTCGCCACGCCTGGCTCTCCTCTCCGTGAATTTTTAGTGCTTGGCCGGGCTTCCCGTGGACCGCTCTGTGGCCTCTGCGCTGCGGGGCACCCGGGTGCGTGTCCCTACTAGTCCAGGAGGCACCACAGGCAGCAGGTCGAATCTGAACTAAAACCAGTTTCCTGATCCGCGCTTCTTTTTTCCCTCTCCCAACTTCCACTCTGTGAAGAGCAGAAAGAGGCAACTGTCTCCTCGGGTCCCAAAACAGGTTTGCTGGGGCAAGGGTGGGGAGGGGCCCACGAAACCCTCTTCCAAGAACAAAGCGGAAGTGGAAGGAAGGTGAGTCTTGGAGGGCTCCATACTCAGTCTCTTTTGGTGACAGGGTTAGATGGAAGAGACATTTGCTCTATTCAAGAAGGCCAAAAGAACAATAGAGCCATTGTCCCCCTTGCCTCGAATGCCAAAGCGCCAAAGCAATCATTCGCAAGTGGGGATTCTGGCTACTTGGTAAAGTGGAAGAACTGTAAACGCGAAGAAAGTCCAGTAAGAGAACCTGAGCCCGCTATGGCGATGGCGCAGTAACCTGAGGCCAGGGGAGATGCTGCCTGAGAGGCTTTGCTGGGTGAGAGGCTTTGCGAGTGAAGTGGAAACTCTTTTTGGTGAGATTGTTCTATGAGCAAAACAAGCCAGTGGTTAGGACACATTCAAGAGCTTCCGTTTTCAACCTCCTCCGTGTTTGACCACCCTGTCTCCCGCCCCCCACCCAATTTCTCTCCTACAGAAGGAAAGCCATCCCAAGCAGGGAACTGCCTGTAAAGATATTATTACCTCCTGTTTGTTCAGTTTTGGTCTCTCCAGAAAAGGACTACCTTTTGGTCACCCCAGCATTGGTGGGATATAAGACAGCCTACTCTGTGCAAATCTTTTCCAAGCTTTCATTAAAGTTCACCTCTGAGCATTTCCACTATGTACTGCAGACGAGCAGATGCCTTCCTGCTGAACTCTGACCCCTGTCCCATTCATCTTCCCAATAATAATGCCAAGTGACACTAGAACAGCAGGACAATTAGATAAAACCCTAGAGCACACCCAGAGGAGAGAAAACTGTGTGTCTAAATACCACCAACAAAAGCAAAGTTTAGGAGAAAAGACATAGAAAAAGGAAGGAAAATAAGGATGAGAAAGGGGAAGGTTTAAAAAGTGCAAGTGCCCTGAGTGTTAGTGGTTGGTTCCTTCTCTCCACAGCTCCTTGAAAGGAGTAGAATTGCAGCATCTCTTTGCTTGAAGAACAGTGAGTCTGAGTGTCTACCAGGTAGGGGAGATCAGGTTTTTCTGAAAAACAGCTAGAGTCCCTAGAGTGAAGCACTCACAGTTCTTGGGGCTCCTACTTCCATGCCTGTTTTTTTCTCAGGCCTTCCCTTGGGCACCAAGCTTCTTGGAAGGCATCCAAGACAGATCTGCTTGTTACTACTTTCCCTTCAGAACAGTGAATAGCATTCACTGGAATTTCAGGGTGTTGGTGTAGGCAGGGCCTTGAGGCAGAAAGCCATTCTCCCTGCCCTGGCATTGTGTAAGCCCGAGATGACTGAGGGCTCTGAATCCAAGAAGTGGTGGACCTGGAACAGAGAGGTGGGGTGGTGGTGAGTGCAGGTCTCAACTCTGTGGCTCTGTCAGTAAGACAGTACTGAGGCTCTTCCTCCAACAACGGTAAGAGTCCAGGGCTACCTGGCCAAGAAGCACTCTCTTCTCTGAGAGTGCCGGTCTGAGCCCGGCCTTGGCTAAGGAGGAAAGGCATGCTGCTCCCCTCGATGCCCAGGGACTCTATCATCACCAACAAGGTCAAGGAGACTTTATAAATTTGGAATTGCAAATTAGGTGGAATCCCTTTATGGTGCTGCTATAAGAGGGTGAACTGCACTTCAGGAAGCGATTTTTACTGCTTGTGGAGAGTGGGGGAAGCACCGGGGACACTAAATAAGATGATGTACATAAAACACTTATCACAGTGCCTATTGCATAGCAACTCTCTGTAACTTTTATTAATTTGGTTGTTAACATTTTCATTATTACGGTCTTTTCCCCCTTTTCCTAAGCTTAAACAAATAAAACAGATGAAAGCCAGATGCCTTCCAATTTTCCTTGTGGCTTCCTCCATGGCCCCTCACACATCACCCTGATCACTGATGTATTCAAATCCATGAAATGAAAAGCGTGCTATAAAGCTGTGTGGCAGTGTGAATGGTGAATAACCCCAACTCTCACCCTCCACACTCAGGTCCAGAGGCAAGTGGGAGATGGCAAGCGTTTGCAGTAACACACGCCCCTCCAGCACTTTTTGCCACTCACACCTCACAGGGATTAAGGACCCCCCCTGCCTGGCACTCAGCGTCTCTTGCTGTAAAGCCCCAGGGACATTGGCTCACCAGGCTGTGTTTTCACCTTTTGTTTTGCCTTCCTTCTAATTTTAGCCATCTAATGTGTTACTCCTCCTAGGTAATAGAATGCCCGGAGCCAGTTAATATGCACACATCTGCAGATGGTTTCGTTTTGTTTTTTAATTTTATTTATTTATTTTTGGCTGCATTGGGTCTTCGTTGCTGCGTGTGGGCTTTCTCTAGTTGCGGTGAGCCGGGGCTACTCTTCGTTGCGATGTGCGGGCTTCTCATTGTGGTGGCTTCTCTTGTTGCGGAGCATGGGCTCTAGCCATGCAGGCTTCAGTAGTTGTGGCACATGGGCTCAGTAGTTGTGGCTCAGATGGTTTTGAAAGAAATTAGTGGCAAGAATATCAAAGGCTGCAGCTATTTTCAATGCTCCTTAAGTTCAGATTTCAGATTTAGCATTCATCCCCCTACCTAGTGGACAATTCCTAAACTTTGCACCTCTCTCTACCAACAAACAAACACCTCTAATGGCCTCACCTCTTATATCAGCAAAATAACCCAGTATTGTGGCCTGGCTATGTATGAAATTTTTTAGAGAGCTAGCTATTAAATTTTTAAGAGAACTAGCTGTTCAGAATATAGTATCAATACAAAAAATTCAAAATTAATAAAACCCAGCAATAGATATAATGTTTGAACCTAAAACTCTCCCAAACTATGAATGCTATAGTGATATCTCAGTTCTTAGAAAATCATATGAAAGTAATTCCATTAGGTTAGGTATTGCTGAAATAATACAATAACTCTATGGTGATGCAGTATGTGCATAAGTTGTGCTCTGAATATTGTCTCATAATTACAAGACACAGTGTTTGTATTTGAATTGCGTTCCAACTATAATTTTGGTTATTTTCAAATACCACCCTGAGACAAATAGATTTATAATTTTTCTTCTTGTAAAAATTCCATATATGGTTCACTAAAAATGTTAAGCCACAACTGTAAGGGCTAAACTAGTGATTATTATAAGAATCAAAATGTGTCCAGGAATATCAAAAACTGTCATAAAACTATCCCCATAACCCTTTCCAAGTACTCTTATTGTCATTCTTAACACATCAAGTCCTTTTTTATGTCTGACTTGCCACCACCTAGGTTGGTTTGAGCCATTCAAGGGCAGGGGTTTATCCTTTTTTATGCCCCTGATGCCTCAAGAAAGGAAGCAAGTGGTGCACATTCAGTAAATGTTTAAGGAGTGAATGAATAAATACACAGCCCAAAATAAATTTCTGTGCCTAAAATGTTGACTTTGAAAAAGACTTCCAAGTTCTGTGACACTTGGTACTCTTCATAGATGAAGTCAAAAGACACAGTTTTTTAAGGTTTTGTGTATGTGATTATCTAAAAATGGAAGTTGGATGAGAAAGGCAAAACACCTTTCTGGAGATAGTTTTTATCCCCTTGGAAACATATACATCAAGCCCATTCTAATATTTCTGGTTCAGAAAGAGAATGCATTTTGGCTCAAAGTGCATTATTATTCAAAGGATAGCTTCGTTCTGGCCAACTTAATCCAGCCAGAATAATGTTCTAATTTGTTTAACTTTTGCCCTAAGTAGGATGAAATAGTTGAGGCAATAGCGCTTAGAACTCTTTCTTTTCAAAAGAAATCATTCAAAACGTGAAAAGGACCACCCCCAGGATCTCACCCCCAGCACTCCTGTCATTATTGTCTTGTGTGAACGGAACCAATAAGAAGTTGGTTCTGTTTTCATGGATGGGAATCTAGGGACAGGGGGTGGGTGGGGAGGCGGGGGGACTAAATTGTAAAAGGTCTCAGCTCTGATCACAACTCCCCTGAGCCAGGTGTAGAAGAATGGGGGCACCAGGTGATTGGTATCAGAGTGATCTTTTCTCTTGTATTCGTGAACCTAGTAAGAGTTTCTTGAGAATGTGCTCAGGGAGAAAGAAAGATCCCAACACAGAAGCTGCAGTCCTTTACAACCCTGCCTCAGAAGCAACACACCATCACTTCTGCCACATTCTATCCATCACACAGACTAGTCCTGCTACTCTCCTCAGATTGTCTTCATTTGAGGGTGCCCTATGTTTCTCGCTGGGACCCTGACTGATACAGATTTCAAGAACTTTCTTTCTTATTTATGGACTCATCTCACCCACATTGAACCTAATGCTTGTTACTACTTCATCAGCTCTGATTTCTGGATTCCCCTATATACCATGATTTGTATTCTGAGTTACTACCTCATATGGCTCAGCCCCCAGGATCTATGTACCTTTGTTGCTGGAAATTCTACCTAGTTCTCCATGTCCTCACAGGTGGGACTCAGGTACTTATCACTGATCCCCCTACTCTCTGGTTCTACCCCTGGTGCCATCCTTGTTATCTCCTCCACATCAGAAGTTGTTAGAATCATGACTCTACCTCCCTTGTACTTCATATATTGTAGACATTCCACTGTTAGCAATTCCTGTCTGCTGACCCTGCCCCAATCCAGAGGAGGTGAGTCTGCCAGAGTCCATCAGTTTCTCTTCTTCAGTCTGTCCTAAGCTGCCAACATGGAACACTTTGCTCTCAATAATATTGGCATCTTCATTTTTCTCGTCTTTAAAATGAGAGGTCTGAATAAATTACTCAGTCATCACTTATTCATAGTCTAGTTCAGGGCTCAACAAACTTATTCTGTAAAGAACCAGATAGTATATACTTTAGGCTTTGCAGACCATATCTCTGTCGCCACTACTCCACTCTACAGCCATAGACAGTGCTGAGAATGAGAATGGCCGTGTTCCAATTTTTTTCTTTTTTTCTACAAAACAGGTGGTGTGCTGATTTGGCCCACAATCTATAGTTTGCCAACCTTGAGTCTAATTCTTCATTTTCTGCCATTCACAAGCAATGTGTTGGGTAGAAGGAACCTGAAGAATCCTGCTTTCTGTTCTGCCTGTAGGAAAATAATAAAAGCCATGAAATTGGTGCAGGAAATCTTAGTCCACTGGCAATTTAGGGGCTTCTTGTCAGTGTAGCTTTCACGCTATCTTAAGAACACACTAGAAAATTATTTTTTTCCTTTTCTGTAAAGCAGTTGGCTATGTTTTCCACATGGAACAGTGGCAGCAACAGCAACGATACTATTTTTAGCCTAAAACTGACTTGTGCAGCCCTAGAAACTTAATGAGAGGAATATTTTAAAGAAAAATGGGAAAAAAATAATAGTATGAGCACGATAGTCCTGCCTGTGAAAATAGGGCAGGTAAATATATTCTAATTATGACTAGCACCTTAAGAAAACTGCCTCTCCAAGATCAATAAACTCAACCCCAAGAAAACAGAATACCTTCTTATGTAGGTCCCCGTATAGGAGCAATGCCTCTACTGAGTTGAACTTAAACAAATTTGGCCGCTGGCTGAGCATTTTCACACAGTCAGCCCAAACTTATGAAATTCAGCCTATCTAAAAATTTCACCCCCGCAAAGCAATCTACAGGTTCAGTGCAATCCCTATCTGTATTAGCTTGATTGGGACACAGACTGGGTGGTTAAAACAACAGAAATTTCTTTTCTCACAGTTTTGGAAATCAAGGTGTTGGCAGCGTTTATTTCTTCAGATGCCTTTATCCTTGGCTTGTAGATGGCCATCTTCTCCTTGGCTTCACGTTGTCTTCCTTCTGTATATGTCTGTGTCCAAATTTCCTCTTCTTATAAGGACAAGTCATATTGGATTAGGGCCCACCCTAATGACCTCACTTTAACTTAATTTCTTCTTTAAGCTCCAGTCTCCAAATACAGTCACATTCCAAGGTACTGGGGGTCAGGATTTCAATATGTGAATTTTTTTTTTTTTTTTTTGCGGTACGCGGGCCTCTCACTGTTGTGGCCTCTCCCATTGTGGAGCACAGGCTCCGGACATGCAGGCTCAGCAGCCATGGCTCATGTGCCCAGCCGCTCCGCAGCATGTGGGATCTTCCCGGACCGGGGCACGAACCCGCGTCCCCTGCATCGGCAGGCAGACCCCCAACCACTGCGCCACCAGGGAAGCCCTCAATATGTGAATTTTTAGGTGACACAATATAGGCCATAACACTATCAAAATCCCAGTGGTCTTTTTGTAGATATAGAAAAATTCATCCTAAAATTCATATGGAGTCTCAAGGGACACCAAATAGCCAAAATAACCTTGAAAAAGAACAAAGTTGTAGGTCCCATACTTACTGATTTCAAAACCTGCTACAAGCTATAGTAATCTAAACAGTGTGATACTGGCATAAAGACAGACATATTGCTAATTGAACAGAATAGTGAGCCCAGAAATCCTCACATGTATGGTCAAATGATTTTCAACAAGGATACCAAGACTACTTACTCAATGGGGAAGGGGAGTCTTTTCAACAAATAGTGTTGGGGAAACTGGATAGCCATATGCAAAGGTTGGACCCTTACCTTATACCATATATAAAATAAATTCAAAATGAATCAAAGACTTAAACATAAGATCTAAAATTATAAAACTCTTAGCAGAAAGCAAAGAGGAAAAGTTTCAAGACACTGGATTTAGCAATGATTTCTTGGATATGACACCAAAAGCACAAGCAACGAAAGAAAAAGTAGATAAACTGCACTACAGCAAACTTAAAACCTGTACATCAAAGGACAATATCAACAGAGTAAAAGGGCAATCCATGAAATGGGAGAAAATATTTATAAATCATATATCTGATAAGAGGTTAATATTCAGGACATATAAAGAACTCCTACAGTTCAACAACAACAACAAAACAACCCAATTCGAAAATGGGCAAAGGACTGAAATAGACATTTCTCCAAGAAAGATATACAACATCCCATGTGCCAATATTTCATATGCCAATATGCACATGAAAAGATGCTCAACATTACTAGTTATTTGGGCAAAGCAAATCAAAACCACAACGATAAAGATAATGCTTACAAGAAGTAACAGATAATAAAATGTGATTTTCATGGAAAAGAAAAAAACAAAACACAATAACACATCACACCCACTAAAATGGCTATTATCAAAAAGAAAAAAACCAGAAAATAACAACTGTTGGTAAGGATGTGGAGAAATTGGAACTCTTGTGCACTATTGGTGGGAATACAAAATGGTGCAGTCACTATGGAAAATAGCATGACAAGTCCTCATAAAATTGAAAATCTCAATTACCATATGGTCCAGCAATTCCATTTTTGGGTATATACCTGGGTATGTCATCCTGGATGTATACCTGGGTAACATACCAGGTATGATAGTCATTTATTCACTCTTACTTTTATTTAACCAATATGAATTAAATATTTGGTGCCAATGTAATCAGAGAATTTGATGTCAAGAATTCCAGATAGTACTCTGAGGAAATTATACCTAATATTCTGACTGTGTATTTATGTTACTTTTAAATTACAAATATATTTGTTAAATAACAATTCCATGAAAGGAATAAAGGAAATGCCTTGAGGACTTAGTTCAAAACAATCTTAAGGTGTTACTGGAATAATACAGTACAATCACATGAAAATTTTATTTAAACCATCTAACTTTGATGTAGACATGAGTTATGACATAAAGTCACTTGATGAAACTTTTTAAGAATATGTCTCCTAGTCCTTGGATCATCCTATAGCCCTTATAATTGGTAAACAATACATAAACCCAACAAAGTGCTTAAACCACTCTTCTGACTAGGAAAACTCAGGAAGATTACTGAACTATATACCACACTACGCAAATATCTTCACAAAATGCCAAAGTTAATTAACATCACCATCGATAGCATCTGCAGATAATCGTCATCAGAATTAGTCACCTTTAGTCTACATTGCTTGGTAAACCAAAGATTCAATGAGGTTGGCTATCTGTTATTTTGCCTTGCAGTATGCCCCCTTTGACCAGCAATGCTATCCATAGTTCTTCCAAGAAACCACCATTCTTCAATTACTAATCCATGTGGAGTTTGGGGTTGAAAAACCTCTCCCACTTCCAAGCATGGGCATAGAACCCCGACCTAGTTAATCAGAATCTCCCATTGCCCTAGCCTTGTGGTGTCCATACCAGAAGAATTAGATTAAAATCCAGGACTTTTGCTGACAGGAAAGAAAATGTCTTGGGACTTCCCTGGTGGTCCAGTGGTTAAGACTCTGTCTTCCAATGCAAGGGGTATGGGTTCGATCCCTGGTTGGGGAGCTAAGATCCCACATGCTTCACGGCCAAAAAGCAAAGCATAAAATAGAAGCAATATTGTAACAAATTCAATAAAGACCTAAAAAAGGAAAGAAAGAAAATGTCTCCTTTTCCTGGGGATTCTAAGCATTTAAAAACTTTTAAGCCTAGGAATGCCAAGAGAGAGACCTTTACACGTTTTTGAATCCCTAAACCTAGCCATGCCTTAAAGTATCACTGGACTTTTCAGTTACTTAATCAATAATTCATTTTTGTTTAAGGCATTTTAAATTAGATTTTCATTCCCTGGCCCCACTGAAAATGTCTTTATGGATACAAGAATTATGGCATCTCTTTAAGTAATAATGACAAACAAGAGGGAAAGCAAGCAAAAGATGGGAACAGTGTTTAAAGGATATCTCTGGCCACACTGTGACTGACTTTTAGCTCTGAACATTTTAGGTAGCCTTCCACCCATGAGCGTATATCTTGTGTGTCCTCTTCCCCTTTTCTGAGTCACCAGATTCCAAGGCTGGCACTCTTCAAGGCTGACATCCACTGTTAGACAGATGGAGCTGAGTGGGGTAAGGCAGAGGCCAGGCAGACTCTGCCAACTCATTTGGCCTCAGGCCCAGCCCTACTCTATAACCACCACTGCTGTCAATATCTAGCTAAGGCTGCTCTGATCTCTCCTTACTGTCAGCTTCTCTAGGTTCCAGAAGATGACAGTCGTGTTGGAGACTCCTCGCTCCTCCCAGGTCTGATGGATACATGTGCCAATCACAGCTTTGTGTGGTCGGACAGGTGTCCCTTGGCACTAAGGCAGGATGAAGCTGCCTGCTATCCCAGAGGCTCCTGCACCGCAGGGGTAGTCAGGGAAAGAACGTGGAACAGCTGTCACCCCTCTGACTGCCAGGCTGATCTGACTGGCTTGGTGGGAGTTCCCTCCTTCCCCACAGCTCCCAAAGTTGTTCAGTTCACAAGCATCAACTTCCCAGAGAAAGAGGAATGTTCTTGTTTGTCCCTTGCCCCAGGTTCACCTTTTAATCTGCATCCAGAAGTGATCTAAAATGTAATCTGCCCATGTCACTCACTGGTTTAACTCTTCAATGGCTTTCCCTGGCCTGATGTTCAAGGTCCTTCATGATCTTGACAAAGACTTCATACATATCAGCCCCAAATTTTATGACTCATAATCCCCCCAAATCTTCTTAGCACCCCATCCTTCCAAGTGTGTCAGGTGTCTCCCCAACAGTACCTCTTACATACTGTTCTGACTTTCCCCATCATGGTTGTGTCTGCCTAACTCTAATTTGTCCTTCAAGTGTCAGCTCAGACACTGTCTCATCCAGAAAACTCCTCCGAATCCCCCAAGGTAGGAGGGAGGAAGTAAAATGCTCTTCCCATGGGTTCTCAGAGCACCCTGACTTTACCTCTAGCCCAGCACTTCTCATACTATATTGTAATTACACATTCATATTTGTGACTCCCTTTATAACCCGTGAGCAAACTGAAGACAGGAGTTATGTTTTTTACCTGGTATATATTAGATGCTTAGCTTATGTTTGTTGGGCGAATAAATGGCATATGAATACCTGTGCTTCCCTATTAGAATTAGGTCATCAAATGTGACAGCAAATGCCTGATTCTTAAGGGGTATCTCATCTCAGGAAAAAAATGTTACTGTCTTCTGCTCATCCATAGGAGTGCCTGATTCAGAGTAAATGTGGATTGTGCTGGTCTGGACATAGAAGAAGCAGGAGGACTCTTGCCACTGTTTTCCTCCACTTCTTACTAGGTCTAATAGAAAAGAACTCTTGGCTCTGGAGCATCCCATCACCACCTTCACTGAACTAAATCACTTTTAGCTCTGTGCCCACTCCCCAAACAGCAGCATATCATGGCTGTGCACAGAGCACCAGGAAACGTAGCCCTGCTTTGGCACATCAGTTGTCCCAGTTCCCCCCACATGGCAAGTGGCTGCTGTGCCACCTCATGCCTACATTAATGAGTGTCAGCAGCACTGAAGGCAGTGGGACTTCAGTGGCACCTGCAATGTCGGCTCAATGTACCAGTTTTGTCACAAAGATCAGCATCTGTGCCAATAATGGTGGTCAGCAGCAGCAGTTGTGATGCTGAGTCTCCCTCTTCCAGTGTAATGATTTTCCCTGGCCAGCAGCCTGAATTAAATAGGAAAATGGTTGTTTCTATGTGGTAGAGAAGAAGGTCTTTTCATTTATACCTGTGACCCCATTTGATGCACCATTACAAACTGAAGAAGTCGGAGGAACACTGTTGGTTTTTTTCAATGAGACCATTTTCTCTAAATTAGTATGGCCTAAGATAACATTAGCAAATCTAGGGACTGTGTTGAAATAGAGCCCAAAACCTTGAGTTCAAATCTTGGTTGTGCTCTTTATTTCTCACTGATACTGAGTAATTTCCTTCTCAGCCTCAGGGTCATTGTCTGTAAAACAGGCACAATAAAGACACACCTTATTGGATTAATATATGAATTAGATAAGATCATGCATAGCAGCGCTCTACAAACGTGCAGTGTGAGCAGCAGCTACTCTGCACAGCACGGTGCTTTATCCATGGAAGGTATTCAATAAATATCTATTGAATCAAAATATAAGAGGAAGATCTCTAGCTCCGTACACAGAACTGAAATGTTGCCAGGATAAACGGATAAACCCTCATTTTCTCCACATGATTCTCCTCAGTTTGGGGGAAAGGGTTGACATTCACCAGATGGTTTGCAACTGGGTGGAAAAAAATATACAGGACCTGAGTCTTTATTCTAGAGAAAAAGATGCCTCAAGGTTCTGAAGCAGCAATCACATTTCCTGGTGTCCCCACAGATTCCCACAGTCCCGTAAAGTTCTGTGTTATACACCCTGAGGAAGTTGAGGGGTGAAGAAGCCACAGGGAGTGGTGAGCTGGATTCTGCCTTGACTGCCTAGCGGCACAGGGTTTTGCTGGTTGTGAGTGACGGGGGCCGTCAGTACTGCCAAGCTACCAAATAAAAGTCACTCACAGACTCACCACCCAAAAGGAATGGAAAAGGGCTGTTTTAGTTCTCAACAAATGCCTTGCTAGTAGCACCGCAGATGATGGTAGTCATGATTCAAGTAAAGCAGGAATGGGCAAACTCAAAACATCTGTCAGGTAGGCGATGAGAATCACTGAGAATCTATTCTGGGTACAGATGCAGATACAGAACTTTAAGTGAAAGAGTCTGGAGTAGACCAGAGAGTGTGTGCCCTTCCACAGGAGGCAGCTGATGGCTGTCATGCAGGAAAGGGGCAAAATATTATGGTTCTTTATTTTTCAAGAGAAGCTACTAATCAGGTTCTGCATGGAATCTCTGATTTTTTTAAGTTGAATAAAACTTTTTTGAAAATGCAAACAAAGAAACACTGTGTTGGCCAAGAAATCACATCTGCAAGCAGGATTCAACCTCTAGGCAGCCAGTGTGCATCTTCTAACATGGAGCTTCTCTGTCACTCCTCAGAGATCTCTAACTTTATGTGGGGTCATAGACCACACAAAGGCACATGCTAGTGCATGTGGATAGCTGGACGATGTTATAGCCACCAGGAAAATATGAGGGGCATTAGGACCTATAAGAAATGAGCAGTAATACCTTGGGATACAGTCTCTTGTGAAGCAGGGGCAGTAAGGTGAATGAGGGGGTGAATGAAGGCTTTCCTACGCAGACCAAAGAGCTTAGAAGCACTTGTGCATGTATACACACATACACAAGACTAAGTGTGGATGGCATTACATAGGTAGAAACAAATGCAGCCAACTCAATAAAGTACTGTAGATGAATGGAAAGAGCATTGTGCTAGAAAACATAGACTCCTTAATAACTGCAATTCACCTAGCTTGGTTCGCTCATCTGTAACATGGTGATAAAAATAGTACTTTCTTTGTAAGACCGTTGAAAGGATACAATAAGCTATGTTTGGCGCCTAGCATAGTGTCTAGCAAATAGTATATTCTATTATTACTGTTACTGAAGTTAAGCCCCATGCAGGCATAGACTTTCCCCTTCAGACACATTTCATAGCATCTAACAGACTCAGTGCTGGATCCTCACGAAAGTCATCTGCGGTGGGTTGGCCCCATGTGTTTGCAGATTGCTAATGAAGAAAGGGCCACTGGTATTAGCTTGAGAGGACTGGTTTGGAAAATTCAGTTGCACTGCTGCCTCCTGCAGCTTCTCTCATTCGAATTCTTCATTGGGGTGGGGGTGAGGGGCAGCAGGGCACCTCCTCAGTAGCGTGCTCTTTGCCAATAACTGAGTCCTTTCCATAGTGGGAAATTCAGCAGAAAAATGAGACTATCACCACTTTTAAGGTATCTGACATATTTCACTTCCCTACTGCCTGTGCAAGATCTTTATAAAAATGAAGAAACAAACACTTAATGACATTTTGCAAAGGAGTCTGATGTGAATCTGGAGTCTGATCAGTTCCAGTTGAATAGATGGAGGCTGTATAGGGGCAGTTCTGAATTTGTCAGCCTGTCTGCCTGTCAATTTCAATGCGTGTGTACTCATACGTCCTGTCAGTCTTCAAGGCCAGTCTACTTGAATGACTGGTTCATGGATGATATATCATAAATGTCTGCAAATAAAAGATTAAAACAAAAGACAATTTCTTACTGGCCACCAGCCATGTGTATTCATCAAGGGGAACAAGCTAGCCCAACAGGCAACAATTGATGTGGTGTCCACTTCTTATGGCCTCTCTTCAGACACCTGAATGATTGTGCTAAGAACTATAGGAGTTGCCAATGAGAAGACAGGGTATTATTTTGTGAGAAATAATAGATTTCTTCCTACCTATGTTTTAATAAATATTGAAATTTATGCTTTCCATTCTAGAGGCTACAAGCTCCAATTTAACATATTGATGGAATGCTTCTTTTGGAGAATAGGTGGAAACCTATTGTTATGTGTTGAATTGTGTTCCCCAAAATTCATATGTAGAAATCCCAAACCCCAGTACCTCAGGATGCGACCTTATTTGGAAATAGCATCCTTTCAGGTATAATTAATTAAGATAAGGTCATACTAGAATAGGGTGGGCGCCTAATTAAATATGACTGATGTCCTTATACAAAGGGGAAATTCTGACACAGAGACACTAACACAGAGAGAACACCACGTGTTCTCTTATGGCAGGAAATGTGCTGCTATAAGCCAAGGAACTACCAGAGTTAGGAGAGAAGCCTGAAACAGATCCTTCCCTAGTGCCTTCAGAGGTAATGTATTATGGCTGTTCTGAAACCTTGATTTCAGACTTCTGGCCTCAGAACTGTGAGACAATAAATTTCTGTTGTTCTAAGCCATTCAGTTTATGGTACTTTGTTATGGCAGTTCTAGCAAACTAATACACCTATAAAATAATAAATTGAGTTTTGGTCAATGGGATATAATGGAGAATCTGGATAAACAAAAGGAATTAGTTGAACCTTACTGTAAATTTTCTCCCATAATGCCACAGTTTGTATTATTTTGTTACACATTTATGCATTCATGTTGAGGCACCTTCCAACGAAGAACAGTTATGGTGAAAAAAAAGTTAACAAAATACCAATGAAAAGAGAACACCAATATCACAGAAGATAGAAGGAAGGACATATATTAGATACAAGGATTAGTAAAATTTCTGGAACTGAGACTCAAACTTTTCTGGATGTTTCCTGATTGCCTGAGTGAAAAACAAAACATGGAAAGATCACGCCATAGAAAAGATAGGAAGCCTACCAGTTTCTCAGAGATACAAAGCTTTGGCTGATACTTTATTATTTTGTAACTTATTACTATTACTTGTATGACTATAATGTTTAGATGAGCACTAAAATAAAGGGCCAAACAGTAGTTTCTACTTAGAGTGGGAAGCATGGCTCATGCCATCCAACGTGGATTACATATACCCCAGGATGACCTTTTGCCGACTTAGCTATTTCTCAGTAAACTTTTATAATCCATGCCCTGCTAAGTTGGGTATGTAAGTTGCCTGTTCAGTTTCAACAATATTATATTGATTAATTTAATAAGGAGTATTCTTACAAACGTCTATAAAATGTAGGCAAATTACATTTTACACACAGTGTTAGTATACAGAATGATAAATTACTTCGTTTTAAACAAAATATCACTATGATCTCTTTATGTAATGTTTTAAAAGTCACCACTTTGCCTTAGTGTCAATCTGTGGAAAATGGGAAGAATAAGACCTCATCTGAGTATTTATTTGGATGAATGCTTCCTCTCTCTTGTTCCAGCCAAGGTTTATATAACTCTGCCTGGACCCACGTTGCAATCAGCATGTATTTATGCAGGAGAGGGGGCAGGATGGGGTTAATGACCACTTTATGCACAGGTTTTATAGCATAATGGGGAAGTTTCTTAAACACAGTCTGAAAGGAAATGTAAGGGAGAAGACCTTGAATTTTTCACCATATAGGACCATACTTGGTTCCATAGGAATAGTCCTCTCTATGGAGCTGCTATGTGCATAGACAGGATAATGTAATTCATTTCTAAAACAAACATTACTGCTAAAGAAACCAATAAAAGGACAGTTCAGACTTTCTACTTCTTATTGTGTCAATTTTAGTAAGTTGAATTTTTATAGTGAAATTTCATTTCACTGACATTTCAAATTTATTGACATAAAACTGTCCACACTATCTTATTTAAGGGTTCAAAATCATTTTTCCTAAGAATTTAAAAGGCATTACTCCATTGGCTTCTGGAATCTCAAAAGTCTGCTATAGACCCAGTTTCTGTTCCTTTGTAGGAAATATATTTCCCTGCAATTAAAAAGAAACTGGTATTTTCTTTATATTTTTGCCCTGAAACTTGCTATGGGTCTATTTTTTAAATTATTGAAGTGTAGTTGACTTACAATATTGTGTTAGTTTCAGGTGTATAGCAAAGTGATTCAGTTATGTGTATATATATGTATTTTTTTCAGATTATTTTCCTTTCTAGGTTATTGGAAGATACTGAATGTAGTTCCCAGTGTTATACAGTAAATCCTTGTTGCTTACCTATTTTATGTATAGTAGTTTGTATCAGTTAATCCCATACTCCTAATTTACCCTTCCCCTCTGGTAACCATAAGTTTGTTTTCTATGTCTGTAACTCACAGACATAGAAAACAAGCTATGGTTCCTTTTTTTTTTTTTTTTAATACCACTTGTCTCTTGGGGAGACCTTTCTACTTAAAAGTCTATGTTTTTATTCAGCCATATAAAATGCTCTTTTATCTTTGATTGACTGATCTCATATAAGTACATTTTAGAAACTATATAAATTTTATATAATATTCCATTTTGCTTAAATTTCTTATGCTATTTTTCATCTTTTGTTAATAAATTCTAGAATTTCTCAGCTCTTTCAGTTCTATAATTCACTCTAGTTAAATCCATTCTTCCAGTCAGTCCACTGATTTTACTTTTGATTGATTTAACTTTTAAAATTTTGATATGTCACTAATTTTTAAGATCTCTCACTGGACTCTTTTCATAATTACTTGTGCCTGTATCTCTATGAAAATATTAATTATACATATGTAAAAATATTTTCTCCATTGTTTTTTCTTTGGTATTAGTTCTTCTTTTGGTTGAGTTTAGTGCCTAACTTTCATGGTAATGTTTTTTCCTCAAATTATTTATGATTCTTTTCTTTTTTTTTTTTTTTTTTGCAGTATGTGGGCCTCTCACTGTTGTGGCCTCTCCCGTTGCGGAGCACAGGCTTTGGACACGCAGGCTCAGTGGCCATGGCTCACAGGCCCAGCCGCTCCGCAGCATGTGGGACCCTCCTAGACCAGGGCACGAATCCGTGTCCCCTGCATCGGCAGGCGGACTCTCAACCCCTGCGCCACCAGGGAAGCCCCGATTGATGATTCTTGATTGTCTTCATATATAATTGATCATCTTTATTCATTCATCTTCATATATAATTGATCATCTTTATTCATTCGTATATAATTGATCATCTTTATTCATTCATCTATGGATACTCTTGGCATATAGTGCATGCTTCTTGTGATAATGTTAAAGAAAAAGGATATACTTCAGGATGCAGTATGTCAATAACATTCCTTTTGTGTTTCCCTGGCTACTGGGGTGATGCTGTGTCTCTCTAACCCAGCTATCCACATTTCCTGCTTGAGCCTGTGGATAAATACATCTTACTCAACCTAAGTTGGTGATGGGACAGGAACCAACCTGTTAGGTAGCTCTGAATGCTCTTCCCCAAGCACCCGGAACTCCTCCAATTCTTTTGCCCATTTTTTCTAATCTTGGAGTACCCCCAGAAGCACACGAGTCTTCTTCCTCTTGTGTGTTTTGAGCTGCAGTTTTCTCCATCAATTCAGAGCCATATTTTCTTATCTATTTAATTATCTCTAGTCTAGTGACACGTTTTCCTGTTTGCCAGAATTCTATATATTTATTATTTTTCATATAGTATATCAATTATTCTATGGATTTGGGTAGGAAATCCATACCTATGTCTGAGCTTAGTCTAGTGTCATGGTCCAGCTCCCCAGAAACATACCTTTTAGTGATCCTGACTGTTCTACCCTCACAGTGGAGCAACAGTGGAATAATGGCAAATGAAAGTTCCAACATCTCAGAGAAATAAAGCATTCACATTAATTTTAATACATTGCCCTTGAACGGTCCCTTCAAACAACAGCAATATCTGCAAAGACTAATTTCTATTATAAAAAGAAAAAGAATTTGTGTGTTTCAATGTGTTGCTTATTTCACCCATTTCTTTGCAGAAGCATAGCAAAGTAGGAATCACTGTATTTCTGTGAGATTTTTACAAGACTGATCCCAGTAAATATTTGGTTTTTACATTTTTAATGAGGTATAATTAAAACTAAAATGCACCGATATTAAGGGTTTAGTTCAATGAATTTTGACAGCTGTATACACCTACATAACCATCACCCCAAATCAGATATATTTCCATAATCCTCAGAAAGTTCCTTGAGCTCCTTTGCAATCAACCCCAAGCTCCCACCCCACCTTTATAGATTAGTTTCACCCATTCTCAAATCATTGGAATCATTATTTATGACTCTTTTTGCATAATATGATGATTTTGATATTTATCTAAATGATGTGTCTTGTAGTTTATTTTTAATTGCTGAATATTATTCAATTGAATGAATATATTGTACTGTGTTTATCCATTTTCTTATTGATGGACAACTGGGTTGTGTCTGGTTTGGAGATATTAAGAAAAATATTGCTGTGAACAATCTTGTACAAGTCTTTTGTAGACATATATTTTCATTTCTTTTGAGTAAATAACTAGGAATGAAGTCACTGAATCCTAGAATAGATATAAATATAAATATAGATATATAGATAGGTAGATATAGATATAGATGTTTAACTTCATTAGAAATTGGCAAACAATTCTCCTAAATTGTTGTATCTGTTTACATTCTTACTAGTAAATATTCCAGTTGCTCCATATTATCACCAACGTTCAAAGTTGTTAAGCTCTCTTATTTTAGCCATTCTACTGGGTACTAATGATACCTTATTGTAGTTTTAATTTGCATTTCCCTGGTGACTAATGATATGAAGGTCCTTTCTTCATGTGATTATTGGTAGTTCATATATCTTCTTTTGTAAAGTATCTGATCAAGGCTATTGCCCATTTTTTTGATTGGGTTGTTCATCTAATTATTGTCGATATATAGGGCTTTTTTACATATGCTTATAAGCCCTTCGTTAGATTTATATGCTATATTTTTTCCCACTTAGTGGTTTGTATATTTATGTCCTCAATGGTATCTTTTGGTGAACAGAAATTTTTGATTAGGCTAAATCAAATTTATCAACTTTTTTTCTTTTATATCATTGTTTTTGTGTTTTTTCCAAAAAGAAAAATTTGCCACCTTGAGACTAAAGATACTCTCTTGGGCTTTCTTTTAGAAGTTTAGGAGTTTGGGTTTTATTTCTAGGTCTATTATTATTGCAAATTAATTTTTGATATGATGTGAGAGGGACTGAGACTCTTTCTTTCATATGGATATCCAGGTATCCCAGCAATATTCGTTAAAAGAATTTTCTAGCTCCATTGAATTGACCTGGCACCTTGGTCAAAAATAATCAATGAAATATTTATATGTAAGTTTATTTTTAGACTCTAAGTCTCCTTACACTAATATCACATTGCCTTAATTACTCACACTTTATAGTAAGTCTTAAAGTAAAATAGTATGTCTCCAATTTTTCACTTCTGTTATATAAAAATACACCTTTTTTCATACTGACATTGTATTCTGCAACCCTGTTAAATTTTTTAGTTTTAGTTAGTTGTTTTTCTGCAAACAAGACTTTAATTTCTTCTTTTTAATATTTATGCCATTCATTCTTTTAATTGCCTTATTGCATTGGATAGGACCTCTAGTACAATGCTGAATAGATGTGATTAGAGAAGACATCCTTTTCTTATTTCAAATTTTAGAGGAAAGAAGGGTTTAATGTTTCACAATTAAGTACAATAATATCTGTAGATATTCAAAAGAGCTCTTTATCAGTTTGAGGATTTCTTCTATTTCTAGTTTGCTAAGAATTTTATCATGAAGGGTATTAAATTTTGCCAAATAGTTTTTCTATTGTAACTACTGAGATAATTTTAAGGCTACTTTTTTTCTTAAACATCTTTATTGGAGTATAATTGCTTTAAAATGGTGTGTAGTTTCTGCTTTATAACAAAGTGAATCATCTATACGTATACATATATCCTCATATCCCCTCCCTCTTGCATCACCCTCCCACCCTCCCTATGTCACCCCTCTAGGTGGTCACAAAGCACCAAGCTGATCTCCCTGTGCTATGTGGCTGCTTCCCACCAGCTATCCATTTCACATTTGGTAGTGTAAATATGTCCATGCCGCTCTCTCACTTCACCTCAGCTTACCCTTCCCCTGCCCTTTTTATATATCTTTCTAAAATTTATCTTTTATCACAAATAACGTATGTTGGAGAGGGTGAGGAGAAAATGGAATGCTCCTACACTGTTGGTAGGAATGTAAGTAAGTTGGTGCAGCCACTATGGAGAATAGTATGGAGGTTCCTTAAAAAACTAAAAACAGAGTTACCATATGATCCAACAACCCCACTCCTGGGCATATATCCAGAGAAATATATAATTCAAAAAGATACATGCACCCCAGGGAAGCTGAAAGGAGGGCGAATGAAAAAGATCCTAAAGCCATTTGGCTGACAGGGTCTTGGTGCTCCGGCTGGGTGTCAGGCCTGTGCCTCTGAGGTGGAAGAGCTGAGCTCAGGACATTGGTCCACCAGAGACCTCCCGGCTCCACATAATATCAAATGGCAAAAACTCTCCCAGAGATCTCCATCTCAAAGCTAAGACCCAGCTCCACTCAAGGACCAGCAAGCCATAGTGCTGGACACCCTATGCCAGACAACTAGCAAGATAGGAACACAACACCACACATTAGCAGAGAGGCTGCCTAAGATCATAATAAGGTCACAGACACCCCAAAATATACCACTGGACACGGTCCTGCCCACCAGAAAGACAAGATCCAGGCTCATCCACCAGAACACAGGCACTAGTCCTCTCTACCAAGAAGCCTACATGATCAACTGAATCAACCTTAGCCACTGGGGGCAGACACCAAAATCAACGGGAATTACGAACTTACAGCCTGCAAAAAAGAGACCCCAAACACAGTAAGTTAAGCAAAATGAGATGACAGAGAAACACACAGTAGATGAAGGAGCAAGGTAAAAAACAACCAGGCCCAACAAATGAAGAGGAAATAAGCAGTCTACCTAAAAAAGAATTCAGAGTAGTGTTAGTAAAGATGATCCAAAATCTTGGAAATAGAATGGAGAAAATACAAGAAACATTTAACAAGGACCTAGAAGAACTAAACAGAAAACAAACAATGATTAACAACACAATAAATGAAATTAAAAATTATCTAGAAGGAATCAATAGCAGAATAACTGAAGCAAAAGAATGGATAAGTGACCTGGAAGATAAAATTGTGGAAATAACTACTGTAGAGCAGAATAAAGAAAAGAGAGTGAAAAGAATTGAGGACAGTCTTAGAGACCTCTGGACAACATTAAACACACCAACATTTGAATTATAGGGGTCCCAAAGAGGAAGAGAAAAAGAAAGGGACTGAGAAAATAGTTGAAGAGATTATAGCTGAAAACTTCCCTAATATGGGAAAGGAAAGAGTCAATCAACACCAGGAAGTGCTAGAGTCCCATACAGGATAAATCCAAGGAAAAACACGCCAAGACACATATTAATCAAACTATCAAAAATTAAATACAAAGAAAAAATATTAAAAGCAGCAAGGGAGAAACAACAAATAACATACAAAGGAGTCCCCATAAGGTGAACAATTGATCTTTCAGGATAAACGCTGCAAGCCAGAAGGGAGTGGCAGTACATATTTAAAGTGATGAAAGGGAAAAACCTAAAACCAATTTACTCTACCGGGCAAGGATCTCATTCAGATTCGACAGAGAAATTAAAACCTTTACAGACAAGCAAAAGCTGAGAGAGTTCGGCACCACCAAACCAGCTTTACAACAAATGCTAAAGGAACTTCTCTAGGCAGGAAATAAAGGGAGGGTAAAGATCTACAATAACAAACCCAAAACAATTAAGAAAATGGTAATAGGAACATACATATCAATAACTACCTTAAATGTACATGGATTAAATGCTCCAAACAAAAGACATAGGCTGGCTGAATGGATACAAAAACAACACCTGTATACATGCTGTCTACAAGAGACCCACTTCAGACCTAAGGACACATACAGACAGAAAGTGAGGGGATGGAAAAAGATATTCCATGCAAATGGAAATCGAAAGAAAGCTGGAGTAGCAATTCTCCTATCAGAAAAAATAGACTTTAAAATAAAGACTATTACAACAGACAAAGAAGGACACTGCATAATGATTAAGGGATCAATCCAAGAAAAAGATATAACAATTGTAAATATTTAGGCACACAACATAGGAGCACCTCAATATATAAGGCAAATGCTAACAGCCATAAAGGGGAAATCGACAGTAATACAATCATAGTAGGGGATTTTAACACCCTACTTTCACCAATGGACAGATCATGCAAAATGAAAATAAATAAGGAAACAAAGCTTTAAATGATACATTAAATAACATGGACTTAGTAGATACTTATAGGACATTCTATCCAAAAACAACAGAATACACTTTCTTCTCAAGTTCTCATGGAACATTCTCCAGGATAGATCATATCTTGAGTCAAAAATCAAGCCTTCATAAATTTAAGAAAATTGAAATCATATCAAGTATCTTTTCTGACCACAGTGCTATGAGACCAGATATCAATTACAGGAAAAAAGCTGTAAAAAATACAAATACATAGAGGCTAAACAATACACTACATAATAACCAAGACATCACTGAAGAAATCAAACAGGAAATCAAAAAATACCTAGAAACAAATGCCACTGAAAACACGATAACCCAAAACCTATGGGATGCAGCAAAAAAAGTTCTAAGAGGGAAGTTTATAGGAATACAATCCTACTTCAAGAAACAAGAAAGGTCTCAAATAAACAACCTAACCTTACACCTAAAGCAATTAGAGGAAGAAGAACAAAAAAGCCCCAAAGTTAGCAGAAGGAAAGAAATCATAAAGATCAGATCAGAAATAAATGAAAAAGAAATGAAGGAAACGATAGCAAAGATCAATAAAACTAAAAGCTGGTTCTTTGAGAAGATAAACAAAATTGATAAACCATTAGCCAGACTCATCAAGAAAAAAAGGGAGAAGACTCAAATCAATAGAATTAGAAATGAAAAAGGAGAAGTAACAACTGACACTGCAGAAATACAAAGGATCATGAGAGACTACTACAAGCAACTATAGGCCAATAAAATGGACAACCTGGAAGAAATGGACATATTCTCAGACAAGCACAACCTACTGAGATGGAACCAGGAAAAAATAGAAAATATAAACAGACCAATCACAAGCACTGCAATTGAGACTGTGATTAAAAATCTTCCAACAAACAAAAGCCCAGGACCAGATGGCTTCATAGGTGAATTCTATCAAACATTTAGAGAAGAGTTAACACCTATTCTAATCGAACTCTTCCAAAATATAGCAGAGGGAGGAACACTCCCAAACTCATTCTACAAGGCCACCATCACCAGGAAACCAAAACCAGACAAAGATGTCACAAAGAAAGAAAACTATAGGCCAATATCACTGATGAACATAGAAGCAGAAATCCTCAACAAAATACTAGCAAACAGAATCCAACAGCACATGAAAAGGATCATACACTATGATCAAATGGGGTTTATCTCAGGAATGCAAGGATTCTTCGATATACACTAATCAATGTGATAAACCATACTAACAAAGTGAAGGATAAAAACCATATGATCATCTCAATAGATGCAGAGAAAACTTTTGACAAAATTCAACACCCATTTATGATAAAAACCATCCAGAAAGTAGGCATAGAGGGAACTTACCTCAGTATAATAAGGGCAATACATGACAAACTCACAGCCAACATCATTCTCAATGGTGAAAAACTGAAACCATTTCCTCTAAGATCAGGAACAAGACAAGGTTGTCCACTCTCACCACTATTATTCAACATAGTTTTGCAAATTTTAGCCACAGCAATCAGAGAATAAAAGGAAATAAAAGAAATCCAAATCAGAAAAGAAGAAGTAAAGCTGTCACTGCTTGCAGATGACATGATACTATACATAGAGAATCCTAAAGATGCTAACAGAAAACTACTAGAGCTAATCAATGAATCTGCTAAAGTAGCAGGATACAAAATTAATGCACAGAAATCTCTTGCATTCCTATACACTAATGATGAAAAATCTGAGAGAGAAATTAAGGAAACACTCCCATTTACCACTGCAACAAAAAGAATAAAATACCTAGGAAGAAACCTACCTAAGGAGACAAAAGACCTGTACTCGGGAAACTATAAGACACTGATGAAAGAAATTAAAGATGATACAAACAGTTGGAGAGATATACCATGATCTTGGATTGGAAGAATCAACATTGTGAAAATGACTCTACTACCCAAAGCAATCTACAGATTCAATGCAATCCCTATCAAAATACCAATGGCATTTTTCACAGAACTAGCACATAAAATTTCACAATTTGTATGGAAACACAAAAAACCCCAAATAGCCAAAGCAATCTTGAGAAAGAAAAACGGAGCTGGAGGAATCAGGCTCCCAGACTTCAGACTATACTACAAAGTTACAGGAATAAGACAGTATGGTACTGGCACAAAAACAGAAATATAGATCAATGGAACAGAACAGAAAGCCCAGAGATAAACCCATGCACCTATGGTCACCTTATTTTTGATAAATGAGGCAAGAACATACAATGGAGAAAAGACAGTCTCTTCAATAAGTCGTGATAGGAAAACTGGACAGCTACGTGTAAAAGAATGAAATTAGAACGTTCCCTAAAACCATACACAAAAATAAGCTCAAAATGGATTAAAGACCTAAATGTAAGGCCAGGCACTATAAAACTCTTAGAGGAAAACATAGGCAGAAGACTCTTTGACATAAATCACAGCAAGATCCTTTTAGATCCATCTCCTAGAGAAATTGAAATAAAAACAAAAATAAACAAATGGGACCTAATGAAATTTAAAAGCTTTTGCACAGCAAAGTAAGGCATAAACAAGATGAAAAGACAACCCTCAGAATGGGAGAAAATATTTGCAAATGAAGCAATTGACAAAGGATTAATCTCCAAAATTTACAAGCAGCTCATGCAGCTCAATATCAAAAATCAAACAACCGAATCCAAAAATGGGCAGAAGACCTAAATAGACATTTCTCCAAAGAAGATATACAGATTGCCAACAAACACATGAAAGGATGTGCAACATCACTAATCATTAGAGAAATGCAAGTCAAAACTACAATGAGGTATCACCTCACACCAGTCAGAATGGCCATCATCAAAAAATCTACAAACAATAAATGTTGGAGAGGGTGTGGGGAAAAGGGAACTCTCTTGCACTGTTGGTGGGAATGTAAATTGATACAGACACTATGGAGAACAGAATGGAGGTTCCTTAAATAAACTAAAAGTGGAACTACCATACAACCCATCAATCCCACTACTGGGCAAATACCCTGAGAAAACCATAATTCAAAAAGAGTCATGTACCACAATGTTCATTTCAGCTCTGTTCACAATAGTCAGGACATGGAAGCAACCTATGTGTCCATCGACAGATGAATGGATAAAGAAGATATGGCACATATATACCACGGAATATTACTCGCTATAAAAAGCAATGAAATTGAGTTATTTTTAGCAAGGTTGATGGACCTAGAGTCTGTCATATAGAGTGAAGTCAGAAAGAGAAAAACAAATACCATATGCTAACACATATGTATGGAATCTAAAAAAAAAGGGGGGGTTCTGAAGAACCTACTGGCAGGACAGGAATAAAGACGTAGAGAATGGACTTGAGGACACAGGGAGGGGGAAGGGTAAGCTGGGATGAAGTGAGAGAGTAGCATGGACTTATGGATACTACCAAATGTAAAATAGATTGCTAGTGGGAAGCAGACACATAGCACAGGGAGATCAGTTCTGTGCTTTGTGACCACCTAGAGGAGTGGGATAGGGAGGGTGGGAGGCAGCTGCAAGAGGGAGGAGATATGGGGATATATGTATATGTATTGCTGATTCACTTTGTTATAAAGCAGAAACTAACATACCATTGTGAAGCAATTTTACTCCAATAATGATGTAAAAAATAAATAAATAAAAAATAAATTATAAGAAAATGAAATTAAAAAAAAATAAGATACATGCACCCCAATGTTCACAACAGCACTATTTACAATAGCCAAGACATGGGAGCAACCTAAATGTCCACCAACAGATGAAAGAAGATGTGGTATATATACACAGTGCAATACTACTTAGCCATAAAAAAAATGAAATAATGCCATTTGCCTCAACATGGATGTACCTAGAGATTATCATAGTAAGTGAAGTAAGTCAGAAAGAGAAAGACAAATACTATATGATATCACTTATATGTGGAATCTAAAATATGACACAAATTAACCTTCTCACGAAATAGAAACAGACTCACAGACATAGAAAACAAACTTATGGTTACCATAGGGGAAAGGGGAAAGGGGGTAGGGGAGGGGAGGGATAAATTAGGAGTTTGAGATTAGCAGATACAAACTAGTATATAAAAATAGATAAATAGGGCTTCCATGGTGGCGCAGTGGTTGAGAGTCCGCCTGCCGATGCAGGGAACACGGGTTCGTGCCCCAGTGCGGGAAGATCCCACATGCCGCGGAGCTGCTGGCCCCGTGAGCCATGGCCGCTGAGCCTGCGTGTCTGGAGCCTGTGCTCCGCAACGGGAGAGGCCACAACGGTGAGAGGTCCGCGTACCACAAAAAAAAAAAAAAAAAAAAAAAGATAAATAACAAGGTCCTACTGCATAGCTCAGTAAACTATATTCAATATCCTATAATAAACCATAATGGAAAAGAATATGAAAAAGAATATGTATATATGTATAACCAAATCACTTTGCTATAGAGCAGAAACTAACACAAATTGTAAATCAATTATACTTCAATAGAAAGAAAGAAAGAAAGAAAGGAGGGAGGAAGGAGGAAGGAAGGAAGGAAGGAAGATGAAAGAAAGAATGAGAGAGACAGAGAGAGAAAAAGAAAGAAAGGGAGGAAGAAAGAAAGGAAGAAAGAAAGTTTATCTTTTTTTCTTTTAATGTGGTATATTACATTGGTTGAATTTTTAATATAAAACCAATTCTGCATTACTGGAAGAAGCACCACAATCTCATGATGTATTATTATTTTTTAATATTTCTTGACTGAATTTGCTAGTATTTTGTTTACAATTTTTTCATCTATATTCTTGATAAATGTTAATTTAGCAAACTCAAAATCATCTAAATAGGGCTTCAGAAAAGTCATTCCTTATTTTCTTTTTATGCCTTTTCCTATAACTTTTTTCTTAGACCTATAACATAGAGCAAGATAATTTTATTACTTTTTATATTTTTCTGCATATCCCTTAGGCTCTTATTCTTTTTCTTATTATTAGCATTTACTGAATGTTTACCATGTGCCAACTGTTGTGCTAAGTACTTTACATTATTATTGCATTATCTCATTTAATTATGCAAACAATTCTATTTAGTAGATATTATCAACCTCCCAAACTCATTGATTAGCTCTAGTAATTTTCTGGTAGCATCTTTAGGATTCTCTATGAATAGTGTCATGTCATCTGCAAACAGTGACAGCTTTACTTCTTCTTTTCTGATTTTGATTCCCTTTATTTCCTTTTCTTCTCTGATGGCTGTGGCTAAAACTTCCAAAACTATATTGAATACTAGTGGTGAGAGTGGACAACCTTGTCTTGTTCCTGATCTTAGAGGAAATGGTTTCAGGTTTTCACCATTGAGAACGATGTTGGCTGTGGGTTTGTCATATATGGCCTTTATTATGTTGAGGTAAGTTCCCTCTATGCCTACTTCCTGCAGGGTTTTTATCATAAATGGGTGTTGAATTTTGTCAAAAGTTTTCTCTGCATCTATTGAGATGATCATATGGTTTTTCTCCTTCAATTTGTTAATATGGTGTATCACATTGATTGATTTGCGCATATTGAAGAATCCTTGCATCCCTGGGATAAATCTCACTTGATCATGGTGTATGATCCCTTTAATGTGCTGTTGGATTCTGTTTGCTAGTATTTTGTTGACGATTTTTGCATCTATGTTCATCAGTGATAGTGGTCTGTAATTTCTTTTCTTGGAGTATCTCTGTCTGGGTTTGGTATCAGGGTGATGGTGGCCTCATAGAATGAGTTTGGGAGTGTTCGTTCCTCTGCAAGTTTTTGGAAGAGTTTGAGAAGGATGGGTGTTAACTCTTCTCTAAATGTTGGGTAGAATTCAACTGTGAAGCCATCTGGTCCTGGACTTTTGTTTGTTGGAAGATTTTTAATCACAGTTTCAATTTCACTACTTGTGATTGTTCGTATTTTCTGTTTCTTCCAGGTTCAGTCTTGGAAGGTTATACCTTCCCAAGAATTTGTCCATTTCTTCCAGGTTGTCCATTATATTGGCATAGAGTTGCTTGTAGTAGTCTCTTATGATGCTTTGTATTTCTGTGGTGTCCGCTGTAACTTCTTTTTCATTTCTTATTTTATTGATTTGAGTCCCCTCCCTCTTTTTCTTGATGAGTCTGGCTAAAGGTTCATCAATTTTGTTTATCATGTCAAAGAATCAGCTTTTAGTTTTACTGATCTTTGCTATTGTTTTCTTTGTTTCTATTTCATTTATTTCTACTCTGATTTTTATGATTTCTTTCCTTCTACTAACTTTGGGTTTTGTTTTTCTTTCTGTAGTTCGTTTAGGTGTAAGGTTAGGTTGTTTATTTGAGATTTTTCTTGTTTCTTCAGGTAGGACTGTATTGCTGTAAACTTGCCTCTTAGAACTGCTTTTGCTGCATCCCATAGGTTTTCCATTGTCATGTTTTCATTGTCATTTCTCTCTAGGTATATTTTTGATTTTCTCTTTGATTTCTTCAGTGATCTCTTGGTTATTTAGTAACGTACTGTTCAGCTTCCATGTGTTTGACTTTTTAACGTTTTTCCCCTGTAACTGATTTCTAATCTCATAGCGTTGTGATCAGAAAAGATGCCTGATATGATTTCAATTTTCTTAAATTTACTGAGGCTTGATTTGTGACCCAAGATGTGATCTATCCTGGAGAATGTTCCATGTGAACTTGAGAAGAAAGTATAATCTGCTCTTTTCATATGGAATGTCCTATAAATATCAATTAAATCTATCTGGTCTATTGTGTAATTTAAAGCTTGTGTTTCCTTATTAATCTTCTGCCTGAATGATCTGTACATTGGTGTAAGTGAGGTGTTAAAGTCCTCCACTATAATTGTGTTACTGTCAATTTCCTCTTTTATAGCTCTTAGCATTTACCTTATGTATTGAGGTACTCCTATATTGTGTGCATATATGTTTATAATTTTTATGTCTTCTTGGATTAATTCCTTGATCATTATGTAGTGTCCTTCCTTGTCTCTTATAATATTCTTTATTTTAAAGTCTATTTTATCTGGTATGAGTATTGCTACTCCAGGTTTCTTCTGATTTCCATTTGCATGGAATATCTTTTTCCATCCCCTCACTTTCAGTCTGTATGTGTCCCTAGGTCTGAAGTGGGTCTCTTGTAGACAGTATATATATGGGTCTTGTTTTTGTATCTATTCAGCGAGCATGTGTCTTTTGGTTGGAGCATTTACTCCACTCATATTTAAGGTAATTATTGATATTTATGTTCCTATTACCATTTTCTTAATTGTTTTGGGTTTGTTTTTGTAGGTCCTTTTCTTCTCTTGTGTTTCCCACTTAGAGAAGTTCCTTTAGCATTTGTTGCAGAGCTGGTTTGGTCGTGCTGAATTCTCTCAGCTTTTGCTTGTCTGTAAATCTTTTGATTTCTCCATTGAATCTGAATGAGACCCTTTCTGGGTAGAGTAATCTTCGTTGTAGGTTCTTCCCTTTCATCACTTTAAGTATATCATGCCTCTCCCTTCTGGCTTGTAGAGTTTCTGCTGAGAAATCAACTGTTCACCTTATGGGAGTTCCCTTGTATGTTATTGTTGTTTTTCTCTTGTTGCATTTAATAATTTTTCTTTGTCTTTAATTTTTGTCAGTTTGATTACTATGTGTCTCGGCATGTTTCTCCTTGGGTTTATCCTTCCTGGGACTCTCGGTGCTTCCTGGACCTGGGTGGCTATTTCCTTTTCCACGTTAGGGAAGTTTTCGACTATGATCTCTTCAAATATTTTCTCCTGTCCTTTCTCTCACTCTTCTCCTTCTGGGACTCCTATAATGTGAATGTTGATGTGTTTAATGTTGTCCCAGAGGTCTCTTAGGCCGTCTTCATTTCTTTTCACTCTTTTTTCTTTATTATGCTCTGTGGCAGTGAATTCCACCATTCTGTCTTCCACGTCACTTATCTGTTTTTCTGCCTCAGTTATGGTTACAAAATTAATGCACAGAAATTTCTTGCATTCCTATACACTAATAATGAAACATCAGAAAGAGAAATTAAGGAAACAATCCCATTCACCATTGCTACAAAGAGAATAAAATACCTAGGAATAAACCTACCTAAGGAGGTAAAAGACCTGTACTCAGAAAACTATAAGACACTGATGAAAGAAATCAAAGATGACACAAACAGATGGAGAGATATACCATCTTCTTGGATTGGAAGAATCAATACTGTGAAAATGACTCTACTACCCAAAGCAATCTACAGATTCAATGCAATCCCTATCAAATTATCAGTGACATTTTTTACAAAACTAGAACAAAAAATCTTCAAATTTGTATGGAGACACAAAAGACCCCAAACAGCCAAAGCAATCTTGAGGGAAAAAAGTGGAGGTGGAGGAATCAGGCTCCCAGACTTCAGACTATACTACAAGGTCCAGTAATGAAGACAATATGGTACTGGCACAACAAGAGAAATACAGACCAATGGAAAAGGATAGAAAACCCAGAGATAAACCCACACACCTATGGTCAACTAATCTATGACAAAGGAGGCAAGGATATACAATGGAGAAAAGACAGTCTCTTCAATAAGTGGTTCTGGGAAAACTGGACAGCCACATGTGAAAGAATGAAATTAGAACGCTCCCTAACACCATACATAAAAACAAACTCAAAATGGATTAAAGACCTAAATGTAAGATTAGACACTGTAAAACTCTTAGAGGAAAACATAGGAAGAACACTCTTTGACGTAAATCACAGCAAGATCTTTTTTGACCCACCTCCTAGAGAAATGGAAATAAAAACAAAAATAAACACATGGGACCTAATGAAACTTAAAAGCTTTTGCACAGAAAAGGAAACAATAAACAAGGCGAAAAGACAACCCTCAGAATGGGAGAAAATATTTGCAAACAAATCAGTGGACAAAGGATTAATCTCCAAAATATAAAAACAGCTCATGCAGCTGAATATCAAAAAAACAAACAACCCAATCAAACAATGGGCAGAAGACCTAAATAGACATCTCTTCAAAGAAGATATACAGATGGCCAAGAAGCACATGAAAAGCTGTTCAACATCACTAATTATTAGAGATGCAAATCAAAACTACAATGAGGTATCACCTCACACCAGTGAGAATGGGCATCATCAGAAAATCTACAAACAACAAATGCTGGAGAGGGTGTGGAGAAAAGGGAACCCTCTTACACTGTTGGTGGGAATGTAAATTGATACAGCCACTATGGAGAACAGTATGGAGGTTCCTTAAAAAACTAAAAATAGAACTACCATATGACGCAGCAATCCCACTACTGGGCACATACCCTGAGAAAACCATAATTCAAAAAGACACATGCGGGGCTTCCCTGGTGGCGCAGTGGTTGGGAGTCCGCCTGCCGATGCGGGGGACGCAGGTTCATGCCCCGGTCCGGGAAGATCCCGCATGCCGCAGAGCAGCTGGGCCCGTGAGCCATGGCCGCTGAGCCTGCGCATCCGGACCCTGTGCTCCGCAACGGGAGAGGCCACAGCAGTGAGAATCCCGCGTACCGCCAAAAAAAAAAAAAAAAGACACATGCACCACAATGTTCACTGCAGCACTATTTACAATAGCCAGGTCATGGAAGCAACCTAAATGTCCATCAACAGATGAATATCTAAAGAAGATGTGGCACATATATACAATGAATATTACTCAGCCATAAAATGAAACTGAGTTATTTGTAATGAGGTAGATGGATCTAGAGTCTTGTCATACAGAGTGAAGTAAGTCAGAAAGAGAAAAACAAATGCCATCACACATATATGGAATCTAAAAAAGTGGTACTGATGAACCTAGTGGCAGGACAGGAATAAAGATGCAGATGTAGGGAACGGACTTGAGGATACAAGGCGGGAAGGGGAAGCTGGGACGAAGTGAGAGAGTAGCACTGACATATATACACACCAAATGTAAAATGGATGGCTAGTGGGAAGCTGTTGCATAGCACAGGGAGATCAGGCCGATGCTTTGTAATGACCTAGAGAAGTGGAATATGGAGGGTGGGAAGGAGGCTCAAGAGGGAGGGGATATGGGGATATATGTATACATATAGCTGATTCACTTTGTGGTACAGCAGAAACTAACACAACATTGTAAAGCAATTATACTCCAATAAAGATATTTTTTAAAAAGTAGAAGGAAATTTAGAATTAGAAAATCACCATTTTGTTATTTAATAATAAAATAAATGGTTTAATCAAAAAAAATTTTAATAAAATAAAATCCATTGACTCATTGGATTCCCTATGCTAGCTCTTATGCTTAGTTCTACAAAAGCTCAGTCTGTAAAATCAGCATCATATCATTAATTCTTGCCTACTTCATGGGTATGTGGAGAAATAAAATGAGATATGACATATAAAGCACTTTCAGAATGTTATCATGGAAAGAATACAGGGCCTAATTCTACACTCTAAGGTCTGGAATCAGACACTGGGATCATATCCTGAGCCCTGCCACTGATTAACTTAGGGATATTGGTCTTTGCATTTATTAAAAAAAAAAAAAAGGTACGATACCTATTTTACAAGTTTGTGGTCATAATTAAATGAGCTAATGTATGTGAAAATGACTGGCATGCTGCCCAGCCCATAGTAACATTCACCCTCCTCTTTCTTCTCTGCTAAAAACGATCCCATACATACTCTCTGTATTGCTACAAGACGTTATGTGGATAAGCTTAGATCAGCAGTTTTCACTTCAAAGAAGGACAAACATAGATAATAACTATTTAAATAATTAACAGGCTGGAACAAATCATCCACTGATGCTATGCATGGGAAATAAGAATTCTCTGCCATGACCTAATTTGTGTCCTTGGCCAATACATTTTCCCTTCTTTGTTCCAGGGAAGATTAACAACATTGTGCAAAAAAGGCCTAGTTAGGGCCTGGAAAAGTATAGCCCAGTAAATCGTAGTTATTGCTACAAAAGTTATTATCATTTCCTTGCAATCTAGAAGACACTACTAGCACTATTACTATTCATATATAAGAGCAAATATGAGTGTGATTCAAAGGTCTAATAAATAACCCTAAGTTCATTTCATAGTAGCTCTATTCCCCTTTACATCTCTGACTAAATGGCTCCATTCATTAGTTCTACAGACTGAACAAACAGCAAGCTTACAGATTTAATTCCTAGGTGACCTTTTACCCACGACCTCTTATATCACAGACAAAAGCCTTGATGTCAGGAAGAGGTGTCATAAATGGGGGCCTTTGACCAAAAGGGCTTGATGAGGAGCTGTTCTTAGTATTTAAAACAATCCCCTCTACTTCCCACCATTTAATTGGTGGTGTTTCTCACAGATACATTCTCTGTATTCTTATTTTGGGGGGAGGGAGAAGGTTCCCTGGGGAATCTTGCACAGTCCCATGCACTCAGCTATGTCCCATGACCTTCAAATGTACAGCTCCAACTCCGGGCTAGCCTTTTATCCTCTCCCTTTCCCTCTATTCTGCTTCAGGCCAGTAACCATAGCCTCTAGCCATATCGGGCTCCCTGAGTGTCCCTCTGAAGACTCTCTCACCAGATTTAACAGCTACTACTCCTTTCCTGGCCCTCTGGGTTCAGAGCAGTGAGAGGCAAAAGAAGCAGTCAGGGGGTGACGTGTGGGGGACACAAAGCCTTCACTGGACCTGGCAGATGTTCAAAAATGACTCCAGCTCTTGGGGTATTTTTCTGATCTGTTGATGACTTCCTGCTGGGCCTTCCTGACCACAATTCTCTTGACCTGGCAGGGGCTCTCCATCAGCTGGCCATCACAAATACCCTTCAACTTCTGTACCCAGTGGTTCACCCTCAACTTCTATCTGCAGAGATCCATCTTGTACTCTGGCAGACACCCTTTTGGGCAGAATGTCTTTTTAAATGATCCCAGGCCAACATTCTTATGATGGACACGAGTCCATCCTTTTCCTCAGGATCTCGGTGCCTTTGGCCTACTACTGAAGGGAAATGCATTGCTTTCCAGATGCAGCCTCTATTCTGCCTCCCACTACAAGAAAGCAGCTTCAGACATCATCTTTCTTTGGTATTCTCACGCATGGATCAGACATCAGTCCACAGTGTCAAAATGCAGGAACGCATCTTCCCCTTCATTAGACCTAAGACGAGGGAAATACAGTCCTCCCATGCATCCCCACCCCTTTGGTTGAGTTAAGTATCAGGTCTATACAAAGAAATTTCAACAAAATTTTCTGCAGCCTTCAATAACATTCCCCTCTTATAGTCTCAATATGTGTGGGTTGTTTAGTTCTATAAAACCAGTCACCTTGGAACGTACTATCTACTGTCTTTATGCCTTGATCAAAAGCTAGAGAGGATGCATCCCATGTTAATATCCTTTTTTCTTAATTGAAGGAGTTTTACAAGGTAACCTTCATGTTTCTCCCTCTTGTCCTTCAGTCACCATCTGGTGCCTACAAAGGTAAAATCCTGCCACTATTGCCCCTTTATGAACTTATATGTAATAATACTTATCCAGCTTCAGGTCACACATATAGACTTTTTTATAGAAGCAATATTGATTTGTGAATTTTATAAGTCACAATCTCATCAGTTGTGTTCTAATCAAACAAACAGCAGGGTGGAAATAACTGGAGCTGGATAAATAAATGACTGAGTTAATTATGGACTTGCTCACTTTAAAGAAACATTAAATTATGAAGGATTATGAATAGCTGAGTAATTGTTCCTGATCTTAATTCCTAGAATATAGAGCTTGGAGAACGGACACCTTGGTAGTTTGCATAATTCAGTTGCAAAGGAAGTGAGCTATGCTGGTCTCAGCCTCCTTCTCCATCTCTGCATTCCTCCTTCTCCTGATACATGGGACTCCTTGCACCCAACTTGCATTGTCAGCCCCACTCCCAGGTATGAGAAGTGTATTCATTTCTTATTGTTGCTGTAACAAATTGCCACAAACTTAGTGCCTTAAAACAACACACATTTGTTCTTTCATAAATCTGGAGGTCAGAAATCTGAAATGGGTAAATCTCACTGGGTAAAATCAAGGCCGCATTCCTTTTGGGAGGACCCAAGAGAGGATCCATTTTCTTGCATCTTCCAACTTCTGGAGGTTGCCAGCATTCCTTGCCTTGTGGCCCCCTTCCATATTCAAAGCTAGAATGGTCAGTCAAGTCTTTCTCACATTGCACAATCCCAATTTCTGCTTCCATAGTCACATCTCCTTCTCTGACTTTGACTGACTCTTCTGCCTTCCTTTTCTACTTTGAAAGACCCTTGTGATTACACCGGACCCATCTGAGTGATTCAGCGTACTCTCCTTATCTTCAGGTCAGCTGGTTAGCAATCTCAATTCCATCTGCGAACTTAATTCCCCTTTGCCAGTAAAAAAGCATATTCATAGGTTCTGAGGATTAGAACCAGGACCTCTTTGGCCAGGGCATTATTCTGCCTACTACACAAGGAGTAATCCCACACTGCTACAGAGGTTACCTGAATCCTCCCTTGTCTTCTCTTCCCACTCAGGAAGCAGGTGTCCAACTCCAGCTGCTTGTTTGATCCAGGCATCGTGGCCAGTATTTACTCCATGATTCCAGGTGTTAATGAAGAACAGAGTTCTATGCCTGTTTTTGTAAATACAATGTTATTGGAACACAGAGTCATGCCCATTCATTTACATATTGTTTCTGTTTGCTTTCATGCTACAACAGCAGAGTTGAGGAGTTACAGCAGAGACTGTATGGCCCCCAAAGTCTAAAATATTTATCATCTGGCCCTGAGAAAAAAAAGTTTGCTGATCCCAATAAAGAAGGCTGCTCTCTTTCTCCCTCTGATTTATTCTTACTCCTAGATTGTAGCCTTTCATGATCCTTCCTGAAAGCCAAGTATGTGGACCAGGTCCTCCCAGCTTGGGTGGACCCTGAACTTCATTTTCCATACCACCAGCCCGGTTACTCTGCCATAAACTCTGATCAATTTCTCAACCTCCAGACTAACACTTTCAGAATCAGCAAGTTTCTTGATGAGAAAAGCAATTTGCTTCTTTCCCAGATCTTGTTTCCTGAAAATACCTATTTCAGTAGCTCTCTAATGCCTTCAAACAAATACTGTTTATATTTCATCTAGCTTTTCCAGTTGTTCTCAGCAAGAAGACTGATCCAAGCAATCTGGTCCACTATGACCAGAAGCATATTTTTAGTGCTGTTATTGAATTTTTGTTGCCTCTAAACTCTTATTATCCATATTCCTTTATATCTTGTTCTGTCTTCTTTTGTGTTGACCTTATGATTTCTTTATCACTTATAGCTTCTTTACAGCTTTCTTTATAGTACTCTGTCTCTTAGGGACTATGCTTTCTTGCTTTCTAATGAAGAAGATGGGTTTTATGAAATATTCTTCTGAATACTACAGTTAAGTATAGCCTCAGACAAACTTATCCTTGACCTCTCAGAATAAAATTTCTTTCCCCTTGTTTTGTATTAATTTACTACAGCTCCTATTTATTTAGTTTTGTTTCTGTCTCTTTATCTTCCAACTAGGTAAAGTCTATCCAGACTTAATAAACTGGTTGTTTTTAGCCCCGCTTCTCAAAAAAACAAACCTGCTAACCAGATTTATCCTCAACTAGAGGGCCCAATGTGGCATAGTTTGCATTCCGAGTCAAATTTTCCAGCAGTTTCTTCCATCTTCTGGTGCATCTTTGCTCTATTTATATGAAATATCCTATCCCAACTGCTTCATTCTTTCTGATTCTGAACTGAAAGAATTTAAAATTTAGAATTTAAAAATCCCTTTCAAAGCACTTACTGCAATTAAAGTTCTTACATCTCTCACTTTTTACTTTTTCTAAGTAAATATACAACAGTGAGGTATAGTATTTTAGCCATCTCACAGAGAAGCACCTATAATCAGGGACAATGGTAAGTTTTCTGACTCCTTGGCCTAGCTGCTGGTTCCCTAGTTCAGGAGACAGAAGGGAGAAGTACAAAGTTTCTTCTTAACTTCTTAGATTGGGTCTCTTTCAAGAGGTAAAGACTGAATAGGTTGTTTCTCAATCCTGCTCTGTCTTGGTGGAAATTTCTCTCATATTCTTGTATTATATTCCCCCATCAATCTTAGTTTTCTATAGTACCTTGGAACTTATTTTTTATATTTATATTCCCATTCTGGGACTCTACTTAGGAACAGTGAATTAAAGGTCAGAGTCTACTACCAGTAACAGTTCTGTAGAATTGAATCCTGCAGTTATCCAGGGACTGGGCCATTCCCTTGATTATGCAGCTAAATGCTTTTCATAAATATTCTTCTTAGGCTTTCCAGATTCAAAGGGATGACATGGTTTGTGAATTGAGTCACAAAAATGCAAATTGGCATCAATATAAATACTTGGCATAAATTAAGCTTTTTCTTAAAAATTACTGACTTGTGATGTGGTATCCAGGGATTTGGTACAGTCAAGGATTTCTTCTTCTTCTACTAGAAGTATTAGTGAGTTAAAAAAGGAGCCACAGTGGATATTTTCTACCTGGGCAATTACATTTGGATGTTTTGGTGTCCAATAAATAAGCAATGTTGTACGGTGGAAAGCATCAGAAGGCCTGGATTTGAATACTTTCTTGTAGGTTTCAACTATGTGACTTTGAGCAACGCAATGAACCTCTCTTTTCTCTTCCATAAAATGAGAATGACAATCATGATACAACTTTACCTACTTCACTTGTTCAGTAAGAAAATGAATTGATATGACATATGGAAGAAATCTGTAAATTATTAAGCCTTGTTTTAAATTATATTCATTTTTTAAACTATTTCAGAATGAAAACTGAGAACTACTCTTTGACAAGGTTAAATTTGAATGATAAATACTCATATTAATCTCTATTTATCCATTCATTCCAGAATTGACATAGAGAATCTATAATATTTATTTTCTATATGATGACAAGAGTGTTCCAGGGTAAAGAGAACTGCCTATGAGTGGTGAAGCTAGTTTAAACTTTAAAGGTAAATGCATCCTCCCATCTCCTAGAGACATGTCAGAAATCAAATACGAGCACATTTCTCAGCTTCAGGTGCCTCAGGTCCATTCCCTGAATCTTCGAGCAACTTGGGGAAAGCTCAGACCAAGACATTAGGGTTAAAAACAAAAAACTAAACACAAACAAAAAATACTAAGAGCTATACCATAAGAAATCAATTTCAGATTTTTGCTTTCAATTGCATTCAAAGGAATTTCATGCTAGGCATCATGATATGTTAGGGAATCCTCCTTCCCTCCCTCCCTCCCTCTCTCCTCCCCTCCTTCTTTTCCTCCCTTTCCTTCCCTTCCCTTCCTTCTTTTTTTTCCTACAGAGGATTAGAAACATACATTCTTACTGCTAATGGAAAAGACTCAACCCTGAAAATGCAGTTCCTTGTTAAAACAGCAGAACAGACTGCAGTGGAAGAGTACTCACTAGAATTAAGGATTTTTCTGTCTGTGTTTCAGAAGGAAATATCACTAACCCAGGAGCAAGACTTCAATAATTTACATACACAGAAAAAGGAGGGAGGGTAATCTTGAAAGAACTTCTGTTGTACTGATAGCATCAAAACTGAAGGGCATTGCATCGATTTCTTGTAATAACATTGTGAAATACATAGTAAGCTGGTTGGTATTTTTAAATATGAATTCATTTATAATATGCTTTTTGAAAATCTGGCATAACCCCATTCTGTCAAAAAATGTGAGAAATTGTCTTTAGAAAAAGGTTTGTAAATATTTACTCAGTTTTTACTAGCATTTGTGGTTGTAAACTTGCTTAGCTGAAGTGTTATGGTTAATAAAATTAGCAATAAAACCTTCTGATTCCTCTATTTCCTCTTAAATTTCATCATGTACACATGGAATACTCATTTGAGCCTACAAATAAAATGACTACTGTTGCAAAATCTTTGTTATCCATTCTTATTTTTAATGTTATTTGTTACTGGATGACTTGCCTGAACATCAAAAAATACACGATAAAGATTTAAATAATTAGAAAGTACAGAAGAATATAACAAAGAAAAAATATTCATAATCTTATTATCTGGAAATAATTGTTGTTTAATTAATATTTTTATTTTTCTTATGCACACATTATATCTATATCCATACATACACACACTATGTTTTTTCAAAATTTGGTGATATTGTATACTGTTTTATCTTCCTTCCTACTTAAAATGTCATGAATGTTATTCATGTAATTTTATTCAAAAATACATTTAATTTATGAGAAACACTTCTCATATAAATATAGTATCTAATCAATCCTCTATTGTTGCACATTTTAGTTGTCTTCAAGCTTTTCTGGTTATAAATAATGCTATAACTAGCATCCATGTATCTACATCATTGTTACCATCTTTGATTAACTTATTCTAAGTTTTCTAGAACTGTAATTATTAGACCAAAAGATATGAACTTTTTAAAAAACCTTAATTCATATGACCAAATTATGTTGCAGAAAGATCATACTAATTTTCATTTCTACAACAGGATATTAGAATACTTTTAAATTATATCTGCCACTGCATTTAGTTTAAACCTTTAAAAAGTATGCATTTATTGGGCTTCCCTGGTGGCGCAGTGGTTGAGAGTCCGCCTGCTGATGCAGGGGACACGGGTTCATGCCCCAGTCCGGGAGGATCCCACATGCCGCGGAGCAGCTGGGCCCGTGAGCCATGGCCGCTGAGCCTGTGCGTCCGGAGCCTGTGCTCCGCAACAGGAGAGGCCACAACAGTGAGAGGCCCGCATACCAAAAAAAAAAAAAGTATGCATTTATTAATTGATAACTGAAAATGGCATATTATTATTTTAATATGTACTCCTGAATTATTAATAATGATAAGCTTTTTCTGGGCATATAGTATCTTTTAGAATGTCTGTTCATCTTCCTTGCCCATTTTGTCTATTGCTTGCTATCGTCCTGTTCTTTTTCTGGGCTTCACAGATGTAGGGATTTTAAAAATATATCTGTATTATTTCCTAAAAATCTTTTCCCAATTTGCCAAGAGTATTTTATATTTGTTTACTTTAAGCACATAACTTTATATAGTTAATATTTTCTACTGTTTTTGTACATAATATGTAGTTTTATATCTCAATATCAGTTCAATACTTACATATAACAACATCTAATTGTTTTGGGTTTTATTTTTAGATATTTAAATCTATATAGTATGAAGTTAAAATCAAACTGTTTTCAATACCTTTTGTTGAATAATTTGTTCTTCATTGTTTTATAATATTTACCATATAATATATTACATTTTTATCTACAGTGAGATTTCTTTCAGGACTAACTACTGTTCCATTGATGAGGCGGGTATTTCTCACACAAACCCCACATTATTGTAACCTCTATAATTTTATAATACATTTTAATAATGGGTAGAGTAAGTTCTTCCCTTTTTACCCATATTTTTAATCTTGATTTTTGAATTATTTTTCATGCTATAAACAATTACATTTAATTAGAATGACCGTAAGTCTAGAAATTAATTAGGGAAGAAATGATACATTTAAGATACTTTGTCTTCTCTTCTGAATTAGGTATAACTCCCCACTAATTCAAGTATTTCTGTATACCTTCATGTAAAGATTTATAGTTTTCTTCATATATACTTTTTTTGTAAAAATAATTACTAAATATTTTCTGATTTGTATCACTATTGATAATGAGAAACTTTATCCCCATTAATCTTCTAATTGCTTATTTTTGGTATATAGAAAAGCCAGTGTTTTTCAAAAAGCTTATTTTATGTCTGATTACTTCACTGAATTATATTTATTGATGCTAATAATTAGGTAATTTTCTTCCCATATCTGTGCATATATAGCCATATTATCTATAAGTAATAACAATTTTATCTCTTCCTTTAAAGGGTTATAACTTTTAAATCTATTTCTTCCCTCAAATTCAAGAGCTATGGTTAATGGCCATCATAAAAAAAAATAGTAGTAAGTAGACCTGCTTTCCCATCCTTCCAATCTTAGTGTAAATGTAACCTCTTCAGCGAGAATCTCTGACCAAATCTCTATGTAGCATCCTACAAACCTCCCATTAAGTTTATCCTATCATCCTGCTAATTTTGTTTATAGTACTTCTCATAATGAAAATGGTACATATGCAAAATGAAAATTGTATAATTCCCTACTTCTTGTGTATGCTCTACTGGAGTGCTGTACTGTGATATGGAGAAGGGCTGATGTCTGTTTTGCTCCCCTCTGTAAACCCAAGCATGTTATATAGTTTTTTGTATGGTCTTCAGTGTTTCATATAAAGTAAAATTTTGATTATCAGTTTCATATATATCTTTATTATATTAATAAATACTCCTATTCTAGCTTTTGGGACTGTTTTATGAGAATGGATGCTGTGTGTTATCAAACGCATTTTTGGATTGCATTAAAATTATAATACATATAGTCTCAAATTTATTTATTCTAATTGAACCTACTTATTCAAATTATTATATAAATAGATTGCCTGACACTAAATCATTCTTGAAATTATCACATGAATCCTATAAATTATGGATAGACTTCAAATACACTGCTGAATTCAACCTTCTAGTATTTTATTAAGAATTTTTGTCTCTGCAGTCAGAGAAGTTTAATCTACAATTTTTTTCATTGTTGCAATCTGCTTTGTTTTTGTAATATTGTTATGGATTAAATAAAATTTTCCATTTATTTCACATATGAAACAGTTTATATATGATGGGAATTATTTGTTGCTTCATAATTTGAGAGAACTCATAAGTTACAGTCTATAAATACTTTTTTAGAAGTATATCATGTAAATTTTAGAATCTTTTCCATAAGTATAGAAGTTTTTCTTCAATTTCTTTCTTTCCTTAAGCAATTAAATTTATGTGTGGTTTTATTTTCTTGAATATCTATAAATATTTATTATCTTGTCAGATTTCAATATTTCATTGTACATATTGAGGACAGAAAGAATAAGGGTGAAAAGGAGAGAAAATGACAATGCTGTGGTTGATCACTGGTTGAATTAGGAGATGTCAGGAGAAGGCTGTGCAAAAGAAGCTTAAAACAAAAAGTAGAAATGTTTGAATGAACAAGTCATGGGTGAGTCTGCCTTCTTTTTTTTCTCTTTAATATTGTTCATCCTGGGGAACTTGACTTAATGGCTGATATAACAGCTATTACGATGTTGCCCTTGAATCCCAGAATGGTGTGAAGCAGAAAGAGAATAATTAGAAGTAGATTCTTGAGTCTTGAAGAAGCTTTGATCTAGCAAGGGAAACTAACCCTGAGAAGCCTCATTCCTAGTGTCTCCAAGGGTTGGTAATGCATGAAATTTCTACCTCCTAATCAAGAAGAGCCAGCAGGATATGATAAGATGGATCTGTGAAAAGGTTGCATCTTGCCACACTCATCCTCATTTCCTCACCAACCCCAAGACACTGAACCACTGAAGTCACTTTCAAAATGCTGAGCTTCAGAAAGTTGTTTTTTTAAATATATGTGTGTGTGTGTGTGTATATATATATATATATATGTGTGTGTGTGTATATATATATATGTATATATATATATATATATATATATACACATGTATATAATTTTAGTCTCTCTTCAGGTTCCATGGAAATTGTCCCCTCTTTGGGACTATTTGAAACTTTGCCTTACATAAGTTGCTGGTCCTTTCATCTTTGGTCACGTTTTGAGAATTAAGGTCCTGACCTAGCATCTAATTCCCCACACTAGATCCATGGTAAAGTCTGAAAGGTAATGCTGTCCCTATCTGAGACAGTTATTTTTCTACCACAAACACAGAGAAAATGAAGAATGAAGCAGGCAGTGGTAGGGGGTAGGGTGCAGAGGGATCTGGGAGGGGAGAATGAGAGAGACAGAGATAAAGAGACAGAGAGAATCCAGTAGATAAAGTTCCTTTTGAAGACCAGCTATACTTTTCTGCCCTTAAATTCCATGAGAAAACATACGAATACACCTTCACATAAATTAGCTCTGAAAAGTTTCCACTACTTGCAATCAAAACATTGACTAAAACACTAGCCAGAGATAATTTATCTCATACCCACCCATTGGACTCCAGCTATGACTCAAACAGCCCTTTGTGAACATTAGATCTCTGAATATTCTGGCTTCCCTCATGCTCCAGCATTACTTCACTTTCTTTGCTAAACAAACAAGCAAGCAAAAAACACCAATAAACAACTTCCTATTACCTTTATACAGTGTTCAAAGTTACAGTTGTTTTTTTTTAGAGGTAATGTGGTCTTATTGAGGTATTACATGTTAAAGTGTAAATGCTCTATAGCTTAAGCCTCTTAGATATTAGGGATATTTCTCTTAGAAATACAGCTCTAATTTCTAGTTGTTGAATTTTATGCAGCAGGAAAGGCTGATAATTATATTGTGACCTCTTTCAAATTTAACTCAACCTAACAGATATATGAAATTACTATTTTGGACCATATTTGGCTCCAACACTAAACATTACTGAATCTCCCTGTATCTTAATTTCCTCAGACAGAAAATAAAGACAAATATCTACCTTCCACCAGATTTGTAGGGACAACTAAGCATTTGTAAAGCACAGAGCAAAGTTATGGCATTCAAGTCATATCTATGACTGGTTATTTTAATTAATGTATTCAGGAAGGTGCTGGGTTTGCCCTATATTTAAAGTCATCTGCTCTGCCTTCTATTAAGGACAGTCCTCAAGGCATCAGGGAATCTCTTGGCTTGGGGTGGTATCACAGCAGTGTGGGGAAACGAAAGCTTGTAGTAGGGAATGACAAATAATACTTGGCACAAGTGCCACCAATACTGGCTTCTGTGTCTATAGCAGACATTGCTAATTGAGCTCAGCACTCTTTCTCATTGATCAGTGACATAATCTCAGAGTTTTCAACAACACAGTAGTCCAGGCAATAACTCCTAACTAATTAGACCTCGCATCAAGATTAAAGCATTTTGCCATTAATAGTCCAGGACAAAGATCAGAAAACATTTTCTGTAAAGAGCCAGAGAGTAAATATTTTTTATTTTGTGTGCCATATGGTCTCTGTTGCAGCTACTCAACTCTGCATTTGTAGTACAGAAGCAACCATAGACAATGTGCAAACAAATGGGGGTGATCATGTTCCAATAAAACTGCATTTACAATGGTAGGCAGTGGGCTAGATATGGCCCATGGCCCAGTGTTTGCCAACTTCAGGTTTAGAGTCTCTCCTAAAATCAAGGGGAGTCAGTATAATGGCAAATGCGGCAGAAATCATTTCAGTAGAGTTTGCAAAAGAAGTGTTTTGGCAGCTCATGTAGGTGAAGGGTGTAAAATGAACCAAAGACCTGAGGACTTCCTTTGCTTAATTCTGCCTGAAATCCTGCTGAGTCCATTTTTCTCTCACCTCTCAGAGATTGCTGAGGTAAGTGAGCCCCATTTCTCTTGGACCTCAGCTGATTCAGTGTGTCTGTTCCAGGTGTTTGTGCTGATGTTAAAACGCACCAGCTGAGTCCTCCTTCCCAGGCCATTTACTGTTAAGGTTAGATTACAACAGTGGTCTTTAACCTTGAGTTTGAGGTTCATTCTTACTTACACTCACAATCCAAAAGATCACTGGAGACTCCATTGCCCCAGCAAGTAAAGTAAGCCTCAAGTGTTGCCTCCTCCCCCATAATCATGCAATGAAACTGAGTTACAGGTAAGTATTACCAAAACCTTCTACTATCTCTTGGGGAATTCTCACGTTGAATCCAATGTTATATTTTCTGCAACAGGGAGAAATATGGAGGGTTGACTATATGGCATTGAACAAGTCATTTTACCTTCCTGAGCCACAGTTTCTTCATTCATAAAATAGAGATAATAATACCTTCCTTACCTTTTCCATAGATTTTGATGAGATGCAATGGGTGCTTTTTTTTTTAAACTTAGGCTTATATGTGTCACAAAACCCACATCAGCCATTAAAATCCTTTTCAGTCTAGTTTTCACACTGCCATTGACCTCTACCAACATCACCATAATTACACCCCATGATAAACAGCAGGGTTAATATTGGAGGAATGAATCTACCAACGAAAACTATCACTCCCAAATCAGAGATGTTTGTCCTGACAAGTGTCCTACCTTCTTCATTCATCAGTCTCTTGTGGCAGAGAGTATGTAAAGGTCTCCAGAGGGATTCTGGCTTTCGTTGCCTTTTGGCACCAACATCCTTCCAAGTATCCAGCATTTGCAAATCAGACCAATATAAAGTTAATTAAATCCTACGTGTCTATGCCAAGGAAGGTGAAGATAAAATATTCTAAGACATAAAGAATTGATGTAGTGACTACTGCTGGGAAGTATTAGGGAAGAATTATTTACCAAAATAGCTTTGATTTGGGCAGGAAGAGCCCTTCAAATTCCACCTGAAGCCCCTTAAAAAAATAAGGAACTAACAGTATTATTATAAAATCAAAGCTGCTGTTCTTCCAAAGTCCCTAAATTGCACGGGAATAGTATATATGATTTCCTGGAGAAATTCAGATTCGGCAACGCTCCCGGAAGATTTGAAAACATTCATTTCAGAACAATACACATTTTCTTCATAGATGCACTTACCAAAGGATTGTCAACACCACCTTGTCGGTGTCAAAAGGGATCCATGGCAATAGCTTTTTCCAAGATCACTTAGTTCCTTTGTTTCTCAACTTCCCTACCCTACAAACCCTACTTTGTTCTTTGTAAAATAGGATTTACTAATATCTGCTTTCCTTCTTCATGAGGGTAAAAAGGAGCAAATGGAATAATACCTATGAAGGTACCTTGAAGCTGAACGATCCATACAGCCAAGTCCAGCAAACTTCCTAAGTAACATGCTACAGGTTAAATAGGAAGGATGATCTCCTTGCAAGCAGCATTTGTCTCAAAATGATTTCTGGAATGGAAAATCAGATAAGTCACATTTTATTACCTCTGCTTTTCCTCCCACTGAAGACTCAGCTGCCTCTTATTAAACACAGTCTCTGCTGTTCAATAGTTTTCCTACTATTTACTCAAAAACTAATAAAGTGACCAAATTTAATGTGAAAAACAGGACATATATCATCTTACAAAGTATACTATGTTTATTCTTCACAAAGAGTTATGGCTATAATTTATATATATATATATATATATATATATATATAAACTGGCAGTATGTTTGGCTATTTTTCCCATTGGGAAAAATAAAGCCTTTTCTGTTCAACCTCTTAGGTCCAGATGTTGGGGCTTGGGGCCAGCACGGCCAGTGGTAAATTCAGGACCCCATTCTTTTGTTCAGGGGCTGCTGTTGAGTGTCCTGTGCTGTGAAGTGGAGGATTAGCCACACAACTTACTCTAGATGGGTCAGGTGAAGTGTCAAGGCAGACAGCACCACTCCTGCCAGTGGGTCGAAGGCCATTTCTGTAGGGAGCCCTCATAGACATAATAAGGGAGTTAACACAACACTTCAGCAGCAGCCATCAAACTGTGATGGAAAGTCTGCCAGTGAGACTCACGCCCTGCAGCCTCATGGTTCTGGCCACGGAAAGTCTCACTCCAGCAGAGAATGGGCGTTTCGTCAGGTTGACCCCGCCCTTCCATGAGGACGCTCCAAACATGGAGTCCACTGGCCTCCTCCCGGGTCTCTCTCCTCTCTTCACTCTGTGGGCTTCCCCCAGCCCTGCCCTCCCTTTATCCCCCAGGGTGGGGACTTATGACTGGTCATCTATCCTCTTCTTCATTTCTACTGTGGATGGATTAACTTTAGGCACTGCTCCTTCCAGGATTTCCCTTTGGATTTTTGAAATGCTTTTCTCCTCTCAAAGAGCTTGGGTCTTACACATCAATAGCTTCACCTTTCACAACTGTTTCTCTGCATTGGACTGCAAAAGCCAAATTTGGAAGATAAAAATTAAACAGTTTCTCTTTCATAATAATCCATCCATTCTCAGAGTAATGAGTGTCTCAGCAGAACTAGGGAAAGGTGATATATACAGGATATGAGTGCGCTGGCATATTCCAATATATTATCTCCTGACATTAGTCAGTGCTCTCTGGAGCCTTCTCTAATAGGCAGGAGGCCCAGAATGAGGTGATAGCCTTCCGATTTTCATCTCTTCTGCTCAAGGACTTGCTCACAGGCTAAGCTGTTTCTTCCCATTCAGAAGGGGACCAGGAGAGAGCCAGGACTCACTGGCATAGAGCAATTTTCTCTATTATACAATGTGTTACATTAAGCAATATATTTCTGTGAGGTACTGTTTTAAGAGTTTTTCTGAAATTTTGTCAAGGCATTTATTGGAAGTCATAATAAAACATAGACTATACATGTATTTCTTTTTGAATTAATGAAAAAGCATAATTCCAAAGCAGACCCCAAACAAAAAGCTACAGATATAATGACACCGCCACCCCCCCCACACATACACAGCCTCCAAAGAATGCTTCTCAATGAGTGTTACTTGAGCATAAAAAGATTTGGGAAACTCTCTAGAATAATAACCATAACTTCTCCTTATTAAACATGTACTCCATACCAGTGCTTCACATATGATAACTCATTTGTCACAACACTAAAGTAAATATCCTCCCATTTTACTTACAAGAAAATCGAGACTCCAAAAGATTAAATAACTTGCACAATTTCATATAGCCAGTAAATGTGGAAGTCAGAATTCAAGCCCTAGTTTATCCAACTCAAAAATATACCAACACATCATGATCAACTATAGAGCTGCTTATCAATACAGATGCCCACCCACCTCCAGTGATTGTCGTTGACTAAGTCCTGGGGTGCAGGTCACCAGGAAGGTTAAGACCCTGTGAGAACTGTAAGACTCGGGTTCTAGACTACCTCCAGTTTAGAATTCTGAGCACTGCTCTTGGTAGTTTTGTGACCCTGGGACATCTACTTAACTTCCCTGGGCCTCCCTTTCCTCATCTTTGAAATAGAGAGGGAGAGAACTGTGACACTGTCTTCCCCATCAGGTTCTTCTGAGGACTAAATGACTCAGCAGATGTAAGCTACTTAGAATGGTATCTTGACATGCTGAACACAGTTTATTATTATTATTATTATTATTATTAATCTGATGCACTACTGATCAGATCCTCTATCTCTCAGTGTGTCACATTACTCAGTGTATATGTGTGAGATACTATTTCAGATCTGAGGATGACTGTGCCGCGCTCTTTGGACTTCAGGAAAATCTACGGGGGTAAATATCTAATCACATACAAAAATTTCAGGACGTTCTCACCTTTTTATGTTGCAAATTTGATATTAAAAAAATCTTATGAACTAGCCACAGGACAACTGAAGAACATATTTTCAGTTATGCTATAATACAGAGCATCATGCTCTATAATATAGAGCATCTTACAGAAAAAATTACCCTTAACTTTAAGAGAAAGCAATAATTTTATTGCATAGGAAGGATATGAACTGAGGGTAATGGGAAGCAGAAAACCACAACATGGGGATGAGAACAGGAATAAGATTATGGGGCTCCCCTGGTGGTGCAGTGGTTGAGAGACCGCCTGCCAATGCAGGGGACACAGGTTCGTGCCCCGGTCTGGGAAGATCCCACATGCCACGGAGCGGCTAGGCCCGTGAGCCATGGCTGCTGAGCCTGCGTGTCTGGAGCCTGTGGTCCACAACAGGAGAGGCCACAACAGTGAGAGGCCCATGTACCGCAAAAAAAAAAAAAAAAAAAAAAAAAGATTATGATTTTTTTAAGACATGATTTTTTAGAGCAGTTTTAGGTTCACAGCAAAATCAAGAGGAAGGTACAAAGATTTCCCTTATATCACCTGGCCCCACACTTCCACAGCTCACCCCCATTGTCAATATCCCCCACCAGAATGGTACATTTGCTACAACTGATGAACCAACATTGACACACCATGATCTCCCAAAGACCATAGTTTACCTTAGGGTTCACTCTTGGTGTTGTGCATTCTATGAGTTTGGACAAATATGTAATGACATAAATCCATCATTATAGCATCATACAGAGTATTTTCACTGCCCTGAAAGTCTTCTATGCTCCACCTTTTCATCCCTCCCCAACCCCCAGCCCCTGGAAACCACTGATCTTTTTATTGTCTCCATAGTGTTGCATTTTCCAGAATATCATAGAGCTGGAATTATACGTTATGTAGCCTTTTCAGATTGGTTTCTTTCACTTAACAATATGCATTTAAGATTCCTCCATGTCTTTTCATGGCATGATAGTTTATTTCTTTTTAGCACTGAATAATATTCCATTGTCTGGATGTACCAGTTTGTTTATACATTTCACCTAATGAAAACCATCTTTGTTGCTTCCAAGTTTTGGCAATTATGAATAAAGTTGCTATAAACATCCATGTGCAGGTTTTTGTGTGGACATAAGTTTTCAACTTCTTGGAATAAAAACCAAGGAGCACAATTGCTGGATCGTACAGTAAGAATATTTTTAGTTTTGTAAGAAACCACCAAACTGTCTTCCAAAACGGCTGCACCATTTTCCATTCCCACAAGCAATGAATGAGTTTCCATTGCTCCACATTTTCACCAGCATTTGGTCAGTGTTCCAGATTTTGGCCATTCTAATGGGTGTTTAGTAATATCTTGTTTTAATTTGCATTACCCTGATGACATATAATGTTAAGCATCTTTTCATTTGCTCATTTGCCATCTGTAAATCTTCTTTGGTGTCCGTTAAGATCTTTGGCCCATTTTTTTAGTTTTCTTATTGTGGAGTTTTAAAAGTTCTTTGTATATTTTGGATAACAGTCCTTGACCAGATGTGTCTTTTGCAAATATTTTCTCCCAGGCTGTGGCTTGTCTTCTCATTCTCTTGATATTGTCTTTCACATAGCAGAAGTTTTTAATTTTAATGAAGTCTAGCTTATTTATCAATTATTTCTTTCATGGATCATGCCTTTGGTGTTGTATCTAAAAAAGTCATCAACATAACCAAGGCCATCTAAGTTTTCTCCTATGCTATCTTTTGGTGGTTTTATAGTTTTGCATTTTGCATTTTACATTTAGGTCTGTGGTCCATTTTGAGTTAATTTTTGTGAAGGGTGTAAGGTCTGTGTCTAGATTCATTTTTGTGTGTGTGTGTGTATGTCCAAATATTCTAGTACCATTTATTGAAAATACTATCTTTGCTCCATTGTACTGCCTCTTCTACTTTTGTCAAAGATCAGTTGACTATATTTATGTGTGTCTATTTCTGGGCTCTCTGTTCCACTGATCTATTTATCTAGAACAAATATTTGTTCACTAGACTGTGAGATATAAAGTAACTTTTTTAAAACTAATGATCCAAATTTGCTAAATTTGAAGCCTCATACATGTTTAAGGCCAACCAGTAATTTTCTTTTTTCAAATTATTAAATTAGAATACAAGCTGCTGTTTACATGGGAAAACATTAGTACAGTTCAGGCAGCTCAAAATTAATATAGGTTTATGTCCAGCAAATATATTCCTTTTCATATTCTAAGTCCTACTCACAATTACAATTATTATTACATTTTGCCATTAAACTCTACTTAATTTTTTTTTTTTTTTGTCTGCCTCAGGTCTTAGTTGTGGCACGCAGGCCTCTCTCTAGTTGTGGCATGCGGGTTTTTCTTCCTCTAGTTGTGGCGTGTGGGCTCCAGGCTGCATGGGCTCTGTAGTTTGTGGCACACAGGCTCTCTCTTTGAGGCACACAAGCTCAGTAGTTGTGGCGTGAGGGCTTAGTTGCCTTGCAGCATATGGGATCTTAGTTCCCCGACCAGGGATCAAACCTGTGTCCCCTGCATTAGAAGTCGGATTCTTTACCACTGGACCACCAGGGAAGTCCGTCAACTTAATTTTTAAATCCCATTAATTAATGTATTTTATAAAAGAATGTGATATATTTCTTGATTAATTTTAATTATAGCATGAATATTAAACATTATCAACACAACTTGCTTTTGATTCACATATAGAACATTTATACCTTAGCTGAACTATACTTCTAGCTGTTCAATTCTTATTAAATGCATTCTTTTTTTTAACATCTTTATTGGAGTATAATTGCTTTACAATGGTGTGTTAGTTTCTGCTATATAGCAAAGTGAATCAGCTATACATATACATATATCCCCATATCTCCTCCCTCTTGCATCTCCCTCCCACACTCCCTATCCCACCCCTCTAGGTGGTCACAAAGCACCGAGCTGATCTCTCTGGGCTATGTGGCTGCTTCCCACTAGCTATCTGTTTTACATTTGGTAGTGTATATAAGTCCATGACACTCTCTCACTTTGTCCCAGCTTACCCTTCCCCCTCCCCGTGTCCTCAAGTCCTTTCTCTACGTCTGCATCTTTTAAATGCATTCTTAAATCACAATCTAGAATTAATATTTCTATCCCAAACATTTTAAACTAAATAATTTTTATATTTTTTGGAAACCAAACACACTCTAGCACTAATTATTGTTGTGTTCTATCTTAAGCTTTCAATTATATTTGTGCTCTATTTCAAGCATTCAACTTTTCAGTGAAAATTTTATACCTATAAAATGTATACATGCTCCTTCAATGTCTCCATCTTCTGCCTCTGTGGTACCATTAGTCATCAGTAGGGTAGGATTCTGATCAAGGAAAGAAGCATGTCGATAACGGAAATACCAGTGTAAAGATAAAGATTGTGATGCAAAACACTATGCTTATGAATTATTCTCAGCTAACGTTCTGAAAATAATATAGTGCCCTATATGCTGAAGATCTTAGAACCTATCAAAGAACACGGATGTTGGCTGAAATCCTCCCCTGTTGAGGAATGTGTCCTTTCCTTTAGAAACTATATTATATTTAAAAACCTTTGTTTAAGGAACTAGTATATAATTTTATAGATTACATACTAGGTCATGTACCATATGGTACGTACTATGTTGGCGTAAGAGCAGAATGAAAAGGAGAGAATTGGGGCAGTTCTGAAAAGTTTTCTAGTGGGGGTGAGGTCTGAACTGAGGCAGAAGGATGCGGAGAAGTTACCTGGAGAAGAAGGGGAAAGGGCAGGGTGAGAGTCTGTGGCCCGAGGCCTCAAAGCAAAGGGAGTAGCACTGCATCACTGAGAAGAGAGAGAACTTGGCACATTCCTTGGTCTGCCTACAGCAATTCAGTGTGGCTGGAGTGCAGAGTAAAAGGTGAGGAAAAAGAGATGGGCCTGGAAGAGGGATGCAGGAGCCAAGTTGTGAAGGTCCTTGGACTTAATCCATCATGTGTACAATGAGGATATAATGGTATATAAGATAGATGTGACCCCTTGTCACTGTACAGCCTGGTGACACTAACAGGACACGGTCAGGATTACATTTTAAGAAGATCGCTCTGGAGACTTCCCTGGCGGTGCAGTGGTTAAGAATCCACCTGCCAATGCAGGGGACACGGGTTTGAGCCTCAGTCTGGGAAGATCCCACATGCCGCGGAGCAACTAAGCCTGGGCGCCACAACTACTGAGCCTGCACTCTAGAGCCCACGAGCCACAACTATTGAGCCCACGTGCTGCAACTGCGGAAGCCCACATGCCTAGAGCCTGTGCTCCACAACAAGAGAAGCCACCGCAATGAGAAGTCTGCACACCGCAACAAAGAGTAGCCCCCACTTGCAGCAACTAGAGAAAGCCTGCACACAGCAACAAAGACCCAACGCAGTCAAAAATAAATACATAAAATAAATAAATTTTTTAAAAAAAGAAGATGGATCTCTGTGGAACTTGTGGAGAATAAACTGGATTGAGGAAAGGGAGAGAAAAAGCCAGAAGCAGAGAGACCAGTTCTCTTCAACGGCTTTCTTCTCAACAGCCAGCACAGGGCCTGGCACATAGTCAGTGTTCAATAAATACAAGCATGGGGTGGGGGGGTCAAAGCAGCCCCTGTTTATTGGCTCTACAACCACCCATTTAGTTGCATTCAAAAAAGCCAACCAGAAGTTTCTAATAAACAGTCTATAAGGTTAAACCTTTGAATGTTTTCTTGAAGCCCTATAAATAACAACAGCTAATCTCACATAATATCAATCAAACTAGTTTTTCCACTCCTTGGCAATATGCATACTGCACTTACTAATTTATTATTTTATTGCCTAATTCAAAACGTCCTGGAAAAAATCAGCAGGTCTACTTGAATTTAAACCCTTTTTGCAAAAGAGCCAGAGTGATCTTTAGGAAAAGCACAGGATTTGGGTGCATAAGATCCAAGCTCTACTCTATGACATAAACCACAGCAAGATCCTTTTTGACCCACCTCCTAGAGAAATGGAAATAAAAACAAAAATAAACAAATGGGACCTAATGAAACTTAAAAGCTTTTGCACAGCAAAGGAAACCATCAACAAGACGAAAAGACAACCCTCAGAATGGGAGAAAATATTTGCAAATGAAGCAACTGACAAAGGATTAATCTCCAAAATTTACAAGCAGCTCATGCAGCTCAATAACAAAAAAACAAACAACCCGATCCAAAAATGGGCAGAAGACCTAAGTAGACATTTCTCCAAAGAAGATATACAGATTGCCAACAAACACATGAAAGGATTCTCAACATCACTAATCATTAGAGAAATACAAATCAAAACTACAGTGAGGTATCACCTCACACTGGTCAGAATGGCCATCATCAAAAAATCGACAAACAATAAATGCTGGAGTGGGAGTGTTGAAAAGAACTCTCTTGCACTGTTGGTGGGAATGTAAATTGATACAGCCACTATAGAGAACAGTATGGAGGTTCCTTAAAAAACTAAAAACAGGGAGGAGCTTCAAGATCGCAGAAGAGTAAGACATGGAGATCACCTTCCTCCACACAAATACATCAGAAATACATCTACATGTGGAACAACCCCTACAGAACACCTACTGAACGCTGGCAGAAGACCTCAGACCTCCCAAAAGGCAAGAAACTCCCCACGTACCTGGGTAGGGCAAAAGGAAAAAGAATAAACAGAGACAAAAGAATAGGGACGGGAGCTGCACCAGTGGGAGGGAGCTGTGGAGGAAAGGTTTCCACACACTAAGAAGCCCCTTTGCCGGCGGAGACAGGGGGGTGGTAGGGCGGAAGCTTCGGAGCCATGGAGGAGAGCACAGCAACAGGGGTGCAGAGGGCAAAGCGGAGAGATTCCCGCACAGAGGGTCGGTGCCGACCGGCACTCAACAGCCCTAGAGGCTTGTCTGCTCACCCGCCGGGACGGGCGGGGCTGGGAGCTGAGGCTCGGGCTTCGGTTGGAGCACAGGGAGAGGACTGGCGGCGTGAACACAGCCTGAAAGAGGTTAGTGCACTGCGGCTACGGCTAGCCGGAAGGGAGTCCAGGAAAAGGTCTGGAACTGCCGAAGAGGCAAGAGACTTCTTCTTGCTTCTTGTTTCCTGGTGCGCGAGGAGAGGGGATTAAGAGCACCGGTTAAAGGAGCTCCAGAGACGGGTGCAAGCCGCGGCTATCAGCACGGACACCAGAGACGGGCATGAAAAGCTAAGGCTGCTGATGCAGCCACCAAGATGCCTGTGTGCGAGCACAAGTCACTGTCCACACCTCCCCTCCCGGGCGCCTGTGCAGCCCGTCACTGCCAGGGTCCCGTGATCCAGGGACAACTTCCCCAGGAAAATGCATGGCATGCCTCAGGCTGCTGCAACGTCAGGCCAGCTCGTCCGGCATCCGTACCCCTCCCTCCCCCTGGCCTGAGTGAGCCAGAGGCCCCGAATCAGTGGCTCCTTTAACCCCGTCCTGTCTGAGCGAACAACAGACGCCCTCAGGCGACCTACACGCAGAGGTAGGGCCACATCCAAAGCTGAACGCCAGAAGCTGTGTGAACAAAGAAGAGAAACAGAAATTTCTCCCAGCAGCCTCAGGATCAGCAGATTAAATCTCCACAATCAACCTGATGTACCCTGCATCTGAGGAATACCTGAATAGACAACGAATCATCCCAAATTGATGAGGTGGACTTTGGGAGCAATGAGATATATATATATATATATATTATTTTTCCCCCTTTTTCTTTTTTTGTCAGTGTGTATGTCTATGCTTCTGTGTGTGATTCTGTCTGTATAGCTTTGCTTTTACCATTTGTCCTAGTGTTCTGTCTGTCCGTTTTGGGGGTTTTTTCAGTATAGTTTTTAGCTCTTGTTATCATTTGTGGAATTGTTTTTTGGTTTGGTTGCTTTCTTCTTGCTTTTTAAAAAATTACTTAAAACATTTTTAATAATCATTTTTTCTTTTAATAATGTTATTTTATTTTGTTATATTTTATTTTCTTCTCTTGTTCTTTCTTCTTTTTTCTCCATTTTATTCTGAGCCGTGTGGATGACAGGCTCTTGGTGCTCCAGCCACGCATCAGGGCTGTGCCTCTGAGGTGGGAGAGCCAAGTTCAGGACATTGGTCCACAAGAGACCTCCCAGCTCCATGTAATATCAAATGGTGAAAATCTCCCAGAGATCTCCATCTCAATGCCAAGACACAGCTCCACTCAACAACCAGCAAGCTACAGTGCTGGACACCCTATGCCAAAAAAGTAGCAAGACAGGAACACAATCCCACCTATTAGCAGAGAGGCTGTCTAAAATCATAATAAGGCCACAGACACCCCAAAACAAACCACCAGATATGGATCTGCCCACGAGAAAGACAAGATGGAGCCTCATCCACCAAAACACAGGCACTAGTCCCCTCCAACAGGAAGCCTACACAACCCACTGAACCAAACTTAGACACTGGGGGAAGACAACAAAAACAATGGAAACTACAAACCTGCAGCCTGCAAAAAGGAGACCCCAAACACAGTAAGATAAGCAAAATGGGAAAACAGAGAAACACACCGCAGATGAAGGAGCAAGGTAAAAACCCACCAGACCTAACAAATGAATAAGGAATAGGCAGTCTACCTGAAAAAGAATTCAGAATAGTGACAGTAAAGATGATCCAAAATCTTGGAAATAGAATGGAGAAAATACAAGAAACATTTAACAAGGACCTAGAAGAACTAAAGAGCAAACAAACTGTGATGAACAGCACAATAAATGAAATTTAAAATTCTCTAGAAGGGATCAATAGCAGAATAACTGAGGCAGAAGAATGGATAAGTGACCTGGAAGATAAAATAGTGGAAATAACTACTGCAGAGCAGAGTAAAGAAAGAAAAATGAAAAGAATTGAGGACAGTCGCAGAGACCTCTGGGACAACATTAAATGCACCAACATTCGAATTATAGGGGTCCCAGAAGAAGAAGAGGAAAAGAAAGGGACTGAGAAAATATTTGAAGAGATTACAGTTGAAAACTTCCCTAATATGGGAAAGGAAGTAGTCAGTCAAGTCCAGGAAGCACAGAGAGTCCCATACAGGATAAATCCAAGGAGAAACACGCCAAGACACATATTAATCAAACTATCAAAAATTAAATACAAACAAAAAATATTAAAAGCAGAAAGGGAAAATTAACAAATAACATACAAGGGAATCCCCATAAGATGAACAGCTGATCTTTCAGCAGAAACTCTGCAAGCCAGAAGGGAGTGGCAGGACATATTTAAAGTGATGAAGGGGAAAAACCTACAACTAAGAATACTCTGTCCAGCAAGGACCTCATTCAGATTTGACGGAGAAATTAAAACCTTTACAGACAAGCAAAAGCTATGAGAATTCAGCACCACCAAACCAGCTCTACAACAAATGCTAAAGGAACTTCACTAGGCAGGAAACACAAGAGAAGGAAAAGACCTACAATAACAAACCCAAAACAATTAAGAAAATGGTAATAGGAGCATACATATTGATAATTACCTTAAATGTAAATGGATTAAATGCTCCAACCAAAAGACTTAGACTGGCTGAATGGATACAAAAACAGACCCGTATATATGCTGTCTACAAGAGACCCATTTCAGACCTAGGGACACTTAAAGACTGAAAGTGAGGGGATGGAAAAAGATACTCCATGCAAATGGAAATCCAAAGAAACTTGGGGTAGCAATTTTCATATCAGACAAAATACACTTTCAAACAAAGACTATTACAAGAGACAAAGAAGGACACTACATAATGATCAAGAGATCATTATGAAGATATGATCAAGAAGAAGATATAACAATTGTAAATATTTATGCACCCAACATAGGAGCACCTCAATACATAAGGCAAATACTAACAGCCATAAAAAGGAAATCGACAGTAACACAATCATAGTAGGGGACTTTAACATCTCACTTTCACCGATGGACAGATCATCCAAAATGACAAACAATAAGGAAATGAGCTTTAAATGACACATTAAACACAATGGACTTAATTGATATTTATAGGACATTCCATCCAAAAACAACAGAATACACTTGCTTCTCAAGTGCTCATGGAACACTCTCCAGGATAGATTGTATCTGGGGTCAAAAATCAAGCCTTCATAAATTTAAGAAAATTGAAATTGTATCAAGTATCTATTCCGATGACAATGCTCTGAGACTAGATATCAATTACAGGAAAAAATCTGTAAAAAATACAAACACATGGAGGCTAAACAATACACTACTTAATAACGAAGTGATCACTGAAGAAATCAAAGAGGAAATCAAAAAATACCTAGAAACAAATGACAATGAAAACACGATGACCCAAAACCTATGGAATGCAGCAAAAGCGGTTCTAAGAGGGAAGTTTATAAAAATACAATACTACCTTAAGAAACAAGAAACATCTCAAATAAATAATATAACCTTACACCTAAAGCAATTAGAGAAAGAAGAAAAAAAAAAACCCCAAAGTTAGCAGAAGGAAAGAAATCATAAAGATCAGATCAGAAATAAATGAAAAAAGAAATGAAGGAAACGATAGCAAAGATCAATAAAACTAAAAGCTGGTTCTTTGAGAATATAAACAAAATTGATAAACCATTAGCCAGACTCATCAAGAAAAAAAGGGAGAAGACTCAAATCAATAGAATTAGAAATGAAAAAGGAGAAGTAACAACTGACACTGCAGAAATACAAAGGATCATGAGAGATTACTACAAGCAACTATAGGCCAATAAAATGGACAACCTGGAAGAAATGGACAACTTCTTAGAAAAGCACAACCTTCTGAGACTGAACCAGGAAGAACGAGAAATATGAACAGACCAATCACAAGCACTGAAATTGAAACTGTGATCAAAAATCTTCCAACAGGGCTTCACTGGTGGCGCAGTGGTTGAGAGTCCGCCTGCCAATGCAGGGGACACGGGTTTGTTCCCCGGTCCGAGAAGATCCCACATGCCGCAGAGTGGCTGGGCCCGTGAGCCATGGCCACTGAGCCTGGGCGTCCGGAGCCTGTGCTCCGCAATGGGAGAGGCCACAACAGTGAGAGGCCCGCGTACCACAAAAAAAAAAAAAAGTAAAAAAATCTTCCAACAAACAAAAGCCCAGGACCAGATGGCTTCAGAGGCGAATTCTATCAAACATTTAGAGAAGAGCTAACACCTATCCTTCTCAACTCTTCCAAAATATAGCAGAGAGTGGAACACTCCCAGACTCATTCTACGAGGCCACCATCACCCTGATACCAAGACCAGACAAAGATGTCACAAAGAAAGAAAACTACAGGCCAATATCACTGATGAACATAGATGCAAAAATCCTCAACAAAATACTAGCAAACAGAATCCAACAGCACATTAAAAGGATCATACACCATGATCAAGTGGGGTTTATCCCAGAAATGCAAGGATTCTTCAATATATGCAAATCAATGAATGTGATACACCATATTAACAAATTGAAGGAGAAACACCATATGATCATCTCAATAGATGCAGAGAAAGCTTTCAACAAAATTCAACACCCATTTATGATAAAAACCCTGCAGAAAGTAGGCACAGAGGGAACTTACCTCAACATAATAAAGGCCATATATGACAAACCCTCAGCCAACATCCTCCTCAATGGTGAACAACTGAAACCATTTCCACTAAGATCAGGAACCAAACAAGGTTGCCCACCTTCACCACTATTATTTAACATAGTTTTAGAAGTTTTAGCCATGGCAATCAGAGAAGAAAAAGTAATAAAAGAAATCCAAATCAGAAAAGAATAAGTATAGCTGTCACTGTTTGCAGATGACATGATACTATACATAGAGAATCCAAAAGATGCTACCAGAAAACTATTAGAGCTATTCAATGAATTTGGTAAAGTAGCAGGATACAAAATTAATGCACAGAAATCTCTTGCATTCCTATACACTAATGATGAAAAATCTGAAAGTGAAATTAAGAAAACACTCCCATTTACCATTACAGCAAAAAGAATAAAATATCTAGGAATAAACCTACCTCAGGAGACAAAAGACCTGTATGCAGAAAATTATAAGACACCGATGAAAGAAATTAAAGATGATACAAATAGATGGAGAGATATACCACGTTCTTGGATTGGAAGAATCACATTATGAAAATCACTATACTACCAAAAGCAATCTAAAGATTCAATGCAATCCCTATCAAACTACTATTGGCATTTTTCACAGAACTAGAACAAAAATTCTCATGATTTGTATGGAGACACAAAAGACCCCAAATAGCCAAAGTAATCTTGAGAAAAAAAACAGAGCTGGAGGAATCAGGCTCCCTGACTTCAGATTATACTACAAAGCTACAGCAATCAAGACAGTATGATACTGGCACAAAAACAAAAATATAGATCAATGGAACAGGATAGAAAGCCCAGAAATAAACCCATGCACATATGGTCACCTTATCTTTGATAAAGGAGGCAAGAATATACACTGGAGAAAAAACAGCCTCTTCAATAAGTGGTGCTGGGAAAACTGGACAGCTACATGTAAAACTATGAAATTAGAACACTCCCTAACCCCATATACAAAAATAAACTCAAAATGGATTAAGGACCTAAATGTAAGATCAGACACTATTAAACTCTTAGAGGAAAACATAGGCAGAACACTCTATGACATAAATCACAGTAAGAACCTTTTTGACCCACCTCCTAGAGAAATGGAAATAAAAACAAAAATAAACAAATGGGACCTAATGAAACTTCAAAGCTTTTGCACAGCAAAGAAAACCATCAACAAGACGAAAAGACAACCCTCAGAATGGCAGAAAATATTTGCAAGTGAAGCAACTGACAAAGGATTAATCTCCAAAATTTACAAGCAGCTCATGCAGCTCAATATCAAAAAAACAATCAACCCAATCCAAAAATGGGCAGAAGACCTAAATAGACATTTCTCCAAAGAAGATATACAGATTGCCAACAAACACATGAAAGGATGCTCAACATCACTAATCATTAGAGAAATGCAAGTCAAAACTACAATGAGGTATCACCTGACACTGGTCAGAATGGCCATGTCAAAAAATCTACAAACAATAAATGCTGGAGAGGGTGTGGAGATAAGGGAACCCTCTTGCACTGTTGATGGGAATGTAAATTGACACAGCCACTATGGAGAATAGTATGGAGATTCCTTAAAAAACTAAAAATAGAACTACCATATGACCCAGCAATCCCACTACTGGGCATATACCCTGAGAAAACCATAATTCAAAAAGAGTCATGTACCATAATATTCACTGCAGCTGTATTTACAATAGGCAGGATGTGGAAGCAACCTAAGTGTCCATCAACAGATGAATGGATAAAGAAGATGTGGCACATATATACAATGGAATATTACTCAGCCATATAAAGAAACGAAATTGAGTTATTTGTAGTGAGGTGGATGGACCTAGAGTCTGTCATACAGAGTGAAGTAAATCAGAAAGAGAAAAACAAATACTGTATGCTAACACATATATATGGAATCTAAGGGGAAAAAATGGTCATGAAGAACCTAGGGGCAAGACAGGAATAAAGACGCAGACCTACTAGAGAATGAACTTGAGGATATGGGGAGGGGGAAGGGTAAGCTGGGACAAATTGAGAGAGTGGCATGGACATATATACACTACCAAATGTAAAATCGACAGCTAGTGGAAGCAGCCGCATAGCACAGCGAGATCAGCTCAGTTTTTTGTGACCACCTAGAGGGGTGGATAGGGAGGGTGGGAGGGAGACGCAAGAGGGAGGAGATATGGGGATATATGTATATATATAGCTGATTCACTTTGTTATAAAGCAGAAACTAACACACCATTGTGAAGCAATTATACTCCAATAAAGATGTTAAAAAAATAAAAAGATCCAAGTTGTACCTCTGGCTCTGCCTCTTAATGGTTCTGTGGTGACAAATAAATTATAACGTTCATGAGTTTAAATTTTCTCACTAGCCAAATGAGCATAACAATAACTCATGTGGTGGCAGAGATTAAATGACATCACATATGCAAAAGTATTTTGTACAATCTATGGAACTATAAAAATAGAAGTCATTGAAGTTATAATAAAAATAATTTGGAAAATCATTGTACTTTGTTAATATTAGAATCAACAGGCCCCTGTTTCTTGACAGTGTATATAGTAACTTTTTTCTCACTAGCATGGTTTACCAAGAATCATAGATTTTCTTAAATTAAGACTCTAAAGGGGTGGTCTAATATAGTCACAATGAGACACAAGAACTGTGAATACACTGATTTCATACTCCCAGGGGCTACCCTGGCCTCCCTGGTTAAGCAAATCCCTGAGTACAATCAATAAGACATTTGCCTGAGGAGAGAATGTAGCATCAGGGTCACAGAGAACAGAAAATGTAGACTGCGTAGAAGAATTACGCCCCAGAAAACACAAGAGAACCTTTATGGGAGTGAAGTCCCTTAAAATTAGAGGAGATTCTTCACTGTTAAATCTAGCATGACAGAAAAGTGATAAACTACTACTGCTTATCTGAGTCGTGTGCTGTTTATATGGCCCACAAGTATATGTATATATGTATCGATGGTAAATGCTGCCAATATGAGAAAGGAATCGGTGGGAGCCACGATGCTTTGGGGAAACATTAGCCTTAGCTCACAAAAAGAAACAACCCACAGAAACAAAGAGAGATCTTCACCTTCATAGCCTAATTCTGCATCATTTTCTAATTCATAAGAATTTACATTTTCATGCAATTTGCACTCATTATTGCCAGATCCATTATGCTTATCACTACAAGTGGACTGAATCTGTATAATTTGCACTCTCTTTCCATCAGCTTTCATTCACTTCTCAGGGCATAACTAGCTAAGTTAAAGAGCAGTTAAATGTTCCTGGAGAAACTGTTAGTGATTCCTTAACACTGTCTTGACAGAGGCATATGCCCCAGTCTCCAATTATATATAAATATACTTATGTAAATAAATTCATATATATAAAATATTTACAGTGCTATTTTCCATATACATATAAAACACATATATAAAATATTTACAGTGCTATTTTCCATATACATATAAAACACATATATAAAATATTTACAGTGCTATTTTCCATACATATATAAAAACACATATATATAAAATATTTAAAGTGCTATTTTCCATAATTAAATATTGTTCTTAAGCAAGCCCTCAAGAGACACATTTAATACTTTGTCCCTTGGGAAGATATATTTCTGGCTGAGGAAAGCCCACATTTAACCACCATTGCATGTGCAGTTCTAGGCACAGGGCCTGGTGCAGAGAAAACCCTCAATAAATGTAAGCTATTATTATTATTATTGTTGCTGTCTGCACTTTTCTTAAAGTGTCAAGTAGAAATCTGCACTTGGGAAGAGTACATCCTTGCTTTCCAAGCATCTCATAAAGGTCACCCTATTAACATTGGACTATCTCTCTGGTGCTGCAGGCCTGTAACTCCCCACAGAACCAGAGGGACCAGTTTTATTCTGACAAATTTCCTTTGTATGAGGCACTAATTCTCAGATTCCCAAAATGGAAAATAAAGCCCTTTCCCAAAGAGCAAGAATAAATCTTGTGAGAATTCTACTTTATGGGGTAGTAGAGCAAGTTTGGGCTGTAGAAAACTGGATTCAAATTCTAGCACAACCATTTTCTAAAAATAACCTTTGACAAACTACTCACCTCTATCTCTTCTGTAAAATATGGATGTTAATATATTTTTGATGGTTGCTATGAAAATTAAAATGTTACATATCGACAAATACATATATCTTATTATATCTTGTCTATGGTAGATGCTCATCAAATGTTACCCATCAAATCCTAGCCTTCTTCCTCTTAACTTTCTGGAACTATGGGATTGAGGGTGATAAAAACCTTCTTACAGGCCACAGAAGAATTTCATTTGCTATACACTAGAAGTGAACCCAGGAGTCGGCGACTTCTAGTTTTCCCCTGAAGCTGGGGTTACGTCAAGCTCTGAGTGATAATGAGATTTGCCTCTAAGTTACCAATTGATATTTCGGCTGACTTTCTGGGGCTTGTGGATCCTGAAAGTCTTACTCTTCCAAGTGGACACTCGTTCCAGGGAAACTGTCACAAGCCAGCACAAGTAATCTCTGGGTCTCCTCTGTGGATCTTGCCTCCAGAGTCTCTTGTAGATTTTTCAGGACAGCTTCTACACCCTCTGAGGGTCAATTAGTAATTTGGAAACTGTCAAAAATGATTTTTGAATTTGGACAATTTGGCAGATGATCAAGCTAGAGGGACAAACTCAAGAATGCTTTTGGCAGTGACAATAATATTTGCCCCCCAGAATGATTACTTTAAAAACACACAACTAGGTGCATTCATGGGAGTGTTTAAAAAACAATCAAACAAACAAACCAGTCTCTGCACCTTTTCAAAAGTTATTTTCCAGTTGTGGAAATGAACGTCTAACATTGTCAGTACATTAGGATGATGCTAAAGTGTTTTTTAAGAATTTAGAAATAAAATTCACACACAATGGATATGAATAATCAATGATGGAAGTGAGCCAGAAGAATGCCTGTGAAAGACACAGATGTGACTTGGGAATAAACACGGGGATGCAGACCTGACTGTGATACTATTTGGTAAGTGGAAGTCTAATTAATTACATGTGAAGAGGAGGGTCAGCATAATGCATGAAAAGGGAAATGCCAAGAGCCAGAAGTTGCCTGTGTTTTGTTCAGCACTGTTCAGGCCGAGGAGTCCAAGCTTCCCTCACTGGGGAGGTGATTTCTGCTGTGGGCAGGGGTGATTTATTGCCTTTCCCTTTAGCCATGATAAAATATCTCTCGACTAGCCACCTTCATTTGCTAGCGACCTTCTGATAACACTGGAAGGTGACAGCCTGAGGGGCTGACCTGGGCCAGGCAAACTCTCTAAGACAATGCCCCTCATAAAACCCCAGCCACTGTTCTAGCAAAACCACCCTTTATGCCTACAAAATATGGCCATGACTAGAGATCTAAAATTATAGAAAATTATTCAGAAAATCGAAATCACCTTAAACTCATAATCCAGAGACAGTCACTGTTAACACGTTGGTGTATTTCATGTGAAATATTTTTTTACAATTTTTTTTACATAGCTGAGATCAAACTGTATATTTAGTTTTTCATTTTGCTTTGTTATTAGGCACTACAACATAGATAGTTTCTGAATTGCCTAAAGTATCCATAAATATAACCATTAAAATTGTATACAGTATCACCAAGTGATTTTTTTTCAGTGTAATTAATCCTCTATTACAGGATGTTTGGGTGGCCTCTAATTGTTTCCTTCTTTTGTAAAGAATACTATACAGGTATACTAATGCAAAAGGCTTATTTTCTGTTGGGGCTTATTTCCTTGGTTCAAGTCCTCACTGTTGACTTTTTTTTTTTTTAACATCTTTATTGGAGTATAATTGCTTTACAATGGTGTGTTAGTTTCTGCTTTATAACAAAGTGAATCAGTTATACATATACATATGTTCCCATATCTCTTCCCTCTTGTGTCTCCCTCCCTCCCACCCTCCCTGTCCCACCCCTCTAGGTGGTCACAAACCACCAGAGCTGATCTCCCTGTGCTATGCGGCTGCTTCTCACTAGCTATCTACTTTACATTTGGTAGTGTATATATGTCCATGCCATTCTCTCACTTTGTCACAGCTTACCCTTCCCCCTCCCCATATCCTCAAGTCCATTCTCTAGTAGGTCTTTGTCTTTATTCCCATCTTGCCCCTAGGTTCTTCATCACCTTTTTTTTTCTTAGATTCCATATATATGTGTTAGCATGTGGTATTTTTTTTTCTCTTTCTGACTTACTTCACTCTGTATGGCAGACTCTAGGTCCATCCACCTCACTACAAATAACTCAGTTTCATTTCTTTTTATGGCTGAGTAATATAACATTGTATATATGTGCCACACCTTCTTTATCCATTCATCTGTTGATGGACACTTAGGTTGCTTCCATGTCCTGGCTATTGTAAATAGAGCTGCAATGAACATTTTGGTACATGACTCATTTTGAATTATGGTTTTCTCAGGGTATATGCCCAGTAGTGGGATTGCTGGGTCATATGCTCCCTGCCCAATAGACTCCTCCACTTGGAAATTAACATGCCCCAAGCAGAGCAGTGCTGAGGGTGAGCCCCCCCCGCCACTGGCCTCACCCTAGGCACTCTGATGCATTTTCTGTTTCAGGAGAAACCTGTCCTCAAGCATGAGCCAATGAGCTGCTGGCAGAGCAAAGTGACAGCGACTGATGGGAGTCCGAATTGGGGAAGAGGGAGAGAGCTGCTCTCACCACCAGCCTTGAAAACCTGGGCCTATGGATCTTGATTATTTAAGCTTCAACACAAGTCAGAGTATTGCTGCAGTTCACCCTATTTCAAAAGCTCTCATTTATAACAAAGTGAATCAGCTATACATATACATATATCCCCATATCGCCTCCCTTTGCTATAAAGCAGAAACTAACACACCATTGTAAAGCAATTATACTCCAATAAACATGTTAAAATAAATAAATAAATAAATAAATAAATAAAATGTCAACTGCAGAGTAAAAGAAAAAAGCTCTCATTTATAAGCTCCTTCATTACCTTTTCAATCTTCAGAAGAGTCCTGGCTCTGAGGGAGCTTCTAATATCAACCCCATTTTACTGAGGCTCAGCAAAGTCAAATGCCTTGTCTGAAGTCATGCATGTAATAAGTGGTAAAGCCTCATTCAGTCCAGTTCTGTTGACTCTGAGTTTGTAATATTTTCACTTCACCATGATGATTCCTCTCCAGTAGTTATGTCGGGGTGGATGGGAAAATAAACCAGGCTGCTAGACCTCTTATTATTCTTTCTGAATGTGTTCGAGAGGCAGTGGTGGCAAGCATCAATCTGTAATTCTAAACAAATGCAGTTTAAAATCCCACGTGGACTACCTTGCACACCAACCCACCTGAGACCCCCAGTTTGAGTGATGAAGGAAGCAGCTGGAGATGTGCAGCAGTTATGGGAGATTATATATGGGAGCTCAGGAAGTCCCAGTGCTTCACTATCTATAATTGAAAATATACTGAAGGAAATGGAAGCTTGAGAGCCCACGTGTATTTTATCAGATACTTTGGACATTAAAGGAATTCCTGGGAAATTATAAATTGAAACACTTGTCACATCATTGTAATGGGGAAAAAAATCATAATTAGACTCTGGAAAGAAAAGAATTAATTGCCCGTAAAATAATTCATAATAGATTTGCAGCTAGAACTGGTTATGAGAGAGTAGTGTGGTATAAAAGATAAGAAATAGAATTCCAAAAATGCATGGGAACCACTGCTAATTCTCTATACAGGAGCAAGAATAATTGTACAGAGACAGCTAATTGTTCTGCCTGATATGCAAGAGGAAGACAAATATGAGACAGCATTACTCAAGACACATAAGCGAGAAATAGACAAAATACATCTTTTCTTTATTATTTTTTTTTTTTTTTCCTTTTGCGGTATGCGGGCCTCTCACTGTTGTGGCCTCCCCCGTCGCGGAGCACAGGCTCCGGACGCGCAGGCTCCGGACGCGCAGGCTCAGCGGCCATGGCTCACGGGCCCAGCCGCTCCGCGGCATATGGGATCCTCCCAGACCGGGGCACGAACCCGTATCCCCTGCATCGGCAGGCGGACTCTCAACCACTTGCGCCACCAGGGAGGCCCCTTTTCTTTATTTTTAATCCTATAAGGAGGAAATTCCATTCAAAGTAAAATCAAATTGCTCTCACAATAAGAAGTACTATGAAAAGATAAAAAGCATGCCCTCATTTTCTCATTTCACGATAAAAGGGATGCTTCAGACAGAGAATCTAAGAATCAGTTTCAGTAAAATGTACAGGTACATTATTTAATTAAGTGCTGTAAAGATACTTCCAGACAAGATGGTAGCAAGGGCTGCCTTTCCCCAAATTAACAAGAAGATGTACAAAAAGGATCCACACATAAGAAAATGGGAAAGGGTCCCTGAGAGAATACTACTAAATGAACGAGATTAATGGAACCTATTGAAAACTGACATGGGCTGGGTTACTGAGAAGTAGCATACCTGGAAAGCAAATGAGAGAAAGCTCCCAGATTGGAGGGTAAGAGTTTGAGGACAAGGGTAGACTGAGGAGTTAGTGGCAAATGCACCACCAGAAGCATTTTGTGGACTGGCAGCCACAGACCCGATACTGAAGACCACTACAGAGATGTGGACAAGTAGAAGTGAATAAAACAAAGAGAGAAGTGGGTTTTGCATGTGGTGTATGTATGGCGTGTGTATTAGAGGGAAGATTTCCACTAGAATCTAGTTTGTAACAGTAATAATAAAAAAACGGAAGTCTAATCTTTGGCTAGAGCTGATGATCTACTTCCCCCCACACCCTTTGTTCTTCCTTCCGATCTGCATCTAAAGTTGCCTCTGTAAAAAATGTAGACAGAAGCAGAGGAAGATGGCGGAAGAGTTAAGACGCGGAGATCACCTTCCTCCCCACAGATGCATCAGACATACATCTACACGTGGAACTGCTCCTATAGAACACCCACTGGACGCTGGCAGAAGACCTCAGACCTCCCAAAAAGGCAAGAAACTCCCCATGTACCTGGGTAGGGCAAAAGGAAAAAGAAAAAACAGAGACAAAAGAATAGGGACGGGAGCTGCACCAGTGGGAGGGAGCTGTGAAGGAGGGAAGGTTTCCACACACTAGGAAGCCCCTTCGCGGGCGGAGACTGCGGGTGGCTGAGGGGGTGGCCCCGGAGGAGAGCACAACAACAGACGTGCTGAGGGCAAAGCGGAGAGACTCCCACACAGAGGATCGGTGCCGACCGGCACTCACCAGCCCGAGAGGCTTGTCTGCTCACCCGCCGGGGCGGGCGGGGCTGGGAGCTGAGGTTCGGGTATCGGGTTTCAGTCGGAGCGCAGGGATAGGACTGGCAGCGTGAACACAGCCTGAAGGGGGCAAGTGCACCACGGCTAGCCGGGAGGGAGTCCGGGAAAAAGTCTGGAACTGCCGAAGAGGCAAGAGACTTTTTCTTGCCTCTTTGTTTCCTGGTGCGCGAGGAGAGGGGATTAAGAGCGCTGCTTAAGGAGCTCCAGAGACGGACGCGAGCCGCGGCTATCAGCGCGGACCCCAGGGATGGGCATGAAACTCTAAGGCTGCTGCTGCCGCCACCAAGAAGCCTGTGTGCAAGCACAGGTCACTATCCACACCTCCCCTCCCGGGCGCCTGTGCAGCCTGCCACTGCCAGGGTCCCGTGATCCAGGGACAACTTCCCCGGGAGAACGCACAGCGCGCCTCAGGCTGCTGCAACGTCCCGCCAGCCTCTGCCGCCACAGGCTCGCCCTACATCCATACCCCTCCCTTCCCCCGGCCTGAGTGAGCCAGAGCCCCCGAATCAGCTGCTCCCTTAACCCCGTCCTGTCTGAGCGAAGAACAGACACCGTCAGGCGACCTACACGCAGGGGCGGGGCCAAATCCAAAGCTGAACCCCGGCAGCTGTGCAAACAAAGAAGAGAAACGGAAATCTCTCCCAGCAGCCTCAGGAGCAGTGGATTAAATCTCCACAATCAACTTGATGTACCTGCATCTCTGGAATACCTGAATAGACAACGAATCATCCCAAATTGAGGAGGTGGACTTTGGGAGCAAGATATATTATTTTTTCCCCTTTTCCTCTTTTTGTGACTGCATATGTGTATGCTTCAGTGCAAGATTTTGTCTGTATAGCTTTGCTTTCACCATTTGTCCTAGGGTTCTGTCCGTCCGTTTTTTTTTTTTTTTTTTACTTAAAAAGTTTTTTTTCTTAATAATTATTTTTTATTTTAATAACTTTATTTTATTTTATTCTCTCTCTCTATATATATATATTTTTTCTCCCTTTTATTCTGAGCCAGGTGGAGGACAGTCTCTTGGTGCTGCAGCCAGGAGTCAGTGCTGTGCCTCTGAGGTGGGACAGCCAAATTCAGGACACTGGTCCACAAGAGACCTCCCAGCTCCACATAATATCAAATAGTGAAAATCTCCCAGAGATCTCCATCTCAACACCAAGACCCAGCTTCACTCAACGACCAGCAAGCTACAGTGCTGGACACCCTATGCCAAACAACTAGCAAGACAGGAACACTGCCCGATCCTTTAGCAGAGAGGCTGCCTAAAATCATAAGAAGGCCACAGACACCCCAAAACACACCACCAGACGTGGACCTGTCCACCAGAAAAACAAGATCCAGCCTCATCCACCAGAACACAGGCAGTAGTCCCCTCCACCAGGAAGACTACACAACCCACTGAACCAACCTTAGCCACTGGGGACAGACACCAAAAACAACAGGAACTACGAACCTGCAGCCTGCAAAAAGGAGACCCCAAACACAGTAAGATAAGCAAAATGAGAAGACAGAAAAACACACAGCAGATGAAGGAGCAAGGTGACAACCCACCAGACCTAACAAATGAAGAGGAAATAGGCAGTCTACCTGAAAAAGAATTCATAATAATGATAGTAAAGATGATCCAAAATCTTGGAAATAGAATAGACAAAATGCAAGAAACATTTAACAAGGACCTAGAAGAACTGAAGAGGAAACAAGCAATGATGAACAACACAATAAGTGTAATTAAAAATATTTTAGAAGGGATGAATAGCAGAATAACTGAGGCAGAAGAACGGATAAGTGACCTGGAAGATAAAATAGTGGAAATTACTGCAGAGCAGAATAAAGAAAAAAGAATGAAAAGAACTAAGGACAGTCCCAGAGACCTCTGGGACAACATTAAATGCACCCACATCCGAATTATAGGGGTCCCAGAAGAAGAGAAAAAGAAAGGGACTAAGAAAATATTTGAAGAGATTATAGTTGAAAACTTCCCTAATACGGGACAGGAAATAGTCAATCAACTCCAAGAAGCACAGAGAGTCCCATACAGGATAAATCTAAGGAGAAACATGCCAAGACACATATTAATCAAGCTATCAAAAATTAAATACAAAGAAAACATATTAAAAGCAGCAAGGGAAAAACAACAAATAACACACAAGGGAATCCCCATAAGGTTAACAGCTGATCTTTCAGCAGAAACTCTGCAAGCCAGAAGAGACGGGCAGGACATATTTAAAGTGATGAAGGAGAAAAACCTACAACCAATATTACTATACCCAGCAAGGATCTCATTCAGATTTGATGGAGAAATTAAAACCCTTACAGACAAGCAAAAGCTGAGAGAGTTCAGCACCACCAAACCAGCTTTACAACAAATGCTAAAGGAACTTCTCTAGGCAAGAAACATAAGAGAAGGAAAATACCTACAATAACAAGCCCAAAACAATTAAGAAAATGGCAATAGGAACATACATATCAATAATTACCTTAAATGTAAATGAATTAAATGCTCCCACCAAAAGACATGTACTGGCTGAATGGATACAAAAACAAGACCCATATATATGCCATCTAAAAGAGACCCACTTCAGACCTAGAGACACATACAGACTGAAAGTGAGGGGATGGAAAAAGATATTGCATGCAAATGGAAATCAAAAGAAAGCTGGAGTAGCAATTCTTATATCAGACAAAATAGACTTTAAAATAGAGGCTATTACACAATTCTTATATCAGACAAAATAGACTTTAAAATAAAGACTATTACAAGAGACAAAGAAGGACACTACATAATGATCAAGGGTCAATCCAAGAAGAAGATATAAAAATTGTAAATATTTATGCACCCAACATAGGAGCATCTCAATACATAAGGCAAATACTAACAGCCATAAAAGGGGAAATCGACAGTAACACAATCATAGTAGGGGACTTTAACACCCCACTTTCACCAATAGACAGATCATCCAAAATGAAAATAAATAAGGAAACACAAACTTTAACTGATACATTAAACAAGATGGACTTAATTGATATTTATAGGACATTCCATCTAAAAACAACAGAATACATGTTTTTCTCAAGTGCTCATGGAACATTCTCCAGGATAGATCATATCATGGGTCACAAATCAAGCCTTGGTAAATTTAAGAAAATTGAAATCATATCAAGTATCTTTTCTGACCACAACAATATGAGACTAGTTATCAATTACAGGAAACGATCTGTAAAAAATACAAACACATAGGGGCTAAACAATACACTACTTAATAACCAAGTGATCACTGAAGAAATCAAAGAGGAAATGAAGAAATACCTAGAAACAAATGACAATGGAGACAGAACAACCCAAAACCTATGGGATAGAGCAAAAACAGTTCTAAGAGGGAAGTTTATAGCAATACAATCCTACCTTAAGAAACAGGAAACATCTCAAATAAAGAACCTAACCTTGCACTTAAAACAATTAGAGAAAGAAGAACAAAAAACCCCCAAAGTTAGCAGAAGGAAAGGAATCATAAAGATCAGATCAGAAATAAATGAAAAAGAAATGAAGGAAACGATAGCAAAGATCAATAAAACTAAAAGCTGGTTCTTTGAGAAGATAAACAAAATTGATAAACCATTAGCCAGACTCATCAAGAAAAAAAGGGAGAAGATTCAAATCAGCAGAATTAGAAATGAAAAAGGAGAAGTAACAACTGACACTGCAGAAATACAAAGGATCATGAGAGATTACTACAAGCAACTCTATGCCAATAAAATGGACAACCTGGAAGAAATGGACAAATTCTTAGAAATGCACAACCTGCCGAGACTGAACTAGGAAGAAATAGAAAATATGAACAGACCAATCACAAGCACTGAAATTGAAACTGTGATTAAAAATCTTCCAACAAACAAAAGCCCAGGACCAGAAGGCTTCACAGGTGTATTCTATCAAACATTTAGAGCAGAGCTAACACCTATCCTTCTCAGCTCTTCCAAAATATAGCAGAGGGTGGAACACTCCCAGACTCATTCTACGAGGCCACCATCACCCTCATACCAAAACCAGACAAAAATGTCACAAAGAAAGAAAACTACAGGCCGATATCACTGATGAACATAGATGCAAAAATCCTCAACAAAATACTAGCAAACAGAATCCAACAGCACATGAAAAGGATCATACACCATGATCAAGTGGGGTTTATTCCAGGAATGCAAGGATTCTTCAATATATGCAAATCAATGAATGTGATACACCATATTGACAAATTAGAGGAGAAAAACCATATGATCATCCCAATAGCAGAAAAGCATCCTGAAAGCAGAAAAAGCTTTCGACAAAATTCAACACCCATTTATGATAAAAACCCTGCAGAAAGTAGGCATAGACGGAACTTTCCTCAACATAATAAAGGCCATATATGACAAACCCACAGCCAACACTGTCCTCAATGGTGAAAAACTGAAACCATTTCCGCTAAGATCAGGAACAAGACAAGGTTGCCCACCTTCACCAATATTATTGAACATAGTTCTGGAAGTTTTAGCCACAGCAATCAGAGAAGAAAAAGAAATAAAAGGAATCCAAATCAGAAAAGAAAAGTAAAGCTGTCACTGTTTGCAGATGACATGATACTATACATAGAGAATCCTAAAGGTGCTACCAGAAAACTACTAGAGCTAATCAATGAATTTGGTAAAGTAGCAGGATACAAAATTAATGCACAGAAATCTCTAGCATTCCTATACACTAATGATGAAAAATCTGAAAGTGAAATTAAGAAAACACACCCATTTACCGTTGCAACAAAAAGAATAAAATATCTAGGAATAAACCTACCTAAGGAGACAAAAGACCTGTATGCAGAAAACTATAAGACACTGATGAAAGAAATTAAAGATGATACAAACAGATGGAGAGATACACCATGGTCTTGGATTGGAAGAATCAACATTGTGAAAATGACTCTACTACCCAAAGCAATCAACAGATTCAATGCAATCCCTATCAAACTACCACTGGCATTTTTCACAGAACTAGAACAAAAAATTTCACAATTTGTATGGAAACACAAAATACCCCGAATAGCCAAAGCAATCTTGAGAACGAAAAATGGATCTGGAGGAATCAGGCTCCCTGACTTCAGACTATACTACAAAGCTACAGTAATCAAGACAGCATGGTACTGGCACAAAAACAGACTTGAGGATATGAGGAGGGGGAAGGGTAAGCTGTGACAAAGTGAGACAGTGGCATGGACATATATACACTACCAAACGTAAAACAGACAGCTAGTGGGAAGCAGCCACATAGCAGAGGGAGATCAGCTCGGTGGTTTGTGACCACCTAGAGGGGTGGGATAGGGAGGGAGGGAGGGAGACACAAGAGGGAAGAGATATGGGAACATATGTATATGTATAACTGATTCCCTTTGTTATTAAGCAGAAACTAACTCATCATTGTAAAGCAATTATACAATAAAGATGTTAAAAAAATGTAGACAGGAACACACAGCACCTCTGAAAGACCCTTCTGCATTTCATTCTCAATAGTGGGTGATAATACAGCAGAACAGTGAAGTTATGAAAAACTTGTGCTCTTCAAAAAAAAAGGCGATATTGGCAGGTATTTTTCTTTTTTTTTGCTGTCTTCATCAGGTTTTGATGTCAGAGTTATCCTTTAAAATGGATTGAAGAACACCTTTTTCCATAAAACAGTTTAACTAGCATAGAAATAACCCATTTAAAAGGTAGGCTAAAACTCAGTTGTAAAAAAATCTGGGCCCAGAGGAGAAAACTCTTGGACCATCTTTCACAAATTTCCTTCTTTTCATTGTCACTTAATCTTTTATTTTGGGGGTGTCCCTCAAAAATTCAGTCGAAATAGTAACAGAAGTGTTTTAAAACTTTTGTTCTGACCCTGAATCCCAGCTTTGGAGGCCCCACCGCACAGCACACCAGACTGATTTTTTGGCAGGGGAACGTAAAATAATTGGCAGAAAACATTTTGGAAAGATTTTAAATTTTCATTATCGTTAAAAGTAGATAGTATATTCACATAATTAAAAATTCAAAAGATTTGAAAATGTGTACATGGAAAGTCCCCATACTTTTGTCCCCAAGATACTTGGTTCCATTACAAGACACAACTGATTTATTGTGTATCTTTAAATGATTTGTAAAATTTTAGTTTTTGACTAAATAATAATAGATTTAGTCTCAGATTTTTAAAAACCACAAGGGCCATTTCTTAAATACCTTAAACTTCTTGCTCTTGGCTCAAAGTCCTATCACCTTTACCACCCCCTCTTCCATGGAAGAATGTTGGAAGGTTGTAGAAATGGGCATTTGGGATTGTGTGAGGCTAAAGTGATGGACAGGATTGATAGGGCTTACATTCTTCCCAGAGTAAGCACTAGGTAACTGTACAGGAGCTCTCTTGCAGGGCATTCAAAGGAGTGTGCATTTCATGGTTCCATGACACAAAGAGTGTGGTTTTATATGTATGTACACTACCACTCTTAAGATCTTCTTGGATAGAATTCCAGACATTTTTCAATGCATTTACAAATATACCATATATTTAGTGGTATGTATATATGTAATAATACATGGGTTCCTTTTCTAGGACCTGGAGCACTGCCTGCTGAAATGAAACCAGAGGTGTCTATTCCTCCTGGGCGAGTAGGGGTCAGGGGAGTCTGTCTAAAATTGGAGCAAAGATTACTGAAGTTGATTAGAAGACATGGTCCTCCCAGCCTAAGGCCAGTCACGTCATGTGTTTTTGCAGCTCAGCTGCACAAGTGCTGCCACACTGAAGAGAAACGCGCTCCTGTGTGTTAACAGTCACAATGCATTCCAAAGGCAGCTGAGATCTGCAGGCACAGTTGTGACTTCTGTATCTCAATGTTCAAAGGCAGCTTCACAGAGGTCCCTGGTCAACTGCTCCCTCAGCCAGGGTGATGAACTGGACAAACTACTGTACCTGGTGCTGTGGCCATTGCCTCTGAATCGGAAGACATCAATGCTCCCTTGGATGTGCAGTTCTCCCTCCTCCATTCATAAAGCAAGTCTCCTGATAAAGTCTTGGTTACTATAGGGTATTTTGTGACTTTAAAGCAATTTGTAAATATTAAACGAGAAAACTTGGAGTGGTAGAAGAAAATGAACTGAAAGCCAAGCGCCCAGTGCTCAGCCACGGCTCTGATGGCAGTGGAAACACTGGCACGAAACAGAACTGCCTGACACAAAATTCAATCAGAATTTAAATACAATCATGTTCATGGAAGTTCAACTAGTTTTATATTTGCCCAGAACTATTAATATTCTTACCTAGTAACTACAGAAGAAAAGTTGACATTTATATAAGACAAAATAACCTGCTTGTAGATATAAAGAAGTTTGGGTACTCTGAAAATGATGATGATTTTTTTCCTTCAACTGTAACTTTAAACAAGAAACACAAAATTATACCAACAATATTAAAAGGAGAAAAAAACAGTAGAATCCAAAGCTGAATAAGATCCAGAGAGACATCCTGCTCCTTGAGAAAACCATTAGAAGGAAAACTGTAGGTGACAAGAACCACCAAAGGCTCAGAGAACTGACTGCAGCATTATCAGGGGTCTCAATAACCACCACTACAAAGCAGTAAACACAAGGGGAAAAAGGCCTTGAAAAAATATAAGATTCCTGAGTCAGAAACAAGGACTAAGTCTTCTTGTAGTTTCGGTGTAGTTAGTAATCAATTACATTTAGAATGACTACGAGAGAGGTGATTGTAATGGTGAATATGTATGTGCTACTTAACACCATGCTGGGGACAGAGTAAATATGCAGTAAATGATAGCTGTCATTTTTTAAAAAAATTATTATTACGTTTGGGCTTCCCTGGTGGCTCAGTGGTTAAGAATCCACCTGCCAATGCAGGGGACATGGGTTCGAGCCCTGGGCCGGGAAGATCCCACATGCCACGGAGCAACAAAGCCGATAAGCCACAACTACTGAGACTGCTCTCTAGAGCCCGCGAGCCACAACTACTGAGCCTGCATGTCACAACTACTGAAGCCCGTGTGCCTAGAGCCTGTGCTCCACGACAAGGGAAGCCACCTCAATGAGAAGCCTGCACACCACAATGAAGAGTAGCCCCTGCTCACCGCAACTAGAGAAAGCCCACGCACGGCAACGAAGACCCAACACAGCCAATAATAAATAAATAAGTATTTTAAAAAATTATTATTACAGTTAACGGCAAAGAAAAGCAGAACCAAAATTGAGGGCAAACTACTGTAGAAATTCAGTACATGACAGGTTCTACTTTTAGTGAGTTTAAGGATAATGGTGATGATGTACTCTAAAATAGAGAAGAGCTAAAAGATGTAAGACAAAAAGAGTAAAAGAAAGATGCAATCCTTCCTATATCAGAATTTAACATTAATTGATTTTAACCATCTTTATTCTGGCAACTATCACGGCAAGAGTTCTTTCCATTCTAAACACACAGCAGAAAGCCAAGTACACTCTCCATCCTCAGTTACAATCCGGAGGGCCCAGAGCAACCCACCTTCAGAATCGAGAAGCAGACAGCTCCTAATCACAGACTCTTTGAGTGTCTGCTTTACCAAGAATTAAACCTCTGCATCTAAGTGCTGCTCCCAACCAAGAGAATGAAAAAGAAATCTTCTCTGATTAAGGATATTGCAGGTTGTGAAGTATGTTAATGTCTGAAAAGATATTATAATATAATCCAGTTCTTTAAAATTTTATGTAAATATTCCTAAATTTTCCTGTGATTACTTTCTTTTAAAATTAAGAGACAATGATGAGATTTGTATGAAATGTCTCTTAATCTCCTTTCCTTTTTTTAAAAAAAACATCTTTATTTTTAAGTACCACCCATTTTCTCATTTTCCATCAGTGATATCACAAATACATGCCTCTCTATTGCACACCTGTTGAGTTATAAGAAGTCCTTGAACATGGTCACTGCAATCCAAAATTGTACTTCCTCATTTGGGCCAAGTTTTAAATTTATCAAGTTCACATCAAACTAATAATACAGATTTTATCTGGAGAAGTAATAATTACTTTTTCCATTGTTATTTTCATATATCTTTATAAGCCTTTGTAAAACAAAAAAGTTTTGGAAAACACTGAAGCTTCCAAAATGCTCCTAGATTTCCCTTGCTGTTACAATATACATACTATTACTAAGTAGGAAATATATTCTGGCCCAATAACTATTCTAGATACATAAAATAAATTTGTGTTCTTATTACAAAGAATATTGGACTGATTAAAATATGAAAAACTTTCTCAAAACCTATAATCAAGCTTAAGGAGTCCTAGATATTTAAAAAGTGGCCTAGACATTGAAGGAAATGGGATATATAAGGCTAACCCTTGATGTCTTTGAACCAATTTATATTAAACATTTACTCTCTGACTTCTAGCAATTCAGGGGTTCAAAATGGGATTAGACACAGGTCCTGGTCTCAAGGAGCTCACAGTATAATATGGAAAGTAAGAGTAATAACTTATATACTACTTGGCATTGTCCAAACTGCCACGGTTCCCTTAACAGTTTCTTTATCTACCAAGGGCTGCATCTAGCACTTTCTTGAAAGGCTCCTCCCATGCTGGCAAGTTGCCTGGGAGAATATTTCCAGATATTTCCTCTGGGACACACTCAGTTTGCCTTGCCTAACCACTGTTTCCAAACTTTTGCTTCAATGCATTGCTTTCTCTCCTCAGTCCCACCTTGATCTTGACACTTTGAACCTTCTCTTTCTACTTGAGCTCATCCTTGCCTTGGATTAGAATCTGGTTCCTCTCCATCCCACACCTCACAGATGCCTGCTATTCTCACTCATTCCCTGACTAGAGTGGATCCTGGAAATCCAGCTGGCCCTGAGCTCTGGGCATTCTCTTACTTCATTGGGAAAGTCAAGGAATCTTCTCAATGAACTCAATGTAGTGAAATGAAGTTTAGAAAAATTCAGGAACACTTACATCGATCTCATGAGGACACTGAATTGCCAAGTACTTAAGTAACTCAGAGTTAATGGTAATGATGACGGCATCATTTGTCCTTAGGTACTCTATCCCTATTTACTGGTGAGGAAACAGGTTAACACAAGTTAAATAATTTGCCCAAGTTCATAAAACTTGTAAATTTGAGGATGGAGCTAATATTCAATCCCGAATTTATTGAGATCCAAGGCTGTACTCCATGTAAGATTGTATAGTTTTGTTTTATTTTTAATGACAGCATCACCATTATCACTGGATTCAATTAAGATGGCAAATATTATAATGGAGGAGCTATAGACCACTGCCACTCAAGATAATAACTGCTAATATTAACTGCTTACTCTACGCCAGGTATGGGGCTATATCATTTACAGAAACCGTAACTCTGCCATTTTGTAAACTTGACAGGTATGAGGGAGTCTGATCTTGAAGGGGATTTGCCCAATCTCCATTGCTTAGATGGCATTCCTCCCCTCCCCACCATTCCTATAGCTTCCAACTCAATCTATAAGACCAATCCTTGCTAAAACAAGCTCTTACAAATAAGTATAACTAGTAAAAATAAGTCTCAAAGAAAAGTCTGAGTTAGACTTTCCTTCTCTCTGTAAGGATATAAATCTCTGTATCATAATCTAGGGGTCCTCAGGGAGAAAAACTTAGAACAGTGACATAGCTAGGGGGATAGACTGGAAAAAAATGTGAGTTGGTAAAAAATAAATAAATAAATAAAAAATCTAGGGGTCCTATAACTTGTTCCAAAACCAGAGGAGATATAAGTGTTTAAAAGGTATGAACCAGCAAAAGAGGGAAACCCTGGATTAGGAAAGCAATACATTTGACCAGCATAATGGTATATTGTGATGTTTATATAAGTATTACTCAGACTGTTGTCCATTGACTTAACTGCTTTAGAATCATTTAGGATCCTTTTAAATGCAGACTCCTAGGCCTCCCTATGTCTGTCTCCAGAAACTCTGGATGGGAAATGGGGCATAGTGATCTCTAACAATTAACAAATCCCCCTAGTGTTTTGGATGTAGACGCACACCAGACTGCCACCTCCCTACCCAGTGCTTATGTAATCTTCAGTATAACATAATTTGGTTTTTCAAGTGTAGAGCAGATTAAATCAGGACTTATGTTACTTCAGAGCTCACAGAATAATTTATTACTCCAATCATTATCATAATACATTATAGGTGTCATAGATACATTCAAATATTTAGATAATTTACATATTCTACTGTCATGGAGGCCCAGCACGCACACACACACACACACACACATAGTTCTTCTAAAAGTAGCAAACAAAATTCAGTTGAAGCTCTTTTTTTTTCTTATTATATCATACTGATTTATAAATGCATTAGTCCAATTACTGAAGAGAGAGGCTAATCAGTACTTTGAGAACTATTACACTCAAAAAAAAAAAAAAAAAAGCTTAGGAAATTGCTTTGCTAAATAAATCCTTCTCCTGAAGATTCACAATACAAACTAAAGATTTGATTCTCCAGAGTGAAAAAGAAGTTTGTTAACTTTATTGAATATTTAACAAACAAATTTATTTGGGCAGAGGATGATCTTTTTCTTCTTTTCTGCATGTTCCTTGCCGCAATTTGCTTAGCTCTGAATACATTAACTCAACAAATGTATGCTAAATATATGCAGCAACTACAAGCTAGGCAGTGTGTTAGATTCAGGGATAAAACGGGAATAAGCCAGACAGACTATTCAATAGCCACATTCATTACCATTTGAAACTTGTCAAGTCACAAAGGTTCCTCATAGCCCAAGGGGCCCTGATGCAACGCAGTCGGCTATATTGCCTCAGTTCCACCACTGACCTTACTTTAGTTACAGTTTACAAGAGACTTCGAGAATGTCCAAACAGCCTCACTGCTGCTGCTAAGCGGGGTTTTTCAAGCCAAGGGACTCCCCACGTAGCTACACGGCCAAGTAAGTTCTATAACAAGTACGTTATTATAGGTTCCGTCGTGTCATTCTTGAGAGCACAATGGTTACCTCAAAGCAGGCATTAGAACTAGTTGTTGAATCAAAATTTAATCTACAAATTTTATGCTGGCCGGTAATTTCTTCATATCATGGAACACTGCCAATCATTTGTAAGGCTATTTCAAATGTCCACTGACAAATGAAGTAGATAATTGGGGTAATTATTTGACAACTCTGGTGGACAATGCTTTGTTATTATACTTTCTTTGTTGCTGGATTACTATTTTTCTCCTAAAAGACACTAAACAATTCACTGAAGGAGCAGGTCTTCATATTATTTATCCCATAGCTTTGAGAATGATTGAAAGAACGTTAAATCACTGGCTCACGTAAGAATTGATTTGGAGGGTTTATTTATTTTTGTGACCATGCTAATGCTGGGTACTCCAGGCTGTAAATTCTGTACTGACTACATACATCCTCACATCTGTTACAATTCAGGCAGTTATGATTTTGTCTTTGCAAAAGACACCTTCCAACATGGGGGCTCTTTACCCCATAAGAGGTTTTATGATTGTGAAACATTAGATTCTCCCTTAGTTTTCATGGATGGCAGAGGAGATAGCAGGAGGAATTTAGCAATTGAAGTGAGATCAAACCCCAGGTCATCTACACATACATGTAGTAATTTTTCCACTGTTTCATCTTCTGCTTTGATAGAACAGGCTAGAACATAACCATGCATACCTAAACCTGTGGAAAAAAAAAAACCTTGTGACCTCAGGAAGACTGAGTGACTCACTTTGGCACCTCAATTTCTTGACATCAGCTGGATAAGCCCTACTCCTAAACGCAGTAAGGCGTATTGCTACCCAACCTTCCACACACCTATATTATGGCTATTAGCTCTGAATACCTGTGTATTGTTCTCCTTTTGTGTGTGTGTGTGTGTGTGTCTGTGTGTATTTTCTTTTTTGGCCAAATAATGGAATGTTTTGCTTTGGAATGGGAACAAAATTGACAAAATCAGCCACCTAGACTCAATTGAATATGTTCATTTCTTTGAAAATGTTTGTTTCTTGGAGGCAGAAGAATTATCTTTCATCTATTTATTCAATAACTATTTAATGAAAGTCTACTATCTGCCAGATACTCTGCTAGGGCCTAGAAATAAAGCAGGGAAAATAAGACAATACCTGGAATTAAAAGTACATGTGAAGTTTGATTCTGAATGTGCAAAATAGACAGTGTCTTAGTTTTGAAGTTGCCTGATCGGTTTGGGTCTTGTAGGCCTATCAAACTCTCCTAAGCTCACTCCTACCCCCACCCACCTTGGGGATATTGATGGAATCCTAACTCCCAGCTGAAGAATTTTCAAAAGGAAGACTATGTAGGAAATATGAAGGAAAAAAACGATGTTCACTTTGGTGGAAGACTTTTAACAAAACGTATTTGAAGTGGAGATGGAATGAGGTGACCTAATTCCCTTGTGTAAGGGGTTATGGTCACATGTACTGAATGAGAAGTCTCTCCCATAAGAAGGCCATCAGAGGTGCCACTCTGCCAATGTGAAATTTACCATTTAACATAAAAAGGAAAAAAATGCAAGTTGTGCTATGCCCTTTATAACCTGAATTTTGAGAAATACCATCTGGTTTAAAGAGGGAAAACATCACGAGTAGGAAATCAGCATTCCATCGCCAAATGGCTAGATTTCAGTCTTTTAGTAGAAAATTTTGAAATTTTTATATCCATCATTTGTTTACATCTTAACATGTGGGTTTCTTATTTGTCTGTATTTATTATTTTCCACAGAATAAAATCTATATTGAGTCTTCTTTTTTTTTTTTTTTTCATACCCTACGGCCCCCCTCCCTCACCTGGCCTTTTTTTTTTTAAATTTATGGCTGTGTTGGGTCTTCGTTTCTGTGCAAGGGCTTTCTCTAGTTGCGGCAAGTGGGGGCCACTCCTCATCGCGGTGCGCGGGCCTCTCATTATCGCGGCCTCTCTTGTTGTGGAGCACAGGCTCCAGACGCGCAGGCTCAGTAATTGTGGCTCACGGGGCTAGCTGCTCCGTGGCATGTGGGATCTTCCCAGACCAGGGCTCGAACCCATGTCCCCTGCATTGGCAGGCAGATTCTCAACCACTGCACCACCAGGGAAGCCCTATATTGAGTCTTCTAAAGTGCTCTTAGAGAGTATAACTACATGTGGAGTATAAATGCGATATGTGTGTGTATTTGCACACAAATAAACTTTACAGCACTAAACAATTCATCCTTGGAGCTTGTTTGTGATAGCACTTTATGAGGTGGCTTCAAACAAGAGGTAGAAGAAACTGGAGCTATCTGTGTTTGTCTCAAGAGAATAAAAGCTTTTTCCTTGAGTTCTCTGATGCATGTAATGTTTGAGATTTACGGAAATAGCATCCTTTTCCCCTAAGAATAACATCACCCCCAGGCAGAAAAATAACCCTGCAACATGTAACTAGCAGGTAGTCTGTTTCATCAACTACTCAAATGAAAGCTACAGAAATTTGAAAAAAAAATTAAATTATATTGCAAAAGCATCGATTTCCCTAAAAGAGTTGAGAGTCTATTGTGCTCCACTAAAAAAACAATGACCTAAAAGTATGAAAGTTGACTCGTTCTGCTTTGCCCCCCCGCTCTCCACAGTCCGTTCCTCTACCCCACAAGAATCCTATAGTTCCCAAGGAGGGTTTGCAGTCAAGGCTAGCTGTTCACAGTCTCACTAGTCAGTTTTTCCTGCTGTTTACATTGCCGTGAAGCCCACCAAATGCTCCAGGTGTTCAGGAGCATTCTGACAGGTAAGTGGAGAGTGAAATCCTCCCTCCTTTCCAAGACAAAGTTACTTCAACTCCTGAGTTTCCTTCTGACCTTTCTTCTATCCCTGCAACCTGGCTTTCCCCACATAAGGTCCTGTCCAAAGCATGCTTTCCCCTCTCACAGCCCTGGGCTCTCAGCCCCTCCCTTCTTCCTGACCTGCACTCCTCCCTCGGCTTCTGCATCACTTCTCAGGTCTGGATTTCCTTCAACGTGTCTGACTCTCCTTAGCTTGCTTTGCCTTCTTGTCCTTTAAATGTTGGTGTTCCTGATGTTTCACCCCTCTTTCCTGTATACTCTCCTTAATCTAGGCTGCCTCTCTGGTCCTCAGTTTACACATATGTGAAGGGAAAAAGATATTGAACTAGATAATTTTTCAGGTTAAATCCCATCCTCAAATTCTGTGATAATAATTCAGAAGCAATAAATGACAGTGGAGATAAAAAGTATATATCCTGGATGAGATAAAGATGGGCTCAGGAGAATGAATCTCAGAAAGGACATCATGAGAGAATCAGGTACCACAGCTCAGAGAGAGCCCAGGGAGGGCCGCACAGTGGGGCCCCAAAATCCTGTGGATCCCACCCACTTTGGGCCCCATTGAGATTCTCTAATAAACACCAAAGGCAGCTTGAAAAAAGGAAACAAGTCACAAAAGGGAGGCTTGAGGAATGTCTGGATGAGGAATTGGATGTGTTGACTCCTTCCTTCTTGACTCAGAGAAGCAAGGTAGAAGTAATGCCCTCTAAAAGGCTCTCCCAGCTCACATAGCTTTGCCCCAACAAGCCTAAGTGCCAGATACCTGACTCTAGTATTCAATTAGGGCTTACCCAGGATTCAAAACTAGCTAATGTACTCTTTGACCAAGGACTATATAAGGAAAACAAGAGGTGTTCTTGATAATGCAGGTGTTCTGGAATAAAAACTCTACACACATGGTTTATGGGTAACTTCTATTTAAAAACTGTAAAGAATTTTTATTTGGAAATTGATATAAATGTCGAACTCTTCCTCATTAGGTACCTGGTAAAAAGGCTTCACCGGACGTTAACTAAAGGCTTCTGCTCTGTTCTGGTTTGGTTCATTTTTTCTCACTGTACATGTGTTGTTGGTTTCTTTCCCCAAATCCAACCTTGCCTGCACTGGGATGTCTCTGTTTTTTTGGGATCTCTTAATGTCCTCTGCTATCACTGCTAAAGACGTCTGCTTATGCCAGTAAGTATACAAAATGCTTGCCACGTGTTACTTGTTACTTAGGTGTAATGGATCTGACCTGTTCTACAGGGCTCATGTTCAAATAATGTCTTTTTCCCATTTTGTCATATTTATTAAACGATTCTCAACTGAAGAACCCCAAGAGACATTTGGCATTGCCTGGTGATCACACTGGTGGGGTGCGTGCTACTGACATCCCACAGGTAAAGGTCATAGATGTTGTTCAACATCCTAAAATGCACAGAACAGTGCCCACAAAAAGTAATTATCTCATCCAAAATGTCAACAGTTCCAAGGCTAAGTCTGATTTATAACCAACTCAGAGAGTCACCTGTCAAGATTCATGAAAAGTCTCATATTGGTCACCCAGGGACTCTCTCCCCCTTCCCTCTCTTCCCTTTTTACATGAGCCTGAAGAGAGATCCATGAGACTTCCAGTTTGGGGTAGGGAGCTCTGCCTCTCAGTCTGTGGTTACTTGATGTCCCTCCTCGTGGCCACATGGTACCAGTGGTCTGAAACACAACGGGTTTGTCCTTACCTCTTGTTCTCCCATAACAGCCCCTGATTATCGCCAGAAACAACTTGATGTGGCCAGCAGGACTTAGGACTACCTAAAAGCTTTTTTGCCTTTTCTAGAAGTAAGGAGAGCCAGGGCCTTAGGCATGCTATGCCTTCATTAACCTCTTAAGGTGGTAATCCACATGACTTCTAATTCTTGATGATGAGGCCACAGAAATGAAAAACAAAACACAAGGTAATTTCCCACTGCGTTCCCCTGCTTGTTAAATTCTCAGTAACCTCCCTGATTCTGGTAATGACTTCTCTCACTCTGCTGCGTGGCACTGTCTGGGACTCTGCCTGTCTTCTCCCATGTGAGAACCTCTGAGTCCTGAATTCTGCCCCTGGGCATACTGCACACATTTTTACCAGCCCTACTGGGATGGGAGAGGTGAGAAAAGTAGCTCCTTTGGAGAGAAGAGTAACTCTCTGATAGGACTTAGAGCTACAAATGGGCACAGGCAGCTGAGCCCGGCTCTTCCCATGGTCTGCCTGTCATAACACATCCTCACCAACACTGATGGTTTGAGATTTTTCCCATTTAGCTATTCCACACACAAAGTGTGCTGACTCCAAGTCCTTATCAAAATTCTTATATCATGGAATTGTAATGATCTGTGCATCCATTGCATCCCCCAAGAACTTCTTTCCTCCTTGAGGGAGGAAAAGACTGTGTCTTATTTATTTCCACAAAGTCAGCATAAAGCACAGTGGTTAGCACATGGGAAGCACTTAGAATTATAAAATGAAAAAAGCAACTGAATAGAACATTTACAAGTGAAATATTTGTGAGGATTTATAAAGAAAAACAGGAATGAGAAACGCTATCCAAAGTACACAAAATGACACTATACAAGATCAGCACACAGTTCTTCTGAAGCTTTTAGCACATGGAATAAAAATCAGAAACAGATTATATTTTTTTCTGTTATTTGGAAATTGTTGCAGCAAGTATACTTCTCTATCTTTTATTTTTGGAAGACAGTAATAAAATGTGACACGTCATCATATGAATTATTTGTCTCACAAGGTTACTTGAAAAGTTTACCTGCCAGTTAAACAGTAGAGATGCTGGGATGGGGTTTCAGAGGCTGGCTAGCTCCAATCTCAAGGAGAAAACGACCAACATCAGTGTTCTATGGACCTATAAGCAGCTTCTGTGCAAATATCCACTTTGATCTAAAGGCAGCTTAAAAGCTGGCTGCTTTTACAGATGGTTTTCAGTTATATAAATGAGCTTTCTACTGCTCTCGTTTAGCCCAAGGTCAGGGAACTGGCATACAAGTGTATTACATTAAGAGGAATTCCAATTTTACACCATTGGGTATATATACTTGACTCACAAGAGTGAGAAATGATGAAGTCTAGTTTACACTTACATTTTTTTCTGACTCTTGGGTCAATAAACTGCTGAACCACCTGAATTACAACCCAAGTGGAAATCTCCAGTTACCTCAAAAAGTGGCATAATATTATTAATAAAATTTGTTTTTATTTACCTTATTTTAAAAGACTGCCTTTATTGAGCAAAGAATGCACTCAGGTGAAGGCTGTGATATAAAAGTAATAATAATTATAGCCAAGGTAGTTAATATGTATCTCAGTTTATATCTCAGATGTGAAAATAAATATAACTTTATAATAATTACTAAAAACTTGACCTAATGCCTATTTCCCATTCCACCAAGATGGCAGAAACTTAATCTCAGATAATTTGGGGTCCCCTTCCCCTGCCTTAGAGTTGTGTCTAAGTTTTAAGTGACTTACACAGTGCCATGGCATTTGATGAAAGGGGTGGTACTCTAATCTGGTCTTCAATGTCCTATGTCCATGCAGATTTCTTCTGAGGTAGCTATTACCTCTTCTGGTTCTCTGTCATTAATCTCCACAGGTCACCACTGAAATTTCACGAGCTTCTCCCCACCTGCCCCCTTCAGGTCTAATGGCTCTCTCTCTCCTATTTCCCTTCAGTTTACAGGCACAAAATATATTTGAATCTTTCCCTATCACACGTTAGGACACCAAAATCTGTACCCAACTGGCCAAGACCCATTCCCCCTAAATTTACCGCACCTATTTTCTCTCTGAACCCTAGGCTTCCTCCAGAAAGCAGGATAGAGGGTCCATCTCCCTGAGACAATCCATCTCCCTTCCTCTAGCTGGGGTGGAAAGGTAGACTCTTTCTCTTTAACCCTAACATTTCGGCCATGCCTAAAGTCTTCTCCAGTCACCTAAGGGCCTAGGCTCTTGGAGACAAAGATATAATAATCCCTTGTTTCTCAGTATTCTCAGTGTTTCTCAGTATTCTCCTCCTCCCTCAGGTGGCGCAGGATGGCTAGAGTGGGCTGGAGTTGGGGATTTCCCTTCCCCTTGTGGGGTTACTCTCTGATAATGCCCCAACAAGTTGGCTCTAGTTAACTAGTTGCTCCTGAGGGCCGGCCTCCTTAAGAACTGGTGGATTTCAGAATGCTTCCTTTCCCACCCCCTGCTGCAAACAAGAGGGGATTTTCCTCATTTTTACTGTGAGAACCTGGTCAAACTCCTGGAGGTAAATCTCACAAAATAGTCCTCCCGGGCCCTGCGACTGGGTCCTCCCAGAGTTTTTCACTCTCAGAGTTGCTGCACTGAGCGGTCAACTACAGTTCAGGTTTTCCTACCCCAGCAGCACTGGTTCCCCTGGCCATTTCCATTCCTGAGTCTCTGCTGGGGGAAGCCCTAATGACCAGCATTCGCAGGTCAGTCTCTCCAATCTTTGGGGCAGTGGTTAGCCCTGTGTCCTCTCCTCTCTTATGGACTCAAGAAAAGTTAATTTTTTCCGTCTGTTCAGCTTTTCACTTGTGGTTAGGACAGTGTGGTGACTTCTAAGCTTTTACATGCAGAACCAGAAATGAACAAAACCCAATTTAATTTTTAATTGTAGACATTTTTCTTAAAATCATTACTTCCTATATAATTAATATCTATTAAATTTTGGCTCAAAGGGCACCTTTTTCTACCATGTATAAAATCAGTCACATGAGAGAGTGTAACTTTTCAGACTGTTCTATGCTATATGATAAATACATCTATTACATGAAGAAATAAATGTGTGGCGGCTGAGTGCTGGTTATTGCCTTCTGTGAGTGGCATTGTTTAAATTTCTGTATTTCAAGCCAAATATGGCAATCCACATGACCTGCTCATTCCAACCACCCTTTGTCCCTTGTCAAACAGGCTTTACTGGGCAGGGGCCTACACTGTATGAGGACTACAGGGACAAATAGATCAGCCTAGAGAAAATCTCACTTGTTTTTCCAAGCAAACCTGTATTTATCCAGCTCTTGCCTTCCTATATTCTTTTTTTTTTTTTTTTTTTTTTTTTGCGGTACGCGGGCCTCTCACTGCTGTGGCCTCTCCCCGTTGCGGAGCACAGGCTCCGGACGCGCAGGCTCAGCGGCCATGGCTCACGGGCCCAGCCGCTCCGCGGCATGTGGGATCTTCCCGGACCGGGGCATGAACCCGTGTCCCCTGCATCGGCAGGCGGACTCTCAACCACTGCGCCACCAGGGAAGCCCTGTATTCTTTATTTAAATTTTACCATGACTTATTTACATTCTTGTTTTAAGCCTCTCCAGATTCTTAATAAACAAATACCAAACAAACTAACCTCCGAGATATTTAGGTTTCTTAGAGCTCAAAAGACACATTTAAAAGACTAATGTTCTGCAGGTATAAACCCCATCAGCCTTATTAAATGTTACACATGCTTAAAGTTGAAATGAGTCATTATACATCTTTAGCTCATTCACCCTCCTTTGAGGAAAGAGGCTGAGGGCTCTCGTGGGTGTGGCTGTCACACATGATTCATCACCACCACTGAAGACGGCATTTGTTTTGTGAACACCAGTGCTGTTTTCAGAGGCTTCCCTCAGCCTTCGAATTCTCCCAGTCATGCTTACCCAAGAGGCCTTGTTTGAAGCTATAACTTAGCTGGTCTTATAAGTTTAAGTCCTGTCCTTGCTCTTGGGTTAGCCCCATCTGAGCCCATGCAGTACAAACTGGTTTATCACTGCTGCAATCTATTCTCCACCCATGGCCTCATTCAACTGTGCTGCATCCTTGCCATCCTGATAGACTTCCCCAAAATTGCAGTTTAGTTTTGGCCTCTTATTTAGGTTGATGAAACGACTCAAAAACCCCAATGTGGCAACTTGGAGTTGGTCTAAGTTTCCCAGTCACCTCATACGTAAGAAATTGCCCTACTTGACAGACTTGTGTTTGACGTTGAGTTTGACGCCACATCTACCACACACTCAGAGAACATTCTTCAATTTTTAATCATTTTCCAAATTCTTTGGTCTTCAACACATTGCTGACAAGAGTGTTACTTACGTAGTAGAATTGACTGATAGCTTTCAGCTGTCTCAACCAATCTAAAGAAGCCTCTGGGTTTTTGTTTTTCCAGTTTGTTTATGTTCATGACACTGTAGTACTAATTTTCTAAAAATTAGTCCTTTGTGTTTTATATTAGCAGTACTGGCAAGGCCTACATTAATAACAATTAATGGAATATTAATGGTTGCACTCTACTTTTTTAATTACTACTTATATTATTCTCAGATAATGCTTCCTGGACTTAATGATTATGCTGTTGAGAGAATAGCACCCAGTTGTTGGTGACTAAAAACAGCTATCAGGAGAGATAAACAATTGAAATCAAACTCTTGCCCCTGAGACAAACTCAAAAATATATACATTTATAAATACTTATTTAAAGCACTACACAAAATTCAAAATAAGTAAAAAATTACTTACCACCGGACAGGGTAGAACTTCTTAGTCTGATATAAAATAAAGATGAAAATTCTGCCAATTACTAAATGCTTGTCACCACTGTTGGTATTTTTAAATCAAAATAAGCAGTTTCTAGAATCTCAGTGGATACCTGTCTGTAGCTGGAGTAATCACACAAAAACCATGCCACACTGAATACCCAGTGTTTTACAGATAAAGCACATAGAGGATTGCAACTTGGAGTGATATCCACACTGGGCCAGCAAAGCAGCTCAGCGTAGTGGTTTAGAATGTGGACCAAGGGCTTAGGCTGACCAGGCTCACCTGCCACTTTGCCCCTTTGTAGCTGTGTTATCAAGTCACTGTGCCTGTTTCCTCGTGTATAAAATAAGTATGATGATAACAATACAATTCTTTGGAAATTCAAAGAATATATATGAATAAAATATAAATCAATAAAAATGGTAACTACAGTTTATACTTACTACCTTACAATACCTAGACATAGTACCTGGAATGTACTGAGCGTAAGCCATAGTTGTCACTTTTATTTCAGTGCATATCTGGAGTGGTCACTGTGTCTGAGACAGTCGGTCTGTACTGGGATGCTAGTCAGCATGTGTAAAGCAATCAGAATATCAGTCCTGAGAGTCTGTCAGGAATTCAGATAGTGGCTTTGCAGTGGTCAGGCCATCCAAGCCCCAGTGGACCCAAGGTGGCCAGTCAGTCAAAGGCTGTCAAGTATATGCTGTGCTTGCATACTTCTCCAGCGCCCTCCCAGGGGCCTGGGTGAAATCTTGTTTCTCCAGGGGGAGTGGGCCCTTAGGACAGACATAGTCCAGGTGGGGGTGGATGGTTATTGCTGTCTGATGTACAGCTTTCTTCTTTTTCCCTTCCTCTCTCCAGCACAGCCACTTAGCCTTTAAACTAGCTCCCCAGACCCCCTACCTCTCTGGTGGGGAGACGGGAAGATCCTCCCCCACTGCAGCTGTTCCATGGTCTATTCCAGGGAGACCTCAGTCCCTACTGAGGACACCAACCTAGGTCCAGGGTGTACTAGAGCTCTTCCCTTCCTCACCCACTCTACTGCTCACATCTTCATTCACACACACACACACACACACACACACACACACACACACACACACACACCTGTCCAAAAGTTGCCCTCTCCAGCTTCCAGGCTCTTCTGTGGTGAGGTCCTCAAGAGGCACAAGGCCAGCAAGCCACCAGCAGGTAAAGGCACTACAGCAGCGCTGTCCAATAGAACTTTGCAATGGTGGAAATGTTCTATATCTGCTTTGTCCAATATGGCAGCCATTAGTCAAACGTGGCTACTGAGCATTTTCAATGTGGTTAGTGTGACTGAGAAACTGAATTTTTTATTTTTTGTAATTTAATCAATTTAAGTAGTCACATATAGCTAGTGGCTATTGTATTAGCATAGTTTTAGAGACAGTCTGGGTCCAAGTCCCAGCTCCGCATTTCCTGGCCCCATGACATTGGGAAAGTGACTTTAATTCTCTGAGCTTCAGTTTCTCGCTATATCTATAAGTAATACATTACTTAGCTCACAGTGCTGCTGCAAAGATAAAATAAACTCTTTCACTGAAGCACCTAGAAGAGGATATGATCTAGATTAAACTTCCAGGAATATCAGCTATTAAATGCATTTAAAAATACTTACTTATGTTTCCTCATGATTTAGAAGGGTTGTTCTCAGAGTATTGATTGGTTGAAATAATCATGCCAAAATCATGCTCAGTCGACCCTTAAAAAAATAGAGAAAAAACATCAACCAGAAGTACCTGATGGAACTATAACAAAAGCTATTCTCACCTCTACCTTGGGGAAATACAGTGACAACCATGCCTAGCTGAGCCTTGGAGAAACATGCCTATGCCTTTTTTATCGAGAGATATATTATGGGGGTTTCGAAGGCTGCCATAAGAAAATTTCTTAAAGCAATGACATATTTTGTTTGGCTGAGTCTGGAAGGTTTCAGCCTTGCCTGAAATATGTGACAAATATTTAACAAATAAATGGTTATCAACAATCACCTATCAAAGCAGGAAAATCAATTTAATAATTTTTTTTTTTTTTTTTTTTTTTTTTGGTGCTGTACGCGGGCCTCTCACTGTTGTGGCCTCTCCCGTTGCAAAGCACAGGCTCCGGACGCGCAGGCTCAGCGGCCATGGCTCATGGGCCCAGCCGCTCCGCGGCATGTGGGATCTTCCCAGACCAGGGCACGAACCCGTGTCCCCTGCATCGGCAGGCGGACTCTCAACCACTGCACCACCAGGGAAACCCCAATTTAATAAATTTTTTATTGAATTCCTGCTCTGATAAGTACAATGGAACCCACAAGAATAACGGGACATTATCTCTGCTTTTAAGAATTTCACAGTGTTTTTGGAGATGCAATATTTTCAAAGTACAAATGGCAGAAATATGAACTAGGTTAAGTGCTGTGGGTGTTTGCATGAGAAAAACTCAGTGTTGGCTGAAGTGATTGAGGGGAGCTTTGTAGACACCAGATCACAAAGACCAACAAAACAATGTTGTCCATCTTCCAGGTCTGAAGAGGCTAGTATGGGAGGATTCATTTCTGAAGCACTTGCTTGTGGCAGGTATTGTTTAAATTGTGCAGGCTGGTAAGCAAGTTACACATGCAAGTTTCCTTTGGATTCAATTCATCCAACAAGTATTTATTGAGCATCTAATATGTACCTGGCAAGGACACATAGATACTTGTGGCATCTGATATGGTTTGTGGTTTGCTCAGATTTATAGACTTGAAATCTGCATGTGGGGTGGGGAATCTGCTTGATGTATGGCAACTTCATATCCCCATAGTCATAAGTCAGAATGCCCTAGTACATGAAGATGTAAATTTACATGCTCATCATAACAAATTCTTATGGAAATATCACCATTTAGATAGCTAGGTGTTCACTTTAAATCATCACACAAAGGGTGGGCTTTATGTTTCATGTTTTTCAGTTTCAATGCCCTTTATTACTCCTTTTAAAAGAATTTTTTCACAAAGATTCCCACTGAGTAGATCAAAATTTTGTCATTTTTAAAACAGTCAGAAGTATAGGCTTATCAGAGCTTTCATCAGCATCATGTGGGAACTTGTTAGGAATGCAGAATCTCAGGCCCTGCCTCAGCCTGACTGAATCAGAATTCCCTGAATCTGCTTTTAATAAGATTCCCAGGTGATAGATATGCACATGATAAGTTGAGAAGTATTTCTCTAAGGAACATTAAAATACTACTGAATTAACTTGAAATAAGGTGCCAGTTAACTCAACCCTGTGTCCTCAGATCCTTTCACAGCTAACCACATGTAAATTGGTCCTGTAGAAGAGACAAGAATAGTGATTTAATGTTGAAACAACAAAGGATTCTTAACAGGTGCTGACATTCCCTCGTCCTCAAATTAATATTAAACATGCATTTTTAAAATATCTATTTAAAGAGATGACAAATTGCTTTCTCACCCAGGTTACCCACATGACTGTACAAGCTGTCTTTCCCATCAACTGTTTCTTTTTTTAAATTAAAGTCAGAGATATAAATGCAACCTAATAAGAACAATGAACAATCAATTAGATCATGATGAAAGGAGACTGGAAAGGTTGAGAAAGAAAGAAATATAGAGGAGGTCGAGAGAAATGGAGGGGACAGCAGTGCCAAGGCCAGCAGTTTCCTGCAACCCCTGCTTCCTTACTTCTTAGGGTGCTACTCTCAGACAACCTGCCCCCGTACTCCAGGGTGATGGGGCCTCCATGCTCCAGGTGATGGAGTAGAAATGGAAGCAGGACCCTAAGCTAGGAACACTCATCTATAAAACACACTCTAGGGAAAATGAAATTAAGTCCCTTATTAATATAACTGGAGGCATTCAACCTCTAATTGGTATTAAAGCTTAAGTAAAACTGAAATAGAAGTGCACCTTTTAGTTTGGAAAGATTAATGATAAAAAAAAAATCAGGGCTTCCCTGGTGGCGCAGTGGTTGAGAGTCCGCCTGCCAATGCAGGGGACACGGGTTCGTGCCCCGGTCCGGGAAGATCCCACATGCCGCGGAGCGGCTGTGCTTGTGAGCCATGGCCGCTGAGCCTGCGCGTCTGGAGCCTGTGCTCCGCAACGGGAGAGGCCACAACAGTGAGAGGCCCGCGTACCGCAAAAAAAAAAAAAAAAAAAAATCAAAAAAAAATCAAAGAGGACCTAGCTTACAGTTGTTACCTTTTTGTAATTCTTAGCCACAACCAACAATTCCTTATGAAAAAGGTACAAAACCACTGCTTGGATATGCATTTCTGCTCTTGTATAAAAGCAAATTTATGAAAATTCAAATTCAATATCATTTGCTGACTCAATTGCTATAATGAAGGCTGACAGGTTTAATATAAATAACTAAATATAATCATGTAATCACCAGGAAAGAAAGTATAAAAAGGGCCCTAATAATAGTGGTGTGCTAATAAATGTTTAACAACAGGCTCTCTGGAGGAAAAAAAGCCCCAACTATAGCATTTGCCAATCTGTATGACATAAAAGCTCCTAACATGGTCAGTTTCAGGCTACCATTATGATGTCACTGAATGCAGAGCTCGGAAGAGACCTACACAATTGGTTCTCAGGAACCAATAAAAGTTGTTCCAGCACACTCCTAAAAATAAATAAATGTGCAGATTTTTCTACTTATCCATAGATTGAGCAACATCAGATCTCTGGTCCACAGGTGTGTTTATTTAAACCATGAAAAGTCTTGTAGTTCTATGGTTAATCTTAATCAAAGGTGGCCAGGGCCAAAGTTTAAACTTCAGATGAACAAGCACATGAATTCTGAAGTCTGGCTTTCCATTTTTTTGATTTTCAGCATATCAGAAAACGCCTTCAAAAGCTTGCACTTCTATGATATCCTCCTGCTCATCAGTCACTCTTAGGCTGATGTTTTTAACACCTGATAAAGATGGGGAATGTACTCTGCATGTTTATATTTTGCTTTCTTGGATCTCTTCCCCTGAGTTTCTGTCACTGTGTTAGATGTAATCATGAATTCTGAGGACAGACATGAAACAACGGCCATGAATATGTACACTTTGGGGTACCTGGTCATAAGATCTGATAGCAATATTCCTCAAGGTTGGCAGATAGATTAAAGTTGTGGTGGTTACCTCAAAAATAATTTTAAGGTAGACATTTACAGGTACAAAGCAGGCTTATAGAGACATTTTTCATAGGTGATATTTTAATCCCATCATAGAAAAACAAAGTTTCTTATAAGTAACGTTTAAAACACAAGAATCACAAAGCCTTATTGTTATACATTGTGTTCAACTACTTAGACAAAATCTATTATGCACTTATTGTAACATACATGAAAGTGAAAGTTCTCATTCAAAAAAGTGTCTAGTTAATACTTACTTACCCAGTATCTCCCAATCTTACACAGAAATATTAATGATAACACATTAAAAGAAGATAATTCATAAGGCCATTAGAAATGAAGGCTGTCATACAATCTAATGCCAAAATCTGAGATAAACTAGTAACAATTATATGAAATATGGACATGGCATTAACCAGCTTTGCTTTATGAAAAAAGGACCATGTAAAATAAGGTAGGAAAAATCTACTATAACCTCGCAATATAACATGCTTCTTAAACAGACATGTAAGGTCTGCTTTGAGAAATCATCCCTCTATAATGCTTAGAACACTGTATGGTGCAGTGTGGAGATCTCTAAACTCCTGAAACTACTCCTTCCCACCTCCACTGGTATTCTCCTATATCCTTGCAGGGTCTGTAACTCCTAGAAAATAATGGGGCAGGAAATAGGGGGAGGGGTTAAGAGTGGGCACAATTAGAAATGGCATGGAACATCCTAGGAAATTTAATTACAGTTCTTAACACCCCAGAAAATTAGGCAATAAAGGAGAAGCCCTCACTGGATTTGTGCTTGCTAGAAAAACAGAAATTTCTCTAGGTCCTGTGTATATGAACCTTCGCTCTTCCAACAGGGATCTGAGAAAGGGATTTGATCTCTGCACAAAGAAGCACATAGGCCAAAGTAATCTCCCTATTTGTTGGTAAACACTAAATCTAGATAGATGTTATTTTTACCAAGGTTGAGAATAAATGTCAATATGAAAACAAAACTAAACACAAACTACAGAACAAGAGGGAAAAATAGCATCCAGAAGACCTAGAGAGGAGCATACCTCTAAATATCATTAAATGTATGATCTAAAAGAAAATTTTAGTGAAGTGTAAAAGTTATGTCATGTATGAAACAAAACAAGTCATTTTAAAAGTTGAGATGAGATGAAAGGGGGATATGGATGAGATAATGAGGAACTGGAAAAACACAGAAGCAGAATTTAAGACCACATTGAGGGAGTAAAGAGCAGAACTTATGCTGCAGAAAACTGAAGGAATGATGTGGTTAACAAATTTGAAAAGCTTTCTTAGAATGCAGGGAATAAGAACAAATATATGTAAGTAATGAGAAAGACGACTATAGATATGGAAGAAGAAAAAGGAGAAAGAATATTCAGATGTTTAGTGATGTTTAGTGACAGTAGAGGAGAGACCAGAACAAATTGAACTTCATAAAGATTAAATCAGAATAAATTGAAAAAGAAAAAAAATCGAAGCTAGAGTTTAATCAAATCTTTGAGCTGAGGAAAGACCAGTGCCTATACTTCTTAAAGGGCTCCTAGGGACTTCCCTGGTGGCACAGTGGTTATGAATCCACCTGCCAATGCAGGGCACATGGGTTTGAGCCCTGGTCCAGGAAGATCCCACATGCTGCGGAGCAACTAAGCCCATGCACCACAACTACTGAGCCTGCACTCTAGAGCCTGCGAGCCACAAGTACTGAGCCCACTTGCCTCGAGCCTGTGCTCTGCAACAAGAGAAGCCACTGCAATGAGGAGCCTGTGCACCACAATGAAGAGTAGCCCCCACTCTCCGTAACTAGAGAAAGCCCGCTCGCAGCAACAAAGACCCAACACAGCCAAAATAATAAATAAAATTTTAACAAAGTAAAAAAATTTTTTAAAAGGGCTCCTAAATCCAGGAAAACTTAGTTAAAGGAACTCAACCTCAAACCTGACAAAAATTTGAGTAATCAAGATAAATACAAATTTAAAAATCTTTTAAACATCTGAACAAGGTTACCCATATCTGAACAAACTCATCTATAAAGAACTGTCTTCCAGTGAGTTCCCCCAAAAGCACATGCTAAAACAGGGGTTTGGTGATCCCAGGAAGCACCTGTAGGGGCATGGAACATAAGACAAGGCAGAGAAAGGAATCCTCAAAGGGATCTTTATTGAGCTGGTTACAGATATGGGCAACAGGGGCTCAGTCCTAATGGAGAAATCTAGGAATACAGAGCACACCTGAGTATTATCCACCTAAGGAGCCAGGAAGCTGGGACAGTTATCCTGAACTGCCATCCATCTTCAGCCCATATGCTGGGCAAAGTCCTCAGACAGAGAGTCACAGATGATTGTAGTAGGACACTATTGGCACAAACTAAAATGGTGAATACTTAGGTGATGTGAGGACGGCACTGAAATCACCTACTAATAATGACCAAAGACATACAATGACAATAACAAAAATGATAGAAGGTAGTAAATTACTGTCAGCAAAGTCTTGAGGAGAAATGAATACGTATCAATACAGTTGGCCCTCCACATCCATGGGTTCTGCATCTGCGGATTCAACCAACTGAAGATAAAAAATATTTGAAAAAAAAATGCCAGAAAATTCCAAAAAACAAAACTTAAATTTGCCACACAACAGCAACTATTTACATAGAATTTACACTATATTAGATACTGTAAGTAATCTAGAGATGTTTAAAGTATACAGGAAGATGTGTGTATGTTATACGCAAATACTGTGCCATTTTACATAATGGACTTAGGCATCTGCGGCTTTTGGTAACCGTGAGAGGTCCTGGAACAAATCCCCTGTGGATACTGAGGGACAGCTGTATTTGATATCCACACAACTCTTTTGTGGATAAACGTTAACAGCAAGACATCTTCCCATGCAAGACCTCAAAAACTGTATTGCCCATGCACCTATCTTTTTTTAAAGAATCGTAAAAAATTTCCATATAAAAATAATATTTGATCCCTTTGAAATTTCAAAGCAGAAAAAATTTTCAGCCTCAGTGTAACCCAGCAAATAAACCCATTAATCAGCCAGACACTTCAAGGAATTTCTACAAGATATAGCAATAATAGGACCTGGCTTAAGAAAATACTACTCCCAAGGTCCAGTGATTGAATACTTAAAATATGTGGAGTAACTGCTGAAAAAGAAATCCAGTGTGGTGGGCAGCATCTGAAATGACTCCCAATAATCCCTGCCTTTTGATAGTCACACCCTTGTGGAATTCCCTCCCATGTATGTATGTGTGCCAGACCTAGTGACTTGCTTCTAATAGAATACAATAAAAACAATGGGATATCACTTCCAAGATTAGGTTATAAAATTGTGATTTCTGTCTTGCTAGTCCTCTCCTTCCTGCTGGTGCTCTTTCTTACCTTCTAACTTGCTTACTCTGCCATGTTGTGAGATGCTCTATGAAGAGGCCCACATGACAAGGAACTAAAGGCAACCTCTGGCCAATAGCCATTGAGGAACTGAGGCCCGAGGTCTTCCAACAACCATGTGAGTGAGCTTGGAAGTAAATGCTTCCCCAGTTGAACCTTGAGATAACACTGCAACCCCTGCCTACACCTTGATCACAGCCTAGTAGTGTAATCTGGTTCTATTAACATATTTGGTCTCAGTAACTCATAACTCATCTCCATTTCCTGATAGCCAAGTATGATGCTAACAAGGCTCCAACAGTTAAGATTCCAGAAAGGCCTGTCACCCACAGAGAGACCCTGAAACAGAAGACCCAGTTAAACGGCCTGGATTCCAAGCACTCAGAAACTCTGAGATAATTAATGTTGTTTTAAGCCATTAAGTTTTAGAGTGATTTGTTACAAAGCAATAGATGATACACCTAGAAACCTCCCCCAACATGGAAATTCAGGACTTGGAAATAAGAATGGGCTATCATGAAGCAGTGAACAAATTGAACAAATTCAAGATGTGTATTAGTGCCCACATTAACCTTCCTTGCAAATGAACAGTGTGTTCAGTAGTAGAGGTGTTACCACAGTGAGCTCCCAATCATTGTGGGCATACCAGCTAGAGGTCAGCTTCAGACCCTCAGCCACCTTTATGCTGCTATCTGTAGTGTACCAAGGGTAGGGCAGTGGGAGTGGTCCACTTCCTGTGAAGGCAGTAACAGAGTACTTTTTCTGTAAAAGACTATAAATAAAGCCAACTAAAAGTCAGCTTTCTATTATCACCATGCATTGGCAATTCGAAACAATGTCAGTGATGAAATACCCTCCCCATCAGGGCAAACAGCCTTCCTGCCTCCCCTTTGGTGAATCACTGACCGCCACAATAAAGACCTTACAAATGCTTGGCAGGGTGAAGCTCCCTGCTGTGCACAGCCTTCCTGACAATGCCATCTGCATTTTTTATGGAAAATTGGGTCTTTTATCCAACATAGATGCCCTCACAGATCAGAGTAGCAAGAAAGAGCAAAAGTAAAGGCAAAGGTAAGGGCAGGCTCTGGATCAAAACAACAAATGAGACTCCTACAGTTGGCTTCAGGATCGCATCAGTGCCCCATGCATAGAGTCACCACCTGTGGTCACCTGTCAGGGGCAGTATTTATTCTCATTCATTTGCAAAATATTTATTGAGTGCCTAATCTGAGTCAGATATGTTCCCAGTCTAGGAAATCAGTAATTAACAGACATGAATAATTGCCTTTGTGGAGCTTACCTTCTAGTGGAAATTGATTAAAATAAATTAAAAAGTAAAATAAATATCAGATGATGATAAATGCTAAGGAGGAAACTGAAGCAAGGAATGGGGGATAGCATTTTCCAGGATGGATTTTACAATTTTAAATGAGGTGCTCAGAGAAGATTTCAGTAAGTAGGGAACATTTGAACAAAGACCTGAAAGAGGTGATAGAGAAAGCCATGTGGCTATCATAGGAAAAAACAGTCAGGTGGAAGGATAATCAAGTGCAAAATCCCTGACAGTGTAGTATTCTTGGAGTTATTTGAGAAACAGCAAAGAGGATGAGAGGGCTAGAGTGGAGTAAATGAGGGGACAGGAAGTAGTAGGAGATGGGATATGAAGTGGGATAATGACTGCTGCTTCTCTTCCTTTCCCAAATCTGCAAATTCCTTTCATCTGTGGAATCTAAAGTAGTAGAACTTTGCTGGCAAAGGATTCTGGGAAATGTCGTTTTAGGCTTCCAACCCCTCTGATACCTGGGAGAGAACATAGGTGGGCAGGGAAAATGCTAAGTACCAATAGGCAATCTGGCACATTAACTTTCCCCCACCTTCCCTCCTAGGATCTGAAAATAATATTGTCAAAAATTCCTTCTAAACTTTAAGACATCGACATAACCTGAAAGAATTAAAGGAACACTTCCCTGAAAGAAGGCCTGATTTCTAGTCCATTTCTGCTGCTTGACCTTGAATAGACCCCCTAACCTCCTGGAATCTCAGTTTCCTAGTCTGTCTAGTGGACATAACAACATCTGTCTCTCAAAGTCATGAAGATGTAATGATTTTGTAAAGAGCTCATCCCAGTGTCTAGTACACTAAAATATAAATAGCAGCTAATATTATAGATGTAAAATTAAGGGTCTTATGGGTCCTAACTCTGGCTCCACTGCCCACTAGTTACATGATATCAAGTAATTTATTTCACTTCTCTGAACATCAATTTCTTCATCTTTAAAATGAGAATAATAAGACCTACCTCCCAGAGTTATTTTGAGGATTAAATGAGATAATAGAATAATGATACTTATGCTGGTATACAGTAAATTCTCAAGGAATGCTAATTATTATGATTACCTAAGAAATCAAGGGGTTGGATTTTCTTCAAATTTCCTTCTCATCCTAACAGTCTTTGGTGCTATCGGGTGGGTCTACAAAGCAGGACTTTCAAAAGCTACCTCTTTCATAACTTGCAGGATTTACAAATTTATTTCCTTTTAAGTATATTTCCTTCTAACACACTGTGGGGAGAACACAAGAAAATTAGAAATGCCTGCCTGTCAATCACCTGTATGTCCACTGCCAAGATTCTTGTGCAAGTGCTGAAACCAAGAAGCAGGAGTTCCCACAGGAGGTGACCCTGACCCTGTGGGTCTCCTGGGTCATTTAAATTAACTCACTCCATCACTTTCTCATTTATCTGCCACTTGGTCTCTTGGTCTAGCCTTTCAGGGCAACTGCACAGTTGAGGCAGGTGGTCCCATTTTTCTGGGGCTGTTTCAGCAGGGAGCAAACCCAGCACCGAGGACTTGGCTGTCCCCAAAAAACTTGAGTGGCGAGAGTCAGGGCCAAGCAGGGAAGGTGAGATGAGATCGGGCAGCAGCCAACCAATCACCAACTGCACTGCTTCCCAGAGCCCCATGATGGCCCTGGGAGCAGTGAGATCACACAGCAGGAACCCATTCCATCCCCTTCAGCCATGATAGCAACTTCATGAATATAGTCAAAAGTGGTGCAGAGAGAAACACTTTTGAAGGAGCAAGGGAGTGAATGAATACGAAGGCCCCCGCTGTGAGTACGTACCCTGAACGCCTGGCCAGAACAGAGATGCACAACTAAAGGCCACACTGATATACAGCCAGCACAGGAATGTGAAACAATTCTCCCCATCACCCCTTACAGAAGCAGTGAGGAAACAAGCTCCAGGTTTACTCTACCTAAGCGTGTTCTCAGTAGCAACCTACTAGTTAAGCTACATGTAAACAATGCTTACATTTCCTACCTCTCCACTAACCACTCCTGAACAATTTTTCTTAGACAAAGGGCCCGGAATGTAGAAACCACTTCTTCACTTGCCCCTCTGGAATTACAATGTCTATTTATTTGTTTATTCGTTCATTCATTCATTCATTCATTCATCCAACATGTAATTATTGCACATAAACTTTGCTTCAGGCACTGGACTAAGGAACTGAAAATATAAAAAGAACATGATGTGGTTGGTCCTGGCCCTTTGAGGAGCTTTAGTTCTGGGAAAGGAGACAAATTAATTAACCCACAATTTGCCATAAGCATTGTAGGTAAGAAGGAAGTGGCGAAGGATGCTGGAGGAAGGACATAAAAATCAGAAAGAGAAGTGAGGGAGGCTTCCAGGAAGAGCTACATTTGAACTGAGTCTTGAAGAATGTGAATGAATCAGCAAGTTAGAAAGACAGTATGGTGGGGATGTTGGTGGTGAATGTCCAAGATGGAAGGACAGGCAGAGGGCACAGCAAGGGGAAAGGCACCGTGTAAGTCCCACAAGTTCAGTGTCCCTGGGAACGTGGTGGGGGATGAGGTCTGAGTCTGCAGCTCAGAAAAGAGCTACAAGCTAGAGCCAGACCTTTGCAAGTCCTCAGCCTCAAGGACCTTGCTGAAGCCATGGAAGACAACCACATCCCCTAGGCTGTGTAGTGTAAGAAATACAGTCTTAAAGTAATTAAACAGGGAGGCCATTAGACTGACATGGCACTTGTGGTGGTGGTCTAGGACATGGGGAGGGGGAAGGGTAAGCTGGGACGAAGTGAGAGAGCGGCATGGACATATATACACTACCAGACGTAAGGTAGATAGCTCGCGGGAAGCAGCCACATGGCACAGGGAGATCAGCTCGGTGTTTTGTGACCACCTAGAGGGGTGGGATAGGGAAGGTGGGAGGGAGACCAAGAGGGAGGAGATATGGGGATATATGTATATGTATAGCTGCTTCACTTTGTTATAAAGCAGAAGCTAACACACCATTGTATAGCAATTATACCTCAATAAAGATACTAAAAAAAAATCTAAGCCCATAAATGCCTCATGGTTACGAAATCAAAACACCGAGGACAACCACTCACACACAGCCAACTAGGCTTTTAAGCTATAGCCAATCAAATATTTCCTTTCTTTCCCTCCACAATTTCTCTTTACAAACCTTTCTCCTGGTTCCTATCAGCAGCATGCTCCTAACCACTTGTAGTTTGGCACTGCCTGATTCCAATTGATTTTTGCTCAAATGAACTGTTAAAAATTTTAATATGCCTCAGTTTATCTGTTAACAAGTCTACGAACCTGCAATAGCCCTGATTATTTCTTAACACCCTGTTCAACTCTGGACAAGCTTCATCACACTTCATCTCCCCTAATATCCAGACTCTGACTCAGCTAGCTACAGTCTCCTGCCTCTACATTTTCTAGTGCTGTCCCCAACTGTCATTTATATCAAGGTAGAAGAATGAGAACTCTCAACTCTTTACACTTTTTTTTTTTTTTTTTGCGGTACGCGGGCCTCTCACTGTTGTGGCCTCTCCCGTTGCGGAGCACAGGCTCTGGACGTGCAGGCTCAGCGGCCATGGCTCACGGGCCTAGCCGCTCCGCGGCATGTGGGATCTTCCCGGACCGGGGCATGAACCCGTGTCCCCCGCATCGGCAGGCGGACTCTCAACCACCGCGCCACCAGGGAAGCCTGCAATTCCCTTTTTATTGAAATTCTACTGACTGATGATTCTGCTGCTGTATGTCGTAGTTCTCTGCCCAGGCTGTCTTCGGAAGGAAATGCTGACTCCCATTTTTCATTTAAAGGCTGGAAACTTTCTTGTCCATGTTGATGGAGGCCTCCCATAACCCAGGTACGTATTGTCCCTCCTGAAACTGTCCAGCTCCATCATCACAGGGACTCCATGGGATGGTGGGAAGAAGATGTGGAGGACCCATGTTGACATCCAGGGTTGGTTTCATGGACATATGACCAGTGCAGTCACTCACCCACACTTGGAAGAGCCTCACACTTGCCTTAATGCTCTGCTGTCACTGCCTCAAAATTATTAACAATTTTAACAAAGGGCCCCACCCTTTCATTTTGTACTAGGCCCTGTAAATCAGGTAGCCAGCCCTGCTGACATTATAATCCCTATTGACAACAAGAATGAGCCTCAGTGTTTTATCAGGTCTAGTTTTTCAGTGCAGCAAAGCCAGTTCATCTCTTCCAACCATCACACCTATGACTGAATACATGGTAAACCGAATTTCAGAGAAGTCCAAGGGACCATTACACTGGGAGGTTATGGTCAGACACACAACCACAGCCAGCTGCATATTACTAGGCACCATGCACAACTCCTTTACTAAACTCCAGTGCATTCAGGATAATAAAGACAGAATTCTCAAGGCACTTGAGAGTTTCCCAAGCTGTGCCCATCCCAGGTGTAACCTCAGTCAGCCTTAGAGAAGTCCCCTGGAGAGCAGTACTTGAATGATCAAAAAAAAATAAAAAATAAAAAAAAAAATTCACAATTTACAGCAATCTGGGTCTGTTTTCAGTAAGTGTAAAGGGAGATGCCTCTTTGATTAGACCTTTTATTCGTTTAAATAGAGTTAAACTAAAAACCAGGTTAACAGAACAATGCTCTGTCTTCTTTTTTTTTTTTAGTCTAAGAACACCTGGCTTGTTAGAAAAGCAACCTGAGAAGAAGGCATCTCTCCAATTTTGGAGAGTTTTTATACCTAATATCCTTATTCATTTAGGCTTTATCCAAAGGAGTAAAGCTGTTATGCTGGATTTCACTTGCAGTCACATGATACCCGGTTGCCAAGGAAATCAAAATGCCTAAAATTCTGGCTACAAAAGAAAAGGAGATTTTGATATTTAGATATATAGAGATATAAAATATATCCTGTATACATATACATATATATATATATATACACACCCATATACATATACACACATACATTTATACACATGTATATATAATGTCTTTCAACTAGTGTAGAATAATTTTGGAATACTGATTCATTTTGTTGGTTAAAATATGCCGTTAATTATAGAGGCTGTGGTGTACTGGAGCTGCCTCATTGGCCCTCAAGCCACAAGTGTACACATCTCTTGCCATCTTTACATTCAGTGATGTCATGTCAGCATCTTGAAATCAGCCATGATGGGAGTATTTATATCATGGGGACATTCGCTACAAACCAAGGCATTTCCCCCCAGAGATCCATGTACTGGTGCACTACCGTACAATGCTTACTGTAAAGGATTCTAAATGAAACTTGGAAGTTATGAAAATTAAGGCATTGTAGATTCAAATTATTAAAACCAAATAAAATTGATGAATGATTAGAGTGGAAGCTTTAATTCCACATAAAGGAAGAGAGAGAACTGGGAGAATGACATTAACTCCATCAGCTCTAACCCGTTGTTGTGGACCATCTTCCAGGGAGAGCATATGACAGCCTAAGACACGGGAGTTAAATCCTTCCCTGACCCTGAGCAATATTGCACCTGAAAGTATGGTTAATGAGTATGTATGAGTCTGTGGGGTAAGGGCTACCTAATGTCATAAATACAAATCACAAAAGTAGATAACTACATAAAATATATGCCTTCATTTTCTCAAACTCGATACTATTAAAAGAAATACAATTTTATAAAGACAGGGAGAATTAAAACCATTAGAACTCTATTTAATTATCCCATTATGCTTAAGTGCATAAAAATAACCTAAGCATTATATATAACACAGAGAGAAACAAACTGATTAAAACCGAATAGGAACATTGTCATTTCTTTTTCACATCAAGTATAATCATGTGAAGGAACCCCTCCCCAACAGGCGGCTATGAGAAATTAAACAAAGAATTTATTGCTCAGATGTCTGTGGCTGCAGAAATTTACAGCCAAAGGGGAAATTGCACCAGATGTGTTCTGTAGAGGGAAATGGGTCCACTGCATTTCATTAATGCTGGGAAAGTTCTTACAGGAATAATCCAGCCAATTTCACTCCATCATTTCGGCTTTTAGATATATCATTAACCACCCTCCATAGCCCACCAAATACCCAACATTTATTATCTATTGACTGATTTTATTCTGTGATTCCTAATAGAGGACAGCTAGAGAAAGGGATAGAGAAGGTATATAGGAATCTTAAGGTCAGGTGTGTAATTTAGAAGAGAGTATTCCATATCCTCTTGTTTTATAATACAAATTAAAGAAAGCAAATCCGGACAAAATCTTCTGGACTAGTGAGAATACAGAAAAGATGCAGTGTAACCATGGGTTAAAAACACTGCTCTACACTGCTAACTGTTAATACTCTAGGGGTAATTCTAGGCTAACTATCAATACTCTAGGGCTGTGTACCTGGCACCATTCTGAATGCTTTACAAATACTAGCCTATTTAATCCTCACAACAACCTTATCAGGTAATTATCTGTTATAGACCCCATTTTACAAATGAGGAAACTGAAGCACGGAGAGGCTAAGTTACTTGCCCATGGTCATGTAACCAGTAAGTGACTGAGCCTGAATTGTAAAACCAGCAAGTCTAGTTCTAGACTAGAGTCTATGTGTCTGTGCTCATAACCTCTGCACTCTGCATGAAGATAGATACCCACCTTGAGAAAGACAAGGAAAAGAAAATATAAAATTACCAAACAAATCATTTGGGGTAGGATTTTATTATTGTTATTTCACAGAAAGTTAGTCTTAAATAAAGTACCATATATGCATAGCACATTTCTCTTTTTTATGAGAAAATTTTCTACCTTCCCAGACTTAACTCTCATTTATCTCCTTGAAAAGACTTCCTCTTCCCCACCTCCTGGTACAGCCATCATCTGGAATACAGTGTTGCTTATGAGACAAGTTTTCAATGAATCAATCAATCAACCAATTAGTCAATGAGCGACATAACAGCCATGGAGTTAATTTGGCCTGGAACTAAACAGTACTTGATGTGGATTATTATTTTAACAATCCAAGATGTTCTCAGAGCATCAGGAAAAGCTTTAAAGCTTTGTAGACTACAGCTGTGAATCCCTAGTATGAATAAAATGGAGAAATAATATTGGGGAAAATAAAGGAGTTAGTCCTCAATGCTGTGCCAATGATGTACCGGGTGCAAGACTCTTTGCATCATTTAACTCATTATTTAATTCTCACAGCAACCCATTTGGTAGATGAGAAAATGGAGGATCAACAAATAAAGCATTTTGTCCAAAGTCACACTGGCTAATAAGCAGAAAATTGGGAATGTTATCCAAATCTAACTCCAAAGCTCTTTTCACTACCATCCAAAATTGCAGGTAAGTAAAGGAGCAAAGGGTGGGGCTGGGGAGGTAAGGAGGAGAGAGAAAGAGAATGAAGTGAGAATAAGATGAGAGTTAGCCAAGAGATCAGCTTATCCATGAACCTCAGTTGCTACTCTAGTTTGCCCTAGAAACATCCATGCAGTTATTTTAATCCCGCAATTTCCTTAGCTGGGATTAAAATAAGAATGACCCAGTTATCACAGTCCTCCTGACAGCAAAGTCAGGGCTGACATCCAATTAATTCAGGGCTTCACTGTGTGCTGGCATCCCTTCCCTTAAGGGAGAAAGCCTCAACAGAAGTTCTTTTCACCTCTGAGTTGGAGGTAATTGCCCCTGCACAGGAAATCCTAAATCTCCACACCCTCAGGCAGCAATCTGGCCATTCATTTGCAGAATCTTGCCACTGAACTGGCAGCTGCAGAGGCCCCCTCAGCAGTTACAGCTGTCTGTTGGGACACCTGTTCTCCCTAATTGAAGGTGATAGGCAAGGGGTTGGTGGAGGAATATTGGCAGCAGCTCCTCTAATGCCTTGTGAGTGGACAAAATCTCCCAAGGAGCTGTAGTGTGAAAGAAGTTCTGCCTGTAGTTGCACTTCTCCAGAGAAGAACCACCCTGAGTGCATACAGTAAGTTAGAGATACCCAACAATCTGATGTTGGGCAGTAAAGAAACACTTTAGGAAAGAATTCCTCAGAAGGAACTATGAAGAAGTGAATAGTGCAAAGCGCTCTCCTTACTGCTGGTACTATACATTTAAAAATCTGCAGCATTCACATCCTCTTTCTCTGCCCATCCCCCTCCCACTTTTTAGTAATTGGTTAATGGATGCTAAAAGCATGATGAGGAATGTAGTATACCCAATTTATTACTACAGTTCATTTCACAGATAGCAAGCCCACGTCCTGCACGCTGCACTGAATATATAGGTTACATTTAGAGATCGATATCACTTGGCTGCAATTTGATAAGTGCTTCTAATTTAATTTCTAGTGATGGCATTTAGTTAATCAAAACTTTGGCGATGAAAACCAATTCAAACACAATATGCAATAAGCAGATTTGGAAAAGTGTGAGAAGAAACCACAGTGTAAATAGTCAGTCTTTAAATGCATGATTTCAGTTCAGTATAACTTTAATAAAAAACTATCAGTCTTTTAACAAACATTAACTGTCCCAGCACTAGAGGAATACATAATGATGACAAGATATTCTACATGGAGGGACCCTGGGTAGAAGATATGATCAAATCTATTTAGGCGTCTACTCTAAGCTATTCAAGCCCTCAAGTAGTACTATTTTGTTATGTACAACCAAAAATTATTTCTGTCCCATTGGAACTCCTGAATATAGCACAACTTTCCTCATTTTATATTTTAAAGGCATTGTGTCTTCACAGTAAGAGTTACACAACCACACATGAAGTCGTTTAACAGCAGCGCTTTTGTTTGAAACATTGGGCCTTTAGGAGAATATAGTTAAAATAAGAAGAAAGAAAACAACTTTCATGTCAATGATGAGAGATGAAAGACCAACAGTGAATGTACCAAATTTCAACTCAAATCTTTAAATAAGACTGTCAAAGAAATGTCCCCATCACCTAAAAGACAGAAAAAGCACACAGTTTTGCCAGGCCAAGTAAAGGAGATTCAGGTGGCTTTCCTGGCGTTCCTTCTCTTGGGGCTGTCTTCGTTCTCCTGCCCCTTTCTCCAGCATCTCAGGACATCAGCAACTCTCAGAACAGAAGTTTCTGAGCTCAAAACTGCAGTGTAGGGCAGACAGTTTGGGCACCCTGGAATTCCTTCCTTGCGATTCAGGAAAGGGACACATGCCCCCTGTCCCCCACCCACACACACGGGTAGGTGAGGAGAGAGCTTCTCTGTGAACACAATACTCACCAAGAGGCCACCTCCCACTCGCAAGCCTCTTCTTATATCCGGTTGGGAGAGGCAAGCCCTGCCGAGGGGGAGGCGGCACCTGTGACTGACAGTTCTGTCCACATAGAACACGGAGGACTTAGTCCCTTTTGTCCTTAGCTTTAGACCTTTACTGACTTCTGCATTTCTGAGCCAACTGGAAACACCCAGCTCAACCCCTATCACCGAGCTGTTATATTAGCATTGGAAACAGCATAAATGCCCATCCATGGGGGAACAGAAAACTAAGATTGACCCATCCGAACTCTGTAATACTGTGCCAAGAAGAATTAACTAGATTTATGTATGTCAACATGGAGAAATCTCAGAAACATAATGATGAACATGAAATGAAGCAGAAAGATAGTATTCTCTAACTTCAGTTTTCTCATCAGTAAAACAGCGATTCCTTCATTTAAGAAATATTGAGCACCTACTGTGTACCAGGATCTTAGGCAATAGGGATATAGCAATGGAAAATGAAGAAACCCTTCCTTCATAGAGGTTATGTTCTAGTTGTACAAAACAGGAAGATATACAATAACATTAAAAATCTAAATTTATAGTATGGCAGGTGATTATTTTAAGCTATGGAGAAAAATAAAACAGGGAAGAAAAAACGTAGCATCAGAGGAAGAGGGCTAGGAAAATTTGCATATATGATCTCACTGGAAAGGTAATATTCAAATAAAGATGTGAAGAAGAGGAGGATTGAGGAATAAACCTTTGCTATAACAGACATGCAGACAAGCGTGAGAGAAGACTTCTCATACTTATTCTGATTATCACACATCCTTTCCTGTTTCCCAGGGTAGATATAAAATGTTCTCTATTTTTATATCTTTTGGGGCATTTCAGTGGGAATCTATTGGCTGGGGCTGAAAGGAGGAGGATTTAATACTACCATTCGAGACACTTTTTAACCTGGACCTAATTTTATTTGAAATCAATATATACCTTTTAAGGGATTAGGTAGAAAGTTTTTTGATTGTTATTGAGGTATTCAGAAAGAATTATGTCTAATATACCCAGTGCTTAAGCAAAAGAGTCAATAGTCAAAACTCTGATGCTGAGAAATTTCTGTAGGCTGAATAAAAGGATTTGGCTGATTTCCTGAAGAACAATCCAATATAAGTCAAAATCTCACAAGCTTGCCTCTGAAATTTATTGTTTGACCTAATGTTAGCTACAAAGCTAACCATAAAGTTAGTGGCAGAAGAGATTCTGTGGCAAATGGGAGGATATCAAAATTAATGTCTAGAAAGAACTGGGTATGAAACTCCCCTTCTTAACTTAATGGAATGCAATATTAAGCAAGATGGATCACATCTCTGAGCCTCAGTTTCCACATTTATAAATGGAAATACATTCCTGCTTCTCAGGAGTTGAAGAACAGAATAAATAAATGTTTGATCTACATCTTTCCTCCTGCTGGACTGTAAGCTCCATGAGGGCAAGGAGCATGTCTGCCGTATTAACCTCAGAGCCCCAGGAAGTATCATGTGCCTTCCTGACACATAAAAAGTGCTCATTAAAATTTTATAAACTGATTTCTTGAATATATGGCAATGTATGGAATAGTGGCTGGCACAGAAGAGATCCTCATATAATAAAATATTAGTTTCATCCTTTCTTTTCTTTCCTCTAGCACTCTAGGGATCTTTCTCTGCCTAAACCACCTAACCTGATCCTACATTAATAATTATGAATCTCAAGAGTTTTTTTCCTGTTTGGGAATTGACTAGTCAGGTGTATAATAGAGATCTTCAAGCCATAAACATGACCTATGCACTGAAAAGGACTCTCTTCACCAGAGGATGATCCTTAGGTGGGCACCGGGTCTCTCAGCCAGTTCTGGCATCCTAAAGTACAGGTTGCACCTCTTTAGAAGTCTTTTCTGTGATATGAAAATAATGCAATGATCTGCTTCCCTCAGTGAGGGCCTCAATGCAGCATCTTACTCCCGAGAGACCTACACTTTCTGCCCAAACCAGGCATTTTCACTCAAAGTGTTCAGAGTACAAGAGGGATCAGCAGATGGCAATCACAGCTTCCTGGCCAGGAGTCAAGATGAAGTGGCTAGAGGCACAGACAGGGCCACCTGCTCCCTCTCCATGGCTTCCATGGCATCTCAGAGTAGAGGCAGCTACTAACAGTCCTGGAGGTCTCAGCTATTCCTTAAAGGAAAGAGATTAAGGAGGGACTGTGGGTATAAATGGTATGAAGAGAAGCTGCATAGCATAATGTTTAGGTGCATTCTGAAGTCAGATTTGTTCAAACTCCAACTTCACTAACAGTTACAGCACGTTGACAATAGCTTAATCTGTCTGTGCCTTAATCTGTCTGTGTCTCCTCCTGTATGATATGATACAAACAGCCAACATCTACTGAACATGCTTTGTAGGCTAGGCACTGTTAATATGTGTCTGCATTAAATCCTTACAATACCTCAGTAAGGTAGGTGTTAGTATTATCCTCATTCTACAGATGAGGAAGCAAACACATGGAGCAGTTACATTACCTGCCCAAGTTCATACAATGGATTATATTACCTGCCCAAGTTCAAGGCCCAATGCAACCAACCAGCACTCTTGTTCACTATACATTTGTGAGAACTGAATTAGATGGTATGTGAAAAGTGCTTAAAATAGGGCCTGGGAAATCATTATGCTTTGGGAAAACCATTAATGAAACTGCCTGGCTAGAAATGAGGGATCATGAAGTTCCATAGGCAGTAGGGTTAGTTAATGAAAATTAGAGTTTGGGATCATCTACTAGAAGCCAAGAGAAGCAGTGAAAGTTGGAACAGATGAGGGGAACTCAACTAAGAGACCGTGGCAGTGATTCATGTGTGAAGTGAGAATGGCCTGAAAGAGCATGATGGCTTGGAGAATGGGAAGGCAAAAGCTCATGAGAGAACAGTGGCTATTAAGAAGGGTGATGATTTGGAGAGGCAATCTCACAGAGAATCTCAATCTGCAATCTCACTTCAAGATGGCTTCTTGAATTGCATGAGGATAAGACCATTCCTTTAAAAATAGGTGGGGGGCCATGAGTTAAAGTGGGCTTTCAGGTAAGGTAGATGCAGTCCACTTCAGTCATGTTAAATTTTAAAAGAAAGCAAAACATGGCGGACAGACAGTAGATAAGTAGAAAGGCTTCTCTTGAATACATGCGAATAGACATGAAAAACAATACCACTAAAAAAGAGAGCTCTGAAATGGAACCACCTGGAGAAAACCTCTGCTTTTATATTTTTCTCTCAACAACCATAATTTGTTGGGCTCCAACTCTTTATTATTTCATTTTAATACTTCCTTTTTTATGGAAGTAGGAGAGCTTTGTGGAAGATTAAGAAATATTCACATGTGCTTCTTTTCTGAATAAATTGTTATGTGAAATAATTATTTTGGTGGATTTTTGGGGCTTGAGTCTTATCTTGAAAAGAGAAAAGAAAGGTCTTTCTCTTAAAGTGGCTTCTCAACAGTAATAACTAAAAGACAACGGGGGAAAAAGTTTTCACAACCTTCCATCTGAACATTCTGTTGAACCATTAAAATTATAAAAATTTGTGTGTGAGCTCTGAAATTTGAAAAGTGCACAAAATAAACCTTTTGCTCTCCTCAGAAATGATGTGATATTATCTCTGCAGGAGAAGAGACTGGAAAGGTTTAGAACATTCTTTAGGCTTTTCAATTGATGTCAAATCAAATGGGATGCCTTCATATGTCAAGAGGCTCATTTGCTGCACTCTATGCCTGCCAAAGTCCAATATGCTGAAATTCTCACTCCATTGTTCATCTCCATGGGATGCTTTATGCCACCAGGCATTAACTGTTGAATTGCCTCTCTCAGCTACCACTGTTAAACCTTCATGGTCTTAGCCACCCAGAAGAGTTATATGAGAAATGGCTCCCTTTGCAGGAAGTTGTCTTGTGCCTAAAATAGCTTAATATAGAATAAGTACTTCAACAAAAGTGGAAACAGATGGCAGCAAAGGGTGCAAATTCATCTAAAGAATAAAACTGTTTTCTTCCTGAGAGCCCTCGCCACACCACATATGAAAAGGGTGATGCCAGCAGGTATGCAAATGACAACCTTTAATATTCAGTACTTTCTTGGCTGTGCAGCACTGGTCAAGTTACTAAAACCTTCTGGGTTCTCAGTTTCCTCATATGTAAAATGAAGAGATAATGCCTACTTTACAATATTGCTACTGGGGAAATTACATATATAAAACACCTAGAATAGTACTTAGGCATTCAATAAATGTTAGTACCTCCCTCCTGGTTCTGACTCATGATCTCCTCCCATAAACCCTGCCCCAACAATTACCAGAATCCACTTCTCTGTGTCCATGCTCATTGAGGGGTCATGGGATCATATACAAAACTATAAATGGTCAACACTATTGGGCTGGGAAAATCTTAGGAAGTTTTTTTGGTACCCACTGTACCTTACACTAGAGGAGTTAAGGAATGCCCCTGTACTAGCTTAACTCAAAGTAAAAGATTTTCACATGAATTTTGCAATCAAACCCTCCAAGACAAAAGGAAGTTCAGACAAAAGAAGAGAGCAAGGGGAAGAGGAGGGACTATGGAGGGAATATATTAGAGAGAGAAGAGATGGACCCTTATCCTTTGTCTTAAGAGATCTGTGTCCATATTTTCCATTATTTATTGGCATTTCATGGTCTTTAGCATCTGTTCATAAAGACATTTACTAAAGCATGTTGGTTGTGGGTCCTGCTCTCTTGTCCAGCACCTTTGGATCAACAGGAAAATACCCCAATTACATATATCCTACATATCAACGTAGGGAAAGGCAGAGAAGCAGGAGGTATTATCAGAGAACATTGCATATTAGATAAGAAAATTCAAGACGGTAGGCTTTACCCAATTCTAGAGCTTCTGTAATTCCAGACCCATAATGCTTATCTTAATAATATAAAATACTTTCCCAACCCCACTGAAGCCTTCTTAAATTTCTATCCTCCAAATCCATCACATAAACCCATTTGAATTGCTACTGTTCTAACAATGCCATGTTTTGTCCTTAGATTAGCTATGGAATCCTAGTAAGCCAGGCATCCCAGAAGACTGCACACAACACAAAGGATTTTATGGTAACACCACCTAGAGATGCACTGATCATTTTCACCAATTTGTCCCAAAGAAACTAGATTAAAATAGTTAAATCCTTCAAGGTTACTTTACCTTAAGTTAAATGCCTTAAGGTATTAAAACATCTTAGCATTAAACCATCATGCTCAAGAGAACCCAAAGTAAGCACAGAACTGAATTGGTCCAATTCATTCCTTAAACAACTTTATGGAGCATCATATAGGTGACAGGCACTATTCTAAATGCAAGAAGTACACAGAAAAATAAGATAATCTTCTGTCCTCAAGGAGATTACAGTCTGTTAAGGGAAACCGGTCCACCATTACATATACACAAAATAGCATGACACGTGCTTTAGCAGTAGTAGAGGTGCCAGGTACCCTGGGAGCACAGAGATGTTGGCCATTGAACTGGATCTTTAAGAATAACAGAGAGTGGAGGAACACTCCCAGCAGATTATGCACAAAACATGGAAATGTGGAAGAGTGTGGTGGATTGAGGAATGATAGTGTTTTAGCCTGGGTCCCCTAGCAAGTAGAACCTAAAATGAGAATTAAGGAGTTAATACTTCATTTGGGAGGTACAAGCCCAAGACCATAAAAGTAACACACACAAAAAGAAATGAGACAAAGGATGATACAATACAAGGTGACGTTATGAGTTACAATAGCTACAGCAAAGACACAGAGCATGTCACTCAGCAAACATATTCCCTCAGTACCTCTCCAGATGAACCACACCTGGGAGTAGTTCACAAATAAGGGAAAGGAAAAAAATTTATCTGTCAGTTTTCCCATCAGTCAAGGTCCCTCCACAGTGGGTCAGCTGGCCCCTTGACAGCTGATCAAGAATCCAGATCCCACACTGGGGTGTGATGTTCATCCAAGTTTGAAAGTAAGGGGATGACCTGTTGCAGGGGGTGTGACAACCAAGAAAGAGAAAGCAGGAGGCAGCTGGGGACTCTGAGAAGTCACTGTGACTAGAAAGTAGAAAGCATGGAGAGAAGAGGAGGGAATATGGCACAGAAACAACACAGATTAATCTGTGAATGCCTTTATGTACACCGTTGAAGAGCTTCGATGTTATTCTGTGGGTCAAGAATATTTTGGGAAGGTGAAGGTCAGGCAGATATAATGCAAGGTTAATTGAGTGTCTAGGTAAAAGTAGATCTGCATTTTCTATTAACTCCTTCAATATTTGGCCAAGGTTAAAGAAATTCATTTCGGGCTATTCCAAGCTGAGATTTAGAGACAATCAACTGAGATGTAATAATCATACAGGGAGCAGACAAACTGTCAATGAATAAGCAATGGTAGATGCTCTTGTCTATTTTGTTTAACTGCAAATAGAAATTAGATGATCATTTGAGATGATGATTCTCAAACAACAAGGTCCACATGGTATCTTGAGCTGGTCTAGAATTACGTGAGCTGGCTGGTATGACTATTGAAACTCTCTAGTAAAGTGCCTCCTTTTCACACCTGGCTTACAAAGCAATCACCCAAGGATGCAATCACATTTGGTGCTCTATGAAACACAACCAAGAATAACATCTGGCATTTTTTGGAAGAATGATTTTTTTCACTGTATAGTAACAGCTGTTTACAGCCAACAGCTTTTCATAATATAAAATCTCATTTAATCAGTATAGCAACTTTACGAGAAAGTAATTATTATTCCCTTATACAAATGTAGAAATTAAAACTGACTCAGAAACATTAATGTGCTCAATACCTAAAAATAATTAATAGTGCTATTGAAATTTGGACCTCAGTCCATTTGTCTCCAAGGTTCACATTTTTTCTGTTGTACCTTACTGTCTCACAGAAAATTTTGTGCGAGGGCAAAGCCTTTTTTTCACTCCCGAGAACACAAAGCCTTAGAAGTTGGAAATGTATCCAAACATCTATAATTTTCCTATGGCAAATTTCTGAAAATCTTTCTTGAACAGATTGATCTTCTTAGATAATATTATGTCTAGAGGAAATGAGTTCCACATATATGATTTGAAGTTGTTCTTCCCATTAAGGGATTTTGTTCACACCCTTAAAGCTTACAGAGTTCCCATGATTTTACTCTTCCAGAATTCCTCTCAATGATTTCAAAGATTTTTAAAAAATCATACACCATCCTTCATGGTCAATAGACCTGAATTTAAATCACTATATGTATTAACTTGAACAAATGATTTAACTTCTCTGAACATCCTTTTCCTTGGATGTAAATGAGGCCCATGGTAGCTCTCTCATGGGATTTCTAGTTAATTAGATGAGATATTAATACAGAGGAAGAAACAGGCAACAGTTTTGCCCAAGAGTTGCAAAAGCATCAAGTATCAGTTACCCCAGTGGAGCTCACACCTCCACCTAATCCTGACTGGACATTTGACCCTCCCACGCCCAAGCCCCTTATTTCCTTGGAGGTCAAAACAATGAAACTTTGCCTTCAGAAATAAAGACACTGTAGAGATGAGGAGTGAGTGATTAGAGTATTTGCACTTTAATCTACACAGAGAAAGAGAATGACAGTTTGTCTCTCATACTCTCTTTTTGCAGTTAATGTCAAATAGGACAGAATTTTAAAAAAGATGTAGGATCCTGAGACTCCCTTTTCTATCTGGGATCTGCTTCTCTGGCCCTGCCTGTTCCAACCTATGGGTCTCACCTTTCTTCCTGCTTCTGATTCCACTGTTTCTCACATTAGCCAAATTGACCCCCCCATCTCCACCTGTATTCCTAGCTTTCATGTGGCAGCCAGATTCTGGTTCCTTCTCATTCTCAATTCATTTGTTCAAAAGCTGTTATGGAAGATTTCTGGATGAGATGGTGCTAGGATAATACATGTCTTATACCTTTTCCCCCAACTTCCACTGAAGCAACCAATGAACATAAACATTAAGCTGCAGAAACATTTTTAAAATTTCAACTTGTAGGTATGTAACAATATCTGTAAGATACTTCCTTTAATATATTTTCACACAGAAAAAAGGGCTGAAATAAAGTATAAAATAACAGAATGTCACTGGTCATCATCACTGGGTCATGAGCTTATGAAAGATTTTCATTTACTTTGTTTTGTTCTTATTTGCTTTCAAAGTGTTAAGTAATTAGCCTACATTACTTCTCTAAACAGAAACAAGATAGATGTTGTTTCTTTTAAAAGAAAAGAGAAGAAGAAATAGAAATAAAAAGTACCTTACAACATTATCTAAATTTTACAAGTAGCAGAGACTGTAGTTCATTTTTATTTTGTCTCCTTTGGATGACAAATAGTAGTACTAAGTACTCTGAAACATGCCCCCAGGCTAATAAGTAAGAAGTGGTATATAATTCCCACAGGGGAAGAACAATGTACATTCTAATGGTCTTGTAGTTATGGTAAAATGTAGATATTTGAAATATCTTATAATGAGTTTAGTACTAAAATTTGAAATATGCTATTAAAATGTCACAAAACACTTGAACAGCATGACTATTAAGCTGGTTTTAATTTTCCATTTAATCATAAAGAATGTACAGATTAAATTCAGATTTCTTTTCAGCATCTTTGTAGAGTCATATCTCTTTCCAGCATTATTATTATATCCCCAGAAGCATTCTTCATCACACTCTGGCAAAGAGAATTTAACATCTCTCTTTATCATCTCAAATTTCTGTTTTCCAAGGAACACTGTGAGCCAACATTCTGTGTGTAAGAAATTAACCCAGTTATGGTGCTTCAACCTTGAGGCATGACATAAAAGTTGCTTAGGGAAATAGCAAATATGGAAGGAGTTGGGAAGGAGAAGTAATGGGCAGAAATTAGAAAGTTTTATTGAGAGCTTAAGAAATTATTAGAGTATTAATACTGAAGCTTCAAAAACTCCCCCAGTTTAGTCTCTAACAGCTGTAACATGATTTATAAATTTATGCTGTCTGAAGTTTCCTGAATATTCGTATCTGCCTTCTGTTCTATCAAAATTCTTGAAACTGGAGGCTGCTTTCAATCACACTTTTAAAACAGCCTCAAAAATACCATCTAATTCTCTCCAAATTTCTTTCTTCCTTTCTTCCTTTTTTTCCTTCCCTACAAACTGAGCACCTACTATGTTCCCAGACACTGAAAGAAGCAGATGTGCAAATGAAATGAGACACAGATCTTGCCCTCAAAAGAGTTCATAGTCTAAAATCGAGCTGAACTTGTAAATAAAGAATCATTTCACAACAACAGTTTTTGCAGTGTCTCTAGCAACAGAGAAGAACGTGAGAAACTGTTGCTTGAGACAGTTGACAGGGAAGACCCTGGGTAAAGGGAGATTAGTTAAGAGGTTTCTGCAATTTTCCTCCAAAGACAGACTGAGTTCTTCAACTATGTTTTGTCCAAGAGATAATGTCAACACGAGATAAGTCTAATGGAATAGGAAGCTAGGGGCAGGGAGTGCTAGGACCAGGCTGCTCCCAAGGATGATCCAATCTATAGATGGAGGAATACACAAATACCTTTGAGAACCATAGCACAGTGTGATAAAGATTATAACTAAGTTAAATTTTAATTTAAAAAATAATAAATGTCAGAACCCAAAGGCAACAACTAATTTGCCTATCATTGATAGTGGCTAATATTTATTATGGCAGGTTTTAGGCTAAGCTCTTTTAGGCTAAACTCCACCCCAAATAAAGCTGGGACCTCTAACAGCTGTGTTGTAAGTAAAATAGTGAATGAAAAGTAAATTCACCTTCCAAAATGGCATGATAAAGAAATTAAGTTGTCTTGTCTTTGGTGCTGGGTAAAGGAAAAAAAGATACCCTCCCTAAGAATGCATAAACACAAATTACCTCTCATGCTACCAGTGTGGTATGAAAAACCTCAATCAAATAAGTTAATATAGGGCCTCCCTGGTGGCACAGTGGTTGAGAGTCCGCCTGCCGATGCAGGGGACATGGGTTTGTGCCCCGGTCTGGGAAGATCCCACATGCCACGGAGCGGCTGGGCCCATGAGCCATGGCTGCTGAGCCTGCACATCCGGAGCCTGTGCTCCCAACGGGAGAGGCCACAACAGTGAGAGGTCTGCGTACCGCAAAAAAATAATAATAATAATAATAATAATTTAATATAAAATGGTTGGCTATGCTCCATGCAGAAGTAGACATGAATCCTCTCTAAAGGAATTCACCTTCAATCCAGGTTTCAAAGAATTCCCACAGATAACATTCAAAAAAAATATGAGCTCACAGTCTAAAATACCAAAACATACAAGAACACAAAGAACAATCACTGAGAGACATCAAAAACAATAAGACAGCAGAATCAGATCTGCACAGATTCCAGATAATGGTATTACTAGGCACAAAATATAAAATGACTGTGTCTGATATGTTTAAAGAATAAAAAAAAAGTTTGAAAATGTAAGTAGGAAACCAAGAGATTTAGAAATAACCAAAGGGATTGGGGAAAGAACCAAATAATCCTTCCAGATATTAAAAATATCTTCCACCTAGGATATTGAAATTAAGCAGAGAAAGTAGCTCCTACCCTAACAATGGGAACAGGTCAGATAGCCTATAAAAGTCATGTTTGAGCCCCTCACAGAGCTGAGGTCACAATGTGAGCTACTGAACTAAAATCCAAAACGATGGCAATGCTCTCCAAGGAGAAATGAATCCCATGATTGTTTTGTCTTTGGCAGAGCAGTAGAGATAGTAGGAAGCCACAACACAGATGGGCAAGAAAACATCTGAGATTTTAATTAAATGTTACGGGACAGGTTTGGGCTGGTGAGATGGTTTAGAATGTCTGGGAGTCCTAGGTGACAGGGAAGTCTGCATTCACCCACAAACTCGTTTCCCCTGATCTCCATGGAATGTTTATGAAAAAGATTAGAGGCAGGAGAGGAGAGTTCAAAGAGATCACCTCTGTGGTAAAGACATACCTAAGTGTGAGGGTAAAGAAGAGAATGAGAGCAAATCTCCATTGATCCAGAAGCTTCACGAGTAAGAGGCAGAGTCTTCTGCTGCTGCGAGAGAGCAGGAAAGCTTACTGTGCTCGACTGAGCAGAGTCCCCATCTCTCAATCTAAAGTCACTGCTCTTTTTAAGTTGTAAGAAACCAGCTTTGGTCTAAAGTTGTCTTGATCACTTTCACAAGATTCTCAAATATGGGGAAAAGTAAATTATACTATCTAACACTCTCAAAGCTACTTTTTAGGTAAATGTACAGAATAACTCTATAAAACACGAAAGTAGTTCACTGATTCTTGCAATTGAGTTGAGGTACTTGGTTACCCAAAATTCTTTGGGCAAAACTGAGAATCTTTTTCTAGGCTAAGTATCAGCACTCCATACAGAAGTGTGGTAGACAAATGTAAAATAGATAGCTAGTGGGAAGCAGCCGCATAGCACAGGGAGATCAGCTCAGTGCTTTGTGTCCACCTAGAGGGGTGGGATAGGGAGGGTGGGAGGGAGACGTAAGAGGGAGGAGATATGGGGATGTGTGTATATGTATAGCTGATTCACTTTGTTATACAGCAGAAACTAACACACCATTGTAAAGCAATTCTACTCCAATAAAGATGTTAAAAAAAAAAAAAAAAAGAAGCTTGGTGGAAAACTGAGCCATTTCACCTTGAGGCAGAAGAGGCAGTTCTTAGTTATGCCACAATCATGGTCCTTCCTTGACCACTACCAAAAAATGTATCTCCTCCAACTTTCAGAGACTTTCTAGACATCTGGAACTAACCCAGCTCTCTTAATTAAATCAATAAATGAGAAAAACAGAAATTTAAAATGTAAAATGCCTATATGAGATTTAAATATATTGAGAGGATTTTATTCCAGATGTGAGTGAATGATCTATCAGAGTAGGTTATAACTACAACTGTATATGGAAGGAGATAAGTGGGTGCCTGAAGAAGGAGGGGGGATAATTTAATTTTATAACCTAAGAAATTTGTTACAAATTAAATCCAAAAAGTAACCATGAAAAGTATAGTTTTCATATGGGTTTTCTGCTTTGGTTCAGTAAAAACTTATACCCATTATATGTCTTCACTGAGACCCACACCTCTTAAGTCACCTTAATTTTATTTAACAAATATTTATTGAGCTACTGCTATGTACCAACAAGCACTGTTCTAGTCATTTAGGATACATCACAACAGAACAAAGATCCCTGTCCTCAGGGAACTCAATACCAATGAGTAGGGAGACAAAAAAAAATGGAGGGTGACAGAGAAAAAATAGTAAACAGAGTAAATGAGTAAATTATTTAATATGTTAGGAGGTAAGTGCTTTGGCCAAAAGAAGGACAGGAGGGATGAGAGATCAAAGATGCAGAGGGTTGCCATTACAGTATTAAACAGGATGATCAGGGTAGACATCACTGAGAAGGCCCAAAACGAGGAAAGACAGGAGTGCAGAAGCCAAGTGGTTAGCTTATGTGCAAAACAGCATTCCTGCAGAGGAAACAGATGGTGTACCAGGTGTGTTCAAGGAGCAGGAAGGAGGTCAAGGTGGCTGGAATGGAGCAAGTGAGAGATCAAGTAGTAGGAGAGAAGGTCATCTCCTCATTCTTATTCATTTTCATTCTCACTCCCAAGCTATTAAATCCCAATGAAAGAAATCATATAAATTGATGGTCTCTACTCAGAGATAAATTATCCAATCTCAGCTGCTTTAATCCACCTAGTTATTTTCTTCCTTTCTTAAGTCATTTCCCACAGCCGAACTTCCAATTCTCTATTCTTATCAAGGTGACGGACCCGCTCCCACATCCTTCACTCTCCACAGATGCTTTGACTCCTACTTTGTTCAGAGGAGAGAGGACAATGTCTGTACTCCCATGTAATTCCACTCCTTCCCACCTGGCTCAAAGGCAGACTGCCTCCTCCTACTCACCTGGCCTGGCCCCTTGCCCCTTTTTTTTTTTTTTTTTTTTTTTTTGTGATTCCATTTCTTTTTTTTTATTTTACAAATTTACTCAGTTATACATATACATATGTTCCCATATCCCCTCCCTTTTGCGTCTCCCTCCCACCCTCCCTATCCCACCCCTCCAGGCGGTCACAAAGAACCGAGCTGATCTCCCTGTGCTATGCGGCTGCTTCCCACTAGCTATCTATCTTACATTTGGTAGTGTATATATGTCCATGCCGCTCTTTCACTTTGTCACAGCTTACCCTTCCCCCTCCCCATATCCTCAAGTCCATGCTCTAGTAGGTCTGTGTCTTTATTCCTGTCTTACCCCTATGTTCTTGATGACATTTTTTTCTTAAATTCCATATATATGTGTCAGCATACAGTATTTGTCTTTCTCTTTCTGACTTACTTCACTCTGTATGACAGACTCTAGGTCCATCCACCTCATTACAAATAGCTCAATTTCATTTCTTTTTATGGCTGAGTAATATTCCATTGTATATATGTGCCACATCTTCTTTATCCATTCATCCGATGATGGACACTTAGGTGGTTTCCAGCTCCGGGCTATTGTAAATAGGGCTGCTATGAACATTTTGGTACATGTCTCTTTTTGAATTATGGTTTTCTCAGGGTATATGCCCAGTAGTGGGATTGCTGGGTCATATGGTAGTTCTATTTGTAGTTTTTTAAGGAACCTCCATACTGTTCTCCATAGTGGCTGTACCAATTCACATTCCCACCAGCAGTGCAAGAGTGTTCCCTTTTTTCCACACCCTCTCCAGCATTTATTGTTTCTAGATTTTTTGATGATGGCCATTCTGACTGGTGTGAGATGATATCTCATTGTAGTTTTGATTTGCATTTCTCTAATGAGTAAAGATGTTGAGCATCCTTTCATGTGTTTGTTGGCTGTCTGTATATCTTCTGTGGAAAAATGTCTATTTAGGTCTTCTACCCATTTTTGGATTGGGTTGTTTGTTTTTTTGCTATTGAGCTGCATGAGCTGCTTATAAATTTTGGAGATTAATCCTTTGTCAGTTGCTTCATTTGCAAATATTTTCTCCCATTCTGAGGGTTGTCTTTTGGTCTTGTTTATGGTTTCCTTTGCTGTGCAAAAGCTTTGAAGTTTCATTAGGTCCCATGTGTTTATTTTTGTCTTTATTTCCATTTCTCTAGGAGGTGGGTCAAAAAGGATCTTGCTGTGATTTATGTCATAGAGTGTTCTGCCTATGTTTTCCTCTAGGAGTTTGATAGTGTCTGGCCTTACATTTAGGTCTTTAATCCATTTTGAGCTTATTTTTGTGTATGGTGTTAGGGAGTGATCTAATCTCATACTTTTACATGTCCCTGTCCAGTTTTCCCAGCACCACTTATTGAAGAGACTGTCCTTTCTCCACTGTACATTCCTGCCTCCTTTATCAAAGATAAGGTGACCATATGTCCGTGGGTTTATCTCTGGGCTTTCTATCCTGTTCCATTGATCTATCTTTCTGTTTTTGTGCCAGTACCATACTGTCTTGATTACTGTAGCTTTGTAGTATAGTCTGAAGTCAGGGAGCCTGATTCCTCCAGCTCCATTTTTCGTTCTCAAGATTGCTTTGGCTATTCGGGGTCTTTTGTGTTTCCATACAAATTGTGAAATTTTTTGTTCTAGTTCTGTGAAAAATGCCATTGGTAGTTTGATAGGGATTGCATTGAATCTGTAGATTGCTTTGGGTAGTAGAGTCATTTTCACAATGTTGATTCTTCCAATCCAAGAACATGGTACATCTCTCCATCTATTTGTATCATCTTTAATTTCTTTCATCAGTGTCTTATAATTTTCTGCATACAGGTCTTTTGTCTCCTTAGGTAGGTTTATTCCTAGATATTTTATTCTTTTTGTTGCAATGGTAAATGGGAGTGTTTCCTTGATTTCACTTTCAGATTTTTCATCATTAGTATATAGGAATGCCAGAGATTTCTGTGCATTAATTTTGTATCCTGCAACTTTACCAAATTCATTGATTAGCTCTAGTAGTTTTCTGGTAGCATCTTTAGGATTCTCTATGTATAGTATCATGTCATCTGCAAACAGTGACAGCTTTACTTCTTCTTTTCCCATTTGGATTCCTTTTATTTCCTTTTCTTCTCTGATTGCTGTGGCTAAAACTTCCAAAACTAGGTTGAATAAGAGTGGTGAGAGTGGGCAACCTTGTCTTGTTCCTGATCTTAGTGGAAATGGTTTCAGTTTTTCACCATTGAGGACGATGCTGGCTGTGGGTTTGTCATATATGGCCTTTATTATGTTGAGGAAAGTTCCCTCTATGCCTACTTTCTGCAGGGTTTTTATCATAAATGGGTGTTGAATTTTGTCAAAAGCTTTCTCTGCATCTATTGAGATGATCATATGGTTTTTCTCCTTCAACTTGTTAATATGGTGTATCACATTGATTGATTTGCGTATATTGAAGAATCCTTGCATTCCTGGAATAAACCCCACTTGATCATGGTGTATGATCCTTTTAATGTGCTGTTGGATTCTGTTTGCTAGTATTTTGTTGAGGATTTTTGCATCTATGTTCATCAGTGATATTGGCCTGTAGTTTTCTTTCTTTGTGACATCCTTGTCTGGTTTTGGTATCAAGGTGATGGTGGCCTCGTAGAATGAGTTTGGGAGTGTTCCTCCCTCTGCTATATTTTGGAAGAGTTTCAGAAGGATAGGTGTTAGCTCTTCTCTAAATGCTTGATAGAATTCGCCTGTGAAGCCATCTGGTCCTGGGCTTTTGTTTGTTGGAAGATTTTTAATCACAGTTTCAATTTCAGTGCTTGTGATTGGTCTGTTCATATTTTCTATTTCTTCCTGATTCAGTCTTGGCAGGTTGTGCATTTCTAAGAATTTGTCCATTTCTTCCAGGTTGTCCATTTTATTGGCATAGAGTTGCTTATAGTAATCTCTCATGATCTTTTGTATTTCTGCAGTGTCAGTTGTTACTTCTCCTTTTTCATTTCTAATTCTATTGATTTGAGTCTTCTCCCTTTTTTTCTTGATGAGTCTGGCTAATGGTTTATCAATTTTGTTTATCTTCTCAAAGAACCAGCTTTTAGTTTTATTGATCTTTGCTATCGTTTCCTTCATTTCTTTTTCATTTATTTCTGATCTGATTTTTATGATTTCTTTCCTTCTGCTAACTTTGGGATGTTTTTGTTCTTCTTTCTCTAATTGCTTTAGGTGCAAGGTTAGGTTGTTTATTCGAGATATTTCCTGTTTCTTAAGGTGGGATTGTATTGCCATAAACTTCCCTCTTAGAACTGCTTTTGCTGCATCCCATAGGTTTTGGGTCGTCGTGTCTCCATTGTCATTTGTTTCTAGGTATTTTTTAATTTCCTCTTTGATTTCTTCAGTGATCACTTCGTTATTAAGTAGTGTATTGTTTAGCCTCCATGTGTTTGTATGTTTTACAGCTCTTTTCCTGTAATTGATATCTAGTCTCATAGCATTGTGGTCGGAAAAGATACTTGATACAATTTCAATTTTCTTAAATTTACCAAGGCTTGATTTGTGACCCAAGATATGATCTATCCTGGAGAATGTTCCATGAGCACTTGAGAAAAATGTGTATTCTGTTGTTTTTGGATGGAATGTCCTATAAATATCAATTAAGTCCATCTTGTTTAATGTATCATTTAAAGCTTGTGTTTCCTTATTTATTTTCATTTTGGATGACCTGTCCATTGGTGAAAGTGGGGTGTTAAAGTCCCCTACTATGATTGTGTTACTGTCGATTTCTCCTTTTATGGCTGTTAATATTTCCCTTATGTATTGAGGTGCTCCTATGTTTGGTGCATAAATATTTACAATTGTTATATCTTCTTCTTGGATTGATCCCTTGATCATTATGTAGTGTCCTTCTTTGTCTCTTCTAGTAGTCTTTATTTTAAAGTCTATTTTGTCTGACATGAGAATTGCTACTCCAGCTTTCTTTTGGTTTCCATTTGCATGGAATATCTTTTTCCATCCCCTTACTTTCAGTCTGTATGTATCTCTAGGTCTGAAGTGGGTCTCTTGTAGACAGCATATATATGGGTCTTGTTTTTGTATCCATTCAGCCACTCTGTGTCTTTTGGTGGGAGCATTTAGTCCATTTACATTTAAGGTAATTATTGATATGTATGTTCCTATTCCCATTTTCTTAATTGTTTTGGGTTCGTTATTGTAGTTCTTTTCCTTCTGTTGTGTTTCTTGCCTAGAGAAGTTCCTTTAGCATTTGTTGTAAAGCTGGTTTGGTGGTGCTGAACTCTCTCAGCTTTTGCTTGTCTGTAAAGGTTTTAATTTCTCCATCAAATCTGAATGAGATCCTTGCTGGGTAGAGTAATCTTGGTTGCAGGTTTTTCTCCTTCATCACTTTAAGTATGTCCTGCCACTCCCTTCTGGCTTGTAGAGTTTCTGCTGAGAGATCAGCTGTTATCCTGACGGGGATTCCCTTGTGTGTTATTTGTTGTTTTTGCCTTGCTGCTTTTAATATGATTTCTTTGTGTTTAATTTTTGACAGTTTCATTAATATGTGTCTTGGTGTATTTCTCCTTGGATTTATTCTGTATGGGACTCTCTGTGCCTCCTGGAGTTGATTAACTATTTCCTTTCCCATATTAGGGAAGTTTTCAACTATAATCTCTTCAAATATTTTCTCAGTCCCTTTCTTTTTCTCTTCTTCTTCTGGAACCCCTATAATTCGAATGTTGGTGCGTTTAATGTTGTCCCAGAGGTCTCTGAGACTGTCCTCTGTTCTTTTCATTCTTTTTTCTTTATTTTGCTGTGCAGCAGTTATTTCCACTATTTTATCTTCCACCTCACTTATCCGTTCTTCTGCCTCAGTTATTCTGCTATTGATCCCATCTAGAGTATTTTTTATTTCATTTATTGTGTTTTTAATCGATGCTTGATTCGTCTTTAGTTCTTCTAGGTCCTTGTTAACTGTTTCTTGCATTTTGTCTATTCTATTTCCAAGATTTTGGATCATCTTTACCATCATTATTCTGAATTCTTTTTCAGATAGACTGCCTATTACCTCTTCATTTGTTAGGTCTGGTGGGTTTTTATCTTGCTCCTTCTCCTGCTGTGTGTTTTTCTGTCTTCTCATTTTGCTTATGTTACTGTGTTTGGGGTCTCCTCTTTGCAGGCTGCAGGTTCGTAGTTCCCGTTGTTTTTGGTGTCTGTCCCCAGTGGCTAAGGTTGGTTTAGTGGGTTGTGTAGGCTTCTTGGTGGAGGGGACTACTGCCTGTGTTCTGGTGGATGAGGCTGGATCTTGTCTTTCTGGTGGGCAGGTCCACGTCTGGTGGTGTGTTTTGGGGTGTTTGCGGACTTTTTATGATTTGAGGCAGCCTCTCTGCTAATGGGTGGTGTTGTGTTCCTGTCTTGCTAGTTGTTTGGCATAGGGTGTCCAGCACTGTAGCTTGCTGGTCATTGAGTGAAGCTGGGTGCTGGTGTTGAGATGGAGATCTCTGGAAGATTTTCGCCGTTTGATATTATGTGGAGCTGGGAGGTCTCTTGTGGACCAGTGTCCTGAAGTTGGCTCTCCCACCTCAGAGGCACAGCACTGACTCCTGGCTCCTCAATTTGGGATGATTTGTTGTCTATTCATGTATTCCACAGATGCAGGGTACATCAAGTTGATTGTGGAGCTTTAATCCGGTGCTTCTGAGGCTGCTGGGAGAGGTTTCCCTTTCTCTTCTTTGTTCTCACAGCTCCTGGGTCTCAGCTTTGGATTTGGCCCCGCCTCTGCGTGTAGGTCGCCGGAGGGTGTCTGTTCTTCACTCAGACAGGACAGGGTTAAAGGAGCAGCCTCTTCGGGGACTCTGGCTCACTCAGGCCGGGCGGGAGGGAGGGGCACGGAGTGCGGGGCGAGCCTTTTGGGAGGTCTGGGGTCTTCTGCGAGCGTTCAGTAGGTGTTCTGTAGGAGTTGTTGCACGTGTAGCTGTATTTCTGGTGTATCTTCTCCGGAGGGATCGAATCAGCGCATGTCCCCGCGCCGGCTGCCCCGGGGCCGCAGTGCCGCCGCGCCGGGTCTGTGCTTGGTCAGTTCGGCCGGCCCCCACCCCACCTGCCAGCTGCAGCAGCTGCTCCCGCCGCTCCCCCCCTTGCCCCTTTGATTGTCTCTCTCTTAGTGATTCCTTCTATCTCTTTCTTGAATGTAGGTGTCTCTTCTCAATCTACACTCTCCTTCAGCTGTTTTGTTCATGCCACTGCCTTAAACTTCCATCTATAGTTTGATGATTTTCTAATCTACATCTCTAGTTCTGACTTGCTCCTGAGGTCTAAGCAGTAATTTCCAATCTTGTACTAGACATGTTATGTTTTAATGATACCTCAAATGCAATGGGTCAAAAATCAAATATAACTCCACCCCCAAATATTGCGTTGGCCAAAAGTTCTTTCCATAACATCTTATGGAAAATCCCAAACAAACTTTTTGGCCAACCCAATATATTCTTCCCCTGCTTCCTGTCCCAATAATGTGAGACAGCATTATTATTATAATATATAACTATAAATAAGTATTACAATAATGGCATCATTATTCTTAGTCACCTGAACCTTACAATTATCTTACTTCCCTCTTTTTCTAATCTCTCATTTATAATCAGTCAAATTCTATGAATTCCTTTTATTTTTGAGCATCTATCACCAATGCCTACCCAACGACTTTCACCAAATACCTGCATTCACAACTCTCATCAGCCATATCAATTTAAAGAAGAATATCAGATCAGGAACACCTTATATGTTGAGACTAGCCTAAGTAACATTTGCCATTTCCATTATTTTTGAAAAAAGAGGTTTTGAATTTTTTGTTGTTTTGTTTTTGTTTCTCATTTACTGGTACCTAGTAAGGTAAGTGCTTGATCCCATTGACTCATTCATGTGAGCAAGGGAGAAATAATTGATTTCTATGTAAATTAATCTTTTTTTAAAATTTTATTTATTTATTTATTTATTTTTGGCTGTGTTGGGTCTTCGTTTCTGTGCGTGGGCTTTCTCTAGTTGCGGCGAGCGGGGGCCACTCTTCATCACGGTGCGCAGGCCTCTCACTGTCGCGGCCTCTCTTGTTGCAGAGCACAAGCTCCAGACACGCAGGCTCAGTAGTTGTGGCTCATGAGCCTAGTTGCTCCGTGGCATGTGGGATCTTCCTAGAACCAGGGCTCGAACCCGTGTCCCCTGTATTGGCAGGCAGATTCTCAACCACTGCGCCACCAGGGAAGCCCTATGTAAATTAATCTTAAGAGCACATCATAACAGAAAACTATACAAGGGGAAGCACTTGAGCTGAGATGGTAAAAAAAAGTAAAAAACTGAAAGGCAAATAAGAGAGTTGGGAGAAAATTTCACAGAGAAAGAGAGAATAGCATTGGAGAGCATAGAATTTTTAGACAAAGCCTGAAGTTTAAGGTGCTATGGGAAAGAGACTGAGAAATGAAGCTAAAAAGTAAGCAAGGGCCAAATTCTATATCCACCAGGGAGCCATTGAAGAGGTTTTAGTGAGGGAGTAACCTAAGATATATAAATGTTAGGAAGATGACACTGTATGTCGGTGGCAAGACTTAGCTTAAGTCATTTTTTTTATCCCCCCAGAACTTAGTACAGTGCTTTCAAAGAATGTGTAAGAGTCAAAAATGAATTGCATTAGATTGAAGAAAATGATGGACACTCAATAGAGAGCAATGAATGGCTGTGTTGTGTGCAAAGCACAATTCTGAGCTGTCTAATTTGACAGGGGACATATCAGGCTGTTGTGAAGTTGAGACCAGCCTTGTGAGCTCCACTCTCCCCATTTGAAGGCTGGTGGTTGCCATGGTTACAATTGCATGGGTAGGCTTATTTATAGTTATATACTATCTTTAGTGAATTCCACAACAGATGAGAGAAAAATTCAACTGTGAAGCCATCTAAGTGCATTGGAAGCACTTAGGAAGAGCAGTAAATTAAATATACACCAGAGAATCTCAAAAACACTATGGAGAGCCCCATTTTAAACAACTGCTTTGTGAATAGTGTTCTGAGTAAATTGAAAAAATTAACCCAGGCTTTGGATGCCATCTGCTAGCTCCACCTTTACCATCTACAAGCATGTCAATTCCAGGATAGATTTTAGAGATTAATTAATTAATTAATTATTTTTTACCACTTTTCATACACAAGACACTTACAGGCACTGTAAGTCTTACAATAATAACATAAGGTCGGTAATATTTTTATCTCCGCTTTGCACATTAGGAAACTGAGATACAACAAGGTTAATAGTTTCCCAATGCCACAAAGACCAGAGCTGGGCAAGAGCCCAGGGAGTCTGCTTCCAGTGATCTTAATCACTATGATATACTGACTTGTTCTGATATGTACAACGAAAGGTCTGGGGACCAGAGTTCACTGGGAGGCCAAGGAGCCAAATTTATTTCAATCTACAGTGAATACAAATCTAAAAGGATTATTTGCTAATGGAGAACACTGAGAATTTATGCTGTAAAACTATTTATACCCAAACTTGAAATCTCAAACAAAACAAACTAGGGGCATCCTACTCCCATTTCAAAAGGTGTTGCAGCAGGATACTTTTATAAGGACAATTTCTCTGTTTCCCAACAAATTAAATACAATTCCCAGAAAACTGATTGTGTAGACACGCCAATTTTTGGAACACATCCATTGGGTCTTACAAAGTAAAACAGTAGGCTTATTTAAAAAGGAATGGATATTAATGCTATTGTTTTCTTTCATGTACCTTGACAAGTCAGTGAAGCGAGTATTGCTGATCCCTAGTTAACAGATGAAAAAACTGAGGCTCACACTGGACGATAAATTAATGAAACACACATCCCTAGCAGGCAGAAAAAATGAATCTGAAACCGTAGTCCTTCTAACGCTAAAGTCTGGGAATTTTCCGCTTATATCTTTCTGTGTCATCTTGACTTATGGGACCAAAATTTGGCTAGCTTCTAACAGAGGCTCTCCCCAAGACCAAGGAAAGTGTCTTTGAGCAACTATATAGCTTGTTGTAGGAGGTGGAATTTGCCTAGACAAGTTCAAATTTAATGCTCACTTTGTGGACAAACATGTATTATAATACCAAGGCTTGTGTGGGAATAATACAATGACTTGAGTGGAAATACATGTATATCTTTTTGTAGATGTCCTTCACTGAGAGATGTTTGAATAAAAGTAATATGATAAAGTTTTGGGATTCATATTGTTGTTAGTGATAATTTAATCTAAGAATTCTATGATATTTGTTCATGCTTTTATCAAATAAATATTTACCAAGTACCTACACTCTCATTGTGGTAGATTCTGGGGATACAGTGGTGAATAAGATAAGTATATACGTATTATAATTTTGAATGCTAGTGAAAACACAATCTTAGACTCACAAAACATTCATTCGATAAACCTCATCAAGTGCCTACTATGCAACAGACAGCATAGGAGGTACTGGGGACCTAAAGGTGAATAATTCACATCGTTGGAGGCAACTTTAGCGATCAACCATATGACAGATGATAAACTGAAAGAACCAAGAATCCAACCACTGGTCCAACATCACACAGCAAAACTGGAGTTAAAACCAAGGTTTGGTATCTTTGACCCCTGTACTTTTCCTATGGGTTTGAAGCACTGTGATGGCTCCTGTCATCTCTGACACTTATTCATATGATATAATCAGTGAATGCATCTTTCCTCCTAAATTGGGGGAGATGCTAGAAAAAGATAAGATCACATCTGCCATTAAGGTGTTGGAGCCACAGCCCTAACAACAAAGACTTCTCTGGCCCAATCTGTCAAGAATGCGGAGGTTGAGAAACCCTGATCTAGCCTATATTTTTTTGTAAAAAGGGCTATCAAATATATATTATGAAATAAAGATACTCTACTGAAATAAAATAGGAGCTCACATAAGGCACTTGGGGCACATAAGGCTCACCTAATGACATAAGGAGTCATTTGATGTCGCTCAGGAAAAAAAGAGATTACTTTCAAACACTGAAAACTGGGGAGAGAATCTTGGAAGGTATGCCATCAGTACAAGCAAGAATGAAAGGACTGTGTCCACCTGCACCATTACTATAGACTTATACAGGTCTCGACCTGCACACTTAATTCATTTCACAGTCTGTGTACTTACCAAGTAATTATCAGACCTCTGTTTGGTTTCATATGCAATATTATTTCACAGAGAAAAGACTCCACTGGCTGAGCATCAAAAACCATGGGATGGGTGGTCTATTTGGCTTTCAGGTAAAAAGAGAATGAAAGTACTCCCATTTGGTCTCAAACCAAATGTAGGTAATCCCAAAACTCTGGTCAGTGAGGTCCCAGGTCTGTAGAATATTATAGTCCAGACACATAATTATAGAATCTACACCAGCCCTCACCTGCTTCCTACTGCAGTCACTGTCGACTTCTCACCTCACCATTTCCGTCTCCTATTTTAAATATCTAAATTAAAATAACGATGTCCTGGCTTTGAAGATTTAGAAGATTTTTAATAATGGTGTGAACTGAATTAACTCCCTAGAAGGACCTGAAGTTAGGCATGAACACAATAAGTAACTCTAGTGGTAACAAAATATTCAATTAAAATAAGATATTAATTATTCAGTTGACTCTCTGCCGCCTCAAAGATTCTTGTGAACAAAAATAAGAAAAGCAAAAGGATTAAAGGCAAGCAAATTGGCAAGGCTCAAAATATTTTTCAGGAAATTTCAGAAAGGAAAGAAGAAAAGAGGGAAGGGTTGTAATACTAGCATAAGACAAAAATGCAATTAAAAGCCCTGAAGGGGAAAAATGGTTACCGCGTATTGATAAAAAGATTCAAGCTATGTTAAACTTTTATGTATTAAGTAACATGGCATGGAAAAACTAATAGCTGTATGGAGGTTCCTCAAAAAACTAAAAATAGGGGCTTCCCTGGTGGCACAGTGGTTGAGAGTCCGCCTGCCGATGCAGGGGACACGGGTTCGTGCCCCGGTCCGGGAGGATCCCACATGCCGCGGAGCAGCTGGGCCCGTGAGCCATGGCCACTGAGCCTGCGTGTCCAGAGCCTGTGCTCCGCAACGGGAGAGGCCACAACAGTGAGAGGCCCGCATACCGCAAAAAAAAAAAAAAAACCCTAAAAATAGAACTACCATATGACCCAGCAATCCCACTACTGGGCATATACCCTGAGAAAAACATAATTCAAAAAGATACATGCACGCCAATGTTCACTGCTGCACTATTTACAATAGCCAGGACATGGAAGCAACCTAAATGCCCATCAACAGAGGAATGGATAAAGAAGATGTGGTACATATATACAATTGAATATTACTCAGCCATAAAAAGAATGAAGCTGTGCCATTTTCACAGACATGGATGGACCCAGAGACTGTCATACGGAGTGAAGTAAGTCAGAAAGAGAAAAACAAATATTGTATATTAATGCATATATGTGGAATCTAGAAAAATGGTATAGATGATCTTATTTGCAAAGCAGAAACAGAGACACAGATGTAGAGAACAAACATATAGATACCAAGGGGGAAGGGGTGGGATGAATTGGGAGATTGGGATTGAAATATATACACTACTATGTATAAAATAGATAACTAGGGCTTCCCTGGTGGCACAGTGGTTGAGAGTCTGCCTGCCGATGCAGGGGACATGGGTTCGTGCCCTGGTCTGGGAAGATCCCACATGCCGCGGAGCAGCTGGGCCCGTGAGCCATGGCCGCTGAGCCTGCACATCCGGAGCCTGTGCTCCACAACAGGAGAGGCCACAACAGTGAGAGGCCCACGTACCGCAAAAAAAAAAAAAAAAAAAAAGATAACTAATGAGAACCTGCTGTATAGCACAGGGAACTCGGTGCTCTGTGGTGACCTAAATGGGAAGGAAATCCAAAAAAGAGGGGGTATATGTATATGCATGGCTGATTCACTTTGCTGTACAGCAGACACTGATATAGCAGTGTAAAGCAACTATACCCCAATAAAAAAAATAAATAATAGTTAATACCTGAGTGTTTACTATTTTCACTTTAACCTCCACAATAACCCAGTGAGTTCAGGTAAGTATTGTTAAAGGGTGAGATCATGACTCAATACCTGCAATAAAAATCACAAAGCTGATTTCACTACTTATCTAAATAAAGAAGAGCTATGCTGGTCAGGTACAACTTCTCCAAGCTGCTGATACAAGGAGAAAATAATATATCCATAATAAAACTTGGTGTGCCAAACAGTGCTGCCTCAAAATACTTTTAAAGGGAAATTTCCATACTGTTGGAAATGTATTGAAAACTTGACCAAAAAGACCCTAGTGAAAGCTTTCTATAGATCAAGTGAATAAAAAATAAATAAATATATCAAGGAGCTGAATATTTTAATTAATAAGGTTTATTTAGATGCCCTGATACATTTTGTCTACGGCTTGCAACTCCTTTTTTACTTAGCATTTGGTCCCTTTTCTTCCTTCCCAGGTACTCCCCAGTCGAGTACTGAGATTTGGGCCTAGCCATGGGTCTGGTGGCTAGGAGGGGGAGTAGAGGATATGTCCTTATAGGGACACGTACTGACTTGCCAAGCAGAGGCCTCTACCTTTTTTTTTTTTTTTTTTTTTTTTGCGGTACGTGGGCCTCTCACTGTTGTGGCCTCTCCCGTGGCGGAGCACAGGCTCCAGACGCGCAGGCTCAGCGGCCATGGCTCACGGGCCCAGTCGCTCCGCGGCATGTGGGATCTTCCTGGACCGGGGCACGAACAAGTGTCCCCTGCATCGGCAGGCGGACTCTCAACCACTGCTCCACCAGGGAAGCCCAGAGGCCTCTACTTTGTCTTTAAGCAAGAATGATTATTGCTATTAACAGAAAGGAGGGGTTGCTTATGCAGGCCCACAAGGTGCAGTGGGATCTGAGGTTTCAAATTTATGGAGTACAGTAATCCATATGTCCTCATTCCAAATCTCAGAGTCCCACAACTTTCCGATCAGGTCCCTGACTTTGGCACAGCCAACTTGTTACAGTAGATAATTCAAATCTCTCTGGAGTCCTGCTACTCTTATAATTAAGTCTTAGATCTGATTCCCAGAATTCTCTGCCCTTCCAGCTACAAGAAAAAGAGTCTCTTTATATACTGCCAAGGAGGCCCTCTGATATTCTTATTTTGCCTTAATCAACCTAAAGCCTTTCATTGTCTTCTCTAATGCATCAATATTACCCAGCAACAGACGTTCAATTTCATAATTCCTTTAATAATTATTTCTCCCACAACTCTCAATGCCTGACATATTGCACCAGCTGATGCATTCCCTTCCCATATTATCTCATCCCATTTTACCAACACTGAAAAGTTTAACAATGGCAGGATACCAGCCTGCCAGAGGTTACTGGTACTCTACCCATCATGGGTTATGAGTCATCCATCTCCAGAACTGCATTATACAGACAGCTCCCTAAAACCATTTCTTATACCACCATAGGTTTGGTTACCTGACACACTGGAGTGAAGAATTGCATGTAGGAGGTTTACTGGAGAGGGATTTCCGGAATGACACCTGTGAGGACTAGGTAGCAGGAGAAGCTGAACTGTGATGCAAAATGCAGTTGTAGCAGAGACCTCCACTAACCCCAGAGGGAACTCTGGAGAGAGGATGGCCCTTCAAAGTTGTCTGAAAATGAGGCAAGGGGAAGGCCTTGTAACTCCACATGACCTTTTCTTGGATGTGGGCTGCCCCAGTGAGGGCATAACCTTAGGAGAGATAGCTCTCTTTGACTGAGGCAGCTCCCAGGGAGGAATAGCTGTGTGCCATCAGCTCAGTACACTCCCAGAAGCTGGGAGAACACATAGCAGGGTGATCTCAGAAGCTGTTGCTCCACAAACAGGAAACAAACCTTTTCCATGTCATACTGTAATTTCCATATACATTTTACCCTATAAACAGAGAAGAGAACTTAGTATCCCTGGTAGTATAACTTTCTTTTGACCATATTTTCTAGAATGTTCTGACTCCCTGAAATCTGAAACTAGCTAAGGATTTGTTTTAAATTAGTATAAACCTGCTTCAGATTACCGTTTAACACTTTTTACCTTATATATCTGTTTTCCAGAATTTTTTAACCTGTCATACAGACACAGATATCTAACTTATTTAAGGTTATTTCCCAAAATTAGACTTGACTGACCCTTGGTGAGTAACCACTTATGGTTAAGAAATAAAAAATCATTAATAATATATATGAAGCCAGAAGGGAGTGCAGGACACATTTAAAGTGATGAAAGGAAAAACCTACAACGAAGATTACTCTACCCAGCAAGGATCTCATTCAGAGATATTAAAAGTTTACAGACAAGCAAAAGCTAAGAGAATTCAGTACCACAAAACTAGCTCTACAACAAATGCTAAAGGAACTTCTCTAGGCAGGAAACACAAGAGAAGGAAAAGACTTACAATAACAAATGCAAAACAATTAAGAAAATGGTATTAGGAACATACATATTGATAACTACCTTAAATGTAAATGGATTAAATGCTCCAACCAAAAGACACAGACTGGCTGAATGGATATAAAAACAAGACCCGTAAATATGCTGTCTACAAGAGACCCACTTCAGACCTAGGGATACATACAGACTGAAAGTGAGGGGATGGAAAAAGATATTCCATGCAAATGGAAATCAAAAGAAAGCTGGAGTAGCAATTCTCCTATCAGAGAAAATAGACTTTAAAATAAAGACTATTATAAGAGACAAAGAAGGACACTACATAATGATCAAGGGATCAATCCAAGAAGAAGATATAACAAATTGTAAATATTTATGCACCCAACATAGGAGCACCTCGGTACATAAGGCAAATACTAACAGCCATAACAGGGAAATCGACAGTAACAAAATCATAGTAGGGGACGTTAACATCCCACTTTCACCAATGGACACATCATACAAAACGAAAATAAATAAGGAAACACAAGCTTTAAATGACACATTAAACACAACGAACTTAATTGATATTTATAGGACATTCCATCCAAAAACAACAGAATACACTTTCTTCTCAAGTCCTCATGGAACATTCTCCAGGATAGATCGTATCTTGGGTCACAAATCAAGCCTTCATAAATCTAAGAAAATTGAAATTGTATCAAGTATCTTTTCCAACTACAATGTTATGAGACTAGATATCAATTACAGAAAAATATCTGTAAAAAATACAAACACATGGAGGCTAAACAATACACTACTTAATAACCAACAGATCACTGAAGAAAACAAAGAGGAAATCAAACAATACCTAGAAACAAATGACAATGAAAACACGATGACACAAAACCTATGGGATGAAGCAAAAGCAGTTCTAGGAGGGAAGCTTACAGCAATACAATCCTACCTCAAGAAACAAGAGGGCTTCCCTGGTGGTGCAGTGGTTGACAGTCCACCTGCCGATGCAGGGGACACAGGTTCGTGCCCCAGTCGGGAAGATCCCACATGCCGCAGAGCAGCTAGGCCTGTGAGCCATGGCCACTGAGCCTGCACGCCTGGAGCCTGTGCTCTGCAATGGGAGAGGCCACAACAGTGAGAGGCCTGCATACCACAAAAAAAAAAAAAGAAAGAAACAAGAAAAATTTCAAATAAACAGCCTAACCTTACACCTAAAGCAATTAGAGAACGAAGAACAAAAAAATCCCAAAGTTAGCAGATGGAAAGAAATCATAACGATCAGATCAGAAACAAATGAAAAAGAAATTAAGGAAACGATAGCAAAGATCAATAAAACTAAAAGCTGGTTCTTTGAGAAGATAAATAAAATTGATAAACCATTAGCCAGACTCATCAAGAAAAAAAAGGGAGAAGACTCAAATCAATAGAATTAGAAATGAAAAAGGAGAATAACAACTCACACTGCAGAAATACAAAGGATCATGAGAGATTACTACAAGCAACTATAGGCCAATAAAATGGACAACCTGGAAGAAATGGACACATTCTTAAGAAAGCACAACCTTCGAGACTGAACCAGGAAGAAATAGAAAATATAAATAGACCAATCACAAGCACTGAAATTGAGACTGTGATTAAAAATCTCCTAACAAACAAAACCCCAGGACCAGATGACTTCACAGGCAAATTCTATCAAACATTTAGAAAGGAGCAAACATCTATCCTTCTCAAACTCTTCCAAAATACAGCAGAGGGAGGAACACTCCCAAACACATTCTATGAGGCCACTGTCACCCTGACACCAAAACCAAAGATGTCACAAAGAAAGAAAACTACAGGCCAGTATCACTGATGAACGTAGATGAAAAAAATCCTCAACAAAATACTAGCAAACAGAATCCAACACCGCATTAAAAGGATCATACACCATGATCAAGTGTGGTTTATCCCAGGAATGCAAGGATTCCTCAATATACGCAAATCAATCAATGTGATACACCATATTAACAAATTGAAGGAGAAAAACCATATGATCATCTCAATAGATACAGAAAAAGCTTTCAACAAAATTCAACACTCATTTATGATTAAAAAAAACACTCCAGAAAGTAGGCATAGAGGGAATTTACCTAACATAATGAAGCCCATATGTGACAAACGCACAGCCAACATTGCTCTCAAGTGAAAAACTGAAAACATTTCCTCCAAGATCAGGAACAAGACAATGTTGTCCATTCTCACCACTATTTTTCAACATAGTTTTGGAGGTTTCAACCACAGCAATCATAGAAGAAAAAGAAATAAAAAGAATCCAAATCAGAGAAGAAGAAATAAAACTGTCACTGTTTGCAGATGACATGATACTATACATAGAGAATCCTAAAGATGCTACCAGAAAACTACTAGAGCTAATCAATGAATTTGGTAAAGTAGCAGGATATAAAATTAATGCACAGAAATCTCTTGCATTTTATACACTAATGATGAAAAATCTGAAAGAGAAATTAAGGAAATACTCCCATTTACCATTGTAACAAAAAGAATAAAATACCTAGGAACAAACCTACATAAAGAGACAAAAGACCTGTATGCAGAAAACTGTAAGACACTGATGAAAGAAATTAAAGATGATACAAACAGATGGAGAGATATACCATGTTCTTGGATTGGAAAAGTCAACATTGTGAAAATGACTATACTACCCAGAGCAATCTACGGATTCAACACAATCCCTATCAAACGACCAATGGCATTTTTCGCAGAATTAGAACAAAAAATTTCACAATTTGTATGGAAAAACAAAAGACCCTGAATAGCCAAAGCAATCTTGAGAAAGAAAAACGGAGCTGGAGGAATCAGGCTCCCTGACTTCAGACTATACTACAAAGCTACAGGAATAAAGACAGTATGGTACTGGCACAAAAACAGAAATATAGATCAATGGAACAGGATAGAAAGCCCAGAGATAAACCCATGCACATACAGTCACCTTATCTTTGATAAAGGAGGCAAGAATATACACTGGAGAAAAGACAGCCTCTTCAATAAGTGGTGCTGGGAAAACTGGACAGCTACATGTAAAACTATGAAATTAGAACACTCCCTAACACCATACACAAAAATAAACTCAAAATGGATTAAAGACCTAAATGTAAGGCCAGAAACTATCAAACTCTTACAGAAAAACATAGTCAGAACACTGTATGACATAAATCACAGCAAGATCCGTTTTGACCCACCTCCTAGAGAAATGGAAATAAAAACAAAAATAAACAAATGAGACCTAATGAAACTTCAAAGCTTTTGCACAGCAAAGGAAACCATAAACAAGATGAAACGACAACCCTCAGAATGGGAGAAAATATTTGCAAACGAAGCAACTGACAAAGGATTAATCTCCAAAATATACAAGCAGCTCATGCAGCTCAATATCAAAAAAACAAACAACCCAATCCAAATATGGGCAGAAGACCTAAATAGACATTTCTCCAAAGAAGATATACAGATTGCCAATAAACACATGAAAGGATGCTCAACCTCACTAATCATTAGAGAAATGCAAATCAAAACTACAATGAGGTATCACCTCACACCAGTCAGAAAGGCCATCATCAAAAAATCTACAAACAATAAATGCTGGAGAGGGTGTGGTGAAAAGGGAACCCTCTTGCACTGTTGGTGGGAATGTAAATTGATAGAGCCATTATGGAGAACAGTATGGAGGTTCCTTAGAAAACTAAAAATAGAACTACCATATGACCCAGCAATCACAGTATTGGGCATATACCCTGAGAAAACCATAATTCAAAAAGAGTCATGCACCACAATGTTCACTGCAGCTCTATTTACAATAGCCAGGATGGAAGCAACCTAAGTGTCCATCGACAGATGAATGGATAAAGATGTGGCACATATATACAACGGAATATTACTCAGCCATAAAAGAAACGAAATTGAGTTATTTGTAGTGAGGTGGATGGACCTAGAGCCTGTCATACAAAGTGAAGTAAGTCAGAAAGAGAAAAACAAATACCGTATACTAACACATATATACGGAATGTAAAAAATTAAAAAAAGGTTCTGAAGAACCTAGAGGCCAGACAGGAATAAAGACACAAACATAGAGAATGGACTTGAGGACACGGGGAGGGAAAGGGTAAGCTGGGACGAAGTGAGAGAGTAGCATGGACATATATCCACTACCAAATGTAAAACAGATAGCTAGTGAGAAGCAGCCACATAGCACAGGGAGATCAGCTGGGTGCTTTGTGTCCACCTAGAGGATTGGGATAGGGAGGGTGGGAGGGAGATGCAAGAGGGAGGAGATATGGGGATGTATGTATATGTATAGCTGATTCACTTTGTTATACAGCAAAAACTAACACACCATTGTAAAGCAATTATACTCCAATAAAGATGTTTTTTAAAAAAAGAAAAAGTATATATATTTGAAGTATCAACAATGGTCTCAGTGCCTCTACAAAATATAATATTTTTAATGTAACTGATTACGTGGCCAAGGGTTCTGATTTTCTAGTTACCTTACAATGGAAAGAGATAGGGCTAGGGAACCTGTATTGTTCAAAACGAAAATTACTTTATTAATTAACATTTTAAATTTGTAGGATTTATAAATTTTAACATTTTTTTCCAGAAATGAAGCTTACATATGATAGTTCAGCAAAATATCTTTGATGCTAGGGCAATTCTCACTGTCTTCCAGTCACTCCTTACAGTGATACTCATCTTTAAGGCAGCTCAGATACGCAAGACTATTTCCTAGGAAACTAAAGACCCATAACCTGATGACATGTGAAAAGAAGACAAGCTCAACAAAGGGTCTGGTTCTCTCCTTCACTTTTTTTCTTTAGCACAAGCATGAAAGCAGTGATAGACTCAGTATGTGGTCAATGGTACAATGATGCTGGATGACGTTTTTTAAAAATCAGAACTTCTTAGCTCCTATATTCCATTTGTCTTCTTGGGCCAATTTTTAACATGAATAAAATCAGATAAATTAATCATAAGGAAACATCAATTGCATTATATTACCCTACGTCTCCTAGCCTGGATATACTATATTCATGGATACTGAATTAGATAATCAGGTAATTTCAGTAATCTTTGATGAGTCACAGAATGAAAACGTTCCAGGACATAGGAGATGGAACAAATATAATTCCAATATTCAATGAAGAACATCACAATGTAAAACTGACCACTGTGATCACTAGGGACAAACATCAGTTCTCCAGAAAAAATGTCATCCTGACCAGTAAATAGGTTGGGTAGGTTAGGGAAACATGAGGCATAAACTATCTGGAGATAAGCAGAGCATTTGATAAAGCCTCTCCTAATAACCCTGCAAACAGAACAGAGAAATATTACTTGGTTTCCATTGAAACTGGATGCATTAGTTGCTGGCTGAACTATCACACTGTCAAAGAACACCTACTCACTCTCTTGAGAGGTGAGGGCAGAAAGGGCTGCACCACATGTGGATGCAATGCACATTTTAAAAACACCTGGAATGAAGTCCTAGTTCCAACACTAACCTGGCTGGCTCTCTGAGCAAGTCCATCCAGACTCTGATGGCCTGTGGCACCGCTCCAATGGGATCCCCGTCACATTTGTTCTGCTAATTCCTGACATCAGCTTTCAGCACAGCTTGCTAATTGAATGGTCCTCTCAGATTCTGCCCTTGCCACCAGAGTCTCCATAGAATTAATACTTCTCTGACTATAAAACCTGGTTTGTGATGCAAACTTCCTCTCCTTCCACTGCCCCTTCATTTCTTATCAGCTCTTGGTTTTGAGTTTTTAGTATCTCTAGATTTTGCCCCTTGACCTCTCTGCCTTTGACTAACCTAAGAATAGCCTTAAGATGAAAATAGTTAATACCTAAAGTTGTTAATAAACTTCAAAGACTGCTGTCTACCAAGGACAGTTTTAGTGGCATGCCACAAGGCACTGAAAATAATGAAGAGAATGGAATCAGAGAGGCAACTGTGCAATTAGATCCAAGGGCTGATGGAGCTGAAAGTGAAAAACAGGCCAAAAGGCTAGTGGCTGAATCAGCTCATAGAGCAGCTAGAAAGGAGCAGAGGCAGGAACCAAGGAGGCGTTCTAGAGCATTCCCCATGTAAAGAACTGGGAGGCCCTGACTGGTTTTTTGAGATTTTCTACATACAAGTGTGATGACAGCCTAGGGTCAAGGTAGACAGGATATTGCTGACAGCCTTTGGAGGTGCCTAAATAAAATAGTCATGTGGTGTTCCTATGGAATGCTGCCTGAGGGGAAAAATATAATCCACCTTCTGGAAGATACCCCTACTTTATCAGCTTACTTACCATTTGGGATACCAAATTTTACACACTAACAACTTCATCTCACTATACATCATAGGATAATTTGAGGAGAATAGCATTCAAAAGCAATAAATAGAAAGGAGTGCAGAAGGTCACAGTGGTATGATCTTTTTATAGGGATAGTTACAAATAAAATTTAAAAGACACAATTCTATGGCTGTGCACTCTGAAACTTTAGCTATTTTCTTTAATTAAAAAATAGTATATTTAAGAGAAGTGAACATTATTTCATTCCAATTCAATAATCTAAATCATAGCATAATATGAATTTTCTTTTCCAATGAGCCATTGCTCTGGATGCTGTTGATTTCTGAAATAAAATCCTATATGGAAAATCTCTCAACGTTTTATGATTGCCATTTGAAAGAAACATGATACAGAATAAAGCTGTAGTAACTCCTAAAATCACATCAAAATTCACATTTCAAGCATAATTAGCATGAAATTTTATGGATTTAATTTGAAGAATGCTGCAAAATAATTCCTTGTTCAAAGAAAATTAGACATTTTGATCACCATCAGTTACCTTTGCTCATATTTTATGATTAAGTGAATCCCAATTCTATCCACCAAGAATTCTTTTCTTGTTTGGAAAAGCAGTCTTTCTTCTCATGAGCTCAACAACCGAAAGACCATGGGAGTCAAATAAAATAAACAGTATCTAGTGATCATTAGCCTAGTTTTATTTCACACTGGCAAACATCTGGAATATTTTACAAAATAAATCAAATTCTTTATATATATATATATATGGCCTTTATTATGTTGACATAGGTTCCCTCTATGCCCACTTTCTGGAGAGTTTTTATCATAAATGGGTGTTGAATTTTGTCAAAAGCTTTCTCTGCATCTATTGAGATGATCATGTGGTTTTTATTCTTCAATTTGTTAGTATGGTGTATCACATTGACTAATTTACGTATACTGAAGAATCCTTGCATCTCTGGGATAAATCCCACTGGATCACAGTGTATGATCCTTTTAACGTGTTGGATTCTGTTTGCTAGTATTTTGTTGAGGAGTTTTGCATCTATATTCATCAGTGATATTGGTCTGTAATTTTCTTTTTTTGTAGTATCTTTGTCTGGTTTTGGTGTCAGGGTGATGGTGGTTTCATAGAACGAGTTTGGGATTTTTCCTTTCTCTGCAATTTTTTGGAAGAGTCTGAGAAGGATGGGTGTTAGCTCTTCTCTAAATGTTTGACAGAATTCACCTGTGAAGCCATCTGGTCCTGGACTTTTGTTTGTTAGATTTTTAAGCACAGTTTCATTTTCATCATTTGTGATTGGTCTGTTCATATTTTCTATTTCTTCCTGATTCAGTCTTGAAAGGTTATACCTTTCCAAGAATTTGTCAAATTCTTCCAGGTTGTCCATTTTATTCACATAGAGTTGCTTGTAGTAGTCTCCTAGGATGCTTTGTATTTCTGCAGTGTCTGTTGTAACCTTTCCTTTTTCATTTCTAATTTTATTTATTTGAGTCCTCTCCCTCTTTTTCTTGATGAGTCTGGCTAATGGTTTATCAATTTAGTTTATCTTCTCAAAGAACCAGCTTTTAGTTTTGTTGATCTTTGCTACTGTTTCCTTCATTTCTTTTTCATTTATTTTTGATCTGATCTTTATGATTTCTTTCCTTCTGCTAACTTTGGGTTTTGTTTGTTCTTCTTTCTCTAGTTCTTTCTTTACGTGTAAGGTTAGATTGTTTATTTGAGATTTTTCTTGTTTCTTCAGGTAGGCTTGTATAGCTATAAACTTCCCTCTTAGAACTGCTTTTGCTGCATCCCATAGGTTTTGGATCATTGTGTTTTCATTGGCATTTGTCTCTAGGTATTTTCTGATTTCCTCTTTGATTTCTTCAGTGATCTCTTGGTTATTTAGTAACATATTGTTTAGCCTCCATGTGTTTGTGTTTTTTACGTTTTTTTCCCTGTAATTCATTTCTAATCTCATAGCATTCTGGTCAGAAAAGATGCTTGATATGATTCCAATTTTCTTAAATTTACTGAGGCTTGATTTGTGACCCAAGACGTGATCTATCCTGGAGAATGTTCCGTGCACACTTGAGAAGAAAGTGTAATCTGCTGTTTTTGGATGGAATGACCTATAAATATCAATTAAATTTATCTGGTCTATTGTTTCATTTAAAGCTTGTGTTTCCTTATTAATTTTCTGTTTGGATGATCTGTCTGTTGATGTAGGTGAGGTGTTAAAGTCCCCCACTGTTATTGTATTACTGTCGGTTTCCTCTTTTAGAGATGTTAGCAGTTGCCTTATGTATTGAGGTGCTCCTATGTTAGGTGCATATATATTTATAATTGTTAGAGCTTCTTCTTGGACTGATCCCTTGATCATTACATAATGGCCTTCCTTGTCTTCTGTAACATTCTTTATTTTAAAGCCTATTTTACCTGATACGAGCATTGCTATTCCAGCTTTCTTTTGATTTCCATTTGCATGGAATATGTTTTTCCACCCCTCACTTTCAGTCTGTATGTGTCCCTAGGTCTGAAGTGGGTCTCTTGTAGACAGCATATATATGGGTCTTGTTTTTGTATCCATTCAGTGAGCCTGTGTCTTTTGGTGGGAGCATTTAATCCATTCACGTTTAAGGTAATTATCAATATGTATGTTCCTATTACCATTTTCCTAATTGTTTTGGGTTTGTTTTTGTAGGTCCTTTTCTTCTCTTGTGTTTCCCACTTAGAGAAGTTCCTTTAGCATTTGTTGTAGAGCTGGTTTGGTGGTGCTGAATTCTCATAGCTTTTGCTTGTCTGTAAAGCTTTTGATTTCTCCATCGAATCTGAATGAGATCCTTTTCAGGTAGAGTAATCTTGGTTGTAGGTTCTTCCCTTTCATCACTTTAAGTATATCATGCCACTCCCTTCGGGCTTGTAGAATTTCTGCTGAGAAATCAGCTGTTAACCTTATGGGAGTTCCCGTGTATGTTATTTTTCGTTTTTTCCTTGCTGCTTTCAATAATTTTTCTTTGTCTTTAATTTTTGCCAATTTGATTACTATGTGTCTCTGTGTGTTTCTCCTTGGGTTTATCCTGTATGGGACTCTCTGTGCTTCCTGGACTTGGGTGGCTATTTCCTTTTCAGTGTTAGGGAAGTTTTCGAATATAATCTCTTCAAATATTTTCTGGGGTCATTTCTCTCTCTCTTCTCCTTCTGGGACTGCTATAATGTGAATGTTGTTGTGTTTAATGTTGTCCCAGAAGTCTCTTAGACTGTATTCATTTCTTTTCATTCTTTTTTCTTTATTCAGTTCCACTGCAGTGAATTCCACTATTCTGTCTTCCAGGTCACTTATCCGTTCTTCTGCCTCAGTTATTCTGCTATTGATTCCTTCTAGTGTATCTTTCATTTCAGTTATTGTATTGTTCATCTCTGTTTGTTTGTTCTTTAATTCTTCTAGGTCTTTGTGAAACATTTCTTGCATCTTCTCAATCTTTGCCTCCATTCTTTTTCCGAGGTCCTGGATCATCTTCACTATCATTACTCTGAGGTCTTTTTCTGGAAGATTGCCTATCTCCATTTCATTTAGTTGTTTTTCTGGGGTTTTACCTTGTTCCTTCATCTGGTACATAGCCCTCTGTGTATTCATCTTGTCTATCTTTCTGTGAATGTGGTTTTTGTTCCACAGGCTGCAGGATTGTAGTTCTTCTTGCTTCTGCTGTCTTCCCCGTGGTTTCAAATTCTTTTAAGAGCACGAGACAATAGAGAAAAACTAACTAGGATTTTGTTTATGTGTTCATTCAGAAGTCAACAAATATTTATTGAAATATATTGAACATCTAAACATTATGTTAATATTACCAAAGTCAACTATTTTACTATACTTTAAGTTATCTGTATAAAAAAGTGAATAATTTACTTGAATACTAGCTGGTATATATGAATTCATAATGACATTTGAATTTCATTTCTAGCACTTCTTAGCATCAATCCAAGATCAGTCACTCATCTCTTACATTGGAATTGTAGCTAAGCATAGCTAAGCATAAACTTTCTAAACTAACAAAAGGTAAAATTACAAAGTTATAAATGGTATTTGAATCGAATCTCATAATGTCACTGATGGACTTTGGCTAGGGCTTGGTCTTAAACAACACAACACAACACAACAAACACACTGACACACACACACACACACAAGTAGTGACCACCTGTTTAGTTAGCTGCTATCAGAAACACATTTTTCATTTTAGGAAACACCTCTCCCATACTCTCAGACTATGTGGTTTGAGGAGGGTGGCCTCTACCGTCTCTTTTCAGAGGTGAGCACGTGACCAAAGCTAGTCAGTCTCAGTGTCCATCCTTCCAGTTTACTTCAAAGATGGTTCAGAGATGATCAGATGACACACGTCAGACTAATCAGAGCCCTCCATGGATCTTCTTCTGAACTACTGGTAAAGAAGTAGTCCCTTTTATAGGATTATAGAGGCTAAGAACCATTTAAGATGATGTGGTTAAGGACAGCTTTGTGGCCATATGAAGAGAGCCTTCCTGAGAATGAATTCAAATTTAAAAATAGTATATTTTTTAATTTGTAAGAAAAAGAGAAAGCTTCTTAATGATATTAATCTAACCTCATAATTCAGCCATTTCTAAATATAGTTTGATCCCTTGAAGATACCAGTTACATGAGCCAATGGATTCCAGTTTGTGTTTCTTTGTTTAAACCAGCCTGAACTGAGTTTGACTTTTGCAACTGAGAGATTACAGCCAATATACATATATACCCACAGACTTATTATCTTCTGTTTGTGAAATTTCTTTCTCTCTCCCTCTCTCCCTCTCCCTCTCCCTCTCTCTCTCTCTCTCTCTCTCTCTCTCTCTCACATACACACAGACACACAGTACTTAAGAAGCCTAGTATTTGTCCTATAGATGACAAAAAACTCTGACAATATGGTTTTCACCTTCATGGCCAGCAGAATTTTACTGAAACTCAGCAATTTTTTATCTAATTGATGTGCAGCAACATGTTCTGACTTCTTGCAGAAAGTTTTTCAGCCATTGACACAAACGTGACAATACTTCAAATTCTGCATCAGCCCTCCATCTGTATAGCTTCATTTCTGCCCAAGCCCTGAGACTCAGAAAACTTAGCTCACATTTGTCACAGAGCTGGAGTCACATGAAGTACCCGAAAATGTTGGGCTGAAAATGATGTAAACACCTGGAGGTCCTCACCCATGACTACAGAGACATCTCAATGCCAAGTTGAGACTGGCTTAATTGTGAGATTTCTAGGTCTTTGGCTGACAGCATATTGTCAGTCTTCTCTATTGTAGCAGAAACTCATAATTGTTTCCAGCTGCAAACAAATGTAAGGCTGACTCTAAAGAGTCACGTGTCTTTTTTTCCTTTGATCAATATCTTCAGTCTGTTGCATCAAGGTGCCATCAGTACACAGCATCTCAAGGTTGGCTACATTCAATATAATGTATATTGTGGGATTATTTGACACAATACTAGTTGCTAAATTTTCTTTCTTTACAAGATGGTCGAATTGGGACCACCAAGTTACCAAGAGGGCTCATGTTGTTTTGGATCTCAAAGGCCAAAGCTAGAGCAGATGAAAAGCGAGTATGAATCTAACCCAACATACAAGCATAAAAGACTACCTGAGTTCAAATCCCAGACTTTTGAGCAAGTTGCCTAACTCCCCCAAGCCCTAGTTTCCTCATCTGTAAAATAGGAAGATGTAAAAGTAGTACCTAATCAGAGGTTTCTGATAATTAAATTACATAATTCATTGAGGGGCCAAGAAACGTTACCTATCGATATCAATAGCTAATAATATTAACTGTCGATAGACATTAGCTATTAACAACCATTTAAAATTTATGATCAAAAAAATCTGTTAATATTATTGCTATTACCATCTAGAAAAGTCCATTCACTTCCCTGAATTTCAGACTTCTCAACTGTAAAATGGGAGTAATAATCACTGCCAACTTCCTGAAACTGTTTTTAAATTCAAACGAGATCATTTACACAAAAGCACTTCATACAACATAAAGTGTATCAAAATATATGGTGACATTGTTCCTTCTGCTGTTGTTTTTTATTTTTTATTTTTTACAAAGCATTTGAACTGGTTTTTATTATATACTAAGTTCTGGTAAATACTGGGTTTGTTTCTAGCCTCCCTTCTGGTCCATCCTGTCCCAGGGCTGCACTGCAAGTGGAGGGCGGAAACATTACCCCCCCCACCTTCGTGAAGGCAGGCTTTTCACACTGTACGGGATTGGTAACAACCTGGGGGATGGGAGTGTGTCCACAGGTCAGTCCTCCAAGTCGCTGGGGCCCACATACTGGCAGATGGCATCATAGTGAAGCTCCACCACCCGATTCTCTCTCTGCAGCTGCACAAGAGCCCGGCTCTGCTCTCTGTCCCGGTCCAGCAGATGGCCCACCCTTCTAGTCCATGGCCCCAGCACCACCATCACCCAGTTGCCCTGGACCTTGGGGACCAGGGTCTCCAGCATGTCTTCCCTCAGGCCTTCTAGGACCTGGCCTTCATCTGTCCGACACACACAGGTATCTGGGCTCAGGACATCTTCGATTGTCATCTTGGTGTTGTAATACTGGCCACCCTTGTGTAGCTTGTTCACAAACCACACACGCAGGTCCCTGTGCAGCCAGTGCTGACTCCTGGGAGCTGCTTTCTCACTCTTGGCTGCAGGGCCATCCTGTCTCCATCTGAGATGCTCAGGGTCCCACCGGTCTGGATGGTGTTTCCGCTTCCTCGCTGAGTCCTCCTGCCGGACGTGGAGGTCCTGATACTGAAGGGCCTTCCAAGACGAGGTTGTTCCATTCTGTTGCCTTGGGGAAGTTTTGCTCACCAGGCTCAGATCCAAGGAGTTCTTGTCAAACTCCTGCTGGGAGACAGGCCGCAGGCAGTACTCACTAACAGTCACCAAGCGGCTCCCCACAGTCAGACGGACCATGGCCCGAGCATTGTCAGGGTCGATGCCGTCCACCTTCCCATAGAGGCCTCGGTGAGGGCCAGAAAGAACCACCACAGCTCCTCCAGGCACCAGTCCTTGAGGCTGGTCTTCCTTATCCTTCTCTTGCTCCTCATCTGGGCTCAGCAGGTGGTGGGGGCTGGTGGGGGCCAGGGCCTGGACCTCAGTCAGGTTGGCGCCCAGCCCTAACCCCTTGGGCCTCAGTGAGTTGACACGGGGCTTCACCACTTGATTGGAGGTACGGCCGATGCCCTCGCCAGGTTTCCAGCCCATGCCCCGCAGCATGGCCAGCCCATAGGCCTCTACAGGGACTGCCTCATAATCAGCCTCCTCCGCCACTGTCTCAGCCCAGGGTTCACTGTCTGCCCCTTCCCCGTTGGGGGTGTATCCTTTCTGGATCATGGGGATAGCGAGCGTGAGGTCAACACCCGCATTCTCTCTCTCCTCCAGAGACTTTGTGGATTCCTCAATGAGCTCCTTCACAGCCTGGGACAGCATCCCATCCACCAAGACCTCAGTATGTGTGGATGGCCCAGGGGCCTGGGTCGGTGGCTGCCTGAGATGGCCATTCTGGATCTAAGGGATGACAAGTTCCTTGGGGGCTTCTGAGGGCTGCACACTCTGCAGCTCCCTCCGTTTCTCGGTCTTCAAGAAATCCTTCTCCGGAGCCGCGTCTCCCACCAGCCATCTCCGGGCGGATGTGCGATTGAAGCTGAATGAAATTGGGGCACTGGAGGCTCCCGCAGGCCACAAAACACCATCTTTGGCATCCGCCATCTTCCCCTCTTCCCAGGCCGGCGCGCTGCTTGCTGGGAAGTTTAGTTTGCGCTCACTTTGCTGGGGCTTGACCACCAGCGCTACAACTACCTTTCCCAGGAAACACTGTGGCACTGCGAGGCAAAGGTGGATAGGGGCAGTAGGAAGTAATTGCCGCTCTTTTTACTTCACAAGAGCCCATGGTGCCAAGTGTACAGGGAAATGTAGTTCTTGGGGAAGGTAGGCGTTGTAGAAGGTGGCTTCCTTCTTGCTAAGTCGTCACTCCTTCATGTAGTCGTTTATTGGTCGCCTACTGTGTGCACGTTACTGTGCCCTACTGCTAGTGTTGGAGGGTCTCCTGCAGAGGTGGGCGGTGGCTGTGGCTCACTGTCTGTTGTTGTCTTCATTATTGGTACTGGGACACAATAAGTGTATTTGTATGTATTTAGCATCCAGTATGGACCAGTCCTGGTTAGGCATAAATTCTACTCTTTAAATACTTATAATCATGGAAAAGACATTAGCAAGAATAACTTTAACACATAAAGCAGCTTTTCCTACTATTTTAACTAACAAATCCCTTTCACAATAATATAGATCGACACTGTCAAATAGAATTTTCTATGAACAATGATGCAAATGTCATACAACTGCACCATCCAATATGATAGCCACCATTCACATGCACTATTTGAGCAATTGGGATGTGGCTAGTGTAAATGGGAAGCTAAATTTTTAATTTTATTTCATTTTAATTAATTTAAATTGTAATAGCTGCATGCAGCTGGTTGCTACCACATTGAACAGTACAGAGATAGAATGTCTTCAATCCCTTAGATATTTGTTAATGGGTCTGCCATTTTTTTGTACTGCATGTTATAATGACATGATTTTAGGTTGAAAATGTATTATAAATTCCATTTAAATGCAATCTTCAACAATTGTACATTTACATATAATATATACCCACTATGTACAAAAATAAGTTTCGACTTTTTACATGCCAGTTAATGTAGACTAATTATGTAAGAAAAAGTATCATTTTTAAAGTGTACTATATTGATACTTGGGAGCCAAGAGTATAGTAAAATTTAAATTTAACTATGAATTACAGCATAAAATAAATTAAAAACTATGTTATTATGGATGTCTGATATTCTTATATTTTACATGCAAAAAATACAATTAGTATTTTCATATTTTGTTTCATTTGTCTGCTTATGCACACTCTCCTAATCGTAACACATGTGGTTAAAAAGTCTTTATTCCCACACATGAAAAGTCTTCTAACATTCTCCATTTAAATCATAATTTTAAAATTATTCTTATATCTCCTAATGTGCTACATGAGAATTTTGATCAAATGGATGCAGCTTACAGATTTGGTGATGTTCATATTGAAGAAAATCTGAGAATTATTAATATTTTATATTCTTCATTAACTTGATATATAGCAGTTTCTGTGTTCCTTATGTCATGGTCTTAAATAATTGTCTAGCCTTAATAATAATTTTGTGCTTATAATTATGAATAAAAATAATTTACAGCTGTGTGATGGCCAAGTCCAGCAATGGCTGGTGGTTGATATTCAATTCACCGTGTCTGGCTAAGTGACTGAGTCACAAGCACATTCATTTGATCTCTACGATGTGCACTAACTACATATTGAAGAACTATATGTCCACTTTTAAAGGGATATTTTTTAAACAATTATTTTATCTGCTGATCTTTAATATAAATGTAAGCAGGCACCATTACTGCTTTTGATACCATGAACTCCTTGGGACACTTTCTCTAGATCTCAGAATTTCTCAAACCACTTGTTGAATAAGACTGTCAAAGAATACTGGAAAACTGCTTAACCTTCATGGAATGTTTAGACACCTTAAAGAGGTCCCTTGCTCTTTGGACCCACAGGAAACAACTGAAACTCTGTCTAAAATTGGGCATCAGATATGTAGACATAAATGAGAGGATCTGTGAGGAGAGAAGACCTGAGAAAAGCCAGGCCAGACTCAACATAAGAAAGAACGTGGAGGTCCAAAGAATATATCAACATGAAAGAGGAAATCTGGCACCTTGTACCAGAAATAGCAGCAGGTCCTAGGAATTAGAAGGGGCATTGGAAGGAAGGGCAGAAGGACCTGACCTCACTCCCATTAGTTTCCCCAGCCTTCCCCTAAGCCCAGAGAGCCCAAAACTCCTAGAAAGGAAAGGGCTGTGGTAGAAATAAAAGTTATGTACTGGACAACTAAACAACTCTGCTATGGGGACGCCACTCTGAAAAGAGATGAACACAAGAAAAGAAGGTGAAGGCATTGTCCTCCTGGCTGGTGAGAGAGGTGAGCAATGAAAATCAAGGGACAACAGGTTTGGTGAAGCCAGAGAGACTGGTACCAGCTAGAGAAGGACAACAATGAGGACAGCAATCCATGGCAGCCCAGATTCACAAGATTGGAGGAGGTGGCACAATGCTAACAACCCAAGGTGGCAAGGCAGTCAGGGGTCAGAGGTCTGGTGAGAGGCATTCAGTGAGGTAAATAATCCAAGAGCAGAAGAACAACAGCAGGTTTCTGGGCACTGCTTAGGGACAAATGAGACCAATGAACATGGTAATAAAAGGAAAGCAAAGAGATCGCATCAGAAGCTTTGATTTCCTATAAGAAAACATTTTCCTTCTGTCAGAGAATTCCAGAAGGGAAGTGACACAGTTGAGAAACAGCTATTTTACATGTGTAAGTAATCTTGGGGATTCTTAGAAATGTTTAGGGAGAGAAATCACTTCATATATAGGCAGATAAGGGGCAGGACTTAGAGCTACTGAAATCTGAAAATCATTTTAAATATGACCAAATACATACCACCTTCTAATAAAGCTTATAATATAAATATACACCATAACTTTTTCTAGGTACAGGATTATGGGTGCTTTTATTTTCTTAATTTCATCTCTTATCTGAATTTTCTAGGGTTTCTTTGAAGAACATGTAACATTTGGGTATAAAAAGCATAAGATTGGGACTTCCCTGGTGGCACAGTGGTTAAGAATCCTCCTGTCAGTGCAGGGGACACGGGTTTGAGCCTTGGTCTGGGAAGATCCGGCATGCCGCAGAAAACTAAACCTGTGCGCCACAACTACTGACCCTGTGCTCTAGAGCCCACGAGCCATGACGACTGAGCCCGTTTGCCACAGCTACTGAAGCCTGGGCGCCTACAGCCCATGCCCCACAACAAGAGAAGTCACCACAATGAGAAGCCCGTGCACCACAACGAAAAGTAGCCCCCACTTACCGCAACTAGAGAAAGCCCATGCACAGCAACAGAAACCCAACACAGCCAAAAATTAATTAATTTTTTAAAAATTATTAAAAAATAAAATTTATTTTAAAACTTAAGTGCCACTTTTCACGTGTTAAATTGCAAAGATTGAAAAAAATCTAATAGTATTGGCAAATGGGTACTAAAAATCTAATATTCAGTATTGGCAAATGGGTAGGGAAGTAGGCACTCATACTCTGCTCACAAGATGATTATGTTATTTCTGGATTATGGATTATGTTATTTCTGGAGGACAATTTGAGAACAAAATCAAAATTCTTAAAAATTTATTTATTTATTTATTTTTATTTATTTTTTTTTGCAGTATGCGGGCCTCTCACTGTTGTGGCCTCTCCCGTTGCGGAGCACAGGCTCCGGACGCGCAGGCTCAGTGGCCATGGCTCACGGGCCCAGCCGCTCCACGGCATGTGGGATCTTCCCGGACCGGAGCACGAACCCGTGTCCCCTGCATCGGCAGGCGGACTCTCAACCACTGCGCCACCAGGGAAGCCCAAAAATTTTATTTTTATTTAAATAATTTATTAAATAATTTAAATAAATTAAATAATTTATTATAAATTTATAAATTTATTTATATAATTATAATTATATTATAATTATATTATTATAAATTTATAAATAATTTATTATAATTTATTGTTATTAAAATAATAATTTATTTTATTTATTTAAAATTTGATTTTTAAAATTTATTTTTTTTAATTCTTAAAAATCTAATACTCGGTATTGGCAAATGGGTAGGGAAGTAGGCACTCATACTCTGCTCACAAGATAATTATGTTATTTCTGGATTTCTGGATTATGTTATTTCTGGAGGACGATTTGAGAACAAAATCAAAATTCTTAAAAATTTTAATGTAATTTTATCCAGGAATTCTGCTTCTAGAAATATACATAATGTAGAGAATTATTCTCTTTTTATAAAAACTACAATGTATTGATAGATAAATATGGAGATAGACAGGTAGCAAATTATACCTGCAATAACATAATAGTAATAATACAGTTATTACTGATAGGATTATGAGTGATTTTTCATTTTAAGTATTCTTTTCCACATATTTCTGCCATGAAAACTATTACTTAAACAGGCTAAATAAATGCTATGTTAAATAAAAGAAATTGAAAAGTTAGCACAGCATTAAGTTTTTCATCTCATTCTCTTTATTTTGTATCTTCTTATCTGTGGTTACAACCTATTCCAATTCCTGGTATCACTTGATTTCTTCAGTATCTGGGCAGCAATTTATTTTATAGTTTCCTCAATAAATATTTTTGGGGTTTATTAACCAAATCTTCTTGTTCCTATTTTCTAATCTACTAAACTCTGCTTTTACCTTTATTAATTTCTTCCTCCTGGTCTTCTTTGACTTATTTCATCATTCTCTTTACAACTGCTTGAATTGAAAGCTTAGGTACATTTATTTTTATTATTTCTAATTTAGCAATTTAAAAATACAATACATAAACTCTGATTTTGAATCCAGTTCCTTATTTCAAATGATTAATGTTATTTATTTTAATATCTTTTTTGCAAGAATTATCACTCTGAGTATGATACTGCAACCAAATTTGCAACTAGTATTTAGACTTAATTCTATGTTTAAATCTTTTCATTACTCCCCACCACTTTTTTATTTACATACGGTAAAATTCACTTTCGGTGTACAGTTTTGTGCATTTTGACAAATGTAAGCAGTTTTGTAACTACCATCACAATCAAGATATTGACTATTTCTATCAAAGTGTTCCCTCATGACCTTTTGTAGTAAATTTAAATTCCTGCCCTCTGCCCCCAGTGCCTAACAACTATTGATGTAATTTGTCTCTATAGTTTTACTTTTTCCTGTATGTCTTATTGTTGCATGTATCAGCACTTCGTTTCTTTTTATTAATGAGTACTGTTCCATTGTATAGGTGTGCCAAAATTTGATTATTTACCAACTGATGGGCATTTGGGTTGCTATAAATATATGCATACAGGTCTTTGTGTAGATGTATGTTTTCATTTCTCTTATGTAAATACCAAGGAATGGGATTTCTGGCCCTATAGTAATTATTTGTTTATCTTTATAAGAAACTGCCAAACTGTTTTCCAAAATGGCTCTTTTATTTTATATTCCCCCCAGCAGTGTATAAAAATCCCAGGTGTTCCATATCCTCATATAATCACCAACACTTGGAATTGTCAGATTGGGGCTGGGTGGGGGCAAGAGTATAGGGGCAGGGTTCTTTCTTTTCTCCTTTTTGTTATTCTGCTAAATATATGTGGTATCTCATTGCTGCAGTTCGCATTTTTATAAATTTCCACAGTAACTAATGATGTTAAATATATTTTAATGTGCTTATTTGCAATCAGCCATCAGAACCTCCTCTTTGGTGAAGTATCTGTTCAAATATCTTGCTCATTTTTTAAATTGGATTTTGTTATTTTACTATTGAGTTTTGAAAGTTCTTTATATATTCTGAATACAAATCCTGATACGTGTTTTGCAAATATTTTCTCTCAGCCTATGACTTTACTTACATTTTTAATAGTATCTTTCAAAGAACAGACATTTTAAATTTTGATGAAGTCCAATTTATTAATCTTTTTCTTTTATATATATTTCTCTTGTGTTTTATGTTTCATGTGTCCCAGCTAAGAAATTTTTGTTTAACCAAGGTCACATGATTTTCTTCTATGTTTACTTCTAGAAATTTCATAGTTTCCGATTTTACATTTAAGCCTATGATCCATTTTGCATTCATTGTTAAATATGGTATGATACATGGGTCATTTCATTTTTCGAATGTGGATGTATACTTGTTTCAGCACTCTCTGTTGAAAAGTCTATTTTTTTTTTTTTTTTTTTTTTTTGCGGTATGTGGGCCTCTCACTGTTGGCCTCTCCCGTTGCAGAGCACAGGCTCTGGACGCGCAGGCTCAGAGGCCATGGCTCACGGGCCCAGCCGCTCCGTGGCATGTGGGATCTTCCCGGACCGGGGCACAAACCCGTGTCCCCTCCATCGGCAGGCAGACTCTCAACCACTGCGCCACCAGGGAAGCCCGAAAAGTCTATTCTTTATTGAATTACCTTGGCACCTTTGTTGAAAATCAGTTGACCATATTCGTGAGGGACTATTTCTGGATTAATGTCTATTGATCTTTATCACTCTCGTTCACCAATACTACCCTGTCCTGACTGCTATGGTTTTATAATAAGTCTCGAGTAGTGATCCAGTTTTGTTCTTTAATTACAAAATTGAGGTCCTTTGTATTTCCATAACATTTTTAAATCAGCCTGTCAATTTTAACAAAAAAAGCTTCTTGGGATATCAATGAATATTGTATTGAAGTTATAGATTAATTTGAGGAGAATAGACACGTTTATGATGCTGAGTCTCCCAATCCATGGAAATAGCATCCCTCTCCATTTGTTTAGGTCTTTTAAATTTTTTCTCATCACTATTTTTTGGTTTTCAACATTCAAATATTATACATATTTTGTTATATTTATTCCTAAGTATTTGATATTTTGAAGGGCTATTGCAAGTGGTGTCTTTTTAATATTTCACCAACATTATTATAAAATACAGGGTTTCTTTTCTTTTTACATATTGGCCCTGTAACTTCTTTGTAAACTTGCTAAACTCATGGAGTTAATAGTTCTAGTAGGCTATGAGAAGGTGTTGAGACAGACAGCAAGTGGTGCAGACCCCAGGGGCAGGAGGCAGGGGAGGTGCATGGAGCCTAGGAACCAAGTTACTCATGGGGGTGGAGAGAAACCACAGAGGAAAAAGCAGGCTGGATCACAGCGCTGGTCTCACTTTCACTGCCCATACTTTGTAAATTACTGTACAGTTAGAGAAGGTCTTAAAATCTGATGCTGGCAGAAGACGTGAAACCCCTTGGTCAGAGACAAAAGACTTGTATTACTCATGGCACAACCACCAGTCTGAACTATTACTCCAGGCAGAATCTACTGCTACCACCAGCTCAGGTGACTAATAAGAGAGAAGTATACCAGAGAGATCCCAATCAAGATAGCAAAATAGGAGGACAAGGAACTCACCTCCACCAGAGATACATCAAAAATACATCTATACGTGGAACAATTCTCACTAAAAAGTAACTGGAAACTGGCAGAAAGACTCCTGTACAATGAAGGCTGTAAGAAAGATCTACATATAATCTAGTAGGAAGGGAAGAAAAGCAAACAGGGCAGGACCTGTGCCCCTAGGAGGGCACTCAGAGGAAAAGGGAGAAAACATGGGTGGAGACATGCCTTGGGGAGTGAGCAGTAAGAGCCACAGGTTGGGCATCCCAGTCCCCGGGTCCGTCCCGCACAGGGGACACAAGCTGCCTTGGCTGGTTGGAGGACCACTGGGACTAACAGGAAGGCTGTGGGAAGTCTGGACTCCATGAGGAATGTGTACACATGCTGGCTTGCCCCCAAGGCATGGTGGAGAGGGCAGCTAGAAGACTGCTCTAGTGGCTGCCAGTTTCCCCGCTCTGGTGAGCGCCCCAGCCAGATCCAAGCAAACACTCCAGCTCCACTTACTCCACATCACAATGTGGCACGGGATCCAGGGCTGCCATGACCAAGGAGAAAATTCAGCCATGGGATGCAGAGATGACCTGGTTCCAGGGTGGAGCCCGGGTGGGCCAGTGGCAGCCATTGTTGGCGCTTACTTAAGCAGCACATCAAAAGCAGCCCAGAACTCTAACAGCAGCTGCTCTAGCACAGGTCATGCCACAGTACACACCGAAAGTCCACACAGGCCCCACCTGCCCTGTGGAGCCATTCCACAACAGGGCAGGAGTGGTGGAGGCTGGGGCCAGGGATTGGCTGTGAGGGACAAAGGGGACTTTCACCCAAGGATGCACCTGAACAGAGAAAGGGAAACAGTTGCAGGCACCTGCACAGGCAGCGTATGGGAGACAGCTCAAACCTCCATCTATGATCAACACAAGCCAAGAGCCCACACAGGCCTGCCTTGCTTCATCACTCCTGCTCTCTGAGGCAGGGTTCCAATGCTGGGAGAGGGGAAAGTACACACAGAGCCATCTCAGGCCTGATGCTTGGGGCTTCTGCTCCAGCATCTTGGGATCAGACCCGGCCCCTGAGAGGATGGTGACAGCCACTGAGCATAAGGGAAGTCTTGCCTCATACCTGGCTCCAATTCTAGCCACTCCATCTCCAGCCCCACCCCCTACCAAGGTGATAGCTGTCAGCACACCCTGAGGAAAGACGTGACTTGCATTCATGTCATATCCAGCTCTCCCACCAAAAGATTTGAACAGATACTTCACCAAAGAAATCATCCAATCTGAACAGCAAAAAGAATAACAATTTTTTTTAAAAAAGAAAAGAGTTTAAGAGATCTCTAGAATAATATTAAGCATACCAACACTTGCAGCACAGGGGTCCTGGAAGGAGAAGATAGAGAGAAGGGGATAAAAAATATATTTGAGGAAATTATGGCCAAAACCAGAAGAAAGAAACAGATATCCAGGTACAGGAAGCACAGAGGGTCCCAAACAAGATGAACGCAAGTGGACCAACATCAAGACATATAATTAAAATTACAAAAGTTAGAGAGAGAATTCTAAAGGCAGCAAGGGAAAAACAGCATTATATACAAGAGAATCCTCATAAAATTATCAGCTAATTTCTCTGCAGAAACTTTTCAGGCAAGAAGGGAGTGGCATGATATATTCAAAGTACTTAAAGGGAAAACTCTGCATCTTAGGATACTCTTCTCAGCAAGATTATCATTTAGAATCAAAGTGGAGATAAATAATTTTTCAGACAAGCAAAACTAAAAGAGTTCATCAGTATTAAACCTACCCTAAAAGAAATGTTAAAGAGTCTTCTCTAAGCAGAAAAAAAGAATCTAGAGCATGGGGAAAAATCCCACTAGGAAAGGCAAATATATAATAAGGACTAAGGATCAACCACTTAAGCTAGCATGAAGATTAAAAGACAAAAAACTATCAAACCAACTATAACTACAATAAACAGTTAAGTGATAAACATGAAAATGTAAAATATAACAACATAAACACTAAATGTGAGGAAAGGGAGTAAAACATTTTTAGAATGTGTTTGAACTTAAATGACTACCAGTTTAAAACAAGTAGATATACTTATAGCTCAACATATATGAACCTCATGGTAAACACAAATCAAGAACCTATAACAGAGTCAAAAAGCCTAAAAAGAAACAAAAGCATACTACTAAAGAAAATCATCAAACCACAAGGGAAGAAACAAAAAGGAGATGAAATGAACAGAGAACTACAAAAACAACCAGAAAACAAGTAATAAAATGGCATTAAGTACATACCTATCAATAATTACTTTAAATGTCAATGGACTAAATACTCCAATAAAAAGGCATAGAGTAGCTGACTGAATTTTTTTTAAAAAGACCCTTGTATATGCTACCTGCAAGAGACTCACTTCACAGCTAAAGAAACACAGACTAAAAGTGAGGCGATGGAAAAAGACATGTCATGCAGACAGAAATGACAAGAAAGAGGGGTAGCAATACACATACCAGACAAAGTAGGCTTTAAACCAAAGGCTACAAAAAAAGACAAAGGGCATTATATAATAATAAAGAGATCAATACAAGAATAGACTATCACACCATTAACATATATGTACCCAATACAGGAGCACCTAAATATAAACATTTTAAAAAATTTATTTATTTTATTTATTTATTTTGCTGTGTTGGGTCTTTGTTGTTGTGCACGGGCTTTCTCTAGTTGCGGCGAGCCAGGGGTACTCTTCGTTGCGGTGCGCGGCCTTCTCATCACGGTGGCTTCTCTTGTTGCAGAGCATGGGCTCTAGGTGCGTGGGCTTCAGCAGTTGAGGCACGCAGGCTCAGTAGTTGTGGCTCTCGGGCTCTAGAGTGCAGGCTCTGCAGTTGTGGAGCATGGGCTTAGTTGCTCTGCAGCATATGGGATCTTCCCGGACAAGGGCTTGAACCCGTGTCCCCTGCATTGGCAGGCGGATTCTTAACCACTGCATCACCAGGGAAGTCCAGGAGCACCTAGATATAAAAAGCAAATACTGGGCTTCCCTGGTGGCACAGTGGTTAAGAATCTACCTGCCAAGGCAAGGGACACGGGTTTGAGCCCTTGTCCGGGAAGATCCCACATGCCACGGAGCAGCTAAGCCCATGCTCTACAACTACTGAGCCTGCACTCTAGAGCCCGAGAGCCACAACTACTGAGGCTGCATGCCACAACTATTGAAGCCCACGCACCTGGAGCCCATGCTCTACAACAAGAGAAGCCACCGCGATGAGAAGTCCGCACACTGCAATGAAGAGTAGCCCCTGCTCACCGCATCTAGAGAAAGCCCGCACACAGCAACAAAGACCCAACACAGCCAAAAATAAAAAATCAAATAAATAAGTAAATTTATATTTTTTTAAAAAAAGCAAACACCAAAGAACATAAAGGGAGAACTTTGCAATAATATAATAATAATAGGAGACTTTAACACCCCACTGTTGTCAATAGACAAATCATCTAGACAGAAAATCAGTAAAGCTACAGTGGTCTTAAATGCTACAATAGACAAGGTGAACTTAATAAATATCTACAGGATATTACATTCACAAGCTGCAGAATACAGAAAACAAGCCTCAACAAATTTAAGAGGATCGAAATTTTATCAAGCACTTTTTTCTAACCACAATAGTATGAAACTAGAAATCAATTATAGAAAGAAAAAATGCGAAAAGAAGAAACATGTGGAGACTAAACAAGACACTACTAAAAGACCAATCTATCAATGAAGAAACCAAAGAGGAAATGAGAAAATAACTCAAGACAAATGAAAATGCAAACACAACTCCAAAATCTATGGGATGCAGCAAAAGCAGTTCTAAGAGGGAAGTTCATAGCAATACAGGCCTCCCTCAAGAAAGAAGAAAAATCTCAAATAAACAACCTAACCTATCACCTGTAGAAATTAAAAACATAAGAACAAACAAAGCCCAAAGTCAGCAGAAGAAGGAAATAATAAATACCAAAGAGGAAATAAATAATATAGAGACAAAAAAAAACAGAAAAGATCAATGAACCAAGAGCTAGTTTTTTGAAAAGATAAACTAAATTGATAAACCTTTAGCCAGGCTCACAAAGAAAAGAGAGAGAACCCAAATACACAAAATAAGAAATGAAAGAGAAGACACAACAACAAATACCACAGAGATACAAACAATCATAAGAGAATTCTAGGAACAGTTATATGTCAACAAATTAGACAGCCTAAAAGAAAGGACAAATTTCTAGAAACATATAACCTGCCCAGACTGAATCAAGAAGAAAGAGATAATTTGAACAAATCAATTGAAAGGAAGGGGGGAAAAGTCACATGATCATCTCAATAGACACAGAAAAAGCCTTTGACAAAATTCAATGTCCATTAATGATAAAAACTCTCACCAAAGTTGGTATAGAGAGAGCATATCTCAACATAATGAAGGCCATTTATGTCAAACCCACAGCTAGCCTCATACTCAATGGTGAAAAGCTCAAGGCATTTTCTTTAAATTCAAGAACAAGACAAGGATGCCCACTCTCTCCACTTCTATTTAACATAATATTGGAGGTCATAAACCACTGCAGTCAGACAAGAAAAAGGACTAAAACGTTTCAAAACTGGAAGTGAAGAAGTATAACTGTCACTATTTGCAGATGACATGATACTTTATATAAAAAGCCCTAAAGTTTCCACCAAAAATCTATTAGAACTAATGAATGAATTCAGTAAAGTCACAGAATACAAGGTTAATACACAGAAATCTGTTGCTTTTCTCTACATTAATAATGAGATATCAGAAATAAAAAGTTAAAAAGACTCTGTAATGGCCTAAAAGGGAAAAGAATCTAAAAAAGAGTGGATATATGTATATGTATAACAGATTCACTTTGCTGGACACCTGAAACTAACACAACATTGTAAATCAATTATACACCAATTTTAAAAATTTTTTAATAAAATAAAAAGAAATAGAAAGTTAAAAAATAATCCAGTTTAAAATCACATCAAAAAGAATGAAATATCAAGGAATAAATTTAACCAAGGAGATGGAAGACCCATACTCTGAAAACTCTAATACACTGATGAAGGAAAGTGAAGATGGTACATAGAAATGGAAAGATATGCTGTACTCTTGGATTGGAAGAATTGCTATTGTTAAAATGGCCATACTCTTGGACTGGAAGAATTAGTATTGTTAAAATGGCCATACTACCCAAAGCAATCTACAGATTTAATAAAAATCCCTATAAAAATACCCATGACATTTTCCACAAAACTAGAACAAACAATCCTAAAATTTATATGGAACCACAAAAGACCCTGAATTGCTTAAGCAATCTTCAGAAAAAAGAACAAAGCTGGAGGTACCACCCTCCCTGACCTCAGACTACAATACAAAGCTACAGTAATCAAAACAGCACAGTACTGATACATAGATCAATGCAACAGAGTAAAGAGCCCAGAAATAAATGCATGCACTTAAGGTCAGTTAATCTACAACAAAGGAGGCAAGAATATACAATGGAGAAAAGACAGTCTCTTCAATAACTGGTGCCGGGAAAACTGGACAGCCACATATGAAACAATGAGATTAGATCATTTCCTCATACCATATACAAAAATGAACTAAAAATGAATTAAAGACCTACATGTAAGACCTGAAACCATAAAATGCAAAGAGAACATAAGCAGAACACTCTTTGACATAAACCATAGCAATATGTTTTGCATCTATTTCCTAAGGCAAAAGAAATAAAAGCAAAAGTAAACAAATAGGACCTAATTAAATTTAAAAGCTTCTGCACAGCAAAGGAAACCATCAACAAAACAAAAAGACAACCTACTGAATGGGAAAAAATATTTTCAAATGATATCACCAACAAGACGTTAATATCCAAAATACATAAACAACCCATAAAACTCAATATCAAAAAACAAACAACCCAATCAAAAAATGAATAGACATTTTTCCAAAGAAGGCATACAGATGGCTAACAGGCACACTAAAAGACGCTCAACATCACTAATTATTAGAGGAATGCAAATCAGAACAACAAAGATATATCACTTAACACATGTCACAATGGCTATCATCAAAAAGTCTACAAACAGCACATGTTGGCAAGGATGTAGAGAAAAGGGAACCCTTGTACACTGTTGCTGGGAATGTAACTTGGTGCAGCCACTATGGGAAACAATATGGAGGTTCCTCAAAAAACTAAAAATAGAACTACCATAGGATCCAGCAATTCCACTCCTGGTATATATCTGGAAAAAAAAGAAAACACTAATTTGATAAGGTACGTGCACCCCAATGTTCACAGAAGCCCTATTTACAATAACCAAGACATGGAAGCAACACAAGTGCCTATCAACAGATGACTGGAATGGTGTTGGGAAAGCTGGACAGCCATATGTAAATCAATGAAGTTAGAACACTCCCTCACACCATACACATAAATAAACTTAAAATAGCTTAAAAACTTAAATATAACACATGACACCATAAAATTCCTAGAAGAGAACATAGGCAAAACATTCTCTGACATAAATCGTACCAATGTTTTCTTAGGTCAGTCTCCCAAGGCAATAGAAAAAAAACAAAAATAAACAAAGGGGACCTAATAAAACTTGTAAGTTTCTGCACAGCAAAGGAACCCATAAACAAAATGAAAAGACAACCTACTGACTGGAAGAAAGTATTTGCAAATGATGCAACCAACAAAGGCTTAATTTCAAAAATATACAAACAACTCACACAGTTCAATAACAAAACCCCAAAAGAACCAATCAAAAAAATGGGGAGAAGACGTAAATGGACATTTCTCCAAAGAAGACATACAGATGGCAAAAAAAAACACATGAAAAGATGCTCAACATCGCAAATTATTAGAGAAATGCAAATCACAACTACAATGAGGTATCACCTCATACTGGTCAGAATGGCCATCATTAAAAAGTCTACAAATAATAAATACTGGAGAGGGTGTGGAGAAAAGGGAACCCTCCTACACTGTTGGTAGGAATGTAAATTGGTGCAACCACTATGGAGAACAGTATGGAGGTCCTTAAAAAACTAAAAATAGAGTTGCCATATGATCCAGCAATCCCACTCCTGGGCATGTATCCAGAAAAGACAAACACTTTAGTTCAAAAAGATACATGCACTCCAGTGTTTAGAGCAGCACAATTTATAATAGCCAAGACATGGAAGCAACCTAAGTGTCCATCAGCAGATGAATGGATGAAGAAGATGTGGCGTATATATACACAATGGAATACTACCCAGTCATAAAAAAGAATGAAATAATGCCATTTGCAGCAAAATGGATGCACCTAAAGATTATTATACTAAGTGAAGTCAGGCAGAAAAAGACAAATATCATATGGTATCACTTATATGTGGAAAATAAAATATGATAGAAATTAACTTATTTACAAAACAGAAACACTAACAGACATAGAAAACAAACTTATGGTTACCAAAGGGGAAAGTGGTGGGGGGGTGGGGGTGAGGAAGGGATAAATTAGGAGTTTGAGATTAGAAGATATGAACTACTATATATAAAATAGATAAACAACAAGGTCCTATGTATAGCACAGGGAACTATATTCAATAACTTGTAATAAGCTATAATGGAAAAAAAATCTAAAATTATATATATATATATTATATATGTATAATATATATGTAACTGAATCACTTTGCTATACACCAGAGACTAACACAACATTGTAAATACTTCAACTTAAAAAAAAGATGACTGGATTAAAAAGATGTAATGTACATACACAATGGAAAATTACTCATCCATTAAAAAAAATAAAATTCTGGGGCCTCCCTGGTGGCGCAAGTGGTTGAGAGTCCGCCTGCCGATGCAGGGGATACGGGTTCGTGCCCCGGTCTGGGAGGATCCCATATGCCGCGGAGCGGCTGGGCCCGTGAGCCATGGCCGCTGAGCCTGCGCGTCCGGAGCCTGTGCGTCCGGAGCCTGTGCTCCGCAACGGGGGAGGCCACAACAGTGAGAGGCCCGCATACCGCAAAAAAAAAAAAATAAATAAAATAAAATAAAATAAAATAAAATAAAATAAAATTCTGCCATTTGCAGCAATGTGGATGGACCTAGAAAATATTATGCTTCGTGAAGTAAGTCAGACAGAGAAAGACAAATACTGTATGATATTGCTTCTACCTGGAATCTAAAAAATAAAACAAATGAACATATATAGCAAAACAGAAACAGAATCACAGATATAGAAAATAAAGTAATGGTTACCAGTGGGGAGAGGGAAGTAGGCAGGGGCAATATAGGGGCATGGGATTAAGAGATACAATCTAATATGTATAAAATAGATAAGTAATGAGGATCTATTATATAGCACAAGGAATTATAGCCACTTTATAATAACTTTGAATAGAACATAATTTATAAGAATTCTGAATCACTATGCTGTACACCTGAAACTAATATAACATTGTAAATCAACTATACTTCAATAAAAATAGTTCTAGTAGCTTTTTTTTTGGTTAAGATTTTGAGGGATTGTCTACACTGACAATCAGGTTGTAAAATAAGGACATTTTTATTTTCTTCTTTCCAATCTGCATGCTTTTTATTTGCCTTACCGTATTAAACTGACTGGAACCCAGAGTACAATACTGACTAGGATGGTAAGAATTAACATCCTTTCTCTTTTTCCATTCCTAGGGGGTATGCATCAAGTCTTTCATCATTAAATATTTTTGCTGTATCTATACCAATACCAACCTCTTTTGATTACTATAGCTTTGTAATATAATTGGAAATCAGGATATGTGATGTCTCCAGCTTCATTTTTCTTGCTCAAGACTTCTTTAGCTAGTCAGGGTTTTTTGTGGTTCGATACCAATTTTAGGATTGTTTTTTCTATTTCTGTGGAAAATGCCACTGGAATTTTTATAGGAATTGCACTGAATCTGTACATCACTTTGGGTATACTGGACATTTTAACAATATTAATTCTTCCAATCCATGAACATAGGATATCTCTCCATTTTTTGTATCTTCTTCAGTTTCTTTCATCAATATTTTATTGTTTTCAGTGAGTAGAAATAGTGGTTACCAGAGGCTGGGCATGAGGGAAAGGGGAAATATTGATCAAAGGATACAAACTTTCAGTTATGAAATAAATAAGTTTTGGAAACCTCATGTTCAGCATGGTCACTATAGTTAATGTATTGTATACTTGAAATCTGCTAAAAAAAAAATAGATCTCAAGTGTTCTCATCACACCAAAAAAGAAACAGGGGGTGTAATTATGGGAGGTGATGGATATGTTAATTAGTTTGATTGTGGTCATTTCACAGTGTATATGTATATCAAAATATCAATTTTTATTTGTTAGTTATACCTAATAAAGCTGGGGGGAAATAATACACACACACACATACACACACAGGTTAGAAAAATCAGAAAGCTAAAATCACCTCCCAGACTCCCTTAGAGCTCTATTTCTGTATATAAATGTGTTTCTGATGATTAGAAACACTTGTTTCAGACTTGGAAGGCATGGGTAAAGCAGAATCTATTTTCCTATATGTTATTTGGCTGTTTCAGCTAGCAAGCACAGTCATGGGAATATGAGTTTTCTCTGCAGCAGTGTCCATTCTCCAGTTCCCTTGTTAACGAGTAGTTGTAGAGGTGGTTGAAGTGGCAGCACTGAAGTTATGCTTTGGTTAGCTGACCCACGGTCAAGGCTACGATGTCCATGTTCTAGCTCCCTGTGCTCCCAAAGACCTTTTCAGTAATCAATGGCAGCAGTTGGTTCTGAATTCCGCCATAGCTCCAGTAGTGATATCAGAGGTAGTAGCTCTCCTGGGGAGTCAGTTCTTTATTTTTCTGATGGTCATTCCTAAACGTTCAACCTAGAATCTTCTCTCTCAATGCTTGCAACAATTTTTAAAGCAATAATTCCTGATATTGAACGCGCTACTGCTCAAAATAATTAATGTGGCTACCTTTGCTGAAACTTGGCTTATAGAAGATCCAGGTATTGCCAGATGCCTAGGTATCAAAAAAGTAAGCTATCAGCCATGGATTTGCCCTCCTCATGGGAATTACAGGGGAGAAATTTCTTGCAGTAGGGGAAGATAAGCCATGAAAGAAGCCACGAAGATACCCATGAGAGTTAAGAGTCAACTTTAGGCCCATAATATGTGATGCAGATGCTAGGTCACCAGGACAGTGCCATTCAGTTAGTTAAAAACTTGACTGCTTCTCTGATCTCATGTCCCTCCTCGTGGTCCAATCTGCAGTGCTCAGAAACTAAGGTTAGCAAAATAGAAGAGGAGCACATGTGCTAGGTGGGGAAAGAAAGAAACAGCACAAGATTCTCTTCCCCAACTACAGTTTTTCTGCTTTAAAAATACCTAATTGTGAAGGAAGAAAAGTCTCAACTTTAAATCAAGGTTGAAGTATGACATTTTACTACCTCAAGATTAAAGTATGAGGTTTTTAGTATGACAGCAGACTAGATATTTTAATTACTGAACTATGTTTTATGTCTTAAACTGACCTTAGGATTATGCTATTACTGAAGGGTAACTAGAAAAGCAATGGGTCCTACGAGGGTTTTCACCCAGTGAGAATTCTCTTTATAAGATACACTAGGACTCTAAAATACAGCTGATTTATTATTATATGCCATGCACTGTGCTTGTTTAATATCACAGTTACACTGCTTTTACATTCCATTGGTAACTTCAGTTACATTGGCAAGAGCTAACTAGGAAGCCCTTACGCAGTCTGATATCTTTTCCCATAATCTCTACTTATTCCTACCTTCTCTTATTCTCCAAAATATATGTTTAGAAATTTCCCAATCCTATAGATACCGCTTGTAATATTCATAATATTTAAGGATTCTTTTTAGTATCAGGTCATCACTTTTCTTCATCATTTTTACCCATTTTGACAAAGCATCAATAAGTACCAGTTATGTGGTTCTTAAATGAGAAATTCCACATGATCATGGGACTTAGGAAAATGATGTTGCTGAATACTGCGATCAAATGATTATATATTATATCCGTATTCAAGATCAACTATTATATTCAATTGCAAAATTGGGATCAATAACCTCTTCTCATAAGAGTGTTATACAGATTAAGTCGAATAATACTTGGAAGATGGATGAGATCAAGGCACAGAGAAATCACTTAATGGTTGACTCTAAATCTGATTTAAACTTCACTCAGTGCAATTCTATTTCCATATCCTGAACTACAAAAGTCAAAGATCCTTAGGCTCCAATGGCACAAAGTACAATCTCACCATCGAGTTTCAAAACTCATTTGGATTAACTAAAATTTATATGCCAAACAGAAAGAACAGAGGCTAGAAAGGAGACACATTTTTGAGGAAAGTTAAACCGTATTGCTAATCAATAATAGTCATGTCCCATGAAAGAAATTTATCTTTGACTGAAAATGAGTAAGTTGTAGATAATGGAAAGATCTACCACTGTATTATTATAACTTCAGTGAATGCCATTAACTTTCTCTGTCTCACTTCCTCTATCTTTAAAATGGTGGTTATGGTTATAGTTGATGACTTTTATGAGTGTCAAATTAAAAGTTATGTTCACGGTGGGAGAGATGAATTTGTGGATTTTAATAACATCTTCCCCTCCATGCAGCACTGCCAGCAACAGGAAGTCACTGGAACATGAACACTGGTGTAAATGTGTACTCATATAATCAAGGTTATATATACGAGTTTGTAAAGTAACATTAATAATGTCCCTGTCTGCCATATTGTCCCAAAATGTTTTCCTTCCACAGCTGGTAAGAGGAAAATCAGTCTTGTAACTTTGTGAACAACCTTCAAAACTAATTTCAATGGGAGCAGGCTTGCAAAGATAATAATGGACATCTAAGGAGTGCTTTAGAAAATCAGATCTGCGGTTTCCCAGTTCTGAATATCAAGAAAAGTCCCAAGTACGACCAGATCATTTGCTCAAGGAGATCTCACCCATGTGAAGCAGAATGTGCCTGGAGTCCCCAAGAAGGGTGTTTTCCTTAATGCCTGGTTTCAAAGCGAGAAATACAACGCATGAAATTGACCTTCAGTCCAGTAAGCACACATGGGCTAATTTTCCTTCCTAATTTTGCTTTTGTTGGGGGCTTCCCTCATGTGCTATTGAATTAACGGATCCTATGCCTGGAAAAGCAGAAATTCATTTGAATTCCGGGTGCACTGTCAAGAGGTTGGAGTCTCGGAACTGAAAATACATAATTGCTATTCTCAGACGGCTTACGTAGTGATGTTCAGAAACGCTCTCAGAAATGTATACTGGAGAAGGTGACTAGGAGTCATATTTTTATGAATGCTCAAGGGGCTTCCTGGAAAGGCTATGGAAAGGGCATTGTAAACGATGGTTTGTGCCCAAGACACTGGAACATAAACTCCCAGTGAGAAGCTCACGTGGACACTGCTGGTGCTCTACCCTGATCCTCCCAGACCCCTCTGCTCTCTCTGCGTGCCCCTTTCCCAAAAAGCTCTGGTGTGCTTTTGCTTCCAACAGCCCAGACTTGCAATGCTAATTTGGAGAACTTCCCTGGGACTGCTGGAGCCACTTCGCCCAAGCACACAGAAAGCCAGAAGTGCCTGGGAGTTTACATCCCCAAGGAGGATGACCGAAGGTATAGGAGTATGAAACTCAGGGCTCTTGTTTGGAGTAAAAGCACCAAAGCATAATCTACATTCCAAAAGGTCTCCTGGGGGATCAAGCTGATACTACCTTCTGTGGGACTCCCTAAAATTGCACACATGGATGGCTTTGTCTTCTTCCCAGTTTTACTTCCCCCAGTGCCTTATTAAGTCTCCTGGCACTACTTCCTTAATCAATCACTTACATACAAATCCTCTTCTGAGTCTTATTGACAGAGATCGAAATAGAATAAATCCAGTCTCTTAGGAAATGTCATGGATAAAAAAGAAACAAACCTAAAATAAGAGAGAATGTAAGGATACACCATATTCATAGCAACATTATTCACAATAGCTGAAACATGGAAGTAACCCACTTGTCCACTGATGGATGACTGGATAAACAAAGTATGGTATATACATACAACGGAATATCACTCGGCCTTAAAAAGAAAGGAAATTCCGACACATGCTACAACATGGATGAACTTCAAGGACACTGTGCTAAGTGAAATAAGCCAGTCATAAGAAGACAAACACTATATGATTCAATTTATGTGTTTATAGTAGTCAAATACATAGAGACAGAAAGTAGAATGGTGGTTGTCAGAGGCTAGTGGGGGTGGGGGAATAGGGAGTTTTTGTTTAACAGGTACAGTGTTTCAGTTTTGCAAGATGAAAAGAGTTCTGGAGATGGATGGTCATGATAGTTGAATATGAACATATGTAATACCACTGAACTGTACACCCAAAATGGTTCAGATGATCGATTTTAAATTATACATATTTTATCACAATTTAAAAAAACTGGGGGAAAAAAAGGAGAATGCAAGACACTTATCTGGAAATCATTCATGGGACATGGGATACCAGACTTAGAAAGAACTACTGGAGGTAAGGTGCTGTGGAGGACTATAGATTACCTTCCCATGCTGGCTCAGGGATACAAGCCTTATATTCCAAACATCCAGAGAGGGTTATGAAAGGCAGAGAGAGTATAATGGCCCTCTTTGGAATCAATAGGCCTACTAGGAGTAGCTGGGTCAGAGCAAGAGAAGTAGGATACCAAGATTTCCAGGTGGTGGAATGGAGATCAGACACCAGAAGCTACAGAGAAGACTTTAATAATAGCCAATGGGAATTTATGAGCCACTCAGAGATAGGCTCCCAGGAATTCATCAGGAATCTCTGTGGGCTCAGAGTCTGACAGTTGTTAACATCTTCTAGGGGAAAAGGTATGCATACAAATTGCCTCCATCACAAAAGGCAAGACATGATGTACACTGTAAGGAATATACAAGTTGAATACTATGAAAATGCAGAGTAAAGAGAAATTGCTTCCAGAGGAGATTTGCAGCAGCTGGGACCATGTGAACAAAAGCATGGAAGTGGTGTGTTACAGGACATAATCACCTAGAGATTTAGGAGGAATTGCAGTACTAGTTATCAATGCCACGGCATATTGATTAAAGCATTTATTGACTCCAGCTAACTCTGAGACTTACTCAAGTGTTCCTCACATTTAAATGTCACACACAGACACTCAAGCATTCCAAATGTTCCCAAGATGTACAAAGTCATCTGTTACACATGCTCATAGGTCACACACCAATTCTAAAGTTTCTATTCACTGCCTGCTTAGCCAGACTGCTGAAGGGAGAATTTCAGCAGCTCAGTCAGGTTCATTCTCTCATGGAATCTTCCTTCCTCATAAGAGTCTGTCTAAAGTCTTTTGATCTCAAAGGGAGGGCCCACTCCAACTTTGGTCTTTCACATTTACCCTCATCAAGTACAGGCTAATCTGCTACATAGACCTCCAGAAACTCACAAAGTGGTGAAAGCTTCTCCAGAAAGAGTAGGTTTTGCTGGCTTTTATAGCACTAATAATGACAGCTATGGTCACTTTCTATCACATGCAAACTCAGGACATTAACAAATTCATAAGGTTTTAATTGAACAAAATCCCTAACAGAGGCTTGTTTACTAAGGTGAAAATAAAAGCTGCACAGAGAGAAACTTTACGCTCACAGTCTAGTCTTCGCAATCAAACTTAACCCTTCCCTGGTGTTTCTTGTCTCAGTGAGCAGCACCACAGTCCACCCAAGTGTCCCAGCAACTGGCTGGATGTCATCCTTGTCTCTTCACTACCTCTGTTCCCCCACATCCAATTAATTGCTTTACCCTGCTATACCTGCCTTACTTATATTTCTCAGTTCCCACCACCACCCTCTCCATCTTCATTCCCATTGCCTTAGTGCAGGCACAACCACACCTTATTGGCTACTCTGACAACTTTCTGTCTCCCCGCATCCACCCTAACCTCCTTCATTTGGTTCTCCATATTACAGCCAGAGTAGTCTTTCTAAAGTGAAGAAGTTAAGGATAAATTCCAAATACCTTACATGGCTTTATCAGGGTCCCAGCAGGGAACTCATGACCATTCAAACTGGGAAATTGAGAATATAATGAAAAAAACTCATTTCCAAAGGAGTGGGCAGGATTTAGGGTCTACTAAAAGTAGGGCAGCCGACTGCCCCAGTGGGAACCTGAGGGTTTCCCAGGATTCAGGACTTTTAGTGCTAAAACCTGGAAAGCACCAGGCAAACCCAGGATGAGTTGTTCACTAAGCTATAACCAGGAACCATTAGTATCCTAGGCCTGAAAGGACATGAGAAGAGAGTGGTTACCAGAACCCAGAGAGGAAAGCAGTATGGAGATGGCCACATCACAAGAGCTGGCATTTGGAAGAGGAGTGACACCCAACCCACAGATACCCAGCAGGAAGGAAGACAGAAAAATAAAGACCCAAAGCTCACTCTTGCATCTCCTCTTGGAGCCTCCCCTTAACCTAACCTGGAGGAAAGGGTAAGTGAGATTACTTGATGTCAGCATATGAGTCAGCCTGGAGGAAGCAGAAGAAGGAAAACCAGAGAGATGGTAACACGAGGACTTAGTCTGACATTTCTGGCTTTGAAGATAGAGAAAGGAGCCACAATTCAAGGAATGCAGGTGGCCTCTAAAAGCTAGAAAAGTCAAGAAAATGGATTTTCCCCTGGAAACTTCAGAAGAAATGTAGCCCTGCCATCACCTTGATTTTAGCCCAATGAAACCATTTCAAACTTCTGACCTCCAGAACTATAAGAAAATAAATGTGTGTTGTTTTAAGCCACCATGTTTGTGGTAATTTGTTACAGCAGGGATAGGAAACTAATACAGAAGGAAACTTAGAGGGCACCTGGTCCAACAACTCTGTCAATACATAAGTTGATCCAGGGCTTTGACTGGTGTGGGAAGTGATTCTACTCTGCTGACAGTGTGGAGTTTTTGAAAGTCTTTGACCTGGGAAGTGAGATCCGGAAGAATATTCATCCCCTTCCGACCTCCAGTATAGGTGAGATGGGAAAGAGAAATGATTGAATGAAGGGGAATCGATTAGAAGGCTACTATGAAAGTCTGGCTAAGAGGTATGGGCTTGAAATAGGGTGGAGCCAGTTGGGAGAGGTAAAAAGACAAATATGGCAGAGATGTCATTACATAAATAATGGGACTCAGTGACTGACTAGAAGGAGAGTTGATGCCAAGGTTTTAAGACTGACTGACCACAGCGATGATGACATCATCAACAGAGCCAAGGCAGCCTTTCCTCTTGGCATGGCACCTGCCATCTTTAACAGCATCACAAATGGCTTAGAACACATCAGAACTCAGCTTCTAAGTAAGTTGAAGAGTGAGAAATGAATTATTTGTTTAAATAAAGCCCAAATCTAAAGTAACGATAAATATGTGAAATTCAACCAAGTAAACTAGAAGTATACATAATTGCAGAAATGTTTACTATTAAAATACATTAGTTATTCTTCCACTTCTACTTTCCTTAATTTGCTCCATTTCAGGAAAAATTAAGAAAATGTATTTGAGGTATATAATGAATACGATCAATTTTTCATACACATTTAAATATATTTTTTCATTTAATGGAAACCAAATAAAGCAAAGAAAACCACTTTGAATATGTCATAAATGACTCAGACAGTGTTTGAGCACCATGGTTTTTGTTTCACAGTGAGGCTGGACAATGACAGACCAGGTTCAGTTAAGTTATGTTCTCCAGAGGGAGACCATGAGATGAGGATATGTGGGTAAGTATTTTATTAGGGAATTTCTCAAGGAAAACTGGTAGAAGAGTGGAGAAGTGGGATCAGAGAGCAAAGGAAGCCAAGCAAGGCTACCATATCAAGGAAAGTCCTGCAGTGAGCTCCAGCTATGGGGGAATTCTAGAGACAGTGTAGTCATCCCAATTCAAAGAACTAGAGATGGAATATTTATAGTTCCGCATGGTTTAATTATTGGTTAAGGCTGCCCCCATCTGACCCCTGAAAGCACTCCCTGCTCTCCATCTGGGCAGGCAAAGCAGGTTCCAGGAGCCTTAGGGCAGCCCTCCAACAAATGGATCCAGGTGCTGGCTGTTGGGAGGGAAAGTACACTGGGGCCATTATACTCAAAAAAGATAAAGGGATCCAAGAGAATATGGGTGAAGGGTTAACAGTGTCTGTGACAAAATATTACTGAAATTTTCAAGATTTTGTTTGACCATTTGAATTGGTATTTTCACTGCTTAATTAGTATCTTCACTCGAATATTTTTTAAGCCATCTCCATTTTAAAGTACCAAAATTAGAAATCTTAACTCCCCACCACACTCACTAAAAGCTCTGTTCCTCTGCCAATCTTCTCAACCTATGCTTTGCCCTCAGAAGATCAAGCCGGAGCTTGGGACTCAACCTGATTTCTTTCTAAATTCTTGTATCCATCCAATCCCACAGCATTCCAATTGAGGATACTTCCAAAATATATCCTGCATCTATCCACTTCTCTCCGTCTCCACTGCTAACACTATGGTCCAACCCTAGCCTTCCTTCTGGATGACTACAGTAGTCTCCTGACTAGTCCTCCTGCCTTTACTTCTGTCCCTTTAAAACTCAATCTCCTCGTAATAGCAAGAATGACCATTTAAAATTGGATTCTGTCATTTCCCCATTAAAATACTTTATTGGCTTCCTATGGTATTTTAAATCCTGTCACTTCCCTGATTATAACACTTTGGTGGCTTCCTACGGTGTTTAAAATTAAAAACTACAATATCCAATGTGACCTGGCCTCTATCTACGTTTCCAACTTCATCTCACATTTCGACTGCTCACTTTGCTTGATCATGCAGGATTCTGACATTTCCTAGACATCTCTGAACTGGGAATGAACACCTTTTGGCTTTTCACGTAGCAAACTCCTTTTCATCCTTTTAGGTCTCAGCCTAAAGGTCATCTCCTTGAAGAAGTCTTCCCTATCTCTATATCTGTCTATTGCTCCTTACCCTTTTATTATTTAGGGAACAATTACTCCTCCAAAACTCATCACAATTGGTATCTATGTGGTTTACTTGTGTTCCCTCCACTAGAAGGTAACCTCCTTGAGGACAAGTATCATATGTCTTACTCACTATCACATTCCCAATACCCAACAGTGCCTGATTCATATTAGGTGCTGAATAAAGATTTCACAAATGAGTGAATAAATGAAACACAGGGCTGCTATATCTTGCTTTACTTTTGCTCCTAACAACTTGACCATTTGAGGTCATTTAAAGTGTAATCACTTTATATTAAAAAAAACCCGACCAAGTCTCACTCATGGCCAAAAAAAATTGCATTCTGGAGGAAAAAAAACTGATGCTTTTTTCCCCAGTTTAAACTGATCAGTTTAAACAATGTTAATCAATGACAAAGAATTGCTCAGAATGGGTAAAAGACTATAACAGACCTTTCCAGAGTCATAGTATCTCTGCAGATGGCAATGTAGATAGTTCCACTGTGCTATTTTTCAAACTGTTTTATATTCAGGTCTTTTCCTCAACTGCCCTTTTTAATGTCTGGTAGATTCAGGGAGACTAAACTCCTGAAATTATTTTTTGAAACTAGGAAGCGGTACTTGTTTTTTTTTAAATATTTTTCTTCTTATTTAAAGAGTTTTATTTTAGAATCTTAAAAGAAGATCCAATTTGAATGGTACTTTTTGGCATGATTTCCTCATTATTCAGTCATGCTAACTGGATGTGTTAAATATGTGAATACTTTAAGAGGATGCAAGCTGACACTTTTGTTTCTAGGAAATTTGTTCTTTATAGTCTGCATAGTTTATCATCTTTTGTCAATGCTAATGGAGATTAATGATCTAACACTATAGCTGCCATTGTTTAATAAAATATGACTTCTATTAAATACTATTTAGTCATAATTCTGACAAAGTAATGCACACTCATTTGAGAAAATTTGGGAAAGACAGAAAAGTTAAAAAAAAGAAAAAATTAATCATCTACAAAATTCTACCTAAAAATAACCCCATTACTGTGTTTTGTTACATATCCTTCCAATCTTTTTATCTACATATAGACATATTTATTCATTCAACAAACACTTATTGAGTACCTATTCTCTTTCAACAAGAAGTCTAGCTGCTGCTGACCAAGACAGATGAGATCCAGACATTCATGCAGCTTGCATTCTAGAGGACAGCAAATGAGAACACTAACAAATAAGATGATTTCCGTCAGTGATGACAGCTATGAAGAACACGAAACAAGTAATGTGACAGAGTCAAGGTCATAAAGGGTGAGACAATGAGGGCTAGTTACTTTACAGAAGGTTAACGGGGAAGACCTTTCTAAGAAGAGAATATTCGACCTAGACCTAAAGAATTAGGAAGCACCAGTCACGGGAGGATGTTCAGGAAGGGCATTCCATGCAGAAGGAACAACACATGCAAAGGTGTCTGACTGTTTCTAGTAACTGCCACAAGGTAAGTGTGACTGGAACTAGAGAATAAAAAAGCAGGGATCTCTCATATTCATTATGCATTCTGACCAGCTTCGTGCATGTCTTTTCATTTATATTTTTGACCTAGAGAATTAAAATTTTTATGTTGTCAAGTCAATCATTTTTTTTCTCTGTGGTTTCTCCCATTAGTCTCTTACCTAACCTTCAATCAGAAAAATATTCACCTATATCTTCTTCGAGTGCTTTTATTATTTCATTAATATATCCATACTTCATTATGACATATGATGAGGATTTAAGTAGCGGTTTTCCCTAAATAATAACTCATGCCTGAGGTCAGCTTTTTGAATAATCCTTTTTGCTCTGCTAATTGTGATGACATCATTATCATATACTTATTTCTTATACTGCAGAAAAGAGTGATATGAGTGTACTGATCTAAATAGCCTTTTAGGACATTTATTCTTGCAACAGTTTGAAAAAAGAATTAAATGGTCAAGAGATTAACAGATGTAAGACCAGTTGGAAAACTATAGTAGTCATCCAGACAAAAGAGGCTAAGGTCCTGAATGAGGGTCATGACCCTAAGAATGGAAGAGAGTTGTAAGAAAAACACTGAAGACATCAAGTAAGCAGAACTCACCAAATGACTGGATGTGTGGCTGAAAAGAAGCAAGGAGAAAGAATCAAAGATGATTCTGAGTGCAGCCCAAAGTGCAATGCCTGCATATCTTGACTCGTGTTGCTTTTTCATACTCATATGCCCACTTATTACTCAAAACTTGAATTAAATACTGGAGCAAGGCAAAATCAACCAGTCTTTCTTCGTAGCACATTAGAAGCAGAAATTAAGGAATCCAATCTACAAATTGAGTCCCACAATGATTTTAAAGGTTACTAATCCCATCAATCCCATCTCCCTTCCCCAAAACCTTGCTTATCTAGAATTTAGCTCAATGGGCTGAATCATACTTGTTTCACCTCCAGCTTCCCAAATCTTTACTCCTTTTTCCTTCAGGGCAACAAATGTGGCTTCCCTCTCTCCCTCATGCTAGATTTGCCTCCAACAGGAGGAATTCAATTGACCCTTAGGGTTGAGATAAATGCTAAGACAGTTAGGTAATTCTTGGCTATAAGTCACTCTTCAACAAATTTGATCCAAGCCTTTCTTTTCCTCCAAACTAACCTCCTTAGTACCCTGGTGAATGTCTCTCTGTAGAAGTTCTTCCAACCCAACCACTTAGTTGGAACAAGTCTTCTCCAGGTATTCTCCCTGGTGGTTTCAGAGGTGAGGGAGGCTATCTAACCTCTCTTCTGTCAAGTCAGTCTTTTTTTTCTAGATAGTCAAAATTATAAAAGACAAACATAAATATGAAAACAGTATGCTGTCACCCACTTCTACCTGTGGCATTATAATGCATAGGGTTATAAAAGTATTTATCATGCTTACTATAGGAATGTTGTTAAGACAGACAGGAGATTGGTGGTTGCCAAGGGACTACTCAGTGGGTATGGGGTTTTCATTTTATGAAAAATTCTGGAACTAGATAGTTGTGATGGCTGCACAACAATGTGAATGTACTTAATGTCACTGAATTGTACACTTTAAAATGGTTAAAATAATAAATTTTATGTTATGTGTATTTTGTCACAATTTTTTAAATTGTGTTTTCTTATCTTGTTGCTGAGGATGTTGTTAACTAGATTTCAAAATGCCCTCTCTATAAATATCCATGGGAGGAATGTCTCTCTATATTACTAATATTGTGAACTGCAAAGTAGAGCACGTTTCCCTTTAACACTGGCCAACAGGAAGCTTTAAGCCAACTTTTGGGGCCTTCCCTGGCAAGTAGGATTTCACAGCTTGTCTTTTTGTACTAAGGTAATCCCAGGCTCCACTGTACCTTCCTATCTTTAGTTTTTCCTTTGCTTCATTTTTCATTCTCATTTTCAATTTATTTTATCTTGCTACCATATATGGATCTTTGTAAGACACCTTAAGTCATTTTAAGAACCTGGCAGGATATAAATAACCTAAACATCAAAGAATGACCAGACAACGTGTTTACTTATTTTGTCTCTCATAATGTGGTCTCTTTTCCTGATATAAACTCCAAAATGGTCCTTGCATTGAGATTGCCAAGAAATCCTATTACACGTGAAACACATTTTTGTTAAATAATTAGCTTCCTCATAGTGAATATCTTCTTTTTACTGACTTTATTCACACCTGGTATTTTCCGTTGTTAACTGAACACCTACCGTCAAGCACCGTATTACAAATGCAGTGATAATGATGAAATGTCATTAACTCTGAGTAACAGCCACTGTTGAGAAAACAAATCCTATTTACTCTCTGTAAGGTTTTTACTGCTTTCCATGATTACAAGGAAAAAGAAGTTTAGCAATGCCTCTTTGTCCAAAGTACAAAAAAATACTGCTACATTTTGGGAAAAAGGAATAATAGATAATTATGATGTACATTTTTCTTATTTTGTGGCAAATTGGGGAGAACATAAATAGTTCCTCAAAGCACCAATGCAAGCTTTGGGGAGGGGGCTGTGTCCCAGAAAACAGAAGCTGGTTGCAATGACAGAGAATATTTTAAAATAAAAGTCCCCGTAGTTGGTCAGGAACAAAGATTGAATATGGATATTTGGAATATGTCTTGGAGATTAGATGGGTCATCAAGGCTTTATTGTTGACTGATAGTACAGTAGCAATATTAATGAATTTATCTACTCAACAAATGCAGGGTCCATCTGAAAGCCTCCAATGTCAGTCACTGAGGCCCACTGCAGACCCCAAGAATTTTAGAAGGCAGAAAAAAGAGAGGACCAGAACCACATACATACACTTTAAACCCTACCTTTAAGATATTTAACTGAGCTCTTCTGAATTCTCTCTTGAACCAGAAAGGTAGTGATTAGATATTAATGTCAGATGTATTACCAGGTATAATCTTATGACAAAAGAGCATCAAGATTCATAATTGTCAGGGCCTCCCTGGTGGCGCAGTGGTTGAGAGTCCGCCTGCCGATGCAGGGGATACGGGTTCGTGCCCCGGTCTGGGAGGATCCCATATGCCGCGGAGCGGCTGGGCCCGTGAGCCATGGCCGCTGAGCCTGCGCATCCGGAGCCTGTGCTCCGCAACGGGAGAGGCCACAACAGTGAGAGGCCCGCATACCGCAAAAAGAAAAAAAAAAAAAAGATTCATAATTGTCAGAAGACAAGTTGTCACCACGCTTGTTGGTTTTCTGGTACACACAGGTTCTCATTTAAAACTCACAATAGCCATATTCAAGCAAATGAGAAAACACTATATGGGAAGCAATTTCTCTACACTCACACAGAGTAAATGACAAGACCAGGATTCAAAACAGGATCTGTTTGCATCCAGCACCAGTGAACCTAACCATTTCATCACAGTGCCTCGTGGGCTCACCCAGCAACCATGACAAAGCACTCTCACACACCTCTGAGGAACCAAAGGAAAAGCTGCTGTTGAAAAATTTAAAAGTTCAAAGAGTAGTGGTTTTCACTAAGTCATCTGGATTGTGAGTACAGAAAGCAAAAATAAAACCTGGCTGTCCTAACACTCAGTCCAGAAATTTTGCACTACAGCCCATGCATGCGCACGCGCACACACACAGTAACAGGAACTCAATCTTACAGTTGTAGGCTGCTGCTGATGCCAGGCAAAACATGCACCTTACACTGAAGAAACTGTGAAAGCAGAAAAATCAATCTACCATTTTAATAAAAACATGTGAGAAACTGAGAAGATGAGCTATGGTGCAATCACTTTGGGCATATCTGGCTGTTTTGCTATTAATCATTTCTTTACTGTGCAGTCAGCAGAACTTTATTTAAGTCTATTCAGTGCTTTGTCAGGTCCACTGTAGAGGTCCTGTGACCAAGTGGGGTGAGATTACAAGACCATCATTGTATCCTAAGGACCAGGAACTGTGCTCATAACAGCAGTCTTCAGGTGGAAAAGATTAAACCTGGGGAAAGACGATCTTTTTTCCCAAGACTGGAATATTGAAATTTCCTGACATGACAACTTCTAGCAATTACAAATCTTGGATTTAAGATCTTAAACTGCATTTGTAATCAATCTTCAATCACTACCTTTCTGTTTTAAGAAAGAATGTTTTTAACATTTTTATTGGAGTATAATTGCTTTACAATGGTGTGTTAGTTTCTGCTTTATAACAAAGTGAATCAGTTATACATATACATATATCCCCATCTCTCTTCCCTCTCGCGTCTCCCTCCCTCCCACCCTCTTTATCCCACCCCTCTAGCTGGTCACAAAGCACCGAGCTGATCTCCCTGTGCTATGCAGCTGCTTCCAACTAGCTATCTATTTTACGTTTGGTAGTGTATATATGTCCATGCCACTCTCTCACTTTGTCCCAGCTTACCCTTCCCCCTCCCCATATCCTCAAGTCCCTTCTCTAGTAGGTCTGTGTCTTTATTCCCGTCTTGCCCCTAGGTTCTTCATGACCACTTTTTTTATTTTTTAGATTCCATATATATGTGTTAGCATACGGTATTTGTTTTTCTCTTTCTGACTTACTTCACTCTGTATGACAGACTCTAGGTCCATCCACCTCACTACAAATAACTCAATTTCATTTCTTTTTATGGCTGAGTAATATTCCATTGTATCTATGGGCCACATCGTCTTTATCCATTCATCTGTCGATGGACACTTAAGTTGCTTCCATGTCCTGCCTATTGTAAACAGAGCTGCAATGAACATTGTGGTACATGTCTCTTTGTGAATTACGGTTTTCTCAGGGTATATGCCAAGTAGTGGGATTGCTGGGTCATATGGTAGTTCTATTTTTACTTTTTTAAGGAACCTCCATATTGTTCTCCATAGTGGCTGTATCAATTTACATTCCCACCAACAGTGCAAGAGGGTTCCCTTTTCTCCACACCCTCTCCAGCATTTATTGTTTCTAGATTTTTGGATGATGCCCATTCTGACAGGTGTGAGATGATATCTCATTGTAGTTTTGATTTGCATTTCTCTAATGATTAATGATGCTGAGCATTCTTTCATGTGTTTGTTGGAAATCTGCATATCTTCTTTGGAGAAATGTCTATTTAGACATATCTTCTGAGCATTTTTGGATTGTTTGGTTTTTTGATAATGAGCTGCATGAGCTGCTTGTATATTTGGGAGATTATCCTTTGTCAGTTGCTTCACTTGCAAATATTTTCTCCCATTCTGAGGGTTGTCTTTTTGTCTCTTTTATGGTTTCCTTTGCTGTGCAAAACGTTTTAAGTTTCATTAGGTCCCATTTGTTTATTTTTGTTTTGATTTCCATTTCTCTAGGAGGTGGGTCAAAAAGGATCTTGCTGTGATTTATGTCATACAGTGTTCTGCTTATGTTTTCCTGTAAGAGTTTGATAGTGTCTGGCCTTACATTTAGGTCTTTAATCCATTTTGAGTTTATTTTTGTGTATGATGTTAGGGAGTGTTCTAATTTCATTCTTTTACATGTAGCTATCCAGTTTTCTCAGCACCGCATACTGAAGAAATGTCTTTTCTCCACTGTATATTCTTGCCTCCTTTATCAAAGATAAGGTGACCATATGTGCGTGGGTTTATCTCTGGTCTTACTGTCCTGTTCCATCGATCTATATTTCTGTCTTTGTGCCAGTACCATACTGTCTTGATCACTGTAGCTTTGTAGTACAGTCTGAAGTCAGGGAGCCTGATTCCTCCAGCTCCGTTTTTCTTTCTCAAGATTGCTTTGGCTATTTGGGGTCTTTTGTGTTTCCATACAAATTGTGAAATGTTTTGTTCTAGTTCTGTGAAAAATGCCGTTGGTAATTTGATAGGGATTGCATGGAATCTGTAGATTGCTTTGGGTAGTATAGTCATTTTTGCAATGTTGATTCTTCCAATCCAAGAACATGGTATATCTCTCCATCTATTTGTATCACCTTTAATTTCTTTTAAGAAAGAATTTCAATAAGATTAGATTAATACTTTATAACTAGGGTCTTATGTTTTCTTACAGATCTGCTTCTTTTTCCTTACCTAGGTCTTCTGCTCCCAAACTAATTTGGGGATGTCAGTGATTGCCTCAGAGGCCTTCAGGCTATTCCTTCCTGGTGTCTGATGCTTAGAATCATTCTTCTGGTTACTGAGTGACCTAGAGGGAATGCGAGCATTTTCTATCACGCCTCTTAAATTGACCCACCTGAGCCAACTGAATACCTAAGACACCCTGGATCTTGAAGCAAAGGCCTATACATTGGAAGACACTAGTCCAAAAAACAATAATGTCTCCAAGGATCCATCTCCACTAATCCCAGAGCAGTACACTCGCTAGGCCCAAGCATCCTCACTAGGAATGGACATAAACTGTGGTGCATCTAGTGTTGATGATCCTCCTTGAACCAAACTCAACTGCCATTAAGTTCCAACTTCAGGAGCTCATCCAAGGTAGAGGTGTCACGTGTCAGCATCAATCCAGAGAACATGAATAGAATCCCTTTTCTAAATACCATATTCCCTTCTAAGACAGAGTCACCTGAAGCAGGGGCTTTCTCCATATTACTTCAATTGTTTTCTATTACGTAGTTAGTGAAGCAAAAACCCAGAACATAAAAATAAAACATGCATTTGGTGAGGAGTAGAATATTTTACCTTCTTACTTTCATTCCAATCCTAGACATCTTTACCTTTTTATGACTCCATCCCCCTACACTCCATCCCAAGGTTGAGATAATCATAAAACATTCTTTAAGAAATGTTTGCATCATATAGAGAGGGCTCAGAAAGAATATTTTCACAGCATAAATTAAATCTTCTAATTCCTCCCATCAGAACCTTTCAAGACATGAATTGCATATGCTACACCAAATGATGTTTCCACACAAGCTAACTATCAATTTTATACAGATTAGTAAAACCACATTCATTCAGATGCCATTAATTTGATATTCTCATGAAGTAGGATGGTGATTTAGCTATATTCTGTGAAAAAAAAATGACTACCTTAAGCAAATTAAGACAAAGTGATAAGAGGACTACAGAGGACATCAGTCTTCAATCTCTTCTAACTACGTTTTTTCAAGAAGTATTGGTATACACATATCACAAAAATCTTCCTTCATCAAACCACTGTTGATATTTTCTTTGTGCCAAACAGGTACACTCAAGGAATTTACAATCTGGTAACCACAAACTAAAAGTTTCCATAGTTAAAAATCATTCTTATGATTGGATTTTTAAATTATCTAATAGGCATACAAAAGAAGGTCACATACACATAAATAGTGAAGCATAAAAATAATTACCTCATGACTTTACCACCTACCCTCAGAACTAGAATATTCCCAACATCCCTGTACTAATCCACATGCCCCTTTCTAATCCCCTCAGCTGCCTCTTCCTACACCCCCACCAGAACTAACCACTATCCTGAAATTGGTATTTATCATTCCTTTGCTTTTCTTATGGTATTACTCCATACATATGTATTCTTAAATAGTAAATTAAGTTTTACTTGTTTATAGACTTTAAAAATGGTATTTAGCTGTGTAGATTCTTTGTGACCTGCTTTTTTTCAGTCAATATTATGTTTTCAAAATTCAAGCATGCTATAGCAGTGTAGCTGTGATTTCTTCATCTTCACTACATATAATATTCCATTTTACCTATATAGCTATTGTCATGGTGGTGGATATTTGGGGTATTTCCAATAATTTTGTATCACAAATAACATTCTAGACAGCTATGAACATCCTTGCATTTGTATGGTGTTTATATGCAAGAGTTTCTCTAGAATATACCTAGGAAAGGGAATGCCAGGTGCTGGGGTATGTTCAAGTTTAAAAGATAGTGCAAAAAATCATTTTGAAAGTGGCTGTACCAACATTTACTTACTTTAGCAAGGTATAATTCTCCATTGATCCATATCTACTCCAATAGTTAATACTGGCAGATTTGTCTTTTTAATTTTGTCAGTTTAATGAATGTGTAATGTCATATCATGATTTTAACTTATAATTCTTAATTACCAGTAAAATGAGCACATTATCATATGTTTACTGGTCATTTGGATTTCTTTTGGAAAATGTCTACCCAGGACTTTCATTCATTTTATATCAGCTTGTATTTTTCTTATTGATTCGTAGGTATTATTTATTTCTAAATAAAATCTTATTTATTTGCAGATACTAGTCCTGTCAGTTACATGTGTTGCAAATTACATCTCTTGGTTTGTGACCTATCTTTTCATCTTCTTCATGGTGTCTGTTGTTGAATAAAAGTTCTTCATCTTAAGGTAACTGAATTTATCCACCTCTTTTATGGGTAATGCTTTTTACGTTTTAAGAAATCATATCCATCTCTGAAGCAAATCAGATAATAAATCTTTCCTCTGATCTATTAATTATTTGTCCCTGCAAATAGTTTTAATTTCTTTTAAATATTCTATAATTTTAACCAGTAGTTGAATATTCCTAGAACCATCTCAGTCAGAATCACCTAAGTATTTTTAAAATGCTAACACACGGTCTTTATTTTTCCCACAACTATTTATTGAGTAACTTTTATATGCCAGGTGTCACTCTAAGCCTGAGCATACAGAAGTAAATAAAACAGACAAAACCAAAGAATGCATACAAAAGACCAACAGGTACATGAAAAGATGCCAAACATCACTAATCAAGACAGAAATGCAAATCAAAACCACAATGAGGTATCACGTCACACCTTTAAGAATGGCTATCACTAAATGGCTATACACACACACACACACACACACACACACATATCTATATATCTATATCTATATCTATATATCTCACAAGGATATGATCAGGGAGTCAAACAAGGCCCTCGCTTTCCCAAAAAATAATAAGATTTTTCTTCTTCAAAAAATCGTGTTGCCAGGGAGATCAGCTCGGTGCTTTGTGACCACCTAGAGGGGTGGGATAGGGAGGGTGGGAGGGAGGGAGACGCAAGAGGGAAGAGATATGGGGATATATGTATATGTATAGCTGATTCACTGTTATACAGCAGAAACTAACACACCATTATAAAGCAATTATACTCCAATAAAAATGTTTTTAAAATAAATAAATAAAAGAACACCAGTCATACTGGATTAGGACCCACCTTAATTACTTCTTTTTAACTTCATTATCTCTGTAAACACCCTATCTCCAAATAAGGTCACATTCTGAGGTACTGGGGGTTAGGGCTCCAACATCATCTTTTCGATGATACCAGCATCCTTCAGAACTGTCTCTCAATAGTGTCCTCAAGGCAAGATCTAGACATCATCAATAGATTACAAGCCACATTCTGAATCTAATAAAATCCTAACAATTAGATGTAAGTATAGTTTATTCCTTTATGTTCCCATGTGCCACTGTAGTAGAAAGATTGCCAACTCTAGATGACCTTGATGTTTTTGGTTTCCTATTCTGCATTTAGATCTTTAATTATAAAAACAATATATGATCATAAAAATTCAAGCCATACATAAGGGAACAAAGCAAAATACATTCTCCAGCCTCCTCCCCTCCTTGTCTCGAGTCCCATTTCGCAGAGAGGTTCCATGAAGAGTACATTCTTTCAGATCGTTTTAAAACATGCACATATAAAACATTTTCCTTTCCTTTTGGCCAGTTTTCCTCTTGCTTTTAATCTGAATTTTCTAATGTGTCTGAATGAACATACCTTACCTAAAAATGAAAAAAATAGAAGCTTAAAAAAGGAAATGGAAATTTTATTGTAAGATATCTTAAGTGTATCTCTAGAATTTTAAGGGGAAAGCAAGACAGAAATGCCCTTAGTGGGGAGAAAGGCAACTTATTTGTTTGCATACTGCAATAGAAATTCCCCTGAAGTTCATTATCAGTTCAATTACTATTCAGTTGGGAAAGAACCAAATAGCGCACTTCCTGGCACACAACAGCTGCTCAATAAATATTAATTAATTAATTAATTAGGCAATAAAGGAGTCTCCAGGAAACATCTTTTGGGACTGGAGAGTCTGGCTTAGGAATCTGTGAGGGTACAGGTGGTGTTGTCATTGATTCTTCCAACTAACAGTTGGGAGTTTCAAAAAGAAAGGAGGCTATGGGAGGTGAAAGACTAGCTATGCAGATGGTGTCAAAGAAGAAAATTTAGGTTTCTGGACTACAATCTATAACAGCAAAATGATAAAGCTTTGGGCTAGAAATGCAGCACATGTTAGTAGGACAAGAAAGCATATGTTTGTCCGAAAATGAACTACCCTGATTAAAAGCAATGGAGCAGACGGGTGGGATAGGGAGGGTGGGAGGGAGACGCAAGAGGGAGGAGATATGGGGATATATGTATATGTATAGCTGATTCACTTCGTTATACAGCAGAAAGTAACACATCATTGTAAGGCAATTATACTCCAATAAAGATGTTAAAAAAAAAAAGCAGTGGAGCAGGAGATCTGGACACTGGTTTAAGCTTTGCATCAATTAAGCAGAATTAAACCGAATCATAGTACCCATTTCATCCTAGTCACTTTTAAAACGACAATACAATGCCTATGAGCCTTTCTAACCTTTTTTTAATCTTAATATTAAATGTATCCCTAAAGGGAGACAAGAAAATGAAAAAGTGAGGTATGGATCCACTTACTAAGGAGTCCTAGCAGGCATGACATAGAAGGAATTACAATAATGCCCAAGGTACCCAGTGGTGTCCACAATACTATAACTAAGAATAGATTCAGAAATAATACTGTCTCAGATGATTATACACTATTATGGAGAGTGTGGATAGAGAACAAAGAAATCTTGATATTTAAAATAAAAGTCAAATGTAACATTATTGTTGTTCTCAGACTTGGTAGGCAGCTGCACACAAATGGAATATTGTGGTTGATGTAAAGGAAGGAGAAGCAGAATTTTACTGAGTATAAATAAAATATACACCTGCTCAGAGATGCTTAAATGTGAGGGTAAAAATACCCCAAACAATATAGGGGTAAGGTTAAAAGAAGAGATCAACTCTGATCATTCATTAATCCATTCATTCATTCAACCTGGTTGATATTCAAAACATTTAGCAACTGGTATGGTACAACCAATCAGAAGGTACACTTTGGCCAATCAGAAGAGATGCCAGCTATAAACAAATGGAACAATAGCAAGGGGCACCTGGTACATGTGTGCTGACCACCTACCATCCCTGCATTCAGCAACTGAGTACATAAGAACAGTGTGTGTGTGTGTGCATGTGTGTGTGTGTGCGTGTGTGTCTGTGTGTGGAAAATATGGAATGCTTCTCACCATATACACCCTCACCTTATGTGACATCTTAGGTCCAAATTATTGTTAATAAAATTGTAAGAGTACATCTTTTCTCTTTCAAGAAAAATTTTCAAATTTGCATTTAATTTAAAAACTCATTTTACCATAAATATTTGGCTTACTCCAGTGTTTGGTTTCAAATAACCACATGTTCTTTTATACCATGTTTTGCTCATTCTTGGGCCATTGGAGTAAAACATCCAATAACTTTAAGTGTTTCTCAATGCTTTGCATATATGAGAATGTGTTTCTCCTGCCTTTACACATGAAATCTAACAAACAGGTATTAAATTTGTGAGGTCTCAAGAGTTTCCTCATAGAAATATTAACCCATTGCTCCACTGTTCTCTAGCATTTATCATTCCTAAGGAGAATTCTGAGCCAGCCAGAGCTTTATTCCTTCACAGGTAAACATTATATGCACTGAGATTTCTCTCTTCATCTAAGTACATTTTGCCAGTAAATATGTAGGTGTGATTCTTTTTATTTTTTAATTCTCTTTTTCATTTTTATAGATTCCTTTCAGGAAACTTTTCCACTTTTATGTCCCCATTATTGCTTCTGTCTCTATTTGTGTCTATTCTTTCTTTATGCTATTCTTTTCTCTCAAAACAGCTATAACTCTTATTAACAAATAGTTTTCTAAAATGTCTGTGTATATATATAAATACATATATGTATAAATTTTAGTTTCATAATTTACAGATACACGAAACTTTTGGCCTCAGCCTCCGAGTCAGGCTGCATCCTTTCTTCCTCTCCCAGGCTCTGCTGCAGTTCTTCCATTGGCTTCATGTTGTTGTGACAGATGTTGCTGAAGTGGCGGTAGTGGTTGTTTTCATCATAAAATGAGAAGCAGTCTGCCCAGACAGCATGTTTGTCAACAGACAGGTTTGGTTTGTTCTTTTTTTTATTTCCTTGACTTTGTTCATTGTACATTTGGACGCTGATCACATTCCTTCTCTGGGATCTGAAGCGAAGGGCATGTTGATGTACCCAGTCTTGGCCGGTGAATGGTAGATTGGGGATGAGAACACAACTCTTTTGACTCCATACTTTTTCCTGATGCTACAGCATAAAAAGAGTCAAATGTATGCAGATATGACATTGTAATAAAGTGGTGATGCTGACATCACAAATGTATTTCTATGTGAGTGCATATGTAAATAAATACATATAATTCATAATGACAGTCTACTCTATGCTCCTATTCTATAACAGAGGAGGATTCAAAATAACACGAAAGCCAAAGATAATATAGTAAAATATATTGTTACCATGATGGTGTAAGCAGAGGGCTCAGTACAGCTTACCTGAAAAGTAATTCAAAGAGCACTATATACTGAAGGAAACTGAAGGACTTCTTTCTTGTTCAATAATATGTATTTGATAATCCTTATCCCTTTGGCTTTCTTATTTGCCCTAAAAGAGCCTGTAGAGTTATATAATCTCAAAAGGAAATGCAGCATGAAGAATGATTTTCCATTTTATGCCATCCACTGATTAAGTGATCCAGTTTATAGCAATGTCAAGTCATTAACAAAAACCAGAGATTAGATACTGTATAAAAACAAACTAGGCAAACGAATAAATAGCTTTGAGAAATTGCTGGTACTTAATAAGGGAATTTTATAATGAAATTAAAAGTTAATTCACCTATAAATAATGATATTAGTAGTACACAAAACTACAGTATTTCACTGCAGCATTTCCTGAATGCCTTCTCTGGCCCTTCAGTGGCAAGACCTTTATACATACAAATTTATAATCTTAACTCTTTGCAGCATCATTGTCATATAGGATCATTTTGAACTCTTCAACCTTATGGGCAAAAGTCTGAAAGCTACTTATATGATACCACAGCAGGCCTCCTCAGAGTCTTGTTAAATATTTAATAAGCAACAAATTGTTAAAAAGCCAATTAGCATGACCTCACAGTCCCTTTAGAAGTTTAAATGAAAGTTTCTATCATTTAATTGTAGAAAGATTACTGGATTTTTGTATCTGATTCTGTTACCTAACAACCCATCAAAAATTTGCTTCTCAATTCTAAGCAGATTATTTAGCTTCTGCTTTCTCAGTGTGAATAAACACAAAATAATTCTAAGAAATTCCTCCCAAGATTATGTAGGCAAAAATCACTTGGATTCAAATCCACTAGCTTTTAATTATGTTTTGTTTATTGTTTTTAATATAAAATGTTAATTTAACAATGTAAACTAAAGGAAGTGTAGAGACATTTTTAAATTATGAATAAATTATCAGCAGTACTTCCATCACTTAGAAATAATCATGGTTAAGACATTTATTTTGGTTGGTCATTCAGTAAAATTCTACTGTGACTTTACCATATACACAATATTGTGCTAAGTGCTAATAAACACAGCAGTGAACAGGGACCAATCCTTGCCCTCATGAAGCTAACGGTGTGATAGGAAAGAACGACACTGAACAAGTAGTTGAAAATTTGATCAATAGTTCCAGCGTGGTGGTTCTGGATACTTTGGGTGCATCAATCAAAGATTTATATAGTCTATGATTTAGAAAAGCATTCCCCAAAGAACTGATGCTCTCTCCTCCCAACGGAAGGTAAGCTCCATATAGGCAAAGATCTGTTCGCTACAATTCCTAGCACAAGGGTGAAAAAATTAGATGCGAGACAACTCTTCAAATAGATGGGAAGGATGAGAGATAAAAGGAAAAGGAAAACTACAGGTTAACAAGCTCATTGAAGGGAGGTTTACAGAAGTCTTATTTGAAAACACCTACTTTCTCTGTGAAGTAGGCAGTAATTTAATCTGCTGCAAATTTAAGGAGAATTGGGAAAAGAAGGTATCAGAATTGAGGAGAAGGGAGAAAGTATAAAACAGTTGTGGAGGGCTAGAGTTTGAGCTGTTGAGGAAACTAGTAAGCACAGACCAGTGGAAGTTCGTAACCACAAATTTATATTGACACCAATTTGATCAGATTGTGGCTTTTCTACTCACAGGACTAGAAAGTTGAGTGCAAGTAAGGCAAAGGCAGACAGTGGGCTCATCTAGTGTTGGGGTTTTGCCCCTGACAGATACATTCTAAGGACAAGGGACAGGAGGGTATAATGTGCTTCAGGTTCATCTATTCTGTGGCATGTATCAGTAGCTTGTTTCCTTTTGTTATTATGAGTGTTATTCCATTGTATGTATATACTATAGTTTGTTTATCCATTCATCAGTTAACAGACATTTGTATTGTTTCTACTTTTGAACTATTACAAATAATACCACTATGAACATCTGCATGCAAGCATTTCCTTGGATAGGTCTGTAGGAGTGGAACTGTTAGGACATCTGGAAAATATGTTTAAATTTTTACGAATCCATGAAATTGTTTTCCAGAATGGCTACACCACGTTTCATTCCCACCAGTAATTAATTCCCTCATCTTACCAGGATTTTCAATTTAGGCACAGTGAGTCCTTTTGACCTTAAAATTCAAATGGTTTTCCAGTGAGTAAAAAAAAAAAAAAAATTAACTTTAACTTATTTTCCATTGATATTGTCAGTCTTTTGGATTATAGCCATTCTCGAGGGTGATATCTCATTGTGGTTTTAATTTGTACTTCTCTAATTACAATTTAAGAGGTGTTTTGGAACATTTCCCTATACTCTTTGCTTTGCTAGGATGGCTCCATTTTTAATTCAGTTCCTTGTTCTAATATCTCATCTATTAACTCTTGTCTCAAAATCTCATGTTTTCTTTAACTCATAGTTAGTATAGGTACATTCTGTTTCTTACTAAAAATTGTTCTCAAAAGTATTTTCTTTCTCTATCCCTTTCTGTTTTCTTTGTTTATCTCTTATAATCACTTCATAATTTCTGTCAGGTTCCATCTGTTTGTTTTGCTTTATTTTCATCCTTGAATGAGGACAACTTTAACCTGAACTGTTCTTTACCCTAAAATGATCTTGTTAATTTCTCCCTGAGTCCCTTCCCTGGACACCATTAAACTCCTCTTAAATCCCAAAATGAAGGAAAGTTCCATAATCTAGTAGCCTGAGGAAGAGGTCTGGGACTGTGGGGGAGTCTCAGCAGTTATCTTTCGGTAATCACTTCTTTGTTGAGAAGCCATAGCCACCTGTCTGTATTTGATTCTCTACTCCTTGTACTCATTCTCCCTCACATGACTGCCCATCATTTTTGGGGTGACCATCTTATTAGTGAGAAGTCATGCCAAGCAAAGGCCTGATACCTGCTGTCTTCCTATTTGGTATGACAATAGTACTGTTTGAGCCCCATCAGAGCCGCTTCCAAATGTTACTGATCTACGGTGAAAAAAGGAGCTCCACGTGGCATGGCCCTCACTAGAGAGTCTTCCTTTATCCATAAAATTTATTCATCTTACCAGGATTGTCACTTTAGGCGCAGTGAGTCCTGCAAACTCTGGTGGTTTGCCAGTACGTAAAAAATTCTTAAAGCAACTTATTTTTCATTTGTTCTGACGTCTTTCTATGGCATTTATTCATATTTTAATACCTGCTCTATTTTCCATTCCTCTGATTTTTCTGTCATCTTCACATTTCCATATCCTTTTCTCTATATTCCAAAAAAGCATTTCAAAATTGTCTCCTGCATATCTTATGTAATTTCCTAAAATCTCTTTTGCCTTGTGTGTTCCTAATTCTGATTTTAAATCTGAGATTATGTTTTTAATTTAATTAAACTCTAAGGTCTTTATTTCTGTATGCCTTTCAAGAAGCTCTTTGTTCACCTGAATAGGCTGTCTCATTATATTGTCTTTCACCTTTCATCATAAACTTGATGAAACACTACAAATTTAGTTAATCCCATAAACAGATGCTATCAAAATACTTTATAAATCCCATAGCAAATATTTTTCAAAACGTTTGTGCTTCCTCTGAATTTATAACATCTTTGTTTTACCATCCTATTTTTTTTTGAAGAATCCCATATTAGTTTTCCTTTATCTGCTCACATTGGAATCAGAAGAGGTCTGCCAAGGCCTAGGTTTCCCCTCACTGCCTATCTGGCTGTTGTTGGAATTTCTTCGAGCTTAAGTATGAATTCTGTTTCACATAGCTTTACATAACAGTTCTGTGAATGAATGGCAGCCGTAGCAAGGAAACTTCATGTGTCTTTTCTTCCTTGTGTTTGCTTACACATCTGTGACAGAGGCCAGCTTTCTTTTAAAAGCTTTATGCTTAGCCTGGCCTCTGAGCCAATTACATGGTTTGGCCCTCAAAGGCCTCCTTTCTGGACCTTTTGCTGGGTGCAAAAGCCCTGCCGTGCTGCCAGCCTTGTGCTTGATTTAGCTATTGCATGGATCCTGGCGTTGCTTTCAAGTGTTGTTGCTCCAGAACAGCAAAAGGGATTCTAGGTGGTTTGTTCCCTTTCTATATCCCAACTCACCCATTCCTCCCCCCGCAAAAAAAATGGCATATAAGTGAATTTCTACCAGTTGCTACTGTCTTAGAAAGTATAGTGGTGAGTCAGCCTTTAGTTTTCCATCTTTAACCCTTTTTTAACTCCCCAAAGCTGGAACAATTTGTTTCCTCTAAATTTTTTCAGTCCCTTAAACTGTATTGATGGTTACTTGTCCCACCCCACCAACCATAGACTCTCAGGACACCTTTCATGTAATATCATCAACACTGACACACACATACAGCACACACGTGCACACACTCATAATACACACATAGTTGTATACCATTCCATTAAAGTCAAGAACATGATAAGCTAATACTATCAAAATTAATTATCATTGTTCTGGAAATTCAATGCAATTAGGCAGGAAAACAAAATCAGCAGTATAAGTATTTGCAAAAATGAGGTCAAAATATTATTTGTGATAGGTCTACCTGCCAAATGCAAGAAAATCAATGGTAAACTACAGGAACTGATAAAAGAGTTAATTAAGATCACAATTTATTGTTACCTGGAAAACATTAAAACACTTGATGAATATTTTGACTTTTTTTGATCATTTGAAATAAGGTCCATGCATGTGTGCATGTGTGTGTATGCACATGCATGTGTAGGATGAGACCATCAAAATGTCAATAGTGGTTATCTCTTTGGGTGTTAAGATTTCAAATGCTTGATTTTTTCCTTATCTATATTTTCCAAATTTTCTATAGTGAATGTGAATTGTTTTTATAATAAAAGGTAAGCTTTTAAAATGATGAAATGACATGATGAATGCTAAAGAGCCCACCTATATTAGTCACTCCTTTCCTAGGAATCTCCTTAGTGAGTATTTAGGAATAGGTTAAGAAATCCATTCTTGAAATTATAATTCATATAAAAATGATTATGTTTTATGATAGCACCTTTAACAAAGCACATCTGAAGAATACATCCAGCCAAACATAAATACAACCTGAAAAACGAAAACAAGAGCAAAGAACTAAAATCCTTTACAAAGACCCTGTAGATTGGTATATAATGAAACTCAGGTTTCAATAACAGAAAACGATTTCAATGCAAAATGTGTATATTAATGTCAAGTTGGAATGAAGTGCAAATAAGACCAGCAGCTCTGGAGAGTATCTCTTCTGTCTTCCAGATTCCCCTTCTCACTTGTCCCTAAATAGCTTGGGAAAACGCCACACATTTCAACACATATTTATGAAGATAAATGGCAAAATAACTTTCCAAGGGTCATTCAGTTATTTTCCAGAAGTTAATACTAGGACAGACACCACCTGGTAGAAAGTGCTCCAAATAAATATTCCAACTTTAAGTTCGCAATTACTCATCAGCCTATACCGAGTGCTCTAAGTATTTATACACTTTAATTTAATTTTATAGCATCCTAAGAGGTAAATATCTTTTTCCCAGGTTAGATATGAGGACACTTAATGCTCTTTAAAGTGAAGGGTTTTCCGCAAAGTGAAGAGCAGGGTGGGCAATGCTGTCAGCGGTGGGTGTCTTTGCTAACAAGGTCCAAGAGCTATGCTAGATGCCACAGACACAGTGCTTTTTACAAGTACAAGCCCTACTTTTACCTTTGTGATGCTCACAGACTAGCTGGAAAAAATAAGCATTAGGTAGACAATCTCATTATAATTTATTTTAAACAGTGAAAGGAGCTATAACAGAAAAGCATAAGTGAAGAGGAGTTGTCCATGTGAAGAGTGTGGGTAAGATCATTCTAGGTAGATAGCACAGCAGATCTGAAGGCTCTGAGAGAGGAAAAAGCCAGATAATCCAACCAAATGAACAAAAGCCAGGGGTGTGAGTGGATGGTGATCAAGAGCAGATAGTGGTAACAGATGAGGCTGGAGGGGTAGGAAAGGCCAGATGGAACTTGTAAGGCATGTTAAGGATTATTTTTATCTTTATCCAAGGAGCAAAGTGGGCTTAAATAATGAAGTGGCACAACACCATTTCTTTTTTTAAAAGACTGTACTGCCTACACTGTGGTAAAAGATGAGAGGGAAGCAAAAGTGAATGTGGTGTCATGGATAACTCATATGTGCTTTACTTTACTTTCCTTCTCAGTTAACAAGTCCCCCAAATTCCTTCAAGTTATTTCCCCTGTGACATTCTTTGCCTTGGAGTTTGAATGGGATTTATCTCCCCTTAACTCTTAGTGTAAGCCTCCAATCAACAAAATCCATCCCTTTGACTATGGTGATTGATTCAGGGAAGGACATGTGACCCATGAGTTGGGGGGGAGGGGGTTAAAGACTACTGGGAAAGAAGTTTTGTCACTCTTCTATGACAGCTACTGGGGGAAATGTTTTCCCTTCCCAAAGATCATGAACAAAGAAGCATGAGGACCTAGGATCTCCTGGCAGCCCCCTTATTTGACAGGATGATCCCGTTTCAGAAGGGAGATAACACAGTGGAAGGTAGAAAGGAGAAATGGAAAGAAACCAGGATTTGGGTGACCTTACTGACATTCTCAATCAAGGCTTGCCCAAAGCCAATCCTAACTCTGGCCTTTTTCCATTATATAAGGCAATGAAAGTCCTTCATTGTTTAGGCTGTTTTCTATTACATGCTACCCAAAGATTCTTTACGGAGTTATCTCTTAGGTGGTTGTATTCCAGGATAGAGATACCATTAGCATGGGCTAGAGTTGTAGCAGTAAACGTGGGTAAATGTGACAAATCTGAGATTTATTTAAGAGATATACTCAATAGAATTTGGTAATGAGAGGTTTGAGAGAGAAAGCGGTGTCAAGGATGATTGCTAGTTTTCTGGGTGGTGAACAGTGGTGGTATTTCCTGAATTCAGGACCACTGAAGAGGGAGCAGGCTTCGGGTTGGGCTCAGGGATAAGGGAGATAAGCAGAGTTTTGCACACATTGAATGGGAAAATCCTATGAGCTATCCAAGTGGAAACGGCATAGGCAGCTGGACATGCAAGGCACATAAAGAAGAAGTAATAAAATGATACTACATAAGTTTTTTCTACTTCCTTTTCTCACTCTCCTTCAAACAGACATAAAAGAGCAAGTCTACGTAATCTCCTGCAGTCAGCCTATTCTCAGCCTCTGAAATAATAGGAGTGACAAGAATAAAGAGAGCAAGATATTCTCTGTTTTAACAAAAGAGGCAAAGGAGAGTCTTTCCCATTTTGTAGAAAATGATAGAAATGCTAAGGAAAGTGGGAATTGGGTGTGAGTCATAACTCTTCAGTGGACAGATTAGGATCTTTACTAACCTGAGAACGTTAGTAAATTGATGATTCAGAATAGATTCAGCTAGTAACAATGTGAAGAAGTCTTTCTAGTCCATTAAAATATTTTGATGTATGTGAGGTCTGAACATGGCAAGGCAGGGGTAAAAATGTGCTCTGATGAGCCTTGCTTGTTGAAGAAATGGCCTCTGTGAACCCTAGGGAAGAAGATGCTATATACAATGGGGTGGTGGGGGGAGATTAAACACCCCAAACTGACAGCCACAGAGCCATTGGTGTCTATGGTTTCTTTTGTTTTTCTTTTTATTTGTATCTGAATCCAAGATATTTTGACGTGGGCAGTAGAAAGGAAGGTACTTGAGTTTCATTGTGATCCAGTCTTCAAAGCAGCATTTCTGGACCCTGGGCTTTCTCCCTAATAATGCAATTGATTTAAGGAATTAAACAATATTCAAGGAAACTTCTTTCTGTGGTGAGAAAATATTTGATGGGAATAAAATGTTTGGGCAATCTTAACTGTAAGAAGGAAGGCAAATTCCCTGTGAAAGAGGAAAAGATATCCATATGAAGACAACAGGCTGAAACTAAAAACAATAGGGGGCTTCCCTGGTGGCGCAGTGGTTGAGAGTCCGCCTGCCGATGCAGGGGACAGGGGTTCGTGCTCCGGTCCGGGAGGATCTCACGTGCCGCGGAGCGGCTGGGCCCGTGAGCCACGGCCGCTGAGTCTGCACATCCTGAGCCTGTGCTCCGCAAGGGAGAGGCCACAACAGTGAGAGGCCCGCGTATGGCCAAAAGCAAAACAAACAAACAAACAAACAAAAAACAATAGGGATGAGATTGCAATGGAAAAGGATATGAAAGGAGCAAAGAGCAACTGAGGAATTAAGATCAGCTTTGGAGGCAGAGCAGAATCGATACTTCAGAAAACAGAATCAATGATGCAGAAGACAAACTTGAAATTTTTCAACAAACGTAGAGGGGGAAAAAGCAGAGGTAGGAAATCGAAAATATGAGCACATGAGGAAGGCAAGCGAAAGAAACTGACTAATATAAGGAAAAGGGAATGATTTCAATGGATTTCTAGGGGTTTACAGAATCAATAAAGGCTGGAAATCCAGGTTTGGAAACAGACAGAACTAAGAGAACTTCAGAGGGTAAAGATGCAAGAAGTTTGGTCTACCTGTGGACAGAAGAAGCTCTAGGGCACAGCCAACAAGGGACCACTGCCCATTGGGTCTATGCCACTTGCTCAAGTTGCAAAGTCCCAGGAGAGAGCATCCAATTGTCCAAGCTTGGAAACATGATTGAAGAATATAGCAATATTTCCCAAATCTTTAAAGAAGTTCCACTACACTATAAGTTCCTTAAGGTTCAAGACCAAATAATATATAAAATACATACAATATGCAAGTCCCATCATGCTTGAAACATTGGGTTTTGCTTTTAAGGGAGCTACTCAATAAATGCTTGTTGAATGAATGACTAAATGAAAATCTAAACCATGTGGACACTAAATAGACTATACTTATATAGAGTATCTTTTCAGAAAAATTAATGACACAACACTAAAACTAATTCCTTCAACATTGTCTCCATTCAATTACTCACAAATCCCCATTGCTTTCATTTCTAAGAGATCCCTCAATTCTACCCCTTTCCATTCTCACTTCCATGATCTTAGTTCAGGCCCTTAGCCTCACTCACCTTAACTACAGCAATGGATCTAATAACTGATCCTCAGCTAGGCCTCCACAGAGCAACCAAAGTAATGCATTTAAATTTTGTAAAAATGATTTTATCTGTTTCTGCTTAAAATATTTCAATGACTTATATTACCTCCTTGAACACACCCCCACTTCCTGGCATGGCCACACAACATATCTCACACACACACACACACACACACAGAGGTACAACTTTTTAGCTTCCATTGGCAGCTCCTAAAAGTTCTCTCCCTTCTCATGCTCTGATCCCTTTGCTTGAACTGTACCTCCATTATTCTTAGCCTACCATCTACCTGCAAAAGACTCATGGATCCTCTACTGCTTGTAACCCTCACGGATCTGACTGCCTTGAGGGTTATGCTTTATGGGTCTGTATTCCACTGGAATTCTGTGAGCTCTTTGAGAGTGGTAACTGTGTCTAATTCACTTTTGGATTCTCTTTCATAACTATCACAGTTCCTGGCACATAGCAAGCCCTTTGTAGAAGATTAATATGTTAATTAGCTGATGCAGGCACAGAGGGTTTTTTTTATTATTATTATTTTTATTTTACAGAATTTACTACAAAACACCATAAAAACTGCCTTCACTTAAGCTCTCTCTCCCCGTATCCGGCGAGCCAACTGGATGTCTTTGGGCGTGATGGCGACTTTCTTAGCGTGGATAGCACACAGATTAGTATCTTCAAATAAAGCCACCAGGTACGCTTCACTAGCCTCCTGAAGCAAACCAATGGCGACACTCTGGAACCTCAAGTCGGTGTTGAAATCCTGGGCGATCTCCCTCACCAACCTCTGGAAAGGCAGCTTCCCGATCAGAAGCTCGGTGGATTTCTGGTAACGACGGATTTCTCGAAGCCCAACGGTCACGGGTCTGTAGCGATGAGGTTTTTTCACCCCGCCGGTAGAGGGGGCGCTTTTCCTGGCCGCTTTAGTGGCCAGCTGTTTGCGGGGCGCTTTGCCAACCGTGGACTTACAAGCAGTCTGTTTGGTTCGGGCCATTTTCTTTCACCCAATGCCTAGGTACTACGCCGCTTCTCCGACAGCCGCGCCGCTCCCGCTGCCCAATGAAGAGCCGCAGTCGCCCAAGTAATGGAAGAAGCTCCTCCGACTAACGAAGAAACCACTCTGGGTTCCAGGCGCCCCCTATACCTCCGTTTTTATACCCACGCTACACGCTGCGTCTCTGCGTCATAGTACCCTAATTTGCATACACCAACGACTTTTTCTATTGGCTGACGCTTTCGCCGACGCGCTGACAACCCCCAACACAAAAGCCACAGTTATTTTAGGACGAGTGTTTCTATGACTTTTCCCAGAGTGTGAGCAAGCTATGACACTACTAAAATCTCCCATCATTGAGGTTTCAATATCCATAGGATAGATCTTCAAATAGAAAAAACTACATCTGACACAGAATTTTCTTTTCTCAGTGCTCTGGGTTTACCTGTCATACCTACACAAAACTGATTTGGACCCAGTTGTATAAGATAGTTTTGAGTGTTCTTCTAAATACAGTGACTTCATGAAACAACTACAGACTAATGATTGAAGATAATGAATAACTCACTGGCAAATGACAAAAGAAAGAGAGAAATTGGATTTTACTTATGTCCAATGTTGAGATTCATTTCATAGGGTTTGTTAACTGGAAGTGATAGATACGCTCTTAAAGACACTCATGCATCATTATCAGACTCTCTGAGTAACAATTTCCTAAAAGGAGGAGGTGGTGCTTGGTCTCAATATAAAAGAAAACACACAAAAAAAGATGTATTGGAGATAGCTTTCGATTTGGAATGAAACTCCAGAATTCCTGCTTTGACCCTTATTGGTTGTTTGGCTTTGGTGCAAAATAAACTTTCTGAGCTTCAGAGCCATCTACTTTATCTACCACACAGGATTATTATGAGAATTAAATAAGTAACAAAGACTAATGTGTTTTGTAAACCGTAAAGAGATTATAAAATTTAAAGGGATGACCAAAAAATACCCATTGGCAGAGTAAGCAAATAGGAATTTAAGTTCAAATGTGTCAGGACGATCAACTTTTAATGCAGGCTCAAAGTTCTCGGCAGAGTGTAAGAGTTTAAAACTTGGTATGACAAAGATCGAGGAGCTTATATGAGTGTTTCTTTCCCTTTTGAGCCACTGTTTACCAGTAGCTCACCAAGTTCCATTTTGTCACATCAGCATAGGTGGTGGGGACAGTCACTGCCAGGCCTCCTTTTCTCATAGGCAGTACAGCAGAGTGGTGAGAAGCATGGTCTCTGGAATCAGATTAGCTGTGCTGGGCTCCCAGCTATTACTGTGCAAACCTTGGCAAGCTTCTTCCCCTCACCAAGTCTCAGTCTCCTCATCTATTAACATGGCAGTCATCCTCTGTATTAGTTTCCTATTGCTGCTGTAATGAATTACTACAAACTTAATGGCTTAAAACAACACAAATTTATTATATTACAATTCTGGAAGTCAGAAGTCTGAAGTGGGTCTCACCGAGCTAAAATCAAGAAGTAGGCAGGGTTAGATCCTCTGGAGATGTAGGGGAGAATCAATTTCCTTGCCTTTGCCAGCTTCTAGAAGTTCCTTGCGTTCCCTTGGCTCATGGCTCCCCTCCCCTCATCTTCAAAGCCAGTAGCATAATCTCTCTCTGACCCTGCTTCTGTCTTCACATATTTTTCTCTGACCACAGCAGGGAAAGGTTTTATCTTTTTAAGGACCTATGTGATTATGCTAGGCCTTCCCAGATAATCCAGGAGGATCTCCTCATCTCAAGGTCCTTCATCTAATCACTTCTGCAAAGTCCCTTTGACGGTGTAAGGTACCATATTCACAGGCTCCAGAGATTAGGACATGGACATCTTTGGGGGCCACTTTTCAGCCTATCACAGTCATCCTCAGAGGCTTACAGTAAAGACTAGACAAGTTAGCATATGTAAGGTATTTAGAACACTGTCTGGCATATAGAAAACACTATATTATATGTGTTAACTATTGTTGTTGTGACTATTACTGTTATTATTATTACCATTATCACAATGTTCAGTCCCGTCAAGGCAGTTAGTTAACAGAGGGAATAATAGTACCTCCCAGAGTTTTGTTAAGGATTAAATAAGTTAATACATGTAAAGCAATTTGGACAGTGCCTGACATACAGTATGCACTCAGTAAATATTAACTATTATTATTATATCTGTATCAAACACACCTTTAAAAACACATATATATTTTGGGGGACTTCACTGGTGGTTCAGTGGGTAAGGCTCCGCGCTCCCAATGCAGGGGGCCCAGGTCCCATCCCTGGTTGGGGAAAGATCCTGCATGCATGCCGCACTAAGAAGTCTGCATGCTGCAACTAAAAGATTCTGCATGCCACAACGAAGATCTCTCGGGCCAGAACTAAGACCTGGCACAGCCAAAATAAATAAACAAATAAATAATTTTTTAATACATATATATTTTTAACAAAAAGAAAAAAGTCAATTATTTGTTAACCTGGTTCTTTTACTAAGTAATGTATCATAAACATCTCCATACCTCTAAATCTTTTCCTACAACACGATTCTCAATAGTATGGATGTACCTCATTTAACATATTCGAGGGCATTTAGGAAAGTTTCAGATATGGATACTATAAAGTGTTGCAGTTGGGCATGCTTGAACATATCTCTCATTATTTCCTTACAAAGAAGTGAAGTTGTTGGGATAAAACGTATATTCACTTTTAAACCTTTTGGTACATTTTAAATCTCAGCACTTACATCACTCAGAGTTCTTTGCCATATTTAACATTTGGCTTATTATGAAAGGGGCCTAGGAGATTGTTTCTTAGCAAAGTAGAATAATTACCTCAAGTGAGGGTAATGTGCTCCTTAGCCACTCTAAACAGCAACATGATGTTGCAATGAAAGGTGACTTGCTGGTGGACAAGGGCCGGCGACCACACCAGCATCTCCAAGCCCAGGCTACTTGGCGTATCAGCACTCTTCTGATATAACTAACTCCAGATATGAAAAGCATCATCTGGCCCTGAGTATCAGGGATCCTCAACTTCAAGCTGTGTGGAATTTGGGGAAGTCAGAGCAGCTGCACTGACACGCATTTCACAGACTTTCTCTCTTAATTTATTCCATTCGTGGAGAATTCCTCTTGACAAGGTGTTACGGCCTTTGTGTCAGCCATATCACTATTTTCCTAAAATAGTGAAAGGGCTGAAATGTCTCAGAGGCAGAAAAATTACCTAAAAAAGGATTCCACGGGGAGGAACCTTGCCAGAGGGAGCTAATCACATTGAATCGCAGGTGAGAAAGCAACATGACATAGGTGTTTGACCCATTAGCTCAACAATTTATGCTTGCTGTTATTAAACGGAGAGGCACTAAAATGGATCATTAATAAATAAGTGTTTTAATATATAGAGAAGGTGAAAATTGTGGATTCACAGAATCCCAAGATTACAGAGGTCTTCAAGGTCATCTATTCTAACCCGATGGTCAGCTGTTGCTTGAATTCCATTTACAATTGTCCTGACAAGTGATCATTAGCCTCTGCTTGGACATCTCCCATAGCAGAGAACTCATCACTTCCTGCAAGCCACTCTCTCCTTAGGACACCTGTTAAAACTACAAAGTTCATCCCTATTGAGATCCTGAAATCCATCAGCCTAAATAAGCAAACAAACAAATAAATAGATGTTTTTCAAACAAATAAACAGATGTTTTTCAAGCACTGATGAGTGATATTCAGTGCTGAAAACATTATATCCAAAAAACAAACAGCCTGATTAAAAAATGGGCAGAAGACCTGATTTGACATTTTTCCAGAGATAAACAGATGGCAAACAGGTACATGAAAACATACTCAATATTGCTAATCACCAGAGAAATGCAAATCAAAACCACAATGAGATCACCTCATACCTGTCAGAATGGCTATCATTAAACTCAACGTATAACATACTTTGGAGAGGATGTGGAGAAAAGGGAACCCTCCTACACTGTTGGTTGGAATGCAAATTGGTGCAGCCACTATGGAAAACAGTATGGAGGTTCCTCAAAAAACTAAAAATAGAACTATCATATGATCCAGCAATTCCAGTGCTGGGTATATATTCGAAGAACATGAAAACACTAATTTGAAAAGATACATGCACCCCAATGTTTACAGAAGCACTGTTCACAAATAGCCAATATATGGAAGCAACCTAAGTGTCCATTAACACATAAATGGATAAAGAAGATGTGGTATATATGCACAATGGAATATTATTCGGCCATAAAAAGAATGAAATTCTGCCATTTATAACAACATGAATGGAACTTGAGGGTATTACCTTTAGTGAAATAAGTCAGACAGAGAAAAACAAATACTGTATGTTTGCACTTATACATGGAATCTAAAAAATAAAACAAATGAATGAATATAACACAACAGATATACAGAACAAACTAGTGGTTAACAGTGGGGAGAGGGAAGCAGGGAGGAGCAAGATAGGGGTAGGGAATTAAGGGTTACAAACTACTATGTATAAAATAAATAAGCTACAAGGATATACTGTACGGCACAGGGAATATAGCCAATGTTTTATTATAACTTTAAATGGCTTATAATCTATAAAAATAATGAATCACGGGCCTCCCTGGTGGCGCAAGTGGTTGAGAGTCCGCCTGCCGATGCAGGGGATACGGGTTCGTGCCCCGGTCTGGGAGGATCCCATATGCCGCGGAGCGGCTGGGCCCGTGAGCCATGGCCGCTGAGCCTGCGCGTCCGGAGCCTGTGCTCCGCAACGGGAGAGGCCACAACAGTGAGAGGCCCGTATACCGCAAAAAAAAAAAAAAAAAATAATAATGAATCACTATGTTGTACACCTGAAAGTAATATAATATTGTAAATCAACTATACTTCAATTTTTAAAATTTATCTTTACAGCTGACTCCAGAGCCTTTTGTAGGGAGGGAGCTAACTTTGTTTAGAAAAATACTTTGATAAGCCATTTTGGATGACAAAGATGAGGTCCTGAGGGAAAGATGAGGTTCCCGAGAGCTTATAACGTAAGGAAAAAGCAAAACCAAACTGTTGTGCCTTAGAAATGAATGGAATGTTGAGGTGGGGTGAGTAGTGAAAGGTTGGAAATGGAATTGAAGAAGGGAGCGACGGAGCTGAACAACACAGCCAGATGCTGGCTCCTGTGGGCAAGGCGGCCAGTTAGAAATTACCTGTGCCTGGAAGTCTTTTAAGAACAGTACTCCATCTTAAGTTCATTTCATTTCTATAATACAAAAGATAGATTGGCATAACAATTTTAGAAAGTAATTTGGCAAATATATATCCAATTTGTTTTAGCCTGATAATCCAAATTCTTGATATCTACCCTGAAAAATTAAATCAAATGTGGAAATGCCAAAAATTGGAAACAACCTATATCCTAAGACAGAGATTGCTAAATAAACTATGGTACAGCCCCTTGATGGAGTACTTTGCAACTATTATATGATTATAAGATACATATATAAGATATATATATATATATCTCTCATATGATTATAAGATACATACAAGAAAATATATGACAAATGTTTTATGAAAAAATAAGAAAAGTTATAACTCAGTCTTACCCTACTAATTAAACAAATCAAATGACGAAGAAGTTTATTGAATAGAAAACATTTTAAAAGAAATACACCAGGGGAATTCCCTGGTAGTCCAATGGTTAGGACTCCGAGCTTTTACTGCTGAGGGCTTGGGTTCAATCCCTGGTTGGGGAGCTAAGATCCTGCAGGCCATGCAGGAGAGACAAAAAAAAAGAAAAAGAAAAAGAAATATACCAAAAATCTTAACAATTGTCATCTCTAAATGTAATTTTCTCCCTCCATTTTTCTAAGTTTTTGAAATTTTGCATAGCAAACATGTTTAACACTTAGATTGGGAAAATCTTTAAATAATCTATATTTTAAAATCAATTTTAAACCTCATTTAAAATTTCTTTATTGCTGTGGTCCTTCAGCAGCTAGATGAGGGAAACAGCTTCACAGTTACAGAAAAGTGGCCACCTGTCCTTTCTTCTAGACCCAATTCTGACCTTGGTCAATTCAGGTCACCTTTCTGAGTGCCATCTGTGGGACAGGAATAAAGACACCTCCCTGACTCTTTAACAGGATTGTTGGGGGATACAATGCACTGAAGAACATGAAAGCCCTCTGAATTCTACCTCCATATAAAACCATAAAGAACTGTTACTGTTAGATTAGAATCTAGGGGTAGTCAATTCATTCTTCCACTTCCAATCCATTCTTCATTTGAAAATGGTCACTTAATACAATCCAAGAAAATATATTGTATATAGGTCACATTTCTATATAGCACATATTGGGATAAAATTCAGTATATTACTTTGGAAACGAAATACACAAAAGATCCTGAAACCAGTGGTAGTATAATTCTCTTTAACAGTGCGTATTCATGCATGGTATGTGTGTGTATTTGAGTGTGAGTGTGTGTACATGTGCAATGAGTGTGGTGTGAGTTGTGTGTGTGAGTGTGGTATGACTGTTGTGTCCACATGTATGATGTGTGTAAGTATGTGTTTGGTTGAGTATGTGTACATTCAGGAGACCTTGGGAGCCAGAGAAGAATTTAGAATTGCTATTGCCTTATAAAGAGTTCTATTTTGTTTTGTTTTGTTTTGTTTTACCTGACTACCCATGATGAGTCTGAATATTAAACAAACTTTCGGGACCAAAAATTACAGATCCAAGTTCTGGGAATGTGAGCCTATCACATAGTGAAGGAGACTGTTCAGTGGTCTGAATGGACCCGATTGTAATATCTTAATCTTTGAGCAGAATTCAAAGTAAGTCCATCTTGGGTTCCTTCCAAAAGTCGGGCGATGAGTCACACACAAAGACCCAAGGCAGTTTCCTCTCCCCCCGCCAACCAAAACCAATACATATAGTGGAAAGAACACAAGACTTTAGTCAGAAGCTTGAAGTTATATTCCTACTTTCATTAACTATAAGGCCATCTCTGACCACCAGCTCAGCATGGTGTCACTTCACCCCACGCCACCCTGTTACATCCCCAAATTCTCAGGGCCCACCTGGATATCCTCTCCCATTGCCAATCCCTCCCAATTCATCACCAGTTCTTTTTTTTTTTTTTTTTTTTGTGGTATGCAGGCCTCTCACTGTTGTGGCCTCTCCCGTTGTGGAGCACAGGCTCCAGACGCACAGGCTCACCAGCCATGGTTCACGGGCCCAGCTGCTCCGCAGCATGTGGGATCTTCCCGGACCAGGGCATGAACCCGTGTCCCCTGCATCGGCAGGCGGACTCTCACTGCGCCACCAGGGAAGCCCATCATCACCAGTTCTTATGACTGGATCCCTCTGCCTCTCAATTCTTACAGCTGTACCCTTTCCCACGCTGGCCTGTACCATTCAAATGAGATAAAGTTCCCAGCCTGGCCCATCTACCTGTGATTATCTGGGCCATGTCAGAGGCTGGACATTAGGGAGCCAGGAGAACATTTTCAAGTTATTTAGCCTCTCCTGACCCAAGTTCCAAGGCTAGTGGACTAAATTATCTCTAGTGCCTTTTCTTGATCTAACATTCCATGATTCTGTCACATGATGATAACAACAACAAATATAATGATAATTACACCTGAAATTTGTATAGTGGGCCAGTTCTCAATGCCTCTTTACTCACATTATCTCCCTGACCCACACGACATGTAAATAAACCAAGTATTATCATCTTCATTCTACAGATCCATTTTGGAGGTTACATGATTTGTTTTTCCAGGATAGCGGGACTCAGACCCATATCTTCTGACTTTGACTTCTAAGTTCTTCCCTCCACAGAATAAGGTATAGCAAAACTCTTTTGCTGTTTATTCAGAGGAAACAAGGCATTTGTGCAATTACAGTAGTTCCAAAATTCAAATATAATTAATGCAACTTTTTCAGACTAGATTCAGATCTTTTGGGGTATAACAAAACACTTCAATTCTTGTGAAGCAAGCCATGTCTCCTGCCCAGGAGAGAAGTTGGTAGGATTTCAAGGAGACTAGAATTTAGCACATATACTCTGATAGCTTATCCAAATACAGAGCATCATGGGCCTCATCCTTTCTACAGTTGCACAAGTCCTTGACATTCTCTTCAATTATGTGTTAGTGTTCCATCATTGCTATATAAGAAATTATCACAAACTTAGTGGCTTAAAGCTACACAAACTTATTCTCTCACAGTTCTATAGGTCAGAAGTCTGACATGGGTCTCACTGGACTGAAGTTAGGTGTTGGGAGGGCTGGTTCCTTCTAGAGTCTCTAGGGGAGAATCTGTTTCCTTGCCTTTTCTAGCTTCTAGAGGCTGCTTGCATTCCTTGGCTTGTGGCCCCCTTTATTCATCTTCAAATCCAGCAATGTAGCATGTTGCTGACCCTGCTTATGCTGTCACGTCTTTTTCTCTGACCACAAAAGGAAAAGTTTCCTTTTAAGGGTTCAGGTGATTAGATTAGACCCACCCAGATGGCCCAGGATAACCTCCTCATCTTAAGGTCCTTAATCATATTTGCAAAGTCCTTTTTGCCATGAAAGGTAACATATTCACAGGTTCCAAGGATGAGGATATCTTTGTAGGGTCATTATTCAGCCTACCACAATGATTATTTTTCATTGGTTTTATTAAAAATAATAGCTAAAATATATTGATGCTCCTTCTATATGTCAAATACCAATGTAGGAGCTTTATATACATTACAACAAATTTGTATAAAAATACCACAAGGTTGGTACCACTATCACAATTTTATAGACAGTGAAATTGAGACTCCTGGGCTAAATAACCCTACAAGGTCACCTAGCTAGTCAGAAGCAGAGCAGACCTCTAAACCACTGTAAAACAACTGGGTGCAGCAGAAATAGCCACTTTTCAATGAAATCACTAACTCCCAGGCATAAAGGTATCATGTAGCTAAGCCCAGCTGGAAGCCTACAAATATCTCTGCATGGGGGACACCCTCCCTATCCAAAGACCCCAGTTTGCAGCCTGAGATTCCTTTGCTGCAGCATGTTCCATCCACAGCAAAAGGGAAATCTAGAGATTAAGATGGCAAAAGCTTCCTAAGACAAAAATTCTTCTAAAACCTCTGTAGACTCTTGAGATTTCTGGTAACACATGGCAAACGTGACAGGTTTCCTGAGCGTCTGCTAGTACTTGGCATCGTCACACTCCAGAGTCAATTTCAAAATTGTCATTTTTGGCCCACTAAGGCTTTAAATAGCACCTCCTAACAGCCAGAACAGCTTTTGCAGCTTTCACTTTCTATTAAGAGCATGTCAGGGCTCACAAGCTATAGAAAATAAATGTCACAAACTAAATGCTTTAATACATTTGGTTTGTTTAAATTGCTTTGAAGACATTGAGAATGAAGACACATGGCTCAAAATGAAGTCTTTCAGAAATAATGATGTCATACCTCAAAGCACCCAAAGTATCTACTGCTACCCAAAACAAGATGCTGGGATGGCAATGCACATGTCACATTAATGTCAGGGCCAAAATGGGAGAGAATAAAATAAAATTTCAAAACACTAATGTTTATTGAGCACCTTCTGTTTGCCAGGAGTTTTAGAGAACTAATCTCATTTAATCCATAAAATAGTTTTAAGTGAAGACACAGAGCCTTAGAGAGGTTTAGTCAAGGTCCAAGGTCACCCTGCTCAACAGCAGTGAGACAGGGGCTATCTGGCCAAGAAAAGAATCCACTTCACTATATACCCAACCGAAGAGACCAGGCTCGAGGGTATAAGGCGAGAGTCAGCCCTGGCTCCTTGGAAGGCAGCTTGACTAGGAAAATAATATTTATGTGCTTATAGGCTGTGTGGGAGACCAGAAGCATTAAAGCTGCAGATAAAGACAGGCAAGTGCAACTGATCTAGTTCCAGCCGTACAATCTCAACTCACCTAACAGAAACGGTGATAGTAACACCTCGTGATTACGTGGCACCCTTCTCAGGGAAGCTCGGAGCTCTTTACTGTCACATTCACATTCTTCTTCCCATCAGCTCTAGAATGGAGGAGACAGCACAATCACCTTTCTTTTACAGAGGGAGAAGTTAATGCATTTGCCTAAGGTCATTCAGGGACACAGAGGCTTGGAGAGACCAGACTGCTTACCCACTACTGGATCTGCAAAAACAAATTCAACACCCTGGGCTCAAAGACCCATGGGTGAAACATCCATTTAGTCAGCCTAGCCACACTCTGTAAAATCGCTGTCAAAATGGCCCATTCTACTTAAAACATGTGACAGGAAGGGCCTCTGTATCCTTCATCCCTCCAGATATTCACTTCTGGTGGAGAGGGGATCTTTTTTTGGCTAAACAGCAGATTTGCATTACTGAAAAAGAATAAGTCTTGACCAGAGAAGGGCTTGTTTGTCAAAATTATGGTCTACCCCAAAGAACCTCAAATTCCTGAGCCAGGAAGAGGGTCAATCTTTTCCCAGGATGGAATTTAGAATTAGAGTTTCTGACCTTGACTACAAGGAGCACCAGCTGAAGAAAGTATGACCCCAGGGGAGGACTTGGAGAAAGAAAAGGAAAAGGGAGAAAGACCCTGCTGAGAAGGGACCCTCGAGTGCAGCATCCACTGCATGGACCATCCCCCAAGTGAACCACACAGATGGTAAAGTGCCGTTTAGCACAAGCTCTGTACACCCTTGGTGTTTGCAATTGGCTGCTGGTGTGAGAGTGGTTTTTTTGAGGACTGTGCTTATATGTTCTTCCAGATATCTCAGGGCTTAATAGCAAATATACACGAGATTCAGAATGTGTCTCCCAAAGCACAATTAAAGCAAAAAGAAGTCTATTGGTCTTAAGCAAAAGTATGCATCTTATTCCAATTACCAGAGTTAACCAAATGTTCTACTGCACCTACACAAAAGCCTTCACAATTAAAGATACTCCTCAAGGCACAAGGCTTAGCGTACAAGATTTATAACGCCAACATCCTCAGCTTCAACCTTGAGCCAACCATTGAGACACTCGCAACTCCTAGGGAAGTAGTTGAGTGACACTGTCCCCTCCCTGAGGCAGATACTTTACTATTATGAAATTTTGAAAGCTAATACCAGATTTTTAGAAATGCTACAGTCTCAAATGTGAATTGAATGAAAATACTGTGTAATTTTGTTTTGCATATTGCTCTGAGATTTGAAGCACAAGATCTGGGCTTTTGGATTAATAAAATGTGTTTTGCCTACCCCTCACTTTCCCAGTGTCTGATGAATAAAATCCAAAGGAAGATAGAAAAGAAAGGAAAAAGAGAAGCAATCTAAATTAGAGGAAATCAGGAGAGAAGATTCAAGAAAATTCTACTACAAAGACAATAGACAAAGACAAAATAAAGGAAGGATAAGAACATAATCTAGCTGAGAAGAAAGTGACCAGAACCCAAGGAAAAAGTTATAAACAGCCTCCCCACCCCAGCTCAGAACTGCAGGGGTTGGAAGCAAGAATTGGCCAGGGAGTAGTAACTGTGAGGCAAATTCACAGTCTCCTAGGCAATCTCAACTGTAACTATAAATACAGTTATCATTAATAAAACATTAGAAAATCAAATCTGTCAGGATATTAAAAGAATAATACACCATGACAAAGTAGGATTTATTCTAGGAATGAATGCAATTATGGCCAATATTAGGAAATCTATAATTCATCATATTAATAGGTCAAAGGAGAAAAGCCATCTGAGTACCTCAATCGATGTTTCTTATAAAGCAAGTGATAAACTTTTAAATCTATGACCTAGAAATAGAAGGGTATTCTTTCATGTGATATGGAATATCTGTAGTCAGATTAATTGGCAATGTAATACTTAAAAGAAAAACACTATGCACATTTGTACTAATATAAAAAGGGAGACAAAAATGCTCACCATTGCAACTAGTATTTGAAAATCCTTCTGGTAGTCCTAAGCAGTTGAATAAGACCACTAGAATTAAAAAGAAGTAAAATATTAGGAAAGAGAAGGAAATATTATCCTTACTTAACATAACAATATATCTACCTGAAAAAAAATCCAAGACAATCAATTGAAATAAATATTGGAATTAAAAGGAGAGTTCAGTAATACAGCTATTTTAAAAACAAATATATATATATATTATATATATATTAAATGATAAATTTTGTATATGCCAGTTATATCCATTTTCTCCCCAGCTAGAACCCAATCATGTTGAGAAAACCTAAAGGAAAACACGGGTAAAAGAAAACTAGACACATAAACATTTCAGGAAACATAAATATACCAAAAGAGCACCAGTTATCTATCTTATGACTCCCCACTACAATGGCAGGGTTCAGAAAAAGTGAGAAACATTTCAAGGATCAATACAAATGGTCACATACAAGTAAGAACGAGCAGCATCTCCTTCCCCTTTGTCAGAGTATTCTAAATTTTCATAACAGATTGAGTCTTTACCATAGTGACCCACATCCATGCGTCAACCTGCTTTATAAGAGCACGCTTCTATCTAAACATCAAAGTCATAGACACCGTGCCTACATCATGCTCCAGACCCCTAGCCACAAGCAGGTAACCTCAGTACCAGACCTTCACAGGTTCCTACGTTAGGCTCCTCTAATCTATATAGCAATGGTTGTCTTCCTCTCTTCCCAAAACTCTGGGTTTATTCCTTCATTTACTTTTCAAACCCTGGTCTCTCATCAATTCAATCCATTAACAAGGAAACCTTTGTCTTATTATTTTTACTTGGGCACTGAAATACTCCTACCCACTCAGGGTCTGCTCTATGCATTTATTCATTCATACATTCATCCAACAAATGTCTAGGAGTCCCAACTATGAGCTAAGCACTGCTGCTGGTGACATAATAATGAATAAGCTGGATACAGTAGGGGCCCTCTCAGAGGTTATAACCTAGTGGAACATTCAAACAAGTTGAGAAGCAATCACAATACAGTTAATAAATGTGTTCTAGGGGAAGTACACAGTTCTAACAGAATAGAAAGTAGGGACATCTAACCCAGAGTGAGGAGCAGGGTGCAGAGAGACCTGAAGGATGAGTAAGAGTTGAAAGGTAAAGTATAGGGTGGGATGGGGAGAGGAAACAGCATGGCTCGTTTTATTTGTTTCTGGCATAAAAGACAGCCACACCTTCGACTAACATTCTCAGACCCAATAGGTGAGATTCTAAGAGTTGTAACCATTTTAGCTGGTACAGATACTATATTACACAAGGTGTTTTATAGCTCCTTGGAGATCTCTGACAGCACTCTAAATAATCCTTGGAACTAACAGAAGCTTCAAGTAAATATGATGAATTCTGGGCAGAGTGTTTTTAAGAGCCTCTTTATCCTCTGGGACTGAAACTCCTTTCAAGGACTGTTCAAGCAATTCTACTTGTTAGATGACAACCCCCATGGTTACCAAGGATGACGACTCTTTTGGTCTTCAGTAAATGTTTGAACTCTGCTGAGTCTGACAGCAAAATCCCAAGGACAAAGATGAATTTTATGATGTAGGCTTTTCCCATCAAGGATCGTGATTAACTAAGTTTTTTTTAGCCTCAAATCAGGTTCTGCTACCATGGTCAGCATTTGAAGTATGTAGCATAGAAAAGAATGGCTTTATAGATTTGGAAAATCTTACTATCTTTTGCCCAGTACAGTCTGAATGTTACAAAGCAAAAATTTCTGCTAACCTCCTAAGAACCAGCACTGCTTATACAACTCTAGCTGTTACTCAGCTACTACAAACACCACTTTATTAAGATGTTGCTACTGGCCCCTTCAAACGTTGTTTAAATTTTAAATAGGAAAGACATGTTTATCACTGTAAAGTAGTTACTATGACACCTTCCTAATCTTAAATATTTACATGTATTCTGTTAGATCCTGAAAGGGAAGAAACTCCAACATACACTCATATAAATTATAGTAAAATTGGTTTGAAAACTAATTTTTTATTAAACAATATATTTGTTGCTTAAAGTGTAACCTAATTATTGATCTCTAGAAATAAGCAACTTTTTTCTTTTTTATATACAGCAAGTTCTTATTAGTCATCAATTTTATACACATCAGTGTATACATGTCAATCTCAATCACCCAATTCAGCACACCACCACCAACAACACCCGTGGCTTTCCCCCCTTAGTGTCCATACATTTGTTCTCTACAACTGTGTCTCAACTTCTGCCCTGCAAACCGGTTCGCCTGTACCATTTTTCTAGGTTCCACATATATTCATTAATATACGATATTTGTTTTTCTCTTTCTGACTTACTTCACTCTGTATGACAGTCTCTAGATCCATCCACGTCTCAACAAATGACCCAATTTCGTTCCTTTTTATGGCTGAGTAATATTCCATTGTGTATATGTACCGCATCTTCTTTATCTATTTGTCTGTCGATAGGCATTTAGGTTGCTTCCATGACCTGGTTATTGTAAATAGTGCTGCAATGAACATTGGGATGCATGTGTCTTTCTGAATTATGGTTTTCTTTGGGTGTATGCCCAGTAGTGGGATTGCTGGATCATAAGGTAATTCTATTTTTAGTTTTTTAGGGAACCTCCATACTGTTCTCCATAGTGGCTGTATCAATTTACATTCCCACCGACAGTGCAAGAGGGTTCCCTTTTCTCCACACCCTCTCCAACATTTGTCGTTTGTAGATTTTCTGATGTTGCCCATTCTAACTGGTGTGAGGTGATACCTCATTGTACTTTTGATTTGCATTTCTCTAATAATTAGTGATGCTGACCAGCTTTTCATGTGATTCTTGGCCATCTGTATGTCTTCTTTGGAGAAATGTCTATATAGGTTTTCTGCCCATTTTTGAATTGGGTTGTTTTTTTAATATTGAGCTGCATGAGCTGTTTATATATTTTATAGATTAATCCTTTGTCCGTTGATTAGTTTGGAAATATTTTCTCCCATTCTGAGGGTTGTCTTTTCATCTTGTTTATGCTTTCCTTTGCTGTGCAAAAGATTTGAAGTTTCATTAGGTCCCATTTGTTTATTTTTGTTTTTATTTCCATTACTCTAGGAGGTGAATCAAAAAAGATCTTGCTGTGATTTATGTCAAAGACTGTTCTTCCTATGTTTTCCTCTAAGAGTTTTATACTGTCCGGTCTTACATTTAGGTCTCTAATCCATTCAGAGTTTATTTTTGTGTATGGTGTTAGGGAATGTTCTAATTTCATTCTTTTACATATAGCTGTCCAGTTTTCCCAGCACCACTTTTTAAAGAGACTGTCTTTACACAGTTGTATATCCTTGCCTCCTTTATCATCGATTAGTTGACCATAGGTGCATGGGTTTACCTCTGGGCTTTCTATCTTGTTCCACTGATCTATATTTCTGTTTTTGTGCCAGTACCATATTATCTTGATTTCTGTAGCTTTGTAGTATAGTCTGAAGTCAGGGAGTCTAATTCCTCCAGCTCCGTTTTTTTCCCTTAAGACTGCTTTGGCTATTCAGGGTCTTTTGGGTCTCCATACAAATTTTAAGATTTTTTTTCTACTTCTGTAAAAAATGCCATTGGTAATTTGATAGGGGTTGCATTGAATCCGTAGATTGCTTTGGATAGTATAGTCATTTTCACAATATTGATTCTTCCAATCCAAGAACATGGTATATCTCTCAATCTGTTGGTATCATCTTTAATTTTTTTCATCAGTGTCTGATAGTTTTCTGCATACAGGTCTTTTGTCTCCATAGGTAGGTTTATTCCTAGGTATTTTATTCTTTTTGTTGCAATGGTAAGCGGGAGTAATTCCTTAATTTCTCTTTCAGATTTTTCATCTTTAGTTTAAAGGAATGCAAGAGATTTCTGTGCATTAATTTTGTATCTTGCAACTTTACCAAATTCATTGATTAGCTCTAGTAGTTTTCTGGTGGCATCTTTAGGATTCTCTATGTATAGTATCATGTCATCTGCAAACAGTGACAGCTCTATTTCTTCATTTCCAATTTGTATTCCTTTTATTTCTTTTCTTCTCTGATTGCTGTGGCTAGGACTTCCAAACCTATGTTGAATAATACTGGTGAGAGTGGACATCCTTCTCTTGTTCCTGACCTTAGAGGAAACGCTTTCAGTTTTTCACTTTTGAGAATGATGAGTGCTGTGGGTTTGTCATATATGGTCTTTATTATGTTGAGGTAGATTCCCCCTATTCCCACTTTCTGGAGTTTTTAGCATAAATGGCTGTTGAATTGTGGCAAAAGCTTTTTCTGCATCTATTGAGATGATCATATGGTTTTTATTCCTCAATTTGTTAATATAGTGTATCACATTGATTGATTTGAGCATACTGAAGAATCCTTGCATCCCTGGGATAAATCCCACTTGATCGTGGTACATGATCCTTTTAATGTGTTGTTGGATTCTGTTTGCTATTATTTTGTTGAGGATTTGTGCATCTATATTCACCAGTGATATCGGTCTGTAGTTTTCTTTTTTTGTAGTATCTTTTTCTGGTTTTGGTATCAGGGTGATGGTGGCCTCACAGAATGAGTTTGGGAGTGTTCCTTCCTCTGCAATTTTTTGGAAGAGTTTGAGAAGGATGGGTGTTAGCTCTTCTCTAAATGTTTGATAGAATTCACCTGTGAAGCCATCTGGACCAGGACTTTTGTTTGTTGGAAGATTTTTAATCACAGTTTCAATTTCATTACTTGTGATTGGTCTGTTCATATTTTCTATTTCTTCCTGGTTCAGTCTTGGCAGGTTGTGCATTTCTAAGAATTTATCCATTTCTTCCAGGTTGTCCATTTTATTAGCATAGAGTTGCTGTAGTGGTCTCTTAGGATGCTTTGTATTTCTGTGGTGTCTCTTGTAACTTTGCCTTTTTCACTTCTAATTTTATTGATCTGAGTCCTCTCCCTCTTTTTCTTGATGAGTCTGGCTAATGGTTTATCAATTTTGTTTATCTTCTCAAAGAACCAGCTTTTAGTTTCATTGATCTTTGCTATTGTTTGCTTGTTTCTATTTCATTCATTTCTGCTCTGATCTTTATGATTTCTTTCCTTCTACTAACTTTGGGTTTTGTTCGTTCTTCTTTCTCTAGTTCCTTTAGGTGTAAGGTTCGATTGTTTATTTGAGATGTTTCTTGTTTCTTGAGGTAGGCTTGTATTGCTATAAACTTCCCTCTTAGAACTGCTTTTGCTGCATCCCATAGGTTTGGGATCATCGTGTTTTCATTGTCATTTGTGTGTAGGTATTTTTTGATTTCCTCTTTGATTTCTTTAGTGACCTCTTGGTTATTTCATAACGTATTGTTTAGCCTCCATGTGTTTGTGTTTTTTACGTTTTCTTCCCTGTAATTCATTTCTAATCTCATAGAGTTGTGGTCAGAAAAGATGCTTGACATGATTTCAATTTTCTTAAATTTACTGAGGCTTGATTTGTGACCCAAGATGTGATCTATCCTGGAGAATGTTCTGTGTGCACTTGAGAAGAAAGTGTAATCTGCTGTTTTTGGATGGCATATCCTATAAATATCAACTAAAACTATCTGGTCTACTGTGTCATTTAAAGCTTGTTTCCTTATTTATTTTCATTTTGGATGATCTGTCCATTGGTGTAACTGAGGTGTTAAAGCCCCCCATTATTATTGTGTTACTGTCGATTTCCTCTTTTATAGCTCTTAGCAGTTACCTTATGTATTGAGGTGTTCCTATGTTGGGTGCATATATATTTATAATTGTTATATCTTCTTCTTGGAATGATCCCTTGATCATTATGTGGTGTCCTTCCTTGTCTCTTGTAACATTCTTTATTTTAAAGTCTATTTTATCTAATATGAGTATTTGTATTCCAGCCTCTTTTGATTTCCATTTGCATGGAATATCTTTTTCCATCTCCTCAATTTCAGTCTGTATGTGTCCCTAGGTCTGAAGTGGGTCTCTTGTAGACAGCATATATATGGGCCTTGTTTTTGTATCCATTCAGCCAGTCTGTGTCTTTTGGTTGGAGCATTTAATCCGTTCACATTTAAGGTAATTATCGATATGTATGTTCCTATGACCATTTTCTTAATTGTTTTGGGTATGTTCTGTAGGTCCTTTTCTTCTCTTGTGTTTCCCACTTAGAGAAGTTCCTTTAGCATTTGTTGTAGAGCTGGTTTGGTGGTGCTGAATTCTCTTAGCTTTTGCTTGTCTGTAAAGCTTTTGATTTCTCCATCGAATCTGAATGAGATCCTTTTCGGGTAGAGTAATCATGGGTGTAGGTACTTCCCTTTCATCACTTTAAGTATATCATGCCACAACCTTCTGGCTTTTAGAGTTTCTGCTGAGAAATCAGCTGTTATCTTTATGGGAGTTCCCTTGTATGTTATTTGCTTTTTTCCCTTGCTGCTTTCAATAAGTTTTCTTTGTCTTTAATTTTTGCCAATTTGATTACTATGTGTCTCTGTGTGTTTCTCCTTGGGTTTATCTTGATAGGACTCTGTGCTTCCTGGACTTGGGTGGCTATTTCCTTTCCCATGTTAGGGAAGTTTTCAACTATAATCTCTTCAAATATTTTCTCGGGTCCTTTCTCTCTCTCTTCTCCTTCTGGGACCCCTATAATGCTGATGTTGTTGCGTTTAATGTCCCAGAGGTCTCTTAGGCTGTCTTCATTTCCTTTTCATTCTTTTTTCTTTATTCTGTTCTGCAGCAGTGACTTCCACGATTCTGTCTTCCAGGTCACTTATTCCTTCTTCTCCCTCAGTTATTCTGCTATTAATTCTTTCTAGTGTAGTTTTCATTTAAGTTATTGTATTGTTCATCTGTGTTTGTTTGTTCTTTAATTCTTCTAGATCTTTGTTAAACATTTCTTGCATCTTCTTGATCTTTACCTCCATTCTTTTTCTGAGGTCCTGGATCATCTTCACTATCATTATTCTGAATTTTTTTCTGAAAGGTTGCCTATCTCCACTTGATTTAGTTGTTTTTCTGGGGTTTTATCTTGTTCCTTCATCTGGTACATAGCCCTTTGCCTTTTCATCTTGTCTATCTTTCTGTGAATGTGGTTTTTGTCAGGCTGCAGGATTGCATTTCTTCTTGCTTCTGCTGTCTGCCCTCTCTTAATTTTATTTTGTGTCTGCTGGTTGCTGTTGGCTCTGGGTTGATCCCCATTTCTTCAACAAGCTAGCCAGTCTTCTTCATATGGTGGAAGAAGAACTCCCAATAGCACGAGAGGATTTTCAAGAGTCAACGTAGGAGAGGACTCCACAAAAGACTGGAACAGACACCTCTGGAGCCTCTAACTGGTAGGAACACACACAAATGATAATGCTGGTGAACTGCTGGAGGCCAGATGTGGACTAACTTTAGTGTTAAACACCCCTAGGGCCTAATCTTAGAAGAGCCACCACGTTTTCACGGGTTTTACGTCTAGGAATTCCAAGAGGTTCTCCAAAATAAGCAACTTTTGTAAATTCCATGACAAAGGAAACATCATTACTTTCTTCCTAAAACCAGGAATAAAATGAGGATGTCTGCTCTCACCCCCATCTATTAATATTGTACTAGAGGTTCTAACTAAAGTAAAACTGTCCTCATCCAAAGATAACATGATTGTCTAAGTAGGAAATCATAATGCATTGAAAGAAAGGAGAGATGGAAAGAAGGAGAGATGGAAAGAAGGAGGAATGGAAAGGAGGAGGGACGCAGGGAGGCAAGGAAAGGAGGAGGGAGGGAGAGAGGAAGAGGGAGGGAGAGAGGAAGAGGGAGGGAGGGAGGGAAGAAGTGGGAGGTACTACTAAGTGAATTTATCAAGATCAATACAAAAACCAACTGTATTTGTATGTATATGAAATGATAAATCTGATCAAAGATAGGTAATGAATACCTGGATACTGAAAACTACAAAACATTGTTACCAGAAACGTAAAAAGACATAAGTGAATAGACAGATATGCTGTGTCTATGGATCAGAAGAATCAACATTGTTAAAATGTTAATTCTATCCAAATTGATCCATAGATTTAAGGCAATCCAAATCAAAATTCCAGGACTCTTTTGTAATACCAATACTTGACAAGCCAAACCATGTAATTTATATGGAAATGCATATGGCCTAGAATAGCCAAAACAACTTTTTAAAAAGAACAAAGAAGACTAACACTACCTGACTGCGAGACTTATTATAAAGCTACAGTGATCGAGACAATGTGGTGTGGGCATGAAGAGAAACATATAGGTAAAAAAGAACACAGTCCAGTAATAAATGCACACATATATGGTTAGTAGATTTTTGACAAAGATGCAAATGCAATCCTGAAAAGAATATATGAAAAAAAGGACCTTCCTTCAATCCGTAACTAAACCACATACAAATATTAACTCAAAACAGACATAAATGTAAAACCTAATATTGTAAAATTTGTACAACAAAAGCTTTAGGTTAAGTAAAAATAATTTTGATACAGTGCCAAAAGCATGACCCATACAAGAAAAAACTGATAAATTGAACTTCATCAAAGTTAAGGCTTTGGCTCTTCAAAAGACACTGTGAAGAGAATGAAAAGACAAGCCACAGACTGGGAGAAAATAATTATAAGTCACATATCTAATAAAGGACTTGTTTCTAGAGTATATAAAGAACTCAAAACTTAATAATAGGAAAACAATAACAATAAATCATCAAAAGATTTGAGCAGACGCACCTTCATGAAAAGATGTTCAACGTCATTAGTCATTTGGGAAATGCACATTAAAACCACAATGAAATAAGTACTACATACCTTTCTGAATGACTAAAATTTTAAAAACTGAACATATTTCGTTTTGGAAAAGATGTGGAGGATTTAGAACTCTGAAACACTGCTGGTAGGAATGTAAATGGTACAACCACTTTGGAAAATATTTTGGCAATTTCTTAAAAAGTTAAACATGCACGTACTACATGATCCAGACATTTCTTTCCTAGATATTTAGCCAAGAAAGTAAAAGTATATGTCCACACAAAGACTTCTGCATAAATGTTGACAGCAACTTTATTTGTAATACCCAGACTGCAATTAATCCAAATGTCCATCAACAGGTAAATGGATAAATAGTGGTAAATCGATACAATGGAATGCTATTCAGTAATTAAAAGGAATGAACAATTGATATAGGCCACAACATGGATGAATCCCAAAATATTCATGTTGGTTGAAATAAGCCAGACCAAAAAGAGGGTTCATGTATGATTTCACTTATATAAAATTCTAGAAAATTCAAACCAATCTATAGTGACAGAAATCAATGATCGCCTTTAAAAGATGAGATAGGAGAAAAGAATAATAGAGGGACAAGGAAAGTTTTGGGAGTGATGGATATGTTATCTTGATTGTGTTGATATACATATCATTCGTGGATATATATGTGTATACATCATGATATAAAAAAGTCAAAGTTTATGAGACTGTACACTTTAAAAATATGTACATGGACTTATATATACTACCAAACATAAAACAGATAGCTAGTGGGAAGCAGCCTCAGAGCACAGGGAGATCAGCTCGGTGCTTTGTGACCACCTAGAGGGGTGGGATAGGGAGGGTGGGAGGGAGATGCAAGAGGGAAGAGATATGGGGATATATGTATATGTATAGCTGATTCACTTTGTTATAAAGCAGAAACTAACACACCATTGTAAAGCAATTATACTCCAATAAAGATGTTAAAAAATATGTATACTTTATTATATTAATTATACCTCAATAAAGCTGTAACAGAACAATATATATAAACATATGTATCAAAGTGCTGACAGTGGTTATTTTGGGGTGGTAGAATTAAGACGGTTTTTTTTTTTTTTTGCGTTACGCGGGCCTCTCACTGTTGTGGCCTCTCCCCTTGCGGAGCGCAGGCTCCGGAGCACATGGCTCACGGGCCTAGCCGCTCCGCGGCATGTGGGATCCTCCCAGACTGGGGCACGAACCCGTGTCCCCTGCATCTGCAGGCGGACTCTCAACCACTGCGCCACCAGGGAAGCCCAAGACGGTTTATATTTTATTCTATATACTTCACTTTATTTCACAACTTTTATAAATAAATATATCACATTTAAAATCAGAAAAAAATAGTAACTTTTTCTACTTACTTTATATTACATTAAAAAAAATAATAACTTTCTGGTCTTGACCTGTATGCTTTTTTTTTTTTTTTTTTTTTTTTTTTTTTCTTTTTGTGGTATGTGGGCCTCTCACTGTTGTGGCCTCTCCCGTTGCGGAGCACAGGCTCCGGATGCACAGGCCCAGCGGCCATGGCTCACGGGCCCAGCCGCTCCGCGGCATATGGGATCCTCCCAGACCGGGGCACGAACCCGTATCCCCTGCATCGGCAGGCGGACTCTTAACCACTTGCGCCACCAGGGAGGCCCGACCTGTATGCTTTTAATTTGCATAATTTGTAAAAGATATAAATATACAATTGAATACTGTGGTTTTTTTCATCAAGCATTGTGTTATAATCTTTCTAACATAAAACAGACATTTTGGTTATATTTTTAAATAAACCCATAATATTCCCTTTGTGTTACTACATCACAGGGTACCTAATCATTCTCTTTCATTAGTTGTTTAAATATTCTCCCCTCCTTTTCTTTCCCTCTTGCTATTATAGTTAACTTTAAAAATTACCTTCATGCACATAACTTACAAACTCTTTTAAAATACATGTTATGAGACAGCCTCATCCACCAGAGGGCAGACAACAGAAGCAAGAAGAACAACAATCCTGCAGCCTGTCAAACAAAAACCACATTCACAGAAAGACAGACAAGATGAAAAGGCAGAGGGCTATGTACCAAATGAAGGAACAAGATAAAACCCAGAAAAACAACTAAATGAAGTAGGGATGGGCAACCATCCAGAAAAACAATCAGAATAATGAGTGTGAAGATGATCCAGGACCTCGGAAAAAGAATGGAGGCAAAGATCGAGAAGATGCAAGAAATGTTTAACAAAGACCAAGAAGAATTAAAGAACAAACACCTAGAAGAATTAAAGAACAAACAAACAGAGATGAGCAATACAATAACTGAAAGGAAAAATACACTAGAAGGAATCAATAGCAGAATGACTGAGGCAGAAGAACGGATAAGTGACCTGGAAGACAAAATGGTGGAATTCACTGCCATGGAACAGAATAAAGAAAAAAGAATGAAAAGAAATGAAGACAGCCTAAGAGACTTCTGGGACAACATTAAACGCAACAACATTCGCATTATAGGGGTCCCAGAAGGAGAAGAGAGAGAGAAAGAACCCGAGAAAATATTTGAAGATATTATACTCGAAGACTTCGCTAACATGGGAAAGGAAATAGAGATCCAAGTCCAGGGAGCACAAAGAGTCCCAGGCAGGATAAACCCAAGGAGAAACATGCTGAGACACACAGTAACCAAACTGACAAAAATTAAAGACAAAGAAAAATTATTGAAAGCAACAAGGGAAAAATGACAAATAACATACAAGGGAACTCCCATAAGGTTAAAAGCTGATTTCTCAGCAGAAACTCTATAAACCAGAAGGGAGTGGCACGATATATTTAAATTGATGAAAGGGAAGAACCTACAACCGAGATTATACTACCCAGCAAGGATCTCATTCAGATTCAACAGAGAAATCAAAAGCTTCAGAGACAAGCAAAAGCTAAGAGAATTCAGCACCATCAAACTAGCTCTAAATAAATGCTAAAGGAACTTCTCTAAGTGGGAAACACAAGAAAAGGTCATATAAAAACAAACCCATAACAATTAAGAAAATAGTAATAGGAACATACATATCAATAATTACCTTAAACATGAATGGATTAAATGCTCCAACCAAAAGAAACAGACTTGCTGAATGGATACAAAAACAAGAACCATATATATGTTGTCTATAAGAGACCCAAATAGACCTAGGGTCACAGACAGACTGAAAGTGAAGGGATGGCAAAAGATATTCCATGCAAATTGAAATCAAAAGAAAGCTGGAATAGCAATACTCATATCACATAAAATAGACTTTAAAATAGTGTTACAAGAGACAAGGAAGGACACTACATAATGATCAAGGGATCATTCCAAGAAGATATAACAATTATAAATATATATGCACCCAACATAGGAACACCTCAATACATAAGGTAACTGCTAAGAGCTATAAAAGAGGAAATCGACAGTAACACAGTAATAGCGGGGGGCTATAACACCTCACTTACACCAATGGACACATCATCCAAAATGAAAATAAATAAGGAAACAGAAGCTTTAAATGACACAGTAGACCAGATAGTTTTAATTGATATTTATAGGATATTCTATCCAAAAACAGCAGATTACACTTTCTTCTCAAGTGTGCACCAAACATTCTCCAGGATAGATCACATCTTGAGTCACAAATCAAGCCTCAGTAAATTTAAGAAAATTGAAATCATATCAAGAATCTTTTCTGACCACAATTCTATGAGATTAGAAATGAATTACAGGGAACAAAACGTAAAAAACACAAACACATGCAGGCTAAAAAATACGTTATGAAATAACCAAGAGATAACTGAAGAAATCAAGGAGGAAATCAAAAAATACCTAGAGACAAATGACAACAAAAACACGACAAGCTAAAACGTATGGGATGCAGCAAAAGCAGTTTTAAGAGGGAAGTTTATAGCAATACAAGCCTACCTCAAGAAACAAGAAACATCTCAAATAAACAATCGAACCTTACACCTAAAGGAACTAGAGAAAGAAGAACAAAACCCAAAGTTAGTAGAAGGAAAGAAATCATAAATATCAGAGCAGAAATAAATGAAATAGAAACAAGAAAACAATAGCAAAGATCAATAAAACTAAAAGCTGGTTCTTTGAGAAGATAAACAAAATTGATAAACCATTAGCCAGACTCATCAAGAAAAAGAGGGAGAGGACTCAGGATCAATAAAATTAGAAATGAAAAAGGAGAAGTTAGAAGAGACACCACAGAAATACAAAGAATCCTAAGAGACTACTACAAGCAACCCTATGCCAATAAAATGGAAAACCTAGAAGAAATGGACAAATACTTAGAAAGGTATAAGCTTCCAAAACTGAACCAGGAAGAAATAGAAAATATGAACAGACCAATCACAAGTAATGAAATTGAAACTGTTATTAAAAATCTTTCAACAAACAAAAGTCCAGCACCAGATGGCAAATTCTATCAAACATTTAGAGAAGAGGTAACACCCGTCCTTCTCAAACTCTTCCAAAAAATTGCAGAGGAAGGAACACTCCCAAACTCATTCTGTGAGGCCACCATCACCCTGATACCAAAACCAGATGAAGATATTACAAAAAAAATAAAATTACTGTCCAATATCACTGATGAATATAGATGCAAAAATCCTCAACAAAATACTAGCAAACAGAATCCAACAACACATTAAAAGGATCATACACCATGATCAAGTGGGATTTATCCCAGGGATGCAAGGATTCTTCAATATATGCAAATCAATCCATGTGATACACCATATTAACAAATTGAAGAATAAAAACCTTATGATCATTTCAATAGATGCAGAAGAAGCTTTTGCCAAAATTCAACACCCATTTATGATAAAACCTCTCAAGAAAGTAGTCATAGAGGAAACCTACCTCAACATAATAAAGGCCATATACAACAAACCCACAGCAAACATCATTCTCAATGGTGAAAAACTGAAAGCATTTCCTCTAAGATTAGGAACAAAACAAGGATGTCCATTCTCACGACGATTATTCAACATAGTTTTGGAAGTCCTGGCCACAGCAATCAGAGAAGAAAAGAAATAAAAGGAATACAAATTGGAAAAGAAGTAAAACTGTCACTGTTTGCAGATGACACGATACTATACATAGGGAATCCTAAAGATGCTACCAGAAAACTACTAGAGCTAACCAATGTATTTGGTAAAATAGCAGGATGCAAAATTAATGCACAGAAATCTCTTGCATTCCTATACACTAACAACAAAAGATCAGAAAGAGAAATTAAGGAAACAATCCCATTTACCACTGCAACAGAAAGAATAAAGTACCTAGGAATAAACCTACCTAAAGAGACAAAAGACCTGTATGCATAAAACTATAAGAAACTGATGAAAGAAATTAAAGATGATACCAGCAGATGGAGAGATACACCATGTTCTTGAATTGGAAGAGTCAACATTGTGAAAACGACTATACTACCCAAAACAATCTACAGATTCAATGCAATCCCTATCAAACTACCATGGCATTTTTCACAGAACTAGAACAAAAAATTTGTATGGAAACACACAAGACCCCGAATAGCCAAAGCAATCTTGAGAAAGAAAAATGGAGTTGGAGGAATCAGGCTCCCAGACTTCAGACTGTACTACAAAGCTACAGTAATCAAGACAGTATGGTACTGGCACAAAAACAGAAATATAGATCAATGGAACAGGATAGAAAGCACAGAGAGAAACCCATGCACATATGGGCACCTTATTTTTGATAAAGGAGGCAAGAATATATAATGGAGAAAAGACAGCCTCATCAATAAGTGGTGCTGGGAAAACTGGACAGCTACATGTAAAAGAATGAAATAAAAACACTCCCTAACACCATACACAAAAATAAACTCAAAATGCATTAAGACCTAAATGTAAAGCCAGACACCATAAAACTCTTAGAGGAAAGCATAGGCAGAACACTCTATGACATAAATCCCAGCAAGATCCTTTTTGACCCACCTCCTAGAGAAATGGAAATAAAAACAAAAATAAACAAATGGAACCTAATGAAACTTAGAAGCTTTTGCACAGCAAAGGAAACCATAAACAAGACAGAAAGACAACCTTCAGAATGGGAGAAAATATTTTCACATGAAGCAACTGACAAAGGATTAATCTCCAAAATATACAAGCAGCTCATGCAGCTCAATATCAAAGAAACAAACAACCCAATCCAAAAATGGGCAGAAGACCTAAATAGACATTTCTCCAAAGAAGATATACAGATTGCCAACAAACACATGAAAGGATGCTCAACATCACTAATCATTAGAGAAATGCAAATCAAAACTACAATGAGGTATTACCTCACACCAGTCAGAATGGCCATCATCAAAAAATCTACAAACAATAAATGTTGGAGAGGGTGTGGTGAAAAGGGAACCCTCCTCTGCTGTTAGTGGGAATGTAAGTTGATACAGCCACTATGGAGAACAGTATGGACATTCCTTAAAAAAACTAAAAATAGAACTACCATACAACCCAGCAATCCCACTACTGGGCATATACCCTGAGAAAACCATAACTCAAAAGGAGTCATTTACCACAATGTTCATTGTAGCTCTATTTACGATAGGCAGGACATGGAAGCAACCTAAATGTCCACTGACAGATGAATGGATAAAGAAGATGTGGCATATATACACAATGGAATATTACTCAGCCAAAAAAGAAACAAAATTGAGTTATTTGTAGTGAGGTGAATGGACCTAGACTCTGTCATTCAGAGTGAAGTAAGTCAGAAAGAGAAAAATAAATACCGTATGCTAACACATATATATGGAATGTAAAAAAAAAAAAAAAAAAGGTTCTGAAAACCTAGGGGCAGGACAGGAATAAAGATTCAGCCGTAGAGAATGGACTTGAGGACACGGGGAGGGGGAAGGGTAAGCTGGGATGAAGTGAGAGAGTGGCATGGACATATATACACTACCAAACGTAAAATAGATAGCTAGTGGGAAGCAGCCACATAGCACAGGGAGATCAGCTCGGTGCTTTGTGACCACCTAGAGGGGTGGGATAGGGAGGGTGGGAGGGAGACGCAAGAGGGAGGGCATATGGGGATATATGTATACGTATAGCTGATTCACTTTGTTATACAGCAGAAACTAACACACCATTGTAAAGCAATTACATTCCAATAAAGATGTTAAAAAAATTTTTTAATTAAAAAAAAGTGAATGAGGGTGATATGGGAAAAGAATCAAAAAAGAGTGGATATATGTATATGTATAACTGATTCACTTTGCTGTATAGGAGAAACTAACACAACACTGTAAATCAACTATACTCCAATAAAAATTAATTAAAAAAGAAAAGATATCATATTGGGGGGAAAAATGAGGGAGGAAATGATAGATTTTCAGTGTAAAGGGTTACTGATGACATTTTTCAGTAGACAGAAGATAACACAACAAATGTATAACCTGTGGTGAATTTCCTAAATCCAAGAAATACTCTTCTGCAGTGGGGACAGGTCAAAATCAAGCACTTCAGAGTTATGACTGGAGCCAACTTGGGTACCAATGTAGCAGGCCGGTGAGCAAATGCATTCACTCCTCACACCTAGTCAATTGTTACCATGCAATAATGTACAACTAGATCTTCTGATTTGTTTTAAAGATGTCTGAATTCTTGGTTAAAATGTGAACCCTCCCCCATTTAAAAAATAGTACTAACTAAATAAAGAACAAACTTTGTATATTTATACAAAAGACATCTGAGGACTTCTCTGGACCTGCAGGCTGACCATTTTCTACTTCTGGGTTGAGCCTAAGCCTGAACTTCTTTCACTTGAGTTCCAAAACTTTTCATGAGCATCCTTTGCCTTGCTGAATTGTTCCTCAACAAGAAAGGGATTAAGACTTTCAATGAAGGACATCTGGTTAATCAAGGCAATATTGAACACATGTTCTTACCTCTATTCCTTCCTGGAACTCCACTGATGAGAATAAAGAAATAAAGAGGTAGAATCCCATAAGGACTAAGAGAACAGTAGAGAAAACCACAATAATAAAGACAACAGGAAGGGAGACAACAGATGAGAGGTGCCAACAAACCTTTGGCAGATGGAAAAGGAATGGAGGATTTATCATAGCTGAGAAAGCGGAATACAAAAAAAGACCTCGAAAAACAAAAAAACCTGCAATGGAGGGTGATAAGGAGAAGAGAAATAAACCAATTCATACCATAAGCCCCATAAAAACTTAGGGATTGGTGGCACCAGGTATACAAAATTGCAGACGAAGTTTGGGACTGAAAATAGCATTGGCTGAACATCTACACAAGGAGTCGTCAGACTGGGAATTAAATCTGTGAAGAAATTAAACCAGAGATTCTCCAAATCTATACACTAGATACAGTGGAAGGTAGGGAAGAGGTACCATGCTAAAAACAAAGGTAGTAAGTGCAAAGTCTACATTGTGAATAGTGAGGTTCTCATCCAGTCTCCTTGGAGATCCAAGAGTACTGGAAGCCAAGCATATAACCCCTAATCTCCAGGCAGAAATGTTGAGGATCCTGAATAGCCCCAAGAAAAGACATAGGTACTGACACATGGGGATTCCCAACAAAAGAAAAGTCCCAACCAATAATACTTCACAGAAACTTTATGTATAATTAACCTCAAAGAGAAGATAAATATCTCCAACATAGTATTTCTCAAGGAACCCTAGGGATCTACAAAGTGTCACTAGGGGCTCTGTGAAAGATCATGATTCAAAAAGTAATAATAAACAGCAGTTTTGAACTTCACATGCTTTATGAAAAAATGATGCACAGTGACCCAACAGCTCCATTAGCAATTTAGTAAGACATCTTTCAGCAGTGCAGTATAGGATCATGTTTATTGCATTAAGCCCATTCTCGGTATTTGACATGAAATAGAGAAGGCTGTTGATAACTGGTGAGTGCTACACTGCATGGAGGTGACTATGGTAGGCTGATGACATCAAATTACTTCAACCATCTTTATTTATGGGCTGCTTATGTGAATAAATAAGTCCTGCTCGTGAATAAAATAATTATAGAAAAATTTTCATTCTAAACAACAAATTTTTATGTACTGTGATTCAACTGCCTCCCTGTCATTTTGCTATTATTTTAAACATGCAAAACGTGGGTTGTAGAGGTTAGAAGTAAATTGTACTGGGAAGCTTCCATTTTTTGTGATACTTTGTATAGTTATTTGTTGTCTTTATCCTATACTTTATTAGCATTTTATTTAACAAACATATCTGATGGCTCAAAATGGTTATTTTTGAAGATGAGGTATGATTTAGAAAAGAAAAATTTTAAACCTGTCAGTGGGCAATTCCAATAAATTAGGGATAAATTATAATCTCAAGATTCATTTCATTGCAATGGTGCAACAGGTGATTGAAAAAAAGGCCAGTCACTCACAGAAAGACAATGAATATGTTGCTCTAGTTTTCAACTTTCAACATGTCTGAGCAAACTTTTCTTATTCAGCAATCATCAAGAGATCATTTAATTTTGAGTGAAAATGAAATACATGTGTGCTTATCTTAAGTTTGACCCAGACTTCAGTATTTGTGCAGGAAGAAAGAAGCACAGGTTTTAAAATAATTAGATAGGGCCTCCCTGGTGGCGCAGTGGTTGAGAGTCCGCCTGCTGATGCAGGGGATACGGGTTCGTGCCCCGATCTGGGAGGATCCCATATGCCGCGGAGCGGCTGGGCCCGTGAGCCATGGCCGCTGGGCCTGCGCATCCGGAGCCTGTGCTCCGCAACGGGAGAGGCCACAACAGTGAGAGGCCCGCATACCGCAAAAAGAAAAAAATAAATAAATAAATAATTAGATAAATTTTATTCTTTATTTTCAGTTTCAAAAATAATACTCTTTTATGCCTATATACTCCATAAGAGGAAACAGAAACCAACACATATTTATAATAATTTGTAATTGCTAAAATTAAAATTAATCCTGGTCACGAATGCAATAAGAAAATATTTTTTCTAAGTCTTATATACAGTTGTTTCTTACAATGCATTTCATTCATATTACTTTTGCTTATGGTTGTAATAGCATCACTAGTCAACATTGTCAATGAATTTTCATGTTGTAAATACCATTAATTAAAATCAATTCATAACCTTTTTTTTTTTTTTTTTTTTTTTGCGGTACACAGGCCTCTCACTGTTGTGGCCTCTCCCGTTGCGGAGCACAGGCTCCGGACGCACAGGCTCAGCGGCCATGGCTCATGGGCCCAGCCGCTCCGCGGCATGTGGGATCTTCTCAGACCGGGGCACGAACCCGTGTCCCCTGCATCGGCAGGCGGACTCTCAACCGCTGTGCCACCAGGGAAGCCCTCTTTTTTTTTAAAATGTCTTTATTGGGGTATAATTGCTTTACAATGGTGTGTTAGTTTCTGCTGTATAACAGAGTGAATCAGCTATACATATACATAACCTCTTCTTAAATCTACAAACCCATATTTAGAAAAATCAAATCCCACGTTGGCTTAAACCAGTTATTGAATAGAATTTATATCTGCTTCATGCGATTTTTTAATTTATTTTAAAAAGAGAGAAAAATATTAATTTCAAGAAAGATAAGCTCATCTTTACTACCTAGTTGTTTCAAAAAAATATTGGATAAATAGCCATTTCTAGTTTAAAATAGGAGGAAAACTATTCTTCCATACATGTTATACCACATATCATAACTCACTAGGATTTTATATAGCAGAAATTTGAATAAGACTTTAGGCTACTTGGATAAAGTTTTAAAAATCTAGTAGGAAATGTTTAAAGAAAAAATCTGAAGTTACCACTATCTATGTGGTAACTTATCTATGTTACTGACTTACATAAAGTCGAAAGGGCACTACACAAAAAGAATTAGCTAATATATTGAACAAAATAAGCAAATTTGCAGGAAAAATATTATCCTCTACTCAAAAGAGCAATGGAAATAATTATTGAATTATTATATCCAAAATTTAGTGGTCATGTTATATATCTTGAGCTGAAGATTTAATAATTTTATGCAGAAGTTCCCTGAGACCTGAAAATTATTTCAAGGATTTATTCAGAGAAAACAAAATCGAGAAAGGCTGTTCTAACACAAAAGGAAGATCATAAACAAACAGATAAAAGGAGCATGGAAGCAACAGAAAAATTTCATGCATCAGAAAAACTTTGGGAAAAAATTATAACTAATATCCTCAAATATATTAGAAAGCTTAAATTATTACATCCATGAATAAACAGGAGATGTAACCCAAGAAAAGGAACAAGCAGAGAACAAGAAAGAACTCTAAAAACTTTAAAATACGGTAGCAGAAGTGAAAAATGCAATGGAAAATGTGGAAGATGGAGTCAATGAGCCCTCCCAGAGGTGGGGGGGTAGGAGGGATGGGTGGGCAGGTAACACAAAAGAATAATTAAGAAAAGGATCTTTGGGCCTCCCTGGTGGCGCAAGTGGTTGAGAGTCTGCCTGCCGATGCAGGGGATACGGGTTCGTGCCCCGGTCTGGGAGGATCCCATATGCCGCGGAGCGGCTGGGCCCGTGAGCCATGGCCGCTGAGCCTGCGCGTCCGGAGCCTGCGCGTCCGGAGCCTGTGCTCCGCAACGGGGGAGGCCACAACAGTGAGAGGCCCGCATACCGCAAAAAAAAAAAAAAAAAAAAGAAAAGGATCTTTCTAGGAAGTACAACCTCTAACGTTTTTCCAGGAAAATAAAAACAGAAAATTAAGGAGAGGAAGTTATCGAATAAATAAGAATATTTCTAATAGTGAATGAGCCCACCCAAGTTCTCAACACAGTAAATGAAAGAGAACCACACCAAGGCACACCATTCCAAAAGTTTAGAACACTGAATAGAGAAAAAACAGGTCACATGCAAAACCTCAGAAATCAGATGTGTTCTTCAGACCAATACTGTAAACTAGATGTTAATGAAACAGTGCCTTCCAAATTCTGAGGGAAAATTATTTCCAAATGTAAATTCTATACTAGCCAAATTACCAGTTAAGTGTGATGATAGAATATAAGCATTTACAAATATACAAAAATATAAAGTTACCTTCTACACACTTTTTCTCAGGAAGTTACTGGAAAATGTATTCCAGCAAAACAAGGAAGTTAGCCCCAAAATAGGAAAACACAGGATACAGAATATAAGGACTCCAACAGGAGAGCAACAAAGAAATGTCCCAGGATGACATTTGTCTACTGCCTAAAGCTTACTGCAAGATTACTGGGGTCTCCAAGTTATATGGATTGCTCCAGGAAAGACATCTTAGAATATCTGATGTGTGTTTATGAAAAATAGTACTAAAAGTAGTTTTACTACAGGAAGGGAGGGAGGGAGAGAGGAAGGAACGAAGGGGAGGGGAGGGGAGGGGAGAGAAAAGGAAAGGGGGAGGAAAGAGAGAAGAAGGAGTGGAGAGAGAAGGGGAAAAAAAAAGAAGGGAAGGAGGGACAGAGGAGTGTAAGACTAGGAAAATTTTGGAAATTCAAGGCAATAATAACCAGTATTTTCTTAAGTAATTTTCTTAGGATAATTTTAAAGACTGAGGCACTTGGCCTTATTATACCCAATACTGAGGCATGTCATGTATTTCCCTCTGAAATGTGTGACTTTCTTTTTTTTAACATTTTTATTGGAGTATAATTGCTTTACAATGGTGTGTTAGTTTCTGCTTTATAACAAAATGAATCAGTTATACATATATATATATCCCCATATCTCTTCCCTCTTGCGTCTCCCTCCCTCCCACCCTCCCTATCCCACCCTTCTAGCTGGTCACAAAGCACCAAGCTGTTCTCCCTGTGATATGCGACTGCTACCCACTAGCTATCTATTTTATGTTTGGTAGTGTATATATGTCCATGCCACTCTCTCACTTTGTCACAGCTGACCCTTCCCCCTCCCCATATATTCAAGTCCTTTCTCTGGTAGGTCTGCATCTTTATTCCCGTCTTGCCCCTAGGTTCTTCATGACCTTTTTTTTTTTTTTTAGATTCCATATATATGTGTTAGCATATGGTATTTGTTTTTCTCTTTCTGACTTACTTCACTCTGTATGACAGTCTCTAGGTCCATCCATCTCACTACAAATAACTCAATTTCATTTCTTTTTATGGCTGAGTAATATTCCATTGTATATATGTGCCACATCTTCTTTATCCATTCATCTGTCAATGGACACTTAGGTTACTTCCATGTCCTGGCTATTGTAAATAGAGCTGCAATGAACATTGTGGTACATGACTCTTGTTGAATTATGGTTTTCTCAGGGTATATGCCCAGTAGTGGGATTGCTGGGTCATATGGTAGTTCAATTTTTAGTGTTTTAGGGAACCTCCATACTGTTCTCCACAGTGGCTGTATCAATTTACATTCCCACCAACAGTGTATGAGGGTTCCCTTTTCTCCACACCCTCTCCAGCATTTATTGTTTGTAGATTTTTTGATGATGGCCATTCTGACCGGTGTTGGATGATATCACATTGTAGTTTTGATTTGCAAGAAATGTGTGACTTTTAAAGTGCATAATTAATTGTGTTCTCTCAAGATTTAAGAAAATTATATATTTCAAATATTCTAATAATTTCAATTCAGTATAATTGTCAATGTTTACAAAAGTAATATAAATAGTTGAGTCATATTTTTTTGTTAAGCAAATTATTTTTCAAGCATTTAAATGTTTCTGGAGATGCCAGTCTTGAAACTGCTGGTTGAATTCAACCCAGACAAAGGGTTGAACCTTGCTCTAATTTTTTTTTAATTTGAATACTAAGTAGAGATGCCAATTAGCCAAAAGCCACACAACCACTCTATTACACTCAATTACACAGCCTCAACCCTGTTAAGCATTTGAATTGTTAACCTTGATTTAAACAAACCAAACAAAAAATTATGAGGTTACAAGTGCATCCAATCTTTTACAGTGAGTCAAAGGAAACTGAACCTAGAGTGTGACTGGATATTGAAACATAACCGAAAGTTACACCCTGTGTAAACCATTCAAAATTTATTCAGCTTCACCAATGAATAGTTATATTCACTGTATCCTGGTTGGGAAGAAGGGAACAAGAAAATCCTAACAGACTGGGCCCAGGTTTAAGATACAGACAACACTAATCATGCTTGTAGCTCTGTATCTACTCATCTATACTTACTGCTTCAGCATCTCCGTCTGAAACGTAGAGATAAGGCTTACCTTTATCATAATGGAATTAGAAAAGCTTAGTATGGAAGAGGATGGGAAAGTTCTTTGAAAAGGATACATGAACACTCTTATTATAAATTAGAGTCCTAACACTACTGTATTTAGGAAAATCCAATTTTAGGTGTTAAGACTCTGCTATAGAAAATCCATTTCTCTTTTCTTAATCAAAGGACAATTTCCAAAGGACAATTTCTTTTATCCCTAAGTAATCCTCCCAGGTCCCTCTCTGTCTTGTGAGATGTCAAGTCTCACAGCTCTTCATGTGAGCTCCCATAGGGTAAGAGCTTCAGTATTTAGGGGCATTCTGTAGAGCCCCTCAGATGCCATAGGTGACATTGAGAATTCCTAAATAATGTCTTTTTCAAAAATACACTATTGGGCTTCCCTGGTGGCGCAGTGGTTGAGAGTCCGCCTGCCGATGCAGGGGACACGGGTTCGTGCCCCGATCCGGGAAGATCCCATATGCCGCGGAGCGTCTGGGCCCGTGAGCCATGGCCGCTGAGCCTGTGCTTCCGGAGCCTGTGCTCCGCAACGGGAGAGGCCACAACAGTGAGGGGCCCGCGTAAAAAAAAAAAAAAAAAAAAAATACACTATTGCCAGTAGAGGCCCAAGCCCACAAAACAGAAAAAAATTGAATGTAGGAAGGAGTAAAAGAAGTTTGATACTTTTTAACAACCTGCCAACTATTTCCTTTCTCCACTCTCATGTTGCCATAGCAACAAAGAGACTTATCTACCAGTTAATAAACAGGTGGAAAAAAATACCACTATGCAGCTATTTATTCCATAGATTTATAGGACCTTAGCCCACTGGACATGTTGGCAGCACTGGATACTTCTTGCCACTGATTCTGCTTCAATAAATCCCAAGCAGTTCCAGAATATCGACATATCAGGGAGCTAAAGCCACTTCCTGTCACATTCATTTTTCATGCCTTTTCCAACTGTCTCAGATGGGGAGACTCTGCGAAAAAGGCAACTGGAAAAGAAGATATTTACCTTGCTCAAAAGCTTTCAACATATATAATTATTGGTCAAGCAATGGCAGAGCCATCAATCCTTCTCAACTCATACTAAGTATTAACCTAAAGAAATTCATAGAAAAATATTAAAAAACACATAGAAATCAAAATTCTTGGAATTTTTTTTCAATTTCATTCAAATACAGCAATGGATAAGTGCACTGAAAACCCTGGGGCTCATGTTTTAAAAGCTATCCTAGAGCATAAAAAGGTGGAACTCAATTTGCCCATGGAGCAAACTCTATAAAACTGATTGAGGGATAGGAGAGAGGATTTCATCTCTGTACAGCAAGTCTTTCAACCACTCTTTCAAAGGGAGACTCTGAAGAGAGGAGTTTAATGTCAGAATATCTGGAATTGTAATGAAATATGCTGTGGCTTTCCAGTGTACTGGGGAAGAATCTGGATAAAAACTTAACTAGTTTTTGAGAGTTCCTTGTTAATTGCTCCATTCTGGAGGGAAAAAAATATTCTTAAGGACTTTATGAAATTAGCAGCTGAATTTGAAGATACAGATTTTTGTCCTCTTTTTTACTTGCACCAATACAGAATATGAGTTTATGAGTCACATTTACTTGTTAATAGAGCAATGAATTTTCTCTTTAGCTGCAGATCGAGGTACTTTTTATAAGCCCACAGCAAATGGAGTCCTCCCACATAGAGAAATCACAAAGCAGAAGGCTGACAGGCTCGGCTCCAGGGTTCCTGAGCAGGGAGCTTTCCAGACAGTATTAAACAACGATGCAAAGTTCATGTCATGCCTGTCTACTCCAGCAACTCCCTGAAAATTCACAAAACACCCAATGCTGGGGACTGCAACACACGTGTCAAGAATGTGCAGGCAACAAAATGAATGCAGGCAATCTTCACAGGTGTGAGAGTGTTTTGAGAAGCCCCACCCCATAGTTTTGGCTAGGAAAGCATCTTCTGTCAAAAGGCTCTATGCTTCCCTCTGAGCAACGGTTGGTTATAAAAACAGACTGCCAAGGAATAGAATATGGTGGTAGGAGGGAAGCCACTGATCAGTGGTGAGATGTGAGGTAGCAGCTGGTGTGTTCCATCAGGCTCATTGAGCTGGGAAGGACCTTCAGAGAAGATTCTGGGAGAGGCAGCCAGCCAATAGCAAAAGCATTATATGCTCCATCTAGATCAGTAAATGTTTTTATAAACCAAAGAGATGATGAAGGAAAGTTCTTTGTCACAGAAGAATACCTGCTAATAATGCAAAAGAAATAACAGAACTAGAAAAATCACCCTTTATGTAAATAATAATGAATAAAGGATCTGGACCTCAATTACCAATGGAAGCTAAGACCATTAAGTGCTTAATTCTGTGCTTCACCATCTGTGAATTATTCTTGCCCAATAATTGAATCTAAATCTACTTGCCTCTAGATCAAGTTACCCGTCTACAGAAAACAAGATTGAGGATGATGTTAAATGACGGCATGAGGATGCAATCAGCCAACTTCAAAATAAGAAAAACTGTACAGGAAAAATGTCCCAGTAAAAATGTCCTGGTTTCTTTAAGAAATAAATAGCATGAAAAAGTAGAGTAGGGGCTTTTGGAGATCAAGCGACTTCAGAAAGATGGCAAACAAATGTAACTTATGAACACTGTTTGGATCCTAATTCAAATAAAACAACTGTAAAAAAGGCACTTTGGAGACAAATATGAAAAGTTTCAGAGGTATTGTTTAATCAGATAATATAAAATTTTGCTACTGTGTAGCAGTGTTTTTAAGTCCTTATCTATTGTAAACATACTGGTGTATTTATGGGTGAAATAATATGGATTTGCTTTAAATATGCTACCAAAAAATAAAGATGTGGGGAGAACAGATGAAATAAGATGAGCAAAGTTTAATGAGTACGTGAAGGTGCATTTTACTATTCGATGATGGATGTTTGAAATATTCCATAACAAAAAGATCCAAAAGAGAGAGAGAGAGAATTGCTGTGGCAAGTTGGTCCCTTAGTTTAGTCCCCATTAACATAATCCATGGATGGACAGGAAGTTCACGGGGGAAAGTGGACAAAGCGAACGCAGAAAGAAGCAAAAAGGAGGAAGGAAAACAGAATAGCTGGTCAAGTAGCTGCAGGTCATCTTGGTCTCTCAAAAGATGACTTGAATTCACCTTTGTGATTGATTCTATCTTTTTTAAGGAAAAATAATCTCAGATGAGCTCTTTGGTTAATTAAATGCTCTCACGCATAATTCTTGGGGGAAATGGTGAAATAACACAAATGTAGACATTTAGTCTGAGAAGATACAATTTCTATTGGTGATATGAATTATTGTAAAAATGGCTTTACCAGGATTATGTCTCTAAGGCTTTACTATTTATTTTTAGAGTATTATTTCTTTCCTATACATGGATTTAAATAATACCATTGTTTTTCCCAGGGAAATGCCTGGGTTCAGGGATAGGAAAAGGCAGGTGTACTGAGAATTGCTTATGTAGATAAGGATATGAGACTCCCACAACAGCAGAAAGGTGGCAGCCATGATATTCAACTGCTTTAAAAGCAAATTAAACTGAACTCAGCACGTCTCAATCTGGACACCTTCCTCTGATATGCCATGTTACTTAAACCTGAAAACCCCTATGTGTGGTGATGCTGGACTACTGCAATTTGGTATAATTATCCTGGTGAGAGCCACTGGTCAAGATCACTTGCCTTTGGGATTTCCTTAAAAGGAGTAAATATTTTAGCTGCCAATTGTTCACAGAAAGAGCAGATCCTGGGGCAGAAAATGAGGGTTGAGAAGTGAGGCAAAGATAAAATCCTTTATCTATCTGGAAATTAGATCTGGCCTCCAAAGTGTCACCAGCCTTGAGGACACCATCAGGGACCCACCACTCTGGATCCAGGCCTACAGAAGATAATAGAATCCTCATCTAGAAGTTGTTTAGGTCACACTCCATGTTGAAAACTTCCCTTCCACTGTTTTTGAAACATCATTAGTTTTGTCAGTGTTGTGGTCTGGACTCGGCCATCTCACAGCAACACACTCTGGGAAAGGCTTGTGCCCATACTCATGCAAAGAAGTAAAACAAAAGCTGCCAGTCAGGAATCTTATGGTGACCTAAAGCAGAGTGAGCAAAGGCTTATGTACAGAGCAACAGGGAAGCCAAAACTCCAAAGCCAGATGGCTTGACAATAGGACAGATTTTTTAGTACAGGATTTAGCATCTGGGTTTCCAAAGAACCTGGTGAAGACTGTATTTACTGCTGGAAGCCAGAGTAGAAGTAATAAAGACTTTGAATATAGGATATAGGATATTCATGCAAATGTGTTCTCACAAACAGATGAGGCACACAACCAGTTAAAAGTATAAAAGGAAATTTTAATTTTAGTTTGGATTTAAAAAAAAACAAAAAGCAGTGAATTCAATTTCAAAGACAAACGTGCTGCAGCTGAAGCTCTAACAAAAAAGCTAAAAAAAAATTAAATTTGTTGGATGTGCATGTACACACACACACGTGTGTGTGTGAGAGAGAGAGAGAAAGAGAGAGAGAATCGTATTAGCCTTCAATATATCCACATCTATTAACACTAAGGAAATGGAAAAGAATTTTGTTAGACGTTAAAATTTGTATCAGATTATGTTTTTGCTGGTAACCAACTACTCTGAATATGAAAGTCTGATTCAATTTGTGGTGTCCATCAATTGATGCCTTCAAGCCTCAGGACACATTAACTTATGATAAATAATAAGAACTGAGCTCTTCCAAAAAAGATGATGGTGTGAGCACAGGGACCAACTTCCCCAGCAGATGCCAACTAGAATGACCCCATCCAGATCTGACTCTACCCTTGCAACTGAGACTGTATTTTGGGGTATCCTCGGGCATCTGGTCCTGCTCTGCTCTGCATTAGATTCCTTACCCCCTCCTCCACAATGCCAGCTGAGAGTCATTACTGGATAGAATCTAAGATTGAACACTGGTAGATAGAACTGACTACCTCCCAGCACTTGATTCTCCACCCACCCACCCACCCACCTGTCCTAACCAGGAAGGAAACCCAGTCCTCCTCTCTAGTTCATTCCAACATCCCTTACTCTTATCAACATATGCTCAGCCAAGGATAAATTATCCTTTTTCCTATCACCTTCTGATTAATCCCCACTATACTTTTCCTTGGCCCAAATATTTCTACCAAGTGACTGAAGTCCTGTCTGGTTGACTCCAAACAGATCTCCTAATAGATCTAATTTCTCAGTGAATGTGCTACTATAGATTTATATGAATCTTCAATTGAATAATTTACCAAAAATTTATTGTCCATTCTGTGTGCCCAACATCATGTCAGACCCTAACTACACTTCCCAAAATATACCAGCCTTAGAAATATTTTTTATTTAGTTAATAATTTCGTATTTTACTAACCAGTCACAAACATTGTTTATCATGTCCCAGGAATTGTTCTAAGTGCTGTTACATAGATTAACTCATTTAATCCAATCACCTAATATTTACTGACTGCCTAATGTGTACATAAGTGTTAGACACTGTAAAGGGAATAAAAAATATATAATTCCCTAACTTTCAAGATCTTGAAATGTAGTCGAGTAGATAAGTAAAGCTTTATCTTTACTTTAAAGGATACAGGTGTTCACAGGTGTTTTAAGTAAAGCACTCCTCCCTAGTGCTTTAATTATAACAGGTTAATGACAAACACATGCCTTCATTTCCAGAGAGCATCTCTACCTTGGCTCAAACTTCAACCACCTCCTTGTCCATTAGTTCTAAAATATGAATAAGGAGAGTCTAATTCTTACCTCTTCATGTCTCACGTGGAATATTCAGTGTTCCATGCATAACAAAATATGTGTAGAATCGAAGTGTGAGTTAAAAAAAGTTAAAGCAAGAATCAAGATTCATCACATAAAACAAACTTATAAAACCTAACTGTAAAGGGCCTTAATAATATGACAGCACAGCTCCTTTTTCACCAAGGAAGTGAAGAATTGGCATGTGGTTTTAGTTTTACATGTTGCAAAAGCCAAAAATGAGTATTAATGCAGAGTCAAATGCTAGTTTCCAAGAAATAGGCACAAATCTGAGTTTGAACCCTCTTTTGCCCAGCAAATCCATACTGAAAATGATAAAGCATTTCTCTAGGTTTAGTTTTCTTTAGGGGTCATTCTGAGATAAGGGCAAGAGAGAGACAAAAGAAAGACTACAGGAAACCCATTCCCCAAAAAAGTCTAAGCATTCATATATTCAGTTACTTAATAGGCATTTATTGCATGCCCATTATGTGCATGATACCTTGCAGAGCAAAGGACCTTGTAATCTAGTGGGAGAGACACTGAGAAATCAGGACTACATGACCCGTGCTTCCTATAGGAAGCTACAGAGCACAAAAGATCACCTAACCCACCTGGGGCACCACATCCGGACTAGATTACATGCAGAACAAAAGGACCACTCTGCAAATATTTCAGATGGCTCTCCAAGGCAAGGGTAGCATTTGAAATACCTTCTCAAGCAATACCAAAGCCAATGTTGAAGACCTTTGGGTGAAAACCATAGGCAGGTAGAGAAAACCCTCTTCTGGCCTTTCATATCTATCTGGAAGTTTGTGCTAAACTAGCTCAATATATCTGAACAGTAAGATACCCAAACTTTAAAATGCTCTTCACTTTATAGTAATGTGCTTAGTGATATAACGATGCTTTTGACCACCTAAGAAAGATGTACTCCTATGAAAAATTAGCTAACCTAATCTTAAAATAACCTGATAGTCTGGAGGAAAAGATCATATATACCTTCTCCCAGTGTGACCTGAAAAACAATTCTTGAGAAAAAGAATCTCATCAGCTTACTGTCTTTCTAATCTCCTGTCTTAAACTATCTTTAATATGTTTTTAAATGTAGATAGTTCTTTACGCCAAAGTATAGCATGAATAAAAATACTGTAAATGTAGGTGTGCACACTTACAGGCACCATTAAGTATTTTACGTACTATAATGCTATAATACAGATTCTCTCCCACTGAGGAAGAAAGAACTGAAGTAGAGTATATAACAAAGAATTTATAATTTAATTCTGTTTTCCCATCAAACCCTACAGATTTTAATAGCTTAACCAGCTTAATGTATTGGTTTTCTCTTTTTCACTCAATTAGCCTATGATTGCATTAAGTAGGTTACTAATGCAGTTGATTAAATGAGGTCTTTTGAAAGGACCTGATGATTTTAATGCTCCTGCCTAAATAATAAAAATCATTAGCATTAAAGTATGACTGTGTGGCAGGGAAAACAAAAGTTCATCAAGGATTGAGCTAGTGGAGGATGGATGCTCTCTATCTTTAATTAAAAATCACTTGTTGGGACTTCCCTGGTGGTGCAGTGGTTAAGAATCCACCTCCCAAGGCAGGGGACATGGGTTCAAGCCCTGGTCCAGGAAGATCCCACATGCCGTGGAGCAACTAAGCCCGTGCGCCACAACTACTGAGCCTGTGCTCTAGAGCCCACGTGCCACAACTACTGAAGCCCGCACGCCTAGAGCCCCTGCTCCGCAACAAGAGAAGCCAACGCACCGCAACGAAGAGTAGCCCCTGCTCACTGCAACTAGAGAAAGCCCGCACGCAGCAACAAAGACCCAATGCAGCCAAAAATAAATAAATAAAATAAATAAACTTTAAAAAAATCATTTGTTAATACTGAAAAAGAAAGAAATGGAAAGTCAACATGGAAATAAATGAATATTTAGAAGTCAATGTTAAGTTTACCAAGAGAGCTAGGGGCTGGAAACTCATCTATTTTTAAAATATTATCATGGTTCAAAAAGTTATTTCCATAAGTTTCAAATATTCCCATTTAGCATTTAAACACCAGAAAGTCTCACTTTATAGTTGCACTGAAGTTTCTTATTATCAAAGTGAATGTCAAAAATACAGGGAAAAGATTAAAGAGTAAATAAAGATAACTAGAATTTCCATTTATGGCACTATGGTGGATGAGAGGGGATGAACAGCCCTCTCAGGGTTGAAACAGTAACATGTTGCATAAAATTATGAAATATTTTTTAAATGCAATTCAATGTAAAACTGAGCAGGTAATAAAGTAAGGTACAAAGCCCAAAAGTGCAGTGAAAAGAGGCTTAGGCAGATAAGCAGACACCAAAACTGGCTTTTTTTTTTTTTTTTTTTGTATTTCAAATTTAACTTAGGTCTTCTTTTTCTTTTATTGAAATAATAGTTGACATACAATATTATGCTAGTTTCAGGTGTACAACATAGTGATTCAACATTTAAATACATTACAAAATGATCACCACTATAAGTATAGTAACAATCTGTTCCCATACAAAATTATTACAATGTCGTTGACCATATCTCTTATGCTGTATATTTCACCCCCATAACTCTTCTTAATCTTTGGCTCTTCTGTGAGAATTTTAAGATCAGCTTGTGGTATTTCATGAGACTCTCTATTGGGATTTTGATTGGCAAGAGAGAGGAGATATGGGGATATATGTATATGTATAGCTGATTCACTTTGTTATAAAGCAGAAACTAACACACCATTGTAAAGCAATTATACTCCAATAAAGATGTTAAAAAAAAACTGGCTTTTATCTTGAGGTTTCTGCTGAACCATAGGGACCTTAAACATCTGCTTTGATGACCACATGGATCTCAATGGAAAGAAGCTCATTCCTAGGGTCTACTGTTTATGCTGTGATATAAGATCTCATTACATTATGGAACGTAACGTATGGAAAACCTATTGTTGCAGCAACCATTTATTGAAAACACTGTGTTTTCCCAACTGATCTGCAATCAATGCCCATTCTGTTGTAAATAAATTATAACTTATTAAAAATGAGTAAACAAATAAAACTACACATAAAGCTGGAACACCTCGGTCTCAGCAAAATGAGCCCCACCGCACAAAAAGGGATGGCCAAATCTTGCCTGTTTTTGCTTTATTACTAGGTAGAGGGGGTAAAAAAAAATCCCCTGATAATTAATAACAAGCTAGTTTGTACATGAGTTTATATACAGTCTGAATTCACACCACCTTTGAGAACAAAAATCCTCAAGCAGAGAATTTAACTCAAGGTGGTCCCAATTTGGTAGTTCCACTGAGCAACTGGCAGAAACCAATGCTAATCCTTCCTAGAGGAACCCAGTGTCAATCCAGAGCTCATCTATTTCCCAGAGATAAAATTCCAAAGAAAACGAAGAGACCACAGTAGAAAGAAAAGTTACTAAACACACAAGGAAAATAATGCATTATGAGTGAGAAACATATAACAGACCCAAAAAAGATCTGCAAATGGTATTCTCAAGTACCAAAAATAAAATAACCATATTGAATATAATTTAAATAAATAAAAGAGAGGCTTGAAACTATGAGAAAGAAACAAGAGCCCAGAAAGAGTAATTAGGCACACAGAATTGGAACCAAGTAGAATTCTAGAAATAAATATTAAAATAAATGAAATTAAAACTTCAATGAAGGGATAAAATAAAACACAGCTAAAAAGAGAATTAGTGGACAATAAAATAGATACTTAAAATGACCTAAAATGAAATCTAGAGAGATAAGAGATGAAAATAATGAAAACCAGGTTAATGACATCATCAAGATGGTGACATAGGTTGTTCTTAACCTCAGTCCCTGATGCAAGAAGACCATCTAGCATCTATCCATAGATAGCTTGCCATTGTAAAAAAACCAGAACTCTGGGGGTAAGGCTGAAACACACCCCTGGACCACAGAGACCAAGAAAGACCACCTTAGAAGGGAAAGAGGAGAGGTTTCACTTTGAACACATTGCCCCTCCCTCAGGCTGGCACAGCATCACACTAAGAGGGCCTACATTTTCTTCAGTTGTTAAAAGAGATCCCAAGGTGGACATGTGACTTCCCCAGCTTTGCAGGACACTTTCCAGGAGGCCCCCTCAGGTCTCACAAAGCAGGGGGAACCTGCCGGACCCAAGCACTGGCGATCAGATAGAGACAGGGAAGAGGACAGGTTTTATAGCAACCAGTGCTCAGATCTGACACTACAAAAATACAAAAAATCAAAGACACTACTATGAACAATTATATGCCAATAAACTGGACAACCTAGAAGAAATGGAAAACTTCCTAGAAACATACAACCTACTCAATCATACAAACACTCAATCATGAAGAAACAGGAAATCTGAACAGACCAATAATGAGTAAGGAGCTGAAGCAGTAATCAAAAACCTCCCAACAACAACAAAGCCTAGGACTAGGACGTTTCATTAATGAGTTCCACCAAACATTTGAAGAAGAGTAGATACCAATATTCTTCTCAAACTCTTTCAAAACTATAAAGTGGGGAATACAGTCAAATTCATTTTACAAGGCCAGCATTACCCTGAATGCAAAGCCAGAGAAGGACACTACAAGAAAAGAAAACTACAGGCCAATACCCCTGATGAATACAAATACAAAAGTTCCCATGAAAATACTAGCAAACTGAATTCAACAGAGCATTAAAAAGATTGTACAATATGATCAAGTGGGACTCACCCTTGGGATACAAGGATTCAATACACACAAATCAATAAACGTGTTACATCACATTAACAGAATGAAAGATAAAAATCAAATGATTATTTCAATAGAAGCAGAAAGAGCATTTAATGCAATTCAACATCCTTTCACGATAAAACTCTCAACAAATTGGGTACAGAAGGATGTACCTCAATGTAATAAAGGAGATATATGACAAGCCTACAGCTAATATCATACTAAATGGTGGAAGGTTGAAAGCTTTTCCTCTAAGGTCAAGAACAAGACAAGGGTGCCCACTCTCACCACTCCTATTCAGCATAATACTCGAAGTTCTAGCCAGAATAACCAGCAGAGAAAAATAAATAAAAGGCATCCAAATCAGAAAGAAAGATGTAAAATTAGCTCTGTCCTCAGATAATATGACCTTACATATAGAAAACCCTAAAGACTCCACCAAAAAACTATTAGAACTAATAAATGAATTTGGTAGAGTTGCAGGAATCAATATCAACATACAAACATCAGCTGTGTTTTGTACACCAGCAATGAATTACGTGAAAAAAATAAAGAAAACAATCTAATTTACAATAGCATCAAAACAATAAATTACTTAGGAATAAATTTAACCAAGGAGATGAAAGATCTCTACACTGAAAACTGTAAGACATGGATGGAAGAAACTGAAGAAAGCACCAGAAAAATGGAAAGATATCCCACACTTATGAATTGGAAGAATTCATATTGCTTAAATGTCCATACTATCCAAAGTCATCTATAGATTCAACGCAATCCCTATCAAAATTCCAATGGCATTTTTCACAGAAATAGAAAAACAATCCTAAAATTCTTGTGGAATCTGAAAAGCCTCAAAATGTCTAAAGAAAATTTGAGAAAGAAGAACAAATCTGTAGGCACCACAATTCCTGATTTTAAACTATATTATAAAGTTATAGTAGCCAAAACAATGTGGCAATGGAATGAAAACACACACACAGAACAGTGGAACAGAATTGAGAACCCAGAAATAAACCACTGCATATACAGTCAACTAATATTGATATCTGACAAGACAGCCAAGAATATTCAATGGAAAAAAGATATTTTCAATAAATGGTGTTAGGAAAACTGAATAGCCATATGCAAAAGAATGAAACTGGGTCCCTATCTTATAACACTCAAAATAACTTATTCAAAATGGATTAAAGACTTAAATGCAAGACTTGAAACCACAGAGCTCCTAGAGAAAACACACAGAAAAAGCTCCTTGAAGTTAGTCCTAGCAATGATTTTTTTGGATATTTAACCCAAATGCTCATGTGACAAAAGCAAAAATAAACAAGTGGGACTGCATCTAACTAAAAAGCTTCTACACAGCAAAGGAAATCATCAACAAAATGAAAAGACAACCTATGGAATGGGAGAAAATATTAGCAAATCATATACCTGAAATGGGGTTATTATCCAAAATATATAAGGAACTCATAGAACTCAATAGCAAAAAAATTTAAAAATAAAAATGGGCAAAGGACCTGCATAGATATTCTTCCAAAGAAGATATACAAATGGCCAACAGGTACATAAAAAGGTGCTCAACATCACTAATCAACAGGGAATGAAAATCAAAACCACAATGAGATACCTCACACCTCTTAGAATAACTATCACATTATCAAAAAGATAAGAGATAGGTATTGGCAAGTATGTGAAGAAAAGGGAACCCTAGTTCACTGTTGGTGGGAATGTAAACCGGTACAGCCGCTATGGAAAACAGTATGGAAGTCCCTCAAAAAATTAAAAACAGAACTACCATTTGATCCAGCAATTACACTTCTGGGTATATATCCAAAGGAATGAAATCACTACCTCTAAGAGATTATCTTCACTCCCATGTTTATTGCACCATTATTACAATAACAAAGACATGGAAATAAACTAAGCATGTGTCAATTGATAATGGATTAAGAAAATGAACATGTATACAATGGAATATTATTCAGCCATTAAAAAGAAGGAAATCCTGCCATTTGGGACAACATAGATGAACCCTGAGGGCATTATGCAGAGTGAAATAAATCAGAGAAAGAAATACTGAATATGTGGAGTCCAAAAATCTGAATTCACAGAAACAGAGAGTAGATTGGCAGTTGCCACTGACAAGGGGGTGGGTGAAATGGGTGAATGTAGTCAGAGAATACAAACTTCCAGTTATAAGATGAATAAGTTTTGGAGAGCTAATGTACAACATGATGACTATACTTAACAATACTGTATTGTATACTTGAAGTTATTAAGAGAGTAAATCTTCAAAGTTCTTTCCACAAAAAAATAAAAAGAATAATAAATTAATAAATAATAATAACAATAAATTAAATACAGCCAGAAAGAAAGGACAATGCACCAACAAAGGAACGATAATCAGACTGACAACTGACTTTTCAATAACAACAATGGGTTACAGAACATAATTACAACATGCTAAGAGAAAACAACTGCCAAACTCAAGTAATATAAAACCAGTGGAACTATCTTTCTAAAACAAAGTTCTACATATAACAATATGTAGATTACCTTCAAAGACTGTAAGTTTTTTAAAAACTCTAAAAGATGTACTTCATCAGAAAGAAGACAATCCGAGGTAGAAAGTCTGAGAAGAAATGTTGAGAAAATATATTAGGAAGTATATGGTTATACTTAAACACACATTTACTATAAAACCTAGTTGAGAATATATTAAATGACAAAATGTCATTTCAAATTATGAGGAGAAATGATGTATTATTCAATAAATGATATTAGGAAAACTGGCCAGACACTAATTAAAAGTAAATAGGCAGGGCTTCCCTCGTGGCGCAGTGGTTGAGAGTCCGCCTGCTGATGCCGGGGACACGGGTTCGGGCCCCGGTCCGGGAAGATCCCACATGCCACGGAGCGGCTAGGCCCGTGAGCTGTGGCCGCTGAGCCTGCGTGTCCGGAGCCTGTGCTCCGCAACGGGAGAGGCCACAACAGTGAGAGGCCCGCATACCACAAAAAATAAATAAATAAATAAATAGGCAGATCTTACATTTTTTGAATTCCAGATTTATTAAAACTTAAATATAAAACTAAACTGACAAAACTGTTTAAATGTATGCAAAATTTTGATAATTTTTGATAGCAAAGATATTTCTAACATGATGGCAAAGTCAGAAATCACAAAAATACTGATTTAGTGCTAATTAAAAACTGGCAAAGATATAAGAAAGGTAGTGTAAAATAACACGTAAAAAATATTTGCAATATAAATGATCAGGAGATAATTTAAGAACTCATACAAATCAAAATTAAAAGGACAATGACTCCATTTTTTAAATGAGCAAAGCATAAGATCTGACATCTCACAAGAGTGAAAACAAATGCTTAATAACCATGCAAAGCAAGCAACATCCTAATTAATGAAGGCCACGAATATTACAACAATTACGAGCTATCGATTTTTCTTGTGATGTGGGTTAAGTTTAAACTGAATAATTCCCATTGTCCAAGAGGGTGTTTAGGCACATTTGGCAATATATATCCTATCGTTTGGCTTCATTCCCCAACTTATGTGAATTTAGCCTAATAAATTGGAAAGAATATAATGACATATGTATAAGGATGTTCATTATAGGGCTGTTTAAAAGAGTAAAAACAATTTAAAGGGCAAAACTTGTTTGGGAATACAAGACTGCTTAAATAAATAAGAGAAAACCTACAGTGGACTACTACACAACCTTTATAAATGCTGATTCATAAATTGGCCTCCATACATGAAGGGCAAGGAGAGACTGAAGAAAGAGGCAGACCATTCCAGATTGGCAGGTGTTAGTTTTAATAAGCAAGGGAACTTACGAGGCTTACCTTGAGCAGCTGCAAGACAGTAATCTCCATACCTGCCCACCAGAACCTTAAAAGTCTGTACAGAGTCCTTAACTGGGTTCAGTGGATGGTCTCAAAGACACCTTGTTCTCTCAAGGTTATCTCCTTGAAACAGCTCTGGCTATGGGAATGGTGGACGGGATGTACATTCCTAGTACAAGGAAAGAGGTAAGGAGCCTCCAATTGCCCAGATTTAGCTCGAGGGTCAATTAGTTGTCACATCCTCTCAATAACCTCCTCCAACAATAAATTCTGATGACAAAGAAAGATGCCAATATAATACTGGTAAATTACTACTATCTTGGTAGGGAAAAAGGTAGGGGTAAAAAGGCTAAAAAATTATAGGTACAGTGTGATGTCAACATGTTTATCTGAAAAATAAATATGCATATAATATATAAATTCATACAATCTGAGTAACTATTGCAGAATATTTTTGTCTTTGTAGTTGAACCACCAGAAGATACTCCTATGAAAAACTTTAACTCCAAACCATATTTTTGACAGTGTAATGATCCACAGTTTTGTACATTTTAGAGTTCACTATGTTTGAAGGCAACTAAGCTGAAAAAATATGCTAATTTTTCCTTCTTATCACCATCATGTGCAAATTACACATATTCTTGATGAACGCAAATGTTACTAAATCCTGCATGTAAATGATATTTAAGTTTTGATGGTTTCACTGATTCTTTAGCCAGTATACCTCCACAAATTACATACTGCATACCCAGAACCCACAAAATAAAATTCAAAATTTCTAGAATCCAATCAAAGTTTACCAAGCCTGCAAAAAACAGGAAACTATGATCTAAACTGAGGAGAAAAATCTATCAGAGTTGACACAAATGTTAGCATTAGTAGACAAGGACATTAAAAGAGTTACAACTGTAATCTATAAATTAAAAAAGTTAAGTAGAAACATAGAAGATATTTTTAAAAACCCAAACTGAATTTCTAAAGATTATAACTACAATGCATAAAATGAAAATACACTGATGGGATTAATGGAAGAAAAGAAATTACAGAATAAAAAATTAGTGAACTTGAAGACATACCAATATCCAAAGAGAAAAACAAAGAGAAAAGAAGAATTTTTTAAATAACATAGCATCAGTGAACTGAAGGACGAATTCGAGGGTCCTTAATATATGTGTTTCTAGGGGCCCCGAGAAAGAGGGAGAATAAAAAGAGGACAAAAATATGTTTGAAAAATTTGTACCTGAAATTTTTCCAAGTTTGATTTTAAAAAAACTATCAACTCAAACATCCAAGAAACTCAATGAACTCCAGATAAAAGAAATGAGAACAAAATTATACCAAATTACATCAGAATCAAATTGCAAAAAAGTGAAAAAGACAAAGTTTAAGAGTAGTCAGTAACTTCAGACTATACTACAAAGCTACAGTAATCAAGACAGTATGGTACTGGCACAAAACCAAAAAGATAGATCAATGGAACAGGATAGAAAGCCCACAGATAAACACACACACATATGGTCACCTTATCTTTGATAAAGGAGGCAGGAATGTACAGTGGAGAAAGGACAGCCTCTTCAATAAGTGGTGCTGGGAAAACTGGACAGGGACATGTAGAAGTATGAGATTAGATCACTCCCTAACACCATACACAAAAATAAGCTCAAAATGGATTAAAGACCTAAATGTAAGGCCAGAAACTATCAAACTCTTACAGGAAAACATAGTCAGAACACTCTATGACATAAATCACAGCAAGATCCTTTTTGACCCACCTCCTAGAGAAATGGAAATAAAAACAAAAATAAACAAATGGGACCTAATAAAACTTCAAAGTTTTTGCACAGCAAAGGAAACCATAAACGAGATGAAAAGACAACCCTCAGAATGGGAGAAAATATTTGCAAATGAAGCAACTGACAAAGGATTAATCTCCAAAATTTATAAGCAGCTCATGCAGCTCAATAACAAAAAAACAAACAACCCAATCCAAAAATGGGCAGAAGACCTAAATAGACATTTCTCCACAGAAGATATACAGACTGCCAACAAACACATGAAAGAATGCTCAACATCATTAATCATTAGAGAAATGCAAATCAAAACTACAATGAGATATCATCTGACACCAGTCAGAATGGCCATCATCAAAAAAATCTAGAAACAATAAATGCTGGAGAGGGTGTGGAGAAAGGGAACACTCTTTCACTGCTGGTGGGAATGTGAATTGGTACAGCCACTATGGAGAACAGTATGGAGGTTCCTTAAAAAACTAAAAATAGAACTACCATATGACCCAGCAATCCCACTACTGGGCATATACCCTGAGAAAACCATAATTCAAAAAGAGTCATGTACCAAAATGTGCATTGCAGCTCTATTTACAATAGCCAGGACATGGAAACAACCTAAGTGTCCATCATCGGATGAATGGATAAAGAAGATGTGGCACATATATACAATGGAATATTACTCAGCCATAAAAAGAAACGAAATTGAGCTATTTGTAATGAGGTGGATAGACCTAGAGTCTGTCATACAGAGTGAAGTCAGAAAGAGAAAGACAAATACCATATGCTAACACATATATATGGAATTTTTTTTAAAATGTCATGAAGAACCTAGGGGTAAGACAGGAATAAAGACACAGACCTACTAGAGAATGGACTTGAGGATATGGGGAGGGGGAAGGGTAAGCTGTGACAAAGTGAGAGAGAGGCATGGACATATATACACTACCAAATGTAAGGTAGATAGCTCGTGGGAAGCAGCTGCATAGCACAGGGAGATCAGCTCGGTGCTTTGTGACCTCCTGGAGGGGTGGGATAGGGAGGGTGGGAGGGAGGGAGATGCAAGAGGGAAGAGACGGAAACATATGTATATGTATAACTGATTCACTTTGTTATAAAGCAGAAACTAACACCCCATTGTAAAGCAATTATACTCTAATAAAGATGTAAAAAAAATAGTCAGTAAAAAAAAAAAGACATTATATTTAAAAGAGGTTTACAAAGGTGCACTAGGCAACTCTTGAGGGCGATAGATATGTTCACTGTCTTGCTTCAAGCTATCACCTCACACGGTATTATATATATATGGCTAGGTGTGGTGGTGTGGTTGTGCACACAACTCAAAGCTTATCAAACTGTATACCTGAAATATGTGCTGTTTATTGTACGTCAGTTATACCTCAATAAAGCTGTTTCTAAAAGGGCAGCTGACAGACAAGACCATAGATTTTCATCTTGGTCTTATATCTCAAGATCCCTTTTCATTTTGTTTGGTTTTGCCTTTGCTTCTATGTACATCCTCCAATAACACAGTCTTTGCTGTAACATGGTACAATGAGAAGAGCACTGGGTTAGAAACCAGAACCAAATTTTTATTCTGGTACTAAATATCTGTGTAACCCTTAGGTATTTGGTACTAAAATATTTGTTACTAGAACCTTGGACTCTCTTTTTTCATCCAAAAAAATAAGGAGGTTTACTGGATAATCTCTTAAATTTCTTTAGCATCCATGATTTCCTGTGAATCAGATTAGAGGTAACACAAAAAGTTTCCTCACCTCAAAAGTGATTCCAGAGCAGCAGTAGGGCTTGCACCTGGGCACAATTCTAACGGATACAGAGAAGCAATAACAGAAGAAAGAAATATTTGTTATTCCATAGGTTTCCAGCTGCTGTACATTGGAAAGTTCCCAGGAAAAGTACTGATCTGTATATTCTGTATCAACTCAGGGAAGTCATTAAGGCAACAGTAAAAAAGCAGGCATCTCTGTCCTGTTGTCCTGGGTAAGATACAGACATCTTCCCACAGGGCTGGCACAAGGGGGCCCATTTTGAATCACAAATGAGGGCTTTCGACTAAACAATCAGTGAAGGCCCGCCCACTTGCTCCAACCTTCTATGATTTACATTTTTATTGTAGAATGAGAATTAAAATGGAAACAGATGAACATTTTTCACACCCAGTCCCAGTTTCCTGTGAAATGTTTCTGCACAAAAATGTTTAATTGCCTTACAGAACTCACGAAGATGATTCAATGCCTCTTTCCTCTCCAAATGTATATAACTATTAACTATGCTTGTACAATATAGAAAACATGGTGTTTTTCGATAATCTGCAAACGAACATGGACAATATTCTCTGAAATATCTACCACTGGTATCTATGTCAGCAGATGCTTGTGGAATCTTGCTGTGCTTATTTCCCCTTTTGGCTTTGGCCTTTAAGAATATTTGTATCTTTTTCAAGTGTATTTAAACAAAACAAAAAATGGAGCAATTTTTCTCAAAAAAATGTTTCTTACATTTATGGGTGGGTGTAGCAGATAAGCCCAACAGCCATTCCTACCTGCCATTCCTCTTCCACCTGCCTGCCTTCATTTAAGTTTCAGTACATTCCCAGCTTATTCTTGAAGCTAGGAGTGGCCACATGACACAGTTCTAGCCATTGGGACATAAAAAGAAGTCAGACAGTGGCTTCTGAGAACTTTTGCTTATTCTGATGAGATTTATACATTCCCCAGGACTTATCCCAAACCCAGCCCAACCCACCCCATAGCACTTTCTTCCATCCCTGAACACATGTATTATGTCTGAACCTTCAATAGCTATAGTGCAACCATTAAATTACCAGTCAACATACCAAGAACAAAGGGGGAAAAGACAGAAAATGCTGAGGTCCCTAATAACATAGTTGAGTCAAAAAAGATAAATAAACAAACTAATAAACACCTATTGTTTAAGCCTCTGTTAGCCAGGCTGTCAGTAGTTGCAGCAGAACATATTCCTTATTGATACAGTAGGTTTGGGGAAAAGGATTGGTTGCCTTTTAGTTTGAGAGTATATGCATCACTTGCAAAACAAATGAAATTAATTCTGTTTTTTATAAATTTATTTATTTATTTTTGGCTGTGTTGGGTCTTTGCTGCTGTGCGCAGGCTTCTCATTGCTGGGGCTTCTCTTGTTGCGGAGCACGGGCTCTAGGTGCGTGGGCTTCGGTAGTTGTAGTGCACAGACTTCAGTATTTGTGGGGCACAGGCTTCAGTAGTGTGGCTCGTGGGCCCTAGAGCACAGGCTCAGTAGTTGAGGCGCACAGGCTTAGTTGCTCCGCGGCACGTGGGATCTTCCCGGATCAGGGCTCGAACCTGTATCCCCTGTATTGGCAGGCGGATTCTTAACCACTGCACCACTGTCCCTGAAAGTAATTCTTGATTGTTTATTTTTTTAAATATTTTTTTAATTAATTTATTTATTTTGGCTGTGCTGGGTCTTAGTTGAGGCATGTAGGATCTCTTTAGTTGCAGCATGTGGACTTCTTAGTTGCGGCATGCATGTGGGATCCAGTTCCCTGACCAGGGATCAAACCCGGGCCCTCTGCACTGGGAGCGCGGAGTCTTACCACTGGACCACCAGGGAAGTCCCAGGTCATTTCTTAATATTAAGAACACCACCATTATTTAACAGGGCTATTACACATTGTCTTGGTTTCCATCACCATTCCAAGGAAGAAATATTAGCCTAATATCATCTCCCCAGATAAACAGCATAAGAATATATATATCATGATCCAGTTTCTATTCCTGTTCCTATTACCAAAACCATACTTTAGTATTTAGCATAAGCATGTTATCTGCCTCAAAAGTCATGGTCATTTCATTCACTCAATAATAATAGTTAAAAGACCCACTATGTGTCACATACTGTCATTTCACATTTTCAACTGATAAGTGCAGATACTTGTCAATCCTTGTCATCCAATGTACTTCAAACTCTAGGGATCTATATTTTTTATACCTGGGAAATAGTAAAATAGTTATGATTTGTTATGTTATTTTAGCTATACTGAAGTCTATATGAGGGATCAGCAAACCTGGTCTGTAGAGGACCAGAAAGCAAATATTTTAGGTTTTACAGGCTATAAGGTCTCTGTTGCAACTGCTCAGCTCTGCCATCGTGGCACAAACATAGCCATAAATGAGGTGAAAATTAATTAATGTGACGGGAATAAAGACACAGACCTACTTGAGAATGGACTTGAGGATATGGGGAGGGGGAAGGGTAAGCTGTGACAAAGCGAAAGAGAGGCATGGACATATATACACTACCAAACGTAAGGTAGATAGATAGTGGGAAGCAGCCGCAGAGCACAGGGAGATCAGCTCGGTGCTTTGTGACCGCCTGGAGGGGTGGGATGGGGAGGGTGATGCATGAGGGAAGGGATGTGGGAACAGATGTATATGTATGACTGATTCACTTTGTTATAAAGCAGAAACTAAAAAAAAAAAAAAAAAAAAAAAAAAAAACTTTATGGACACTGAAACTTGCATATCATATAATTTTCAGATGTCACAAAATATATTTCTGATTTTTTTTCAACCATATAAAAATGTAAAAGCCATTCTTAGCCCTTGGGCCATACAAAAACAAGCAGCAAGCCAGATTTGGCCCACAAGCCATTAGTAAATGAAACCTGTTGTTTTACCCTGCATGCTTCAGTCACCAGATTAAGTCCATCTTACAGGATAAGCAAACAGAAACTTTCAAAACCTCACTAATGTTTCATGAGTAGTTCTTTCTAACAAAGTGTTCAACAGAATCTCCAATGTGCACTGCTTTAAAAATAAGTGATTCTAAATTTCTTAACCCCTGCTTTCATTTATATGGGGAAAATCAGCCTTGTTCATAACAATAGGCAGCATTACCATGAATGCATTATGATCTGAAATCACATTTCCAATGAAACTGATAATCCCCATGGATACTGCATCTACAACACAGGGGAGTACCCCATTCTTTTCTGTGCTCATCCCTGCTATCTTCCCCCAGAGATCACCCCATCATGGCTGTTCTTCTCCTGTCACATAAGCACTCTGGCAGGGTAATAAAGGAAGGCATTCTTTGACCTGATTTTAGACATCTCTAGTGTCTTCCCTGAGTTTAGTCTGGCCACTAGAGATGTACACAGTGTCCTCTTTCATAAAGAAGTTAATGGGACATGAGAATGCTAATAATAAAAATAGCATTAAATAGAAAAAATTGTTTTATCATTCCTGGCAAAAAGAACAAGACAACATTATATATAGAGTATAAAAAATGATGGTTCTTTTCATTCTAAGGCTCAGAAATATAACTCCAAAGAATGATGTGGCCATTTTTGACAATTATTATCTTTATTAAGATCATCTCCTATGGAAGCAGTGTGGTTGATAGGAAAGCATGGTGCCTAACCTGCTGTGTGGTTTGGGGGAAGCCACCCCATCTCTCTTGGCCTCAGTTTCCTTGTTCCTTAAGGGAGGGTGTTGATAACACTGACGTCAAAGGTCCCTTTCGCTGCGCTCATGTTCTAAGAATCTCCTGCCCAAGAGAAAGCACTTCTCCCCCTTCCTCTGTTGCTGCCTCAATCTCAGTATGTACTTGCAGATTTGTGGCTTCACATGCATTTCTCCACTTTTTTTACAGTGAGGTGGAAATATCTCTAGGCATGGGGAGGCAGCTATCCCAGGTGTGCTAATGGGAAATGAGCAGAAAACAGCTCAGCCAGCCTTGTGCCTCTCCTGCCCCAGGCTCTTGGGTGAGGTGCAGTTCCTTGGAGAAAGCAAGATGGGTGCTCTGCTTGTCTCCAAGGGTGGCAGACATGCTCCTTCCCCCACACTTGGGTCAGAACCATCACACGGGGCCACCACCATCACCACCACTAGAGAGATTTACATCAGCTTTCTCTTCCATCTCAAAAGTTGGATGGTAATAAGAAAGCATCTCCATTACTGTAGATACTGTGAAGCAGCCACTGTGCTACATGCTCTGCACATGTTATCTCATTTCATGCCATGACACTCCTAGGAAGTCAGTACTTACTATTATCCCCACTGTATAGAAGAAGAAACTAAGATCCTTCCACAGTTAAGTGACCAAGCCAGTTTCCAAGGCAAGACCATCTGATTCTCAACCTCTTCTTTCTAGCGTTTTCCACAGCCTCACCTCACCATGGTAAATTCTCGAAGGAAACATTTCAACAACGTCATCGTCATTATTATTATTATTCTATTTTTTAAAAAGAAATCTCAAGGGAACTTGGGGATAAAAATGTCTAGACAAGTATTAAAAATTTCCATTCCAAAAAAAAAGATCATCTCCTATGCACATTTGGCATCCATAAGTCATATGAATTATCTTTTTTTTTTTTTTTTTTTTTTTTTTTTTTGCGGTATGCGGGCCTCTCACTGTTGTGGCCTCCCCCGTTGCGGAGCACAGGCTCCGGACGCGCAGGCTCCGGACGCACAGGCTCAGCGGCCATGGCTCACGGGCCCAGCCGCTCCGCGGCATATGGGATCCTCCCAGACCGGGGCACGAACCCGTATCCCCTGCATCGGCAGGCGGACTCTCAACCACTTGCGCCACCAGGGAGGCCCGAATTATCTTTTTATGATCAACTATTTTCTGATTCCTTCATTTTGCTAGCCAGAAACAGAAACCAGCACATTATGAAAGCCTCAGGCAGCTATGGCCCACCCACCTTTGTCCCATTCATTCCGACCTATTACCCTTTCCATGGTGCACACCTGCTTCTAGGACTGGAGCTCTGCCCATATTTCCATTATTTTTGGCTAGAGTCCTATTAAATGAAGGTGACTTTGATTTCCAGGCTCAATAAAAAGACTTGAGGATGGCTAGGTGGTATGGATAGTGAATGATTTGCTGAGAGAATCTACTATTAGTAAGGTACTATGCTAAGCTCTTCATATATTTAATACATATGTCATATTATTCCTTTTACTTGGCAGTACCACAGATGAGGTGCTATTATCATCATCTTATAGATAACAAAATTGAGGCTTAGGGAGCTGAAGAAACGTACTCAGGTTCACACTGCTAGTAAGAAGGTGATACCCTTCCATTGCACCATATTGCCTCCTGGATTCTAGTTCTTTCCAGCCTCTTCCCCTAGAGTCTGAATTTATCTCCAATTTCTCCATATTGATATGGGAAGATTTCCCAAAACACATGGTAGTGGATACTCTGCATTGATTTTGGATTACCTGGAGCTATGTCCAGCTTTTCCTTCAGAATGAACTTGAGACTATCATGTTTGAGCAGCCCAGGTGTTTGCTCCAGGCCACACCTCTATCACTGGACAACTTCTCCAGCCCCTATCTTGTATCCTAGGGAACAGGTCTCACTCCCTCCCTGACAGCTCAGTATTTCTGAATACCTAGTACACCCAAACCATGTCTACTTGAGTCACGTTATTTCACTGTAAATCTTTGAATGCTTAATCATACCAATGAAAAGGAGCAACACTGTCCCACCTTAAACAACTCCTTAATAATAAATTGCATAATATTACTTTATGCAATTAGATTTGAATTTTTTCTATGAAATTAAAAATTCCAATGAAACTATTATTTTTAATGGTTTTCAAGTACAAGATTCTGGAAGGTGTGATGGTATGTGCAAGGATATACATGGAACTTTTATTATGTATTTAAATAATTAGACCTAGTCCCAATTTCAAAAGTTTGAATAAATTGTCTAGTAAATTTATATCTACCACAGCTGTAAGAGAGTTCTGTTTTGCATTGCATAATGAGGGCATATACAGCTGGAACTCATCCAGGCATACGCCAAATCCTGAAATAGTTGCAGTTGTCTTTGATATCTCTTCACTTCTTCTGTGGTACCTCTCTCTAGATACCCTACTACTGTCATGTATCACCCAGACATGCCCATACAGAAACCCCTGAACTCCAGACCTTTCCCATTCTCATTTTTGTCCCTATCAAAATTATCTGTCCAGGTTCTCATTTTCTCATATTTTTTATTTCCAACAAAAAAATTATCCACAAAACAGTCTAATTATAAGTGCCTTAGCATATCTCCCTTCAAAGGTAACAAATTATCATTTTGGCTCCCAAGATTGGAAGCTAAAGGTCACTGGTCAGGACAAGGAGAGTTAAGATAAAGGATTTCAGATGACCTCAAAAGCACAGAAGGTTGGACAGCTTGGCAGATGGCCAAAAGGTATGGCAGGTACAGATGGCAGCAGTCCAGTACCTAGGGATTCAGATGGCAGTTAACTGACAGGAGAAAATAACCAGGCAGGTGGCTTATGGCACAGGCTCAGCTATTTTAAGTTAGGTCAGGCACAGGGTCAGAAAACCAGTAATATTAAGTCTGAGAAATAAGGAATTAATTAAAAACTGAATAATTTTACCTGAAGGGCCTGGATTGCTTAACAATGTCCCTCGCCAAATTTGGCATAGTTTTGTCCAGCTGTGGTTAACCACGTGAGTCTGAGAATGAAAGGGATGTGACATTCAAAGAAGGAGTAACTGGACAGCATCTGAGGGGCTAAGGTTAAGAAAACCACTGACCAAGTTCATGAACAAAGCTTGATTATTCCCCTCCTTTGGGAGAGGGCATATTTATAGTATAGGGAGGACTGCTATGACCAAATCCATTCTAGATGCAACACTCAAGTCCATTATATGGGAGGAGGGGTGCGTTCAGAGATTAGTTCCACCTGGGAGCAGAAGGTTGCACATGGAATTGAGAAGGAAAAGTCAACAGAAAAGAGATGACATTTGAGCTTGATTACTGAGCATATAGGAAGAAAGGCATTCCAAGCAGGGGTTACAGCAAAAACAAAGGCAAGGAGGCTTAAAAATATACATTGTACTTTAGGACTTGTGGGTTGTCCAGTGTGATTAGCATACAGGCAACATGGTAGGAAATAGCAATACACACATACATACACACACACACTCATATACATATATAGTTGTTGTTAAACTTTAGATTGTGAAGGTCTTTGACTATAACCCTTAGGGAACTGAACTTGACCTTAAGGAAACCCATTTAAAGATTTTAATCAAGCACAGAGGCACAATCAGTTTTGTAAAATCACTGATAAGAATGCAAAGGATGGGGACTTCCCTGGTGGCCCAGTGGTTGGGACCTTCCAATGCAGGGGACGTGGGTTTGATCCCTGGTCAGGGAACTAAGATCCCACATGCAACAAGGCAACTAAGCCTTCACACCACAACTACTGAGCCTACACACTCTGGAGCCCACGCACTCTGGAGCCCACATGCCACAACTAGAGAGAGAAGCCCATGCGCCACAATGAAGAGGCTAAATGCTGCAACAAAGATCCCACATGCCGCAACTAAGACCCAACACAGCCAAATAAATAAAGAAATATTAAAAAATTAAAAAAAGAATCAAAGGATGGATTGGAAGGAGAGAACCACAGCACAGAGACCAGGTTCATCAAAGGTCAGTTATGACAATCCATGCAGATGATGAGTGGCTAAAACAGGGCAGTGGTTATGGGGAGGGAGAGGAAAAGACATCTTCAGCAGTCTTTGAGGGGCAGAATCAACACAACTTAATAACCTATTTTACATGGAGGAAGAGAAACACTGAGGTTCCTAACTTAAGCAACTGAGGATAAATGAGATGGTAGTGGATAAGTGAGATGAAGACAAAGAAATATGAGAAGATTTGGGTGAGCCTGAACCAAGATGGTGAAGTAGAAGGACGTGCTCTCTCTCCTTCTTGCGAGAACAACAGAATCACAACTAACTGCTGAACAATCATCGACAGGAAGACACTGGAACTCATGAAAAAAGATATCCCACATGCAAAGACAAAGGAGAAGCCACAAGGAGATGGTAGGAGGGGCGCAATCACAATAAAATCAAATCCCATAGCTGCTGGGTGGGTGACTCACAAACTGGAGAACACTTATACCACAGAAGACCACCCACTGGAGTGAAGGTTCTCAGCCCCACGTCAGGCTTCTGAACTTAGGGGTCCGGCAATGGGAGGAGGAATTCCTAGAGAATCAGACTTTGAAGGCTAGAAGGATTTGATTGCAGGACTCTGACAGAACTGGGGGAAACAGAGACTCCACTCTTGGAGGGCACACACAAAGTAGTGTGTGCATCAGGACCCAAGGAAAGGAGCAGTGACCCGAGGGGAGACTGAACCAGACCTATCTGCTAGTGTTGGAGGGTCTCCTGCAGAGGCAGGGAGCATCTGTGGCTCACCATGAGGACAAGGACACTGGCAGCAGAAGTTCTGGGAAGTACTCCTTGGTGTGAGTCCTCCCAGACTCTGCCAGTAGCCCCAACAAAGAGCCTGCAGTCTCCAGTGTTGGGTTGCCTCAGGCCAAAGAATCAAAATGGAGGGAACCCAGCCCCACCCATCAGCAGACAAGCAGATTAAAGTTTTACTGAGCTCTGTCCACCAGAGCAACAGCCAGCTCTACCCACCACCAGTCCCACCCATCAGGAAACTTGCACAATCCTCTTAGATAGCCTCATCCACCGGAGGGCAGACAGCAGAAGCAAGAAGAAATGCAATCCTGCAGCCTGTAGAACAAAAACCACATTCACAGAAAGATAGACAAGATGAAAAGGCAGAGGGCTATGTACCAGATGAAGGAACAAGATAAAACCCAGAAAAACAACTAAATGAAATGGAGATAGGCAATCTCCCAGAAAAAGACCTCAGAATAATGATAGTGAAGATGATCCAGGATTTCGGAAAAACAATGGAGGCAAAGATCGAGAAGATGCAAGAAATGTTTAACAAAGACCTAGAAGAATTAAAGAACAAACAAACAGAGATGAACAATACAATAACTGAAATGAAAAATACACTAGAAGGAATCAACAGCAGAATAACTGAGGCAGAAGAATGGATAAGTGATCTGGAAGACAGAACGGTGGAATTCACTGCTGCGGAACAGAATAAAGCAAAAAGAATGAAAAGAAATGAAGACAGCCTAAGAGACCTCTGGGACAACATTAAACACAACAACATTCACATTATACAGGTCCCAGGAGGAGAAGAGAGAGAGAAAGGACCTGAGAAAATATTTGAAGAGATTACAGTCAAAAACTTCCCTAACATGGGAAAGGAAATAGCCATCCAAGTCAAGGAAGCACAGAGAGTCCCATACAGGATAAACCCAAGGAGAAACACACCAAGACACATAATAATCAAATTGGCAAAAATTAAACACAAACAAAAATTATTGAAAGCAACAAGGGAAAAATGACAAACAACATACAAGGAAACTCCCATAGGTTAACAGCTGATTTCTCAGCAGAAACTCTACAAACCAGAAGGGAGTGGCATGATATACTTAAAGTGATGAAATGGAAGAAACTACAACCAAGATTACTCTATCCAGCAAGGATCTCATTCATATTCGATGGAGAAATGAAAAGCTTTACAGACAAGCAAAAGCTAAGAGAATTCAGCACCACCAAACCAGCTTTACAACAAATGCTAAAGGAAATTCTCTAAGCAGAAAACACAACAGAAGAAAACGACCTACAAAAACAAACCCAAAACAATTAAGAAAATGGTCATAGGAATATACATATCGATAATTACCTTAAACATGAATGGATTAAATGCTCCAACCAAAAGACACAGGCTTGCTGAATGGACACAAAAACAACACCCATATATATGCTGTCTACAAGAGACCCACTTCAGACCTAGAGACACATACAGACTGAAAGTGAGGGGATGGAAAAAGATATTCCATGCAAACGGAAATCAAAACAAAGCTGGAATAGCAATGCTCATATCAGATAAAATAGACTTTAAAATAAAGAATGTTACAAGAGACAAGGAAGGACACCACATAATGATCAAGGGAGCAACCAAAGAAGATATGACAATTATAAATATATATGCACCCAACATAGGAACACCTCAATACATAAGGCAACTGCTAACAGCTTTAAAGGAGGAAATCAACAGTAACAAAATAATAGTGGGGGACTTTAACACCTCATTTACACCAGTGGACAGATCATCCAAAATGAAAATAAATAAGGACACAGAAGCTTTAAATAGACCAGATAGATTTAATTGATATTCATAGGACATTCCATCTAAAAACAGCAGATTACACTTTCTTCTCAAGTGCGCATGGAACATTCTCCAGGATAGATCACATGTTGGGTCACAAATCAAGCCTCGGTAAATTTAAGAAAATTGAAATCATATCAAGCATCATTTCTGACCACAACACTATGAGATTAGAAATGAATTACAGGGAAGAAAACGTAAAAAACACAAACACATGGAGGCTAAACAATACATTACTAAGTAACCAAGAGATCACTGAAGAAATCAAAGAGGGAATCAAAAAATACCTAGAGACAAATGACAATGAAAACACGATGATCCAAAACCTATGGGATGCAGTAAAAGCAGTTCTAAGAGGAAAGTTTATAGCTACACAAGCTTACCTCAAGAAACAAGAAAACTGAAATAAAAAATCTAACCTTACACCTAAAGGAACTAGAGAAAGAAGAACAAACAAAACCCAAAGTTAGTAGAAGGAAAGAAATCATAAAGATCAGAGGAGAAATAAATGAAATAGAAACAAAGAAAACAATAGCAAAGATCAATAAAACTAAAAGCTGGTTCTTTGAGAAGATAAACAAAATTGATAAACCCTTAGCCAGACTCATCAAGAAAAAGAGGGAGAGGACTCAAATAAATAAAATTAGAAATGAAAAAGGAGAAGTTACAACAGACACTGCAGAAATACAAAGCATCCTAAGAGACCACTACAAGCAACTCTATGCCAATAAAATGGACAACCTGGAAGAAATGGACAAATTCTTAGAAAGGTATAAGCTTCCAAGACTGAACCCAGAAGAAATAGAAAATATCAACAGACCAATCACAAGTAATGAAATTGAAACTGTCACTAAAAATTTTTCAACAAACAAAAGTCCAGGACCAGATGGCTTCACAGGCAAATTCTATCAAACATTTAGAGAAGAGCTAACATCCATCCTTCTCAAACTCTTCCAAAAAACTGCAGAGGAAGGAAAACTCCCAAATCATTCTATGAGGCCACCACCATGCTGATACCAAAACCAGGCAAAGATGCTACAAAAAAAGAAAATTACAGACCAATATCACTGATGAATATAGATGCAAAAATCCTCAACAAAATACTAGCAAACAGAATCCAACAACACATTAAAAGGGTCACCATGCATTTTTTATGTATCCACTTTGTTCCATGTATAACCAGTTTATTCTTTTATTTCTTTTCTTTTTAAAAAAATTTCTTTATTTAATTTTATTTATTTTTTTTACAGCAGATTATTAGTCATCAATTTTATACACATTAGTGTATACATGTCAATCCCAATCGCCCAATTCATCACACCGCCACCCCCACCCCCCTGCCGCATTCCCCCCTTGGTGTCCCCACGTTTGTTCTCTACATCTGTGTCTCAGTTTCTGTCCTGCAAACCAGTTCATCTGTACCATATTTCTAGGTTCCACATATATGCATTAATATATGATATTTGTTTTTCTCTTTCTGACTTACTTCACTCTGTATGACAGTCTCCAGATCCATCCACGTCTCAACAAATGACCCAATTTCGTTCCTTTTCATGGCTGAGTAATATTCCATTGTATATATGTACCACATCTTCTTTATCCATTCATCTGTCAATGGGCATTTAGGTTGCTTCCATGTCTTGGCTATTGTAAATAGTGCTGCAATGAATGTTGGGGTGCATGTGTCTTTCTCAATTATGGTTTTCTCTGGGTATATGCCCAGTAGTGGGATTGCTGGATCATATGGTAATTCTATTTTTATTTTTTTTAGGAACCTCCATACTGTTCTCCATAGTGGCTGTATCAATTTACATTCCCACCGACAGTGCAAGAGGGTTCCCTTTTCTCCACACCCTCTCCAGCATTTGTTGTTTGTAGATTTTCTGATGATGCCCATTCTAACTGGTGTGAGGTGATACCCCACTGTAGTTTTGATTTGCACTTCTCTAATAATTAATGATGTTGAGCAGCTTTTCATGTGCTTCTTGGCCATCTGTATGTCTTCTTTTGAGAAATGTCTATTTAGGTCTTCTGCCCATTTATTGATTGGGTTGTTTGATTTTTTTAATATTGAGCTGCATGAGCTGTTTACATATTTAGGAGATTAATCCTTTCTCAGTTGTGTCACTTGCAAATATTGTCTCCCATTCTGAGGGTTGTCATTTCATCTCGTTTATGGTTTCCTTTGCTGTGCAAAAGATTTGAAGTTTCATTAGGTCCCATTTGTTTATTTTTGTTTTTATTTCCATTACTCTAGGCAGTGGATCAAAAAAGATCTTGCTGTGATTTATGTCAAGGTGTGTTCTTCCTATGTTTTCCTCTAAGAGTTTTATAGTGTCCAGTCTTACATTTAGGTCTCTAATCCATTTAGAGTTTATTTTTGTGTATGGTGTTAGGGAGTGTTCTAATTTCATTCTTTTCCATGTAGCTGTCCAGTTTTCCCAGTACCACTTATTGAACAGGCTGTCTCTTCTCCATTGTATATCCTTGCCTCCTTTGTCATAGATTAGCTGACCATAGGTGCATGGGTTTATCTCTGGGCTTTCTATCTTTTTCCATTGATCTATATTTCTGTTTTTGTGCCAGTACTGTATTGTCTTGATTACTGTAGCTTTGTAGTATAGTCTGAAGTCAGGGAGCCTGATTCCTCCAGCTCCGCTTTTTTCCCTCAAGACTGCTTTGGCTATTCACGGTCTTTTGTGTCTCCATACAATTTTTAAGATTTTTTGTTCTACTTATGTAAAAAATGCCATTGGTAATTTGATAGGGATTGCATTGAATCTGTAGATTGCTTTGTGTAGTACAGTCATTTTCACAATATTGATTCTTCCAATCCAAGAACATGATATATCTCTCCATCTGTTGGTATCATCTTTAATTTCTTTCATCAGTGTCTTATAGTTTTTTGCATACAGGTCTTTGTCTCCCTAGGTAGGTTTATTCCTAGGTATTTTATTCTTTTGTTGCAATGGTAAATGGGATTGTTTCCTTAATTTCTCTCTCAGATTTTTCATCATTAGTATAGAGGAATGCAAGAGATTTCTGTGCATTAATTTTGTATCCTGCAACTTCACCAAATTCATTGATTAGCTCTAGTAGTTTTCTGGTAGCATCTTTAGGATTCTCTATGTATAGTATCATGTCATCTACAAACAGTGACAGTTTTACCTCTTCTTTTCCAAGTTGTAGTCATTTCATTTCTTTTTCTTCTCTGATGGCCGTGGCTAGGACTTCCAAAACTATGTTGAATAAGAGTGGTGAGAGTGGACATCCTTGTCTTGTTCCTGATCTTAGAGGAAATGCTTTCAGTTTTTCACCATTGAGAATGATGTTGGCTGTGGGTTTGTCGTATATGGCCTTTATTATGTTGAGGTAGGTTCCCTCTATGCCCACTTTCTGGAGAGTTTTTATCATAAATGGGTGTTGAATTTTGTCAAAAACTTTTTCTGCATCTATTGAGATGATCATATGGTTTTTCTTCTTCAGCTTGTTAATATGGTGTATCACACTGATTGATCTGCGTATATTGAAGAATCCTTGCATCCCTGGGATAAATCCCACTTGATCATGGTGTGATCAAGAATAAACTAGTTATACATGCAACAAAGTGGATACATAAAAAAGTGCTGAGTGATAAAAGCCATATGTAAAAGAATACCTTATGTATGTCTCCATTTATATGAAATTAAAAATTATATGAAATTTTTTTAAAAAGAGAGAAGATTTGGGGGACAAGATTATGAATCGGGTTTAAATATGAAAAAACAAAGAACCTGGAACATCAGAATGAGGTTGTGCTACAGAATTTTAAATCAAGTATATTAGTAATATTTGAATACTTGGGAATTCACAAAATCACCCTGGGAAAATGTCTGGCTGTAGGGGGGTGGTTTGGAGGAAGAGACAGACCTGGAGAAGGCTACATTTATCTAACATGAAAAGATTTGTCATGACTAGGAAAGTAACTATGCAGACATTTCAGCCAAATGCACAATACCCAATAGAGTGATTCTTATATTTGAATAGGTGAGGGTGAGAGGGACAGATCATGCTTAAGGAAGAAGTACTGAAAAGTAGTAAAAATTCTCTGCACTCAAACGTACCCACATTGACTGCCAGCTACATTCCTTAAGTCTTCTTGAAAGAATGAGAAAGTGATAGTGGTCTGTGGGGTGTTTTCTAGTCTTTGAATCTATAGTCCTGTAACGCTCTCCTCTCGGAAGTCCCTGTTAACTTGTTATAAGTTAACAAGATAAGTTATATCTTGTTTAAAGAATCCTGGCCTTTCCATGGGCTGGTGCTAGATTGGCAATGTCAGTCGCTATCTAAGGTGCATCTGAGTTCGTAGCAACCAAGTTGACCACTGATATTATACTGCAGACCTGGATGACAACTTTCTGGAAACACACTACTAGTCTTCCTGTGGCCAAAATACCCCCATGCAAATTGTCTTTATATTCATCCTTAATTCTGATAACAATTTAAATGTAACTTTTTAGGTCATTCAGCAACATATAGTAAATGACCTCTTCTATTACACTGATCAGGAACCAACATCCACATTAATTAACATGACTGTGATAATCATTTCACAAAGGATACATATATCAAAGCATTAGATGGTACACTTTAAATATATTCAATTTTATTTGTCAGTTATACCTCAATAAAACTGGAAAAGGAAACAGGAAAACATCCAGTTGATTACATGCTTAGAAACCTCAGTATTCTCAATAGTAAAGCTGGGATTATAAACGTACCTTACAGGGTTATTGTGAGGGTCAAATATTTGTGGAAGTGTTTTATAAACTTTCAGTTACTATGTAACTGTTAGTTGTTATTAGTAGTATCAGACCTCTAGAGTTTAATGTATAGTTAATGATATATAGGAATAAATGGCAATTTCATTTCATTTTTACTACAACCAATAAAAAATGGTAAATGATTATGACATTAACCCAAAGAAATGTGACATTTTAACAAACAAAATTTGTATCCTGATGAGCTAGCTGAAAAAAATATTCATAAAATTGTTCACGTTCAATTCAGCACCTACATAAATACAAACAGCAACTCACTGTAAATAATGGAATACAGTAAACTAGGTTACCAATGAGAGCCTTAACAGATGTGTTTCATCTAATCAATAACACTGTGTGAATGGTAAAACTATTGAACATCAGGAAATCAAAAAGACATCAATTTCTTTGTTATATTCTTGGAATGGTATTGAATGGGCATTATTTTAGAAGAAAATTCTGTCCCAGAATGATTAATCAAAGCTAGATAAAAATGCAGAAGAGCATGGTTGTTCCAGATACTAAGTTGAATAAAGAATCAGTTCATCATGAGGGAATACATTCTAGTTCCCACATCTCTCTATGCAATATTTTACATCTATGCTCAAGATAAACCTAAGGTGAAGAAAAAGATATGACTAAATGGTTGAACATTTTAACAATAAAACGCTTTAACATACTAGAATGACAATGAGATTAGTTAGTTCAGAAGAAAATCAGAACTACGAAAAGTAAACAAAAATTTATAGTCAGGGTAAGCAAAGTAAATGCAGGATCCCACATTTCGCGAGAATATGCACATTCATAAAGGGTAAAAAATATGTTGACAGTGAAGTCAATTCTCTGTATCTCCCAAGCATTTGAGGGTGCCAGGGAATGCAGTTTCCTGAAAGAAAATTTATGTTCCAGAAATAAGAATTCTCTACAAATGAGGGCTTTGAAAAGACAGAGAGGGAAACAAGAATCATTGTCACTCTAGAAGAAAGCTGCAGGTTCAGTGGTGATCTACTGGGCAGTGGAGATCTAATTCTACCACTCATAGTGCTTCATGCCTCAAGGAATTTCCAGCCATTTCCTTCCACAGAGGCCCCAGTATGACAGCATATGCTGAGTGGGATGGCCACTAACAAGGAAATGTGGGCCCAGGACTAGAATCAATCCCAGCTGTCTTCTGATGTATCACAAGATAATTTTTAAAGCCCAAATATTTTCCTTGATTTGGCGTTATGGCAATTGAGCTCATTTTTCAGTAGCTGAAAATACATAACTATATGTTTACACTTAAACACTTAAAAGGGAAACAGAAAGCCCTATTTCTCAAGAAAATACACTTGGCTTGCAGAGACACTAGATCAAATTAATTGGGGGCCAGGAAGCAAATGAGCCCAAATTTGGGACAACAAATTCTGTCGATGGATTTGTCTCCATTAGACTTGGGTACAAAGCACACCAAAATAACGGGATTTGGTTCCATGGGAGAACAAAATTATGGAGCTAAAAATGTCCCTTCCTTTTACAATCAACTACTAAAGGATTCTGCAAGGGAAATGCACTCAAACAAATTAGTGTATAACTGTTACTTTTTCATTAAAATGATTTAATAGTTCCACAAATGTCATGGCATTAGCATTTTATACAAAGCTATAAAACAGTAGCAAGTTAAAAAATCAACTGCCTTTAAAAGTCAGCACTTTTAGACTATGTTTATGAGACTACATGGTCACTTTGTGATACAAAATGGCAGCATTGCTAAGATAAATATTGCTTGCTGGCCAGTCTTATTTTGGGCAGGAAGCCATTAAAGGAACAAGGCTGCCGATTTCATCTTTCATTTGGATGGGCTTCAACAAAGCATTCACACTGGCTAACTCATCCTAAGATGTCTCTAAGGAGAACAGCAGCTTTTTGGAGTATTTTCTTAAGAAATTATTTAATTACATATTTTAATTATGTTTGAACTGCTTCTTTGAAGTCAATGTGAAAACATATTTACAGGCAGGTGGCAGACAGAGACATCATGGCAAAAACTTAACAAATGAATTCCAGAAAGAAAAAGGGCACATATGTAGAGGCTAACTGCTGACTATCTATCCCCAGTCCATTGGATCTCTAAATAAATATTAGATGTTTTCCATTCTCAATAGAGTATGGAAGGTGATGTTCATATTTTTCACTTGTTATTTCAAAAACTATTCCTTAAACAAGATTTTGATAAAAATTAGCAACACTAAGTGCTGTATCCTAAGTGGCAGGATAGTAATCCACAAAGTTCCATAGGTTTAAATTATTAATTGGACATTAGCCTGTTGCTAAGGTTTAATGGGAACAAGTACCTAGTGATGATAATTAGCATTTAGATTAAAAATAAAGTTTTGAATTGTCATAAGTCTGAGTGTAAGTGCCTAAGATTTAAATGGTTAAAACACTCTCAACAATCCTTCAGGAGCTGATGCCACGTGAGAGACTGGTTGACAAAAACAAATGGGGAACAAAGTAAGTCTCCTCTTGTCTGTGGTACTGATCTTATTTGGATCTTACCTAAGCTACTCTTGGACTCACATATTCAGTAACGTGTATTGCAAAGGAGGCAGCATGATGTAGTAGGAGAATGTTGAATTTGGAATATTAAGGCCTAGGTTAAAATTCCTGACCTTGGGAAATTACATAGTTCATCTCTGAAACAAGGAGGTTGGATTGGATGATACCTAAGACGGTGGACTGAACGGTGTGGGAAAGGAGAGCGCCTGTCACCACACAGAATCAAGAAGCCTCTAGTGTCTTGCCCAACAACTGTCAGAGGGTGTGGAAAGCTTCTATGTGGCCCCCAATATCTAACTAATTGAACTGATGTGGAAGTTTTACCACAATGGATTAGAAGAGGGTTTTCCTGGCCCCCATATGTTCTCACTCCAATAATAAGCTAATTTCATTTATTGCCTTCAATTTCTAAATGGTATGTTAGTCTTATCACTTTTAAAATTCTATATTCTGGGGGAGACCTTCAAGATGGCGGAGGAGTAAGATGTAGAGATCACCTTCCTCCCCACAAATAAATCAGAAATACGTCTACATATGGAACAACTCCTACAGAACACCAACTGAACGCTGACAGAAGACCTCAGACCCCCAAAAGGCAAGAAACTCCCCACGTACCTGGGTAGGGCAAAAGAAAAAAGAAAAAACAGAGACAAAAGAATAGGGACGGGACCTGCACCAGTGGGAGGGAGCCGTGAAGGAGGGAAGGTTTCCACACACTAGGAAGCCCCTTCGCAGGCGGAGACGCGGGGGGTGCAGAGGGGGGAAGCTTCGGAGCCACGGAGGAGAGCGCAGCAACAGGGGTGCGGAGGGCAAAGCGGAGAGATTCCCGCACGGAGAATTGGTGCCGACCGGCACTCACCAGCCCGAGAGGCTTGTCTGCTCACCCGCCAGGACGGGCGGGGGCTGGGAGATGAGGCTCCGGCTTCGGAGGTCGGATCCCAGGGAGAGGACTGGGGTTGGCTGCGTGAACGCAGCCTGAAGGGGGCTAGTGCGCCGCGGCTAGCCAGGAGGGAGTCCAGGAAAATGTCTGGAACTGCCTAAGAGGCAAGAGACCACTGTTTCGGGGTGCGCGAGGAGAGGGGATTCAGAGCACCGCCCAAATGAGCTCCAGAGACGAGAGCAAGCCGCGGCTAAAAGCGCGGACTCCAAAGACAGGCATGAGACGCTAAAGCTGCTGCTGCTGCCGCCACCAAGAAGCCTGTGCGCGAGCACAGGTCACTGTCCACACCTCCCCTCCTGGGAGCCTGTGCAGCCCGCCACTGCCAGTGTCCCGTGATCCAGGGACAACTTCCCCGGGAGAACACACGGTGCCTCAGGCTGGTGCAACGTCACGCTGGCCTCTGCCACCGCAGGCTCTCCCCAAACTCCGTACCCCTCCCTCCCCCCAGCCTGAGTGAGCCAGAGCCCCCGAATCAGCTTCTCTTTTAACCCCGTCCTGTCTGAGCGAAGAACAGATGCCCTCAGGCGACCTACACGCAGAGGCGGGGCCCAACCCAAAGCTGAACCCCGGGAACTGTGCAAACAAAGAAGAGAAAGGGAAATCTCTCCCAGCAGCCTCAGGAGCAGCGGATTAAATCTCCACAGTCAACTTGATGTACCCTGCATCTCTGGAATACCTGAATAGACAACGAATTATGCCAAAATTGAGGCGGTGGACTTTAAGAGCAACTATAGACTTGGGGTTTGCTGTATGCGACTGACTGGTTTCTGTTTTTATGTTTATCTTAGTTTAGTATTTAGAGTTGATTAACACTGGTAGATTTTTTTATTGATTTGGTTGCTATTCTCCATTTTTTAATATATATAGATATACATTTCTTTTTTCCATTTTCTCTTTTTGTGACTGTGTATGTGTATGCTTCTTTGTGTGATTTTTGTCTGTATAGCTTTGCTTTTACCATTTGTCCTAGGGTTCTGTCTGTCTATTTTGGGGGTTTTTTTAGTATAGCTTTTAGCCCTTATTACCACTGGTGTATGTGTTTTTTGGTTTGGTTGCTCTCTCTTTCTTTCTTTCTTCTTTTTTTTTTTATTACTTTTTAACTTTTTTATTTTTAATGATTTTTTTTATTTTTTATTTTAATAACTTTATTTCTTTTTCTTTATTTTCTTTCCTTTTTCTCCCTTTTCTTCTGAGCTGTGTGGCTGACAGGGTCTTGGTGCTCCGACTGGATGTCAGGCCTGTGCCTCTGAGGTGGGAGGCCGAGGTTAGGACTTTGGTCCACCAGAGACCTCCCGGTTCCATGTAATATCAAACAGCAAAAGCTCTCGCAGAGATCTCCATCTCAACGCTAAGACCCAGCTCCACTCAACAACCAGCAAGATACAGTGCTACAACCCTATGCCGAACAACTAGCAAGACAGGAACACAACCCCACCCATTAGCAGAGAGGCTGCCTAAAATCATAATAAGTCTGAAGACAACCGAAAACCCACTACTGGACGTGGTCCTGCCCACCAGAAAGACAAGATACAGCCTCATCCACTAGAACACAAGCACCAGTCCCCTACACCAGAAAGTCTACACAACCCACTGAACCAACCTTAGCCACTGGGGGCAAACACCAAAAACAATGGGAACTACCAACCTGCAGCCTGTGAAAAGGAGACCCCAAACACAATAAGTTAAGTGAAATGAGAAGACAGAGAAACACACAGCAGATGAAGGAGCAAGGTAAAAACCCACCAGACCAAACAAATGAAGGGGAAATAGGCAGTCTACCTGTACAAGAATTCAGAATAATGATAGTAAAGATAATCTAAAATCTTGGAAATAGAATGGAGAAAACACAAGATATGTTTAACAAGGATCTAGAAGAACTAAAGAGCAAACAAACAATGAAGAACAACACAATAAATGAAATGAAAAATTCTCTAAAAGGAATCAATAGCAGAATAACTGAGGCAGAAGAACGGATAAGTGACCTGGAAGATAAAATAGTGGAAATAACTACTGCAGAGCAGAATAAAGAAAACAGAATGAAAAGAATTGAGGACAGTCCCAGAGACCCCAGAGGACAACATTAAATGCACCAACATTTGAATTTAGGGGTCCCAGAAGAAGAAGAGAGAAAGAAAGGGACTGGGAAAATATGTGAAGAGGGTATAGTTGAAAACTGCCCTAACGTGGGAAAGAAAATAGTCAATCAAGTCCAGGAAACTCAGAGAGTCCCATACAAGATAAATACAAGGAGAAACACGCCAAGACACATATTAATCAAACTTTCAAAAATTAAATACAAAAAAAAAATATTAAAAGCAGCAAGGGAAAAACAACAAATAACATACAAGGGAATCCCCATAAGGTTAACAGCTAATCTTTGAGCAGACACTCTGCAAGCCAGAAGGGAGTGGCAAGACATATTTAAAGTGATGAAAGAGAAAAAGCTACAACCAAGATTACTCTACCCAGCAAGGATCTCATTCAGATTCAACAGAGAAACTAAAACCTTTACAGACAAGCAAAAGTTAAGAGAATTCAGCACCACCAAACCAGCTTTACAATAAATGCTAAAGGAACGTCTCTAGGCAGGAAACACAAGAGATGGAAAAGATCTACAATAACAAACACAAAACAATTAAAAAAATGGTAATAGGAACATACATATTGATAATTACCTTAAATTACCATAAATGGATTAAATGCTCCAACCAAAAGACGTAAACTGGCTGAATGAATACAAAAACAAGACCCATATATATGCTTCTACAAGAGACCCACTTCAGACCTAGGGACACATACAGACTGAAAGTGAGGGGATGCAAAAAGATATTCCATGCAAATGGAAATGAAAAGAAATATGGAATAGCAATTCTCATATAAGACAAAATAGACTTTAAAATAAAGACAATTACAAGAGACAAGGAAGGACACTACATAATGATCAAGGGATCAATCCAAGAAGAAAATACAACAATTGTAAATATTTATGCACCCAACATAGGAGCACCTCAATACATAAGGCAAATGCTAACAGCCATAAAAGGGGAAATGGACAGTAACACAATCATAGTAGGGGACTTTGACACCCCACTTTCACCAATGGTGAGATCATCCAAAATGAAAATAAATAAGGAAACACAAGCTTTAAATGATACATTAAGCAAGATGGACTTAATTGATATTTATAGGATTCCATCCAAAACCAACAGAATACACTTTCTTCTCAATTGTTTTTGGAACATTCTCCAGGATAGATCATACCTTGGGTCACAAATCAAGCCTTGGTAAATTTAAGAAAACTGAAATTGTATCAAGTGTCTTTTCCGACCACAATCCTAAGACACTAGATATCAATTACAGGAAAAAATCTATAAAAAAATACAAACACATGGAGACTAAACAATACACTACTAAATAACGAAGAGAACACTGAAGAAATCAAAAAGGAAATCAAAAAATACCTAGAAACAAATGACAATGAAAACACGACACCCCAAAACCTATGGGATGCAGCAAAAGCAGTTCTAATAGGGAAGTTTATAGTATACAATCCTACCTCAGGAAACAAGAAACATCTCAAATAAGCAACCCAACCTTACACCTAAAGCAAGGAAAGATATCATAAAGATCACATCAGAAATAAATGAAAAAGAAATGAAGGAAACAATAGCAAAGATCAACAAAACTAAAAGCTGGTTCTTTGAGAAGATAAACAAAATTGATAAACCATTAGCCAGACTCATCAAGAAAAAAATGGAGAAGACTCAAATCCAAAGAATTAGAAAGGAAAAAGGAGAAGTAACAACTGACACTGCAGAAATACAAAGGATCATGAGCGACTACTACAAGCAACTCTATGCCAGTAAAATGGACAACCTGGAAGAAATGGACAAATTCTTAGAAAAGCACAACCTCCAAGACTGAACCAGGAAGAAATAGAAAATATAAACAGACCAATCACAAGCACTGAAATTGAGACTGTGATTAAGAATCTTCCAACAAACAAAAGTCCAGGACCAGATGGCTTCACAGGCAAATCCTATCAAACATTTAGAGAAGAGCTAACACCTATTCTTCTCAAACTCTTCCAAAATAGAGCAGAGGAGGAGCACTCCCAAACTCATTCTACCAGGCCACCATCACACTGAGACCAAAACCAGACAAAGATGTCACAAAGAAAGAAAACTACAGGCCAATATCACTGGTGAACATAGATGCAGAAATCCTCAACAAAATACTAACAAACAGAATCCAACAGCACAATAAAAGGATCATACACCATGATCAAGTGAGGTTTATCCCAGGGATGCAAGGATTCTTCAATATATGGAAATTAATCAATGTGATAAACCATATCAACAAACTGAAGGAGAAAAACCATTTGATCATCTCAATAGATGCAGAAAAAGCTTTCAATAAAATTCAACATCCATTTATGATAAAAACCCTCCAGAAAGTAGGCATAGAGGGAACTTACCTCATCATAATAAAGGCAATATACGACAAACCCACAGCCAACATCGTTCTCAATGGTGAAAAACTGAACGCATTTCCTCTAAGATCAGAAGCAAGACAAGGTTGCCCATTCTCACCACTGTTATTCAACATAGTTTTGGAAATTTCAGCCAGAAAAATTAGAGAAGAAAAAGAAATAAAAGGAATCCAAATCGGAAAAGAAGTAAAGCTGTCACTGTTTGCACATGACATGATACTATACACAGAGAATCCTAAAGATGCTACCAGAAAACTGCTAGAGCTAATCAATGAATTTGGTAAAGTTGCAGGATACAAAATTAATGCACAGAAATGTCTTGCATTCCTATACACTAATGATGAAAAATCTGAAAGGGAAATTAAGGAAACACTCCCATTTACCACTGCAACAAAAAGAATAAAATACCTAGGAATAAACCTACCTAAGGAGACAAAAGATCTGTATGCAGAAAACTATAAGACACTGATGAAAGAAATTAAAGATGATACAAACAGATGGAGAGATATACCATGTTCTTGGATTGGAAGAATCAACCCTGTGAAAATGACTACACTACCCAAAGCAATCTACAGATTCAATGCAATCCCTATCAAACTACCACTGGCATTTTTCACAGAACTAGAACAAAAAAAGTCACAATTTGTATGAAAACACAAAAGACCCCAAATAGCCAAAGCAATCTTGAGAAAGAAAAATGGAGCTGGAGGAATCAGGCTCCCAGACTTCAGACTATACTACCAAGCTACAGTAATCAAGACAATATGGTACTGGCACAAAAACAGAAATATAGATCAATGGAACAGGATAGAAAGCCCACAGATAAACCCATGTACATATGGTCACCTTATTTTTGATAAAGGAGGCAAGAATATACAATGGAGAAAAGACAGCCTCTTCAATAAGTGGTGCTGGGAAAACTGGACAGCTACATGTAACAGAATGAAATTAGAACACACCCTAACACCATACACAAAAATAAACTCAGAAATGAATTAAAGACCTAAATGTAAGGCCAGACACTATCAAACTCTTAGAAGAAAACATAGGCAGAACACTCTATGACATAAATCATAGCAAGATTCTTTTTGACCCACCTCCTAGAGAAATGGAAATAAAAACAAAAATAAACAAATGGGACCTAATGAAACTTAGAAGCTTTTGCACAGCAAAGGAAACCATAAACAAGATGAAAAGACAGTCCTCAGAACGGGACAAAATATTTGCAAACAAAGCTACTGACAAAGGATTAATCTCCAAAATTTACAAGCAGCTCAATATCAAAAAAACAAACAACCCAATCCAAAAATGGGCAGAAGACCTAAACAGACATTTCTCCAAAGAAGATATACAGATTGCCAACAAACACATGAAAGGATGCTCAACATCACTAATATTTAGAGAAATGCAAATCAAAACTACAATGAGGTATCACCTCACACCAGTCAGAATGGCCATCATCAAAAAATCTACAAACAATAAATGCTGGAAAGGGTGTGGAGAAAAGGGAACCCTCTTGCACTGTTGGTGGGAATGTAAATTGATACAGCCACTGTGGAGAACAGTATGGAGGTTCCTAAAAAACTAAAAATAGAACTACCATAAGACCCAGCAATCCCACCACTGGGCATATACCCTGAGAAAACCATAATTCAAAAAGAGTCATGGGGCTTCCCTGGTGGCATAGTGGTTGAGAGTCTGCCTGCCGATGCAGGGGACATGGGTTCGTGCCCTGGTCCGCGAAGATCCCACATGCCACGGAGCGGCTAGGCCCGTGAGCCATGGCCGCCGAGCCTGTGCATCTGGAGCCTGTGCTCCACAACGGGAGAGGCCACAACAGTGAGAGACCCGCGTACTGCAAAAAAAAAAAAAAAAAGAGTCATGTACCACAATGTTCACGGCAGCTCTATTTACAATAGCCAGATCATGGAAGCAACCTAAATGCCCATTAACAGACAAATGGATAAAGAAGATGTGGTACTTATATACAATGGAATATTACTCAGCCATAAAAAGAAACGAAATTGAGTTATTTGTAGTGAGGTGGATGGACCTAGAGACTGTCATACAGAGTGAAGTAAGTCAGAAAGAGAAAAATAAATGCCGTATGCTAACACATATATATGGAATCTTAAAAAAAAAAAAAAAGTTCTGAAGAACCTAGGGGCGGGGTAGGAATAAAGACACAGGCGTACAGAATGAACTTGAGGACACGGAGGGGGAAGGGTAAGTTGTGACAAAGTGAGAGAGTGGCATGGACTTATATATACTACCAAATGTAAAATAGATAGCTAATGGGAAGCAGCCGCATAGCACAGGGAGATCAGCTCGGTGCTTTGTGACCACCTAGAGGGGTGGGATAGGGAGGGTGGGCAGGAGACGCAAGAGGGAGGAGATATGGGGATGTATGTATATGTATAGCTGGTTCACTTTGTTATAAAGCAGAAACTAACACACCATTGTAAAGCAATTATACTCCAATAAAGATGTTAAAAAAATTTTAAATTCTACATTCTAATTACAATCACTAACTCCCACCAATATCTCTGTTCGTTTGTTATTAAAATTGCCTCAATTATAAAGGCAGGCAAACTGAAGCAGGAAATAAAGATGCAGTGAGTCAGTGCCAGAACCTAGAGAAGTATTCATGAGATTGGGTCCTAATTCTGTGGGGCCTTCAATTATTACCAGATGCTTTAATGGGAAGTTCCATCATATTGAATGTTATACGCATACATTTAATTTTTGCTGCCTACATCAAAAATGCAAGTATTGAGTAAGCACATAATAAGTGTCTAGATGTCTACTGTAGACTTTGGGATTCAGAAGGTAGTAGATAACATAATCTCTGATCTCAAAAAGTTTACAGTCTGATTATAGAGGTAAATACAAAAATGATAACCCAGCAAAATGTGTGCAGTGATTCTCAAAGTACAGTTTGTAAGAATCACTCAGAAAGCTTGTTAACCATTCACATTCCCAGGCTCCACACCTAGACCCATGGATTCTAAGATCTGGGGTGAGTTTATTAATCTGCATTTTTAACAGCACCCACATAGGTGTTTCTAATCAATGCCCATGTTTAAGAGACCACACACTGAGAAATGCCAGTGGATAAGAACTCAGACTTGGGAGTTAAACAGTCTAGGTTTGATTCCCAGCTCCATCCCTTCCCAGCTGGGTGACCTTGATTACATTACTAAAGTCCTCTGGGCTTCAATGTTCCCATCTATAAAAATGAAGATAATAATAGTACCTACATGTTAGGTGGTTGTAACATTGGTACCCAGTAAACACTTAGTAAAAGTTGTTCTTGTTTTTATCCTCATTAACATTATTAAAACACTAGATATTGACCAAGTACTAATCAGTCTGACATACTGATAGCTCCCAAAATTCAATGAATAAAATAAGAGTTCTGGATAAGAGTAGGGAAAGCTTTAAGGAGGAAGAGGAAATGAACTAAACATTAAAACCAATGAAAGATTTGTATTATCAAAGAAAAGAAATCCTGGAGGAAGGGAACATACTGAGCAAATTATCAAGGAAGACCAGAAAGAGCTGTGTGAGAACCAATAAAGGAAGCAGCCCCTGACGTGGAGGGTCCCGTGAAAGTGGGAAGATAAGTGGCCAGAAGACTGAAAGCTCAGCAAGTCTGAAGTTCCCCCATCTCTTTATTTGAAACACCTGTTTTTTTAGAGGCCACTACATTAGGGATAGGCCCCCACATTAAGAGATAGGATATTAAAAGATCAATGTATAATAACTCTTCTTTTTATAAAAATAATCCTTTATTTATAAAATAAGTTATCACTCGGAACCTTAATTCATTGCCATGTTAACAGGTTTAAGACATTTCAATTTACTAAAGATAAATAATTCAGCCTTTAAATAAAGAACGATAAGGTTTTTTGAGAGCAAGGGACTATCTTACTCATTTTGGGGACCTCAGACTCTACCTAGCACGAGGCCAGGAATGTGCTAATACCTCTAAAAATGAATGGTTGTTCAACTAAATAGTTATATAAATACTGTTATGACATGAATTGGAATATCCATGAAAAAAAGTTCCTTTCCTTTGAGAGCTGCCACATTTATTTATTGTTCATATTCCCAAGTGAGGCTACTGCTTTGAAAATGCAACCAAATTTATTGTTTTCATTTATACTGAGTGTCCATAACTATATAAGCAGCAATAAATTAAATTAAATATGGTACATGCCAATAGTCAAGCTGGATAATTCAATTGAAAAATACACTGAACTCTCATTTGACTTCATAGGTATCTGAGTAACTTCATTAAACTCATAATTTAGTGGATGATGAAAAATACACAGTGCACTAAGGCACTAAAAGCCTGTCTTGTTTCTCTTCTCAGGCCTCTGTTTACCTGGATTCTTAGAGGTTTGCTACTGGTTGCAACTTGATGTCCCAAACACGTGCACATCAAACATTTCTAAACGCCCAAAATGGAAATATCCCCAAACTGCTTCCCATTGCCCATGAACTTCTTTTCTGATTTATGATATTTCAACTTCTCTGTCTTTATCTTGAGAAAAATAATATTAAAGGAACAAATGGGATAAGTTGACTTTTTTTCTTTGACTCTTCGAATGATGTCTTGAAAATTAAGTCATGACCATAAGGCACTCAACATATATGGGCCCAAAGTTGATGAGGGTATACACACTTCCCTCTCATAAAGGCTATCCATGTCCTGCAGACAGGGCAGTGTTGCTTATCACCTATATGGCACAAACTGAACGTAGATCATGGGAATCAGTAACCTAAGCAAGGGTATAATGTCTGTGTTGGCTATTAAGATTATCATTACAGTAGAAAAGATATGCCTTAAAAGAACCACAGCAGAAAAATGGGAATTTATCTGAAGTGATACTTTTCTACTACTATGCCCACAAAGTAATTACTATAATGAAAATATCACACTAATACAATCGGCAATCTTTGATGAATTAGAAAATGTGTCTTTGCTCCCACTACCATTCACTTCCTGTTTTTGTGAAGTGGGAATAAAATGACCAACTTAAGCTTCACTTCACTAATCTGATTCCGGTTAATGCCCCAAGGGGAGCTATCAGCATGTCTCTTCCAATTGCCTCCTAGGGAACAAGAGAGAAGCATTTGGCCTATTAAAAACAATGGACTCGTTCACTTCTCTGCCGGCCGGATGGGGACCCCGTGCTTCTGTTTACAACAGCCAGTTCATTCAGCTCTTTGATTACCTTCCATCAGTGTGTTCACAACCAATTCAAGCCAATATTGGGAAACAATGAAATCCACTGAAACTGAGCAGTTTTTATAGTCACACCTACCTAATGTCCCCCAGTCTATTTTCATGCATGTGTAATTAATTGTGTTCTATGCCAGTAACTCCAACTTTCGGCAACTGAGAGTTTGGTGGTAAGAGCTCTGGTTATTCCCTTGGAGTGAGCCAGGCCTGGGTTTATGTTCCAGCTTATATATTTGGTGGTTGAGTGACCTTTGGCACATTATTTAATCTCTCTGAGACTTGGTTTCTCTAACTATAAACAAAGATAATAATACCTCATAAGAACACTGATATAAAAACTCTAATACATGGCATGTACTCAACCAGCATTAGTTCATTTATGAACACTGCTCAAAAATATGTTAAAACAACTATTAACATATCATCCCAACTTTGATCATATGGGACTTAGAGAATGGGAATGAAAACCAGACAACGAAGGGTTCAGAATTGCTGGGTTTTAGTCTTACCCAGATTAGGCTATCCCATAAGTTCAAACGGTAATTTGTTACAACAAATTAATTCCCATTAAGTACAACTTTGTCCTTATAAAGAAACACTGCACTTATATGAAGTATCTAAAAATAATCAAACTCATTGAAGTAGAGAGTAGAATGGTGGTTGCCAGGTGTTGGGTGGAGGGGGAAGTGGGAAGTTAATGTTCAAAGGGTATAAAGTTTCAGTTACGCAAGACGAATAAGTTCTGTAGCTCTGCTGGACAACATAGTGCCAACAGTTAATAACACTGTGCTGTGCACTTAAAAAATCTGCTAACCGCAAATAACAAATGCTGGAGAGGGTGTGGAGAAAGGGGACCCTCCTGCACTGTTGGTGGGAATGCAAACTGGTGCAGCCACTATGGAAAACAGTATGGAGGTTCCTCAAAAAACAAAAAACAGAGTTGCCATATGACCCAGCAACCCCACTCCTGGGCCTATATCTGGAAAAGACAAAAACTCTAATTTGAAAAGATACAAGCACCCCAATGTTCACAGAACCACTATTTACAATAGCCAAGACATGGAAGCAAACTAAATGTCCATCAACAGATGAATGGATAAAGAAGATGTGGTACATATATACAATGGAATATTACTCAGCCATAAAAAGAATGAAATAATGCCATTTGCAGCAACATGGACGCACCTAGAGATCATCATACTAAGTGAAGTAAGTCAGACAAATATATGATATCACTTATATGTGGAATCTAAAATATGATTTAAATGAACTTTTTTTTTTTTTTTTTTGCAGTACGCGGGCCTCTCACTGTTGTGGCCTCTCCCATTGCGGAGCACAGACTCCGGACGCGCAGGCTCAGTGGCCATGGCTCACGGGCCCGGCTGCTCCGCAGCATGTGGGACCTTCCCAGACTGGGGCACGAACCTGTGTCCCCTGCATTGGCAGGTGGACTCTCAACCACTGTGCCACCAGGGAAGCCCTAAATGAACTTATTTAAAGAACAGAAACGGACTCAGACATAGAAAGAAAACTTATGGTTACCAAAGGGGAAAGCTAGGAGAGGGATAAATCAGGAGTTTTGGATTAACAGATATGAACTACTATATATAAAATAAACAACAAGGACCTACCATATAGCACATGGGACTATATTCAATATTTTGTTATAAACCATAATGGAAACAAATATGAAAAATTATACACACATACATATATCTGAATCACTTTGCTGTACACCAGAAACTAACACAACATTGTAAATCAATTATACTTCAATTTTTAAAAATTTGTTACAAGGGAAGATAACATATTAAGTGTTCTTACTACCAAAAAAAAGTTGAGGTGTGGACACAAGGAAACTTTTGGAGGTGATGGCATGTTTATTACCTTGCTTGTGGTGATGGTTTCAGGAGTGGATACATAGGTTCAAACTCATCAAATCATGCAATTTTGGGTACAACAATTATACCTCAGTAAAGCTGTTTTTAAGAAAAGAAGGAAGAAAAAAATAGGATCCCTTAGAAAGCCTTTACCATAGCAGGTACTCTCTACCCCAAATATGAAGAAGTGTATCTGGTCACTAGAAAGCTCTGTAGTCACCATTTACTGCTTCAGCTAACCAAAGGAACCTATTTTCTCTCCCTCTACCTGCCTTCCCAGTTCTTCCTGCCAGAGTCAGCTTAGACATCTCCTTCTCCAGGAAACAATCCCTCCAGCGCCCTGTCTCACACGCTCCTACAACACCCTGTTCATATCTCTAAGGTTGCACTTAAACCTTTCTTGTTCTTTAAGTCCCTCACCAGGACCATGCCTTACTTATCCTTGTATCCCCAGCACCTACCAAGCACATGTCTGGTACATGGCAGATGCCCAATAATGACTGTTGATTGACTGACCAGACACTGGCTTTACAGTCAAGGAGATGGAATCAAATTCTGGCTCTACCACTTACCTGTTCGCCTTTTCTGATTCTGTGACTCTTTATATCCTCATTAGTCATGCTATCTTACCAAATAAACAGAATTATGGAATAATACCAAGAGAAACAGGGACTGCATTTGCTTTCATATTCATAGTCACTGCACTGAAGCACTGTCACTGAAAGTTACTGCTTCTAAATATTGGCAGAAGCAGTATGACACTTTGAACTAGACATTTGTTCTTCAAAGAATCATTTGAGTAGTCTCTCTTATAATGAGCCTGCACCTTTGCTCTGGCAGAAGAATATAATATAAACATTTGTGTTTTATCAAGTCAGACCCCTCAAAATATCTGTTGGCAACTAGGGCTGGTTTCTGGGTGGAAAGGTGGACCAATTTGCATATTGCATATTCCAAGAGAGGATGGTCTAATCCCCCAAACCCTGCTCCCTGACTCAAAGTCAGGAAGACCCATGAGGGCAGAGCAGGGTAGTCCAGAATAAGGCCCATAGGAAAGAAAGAAAAGCCCTCTGGAATAAAATTACCTGTGGGAAGGGGTAGTCTAGGTTAGCGATCTAGGCTTGATAGGCCTGAAATGTGTAAGCCAGGAGACCTGGTAATGGCACGATGTATATTGATAACGGAAGTCTCTGAGGACACAGCCATCCTTGTGCAATGTTGTGTTTAGAAGACCTCTGGGTGTAGACTAAGGTAACAGTGATCTTGGAGCCCAGTCATGAACGACCATAGTGTTTTATACTGGTACCTGGAACATTATTATATTGCAAAGGGAAACATCAGCATCCGTGGGACACTATAGGACCCAGCTTCAACAGCAGTGCCACGAGTTAATATCAAATGAATATCAGACTTCCCACTTCCCTCTGATTCTGGCATTAGAAGGAAAAATAATCCTTTCTCCAATTTGGACAAAGTAAACCTTCAGAGTTCTCGTAAACTTTTACATGGGAGTATAGCCCTCAAGACAAACACTGGACATCCCCCTACTAGAATACCTGAAGTCTTATCCAATAAACTTAACAAAATTAAGATGATATGACCATATTTGTACCCCGAATTAAAAAGTAAGTTATACTGGTTATGCTGATGCAAAGGCAGGATCCACACAGCCCAGCTTGAAGAAGGGGCAACATTAGCCTATTGAAGAAGCTGTGCTGGCGGGAAACATGCATCTCTCAACACACAGAGTGTCTACCTTCTGAACCCAGACATTTAGTTGATTATCTTCTATGTTAGATTTCCAGATAAGGTGAAAATCTGGGCATGTCTCATTCCTGGTGCCAATTTAGATTATAAAAAAAATATTTAATAGGGAAAAGTGTGTGACATCATCACACAAAAAACACTGAGATATTTCAAACTACTCTGCTGAGGGAACTAGATGGAAGGAAGGGCTGACCATTCCCATGACTTCTCTCATGTGTTGGACAAATTTACATAAGAAGTAAGTGGAAGAGAACTCAGTAGAAGCCATTGAAAGGGAAAAGCAATTGAGGGAGGCAAAGATGGTTGTGGGCCATCACGTGTCATAATGACTTCCCACTTGAGCCCTTGGAAAAAGCATGGGTGCTAGAGACCACATCAGGCAAAGACCTCAGGAGGGGCTTACTCCTAGCTCCCATCTAGGGAAGACTGCCATGCTTGACCACAGACAGAGGCACTGCCATAGTGAATTCATTTTGAGAGCAACCCTGACACACCAGGAAAAGTGACACTGCCCTTGTGGAAATCTGACTGCCACAACCAACATGGAAATAAACGCTGGTTCTAGCTCCCACTATCTCCCTACTAGGATGCTAGATCTCTAGACTAGCTGGCAGCTCAAAGCTTCAGACCACCTAACCTGTTCCTTTTTTCTTTCTTCTTTATCTGTGCCTGAAATATTCAAACATGGATCCATGTTCCATCAGATCCATTTCAACTATCAGTAGAAGACAGGTATTGACATTTCTCTGTAAGATATAGAAACCAGGGGGAAAAAATATCACCAAACATGTAATGCAATAAAGCAAATAAATGAAAAGGAACAACGTGGGGAATCAGAGCAAGAGCACCCCTTTGAAATATGTGACCACAAAGAACAGAAGAGGATTTTAGACATTTACCAATACATGATCTCAAAAGAAGAGTAGAGAAAAAAAGCACACATAGATGAAACCACAAGAGACTCTCAAGAAGTCACAGTAGCCTGGCATCAGAAAAAAACAACATGGTAGTGAAAACACTACCATGGATACAGTGAACAGCTGATTGGATCCTTCTAAAAATGTAATCAGGATTATACAGAAGTCAAGCTCAAAATATTCTCCCACAAATAGAAAAGAAATTGACTAACAGGTTAATTTAATGAAAGAAAAGAAAAGATACATGGGGAGATTAGGATTGTATCTACAGAAGTAATGTCATATGTAAAAACAAAGAGAGAGACAAAGAAATAACTCTTTAAAATTAGAGGCGAATGTCTTAAGATGAAGAATTGATTTTGCAAATCCCAAAGCCTAAAGGAGTACCAGGCAAAATTATTTAGACATAATCTAGATACAATTTTGAACTTCAAGATTAGTGGGAAAATATGCAAGAATACAATCAGAAGTAAAATATCAGATTGGTCTCAGTCTTTATCAACTGAACTTTAAGGGAAAAAAGTTTATCGTACCTACTCAGGTAGTTATCGTCAAAGGCGAAAAAGAAATTTCAGACATTTAAATATTCTGAAATTAAAACACACATGAACTCTTCATGAAAAGAAATGTCTAGAGTATATACCACTAAAAGATACCAAAAATTCAAGAAAGGGAAAATTGAGATTATGAAAGAAAATGGTTCATGAAATATACTCTAAATAGTTAACATATACACACACAAAATTAATGCATATGTCAAATTATCATTTAGAGGCTATATATTGCCCAATATAAAAATAGTAATTGTCTAACAATGTGAATTTACAGCAATTTATAATAAAAAGCAGCAAATGGGGAGAAAAGGGAAGAAGTAAAGGCATACCGAGTTCCTCATTTTCCACAGGCAGGAAAAGGCTCAGAATGTTGCTCCTCTCTCACCAACTCCAAGTTCAAAGTCGTATTAGTAGCTTGAAGTTAGCCATGGGGGGCAGCATTCATACCACAGAAATCAGTGAATGCTACAAATAACTTTTATTTTTCAGAGAGTCACTACTGTCCCACAGGATATAGTCAGCGAGGTGCTCTTTTTTGTGTGTGTGTGGTATATTGTACACAACATAAAATTTACCATTTTAACCATTTTTAAGCATGCAATTCAGTGGCATTAAGTACATTTACAATGTTATGCAACCATCATCACCACCATCCATCTCCACAACTTTTCCATTATCCCAAATAGCAACTCTGTACACACTATACAGTAACCTCCCTTCCCCACTCCCCTGAACTCCTGGTAACCACTATTCTACTTTCTGTCTCCTCTAAATACCTCATGTAAGTGGACTTACACAATATTTGTTCTTAGCATAATGTTTTCAATGTTCATCCACGTTACAGCATATGCTAGAATTTCCTTCCTTTTTCAGGCTGAATAACATTCCATTATATATGTACCACTTTTTTATCCATTCATCCATTAATGGAAGTGGATACTTTTTAACACTTGTTCATAAATAGAAAAATATGTTTAAATAATAAAGATCAGTAGAAACTCTGCACTTCCTGCTAATAGAGCACGTGCATTCTTAAGCAGTTACCAGGAAAATAAAAGATGAGAACATACTGTTACCCACTATCAGTAAAATGGGTCATACTCCCTCACTGACATATTCAAGGATCCCAACATGTTGTGTGGAAGCCATACCCACCGAGACTCTTGGTCCAGAAGTTAATAAATGAATAACACACATGTGACAAGCACCTATTCAACATCAGACACTGTGCTTGGTACAGTCACATGCATCATCTCATTAATCCTCATGAAATAGAGATTCTCCTTGTTAAAATCCTACTTGCAACCTTTAGGCCAACTCAGTGTACATCAACACTTAAACATTTTATTGAAACAAATGAACTGGCTTCCTTGCTATCTAGTCTAGACTGGACTGACAATAATCAAGGGGATATGTATACCTAAACTGTTTCTATATTTTCATAGCAGAAAAACCAGACTCACAGAGGTCTGTTGATGGGAATGGAAGATGACAGTTTCAAGCAATTTCTGCAAGTTCAGGATATTTGTACTCATTTTACAACAATACAAGGGAAGGGGCCAATTGTTTCTGCTTTCCAGATAAGGAAAAAGGCTTAAAGTGGTCACATGACTTACCAACGCAGCCAAAAGGACATGAAGTAGAAGGCAGTTTCACCAGGAACTGAAAACCCAGTGTCTAGGGAATCAAACTACCAGATGGATTCAGAGCTGTGGGCAGTAAGCAACTCTCATGGAGCTGCATGGTTTCTCACGGCCATGGCCACCATCAGGGGCTGGGGTGGGATTGTGTCTCAGTGTACCTAACTGAGGATAGGGGCTGCCCAGGGGAAGATGTGACCTCAAGGGATTCAGGCAGACAATACGCTCCAAACAGTCCCCTAACTTTGCCCTTCTGTCTTTCAAATCAAACAAACCAGAAAGGTATAAGTCAGTGGTTCTCAACACTGGCTACACAATGGAATCACCTGATCAGTTATTTGAAAGCACTGACACCCAGGCCACCCAGACAAACTGCAGCAGAATCTGTGGGAATGCAGCCAGGATTGTGAGCCACTAATGCAAAGTCACAACTTTTAGTAAGGGACCCCAAACTTGGATGCACCTGCATCAACTATGAAGAGGCTCCTACCTCTGCTGTAACTTTTCTAGTGATCATCATTCCAGGGAGTAAAGGCCAGAGAGAGGATGAACAGGAAATGGAAGGATGGTTCACAAAGTGAACATCAAAATGAAAGGAAAGCAATGCAGGCAACTTTACGAACAATAACCAAGATTAAACCAGGAATTCAAATTTAAAATGGAAATTGGCTAAATCCTCCACTGGTTTCATTTCCCCCACTCAGTTCTTTCTGCTGTTTCTGATTTTGTTGTCTCTCTAGAGGTGATCCTCGTGGATTATGCCAAACAAGCTTTTCCTGAAGATTCACTGCTGTTAAAATACTTTCTAAGATTACCCTGCCTCAGTGGGAGTATTCAGAGGATTCCCAATCCACTGAGGTAGCAAACTATATAAACTTTGGAATATTTGGCTGCTGTAACATTACAGTTAATAATACACTGTCGTCCCACAAATGGGCTATAAGGGCAGACACCCTGAACAGCACAAGATATTACTAAGTTTAATTGGCTGGGTGCCAATGCTGATTAGCATGGGCAATTTTTGTCACCTCCCAAAATAAATGCCCAGTTCACTTTAAGAGTGAAAAATAAGAAACAGGTGCTAGTCTGAGCTCTGTGCTATCCTTGAGAAGGTAGAAAAGGAAAGCGAGCTAGCAACTATGAGACACTGTGTGAACTGCCTCCTGGAAAAGAGAAGCTGCTATGGGAAGCTTTGGCCAAACCTAGGGTACTATGGTGCTATCTACTCTTGAGGTGTTAGCAGATGAGGCATCCATTATGGGTGAATTGTGTCTCCCAAAATGACACTGAAGTCCTAACCTCCAGTACCTGTGAATGTGACCTCATGGAAAAGTATTGAATAGTTGCAAATGATCAAGTTAAGACAAAGTCATTGAGGGAAGGAAAGAGCTAATACAATATGACTGGTGTCCTTCTAAAAAGGGGAAATTTGGACACAGAGACTAACGTTTACAGATGGAAGATGATGTGAAGACAGAGAAAACGCCATCTACAAACTATGGAATGCCTGAGGCAGGAAGCTAGGAGAGTGGCATGGAACACATTCTCCCTCAGAGCCCTCAGAAGGAACCTACCCTACTGAACTTTGATTTCTGACTTCTAGCCTCCAGACTGTGAGATAATAAATTTCTGGTGTTTCAGCCACTGAGCTTGTTGTGCTTTGTTACAGCAGCCTCAGGGAACTAATGCAACATCAAAAGAAAGTATTGGTTCATAACCTGGTAGACCAGGACTTTGTTGGTGGCACAGTGGTTAAGAATCCACCTGCCGATGCAGGGGACATGGGTTCGTGCCCGGGTCCGGGAAGATCCCACATGCCATGGAACAACTAAGTCCATGTGCCACAACTACTGAGCCCACATACCGCAACTACTGAAGCCTGAGAGCCTAGAGCCCGTGCTCTGCAACAAGAGAAACCACCACAATGAGAAGCCTGCACACCGCAACGAAGAGTAGCCCCCGCTTGCTGCAACTAGAGAAAGCCCACATGCAGCAATGAAGACCCAACGCAGCCATAAATAAATAAATAGATAGACAGTAAGATAAATAAATAAATAAAAACCCGGTGGACCATTGAAAATCAGACCACTAATCCAGAAGCCTAGGGAAAAAGAGGTTCTCAAGGTATGGTGCCAAAGAAGGGAGGCAAGAGAGCTGATTAGAGAAAGTTAAAAGGGTGGTGGGAACAAGACCAGGAGCGAAACCAAAGAGGAGATTAGGTTCACTCCATAAGCATGGACCAGGCACTGTTCCAGGTGCTGGGGATACAAAAGTGAATAAGGAGTCACATGTCATCTGTGCCGCTAGGCTTTGGTGGATGTATAGTGCTGAGACAGTGGTAAGCAAGGTGCTTTGGGATCAGAGAGGTGGGGGATGCTCACAGAGCAACCTGGGATTTCAGGAAGACTTCCTGGAAAACAGGCCATCTAAGCTCAATCTGGAAGGATAAGCAATTGGCAGGATGGACCAAAAGATGTCTGTTTTCATAAAGAATCCAGGGGCGTCTTGGTACCATGTTGACAATGTGTAATAGGATGTGATTTTTTTTAAAAAAAGAATGAGGTACCACTTTCACATACACACTTGAACATAAACACCACAGTATGGCACCTCCAGAGCTGGAGAGTACCCACAGTAATAACCAGCAGCAAGGAGCCATGTTACAGAGCAGAGGGAACTGTGGCCAGTGGGAGTAACTCAGCCTGGCATATAGGGATATGAGAGCAGAAGAAAGGAGAAAAACACTGCACGTGCCATGTGGAAACCAGATGTAACTGTTCACGGAGCATGTGGGACACCCCACCCCACTGCCACCTTGAAGAACTACCAGAAAAACATAGAGGACTTTGCAGGGGCTCCTGACAGCAAGTGGGAGCAAGCCAGAGAAGCCAGAGTAAAAATAAAAATAATAAGGATCTCATGGGGTTGTCATAAGAAATGAAGAAAGAATAAATAACATTTCAAAGCAACTGAGATATAGCACCCGCACTCCATCTATCAATGTTTTGCATTTGTCCAATCTGTCTTGCATTTACTGTATCATCTTGTGTTAATTTATCATCATTATCATTTACCAATATTCTTTTCTTGAAAGCGACCTATTTTGGGAAGGATGCCTCCATATCACAAATGAGGCTAATTTAATGACTCCAATGAGTGGTAATCTACCGGGGAACACAACGGCTGCGGGTACGAGCACAGACAGGCATGGTGTGGACCCCCTTTGTGCTGCAGTGCTCTGCTAATTGGGTCAAATGGAGGAGTTGGACGTATTCTCCTTCTGTTTTCCTAATGATATTAATGTCTCCATGAGGTTAATGAAACTGCTAACACGGGCCAACTGTGAATGGCTTCATGTAGAATATAAAACCATCTATTCCAAGTCCTATGCAAATGCTGGGGGTTATGATTGCTGTGGTGGTTTTGTCTATTTATTGTGTATAACAACGGGGCTCTGTTCCTTCTTTTTCCCTCTAAGGGCCAGAATCGAAGACCACTAACTTGATCTGGCACAGGGTTGCCTAGACTGCTACGTGGACACCAGTTGGGGCCTGTTTAAGGCTAGAGCCCTGGTTTGGTCCTATCCTTTATGGTCTCTACTGCCCCCTGCTGGCCTGGAAAGGGAGGAGCAGCTCTGCAGCACCCCCTTGGGAGATGGAATACACCAGAAGACAAAATATGGACAGCTACTATTTACTGTCACTTACTATATGCTTTCTAATTTAATACATACAACATTCCCGTGGTTTACCTACTGCTCTTTTACAGATGAAGAAACCTAGGCTCGAGTAGTAAAACAAGTTCCCTGAGAACACAGGGCTTGTGAGTGGCAGATCCAGGACAAAGTATAAATCTGTCTGACTCACAATTGTTGTTACACTCCCACTGAAGACATGCTATAGTAAAAAGTACATGTACTTTATTTTTCTTAATTTTTTTAAACATCTTTATTGGGGTGTAATTGCTTTACAATGTTGTGTTAGTTTCTGCTGTATAACAAAGTGAATCAGCTATATGTACACATATATCCCCATATCCCCTCCCTCTTGCATCTCCCTCCCACCGTCCCTATCCCACCCCTCTAGGTGGTCACAAAGCACCGAGTTGATCTCCCTGTGCTATGTGGCTGCTTCCCACTAGCTATCTATTTTACATTTCGTAGTGTATATATGTCCATGCTGCTCTCACTTCGTTCCAGCTTACCCTTCCTCCTCCCAGTGTCCTCAAGCCCATTTTCTACGTCTGCGTCTTTATTCCTGTCCTGCCCCTAGGTTCTCCAGAACCTCTTTTTTTTTTTTAGATTCCATATATATGTGTTAGCATACAGTATTTGTTCTTCTCTTTCTTACTTCACGCTGTATAACAGACTCTAGGCCCATCCACCTCACTACAAATAAATCAATTTCATTTTTTTAAGGCTGAGTAATATTCCATTGTATATATGTGCCACATCTTCTTTATCCATTCATCCGATGATGGACACATAGGTTGTTTCCATCTCCGGGCTATTGTGAATAGAGCTGCAATGAACATTTTGGTACATGTTGTGCTTTTCTAAGAATGTGTCCATTTCTTCCAGGTTGTCCATTTTATTGGCCTATAGTTGCTTGTAGTAATCTCTCATGATCCTTTGTATTTCTGCAGTGTCAGTTGTTACTTCTCCTTTTTCATTTCTAATTCTATTGATTTGAGTCTTCTCCATTTTTTTCTTCATGAGTCTGGCTAATGGTTTATCAATTTTGTTTATCTTCTCAAAGAACCAGCTTTTAGTTTGGTTGATCTTTGCTATTGTTTCCTTCATTTCTTTTTCATTTATTTCTGATCTGATCTTTATGATTTCTTTCCTTCTACTAACTTTGGGGGTTTTTTGTTCTTCTTTCTCTAATTGCTTTAGGTGTAAGGTTAGGTTGTTTATTTGAGATGTTTCTTGTTTCTTGAGGTAGGATTGGATTGCTATAAACTCCCCTATTAGAACTGCTTTTGCTGCATCCCATAGGTTTCGGATTGTCATGTTTTCATTGTCATTTGTTTCTAGGTATTTTTTGATTTCTTCAGTGATCTCTTGGTTATTTAGTAGTGTATTGTTTACCCTCCATGTGTTTGTATTTTTTACAGATTTTTTCCTGTAATTGATATCTAGTCTCAGAGCATTGTGGTTGGAAAAGATACTTGATACTGGGCTTCCCTGGTGGCGCAGTGGTTGAGAGTCCACCTGCCGATGCAGGAGACACAGGTTCATGCCCCGGTCTGGGAGGACCCCACATGCCGCGGAGCGGCTGGGCCCATGAGCCATGGCCACTGAACCTGCACATCCGGAGCCCATGCTCCACAACGGGAGAGGCCACAACAGTGAGAGGCCCGTGTACCGCAAAAAAAAAAAAAAAGATACTTGATACAAGTTCAATTTTCTTAAATTACCAAGGCTTGATTTGTGACCCAAGATATGATCTATCCTGCAGAATGTTCCATCCATGAGCACTTTGAAGAAAGTGTATTCTCTTGTTTTTGGACGGAATGTCCTACAAATATCAATTAAGTCCATCTTGTCTAATGTGTCATTTAAAGCTTGTGTTTCCTTATTTATTTTCATTTTTGATAATCTGTCCATTGGTGAAAGTGGGGTATTAAAGACCCCTACTATTATTGTGTTAATGTCGATTTCCCCTTTTATGGCATTTAGCATTTGCCTTATGTATTGTGTTGCTCCTATGTTGGGTGCATAAATATTCACAATTGTTATTTCTTTTCTTGGATTGATCCCTTGATATTATGTAGTGTCCTTCTTTGCCTCTTGTAATAGTCTTTATTTTAAAGTCCATTTTGCCTGAGAACTGCTATTCCGGCCTTCTTTTGATTTCCATTTACATGGAATATCTTTTTCCATCCCTTCACTTTCCGTCTGTATGTGTCCCTAGATCTGAAGTGGGTCTCTTGTAGACAGCATATATATGGGTCTTATTTTTGTATCCATTCATCCAGTCTATGTCTTTTGTTTGGAGTATTTAATCCATTTACATTTAAGGTAATTTATTTATTTATTTATTTAATTTTTTTTTTGCGGTATGTGGGCCTCTCACTGTTGTGGCCTCCCCCGTTGCGGAGCACAGGCTCCGGACGCGCAGGCTCCGGACGCACAGGCTCAGCGGCCATGGCTCACGGGCCCAGCCGCTCCGCGGCATATGGGATCCTCCCAGACCGGGGCACGAACCCATATCCCCTGCATTGGCAGGCGGACTCTCAACCACTTGCGCCACCAGGGAGGCCCTACATTTAAGGTAATTATCCATATGTATGTTCCTATTACCATTTTCTTAATTGTTTTGATTTGTTTTTGTAGGTCTTTTCCTTCTCTTGTGTTTCCTGCCTAGAGAAGATCCTTTATAATTTGTTATAAAGCTGATTTAGTGGTGCTGAATTCTCTTAACTTTTGCTTGTCTGTAAACGTTTTAATTTATCCGTCGAACCTGAATGAGATTCTTGCTGGGTTGAGTAATCTTGGTTGTAGGTGTTCCCTTTCATCACTTTATGGCCTACCACTCCCTCTGGCTTGCAGAGTTTCTGCTGAAACATCAGCTCTTCACCTTATGGGGATTCCCTTTTATGTGATTTGTTGCTTTTCCCTTGCTGCTTTTAATATTTTTTCTTTGTATTTAATTTTTGATAGTTTGATTAATATGTGTTTTGACATGTTTCTCCTTGGATTTATCATGTATGGGACTCACTGTGATTCTTGGACTTGATTATTTCCTTTCCCATGTTAGGGAAGTTGTCAACTATAATCTCTTCAAATATTTTCTCAGTCCCTTTCTTTTTCTCTTCTTCTTCTGGGACCCCCATAATTCGAATGCTGGTGCATTTAATGTTGTCCCAGAGGTCTCTGAGACTGTCCTCAATTCTTTTCATTCTTTTTTCTTTATTCTGTTCTCTGGCAGTTATTTCCACTATTTTATCTTCCAGGTCATTTATCCATTTTTCTGCCTCAGTTATTCTGCTATTGATTCCTTCTAGAGAATTTTAAATTTCATTTACTGTGTTGTTCATCATTGTTTGTTTGCTCTTTAGTTCTTCTAGGTCCTTGTTAACCATTTCTTGTATTTTCTCCATTCTATTTCCAAGATTTTGGATCATCTCTACTATAATTATTCTGAATTATTTTTCAGGTAGACTGCCTAGTTCCTCTTTATTTGTTTGATCTGGTGGGTTTTTATCTTGCTCCTTCATCTGCTGCATATTTCTCTGTCTTCTCATTTTATTAACTTACTGTGTCTGGAGTCTCCTTTTCACAGGCTGCATGTTCATAATTCCCGTTGTTTCTGGTGTCTGCCCGCAGTGGGTGAGGTTGGTTCAGTGGCTTGTGTAGACTTCCTGGTGGAGGGGACTGGTGCCTGTGTTCTGGGCAGTGGGGCTGAATCTTGTCTTTCTGGTGGTCAGGGCCACATCCAGTGGTGTGTTTTTGGGTATCTGTGAACTTAGTATGATTTCAGGCAGCTTCTCTGCTAATGGGTGGGGTTGTGTCCCTGTCTTGCTAGTTGTCTGACACAGGGTGTCCAGCACTGGAGCTTTCTGGCCATTGGGCGGAGCTGGGTCTTAGTGTTAAAATGAAGATCTCTGGGAGAGCCCTCACCGATTGATATTACATGGGGCTGGGACATCTCTGGTGGTCCAGTGTCCTGGACTCAGCTCTCCCACCTCGGAGGCTCAGGCCTGACACCCAGCCAGAGCACCAAGACCCTATCAGCCACACAGCTCAGAAGAAAAAGAAGAAAAAAAAAGGAAGAATATAAATAAATAAATAAAAATTAAAATAAATTTTTAAAAAAATAAAAGAAAAAGAAGAGAGAGCAACCAAACCAATAAACAAATCCACCAATGATAACAAGCACTAAAAACTAAACTAAGATAAACATAAAAATTAGGAACAAATCAGTCACAGACAGCAAACCCCAAGTCTACAGTTGCTCTCAAAGTCCACTGCCTCAATTTTGGGAACATTCATTGTCTATTCATGTATTCCACAGATGCAGCATTCATCAAGTTGATTGTGGGGATTTAATCCACTGCTCCTGAGCCTGCACGGTGATATATCCCTTTCTCTTCTTTGTTCGCACAGCTCCTGGGGCTCAGCTTTGGTTTTGGCCCCACCTCTGCGTGTAGGTCGCCCTCAGGCAACTGTTTTCTGCCCAGACAGGAGGGGGTTAGAGCAGCAGCTGATTAGGGCTCTCTTGCTCTCTCAGGCTGGGGAGAGGGAGAGGTACGGTAGTCATAATTGGAATGAGGGACAAGCCTGTGGCGACACAGGCCAGTGTGACATTGCAACAGCCTGAGGCACACCATGTGTGCTCTCCAGGGGAAGCTGTCCCTGGATCACAGGACCCTGGCAGGGGCGGGCTGCACAGGCTCCCAGGAGGGGAGGTGTGGATAGTGACCTGTGTTTGCACACAGGCTTCTTGGTGGCTGCAGCAGCAGCCTTAGCGTCTCATGCCCATCTCCAGGGTCCACGCTGACAGCCTTGGCTCGTGCCCATCTCTGGAGCTCATTTAGACGGTGCTCTGAATCCCCTCTCCTCATGCACCCTGAAACAATGGTGTCTTGATTCTTAGGTAGTTCCAGACTTTTTCCAAGACTCCCTCCCAGCTAGCTGTGGTGCACTAGCCTCCTTCAGGCTGTGTTCTCACAGCCAACCCCAGTCCTCTCCCTGGGATCCGACCTCCGAAGCCTGAGCCTCAGTTTCCAGCCCCAACCTGCCCAGCGGGTGAGCAGACAAGTGTCTCAGGCTGGTGACTGCTGGTCGGCACAGATCCTCTGTGTGGGAATCTCTCCACTTTGCCCTCTGCACCCCATTGCTGCGCTCTCCTCCATGGCTCCAAAGCTGGCTCCAAAGCTTGCCCCACGCTACCCCCTATCTCCGCCATTGAAGGGGCTTCCTAGTGTGTGGAAACGTTTCCTCTTTCACAACTCCCTCCCAGAGGTGCAGGTCTCATCCCTATTCTTTTGTCTCTGTTTTTTCTTTTTTCTTTTGCCCTACCCAGGTACGTGGTGAGTTTCTTGCCTTTTGGGAGGTCTGAGGTCTTCTGCCAGCATTCAGTAGGTGTTCTAGAGGAGCTGTCCCACATGTAGATGTACTTCTGATATATTAGTGGAGAGGAAGGTGATCTCCACGTCTTACTCCTCAGCTATCTTGAAGGTCCCCCCACCATGTACTTTAAAACAAGATAAACTTGGGTTTGGGGTTTAATTCTCCAAGTTAAGAGCTGTTTAAGACAAACCTTAAACAAGTTATTATATTTATTTTGTATCATAGAATGTGAATCATCGCACCTACCTTGGAGGATTGTTAGGAGGGTTAATTATAAAGTAGGCGAAGCACAGGACCTGGAATACAGTGACTGCATAATAGCTGGCAGGTGCTACCTGGGGCCAGAGACGGAAAGTGGATAAGGATTGGCCTTCCTGTGGCTCAGTGGTTGCTTCATTCAGGTTCTGGAAGGTTTGTAACTCAAGATCCAGGCTCGAAAAAATACTAAAATGCTCAAATAATGATGTCAACACATCTGAATAGCTCCTTAACACTTATAAACCACTTCTGTGTGTATTTTATTTGATCTTCACAAATATATACCTATAGATGCATAAATATTCCACAATTGAGAAAACTTACAATATGTCCAGCATTACACTAAGTACAGAAAATACATGATCAATACTTTGCTGTACACCTGAAACTATCACAACATTGTTAATCAACTATACCCCAATATAAAATTAAAAGTTAAAAATATAAAATAAAAAAAGGAAAAATATAAATTAGATTATCGAAGCTATAAGAAAAAAGAAAATACATGATTGAATTCCATCTTCATAACAACCCCATAGGTTGGTTTTAATATTTTCCCCATTGCCTAGATGAGGAAACTGAGGCTCAGAAAGGTTAAGTCACTTTCCCAGAATAACACTGTACTAAGTAGCAGAGCTGACTTAAACGCCAGTCCATCTGTCCACAGAGCTCATTTCTCTCAATCAGCAGGCTATGCAGTCTTTTTCTAAAGTAGGCCGGGCAAGCATTACATTTTCACTACATACATGAGAATACTGTAACTCATATAAGAGTAAGCAACCTGCTCAAGGACTCACAAGTTCTATTTTGGGAATATTAAGACTGAATGGTGGTGTCTGCAACGAGGAGTACGTTCCTTATCTCTGAAGAAGATCAGAGTGAGCTTAGATGATCACATTCCAGGTATAATACAGGTAACACTTATGAATCAAATAAATTACACGCTTTATTTGCCTCTAAGATTCTTTTCAAACCTTTGCTTCTATAACTTCATTCTTAATGTAGAGAGACTCAAAGTCTTAAGACTAGAAAAAATTTTCAATTAAGATAAAGATACTTTGGCAAGAGAAGGTTCCAAGTGTGTTAGGTCTGCAAAATAACAGCTGGAGAAGAACTTTGTGAAGCTAGTCATTGTCCAAAAGCATTAACATCCAAAGATAAATTAATAATAATGGAGAAAATGAATTATTCATTAAAACTAGAATGAGGTTAGGAAAAAAATTATCTCTGCAAATCTGGCCCAGCACTTTCACTATAAATTAAAATCTATGATAAATCACAAATAAATTGGATAGACATCTGCAGCAGAAATTAAATTACCAAAGAAAAACTGCACATTTGGGGAATTTTACGAACATGGAAACCACCAAGAGAGATAGCTTTCCTTGCAGATTGTTTAATGGATTAATTTCTTATTTAAAACCTTTTAAAGAACAAACATGATGCCTCCCGTTCATTAGCTCCTTTTGCATATTAAAAATTTTCTAAGAACTGGACTGTGAGGACAGGTATCTTCAGCAGTAAGTCCAGAAAATGTCATTGCCATAATGTCAGATAAGTAAGGACATTGCAACACAGGGACTAGACTGCATAACTACGATGTCTAAGTACAAATTTATCAAGTTATGGATACAGGTCTGAAACTTGTAACCATGGCATGTAACATATCCGTTTAGTTATAATTATGAAAGTCATAAAATCAGAATAGAAAGGTCTTTATGAATATGAATTTTCTCATCTTTAAAGATGGCTTAGGTTTCTATATATCTCAATATCTGCTTTGTATTTAAAATGAACAGTGAGAAGAGTGTAAATAATATACAAATACAAATAAATGCATTTTTTAAGTTATATATAAAGGGAAATGTTTAAAAATTATTGGAGATCTTGCTATTTAAAATAAACCTGTGGGGACTTCCCTGGTGGAGCAGTGGTTAAGAATCTGCCTGCCAATGCAAGGGACACAGGTTCAAGCCCTGGTCTGGGAAGATCCCACATGCCGCAAAGCAACTAAGCCCCTGTGCCACAACTACTGAGCCTGTGCTCTAGAGCCCACGAGCCACAACTACTGAGCCCACGTGTCACAACTACTGAAGCCCACGTGCCTAGAGCCCATGCTCGGCAACAAGAGAAGCCACCGCAATGAGAAGCCTGCGCACCGCAACAAAGAGTAGCCCCTGCTCGCCGCAACTAGAGAAAGCCCACATGCAGCAACGAAGGCCCAATGCAGCCAAACATAAATAAATAAATCTATTTTAAAAAATAAATAAATAAGGGCTTCCCTGGTGGCGCAGTGGTTGAGAGTCTGCCTGCTAATGCAGGGGACACGGGTTCGAGCCCTGGTCTGGGAGGATCCCACATGCCGCAGAGCGACTAGGCCCGTGAGCCACAACTTCTGAGCCTGCGCGTCTGGAGCCTGTGCTCCGCAGCGAGAGAGGCCGCGATAGTGAGAGGCCCGTGCACCGCGATGAAGAGTGGCCCCCGCTTGCCACAACTAGAGAAAGCCCTCGCACAGAAACGAAGACGCAACACAGCAAAAAAAATAATTAATTAATAAACTCCTGCCCGCAACATCTTCTTAAATAAATAAATAAATAAATAAATAAATAAATAAATAAATAAATAAAATAAACCTATGACTTGGCCCTTCTCTTTTATTAAGTGATAAATAATTTACTGTTCCTCAGTTCTTATTGTTTTATTTTTATTTTACATTTATATTTTTCCTTTTATTGTAAAAATTTATCTTTCTTCAACCAAGACTTTTAAGGTGAGAATGTGTATTAACTGAGGAAAGTTTGCCTTAAATACAGACTTTCCTGCTTTGGAAGAAGAGTTATCACTTCTGTGACCACAGCATGAATGAAGACACACTTGGCCACTCAGCAAAACCGGCCCAGGAAGTTGCCTGCATCTCATAAACCACTATGGGTCACAACAACACAAGAGCAAGACAGGGAAATGGCAAGTGTCCAGGAACTAAGAAGGAAACCTCCCATCTATTGTGAGATGCTTTTAATATAGGGGGCAAGGGGTTGTCATCTTGACAAACAATGGACATCCCAAACTCCCAGCCTCTCCTCTCCAAACCTGTGCCATCTCCTGATCAATTAAGAGGCATGATTTTATCCTACACACCATACCTTTCACAGCTTATTATTTCTGCTCTTTCCCATCCCTGTTGATGGCATGATATGTATGACTTACCTCTGTTTCCCACAGTGAGTCTCTTGGTAAAGAAGCAAACAAAGCTATTTTTTTAGTTGTCCATTGAGACGTATAGAAACCCGGAGTTAAGAGAGATCTAGAAGAGCCAAAGCAGACGCAGGTACTCTCCATACCTTAGGTTGGACAATGACCCCTGAAGCAGGCAAATGGGTCCAGGGTGTTCATGTGTCAGAATAAAGCCTTACCTTTCTCCTAGCAAGGAAGCTTGCAGAACTCAGCCAGTACAGTAGCTAACAGGGCACAGGAAACAGCCAGCCTCGATCGCATCTATAAAACAAGGTGATTGCAAGGGTTATGAATTGGCAACCCCTGTGCTGACTGCTCTGTGTTTTTCAAAAAGTGGAATTTAGTAATCTTTAAATGGGGTACATGTCCTCCAGGCAGCCAGGGCCCTGTCATTTTTTTTTTTTTTGACTCATACCTCGTCCTCCTTCATATATCTGTGATACCAATCCAGCCCTGAAAGCATTCGAGCTTGAAATTAAAGACTCTTAATTAAAGAGTCTTTCCCAGTCTTTAAAAGAATCTAGTGTTTTGACCCAGGCAGCCACAGCTAATGCTCCCCTGTTGCCTCTCTACTTGAGAATCTCAGCTTGAACTTCATTTTGAAAATGAGGAAACAGATAAAGGCAGCCCAGCAGGAGGAAGGAAAAGCATGTGTTAAAGTGTGGCACTGTGAAGCATCATGCCACATTCTACAAATGCAAGCAGTTGGGCATGATTAGACAAAGGGTGTAGGGGGAGAAGTAGGGGAATAGAAAAATTGAGGTGAGATGTGTTGCACGAGGCAAATATTGAAAAGAGTTGTGAGCTAAGCTGAAGATCCTGAACTTTGTCCTGAAAACTGAAGGGAAATGGCAGAAAGGGGTGGCGGGGGGAGTCGTTGAAGGTTTTTAACTCATTGAATTTCTATTTTAAGCCTCTATATTTTGGAGGCCGCAGGGAAGATGGACAAGTATCAATACTTTCCCCACCAGCAAAAAGTACTTTCCCCATCAGTAAAATCAGCTGGTGTAGATCAATGCTGGTTGCATATTAGAATCACCTGAGACACTTGTAAAAGTGCTGCTAACCTAGCCTCACTGCTAAGAGATTATTTAATTGAGTTGGGGGAGGGAGGCAGGTAAGGTATTTTTTAAAGTATGATAACCTCAAGGACGCTTCTGGCTCTGAAATTCTATCAACTGTGTCAAAGAAGGCTCTTACCATCTGAAGTGAAATGTGGTAAAAGCCATTTCCTTTGCATCTTCAGACCCCAAATCTGGAACGAGGTTTGGAAAGCACCTCTAAACAGTTCATATCATTCTTCAAGTTGGTTTTATTCTTGGGCATATCAAGTCTCTCCCTAAAACAACATAGGATTATTTTTTTTTAAATTCGTGGTGGATAGATTTTTTAATATAAATTTATTTTATTTATTTATTTATTTTTGGCTGCGTTGGGTCTTTGTTGCTGCGTGCCAGCTTTCTCTAGTTGTGGCAAGCAGGGGCTACTCTTTGTCGTGGCACACGGGCTTCTCATTGCAGTGGCTTCTCTTGTTGCAGAGCACGGGCTCTAGGCGCACAGGCTTCAGTAGTCGTGGAGCACGGGGTTAGTTGCTCTGCAGCATGAGGGATCTTCCCGGACCAGGGCTTGAACCTGTGTCCCCTGCATTGGCAGGCAGATTCTCAACAACTGCGCCACCAGGGAAGCCCTATAGGATTATTTTAGAGAACAACTGCAAACATCTATTTTGGACTTTCACACTGTCAAATCATTTAGATGTGAAAGAAAACCAGCACCTCCCAAGTAAACAGAAAGCCAACATGAAATAATAGGCAAAACTTATCCCCACCTCATTAAGGATTGTTTTTAATCAATCAGTTAATAGGCATGTATATATAAAACCTTAGTCTTTGTTATACGTTCCAAAATGAGTTATTCCAGCATGGTAGATGAGCAGGCTCCCTACTCATTTTCTGCCTCTCTTTTCCCCTACCTGAACCTGAGAACGTCTGCTTGCTTGCTTGCTTCTTTTTAAAGCTATTATTTATTGAGCATGTCCTATGAGCCAGGCATTTTGCCAAAGACTTATTTCAAATAAGTTAGTATTTATCACCTTTTTATTAATGAGTAAACTGCAGAGAGGAAACATAACTGCTCAAGGACACAGCTAGTAAGAAGCAGCACCAGAATCTGAAGTTCTGTCTCCTAAGGTCATGAACTTCACCATCTCCCTACACCATACCGCTATTCATCCCCACTCTCTAATTAGATCTTGTCTCCCTCCCACACCCCCACACTCCCTACCTTGACCTGTGGAGCAGGAGTCCACCTGGAGTTCACTGAAGGTATGTGAAGAAGTCAATTAAGAGTAGATACAGGCACGGGCTTCCCTGGTGGCGCAGTGGTTGAGAGTCCGCCTGCCAGTGCAGGGGACACGGGTTTGTGCCCCGGCCCGGGAGGATCCCATATGCCGCAGAGCGGCTGGGCCCGTGAGCCATGGCCGCTGAGCCTGCGCGTCTGGAGCCTGTGCTCCGCAGCGGGAGAGGCCACAGCAGTGAGAGGCCCGCGTACCAAAAAAAAAAAAAAAAAGAGTAGACACAGGCACACAACCTCAGATCACCTGCTCCTCACTTGGGCGATCTCTCAGATTGCTGTCAGTAGGGCGCCCTCTGCTGCTCATGATGCCGAAGTGGGTTAGGAACAGAGGACCGTAAAACTTCAGAGGGCCTCCTTATACAGAGCTGACCTAATCTTGAGACGAATTTGTCCTTTTTAAACAAACTGTACCTCCCCACCATAAAGAAAACACTCCTGCTCCATAGGTCAATCCCAAAAGGCTTCAACCCAAACAAGCAAGAAACATCAATCTCAGTTTTCAAGATTTTGTCCGAAATCAAGCCACAGAATCACTGCAATGTCCTGAAAATAGTCTCCACCCCTCCGGTTCGATGTTAATATCCTGTGTTCGCACTGCTCACATTGAACTGAAGCTTTAACCTTTACGGCTATTGTCTTTTCAAAGTGTGACTGGGGGAAGAAGGAACGTCTCCTATCTGAGACATTATAACAACGCTGAACCAGCTGCTAAGAGCACACAGCTGTGGATGCTTGCCTTCTTTACCCAGAAATTATAAAACATTCAGAGACCCCTGGGACAAGTTAACCATAAAATATTCAGCAACATCTGTGCCATATTATTTACTGACAGACTAGACCCAGAAAATATGGCCCCTGTGTGACGCAGGCTGCCCGGCACCACGTAGGTCGTTAGGCTGTGGCTGAAAGGCGCTGTTTTTCGGTCCCTCGCTCCCACCGCCCTCGCTCTCACGCCGGCTTTACCCCCCCCCCCCACCCACCCAGCACCTGACAGTCCTGAGGCTACCAGGACAAGCTTATGAACAGGTTTGTCCTCAGAGCCTCCGGGAACAAAGCCATTTCTAACAAAGGCTGCCTGGTCCTGTGGGGCTGGGGTTGTGTTCTTCTCAGGAACTTACACAGGTGACTCCCAGAAAGGCAAGGGCACATCTTGAGGAGGGAACTGCCTCGAGGAAGCTGGGAGCGCTCCTCCCATCCCTGGAGTCTGCGCATGCGCACGCGCACGCAAAAGCTGCTTTGCTCCCGAAATTGACCGAACTAGAAACCAAGACACGTGAGTTCTGTCCGTCAGTCAATGCACAATCATAACCTTCTTTGTGCCAAGCGCAGTGCTAGCTCTGGGTTCCAGTCCTTCCTTTGCCACCTTGTGACTCGAATACCTCTGTGATCCTCAGTGTGGGTTTCAGGGTGGAGGGGACAAGACAGTCACCTGGAGAGCTGTTGTAAACCACACACCCTTCCTGTCACTGAATTCTGGTAAACAACTGCTCTCTCCACCCCACTCTTCTCCCATTCCCAACTGCATGTTCATTTTGGGAAAAAATTCCTCACAGGCTGTAGCACACCCTCTCCAGTGACTACTGGATTAGATCCTTTATAAGCAGAGTGAACACACACCCAGTTTGTCCGGGACAGTCTCAACTTACACCTGTTGTTCTATCTATTTTATTAATAACATTCCCTTTCACTCTCAAAAGTGTCCCAGTTTGGGATATAAAATATACGGTCTCTCTTTATAAAGTCCCCTCTAGATCTAACGTGACTTTAACATACCCTCACCAAAGATTTCAGGACTTCTAGATTCTTCCCCACAAAAGTCTCCCCATGCTATTTTAAGATTCCCGACTGAACTGTCTCATAAGTGTCTCAGCCTGCACACAGCAGTTTCCATTTTTCCTCCTCTCCTGCACTGCCTCCCCCGGGGTCTCTCTTCACAGTAAGAAGCTGAGAGAAGACCCCTCGCCCCAGCGCCTGCACCTCCCACCACCGAAGGAGCTGCCAGTGGATGACACCACAGTGGCCCTGGCACAGCAGCAACCCAAACTGCCCCCGATTCTGCATCATGGAGGCAGAGAATCCCACACACCTGCCAGTGCCACACTCACAGAAGTCTAGGGAGCAGCGTGAGCCCAGGCTCGCAGCAACTCCCAGAGGTCTCTCTTGCATAACACCTCCTCTTACTGCTCATGCCCCTGTTACAGACACCACAAAATGACGGCCTGTCAGGCAACCTAGGTTACAGGTATGCTTCTTTCACCACGTTTTTTGGTTTTTTCATGTTGGGCAACAATTTAAAATTAGGAGATTTTGACTCAGACAAAAAGAGAGTGCCCAAATCAATAAAGTCAGTAATGAAAAAAATAAAAATAAAATTAGATTTCACTGAAAATCCCTGTTGTAAAAGAACCGCTTGTAAGAACCGAATGTTAAATTTTCAACAATTTTGTGAGCAATTGTTAAACACAGCTGTTATTAAAACTTAAATTATATTAACATACACATAAATAAATTCTATTAAAAACAAAGGAAATAATTAGATTGTGTTGATGGTTGTACAGTTCAGAAAACATACAAAAATTCATTAAACTTAAATGGACACAAAATATACAAAGGGTGAATTTTATGGTATGTAGATTTTACCTCCATAAAGCTATTAAAAAATAAAATTTTTGGAATTCCCTGGCAGTCCAGTGGCTAGGACTCTGTGCTTTCCACTGCAGGGGGCATGAGTTTGATCCCTGGTCGGGTAGCTAAGATCCCACATGGCACACGGTGCAGCCAAAAAAAAAAAAAGAAAGAAAGAAAAGAAAAATTTTAAAGGTAATAAATACTCAAAAGTCATTACTTCTTAATTATATTATTACAATTTACTATGATCTATGCTCTTGAAGTTCTTTACATCTATTGCACCTGTGGGGTGGAAATGTCATCTAATAGAATGCTCATCTCTTCCCAGCTCCACATTCTGTAACATCCCTTGAAATAAGCCATGATGAAATTATAACACAGTAGAAATAGGCAAATATTTCAACTCAAGCCTTGGTCCATTGTTTGCTCATTGTCTAGACTTAAGAATATAATGGGGAAAAATGTTAATAATGCAGATAAAACTTTAAAGTGTGTTGTGTCTGTAGTCTTTACATTGTGAATAGCACCAAAAATTGAGGAAACGTTCTTCCAGTATTTGAAAACTGTTATCCAATTCAGAAGTCACTCACATCACACTGATGAACAAGTATACTTACGAGTGTTGGTTGATATTTTCATTTACCATAACAAGTCAGACAAAACTGAAACAAAGATGTATGTCAGAATTAAGCTCATAATCAAGCTTTTATTCATAGTCTTACTTTTTACCCTGTTGTTGGTGATAAAGTTATAAAAACTGAGAGTGGATGTGGTAAAAAAATAACAAGTCACACAGAGTATGTTAAATTTTATGGGTATTTGCAAGTTGCATGCTACTAGATATTCTTTATGTCAGTAAAATTTACAATACGTATCATATATGTATATTTATTTGTATGTGTGTGTATGTGTATGTATATATATACATACACACACACACACACACACATTTTTGTTGTTAAACACCAGCACAACATTGTATAATATCTTCATTTTCAGGCTTCTCTTGAAAAGTCAAATCTGGTAATATTGTACCTATACAGCCACCCAATAACTGGAGTTGGCTGGAGCTGAGGTAATGTCTTGTCCCCCTTTAGACAGGCACACAGTCTCTAGTTCACACACAGTCCTCACCACTCCCTATTGTCTTACCCTCTGTGTCTCACCTTTTCATTACCTGCCTGACTCCTATAGGCTTCTGAGTTTAAGCCCCCTGTTATAGGCTCTCTCCTTGAGACCCAGACACATGTCCATAACACTGACCAGAGGACTGATAACTGAAACAGATTCAGTACTGATCTCCTGTGGCAGGCTGACTACTGGCTCCCAAAGATGTCCACATCCTAACCCCCAAAACCTGTGACTGTTGCCTCATGTGGTTAAAGGGATTTACAGTTGTGATTAAGTTAAAGATCTCGAGAAGGGGAGATTAGCCTAGATTATCTGTGTGAGTTCAGTGTAATCACAAGGGTCCTTATCAGATGAAGGCAAGAGGATCAGAATCAAAAGAAGGAGATGTGAGGACAGTGCAGTGGTTGAAGATGGAGGAAGGCGCCATGAGCCAAGGAATGCAGTTGGCATCTAACTGCTGGTAGAAAAGGCAAGAAAACAGATTCTCCTCCAGAGCCTCCAGAAGGAACACAGCCCTACTGACACTTCAATTTTAGCCCCATAAGATTCATTTCAGACTGACCTCCAGAACTGTAAGATAATAAATGGGTGTTGTTTTAAGCCACTCAGTTGGTGGTGATTTGTTACAGCAGCAATAAGAAACTAATATACCTTCCAATCTCCTCAGTAACACATATTCTCCCTCTGCCCAAATTCTCCTCTCTCTTTCCAACCAGCCACATCCCTGCCTAAAGTTATGTAACCAGGCTCTTTAAACCAAAAACTGTGTTTTCACTTAAAACCTTGACTTCAATTCTATGACGAATGGAGGATCAAGGCAGAGCAAGCAAGGCATCCACATTTTGGAACAGACTCCTATCCCTCCATCTTATTGTTATATCTGATACTCTTCGATGTACTATGCGTTCTCACTCAGAGTGAAAGAGGTAGCGGGATAATCAGAGTAGATTATTAAAATAAACTTAAACTTCCCTCTAATCTATCAGTACCTCACCCTGCCTCTGGTTGTCCCATTTCCAACTCTCTCCTTTTTGCCAACCCCATTTTCATTCTCCATCTCCCCTCCCACAGCCCAACTAACTCACCAATTTGGCCTCTTGGCTCTTGACCTTCTGGCTTACTTTTCTAAACTCCATCTAGCATGCTCATTCCTGCCATGGTGTCTCCATGGACTCAGAACTAAAACTCCCCTTGGTCCAGCCCTAGAACTTCTCCCCATTTCATGGAAACTGCCCTTATTCCACTGCTCTGGACCCTTCTCAGCTCAACTATAAAGGAATTCAGGGCTTCCCTGGTGGCGCAGTGGTTGAGAGTCCGCCTGCTGATGCAGGGGACGCGGGTTCGTGCCCCGGCCTGGGAGGATCCCACGTGCCACGGAGCGGCTGGGCCCGTGAGCCATGGCCGCTGAGCCTGCGCGTCCGGAGCCTGTGCTCCGCAACGGGAGAGGCCACGACAGTGAGAGGCCCGCCTACTGCAAAAAAAAATAAAATAAAATAAAGGAATTCAAATACTTAAAGAGCATGAAAATGAAGTGCATTGTTGGAATATATCCTCCTTCCTAAGAGAATTATTTGGGGATTCAAATTCATATCACATTTTTCTGTAATAATATTATACATAACAGTGTACCAGCTCAGTCCATTTAAAACACATCACTTGCCTATAATATGAGTAAGCATAGAATGCCCCTGTATTCCAGGGCAAAGAGTAAAGAGGAAGAGGTTAACATGCTCAGCCATGGGCAAAATTCTGCAGGGAGTTAAGTCGTACTTGGCATCTTTTTCCTTAGTCTTGTCTCACTACTGCCCTCCTACTCACCTAAATCTAAAATCCCCCACCACCCCAACTACCAGTTGAACTGTACATTACACTATCTAATTTGGTAGCCACTAATCACATGTAATAATTGAGCACTTGAATTTCAGACTTAATACCATGAAAAGAATGTAAAATATCTCGACAGTCTGCACATTAAGTAGATGTTTCAATGGTAATAGTTTGGGTGCATTGGGTTATATAAAATATATTATTAAAATTAGCTTCATTTAAAAAATAATCTTTTAATATGGCTACCAAAAAATTTTAAATTATATACACAGCTTGCATTTGTGGCTTGCACTGTATTTCTGCTGGCAGCATTGCTTTAGGCTCTCTTTATCCACCGTGTTGTCCACAGACCAGTAACTTGAGTATCACCTGGAAGCAGAAAGCAGAATCTCAGGCCTCATCGCAGGCCCACTGAATTAGAGTTCGCAATTTAACAAGATCCCCAGGTGAGTCATCTGTACAGTAAAATTTGAAAAGCACGGTTCAGCGGTCAGCAAACTTTTTCTTTAAAAAGCCAGATAGTAAATATTTCAGGCTTTGTGGGTCATACAGTCTTCGTCACTACTACTGAACTGTGTCATTGTATTATATATAAGTGAACGAGTGTGGCCATGTTCCTGTAAAATTTTATTTACAAAAACAGGCTACATAGTTTGCCGATCCTGGGTTAGACCAGCATTTTTTTTTCAGATGTTAACGTTCATCAGCTTCACTTAGGGAGCCTGTTAAAACACTGCTTGCTGGTCCCCACCCTCAAAGTTTCTGATTCAGAAAGTTTAGAAATGGATCTGGGGATTTATACTTTTCAAACAAGTTTCCAGGTGATAGGAAAGCTGCTGGAGCAGAGACCACACTTTGGGAACCACTATTCTAGAATTAGAGTTTTCAAATCTGGCTGTACATTGGAATTATTTAGGGGTCTTTCTAAAAATACTCATTCCAGGATAAAGAAGATATGGTACACACATACAATGGAATATTACTCAGCCATAAAAAAGAATTAAATAATGCCATTTGCAGCAACATGGATGGACCTAGAGATTAACATACTAAGTGAAGTAAGTCAGAAAGAGAAAGATGAATATCATATGGTATCACTTATATGTGGAAACTAAAAAGATAATACAAGTGAACTTATTTACAAAACAGAAAAAGACTCACAAATTTCAAAAACAAACTTATGGTTACCAAAGGGGAAAGGTCAGGGGGAGGGATAAATTAGGAGTTTGGGATTAACATATACACACTACTATATATAAAATAGATAATCAACAAGGACCTACTATATAGCACAGGGAACTCTACTCAATATTCTGTAATAACCTATATGGAGAATCTGAAAAAGAATGGATATATGTATATGTAAAACTGAATCACTTTGCTGTATACCAGAAACTAATACAACATTGTAAATCAACTATACTCCAATATAAGAAAAACTTAAATTAAAAAAAAATACTTATTCCTGGCCCTCCCTCCAGACCAATCAAATCACAATCTCTAAGGGTGGGACCTGGCCACATTTATATTTTTTAAAAAGCCCCCAAATAATTCTAATGTGCAACCCGGTATCTGCGTATTACAAAATTACCTACTGCTCCCTAAATGACAAGGGCAAGGTGTTAGCAAGACAGAAATGTTAATGAGCTAATTTCCAATATCTTTGAAAGACCTGGAGCACCTTAACACATAAAAGACCCAAGTATTTTACAAAGGGATTTCTTCTTTTTTTTTTTTTTAAAGAAGATGATGCGGGTAGGAGTTTATTAATTTATTTATTTATTTTTGCTGTGGTGGGTCTTCGTTTCTGTGCAAGGGCTTTCTCTAGTTGCGGCAAGCGGGGGCCACTCTTCATCGCGGTGTGCGGGCCTCTCACTGTCACAGCCTCTCTTATTGCGGAGCACAGGCTCCAGACTCGCAGGCTCAGTAGTTGTGGCTCACGGGCCTAGTTGCTCCACGGCATGTGGGATCCTCCCAGACCAGGGCTCGAACCCGTGCCCCTTGCATTAGCAGGCAGATTCTCAACCACTGAGCCACCAGGGAAGCCCCTGGGATTTCTTCTTATGGCTCTCAAATTGATGGAACAGATAGTGCGACTAAGTACAATTTTAAACTTTCAGGTTGTTTGGGGAGATATTAAGTGAGCAGGAAAAAACACGGGCTATCAGGATTTGCTTTCCTATACTGTTTCTGTTTTCAGTTTCACAAGTAGATAGCTCACCAACAGCAAGTTCCAAGATGTGACTCCTAGTTCTTCTAGCTGTGTGACCTCAGACAAGTCACTTGAGCTTGTCCTTCCTTGACTATAAAACGAGAGGCCTTGGCTTCTGTCCCTTCCAGCTCTAAATGTCTTTTCTTTATAATTTGCATTTTACAAATCATGACTTTTTATAAACATTTCAAATATTTTTCTCTTTGGCAGCAGCAGTGGGTATTGTGCTAATAGGATCAGGCCGAAAGTGAAGGCAACTGCTCATACAGAGATGTCCTGTATGTGATTTTTTTATGTGCAGCAAATCCTCAGCACCATGTAGCTTGCCAGCTTTATGGACCACCATCAGAAATCAGAATTATGGCCAGGGAGAGTATCAGGTGGCCAAGCTACTGCGCCAAGCTCTCAGCTACTTTGAATAGTGACATTGAGCCATGTGAGGAGGAGCAGAGTAAATAATCTTAACTATGGACAAAGGGAATAAAAGCAAAGACCTGGGATACAGAAGGCTTTATCCTGGGACTAAGGAAGAACAGAAGAGACCCAAGAGAAGTCAACAAAGATATCCCAGCATTGGTCTGAGAATATAGGTCCAGTGGAGAATGACAATTGCTACAAACAGTAGGGTAAGGAATAGGGACACTCATATGAACCAAGGAAAGTAGATTCGATGGAAAAGAAGCATATGTAATTGACTTCCTGAATCTATGTATCAGGCCTAACTCACTTAAAAAGAGTCCAAATACCCTGAGAAAGACGAATAAATTTATAATAATAAGATCAATTGTGAGTCTTTGGGAGCCCCCAGGGGACAAATGTGCCCCTATTACTGGAAAGACAGGCTTTGGAAGCTAGGAGTCATAATTTCTATGCAGGTTTAAAAAGGTAGACATTTTATTAACTTACTTCACTAGATGTTCTTTTTACCAAATAGTCTTTTTCATATCATGCACCCATGGGGACTATTTTTCCAGGAACATATTTATCTTTTACTACTATAAATAATCTCAATTTAGCGAGGAACTGATTAAATTGATATAGTGAAAAAGCAAGTGGAATGATCACTAGCAGCAATCTAGTAATTCTTTTTCAACAAGTGATGAGAATCAGTGTAGGGTGAGCCAGTCTTTTCTTCCCTTGAAGTCCTGTGTGAATTCATACAATAGGAACTTTCACCAACACATCCACCCTCTTGAGAAATTTCCATCAACCATGCTTCCTTCTTGATCTTCTGAAAGAGAGGAGCATCTTATCCGATTGTTGAAATTGGGGTAAAATGCACTGCTCAGATATATCTTTGGTTGAGTCTTGAGAACCAAAATGAGACTTTAAAAACTGAAAAGTTATGGAATTTGTCTGAATATTATTGCTAAACATTTCTGTTACTCTGCAGGGAGGAATTTGAAAAAGATATGAAAGTGACAATTATTGTAGAAAACAGAAGCATTACATGTTTATGCTCCAATAAGCTGCATATTTGTATTTGCATTTTTTTTTAATCTGGAATGGGATAATATGCTCGACTTTGGTCTCCAAATTGCTTTTTTCACATAATACTATATCATCGGAATCCCTCTAGGTCAATATATGTAAATCTGATTCACTCTTTTTAATTTTGGTATAACAGTTTTGTAGTAAAGATTAGTATAATTTATTCCACCAGTCTCCTATTAACGTTCATTCAGATTGCTCCCAGCTTGTTTATTTACCACTACAAACAACATTAAATAAACATACTTATTCATATATCCTTAAGTACTTGTGCTTTTGCTCCATAGTAGAGATTATCAAAAAGGGAGTACAAGATCAAATGATATGATGTATTTTGTCTTGACAGATATTGCCAGATGCTTTCCCAAAAAGTTCCAGCAATTCAAATTCCAACCAGCAATGTATGACTACCCATTTTCCATTTTTACCAACACTTAGTGTTTCCAAAATATCCTGTATTTACTGCACTAATGGTTTAATTTTTATTTCCCCGAGTGCTAGTAAAACAGAGCATCTTTTCATGTATTTACTGGCTATTTGCATTCTTCTTTTTTTAATTTAATTTTATTTTTTATACAGCAGGTTCTTATTAGTTATCCATTTTATACATATTAGTGTATATATGTCAATCCCAATCTCCCAATTCATCCCACCACCACCACCACCCCCCACCCCTCCTGATTTCCCCCCTTGGTGTCCATATGTTTGTTCTCTACATCTGTGTCTCAATTTCTGCCTTTATTTGCATTCTTCTTTATGTGAATTTTCTGTGCATATACTTTGCCAATTTTTTTCTATTAAGTCATTTGCCTAATTCTTATCCATTTATAGGAAGTCACTGTTTATTAGGGCTGTTAAATTTTGCCTATCGTAGATGTTGAAATATTTGTTTCCCTTTCATCTTGTATCTTTTGCTTTCATTTATGTTACGTTTAAACATAAACATTTTAAAGTTTTTCAAAGGTTAATATATCAGACTCTTATTGCAACTGGGTTTCTTGTCTTGCTTAGGAAGTTCACCCTACCCAAGGTTATGAAAATATGCTTCTAAATTTCTTTATTTCATATTTCTACATTGAAATCTTTAATATATCAGAAATGCATTTTTATTGAGGTAAAAATACACATACAGAGAAAAACACAGATCTTAAGGGTACAATTCTAGGAGCTTTGACAAATGTATACATCCATATAAACAAAAACCCGGGGCTTCCCTGGTGGCGCAGTGGTTGGGAGTCCGCCTGCCAATGCAGGGGACAGGGGTTCGAGCCCTGGTCCGGGAAGATCCCACATGCCATGGAGCAACTAAGCCCATGAGCCACAACTACTGAGCCCACGTGCCACAACTAATGAAGCCCACACGCCTAGAGCCCACGCTCCGCAACAAGAGAAGCCACCGCCACGAGAGGCCTGCGCACTGCAAGGAAGAGTAGCCCCTGCTCACTGCAACTAGAAAAAAGAAAGCCTGCGTGCAGCAACAAAGACCTAACGCAGCCCAAAATAAATAAATAAATAAATAAATAAACCCATTGAGATACAGAACATTTCCATCACTGCAAAGAGTTTTCATGTGGCTCTTTGCCATCAATTAGCGGACCTCACTGACAACCACTGTTCTGATTTCTATCACATGTCACTTTTGCCCATCACTGAACTTCCTATTAATGGACTCATACAGCGTGAACTCTTTTGTGTCTATTTTATTTCACTCAATAGAACGTTTCTGAGATTTTTTTCCATGTTATTGCTAAGGTGTATTTCATCGTATAAATATATGAGTTTGTTTACGCATTCTCCTGTCGAGGGACATTTGGGTTGTTTCCAATTTGGAGATCTTATTAATAAAGCTTCCATGAACATTCACATGCACATGATTTTTTGGACAAATAGGATAGATGTTTTCATTTCTCCCAAGGGAAATACCTAGGAGTAGAAATGACACATCTCAGGGTAGGTGAAGATTCAAACTTTTTAAGAAACTGCCAAAACTTTCTCCAGGATGACTATACCATTTTCTATACCCACAAGCAAAATATGAAAGCTCCTGTTGCCTTACATCCTTGCCAACATCTGGTGTAGTCTTTGTAATTTTAGCTACATCAGTAGGTTTGAAATGGTTTCTCACTGTGATATAAATTTGCATTTTCTCAGTAACTAATGATGTTGAACCTCTTTTCATGTCCTTAATACCATTTAAATTGGGTTGCTTGTCTTTTATTGTTGAGTCATAGAAGTTCTTTATATGTTCTAGATACAGCCCTCTTGTACATGTACAAATACATACACAATACATACAGATATATGTATTGTGAATACACTTTCCCATCTCAGGCTTTTCTTTTCATTTTCTTCACAATGTCTTTTAATAAGAAGGCATATTTAGTTTTAATAGAGTCTAACTCATCAATTTTTTATTTATAGTTAGTGATTTTCATAAGAAATCTGTCTTCTCTGAGTTTACAAAGATATTCTATGTTTTCTTCTAGAAACTTTATAATTTACCATTTAAATATGTCAATGATTTATTCTTAATTAAGCTTTGTTTATAGTGTGAAGTAGGCCTTGATGTTCATTTTTTTCCATGTGTTTAATTGGTTCTCCCAGAACCACTAGAAATCTTTGTGTGGGCAAGATTAGTCCAATCAGAATGGAAACATAAAAAATAATTGCAATACCTAGAATTGTCAAAGATAAGGAGAATTAGGCACTCTTATATAAGCTGGTATATAAATGTAAATCATAAACTGATAGTACCTTCTTCAGAGCAGTTTGACAAAGGATGATCAAGTTCCTTGAAATATATACAAACTTTAAACTAGCAATTTAATTTCTAAGAATTTATGCTAAGGAAACAACTCGGGCCCCCAAAGACTTCTCTACAACAATAGTAATAGGACAGAGGTAATCTAAATGTCAAAATCAGGAAATAGGTAAAATAAATTATGATATTTATAATAGATTTTATAACTGAATTTTATGTGGCTATTAAAATTTGGCTCATAAATGTTTTACAATTCTATTGTTTTATATTTGTAATATATTAAGTGAAAAAGAGGGCTTCCCTGGTGGCGCAGTGGTTGAGAGTCCACCTGCCGATGCAGGGGACGTGGGTTCGTGTCCCGGTCCGGGAAGATCCCACATGGCGTGGAGCGGCTGGGCCCGTGAGCCATGGCCGCTGAGCCTGCGTGTCCGGAGCCTGTGCTCCGCAACGGGAGAGGCCACAACAGTGAGAGGCCCGCGTACCGCAAAAAAGAAAAAAAAGAAATATAAAACACCAAATATCATTTGACTATATTTTTGTAAAAAGATGAAGTAAAAGATCAGAGGGATATACACCAAAATATTCTACTCTTAAAAGAGTAGTTTGCTCTTTGTACCCATTCATTCTTAATCCTCTACAAGATTGGGAGTTGGGATTATAGGTAATGATATTTTTCTTGTCTGTATTTCCTTTCTTTCTCTACAATTATCATATGTTGCTTTTGTACTAAGAAAAGAACACAATAATTTTAAAAGAAAAAAGGGGGAGCCTCTAAACCCAGTATGTATTTTGGTCATGTTTCTTCTCAATCAACTTCAAAACAGCTGTATTTCAGTTAATTGCTATTTCTCTTTTCCCTGGTGCAGATATCATGTGGATACATGGCGTATTTACAATTACTGGCCCTCTCCTCAGCCCATCTATTATTTTCATCACAGCTCTGGGAGGTGTGTGTCATATGGGCAACCATGGAGAAAAAATGAAGCAGCTCATCAACACTGCCACAGAGTCAAACTAAGTTGAGAAAAGGAGTCGTTTGCAGCAGGTATATCCAGAATTTCAGCTTTCACGTAGAGAAGAAAATTAGGGGAAACTGGAATTGCATTTACTGTCCATGTGTGAGAACAAAGAGAACCTGTCTCCTCACCTACTCCCTCCCACCTCCATACAATTCATGCTGTCATTTTATATATTTGGTTTGCTTATGCAGATAATAAAAGGAAGATACTGATCTCTTGTTCTGTTTCCTCTTTTGTCAGTAATGTAATTTTAGCCCTAACAGCTGGCCACATTTGACCAGTGCCTAGAACTACAGGCTTCTCTTATACCTTGAGCTAAAAGCACAATTTGTTACAATCTGTTACCCTCTTCTGAAGTCAATTATTCTACTGGGAAAGGAGTAGTTTGCTCCTAGCTCCCATTCACTCTCTAGTCCTCCAAAGAATTGCATCATGTTGAAACCAGGAAGGTCTTAGAAAATAAAAGCTATCACTTAGAGTGCTTACTATAGAGCAGGCATTATTCTAAAAGCCATGCATATATATTAACACATTTAATCCTTACAACTTTAGGGTAGGTTCTATCCTCATTCTAAAGATCAGGTAACTGAGGCACACAGAGGTTAGGTTGAATTGTCCAGTGTCACACAAGAAGTATTCCAGGATTGGAACAGAGGTCATCTGGCACCAAAATCCCCGTAACCTCCATGCTCTGCCTCTCAGTCATCACATGTACATCCGGTCCTCTTACAAACCACCAAGTACCATTCTTACTGTAGAAAAATTAGAAAATTTTATACTTTTGTCATCTAAAAAATAATTTATTGAAGAAAAGAAGAACAAACACTGGGTTCCTAAGACAAGGAAGATGGTATAAATAGAAGGAATCACAGAATTTTTCTATCTTTTTTTTACCCTTTTTCCAAATAAGGTCTGTTTCATAAGGTTAGGCATGAGTGTGCCAGTACAGGAAGATGAGGAGGTATTTCTTAATTCACCCCCAGTTAACAAGCTTTTTTCCTTTAATCTTTTTAGGTGAGATAATACAGTTTTAGGATTTTTTTGTGCGCTCATTGACATTTTCATGCAAAGTCGGGAAAAGCTATGTCAGAGACTGCTAACCTAATACCATTTCAAACATTGCAGTTTTCTATCATTAGGCCAATGACAGGGTCTGTGAAAGCCAGTGAAATATATGGTGCACACTGACCTTCCTACCCCTCTCCTAGCACTGAGCCTCTTCCGCAAAGGTTATAGACACACTAACCTGGGAACTCACAGAGGTCAAATGGGGATAAATTGCTACAAACAGCCACAGTTTTAAAATGCATTAATTTGAGGTTAATTCAAAGGATGAGTTTTGTCATAAGGACAAACACTTCCTCTAACCTGAAGGAAAGATCATTCAGAGCCTATAATTCAAGGTGACAGAGGAGACCTAGTGTCACTCAGTTCTTTTCATGGTTGCTGGTGTAATTATCTTTATTTATATGGACTTTTTACAATTTTCTTCTTGAAAATATCAATTCAATAAAAAGGAATGCTGAGAGAGCAGAATGTGATCTGGGTTGTAAATTAACAGCTCATACTAGTAAATGATGAGAGTCATTCATTAATGAACTAAATACAATGGACCAAAAAATGCATTTTACTTCTCTTCCAAGTCATTTGGTGAAATGTTACAGCTGAATTAAGTGTAGCCTGTGAAAGAATATTCTCTAAAAAAATTTTTGACTTGATTCTTCAGTAACTGAAGTGCACTGTTCAGCTTCCAGGGGTCATAAAACTTGTCCTTTATGCTCCTGCTACTAACAGTTTTGTACTTGCAACTACAAGTTACTAAAAATATTGAAGGAATTAGCACAGGGTTACCACAGGCTCTTGGAGCCAAAATCCTATGCCCAGAAATTGCTGTCGGTTTTGAAACAGCCCCGAACGGCTGAGTCAGTTGTTTGGTGCATGTCTGCTGGGGAGCAATGATCATGCTGTGCCAGATTTGGCAGGTGTTGTCCCCATATTCCAAAAGAGGAAAGGAAGCTCTCTAAAAATATATTTCTTCCTTATTCACACAGGCACTCTATTCTGGAAATGAATGCGTTACTACCAATGGTAGGGTGTGTGAGTATTCGTTTGTCTTTTGTACCACTCCTTGTTCCAAAAACAGGTTTGTATTTATGTGATATCTTAGGATGGAGCACCTAACCTGAGGCTTGGAACACAGTACCCAGCAGATGCTGGAGCAATGAATGATTCAGCAAAGCAACTCAGAATCTCTTTCCCAAGAATTATATTGCAAAATACTCAAAGCCCAAAGTCATTCGTTTGTTTTTAAGTACCGGTATATTTCTTGTACCTTTCTATTTGTCTCCGTAATGCTCATCTTTATCTAGATATTGGACAGTTGTTTATGAAAGCACAACTTTCTTTGCCAACATAGCCCTCCCCCCAGTTTCTGTCTTTCTGAGCTTTTTCCTATATGAATCTCCCTAGGATCCTTCTCACTATCTTTGCTCAAGACATTACCGCCTTCTCAGATGACCTCCTGAACAATCATTTACAACAATCTGAATCATTTAAGTCCCAGTTCAAAATTCGCCTCGTGAGACTCTTTCCCCAGCAGCCAGCCATCCCTCCCCACCTATCTTCACCCCTCAACACATACACACTACGTCTGTGCTCGTTGCCCTGAAATTTCTAGTCTCCCTTCTATATGGTTGTTCTCCAGCTGCTTATGGTGCACCTATATTTTATCTCTCCTCAATTATAAATACCTTCAGGAAAGCACCTGTTCCATCTTCCGGACACACTCCCTTCCACTGCCCCATAGGATCAATTTCCCTACGTCATATAAAGTAAGAACACAATGAATGCTTCAAAGTTCAAAGATCACACACTTCACAACGTATCAGCTAAAGCACAAAGCAGTATTTTGTTATTGGCAGTTCTTTGGGCAATCTATACAGCCCTCTACATCTGGTTTCATAAACACACATCTTACTGCAGTCACAACCCGCACTTTGGTGATATATTCTAAATGTCGATCTTCTATAAGGTCACCCTAACAGGACCTCATGAGTAATTTTATGTCAAAGAAATGTGTATGTGTTTTTCTTTCTATGTCTAGAGCTTCCTTCTGCTTGTCCAACATAACAGTATACTCTTCAAGAGAAACGTGTCACTTCAAAAAACCATCTTTACTCTGGGAGAAAAACAACTTTTGTATTTTATTATTGTACAGGGTAAAAAATATCAACCACTGTCCTGCTCCAACTTCTCAAATGATAATGCTAAAGGAATTTGGGAAGAGCTTTGTAAGGCAGGGGAGAGTGTTCAGCTTTTCTTCTAGTGCATGGGCAGCCACTGGAGGGCTTTAAGCAGGGTGAGGCTTTCTTAAAGATCACTCAGGCTTCAGGGTGGAGAACCGCTCACGGGGAAGAGGACGATTGCAGGAGGAGGCTATAGAGCAGTCCCCCTGAGGGTGGCCTGGACCATATCAATCTTTCTTAAGAGCATACTGCAAAATAACTGTAAAGAAAATAGGTGGATAATTACAAATAGGAAATCAAATGCATCTTTTTGCAGTGCAGTCTTGTGAAAAGACAACAGAAGTTGACTCAATAAGCACAGAACCCTGGGGCATTCCTGGGTTGCTGTGAGGGAGAGAGCTGAGAGATGTGCACAGGCATCTAACAGAGCAGGTACTACTGCTACTGCGCCCTTATGTTTCTCCTATGTCACGGCTTTGTATGGGGCTCAGGAGAGCCCCCCACATATTGGAAGAAGTGCTCTTGGCTGTATGTCAAGATTTCTCCTGGAGCTATACCAAGCTGAGAAGGCTAATTAGAGTCTACCTAAGATACCTGCGTCTCATGTACCTGCTGATACCACAGGAGCTGAGTGGCTAAGGACAAGTTCATCTGTGGTGATGAAGCCGTGCTCTCAGCACTCTTCAACCACTTAAGTAAACGATCCAAGATTTGACCCAACATATGTGGGGAAACTATTTTACAAAGGCGAGGGGATGGGAAATAATATTTATTGATCTCCTCTGTGTCAAGCTGGGGTAGTTATGTTATATTTTATGTTCATTGACTCATTTTTTTTTTCCATCAGGCCAGCAGAGTAGTTATGACCATCTCCAATTTATAGGAAAGTAAACTGAAGCCCAGAAAAGACAGGGCCATACAGGCAATGAGTGGAAGACTTGACTTTTATTTCAAATCTCATGTTTTAAGAAAGCCATGTACATAATATAGCTTTGATTTCTCTAAAAGAACAGGGAAAAGTTAATGGTTTAAAAAGTGAACAAAAAATAAATAAATAGGGGCTTCCCTGGTGGCGCAGTGGTTGAGAGTCCGCCTGCCAATGCAGGGGACGCGGGTTCGTGCCCCGGTCCGGGAGGATCCCACGTGCCGCGGAGCGGCTGGGCCCGTGAGCCATGGCCGCTGGGCCTGCGTGTCCAGAGCCTGTGCTCCGCAGCGGGGGAGGCCGCGGCGGTGAGAGGCCCGTGTACCACGCAAAAACTAAATAAATAAATAAAAATAAAAAGTGAACAATTGTGCCTTAAAATAGCATAGCTTTATTTTTGGTTTTATAAAAGAAATACATGTTTAATGTAGAATATTTAAATAATACAAATGTGTTAACTCTCCCTTCTAGGCAATAGTCAACTCGGGTGGAAATCCCTGAGCTCTGGATCCACTTACTTACTTACTACACTCCGAGCACTCTGTTGTACTTTCGACAAGTTAATTAACCTCTCCATGCTTCAGTTTCCTCATCTGTCAATAATAGCCCCTACCTCGTAGCAAGAACATAAGAATTCAATGAGGCAGTACTTGTAAAGAACTTCAAAGAGTACCTGGCACTAACTAAGTATTTGTTTCAAAGTATTTTTTGAAATGATACAAATGAACTTATTTACAAAACAGAAACAGACTCACAGACTTGGAGAACAAACTTATAGTTACCAAAGGGGAAAGGGGTGGGGAGGAATAAATTAGGAGCTTGGGTTGAACAGATACACACTACTATACATAAAATAAACAACAAGGTCCTACTGTATAGCACAGGGAACTATATTCAATATCTTGTAATAACCTATAATGGAAAAGAATCTGAAAAACAATATGTGTGTGTGTGTGTGTATAACTGAATCACTTTGCTGTACACCAGAAACTAACGCAACATTGTAAATCAACTATACTTCAATTTTAAAAATTTGAAAAATAAGTATTATTCAAGCCCTATACTTGTGCCTCATCATTCAACAGATAAGAAAATACAGCTCAAATTCCAACTCTTGAAACTGCTTTTTTTCCTGCAACTGTTTTCACCAAGTATTTGTACAGTCAGTGCCTGTGGACAGTTAACATTGTTCTCTACTCTGAAAACAGGGATTTGGTAGCTGGGGTTGATTTCAGAGATCGCTGAGTTTAAGCTTCTCATTTTATGGGAGAGAAGACTAAGGTGAAGTGGCTTTCAGAGGGCACAAGGCTCATTCATGACAGCACTTCATTTGCCAACCCAGTGCTCTTTCCACACATTCTCAGATAATACCAGAAAACTTGAGCATTGTTAAAAATTATTTGAGGGGAAAAAGGGTCAGCAAAACTGTGTGAGCACAGGGTCGATGCTGATTAAACCACTGTTCTTATTCAAAACAGACCTCGTTATTTTCTGACCAGAGTTGGATTCTACTCCTTACAGTGAACTACTGCGCCTTCTCCTTGGATAAAATTACCATGAGTCTCAGAAAAACACCTCTAATTGCTCAATAAGTGGCAGGAAGAATTGCAGAATGTTATTGCCTTAGTGTCACCTGGGGAGAGTGTCTTCAATTTTATGTTTCCTGTGGGAGAGTAAGATGATTGTTACTGTTACAACAAATGTGGGGATATCATGGGATAGAATGGAAAATATGCATGCTTTTTTTTAGGGTTAAGTGACATTGCAAAGAAATTTCTCACTTCTGCTGTGGATGCTTCAGGCTACACCTCCACCCTCTGGAGATCAAGTTCACTCTCTTTGCCCTCACGGGTAGTTCAGGAGGATGTTCTGAGATGTGGTGAAACAGTAAAGTCAAGGATATGAACCACTCAGTGGGTTCACATTCAAAACCTCAGACATAAAGTCTAGTCCTAAAGATACAAACAAATCAAAACCAGCATGATCTTTCTTGGGAGATGATTCCTGCTTTTTTGCCTTCTTCCCTTTGACAAACATGATGTGCGGCTGGGAAGAGCCATTTTCATAAATGTTTCATTCCCCTTGCTTCAGGCATAGCGTAGCTAGAGCATGAATTATGACCAGCTTGGCTGACAAACATCTTTCCATGAGCATATCCTTTCTCATTTGCAGTCACGGTGGCGCCTCCAGTGGAAATGACTGGGTGAAAAGAGCTCCTATGTCTGCCGACCAATCCTTTGCCTGAGAGTTTACCAGGCAGTGTATTTATGTTCTTTTCTCAAAGCCAAGATGAACAGGGTTTTCTTTCCTTCCTGCTTGGTTGCAAACATAGGGAAATCCTACTGCTGCTGACTTTGATTCCCATTTAATAATTCCCCTTTCAAGCACTATTTCCATTGCACCATACTTGAACAATAAATTATTGTTAGTAATTTTTAAAATGGTGAACAACTTTCATGGTTGCCGAGTGATAATATTCATCACTGTTGCTGATCAGGAGAATCTGTTTGTGGGTATTTCCTACTGCCGCTGTAATCACAGCACTGCAGGGGAGGAGGAGAAAAGAACGTGGTGTAGCCCTAAACACATCCCCTCTGACAGCCCGGTTAATAGATCCTGGAATTCCTCTCCCTTATACATTCCTACTTCGTAACATAAAACCATCCACAGAAGCCCCTAAATTTATTGAAAGGCCCTCACAAAATATCTCCGTAATGCTTAGTCGCTTAGAAGTCGCTGAAGTGGAAAGGAAAAATGGAGTCATCCTTAAAAGGAAGCCCTCAATGTGAGATAAGGCAAAAAGCATTAACCCTGAGAGGATTGCACTTGTGAGGATTCTGCTTCTCCTGAGGCCCCAGCACACTGGTGGCACCTTTGCCCACCCAGTCACCCAGCTCAAAACCCTCCTCTTCTTCAACTCCCTCCACCTCATCACCAACACAATCAAGTTCTACCGCTTAAATACTTCCTAAATGCAGCCCCTCATATCTAACCTGTCACAGTCTTAATTCAAATCATTATTTCATCCCCTCATACCTAACCTGTCACAGCCTTGATTCAAATCATTAGTTCCCGTGGTTCTCAAAGTGGGGCTCCCAGACCAGTAACATCAGCATCACCTGAGAACTGTTTGGAAATGCAAATTCTCAGGCCCCACCCAGACTCTGGGGTAGCTCTCTTGGACGTTCTGATGGCTTCCAGTCTGAGAACTACTACTTTATTGCAATAGCATCCTAGCTTATCTCCCTGTCTCCCATCTTGCCTCCTTCCCTGTCACTGCACCTTCCCTTAATGATCTTCCTAAATGCAAATAGGCTTCTGTCAATTCCCCTGCTTAAAACCTGTCGTTGGTTCCCTCTTGCCCTCTGGATGAAACCCCAATTTCCTAGAACAGCATGCAAGACCCTCCCTAATCAATAAGTTTCCTCCCCTTCTGTTGATATCCCCACCAAGTGCCCTAGGATCCAGGTATACCAGACAGCTGCCCTGAACTTGCCTATTGAAGTGCACGCTGCCACCTCAGCCGGGGAGGATGTGGAGAGGTCGGGGAAGGTTTCACAGAGGCAGAGTTCCTTGTCTGGGTCTTAAAAGAAAGGAGATGAAAGCCATTCCAGGTATGATCTTGGTGGGTACAGAGGTCACTGAGGCACTACTGTGCACATAGGCTTGTCTAGTGTTGTAGGATCAGTGGCCTCTGGGTTCTAGGATCAGAGATGCTTCTGCAGGGGCAGAAGATCATGTCAACAAATACTGAAGCTGGTGGAACAGGAGCCCTGGCACCAATGGCTTCTTCAGGCTGTGGCTTTCATCCACAAACAACTGTGAGCGATGTCCATGTGACAGTAAAAAAGCAAAGATAAAGTATATTTTGGAAGACTTTTTGGTGACTAGGAGCCACTTCAGTGTGTTGTTATTTTTCTGAAGACGTATTAAGGGTCAATAAAAGATGAGAAATAGGAGGTAAAGCATTGTTGAGAGCTTGTCAACATGAGACAGAGCTGGCTGCATGACCACGGGTAATGAGTAACTTCTCTGTGCCTTGGTTTTCTCATTTGTAAAATGGGGATAGTAGTAGGACCTACCTTACAAAATTGCAGTGAATAGGAAATGAAATTTTGAATGTAGAGTACTTAGCATAGCTTGGCACCCAGTAAGCACTCAAAAAAATGTAACCACTATTATCACCAATATAAATTCTTGATATTTTAAGAGCCTATCAATGCCACACAGTATGTATTTGGAGAAAAAGCATCTATATGGGACATAACGTGTTCTGGAAATCATGAGAGCATAACAAGATTCAAACCACTCATATGGATTCAGTCTTTGCACTTGTCCCCCTGCAATTCATTCCAAATAGTAGATCCATTAGAGGCCCTCATTGGTGAAGTTACCCAAGTCCCAAATAAGTTGTTCCAAGAATTTGAGAAGATCATGAGCAGAGATTTCGCCAAGTTTTATACAACTTGCCCAAGATGGAGGCACAGGTGGGTATATTATCTGATAAGATCTAGCTCACAAAATGATACTTCATGCACAGCATTATCTCAATAATGGTTTGGTTTCCTTTTGAACAATGACAGTATTATTTATCAGTTTTTGATGATAATTCCCATACCTTGTGGACTGGATTTCATTAGCTGACAAAACTGGGGGTGCTTCAACAAGAGAGAAAGATACTGTTCTCACTTCTGCATTCTGTCCAAGTTCCTCTAATGCTTGGTACACGTGCCTAGCTTGACAAGGTATTTATGGCACAATCCAAATCAAAGAACCTCACGCTGGCTTCCCTGGTGGTGCAGTGGTTAAGAATCTGCCTGCCAGTGCAGGGGACACGGGTTTGAGCCCTGGTCCAGGAAGATCCCACATGCCACAGAGCTACTAAGCCCATGAGCCACAAGTACTGAGCCTGTGCTCTAGAGCCCTTGAGCCACAACTACTGAAGCCCGTGTGCCCAGAGCCTGTGCTCTGCAACAAACGAAGCCACCACAATGAGAAGCTTGCACACCACAACAAAGAGTAGCCCTCACTCACCGCAACTAGAGAAAGCCTGCGCGCAGCAACAAAGACCCAACGCAGCCAAAAATAAATAAATAAAATAAATAAATTTAATTTAAAAAAAAAGAACATCACCCCTCTGCTGTTCTAACAGCATATCTTACAAACAAATTCTTGTAGCAATTTGTCATGGTGGAGATTCTAAGTTTCTTCCAAGCTTTCTAAGTTTACTCCATTCATTTTAGAATATAAGTTTCAAATTTTGGAATCTATAATTTGGTGATTGAGAGACGTAGGTAATGGAAACTGAACTGAAGCCACTAATTCATATAAATGGGGCTATCAACAAGAGAACTCATGATTGTTTTTAGTCAGAATTATAGGAGCTATAATGAAAGTAATGACCTAGAGGCAATTCTGTCCCCCATCATCTCAGGAACTGCTTAGGGGTCTTTGCATGATTAGCAAATGTTTATTACAAATTTCCATCTAACCTTAATTGGCTCAAATAATACATTTGGCTTCTCAGTAGGATTTGGATTGCCATTAACAAACAAAAAAAAAGGGCCTCCCTGGTGGCGCAAGTGGTTGAGAGTCCGCCTGCCGATGCAGGGGATACGGGTTCGTGTCCCGGTCTGGGAGGATCCCATATGCCGCGGAGCGGCTGGGCCCGTGAGCCATGGCCGCTGAGCCTGCGCGTCCGGAGCCTGCACGTCCGGAGCCTGTGCTCCGCAACGGGGGAGGCCACAACAGTGAGAGGCCCGCATACCGCAAAAAAAAAAAAACAAAAAACAAAAAAGTTATGGATTTATAGCTGAAGTAGCCTGACTTTGAATGAAGGGGTTTCTAACACACTCATGTACCTTCTCTATGTCCATGGTAACAACTACATTTATGGAATGCCAAATCTGTTCTCAATACCATGTTAAATACTTCTATGGGTCCTCTCTTTTACTCTTTATAGCAAACCTACAAGGAGGCCGCTATTAACATTAGCACTTTATAAATGAGGAAAGAGATGTTTAGAGAGTTTTAACTTGCCCAAGTGCAACAGCTGGTCAGTGTCGGGCAGCAACAGTCAGACGGGGCTGCCTGACCCATGGAGCCCATGCTTTGAATCACAGGGCTCTGCTGACGCCATATTGACTCTGAAAGCCTAGGTTTCTGAGCACTTCTTGGGATATTACAGTTCTTTTCACTGATCATCTTTCTCTCCTTTCTTTAGTTGCTAAGGAAGTCAGGACCAGTTTTCAGTGCTTCCTGGGGAAAGGCCATTTAGCACTGAGGAGAACAGCTCAGCTCTGATCACTCAGATATATGCCCATGTCCCAGCTCCTCCACTTAACTGTCATGAACATAGCCAGTGATTTCAGCTCTCAAAGCCCTGTTTCCTCATCTAGAAAACAAGTAACAAGAGTACCTGCTTAGGGTTGATATGAGGACTAAATTAGATGAATTAATGTATGTTGTCTTATCAGTAGGCTGGTGGTGGTGATGCGTTTGATGAAAAGATGTCAGTGTTGCACAGTAAGTACAAGCATTGTTTTATAAAAAGCTTGTCTGGTGTTGTATGCTTATGCACACCCACACTAGGTCACCAGGTAAAATATGTTTCTTACAGTGACTTGGGGCTGAAGTTTGAAAGTCACTGCACTAACCCCTCCTTCCTCGTACCCTGTCCTCTGAGATCTCTGAGGTCCTTTTCCACCCTTTTTGTTCCTCTTGCAATGACAAGTGGAATGCCCCTTTCCTTGGGATTTTAGCTTCCTGGCAGAGACATTAGGCATATACTCGTCACAAGAAAATAAACTCTTCTTTAATGGCCCTTTCTGACTTGGGAAAAAGAAACCTAGAACTTATTCACTTCAAAGTGTTTTAAGTTAAGTGGCAGAAATTTAGTCAGACTCAAATGCTGCCCCTGGCCATTCTGAACATAGAAGAAAGCCCAGAACAGTCCTCTGACCAGGTGGTTTGCTAATAACTAAGCATCCAAAAAATTTCCTAAGTGAGAGTGTCTGGTGATTGGGATCAATCACCTCATCCTGTTTGTTTATTGGTTTTCCTGTGTTTATTCCATTCTCCCAACCCCTTCTTACTTATTCCTTTACCTCCTCAAACGCTTCTATTCTTCCTTCCAGCCAGATAACTTACTGGAACACAAAATGCTGATGTACAACTCTTCAGCACGTATTTTTAATGACAATTACACAAAACCAACGTCCTTTAATCAATTTAAATTAGCGCAACTCTTCAGTAATTGAATGGTCATCAAAACAGTAGTTTGGATAACAACCGTTTCCAGTTTCAATCTGTCATTAATCCATCATTGGGGCATTAAGCTTGCACTGAATTTCCCAAGCTCAAGCAGCACCTCTACATAGTGACTTATGGGGCTGCCCTTTGATTTGCTAACCATGCAGGCTGACAGTAGAATAGACATAACATTCAGAAGGCATCCTCACAGAAGCAAGCAGCTCTATTAACGACCTGAAACACTGGCACAGTCATTCCGAGTCAGTAGCACCATTATGTACACAGAACAAGATGAATGGTATAGTATATGAGGCCAAGCAGAATCCCTTTCAATACAGGATGAAAAAGACACCTGATTTACCATGAATGCAAGAGACAATTGTCATCCTGTGATACAGAGTTACTTTTCTTCACTGCAGACTATGAGGAAATGTTTCAATCATGTTATCTGGGTTTTTCATTTTTACCATAATAATTATTATTGACAGATTCATTTGGGGTAAGAAATGGTCTTCCAGAAAAACACTGGGGGATTGCAGCAGAGCCCAGGGTATGGGAGCAGGTGTGCATTACAAAGCAATATGTGTCATAATGAGAAAAGCATTCTTCCCTATCCTATTAATTGTTGGCACTACCAGATAATCAAGAATTACTGACCCCTCCCGCCCTCCAGCTAGCAGTTATTTGTGTATTGTAATGCGCCATGGCCCAAACACAAACTCAACTCTGTGTGATGTGGAAAGCCAGTGTTTTAGTGATATTAATCTGAACACTACCTATTCCCTCTACATTGCCTATAACACAACTTGTGAATAAAGCATAAATTCCTTCCAACAGGTGAATGGTTGAGTAAATGATACAATGCAATTAATAAATTATTGCACAGAAATTTTCATTGTTAACTACAAAGATGATTTTAAAATATGGAAAATGCTTTAGACATGAGGTTAAATAATAAACATGGAATACAAAACTGTCAGAACACTAAGATTACAGATATGTAAACATGCAACTGAATGTAGAGAAGGAAAAGGCAAGCTGTTGTATTGACAGGGAGGATGATAAGCAGTTTCTTTTTTTTTTTCTTTTGAAAATACCTTTTAATGTTCCTATGATATTCTTATAATAAAAGTTATTTTAAAATAAAAGCCCACCTCTTAGGAGAAAGTTAGTTACTCCTTACTGTGAAATCCATAAAATTAAACCTGCATGTGACAAATGCTGAAACATTTTTTTTTCAGGTTCAAAAATAGTGTTGGAATCTGCCACGGAATCAGCTCACATTATTCAATGTCAGACACATTTACACTCATAGGTATTAGTAATTCCTTTGGTTGACTTTTCCTTGCCTTTGTCATGGCAACGGTTTCCACTGTCATTAGTACCTCTAGGGCCCAGCCTCCTTCACATATTTTTAGGCCGTTCCTCTTCTAATAAAGCAATTAATACTGTGGCACATCTGTATCAGAAGCCCCAGTGACCTGTTCTGTCTCTTGGTTTCCATCCTTTCTGCTTTTGTGGTTGCTTCTGTTTCTCTTTGTGGTGCTTCTCTTTACCAATTCTTATAAGCCTCCTTACTGTTTCTAATTATAGCCTATTGAGATTATGTAAAGTTTCTTTTTTTCACACATATTCCATGTTTCTGCATCAAATGACCATCTCTCTATCATCAGTAAAATAGCACATTTTCATTAATGATCACTTTGGACCATTGCCATAGAAGAGAATCGGTAAGAGAGAAGGAATAATTTAGAGTGATTCTAGACTGATAATCACAGGACTATATAGTCTGAACTTGCACACAGTCACAGGAGTTCACAGCAGCAAAAGATATGCCTTTGCATTTTCTGACAACTGGAATCATCTAAATGTCTCTTCTAATGAGTAAGGATATTGGCCTCCTTTTCTCAAGTCAAATTAATTTTTTCCTAGTAATGACCTATGTAGCGGGGTTGCTATGAAATAGACTTATACTCCTGAATACAGAATAAATGTATGCACTTTCTGTTAAGCAATAACCACTATCAAAAGCCTTATCAATGTTTACTCCCTCTGGCTCTACAGTTCTTATAGGAATCTTTTCTAAGGAAATAATCTAAGATGTAGGAAAAAATAAGGTATATTGTTTATTGCAAAGTTGTTTATAATAGCAAAAACAGTGAAAGCCATCTAAATGTCTAAGAGTAGGAAAAAATACGTGGTAACAACAAAGTAAAATATGTATCTACAGCAATCATGTTTGTATTATCTACCTTACACCTATATAGTCTACCATAATATCTATAAATATTTGTTGTATATAAGTAAGTGAACAGAGGGACAAATGAAATATGTACTAAAAACAATGGAAAGTAATGCATTAAATTTTTAAGAATGGCTGTTTTTGAAAGATAACTTTTTCTGTTTTCTAAGTTATACTTAATTGCATTTTCCATCTTATTAACTTTTAAAGACTTTGTGGAGAAAATAAACAAATAGGACCTAATGAAACTTAAAAGCTTTTTTGCACAGCAAAGGAAACCATAAACCAGACAAAAAGACAACCCTCAGAATGGGAGAAAATATTTGCAAATGATGCAACTGACAAAGGATTAATCTCCAAAATATACAAGCAGCTCATGCAGCTCAATATCAAAAAAACAAACCACCCAATCCAAAAATGGGCGGAAGACCTAAATAGACATTTCTCCAAAGAAGATATACAGATTGCCAAGAAACACATGAAAGGATGCTCAACATCACTAATCATTAGAGAAATGCAAATCAAAACTACAATAAGGTATCACCTCACACCAGTCAAAATGGCCATCATCAAAAAATCTACAAACAGGGCTTCCCTGGTGGCGCAGTGGTTGAGAGTCCGCCTGCCGATGCAGGGGACACAGGTTCGTGCCCCGGTCCGGGAAGATCCCACATGCCGCAGAGCGGCTGGGCCCGTGAGCCATGGCCACTGAGCCTGTGCGTCCGGAGCCTGTGCTCTGCAATGGGAGAGGCCACAACAGTGAGAGGCCTACATACCGCAAAAAAACAAAAAAACAAAAAAACAAAAAAACAAACAAACAAAAAAAATCTACAAACAATAAATGCTGGAGAGGGTGTGGAGAAAAGGGAACCCTCCTGCACTGTTGGTGGGAATGTAGATTGATACAGCCACTATGGAGAACAGTATGGAGGTTCCTCAAAAAGCTAAAAATAGAACTACCATATGACCCAGAAATCCCACTACTGGGCATATACCCTGAGAAAACCATAATTCAAAAAGAGTCATGTACCACAATGTTCACTGCAGCTCTATTTACAATAGGCAGGACATGGAAGCAACCTAAGTGTCCATCGACAGATGAATGGATAAAGAAGATGTGGCATATATATACAATGAAATATTACTCGGCCATAAAAAGAAACAAAATTGAGTTATTTGTAGTGAGGTGGATGGACCTAGAGACTGTCATATAGAGTGAAGGAAGTCAGAAAGAGAAAAACAAATACCGTATGCTAACACATACATATGGAATCTAAAAAAAAAAAAAAAAAAAAGATTCTGAAGAACCTAGGGGCAGGACAGGAATAAAGATTCAGCCACAGAGAATGGACTTGAGGACACGGGGAGGGGGAAGGGTAAGCTGGGACAAAGTGAGAGAGTGGCATGAACATATATATATATATATATATATATATATATATATATATATGTATGTATATATACACTACCAAATGTAAAATAGATAGCTAGTGGGAAGCAGCCGCATAGCACAGGGAGATCAGCTCGGTGCTTTGGGTCCACCTAGAGGAGTGGGATAGGGAGGGTGGGAGGGAGACACAAGAGGGAGGGGATATGGGAATATATGTATACATATAGCTGATTCACTCTGTTATAAAGCAGAAACTAACACACCATTGTAAAGCAATTATACTCCAATAAAGATGTTAAAAATAAATAAATAAAGACTTTGTGGAGAAGTTGAATTAATCTTAGGTTTACACCTTTCCTATGGAGACAATACAGAACAAATCTATACCCTTTATATATAGAACCCTTCAAACAGTGAGGGTCCATTCCACTGATTTCAAACAGACATCATATGACGTGAATTCCCAACCCCACGTACAGCTTTCTTCATGTGCTTCATTCTACAGGATCACATGTTAGATGGAAAAGCTATGTAAACTTCAGAACTCTGTATACCGATGAGAATTCTGTACCCTAAAATTACTTTTATTATTTTATAAGTTATCTTCCTAAGGCACAGATCAGATCATTTCCCCGCTCAAAAATCTCCTTGCCTGACGGATAAAACTCAACCCCAGAGTCTGGCATTCAAGGCCTTCAAAACATGGTTCTGAAGTGTATCTCCAACTTCATGTCCCATCACAATATTACCCAAACTACATGCACAAGCCTCGCCAGATTATTTGCCACTTGCTGTGTATACAATGCCATGTCTTGCTTTCCTACCCATTCTCACACTGTGCCCTTAGCTTGAAATGCTCTTTTTCCCTTTCCTCTTATCAAAATCCTTCAACACCAACTCAAATACCACCTTCTCTGGGCCATGAAGTTACAATCAATGATGAAAATCAGTGTGCTGAATACTAAAGATTAAAGCCCTTTTATATTTTCAAATACTCAGGCATTTTAGTTTCTGCTATCAAATCAATCAAAAATCAGGGCTTCCCTGGTGGCGCAGTGGTTGAGAGTCCGCCTGCCGATGCAGGGGACACGGGTTCCTGCCCCGATCTGGGAGGATCCCACACGCCGCGGAGCGGCTGGGCCCGTGAGCCATGGCCGCTGAGCCTGCGCGTCCGGAGCCTGCGCTCCACAACGGGAGAGGCCACAACAGTGAGAGGCCCACGTACAGCAAAAAAAAAAAAAAAAAAAAAATCAAAGCATCAGTTACTCACTGGCCTTCTAATTAGGATAAACTGTGAGCAAGTCTCATTAACAAGAGACAGCCCTTTACCTGGCAGAGATTCACTCAACTCCATCCTAACACAGAACTGTGTGTGTGTGTGTGTGTGAGAGAGAGAGAGAGAGACATGGGGTTTTGATTCAAGATTAATGTAACCAGCACTCAGCATGTGTGTGTGTGCATGTGTGTATTGGGGAATGAGGGAGAGTAACACATACTGAAGAGAAGAAATTTCTGGGATTGTGGAACCACTGATAACATTTTTTAAAAGTTCCAGAATTGAAGCTTGGATCACTGGTGGTGAGGGGAGAGAGTAGCAATTTTCTACCCTGGAAGGTTGGCCAAGAACAGCATGTGAAGGAAAAAAATGAACTTCAAAGCACATTTGTTTCCACCTTTTAAGGCATAATAGGAAAATTCACCAAAACGTGACATGTTATTTTATTTATTTTTCCCCCCGTGGTACGCGGGCCTCTCACCGCCACGAAAAGATGACATTTTAAAATGTTTCTCTTTTCTAATGGTTGCTCAATACTAGCCTTCATCCTGCCAATGAGCACACACAGGAGATAAAACCCACCAAACCAGAAAAACACCAACTGTCAAAAGAGACTGACACACGGCAACTTGAGTTAATTCAGGCACAGAAGTGCCTTCACGGAAGCACCATGTTCTCTTCTCTCCCTTCTCCTGGGGGTGACACTTCAGCACAGCCAACAATTCTCTCCTGCCTTGCAATCAGCTCTCTGCTGTCTTTTAAAGTACTTATTACATTTCCATTTTTAAGTATCCAAATTTCCATCCTCCTCAATAAAGACCATATAGAACACTCCCCCTCCAATTTGTATGAAAATTCACTCAACCAGTTCTTTCCCAATAAAAACAGAGTGTACTTTTCCTCACTTTGTATGTCACTAATTTCCTCAATAAGCTCTAACAGAATTACACCTGTATTTCACCCCCATGCCTTTTTCCACTAATTCATTGGAGGATTGCTAGTTCAAACTATTTCAAGGGTCCAGACGATTGATGCTGACTGGTATTACGCCATCTCTCCAGAAGAGTGAACAAAAAGAAATGGGCTTAAATCACTTCTGAGAGGAAATTCTGAGACAGAAGGAAGAAGCTTCATGAGTGTAAGAATCAAACGTTACAAGAGCTTCTGTGAAGGTTATAGAACACCAATCATCAAAGTCCTTTAAAAAGGAGTTAAGTCTATTTTTAAAGCCGCAACCCCCTTGGAAGAAGTGATTGTGAATGAAAGACCTCTTGATGCCTTTTTCTTCACAAAAATTCTATGATTAAGAAATATTACAGCAGCAGACTCTGTAAACTGACCACCTGATATTCATTCTTCCCCTTTCTGGCCAACAGACTCCTCTCATGCCACTAGAGATGGCCATATAACCTGGCCAATGAGATGTAGGTCAAAGTGACCGGAAGGTGTTTCTGAGAAAGTTTCTCAAAAAGTAACCACACTCGGGACTTCCCTGGTGGTGCAGTGGTTAAGAATCTGCCTGCCAATGCAGGGGACACAGGTTCGAGCCCTGGTCCAGGAAGATCCCACATGCCACGGAGCAAATAAGCCCGTGCACCACAACTACTGAGCCTGCACTCTAGAGCCCACGAGCCGCAACTACTGAAGCCCATGCGCTCTAGGGCCCACATGCTGTAACTACTGAGCCCACATGCTGCAACTACTGGGCCCACATGCTGCAACTACTGAAACTCATGCACCTAGAGCCTGTGCTCTGCAACAAGAGAAGCCACCACACTGAGAAGCCTGCACACCGCAACAAAGAGTAGCCCCTGCTCACCACAACTAGACAAAGCCCGCACGCAGCAACAAAGACCCAAAACAGCCAGAAAAAAAAAAAAGTAACCACACTCAGCTGACCTTTTACCCTTTGACCTTTGCTCTTTACCCTTTCGCATCTTCTGACTGAAAGGCAAACTCAGAGCCTAGAGATACAGTCACCATCTTGCAAATGTGAAGCCACACACTAAACACAGCAGAGGAGGACAACAGAGGCACCTTGTGCTAGTACTCCAGCCATGGGTGGCCTCTTCTAGACTTACTGTTATAGGACCAAAATAAACCCATTCTTTGGGTAAACCACTGTAATAGGGTTTTCCATTATTTACAGCCAAACTCAAAGCTAACTGATACAATTATACTCCCTCTTTGGTAAAACTGTCTACTTTTGGCTTCTGTGACACGTTCTCCTGGTTTTCCTCCTTTCTTACTGGACCTTCCTCTTCTTCTCCTTTTCTGGATCTTCTCTGTTCAGCCTCCTAGGAGTACTCCAAGGATCAGTCTTAGCCCCTGTAGTAGCAAAATAATACTTTCTTACTTACTGGACCTTCCTCTTCTTCTCCTTTTCTGGATCTTCTCTGTTCAGCCTCCTAGGAGTACTCCAAGGATCAGTCTTAGCCCCTGTAGTAGCAAAATAATACCTGTAAAGTTGTTCATATCCTAATCCCCAGAATGTGAATATTTTACCTTAGATGACAAAAGGGACTTTGCAGATATCATTAAGGATCTTGAGATGGGAGATTATCCTGTAGTATACAGATGGGCCCAATAAAATCACAAGAAGCCTTATAAAGGAAAAAGGGAAGCAGAAGAAGAAAAAGTTGTGACAATGTACAAAAGGCCAATAGGTATATGAAAAGATGCTCATTGTTGCTCATTATTAGAGAAATGTAAAGCAAAACTACAATGAGGTACCACCTCACACCAGTCAGAATGGCCATCATTAAAAAGTCTACAGGGACTTCCCTGGTGGCACAGTGGTTAAGAAACTGCCTGCCAATGCAGGGGACACGGGTTCAATCCCTGGTCCAGGAAGATTCCACATGCCGGCGGAGCAACTAAGCCCATGGGCCACAACTACTGAGCCTGCGCTCTAGAGCCCACGCGCCACAACTACTGAAGCCCGTGCACCTAGAGCCCATGCTCCGCAACAAGAAAAGCCACCACAATGAGAAGCCCACGCACCACAACGAAGAGTAGCCCCCGCTCACTGCAACTAGAGAAAGCCTGCGGGCAGCAACAAAGACCCAACGCAGCCAAAAATAAATAAATAATAAATAAAAAATTTTTTTAAAAAGGTCTACAAATAATAAATGCTGGAGAGGGTATGGAAAAAAGGGAACCCTCCTACACTGTTTGAGGAAATGTAAATTGGTGCAGCCACTACAGAGAACAGTGTGGAGGTTTCTCAAAAAATTAAAAATAGAGTTGCTGTATGATCCAGCAATCCCACTCCTGGGCACATACCCAGACAAAACTATAATTCAAAAAGATACATGCACCCAAATGTTCATAGAAGCACCATTTACAATAGCCAAGACATGGAGGCAACCTAAATGTCCATCAACAGATGAATGGATAAAGAAGATGTGGTATACATATACAATGGAATATTGTTCAGCCATTAAAAAGAATGAAATAATGCCATTTGCAGCAACATGGATGGACCTTGAGATTACTATACTAAGCAAAGTAAGTCAGAAAGAGACAGATACCATATGATATCACTTATATGTGAATCTAAAATACGACACAAATAAACATATCTACAAAACAGAAACAGCCTCACAGACATAGAGAATAGACGTGTGGTTGCCAAGGAAGGGGGGAGGAATGGAGGAGGGAAGAATTGGGAGTTTGGGACTAGTAGATGCAAACTATTATATATAGTATGGATAAACACAAGGTCCTACTGTACTGCACCGGGAACTATATTCAACATCCTGTAATAAACCATAATGGAAAAGAATACATATGTATAACTGAGTCATTTGCTATACACCAGAAATTAACACAACATTGTAAATCAACTATACTTCAATAAAATTAATTAAAGAAAGAAAGAAAAAAGAAAAAGGTGTGACAATGGAAACAGAGGTTGGCTGCACTTTGAATATGAGGAAGGGGCCACAAGCAACGGCAAGCAGGTTGCTTTGAGAAGCTAGAAAAGGGAGAAAAACGAATTCTGTCCTAGAGTCTACAGAGAGCATTCAACCAAAACCTTGATTTGGGTCCAGTAAAACCCAGTTTTGACTTCTGACCTCCAGAACCATAAAATAATAAATCTGTGTTGTTTTAAGCTACTAAGTGTGTAGTAATTTGTTACAGCCGCAATAAGACACTAATCCAGGCCCCATTCCTTTATCTATATGCTCTTCCAAAGGAACCCCAAGGCATCCTGTGGCTTTAAAAACCATCTATATTCCAAGACTACCAAATCTTTCTCAGCAAATCTGACCTCTTCCCAGGATTCCAGATTAGTATATCCAAATTACTACTTGCAGGGAGAAGAAACAAGTAGCAGCCCTTTTACAAAATGCAGGCTTATCAAGCCTATTTTTGCCTGAACGTGTTACCTGCTGAATTAGTCTGTATCTTTCTGTGCTCCCTGTGTGTGATGATGCAGCATCTGATGATAGTGAGGATGTGACAGAGCAGGATACCATCCACTTCACTCATTCATTCTTTCATCCAAATATCATTATTGACCCAACTTACAACGTGCCAGTTGCTATGTCAGTCCCACAAGTGGATAAGGCATGTTCCATCTTGTAAGATATCTCAAACACCACACTGCCATTTGGGGCCCCCTAATATCCTCCACTTCAACCCACACACCAGCATCTGCCCCCCCCCCCCAAAAAAACATGCTGCTCTCCTTTCCCAGGCTTCTTCATCCCAGTCAACTGCACCATCATCAGTTGCTCATGCCAAAAACCTAAGAGCTTACCTTGCATCCATTCCTCTTCTCCTCACTCCACACATCCAGCCTATAAGCAAATTCTATCAACTCTATCTTAAAAACACACCCAACTGCATTTCTATCTCCCCATCGACTGCTTCTTCTACAATCCAAACCACCACCATCTCTCACATAGAATATTGCAACCACCTCCAGTCATCTATTCTCCACACAGCAACCAGGAGTGCATTTTATAATGTAAATTAGTCCATGTCACTCCCCTGCTTAAAGCCCAACAGTGACATCTCTTTGCACTTAGAATGAGAGTCAATCTCCTTTGCTGGCTTTCAGAGACTTTCTTGCCTCTTCCTAGCTCTCCATCCTTTTCCCTACCTGACTTGCCATGGGCCAGCCATGCTGGCCTTCTTTTGAACATACCAATCTCCATTTTGCATTAGGACATTTCTACTGGCTTTTCTCTCTAACTAAAATGCTTTCCCCCTAATCTTCTTTCTCAAACTTTAAGTCTCCTCTCAGATGTTACCTCCTCAATGAGTCTTTTCTGACTACCCTATATAAAATAGCCATCCAACTATTCCCCCAAATCATCTCCGTATTTCAATTTTTTGCACAGTGTATATTCCTATCTGATATTTTTTCTTTTAGCATGTATCCTGTTTCTCCCAAGGATAATGTAAAAGTTATGAGACCAGGGACCTTGTCTTTTTCACTGCTATGGGCCCTGATCTTTAAAAATTGTCTGGCAGAACTACCACACAACCCAGCAATCCCACTACTGGGCATATACCCTGAGAAAACCATAATTCAAAAGGAGTCATGTACCACAATGTTCATTGCAGCTCTATTTACAATAGCCAGGACATGGAAGCAACCTAAGTGTCCATCGACAGATGAATGGATAAAGAAGATGTGGCACACATATACAATGGAATATTACTCAGCCATAAAAAGAAACGAAATTGAGTTATTTGTAGTGAGGTGGATGAACCTAGAGTCTGTCATACAGAGGGAAGTAAGTCAGAAGGAGAAAAACAAATACCGTATGCTAACACATATATATGGAATCTAAAAAAAAATGGTTCTGAAGAACTTAGGGGCAGGACAGGAATAAAGACGCAGACATAGAGAATGGACCTGGGGACACGGGGAGGGGGAAGGGTAAGCTGGGACAAAGTGAGAGAGTGGCACGGACATATATACACTACCAATGTAAAATAGATAGCTAGTGCAAAGCAGCTGCATAGCACAAGGAGATCAGCTCGGTGCTCCCACAGATTCTAGGTATTGCTGTGTTTGGTGCTGGAGCTCCCTGTCCCTCCACACTGTACCATGCAGCTGACTCTCTTGGCACGGGTGTTCCCTACCCCATAGCTGAGTTCCAGCAACTGAATTAGCATACTTCAAAGGCCCTTTGTCATGAAGAGTATATCTCTCCTTGAAGTGGAAAGTTAAAATGATGCCCTCATTGGACAGAAGCACCATTTAAGACCCCACGTAAAATGTTCAATTACTTCACGCCCAATTTTGTATAGATTATTCTAGAATACTATAATAGGGAGCAAGGCTTTTTAATCACATTTAATAGATTCTAAATTGAAAACACTTTAATAAATGAAATCACCAGTTACCTTCATTGTTTTAGAATTTCCACCCTGCAGCTCACAACAAGAGCACCAGTTGTATCTTTTCTCCAGTTCATACTCTCTTGGCACTTGGGTCACACAGTAACACGTGTCTTTTCTATACTGCTTTTTGCTTCGGCATTTGGCCATTTACCACAAAGGAGGTGAGGACAACCAGGTAAAAGATTGAAAAGTAGTTCTGCTACTTTTTTTTTCTCCCACCGCCCCCCAAAAAATTAAATGTCACATGGTCTCTACATCATATATCTTTGCTTTGGGTTCACAGTATAGGGACATTCAGAACAGCCTGGGTGAATTCTGGACAAACTTAAAAGGCATCAAGATAGTTATCAATCATGACTTCAAGCAGATATCAGCCTATTGTTTAAATGTGGAGTAAAAAGGCATATGAATAAGGAATATGCTGAAAAGCTTGAAAAAAACGCATCTACGTTTTAACTGCTAAAATCTCCTGCCTCACTAAATGCAATATGAAAACTTCCAAATGTGGGCTATGTAGCTTTAAGAAAACTAAGGCCCTAAACATAGTAGAAACATGCCAATCACAATCCTCAAAAATAATTCATGTCTATGTTGCTTAGTGCACAAGACATCACTTACACCCCAAAAGAAATATTAGGCTCTGTGGCATTGCAGCTCCTCACAGCTGTCAGAAGCCAGTTCCCTTATCAGTCAAGCAAGAGTGTAATTAAAGACAATACCTAGGGCAGCTGTGTTGAAAAAACAAGTCGTTTGTCTTCTCCCTTCCCACACTTCTGCTCACGTAGTTAATCTCAACATAGCATCAGCTCCATCGTCAAGGCTTCTCAAAAGGCAGAGTAATAGGAAACATATCTATTTCCCACTATGGATTGTGAGGGATGAAGAAATACTTGCTCTTATCTTGCCATTGCATTATATTAAATGCAAGTGTTTTAGGTCTGGAAATTCAAAAGCTCCTGAGATAGGAGACTGTCCTTATTGGAGGATAAGAACAATTATCTTCAGGGATAGAGAGAAACTGGGAAAATGGCTTATACTCAGTGGTATTCTGGAAAATGTTTAACAACAGGCTCTCCAGGGGAAAGCCCTGATTTATAGAATTTTTCAGATTCTATGGTGTAAATATTCCTACCATGACTGATTTCAAGCTACCAACGTGATATCACTGAACACAGAGTTGGAGAGAGATCTACAGTAGGAAGCCATTACACGGTATTTCCACCACACATACAATAGACATAAATAATCTCAAGAACGTAGATAATAGTAAAATAACTAGAAAGTGGTAACTACTGAGTATTTGTTACCTTTGTTTTTAATACAATTTACTGAAATTTTATACAATTTAATTTTTTTTTTTTTTTTTTTTTTTTTTTGCGGTATGCGGGCCTCTCACTGTTGTGGCCTCCCCCGTTGCGGAGCACAGGCTCCGGACGCGCAGGCTCCGGACGCGCAGGCTCAGCGGCCATGGCTCACGGGCCCAGCCGCTCCGCGGCATATGGGATCCTCCCAGACCGGGGCACGAACCCGTATCCCCTGCATCGGCAGGCGGACTCTCAACCACTTGCGCCACCAGGGAGGCCCCACAATTTAATTTTTAACAATGGCTATGTTTATTACCTTGCAGAATTCCTGAAAACAATCACCTCTCACAAGTCAGTACAAACTGACTCCAGCCCACCACTATATATATTATACTCTGGCTGCCCCATTACCAGAAGCAATAAATAGCTCCCCAGTTAGTTATAACAAGTGAAAGAGAATGCATAGTAACAATATTCATCTTTTCAACAATGGAATTTAGTCATTTCTTTAATAGTTTTCCCAAGACCTACCTTTCCAGAATGATCTCCCTGAAGCCAGAAGAATCATCTAGGAATATGTTTACATGTTGTTACTAAAACAATGAAAACCGAGGTACTTTTTATAATCATGATTGTTGAGAATGTATTTTTGTAACCCTTTCTTCTTCACATGTATATGACTAAAAACTAATAGGAAATTTTAGCTGAGGCACCAAGACAATCTCAAATTCCAAGTGAAGTGCAAAGCTATGCTGAGAAATTGCAGAAGAGGTGATCAAAAAACAGTTACATAGACTTCCACTTCTGGGAGGGTGGAGTTGACATACTTTTCCCTGTCTTCCCCACTAAGTACAACCAAACACCCTGGACATTACATACAAAACAAATGAAAGAAGACGCTGAAAGTTGGAGAAAAGAAGATAGACAAGCTAGGGAATAACACAGTGGTGAGTTTCCTGGCTTTTCTTTTTGCCTCATAAATCCCAGAGTAGGGGCTGAAGAAGCCAGCCACCCAGAAACCCAGGGCACAGACTAAAAAGTTCCCCAAGAGCCTTTGCTCTCTAGCCAAAGGACATTGTAAGGATGGAACTTTAATGCATCTTAACTGTACTGATGTCAGAATCCTGGTTGTGATATTATACTACAGTTTGGGAAGATGCTATCATTGGGGGAAACTGGGTAAAGCGTACATGGGATCTCTCTGGATTATTTCTTACAACTGCACGTAAATTTATAACTGTGTCAAATTTAAAATTTAATTTTAAAAGAGTTACATGTCTCCTACCCCCTCAGCTATATCAGGATATAAAAGGATCAGAAGTCAGAGATTAGGAGATTTTGGAGAAAGCTGTTGGTGTACCAAGAGATCCAACCCTGCTCCCAAGGTAGTAAACTAAGGGGTGTTTCCCGCATCCCAGCAAATCAAAATAGAGGGGCTTTAAGGAGAGCACTTAGAGAGTGTGATATTTGGCCTCTAGAGATGGGAATATACAGACTGACTCCCACCTGAAAAATCTAAAGGGTGAGACCCAGCTGGCTAGAAGCTTTGATAGAAAAGCAAATGTGAGATGGCTGCATGGGGCAGCCTATGTTCCCAGAGTCTGTGGAACAAAGCATATGTGACTATTTCCTGTGGACCAGAAGGGACCACACACAGGAGCTAGGATAGGTCTTCTTAGATATTGTCCAAGAGAGTCACCTGGAGTGGGAAGAAAGACCTTGGCAGGAAGAAGCCAGCATACTTATGAATTCCTAAGGGATGAGGGAGCTTTCCTAAACCTCCATGCAGAATAGAAATGCCCATGTCAACAAAGCAGTGCCTTTTCTCTTCTGAGGGATCAAAAACCAAGTCAGCACTTTTAAATTCAGATGCTGTATTATAAAAGGCCTTGTTCTGTGCTGATAAGAAACTTAATTTTATAAGCTTTCAAATTAAACATAACTGGTTAATCAACCAGGGTGAAAGAGTCAAATAATAAATTTAACTGCATTCTCAAACAAAAGTGACAGATTTCTGTTGGTTTCCTGCTATTCAATATAAAAATAAATAAGTAAAGATGATTCACTGTTAAATTATTTCATTACTCATTTTAAATGAATACATTAAGGTTTGTCAAGAATCATGAACTGGATTTAGTTAAATAGGAGAAGTCATGAGGCACAGCTAAGTGAAGGAGATAATAATAGTTTAGTCATGATATTTGTGAATCACTTCCAGTAAATCTGATTTTACAATGAACTCCTGCTTGGTATTCGGATGTTGTTCTTCATAAGCTATAAAAAGCCCAAACAACTTTTAATTATTGAGCTAGGTACCAGAATTCATTGACTCCTTTCTGCAAAAGTTAAAAACAATCTAGACAACATAACCAAATAGTTGATGGATATTCTCCTTATGGAAGTATTCCAGCTACTAAAGAAAGTACAATAGAATTAGAATCCAACAATATGAAATATTCTCTCCAAGAAAATCAAACTTGAATCTTATCAAGCCTCTACATCGAACAACCAGTCTTCAGGGAATAAAGAGGGGCAGAGGAATGGGTTGCACAGCACCACAAGGATGCAAACAGTAAGCAGAGACTGTAAGCATGCCCACACATGCTACAGGACAAATGACCAGTTCACTCAACTAAATTGTAAGGGGAAAAGAGAGAGAGAGCCAGGATGAGGACCTAGATTTTAGAAGTCTTAGGGGAACATCAGCAAGTTGCAAAGTATGGTCTGTTATGTTATGTTGAAAAATTTTTCAAGATGACCAGAGAAATATGGACGGGAAATATGAAAGGCTATTTAATGTACTAAGCTTACTATGCTGTATTAGATTATATTTACTGTTAGTATTGTATATCTTAATGTATAATGTTATTAGTATAAATATTAAGAAATTATCGTTAAACTTATGTTAAGAGAAATATGTCAAGAGAGAAAAAGATAAAGTAAATGTGGTACATTGTTAACATACAGGGAATCTGGGTGAAGGATATATGGGAATTCCTTACAACTTGACTGTAAATCAAAAGTTATGTTAAAATAAAAAGCTAAAAGAAACAAGCAAAAAAAAAAAAAAAAAAAAAAAAACCAAGTCAGCAACACAAGAGAGGATGAGCAGAAACCCTAGATTGGAAGGAACACACAGCAGTCAATGCTGTATAACGCTCAAACACGGAATTTCCTCGTATTGCCACAAGCTGGAAAACATTCATTATTATCAGTTCTCAAACTGAGCACTCCTGAGGACTTCTGCAAATGGGGATTAAAGATAATTTGATTTTTAATCATCACATAAACAGGTCAGGGTCTTCATTAGTGAAACACACTTTGAAATTGTTTTTTAATTAACATGATTACAATATAAACAGCAAGAATAAATTCATTAAAATTAAACAATTCAATGAAATCATTCTTTTCCCTAAACACGTTCTCTGATGTTGTGGTCTTTTATGAGAAGACATACTTTCTTAGGTATCTCTCTTACCTCCTGTACCCTCCTCACACCCCATTCTCTCCAAAGAGGGGAAATTCTAAGTCATAGTCCAGGACACAGATCAGACCACATCTGCTAGTGGGTGAAGTCACCATGCATAAAAGGGTCAGCATATGAGTGCACTTTCTCTCCCCTTTCTCTTGTTTATATGATGCTGAAGTGATAAGCTGACCATGTCTTGGCCATGCACTCTCTTAGGAGGAAAAATGATTCTCGGGAAATTTTAAGGGGGGAAGAAGGAGGTTGTAGAAAATTACTATACTATGATCACATCTTGTTTCGTTCTCATGGTCTCTATTCCATCCTTTTATTATTATTATTATTTGTGTGGTACATGGGCCTCTCACTGTTGTGGCCTCTCCCGTTGCGGAGCACAGGCTCTGGACGCGCAGGCTCAGCGGCCATGGCTCACGGGCCCAGCCACTCCACGGCATGTGGGATCTTCCCGGACCAGGGCACGAACCCGTGTTCCCAGCATCGGCAGGTGGACTCTCAACCACTGCGCCACCAGGGAAGCCCTCCATCCGTTTTTTAAAAAAGCATCTTAACTTATTTTTTATTTTGTACCCAATAACTATATCATTCAAATTCTTGAAGTTCTAATTCTGCTAATTATTATTCTGGTGACTCTTACTCCAGGTGAATTGTTTCCAAGCGTGTTTTGTACTTTTAGATTACAAGCTCACGTTTAGTGGCGTCTCTAATTTCCAAGCTAACTAACTAAATAACAAGAGCATTCCCATGATTTACTCATTTAACAAACACGAACTAATATGCCAGGTGGCCCTCTCATAGTCTCTACCCTCAAGAAGCTTTAGAATCACATCCACCAGTGCTGGCTGGAGACAACAGTCAACATCCTAGTCAGAATGATAATAGCTAACACTTACTGAACAATCACTGGGTACCAAGCGTTTGACACGCATTACTTCACTTAATCTTCAACACACCCCAAAGGGAGGTACTACTATTATCCCCATTTTATAGATGAGAAACACTGATGCTTGTACAAAGATTGGTAACTTTCCCATGGTCACTCTGCTAGTAAACTGTAGAACTGGAATTTAAAATCATGTCATCCTGACTCCAGCACCCAAACTCTTATCCACTAGGATATATAAATTTCAAAGCACCCAGGCTCAGGCATGAAGCAAAAATAAGAACACAAGACCAACAGGGAGAGAGACCTGACTGAGATCCTGAAGTTCCTTATTCACTTGAACATAAAAGACAGGCTGAGAGTAGATAACCTGCTGCAGAAACCCACCTCAGGGAGGACACATCCAAGGTCTGTTCTGAAGCAAGGTTTAATTCCAAGTTTCACAAAATAGATAAGCTGAGGCGGCTGGTCCCATACCGCCACTGGAATAGGGTCGGGCGCTGGAACAACCCTGGGCTTTCAAGAGCCCAGCTGCAGGGAGTTGAGGGAGAAAATAAAGTCAGAGAATCTGTGGTAGTGAAAAAGGAGGGAAGGGGGCAGGGCACAACTTTTAAAAGAATGACATAGCCTTTGAGGATACAACAAAAACTGGTTACAACCGATTAGGGCCAAGATGGCAGAACATTAAACTCCCAGCAGACCTTGAGCCTCATTATGTGCTCATTGTAATATATTAGTATATTTAACTAACACACCCACAGGCATCATGACAGTTCCAAGACCCACCACAAAAGGCCAAAAAGTGGGCGGTGGCCCAGATCCTGGAAATCCCTGCCAGTTCCCCAAAATAGTTGGAATAATCCTCCCACTCATTAGCATATGAAGTTACCCAGCCCATAAAAACTAACCACCCCATATTTCGGGACCTCTTGCCTTCTGAGACAGCCCACACTCTGTCTATGGAATGTATCTCCCAAGGCCTCTTACCTTCTGAAATGACCCACACTCTGTCTGTGGAATATGTATCTCTCTCAGTAAATCAGCTTCTTACCTATCACTTTGCCTGTCGCTGAATTCCTTCTGTGCTGAGAGAAAAAGAACCTGAATTTCAGCAAGTCCTGAGGCCAGGTGTGCGATCACAATTAAAAGGCAGTGGCTTCAAGTCCCAATCTGGGTTTTGGCCCGGTTCGAGTCCCATCTAAGTTGTGCGGTTTCAATAGGAGCAGCCAGGGAAGCTCAGAAGCCAGTACGGTTACACAAAGTTCGCTGATACACTGAAGCCCACCGTCTAGTGCACAATTTTCATTAGGATGATGAAATCAGGATTTTCACAGAGTGCCGTGGTATTTGAAAAATGCCACTACATAGGTCTGGAGGACACAGCTCTATAAAATTTATATTTTCTGGATTTTACATAGAAGACAAGTTCAGAAGATCTTTTGAGCTGAAAGCATGATAAGCTAAGGGTAGTTTGGGGAATAAGCTCCTGAGTGGTACTTTTTAAGTTGTTAAGTGGATAGATGGTCAGTGCCCACAAACATCAAGGATGCTTGTGACCACTTACTAGCAGATGCAACCTCTTCTAAAGAAAAGGTATTTTCAAAAACTCAGACTAAATGAGATATAGTAAAATTCTTTCATCTGAATTGAATGTTATTCAGCCTTAAAAAATCTCATTTTAACTGTTTATAATTACTATTTGCCATCTATAAAAGTTCTTCCTGGAACAATTAAGAGAAAAAATTGTATACATTCTTTCATAATAACCTGTGCTCTTGAGTATTATTGAAATAAGCATTATGTAATTATTAAACTATCGGATTAACTGTCTGAGGCTGATTAATTGCAGGAGAACACCAGACAAGGTACTAATGAAGCCATGGCCAAGGGCCAGTCCTTAGGAAAGCTGTTCAGGGTCACTGGGTTTCATGACTTCCAGCTGGCCCCTCACCCCAGCTGGTGGCAAGGGGGACAAAGTACAACAGAGAGAGGAAATAGCCCTACTGATAGCAGAGGAGTGCCATTGCCTTACACATGAAGAAAAACATATTAATAGGTCATGGCTGACACCTAACAGGTAATTCCCTCAAATGAGTTACCGCTTCATACCGTAATTTGATGTGATTCTCCTTTTAACAGCACTCTGAACAGATGCACGTTTCCCATTTACATTCAAGATCACAGTACATTCTCTTTCCACCAGAATGGCTCTTCTGAAGGATGGATCATAATGATAATGTATGCAGTAAAGGGGAGCGTACTAGGGAACCACAAGGGCCTCTGGCCTCAGCTGCTTGTCCTATCATCACTCTGCCCTCTCCACCCCTATGAGCCCCTTTCACCTCCAGGTCAGGGCTTCGCCTGCTCTCCTTCCCATTTTAGAGCTACTATCACCTGGAGCGTTCCTCAGGGAACCTCTCCCCTTGTGCTGCGGTACAGGACTCTGTTTCCTGGGTCCCTCCCCTTCCCTTCGGTATGATCTCGCAAAGGAAGTCCGAGGAGCGTTCTTGAGGGTCTTGCTGTTTATCACTCTGGGAAAACAAGCAGGAGTTATCCACAGTAAAAAAAATAAATGTAAGGTACAAACTGATAAGACTCCTGAGGTCCCCTAGTGAGTGTCCTCTGGGTGGCACCGTTCTGGGGACAGAGAAGACTTAACATATATTTCCAGAAAGAAGAAACACACTACCATTTAGTAGCTTATAGTATAATTTACAAAGTTAACATCTAAGCTGCCTTTAAACAAAAAGAGGACATGAGGGTATGGGGAAGGAACTCGTATATTTATATGAAATGATCTCCAAATTATATTAAGTGAAAGCTAAGTGTAGAACAGATATATTTTGTACACAAAAGGGAGAAATATCTAGTTAAATGTATTTACTTGTAAATGCCTAAAATACTCTAGAAACAGACAACACAGATTGCCTCCCTGGAAGGGAACTGGGTGGCTGGGGGACTCCTCCTTATAGTCAAGAAGACTTCTTCTTATGGTCCCTTTTACATCTTTTGAGGTTCTATTCTCTCCTCTCTCAGGAAAGAATTTACAAGTGAATGTTCTCACACTCAATAGACAGATACCTGATAGATGGACAGATTGTAATGGTAAGAATCTGAAGAAATCATCCAAGTCTCTGGCAGGAGGAAGGTGACCCTTCTCCCGCCTCTCACTCTCAACTCCTGTCTTCACCTGTCCATCCATTAAAGGACTGTTGTGAAGTTCAAGTACATTGTTGAAGTGTAAGAGAAATATACAATAAAATCTAAATAGCTCATTCCCTTCTCTTCCACATTCCTTTACACAGAGCCTTCCTCTTCTTAAAAATAAATTTTGGGGCTTCCCTGGTGGCGCAGTGGTTGAGAGTCTGCCTGCCGATGCAGGGGACACGGGTTCATGCCCCGGTCCGGGAAGATCCCACATGCCGCAGTGCGGCTGGGCCTGTGAGCCATGGCCACTGAGCCTGCGCGTCCAGAGCCTGTGCTCCGCAACGGGAGAGGCCACAACAGTGAGAGGCCCGCGTACCGCAAAAAAAATAATAATAAAATAAATAAATAAATAAATAAATAAATTTTGAAGAAGGCTCTTAAGGGATGGTTAAGACCCTACTGATTGTTAAATTGAGCTTTAAAACATTTTTAAAAGACTTCATGAAAACATACCCTTCCTTCCCATGGCTTTTTATCTTTATATGAGTAACACCAGCAATACTAAACCACCTAAAGTTTAAACTTTCTCTAAGGATTAAGTTGAAGGCTTTGCAAGTCTTCTTTCAGAATATAAATGACAACAGCCTCTTGCACACACTGTCCCCCTTCCATCAAGCATTTTTTTTAAATAAAATAAACATCCTCAAGTTTAGTAAGAACAATTTGATTCAAAGGAAAATCAATTGATCCTCAAATTCTGTGGCAGCTTTGAAAATATTCTTCCTGAGTAACCAAAAAGTGATCTGCATTGTGAGTCTAATGTGAAAAAATTAGAACGCAGCTCAGCCATAGAAAATGTAGCAAGAGCCAGTATCTTGCATCTCTCCCAAGTTGGAATTGAGAAGGAATAGTAGACCCAATAAAGGTACCACATTAAAATAATCATCATTCGTGGGGTAGCTCATATTAATGTTGACAACTATTTGCTCCCTACCTTGCAACATCTTTGTTGTTTGCCATGACTCCTGCCAGAGGAGCACATCTTACTGCATATTGTCAGACTTGGCCTTGGACTTGACTAGTCAATGAATGTCAGCAGAAATGACAGTGTGCTCGCTCCAAGCAGGAGCTTCTTGAAGAGGCCTGCTCTTGCTTTTTCAACTCTAACTGAACAGCTTATCGTAGATGGGATGCTCCATTAGCCTGGATTCCAAAATGAAGACTCATGGAAAAGAGCCATATGGAACAGAGCCCCTGCCACAGCTGCAACCGCAGGCAACTTATAGCAAAAAGGGGAGCTCTTAAGCCCATCCACAGAGGACATGCAATGAGACAAAGAAAAAATGTGTTATTTGCCACTGAGATTTGGGGGTTGCTTCTTATCACAGGTTAGATGATTAATGCAACACACAAATCATAATGATCCCAAGAACAGGGAAACTAGGTTTCTATGTTCTAGGAAAAAAAGAAAAAAAAAGAAAATATTTATAGAACATATGCTCTAGGCCAAACTCCAACTGTTCTAGGAATTTTCATGAAATTACCCACCAACTTGATGTCTGAAACAACTCCTTTAGTCTCATCTAGAAAATGAGAGGCTAAGGTTCTATGGTCTCTAAGTAAGTTTCCAAAGCTAGCATTCTGTCTGAACTCCTTACTGGAGCCCTTCATAAAAATAAGATTCACTACATAGCTTATAGTCACCGTGTTTTCAAGGGAATAGATATCTGGGCTAGATTAATCCCTATATTTTTTTATAATATGACTGATATTTTAAATGAACCAAGAATTATTGGTACCATTTTCAGAGAAGACTGTCTTTCAGTTCACTAGTGTTTAAATTTTTTTATTTCAGAGAACAAGACCATTTTTATTTCCTATTTTAACCTACTTAATATTATCTAACTACCAAAAATCTTGGAATTCTTCCATTTTTAAGGGCAATCTTCAACTAAAATTTAGCTTCCTCTTACACTGTCATGAATTTCATTTAAGATGCCTATAAATGTACCAATATTAATGTGAATCTATTAATAATTTGGCTTTTTAAAAAGTTTATATGTGATAATAGAGATATCATCAAAAGATTTCAAGTCTTCAGAGTCTAGCATTATTAAAGATCAATACCATCACCATTAATGACACAAAGGCATTGTTCTGGGAAGGGAAATACACCTGGAGTTTGATAAATGGATTTTAAATAAAGAAGAATGGAAACTAATCTATCCAGGTTGAAAGAAAGCTTTTAAAGGCAGGCAAAGTCAAATGTAATATTCTGAAGCAAAATTCTCCTATGTCTCCTCTGATTTGAAAAGAAAAATATCTGTAGAAAGATAACATATACATCTTCTGGTGATGTTAACCTTTTTAACCATTTTATTTGACATCTTAACTATATACCTAACGGACAGAACAAGATATCTTTAAATTGCCAATCTTTATAATTCTGAGCAAAGAATGATAAGATGTTAGACGACAATAGAAATGTGATATTAGAAAAAATATACAGAGGTTATTTTTTAACAAAGAATATCATTAAAATTCAATGTTTGAACACTCACTTAACATGTGCACTTTATTTCTGTATATGAAATAAAGGCACAGAGTGGAAAATAAAGGAGGTAAGTTTAGTGAGGGAATTATCTGTGATGTTTTGGTTTATATATCTTTTATTATTGTTACAATAACATTTTTAAACAATTTTAAATTAATGCTGCTACTAGTATCTTATTACATACACTAATTTTAATGTCCTATGGAGAATTTCAGCAAAGAACTGGAAAGCAGAAAATAAATCAAAATGAAACTCTAGGACTGAAAAACAAAACAATGTAAATTGACTAGAGATGGACTGAATAAGAGATTACATGCAACTGAAGAGACAATTAGCAAGGTAAAACATCAGAGGAAAAGATATAAGCTGGGAGATTGGTTCAAGATGACGGAGACTGGTTCAAGATGGCAGAGATTGGCTCAAGATGGTGGAGTAGAAGCATGTGTGCTCACTCCCTCTTGCGAGAGCACCAGAATCACAACTAACTGCTGAACAATCATCAACAGGAAGACACTGGAACTCACCAAAAAAGATACCACACATCCAAAGACAAAGGAGAAGCCACAATGAGACGGTAGGAGGGGCACAATCACAGTAAAATCAAATCCCATAACTACTGGGTGGGTGACTCACAAAATGGAGAACACTTATACCACAGAAGCCCACCCACTGGAGTGAAGGTTCTGAGCCCCACGTCAGGCTTCCCACCTGGGGGTCCAGCAACTGGAGGAGGAATTCCTAGAGAATCAGACTTTGAAGCCTAGGGGGATTTGATTGCAGGACTTCGACACGACTGGGGGAAACAAAGACTCCACTCGTGGAGGGCACACACAAAGTAGTGTGCGCACTGGGAACCAGGGGAAAGAGCAGTGACCCCACAGGAGACTGAACCAGACCTACCTGCTAGTGTTGGAGGGTCTCCTGCAGACGGAGGGGGTGGCTGTGTCTCACCGTGAGGACAAAGACAATGGCAGCAGAAGTTCTGGGAAGTACTCCTTGGCGTGAGCCCTCCCAGACTTCACCATTAGCCCCACCAAAGAGCCGGGTAGGCTCCAGTGTTGGGTCACCTCAGGCCAAACAACCAACAGGGAGGGCACCCAGCCCTACCCATCAGCAGTCAAGCGGATTAAAGTTTTACTGAGCTCTGCCCACCATAGCAACATGCAGCTCTACCCAACCCCAGTCCCTCCCATCAGGAAACTTGTACAAGCCTCTCAGATAGCCTCATCCACCAGAGGGCAGACAGCAAAAGCAAGAAGAACTACAGTCCTCCAGCCTGTGGAACAAAAACCACATTCACAGAAAGATAGACAAGACGAAAAGGCAGAGGACTTTGTACCTGATGAAGGAACAAGATAAAACCCCAGAAAAACAATTAAATGAAGTGGAGATAGGAAACCTTTCAGAAAATGAATTCAGAATAATGATAGTGAAGATGATCCAGGAACTCAGAAAAAGAATGGAAGAAAAGATCGAGAAGATACAAGACATGTTTAACAAACACCTAGAAACAGCAGATTACACTTTCTTCTCAAGTGCACACTGAATATTCTCCAGGATAGATCAAATCTTGGGTCACAAATCAAGCCTCAGTAAATTTAAGAAAATTGACATCACATCAAGCATCTCTTCTGACCACAACGTTATGGAATTAGAAATCAATTACAGGGAAAAATCGGTAAAAAAACCACAAACACATGGAGGCTAAACAATACATTACTAAATAACCAAGTGATCACTGAAGAACTCAAAGAGGAAATCAAAAAATACCTAGAGACAAATGACAACGAAAACATGATGATCCAAAACCTATGGGATGCAGCAAAAGCAGTTGTAAAAGGGAAGTTTATAGCAATACAATCCTACCTCAAGAAACAAGAAAAATCTCAAATAAACAATCTAACCTTACACCTAAAGGAGCTAGAGAAAGAAGAACAAACAAAGCCCAAAGTTAGTAGAAGGAAAGAAATCATAAAGATCAGAGCACAAATAAATGAAGTAGAAACAAAGAAAACAATAGTAAAGATCAATAAAACTAAAGGTTTGTTCTTTGAGAAGATAAACAAAATTGATGAACCTTTACCCAGACTCATCAAGAAAAAGAGGGAGAGGACTCAAATCAATAAAATTAGAAATGAAAGACCAGAAGTTACAACGGACACTGCAGAACTACAAAGCATCCTAAGAGACCACTACAAGCAGCTCAATGCCAATAAAATGGACAACCTGGAAGAAATGGACAAATTCTTTTTTTTTTTTTGCGGTACGCGGGGCTCTCACTGTTGTGGCCTCTCCCGTTGCGGAGCACAGGCTCCGGACACGCAGGCTCAGCGGCCATGGCTCACGGGCCCAGCCGCTCCACGGCATGTGGGATCCTCCCAGACCGAGGCACGAACCCGTGTCCCCTGCATCGGCAGGCGCACTCTCAACCACTGCGCCACCAGGGAAGCCCAGGACAAATTCTTAGAAAGGTATAACCTTCCAAGACTGAACCAGGAAGAAATAGAAAATATGAACAGATCAATAACAAGTAATGAAATTGAAACTGTGATTAAAAATCTTCCAACAAACAAAAGTCCAGGACCAGATGCCTTCACAGGTGAATTCTATCAAACATTTAGAGAAGAGCTAACACCCATCCTTCTCAAACTCTTCCAAATAATTGCAGAGGAAGGAACATTCCCAAACTCATTCTATGAGGCCACCATCACCCTGATACCAAAACCAGAAAAAGATACTACAAAAAAAGAAAACTACAGACCAATATCACTGGTGAATATAGATGCACAAATCCTCAACAAAATAATAGCAAACAGAATCCAACAACACATTAAAAGGATCATACACCACGATCAAGTGGGATTTATCCCAGGGATGCAAGGATTCTTCAATATATGCAAATCAATCAATGTGATGCACCACATTAACAAACTGAAGAATAAAAACCATATGATCATCTCAATAGATGCAGAAGAAGCTTTTGACAAAATTCAACACCCATTTATGATAAAAACTCTCCAGAAAGTGGGCATAGAGGGAACCTACCTCAACATAATAAAGGCCATATACGACAAACCCACAGCACTCATCATTCTCAACGGTGAAAAACTGAAAGCATTTCCTCTAAGATCAGGAACAAGACAAGGATGTCCACTCTTGCCACTATTATTCAACATAGTTTTGGAAGTCCTAGCAAGGGCAATCAGAGAAGAAAAAGAAACAAAAGGAATACAAATTGGAAAAGAAGTAAAACTGTCACTGTTTGCAGATGACATGATACTATACATAGAGAATCCTAAAGATGCCACCAGAAAACTACTAGAGCTAATCAATGAATTTGGTAAAGTTTCAGGAAACAAAATTAATGCACAGAAATCTCTTGCATTCCTATATGCTAATGATGAAAAATCTGAAAGAGAAATTAAGGAAACAATCCCATTTACCATTACAGTAAAAAGAATAAAATACCTAGGAATAAGCCTACCTAGGGAGACAAAAGACCTGTATGCAGAAAACTATAAGACACTGATGAAAGAAATTAAAGATGATACAAACAGATGGAGAGATATACCATGTTCTTGGATTGGAAGGGTTAACATTGTGAAAATGATTATACTACCCAAAGCAATCTACAGATTCAATGCAATCCCTATCAAATTACCAAGGACTTTTTTTTTACAGAACTAGAACAAAAATTCTTAAAATTTGTACGGAGACACAAAAGGCCCTGAATAGCCAAAGCAGTCTTGAGGCAAAAAAACAGAGCTGGAGAAATCACATTCCCTGACTTCAGACTATACTACAAAACTACAGTAATCAAGACAATATAGTACTGGCACAAAAACAGAAATATAGATCAATGGAACAGGATAGAAAGCCCAGAGATAAACCCATGCACCTATGGTCAACTAATCTATGACAAAGGAGGCAAGGATATACAATGGAGAAAAGACAGCCTGTTCAATAAGTGGTGCTGGGAAAACTGGACAGCTACATGTAAAAGAATGAAATTAGATCACTTCCTAACACCATACACAAAATGGATTAGAGACCTAAATGTAAGACCGGACACTATAAAACTCTTAGAGGAAAACATAGGAAGAACACTCTTTGACATAAATCACAGCAAGATCTTTTTTGATCCCCCTCCTAGAGTAATGGAAATAAAAACAAAAATAAACAAATGGGACTTAATGAAACTTAAAAGCTTTTGCAAAGCAAACTACAAACAAGACGAAAAGACAACCCTCAGAATGGGAGAAAATATTTGCAAACGAATCAACGGACAGAGGATTAATCTCCAAAATATATAAACAGCTCATGCAGCTCAATATTAAAAAAACAAACAACCCAATCCAAAAATGGGCAGAAGACCTAAGTAGACATTTCTCCAAAGAAGATATACAGATGGCCAAGAAGCACATGAAAAGCTGCTCAACATCACTAATTATTAGAGAAATGCAAATCAAAACTACAATGAGGTATCACCTCACACCAGTCAGAATGGGCATCATCAGAAAATCTACAAACAACAAATGCCAGAGAGGGTGTGGAGAAAAGGGAACCCTCTCGCACTGTTGGTGGGAATGTAAACTGATGCAGCCACTATGGAGAACAGTATGGAGGTTCCTTAAAAAACTAAAAATAGAATTACCATATGACCCAGCAATCTCACTACTGGGCATATACCCAGAGAAAACCATAATTCAAAAAGACACATGCACCACAATGCTCATTGCAGCACTATTTACAATAGCCAAGTCATGGAAGCAACCTAAATGCCCATTGACAGACAAATGGATAAAGAAGATGTGTACATATATACAATGGAATATTACTCAGCCATAAAAAGGAACAAAACTGGGTCATTTGTAGAGACATGGATGGATCTAGAGACTGTCATACAGAGTGAAGTAAGTCAGAAAGAGAAAAACAAATAGGTATATTAACGCATATATGTGGAACCTAGAACAATGGTACAGATGAACCGGTTTGCAGGGCAGAAATAGAGACACAGATGTAGAGAACAAACGTATGGACACCAAGGGGAGAAAGTGGCGGGGGTGGGGGTGGTGGTGTGATGAACTGGGAAATTGGGATTGACATGTATACACTGATATGTATATAATGGATGACTAATAAGAACCTGCTCTATAAAAAATAAATAAAAATAAAATTCAAAAAAAAATTTTTTAAAAACATATAAAGTGGAACATGGAAAATCAAGAGGAAAAAATACAGAAATGAACATAAAGGACACATGGGACATGGTGAAAAGTCCAAGAATAAGAGAGGAGATTAAAGCAGAAGCAATTTTTGCAGAAATAGTACTGTCAAAAATTTTCCCAAAAATGACCAAAACACCAAGAAGTATGACGAACTCCAAGAAGAATAAATATAAATAAAACCAGCCCTAAGCACATTATGGTCAAACTACTGAGAAACAAAGAGAAGACCTTAAAGTCACCCAAAGGTAAAGAGATATATTACCTTTGAAAGAACAACACAAACCATCAGCTGATTTCTCAACAGGAAAAGAAAAAAAAGCAAGGAGATAATGGAATGATACCTTCAAAATGCTAAAAGAAAATAACTCCCAACACAAAATTCTGTATCCACCAAAAATATCCTTCAAAGTTTAAGGCAAAATACACTTAATACAAAAACTGAGAAGATTTGTGATTAGCGCAAATACACTCATGGAAATACAATTAAAGAGAAAGGAAAATAATTCCTGAAAGAACCACCAAGATACAGAATAGAATGTAGAACAATAAAAAGGGTAAATATGTCAGTTATTCTAAGTAAAATCAACTACCAAATAATAGTAACAATGTCATATGGAGTTTAAAATATATCACTAATATCCTTGACATTCATAGCACATAAGGCAGGAAGGGGCTGGTCTACCATTTTTACACTATTCCGAACTACTAAAAGTAGTAAGACATATAATACTTAGATAATTATTTGATTAATCAAAAGGAAGGCAAAAAAAGAAAAAAGCTGTAATACCACATTTAATAAGATTTTCTAAGTTACTAGCAATCAGACAAAACAGATTAAACAATACCATTTTTCACATATCAGAATGCAGACATTCAAATGTTTGGTAATATCAAGTCTTGGTGAGTTTGTTAGGGAATTGAAACTCCTACACACTGCTGTGAGGGGAAACTGGCACAGGGAAATTAAATGGCAATGTGGAGCTGCTATCAAAATACAAAGGGCAGGGAATTCCCTGGGGCTCCAGTGATTAGGACTCGGTGCTTTCACATTGCCGTGGCCTCTGGTTCAATCCCTGGTTGGGGAACTAAGATCCCTCAAGTTGCACAGCACGGCCAAAAAAAAATAAAATACGAAGTACAAATGCCACATGATCCAGTAATTCTTTGAAGCACCTTCCTTAGAAAAGTATTAACGCACTTTTACAAGATGTGAAACAGGATTTTGTGTGTGTGTGTGTGTGTGTGTGTGTGTGTGTGTGGTAAGCGGGCCTCTCACTGTTGTGGTCTCTCCTGTTGTGGAGCACAGGCTCCGGAAGGGCAGGCTCAGCGGCCATGGCTCACGGGCCCAGCCACTCCGCAGCATGTGGGATCTTCCCGGACCGGGGCACGAACCCGTGTCCCCTGCATCGGCAGGCAGACTCTCAACCACTGCGCCACCAGGGAAGCCCCTGAAACAGGATTTTTACTGAAGAAATAAAACAAAAACAAAAAAAATTTAAAGAAGGTAACTGCTAAACTGACATATTTGTACTTTGGAATATTATGTAGTATTTTATAAGTATTTTAGATATAAATCTATTGTTGAATAAAAGAAGCATGTGAAAAAAATTACGTATACTGAATAATAGTTTATATAATGAAATACAAAGAAAAGAAGTCAAGAAAGGAGAAAAAAAGAACAGAAACTAGTAGGACAAATAAGTATTAAGATAAGTTTAAACCCAAATATATCATTAATACATTGAACATAAATAGATCAAATACATAGATAAAAGAAAAGGTTGTCAGACTGTCAGATTAAAAACAAGCAACTTAATCCCAAAGAAAATGAGGTTGAGAATAAAAGGATAGAAAAATTATAAATGCCATGCAAACACTGACCAATTGAAAGCTGGTATGACTTGACTACTATAAAGACAAAGCAGACTTTAAGGCAGGAAGCATTACTAGACAGACATAAAGAGGGACATTTTATGATGATAAAAGAGTAGATCTAAAGGGAAAATACAAGAGGTCTAAATATGTATGAATCTCAGAACATTACCTTAAAATATATATATAAAACAAAAAACTGGCAGAAATAAAAGAAGAAATAGAAAAATTCATATCATGCTTAGAGACTTTAACACCTCCTTCTCAGTAACTAATAGAAAAGGCAAATATACCATCAGTAAGGATATAGATTTGAACAAGATGTACAAATGACCCTAATGGACAAATATAGAACAGTGCACTCCTACTGTCAAAATATACATTCTGTTCAAATGCCACACAGAACATTTACCAAACTGTCCAAAATCTGAGTCAAAAACCAAACAAATTTCAAAAGATTTAAATAATATAGTTTATGTCCTAGCAAACCACAGTGGAATTAAGTAATAATTAATATCAAAAAGATAACTAAAAAATCCCCATATGTTTAGAAATTAACCAGTACTCTTCTAAATAGTTCATGGGTTAAAGAAGATAATGAATATGAGAATACTTGAAGTGAATGACAATTATTTTTTTTTAACTACATATGCATTTTTGCAGATGAAGAACTAGAGCCACACTCAGAAGAACATTTATGGTCTTAAATGTGCATATTTTAAACAAGAAGGACTAAAAATCATTTATCTCAACACTCACCTTAAGAAGACAGAAAGAGAAAAGGACATCAAATTAAATCCAAAGAAAACTGAAGAGAGGAAAAAGTAAAGATAAGATCAGAAATGAATTAAATTAAAAACAACCATATGGGCTTCCCTGGTGGCACAGTGGTTGAGAGTCCACCTGCTGATGCAGGGGCCACGGGTTCGTGCCCCGGTTCGGGAAGATCCCACATGCCGCTGAGCGGCTGGGCCCGTGAGCCATGGCCACTGAGCCTGCGCTCCGCAATGGGAGAGGCCACAACAGTGAGAGGCCCACATACCGCAAAAAAAAAAAAAAAAAAAAAAAAAAAATCCGTATGAGAGAATCAACGAAGCAAAAGGTTGGTTCCTTAAAAGCCCTAATAAAATTAACAAACCCTGCCAAGACCAAGAAAAATGGCAAAAAAGGAATAGTTACAAAGGACATCAACTCCAGTGTCTACAGACATTAAAATATACGTGGATATTACTAACTTTATGCTGATAAATTTAAAGTGATAAATAGTCCTTAGAAAAACATAACTTAGCAAAAGCATCAGAAATCTGCATAGGCCTATATCCATTAGAGAAATTGAATATAGCCTGATTTTTTTCATAGAGCAATATATTATATAAACATTTCCTTATGTCACTGTTCAGTTATAGAGGACATTAATTATAGCAGTTAGTTAAGATTGGGGTTTCATTTAAGCTTTATTAATTCTTAACCATGTGACCTTTAATAAATTATTACAACCTTTTTATGTCACAATTTTTTTAAAATACTGACCCCAGCGATGGGATATTTCATTTACTTAGTACAATCTGTGGATCTAAGAAATGCTAATAAGGATAGCAATGAGTATGTTTAATGACTGTATAGTAGCCTAATGTCCCCTCTTATAAACACTGTAAGAAAATCCTGTTTATCTTTATATGTATCCCTAATTTCTTCAGGATAAAATCCTGGAAGTGAAATTGACGGACCAAAAGAGATTCATGATGTACAGGGCCCATTGTCCAGAAAACCTAAATCAGCTTACACTTCCAAAAACAGCATAAAAATGCTCGTTTCCCTACACTCTTGTCCACTTCGATATTTTCCTTTTATAGTTTTGCCTATTTGGCAGGACAAAGTGGCAGATCAGTATTATATGTATGTTGCATTTTGTTTACTATTAAACATGTAATTTGGCTTTCATAAACTGCCTTTTCCTATCTTTCACCAGAGCAGAAGAGAGGGAGGAAAACTGGCAAGTCACAAAGTCCTGGTGGTCAAGGGCCCCAAGGCAAATACACATTGGTTTGCAAACTGGCGCCAGTATGCGGAGGGCAAGCAGAGACTGAAGAGGCACAGCATTCCAGAGTGGTAGGGGCAGGTTTATACAGCAAGGGGACTTACTCATGAGAGTTCTCTTGGGCGGCTGCATAACTAGTAGACCTCTGTACTGCCCGCCAGAAAGTTTACATGGAATTCTTGGGGTTCGATCACGTACACCATCCAGATGGTCTCAGCAACACATTGCTCTCCCAAGCCTACAGCCTTGAAAACGCTCCCACATGGGAATGGAGGGCGGAACATACATTCCAAGGACAGGGGAGGGATGAGGACCTCTGACTGCCCAGGTACAGCTCACAAGTCAACCAGCGGTCACGTCCTCTCTATTACCTTCTCCAAATAATACGACCTGAAAATTTTTTAGCTAGTCTTCCCTTTCTGGGGACCCATGGGCCTTCTTCTTGACAGCCCTTCTTTCCTCCATTTTCCTTCTGGGATATTGTATTTTTTCATATTGATTTATAAGAGCTCTTTACAGAGTTTGTGGTTTACTTTTTAATTCTGCTTAGGTTTTATTTACTTTCATTCTCATTTAACAGTGGAAGTATTAAGGCTATGAATTTGTCTCTGACTGCAATTTTGGTTATATCCTATGGTTCTTACAGGGAGTTTTCTCATCATCATTATCTTCTCAATTTTTGCATCTGCAATTTGTTTTTCATAGTATCTGGATTTAGTACATAAATATAAGAAAAAACAAAATCAGGAGAGCACAATTACCATTCACATTATCTGTTAGGTTTTGTTTTCTTTTGTTTTGTTTTTTTGTGGTACACAGGCCTCTCACTGTTGTGGTCTCTCCCATTGCGGAGCACAGGCTCCAGACGTGCAGGCTCAGCGGCCATGGCTCACGGGCCCAGCCACTCCGTGGCATGTGGGATCTTCCCGGACCGGGGCACGAACCTGTGTCCCCTGCATCGGCAGGCGGACTCTCAACCACTGCGCCACCAGGGAAGCCCTATCTGTTAGGTCTTGATTCTTTAATAATAATAGAATATTAAACAAAGCACATAAAAACCATACTATGAGGATATTCTCAATTAGAGTGATTGGGCTTCTTCCCAATTCAAAGGTTAAAAAAAAGAATACAGGGCTTCTCTGGTGGCACAGTGGTTGAGAATCTGCCTGCTAAAGCAGGGGACACGGGTTTGAGCCCTGGTCTGGGATGATCCCACATGGCGCGGAGCAACTGGGTCTGTGAGCCACAACTACTGAGCCTGCACGTCTGGAGCCTGTGCTACGCAACAAGAGAGGCCGCCATAGTGAGAGGCCCGCGCACCGCAATGAAGAGTGGCCCCCGCTTGCCACAACTAGAGAAAGCCCTCGCACAGAAACGAAGACCCAACACAGCAAAAATAAATTAATTAATTAATAAACTCCTACCCCCAACATCTTCTCAAAAAAAAAAAAAAAATACAGGAGCAGGGAGAGAATATAAATTCTAAAAGCAAAAATTGTACATATTCACTGGCAGAAGTTGTATGTAGTTGAAATGATATCACACCCATTATCAAATAATGTTTTAACATACCAGATGTAATCTATAATGCTTAGGTCTCAGGAAATGAGACAATTCAATGCCAGGCTGTGGACAGACACCAGCTGTAGTTGAGTCTTTAGCAATCTCAAGTGAAAAATATGTCACCACAGCAAACTTCCCTGGGGTCTGTTTTACTGAAACCAGAAATCACTTCCATGATTAACAGTGTATGTAGCATTGTTTATATTGTAGCACTGACAGTTTAAAAACTGTTGACATTTCCAAAAGAGCCATCTGATGAGAGACTCTGAAATTATTTCAGTTGAGGACAGCCACGGCTTCTTGTTAAATTAAGCTCCTGTTAGATGCCTAGAGAGATAGGACATGAGGAAGTCCAGAACAAGGCCCTATCCAATAAGAAACAGTATAATGGGCTATGAGAGCTTGGAAAAGCAAAGTAACAAAAGATGGGTAAAATATACAACTGTAAAAGGGAAACTGACTCTAGCTTCTATTTTGGCACATGTGCCCCTGTTCCTGTCAAAGCATAACTATAAGAATCTGGGGCACAGGCTATTCTCTCTTTTTTTATATATATAAATTTATTTACTTATTTATTTTGGCTGCATTGGGTGTTTGTTACTACGCACGGGCTTTGTCTAGTTGTGGCGAGCAGGGGCTACTCTTTGTTGTGGTGCACGGGCTTCTCATTGCAGTGGCTTCTCTTGTTGCAGAGCTCGGGCTCTAGGCGCATGGGCTCAGTAGTTGTGGTGCATGGGCTTGGTTGCTCCGCAGCATGTGGGATCTTCACAGACCAGGGATCAAACCCGTGTCCCCTGCATTGATTGGCATGTGGATTCTTAACCACTGCACCACCAGGGAAGTCCTGGGCTTTTTTCAAATGCCACACACTTAGAGGATTTCTTGATATCAGCATTTGGCAAACTGATCTCTCACAGAATCCTTATAACCCAAGACACATTTAACGCTGGTCTGGGAAACACGATTTGGAATCTATTTGTAAATATGCTTACTGACATGCATATAATATATTGCCAAGTAGTGTGACACTATATATAAGATGGTAACAATTGTGTTATTATGTATTTTATATATTTCTTATTTACATAGGAAATATAAAGATATGTAAAATGCATTTATATAGTATACATTTTGTTATTATATATACAGTTGATCTTCATTATTCTTGGATTTCATATTTGCAATTCTATTTGCCAAAATTTATTTGTAACCCCAAAATCAATCCTCACGGCACGCTTGCAGTCTCATTCATTGACATTTGAAAAGCAGGGAAAATTTTGAGTTGCCCAATGCCCTCTTTCTCAGCTGAAGTTGAACAAGGCAACATTCTGTCTTCTTGTTTCAGCTCTCCTACTTAAACAAATGTCCTTTTCATGGTTTATTTAGTGCCACGTTTCTCACATTTTTATGCTTTTAGTTGGTGATTCTACACGAGCCCCAAGCATAGCGCTGAAGTGCCATCTAGTTTCCTAAGTGCAAGAAGGCTCTGATGTGGCTGACAGAGAAAATACGTGTGTTAGATAAGCTTCGTTCAGGCATGAGTTATAGTGCTGCTAGCTATGAGTTCAATATTAATAAGTCAATAATGATATTAAATAAAGTGTCTTTAGGGCTTCCCTGGTGGCGCAGTGGTTGAGAGTCCACCTGCCGATGCAGGGGAGATGGGTTCGTATCCTGGTCCGGGAGGATCCCACATGCCACGGAGCGGCTGGGCCCGTGAGCCATGGCCACTAAGCCTGCACGTCCAGAACCTGTGCTCCACAACGGAAGAGGCCACAACAATGAGAGGCCCGCATACCACAAAAAAATAAAATAAATAAAATAAAATAAAGTGTCTGTAAATAGAAACACACATAAAACAACTGGTTATATGTTGACCAGTTAACAAAAATGTTGTGACCAAAGGCTCTCAGGAACCTAACCCTGTACTTCCCTTAGGAGCAATTATGCAGTATTCACTAATTCAGTGTTTGAGGCAACCTTATAGAAGATACAAGATGGATGATATACATAAATGAGTCAAAGAAACTTTAGGAACTTTAATTTCTTTTAATCTAGAGAAACGAGCCTGAATAAGGGACATCTCTGGGGACTTTCCTGGTGGTGTGGTGGTTAAGAATCCGCCTGCCAATGCAGGGGACACAGGGTCAAGCCCTGGTCTGGGAAGATCCCACATGCCACGAAGCAACTAAGCCTGTGCACCACAACTACTGAACCCCGCGTGCCTAGAGTCCTGCTCCACAACAGAAGAAGCCACTGCAATGAAAGCCTGCGCACCGCAACGAAGACCCAACGCAGCCAAAAATTAATTAATTAATTAATTTTAAAAAGAGAGAGACATCTCTGGTAGCCATTTATTTATTCAATCAATGAATGTATACTGAGTTCTTCTATGTGCTGGGCATAAAGTGGTACACAAAGATATTGTCCTGACTTTCTGGAAGTTTGTGTTCTAGAAAGGAAGGGCCACCACTCATATATGTTGTATAATGCACAACCTGACTGCAGAATACAGATGTAACCAAATGATCACATTAATGAATTAATGGCCACAAACCTGGATCAGTAAGAACATGGTTCTCTTACAGAAAAGACACCCAACTTAGATGGAAGGTGATGGAGAGAATATTCCAGTCAGAAAACATGGTCTGGGCAAAGGTCTGTAGCAGGAAGGATCGTGACATTCTGTAGAAACTGAGAGAACATTATGCCTGAAGCAAAAGAAAGAAAAGAAAACTGTTCCAAAATAAAGCTAAAGAGACAGGCAGGGGGTGAACCATCCAAGGCCTTAGAAGCCAAGCTAAAAAAAAGTGTTCATTTTATTCCAAGTGCAATGGGAAAACTAACGAGAGGCGATTATTTACCTTATAAAGATCACTTTGGCTGCAGTGCAAAGATGGCAGAAGTGGGTGGTCTAAATCAATGTGGGTGGGACTTCCCTGGGTGTCCAGCAGTTAAGACTCCACACTACCAATGCAGATGGTCCAGGTTCGATCCCTGGTCAGGGAACTAGATCCCAAATGCCTCAACGAAGATTCCGTGTGTTGCAACTAAGACCTGGAACAGCCAAATAAATAAATATTTTAAAAAAAAAGAAAGAAAATAATTCTATACACATTACTCTTCACCTTCCCTTTTTCTCTTAACACAAAGCATGGACATATCAGCCAGTGATAAAGGTCAAATTTCTTTATTCTAATATTTTTGTGCCTATATATATGTATAATTTTATATAGCTGGAATAGTATGCACGTTATTTTTTTCACTTCTGGGTCTTCCATTTACCACAAGCAAATTAAAACTTCAATGCCTCAGTTTTCTCACCTGTAAAATGAAGTTAATTTTGTGAGCATTTACTGAGTTAGTGTATATAATATATTTATAACTACACCAGACATACGAAATACTATTGTTATTATTGTATGGAAAAATTGGCAAAGACTCTCTAGGCATGCAGGCTTCAGTAGTTGTGGCACGCAGGCTCAGTAGTTGTGGCCCGTGGGCTTCGTTGCTCTGCAGCATGTGGGATCCTCCCAGACCAGGGGTCGAACCGTGTTCCCTGCATTGGCAGGCGGATTCCTAACCACTGAGCCACCAGGGAAGTCCCCAATAGATCTTTTTTGAATCTCTTTGTAGATTCATTCCAGCATTCCTTATTTGCCTATATAATATGTGGTTCTTTGAATTTTCCTTTGAACCAATTGTAATATCTTACTGGTTCTCTTATTAACTAATGAGCTAAATAAAATCTTGATACACATTTCATTTTATATTTGTATGAGAATCATGATTCCACTTTTTTCTGAAGTATCTTCAACACTATAATTAGTAGCCTTTAAAAAAAAAACCCATTGTCAAAATGGGTTTTCATGTCAAATATTTATGCCCACTTTTTCTAAACAACACAAGGATATTCTCACACAAGTAAAGGTAACAGACACATATAAAAAATATGGAACACACATACTTTCATTATTAAAAGTGCTTGAAGAAATCAGCATACTGAAGCATAAATCAACATTAAGAACTCTAGAAGAGGGTTTTCTCTGGTGGTGCAGTGGTTGAGAATCTGCCTGCCAATGTAGGGGACACGGGTTCGATCTCTGGTCCAGGAAGATCCCACATGCCACAGAGCAACTAAGCCCATGAGCCACAACTACTGAGCCCACGTGCCACAACTACTGAAGCCTGTGCACCTAGAGCCTGAGCTCCGCAACAAGAGAAGCCCCTGCTCGCCACAACTAGAGAAAGCCCATGCGCAGCAACAAAGACCCAACACAGCCAAAATAAATAATAAAAAAAATTTTTTTAAAGAACTCTAGAAGAGCAAAGATGTTTAACACTGAAATTCCTTAAATTTAAATCATAAAAAATACAGCTCTGGGTTTGTGGCAAATGTATTTTACTGTTTAAAACTTGCAAAATGAATTAATGTGATTCTGACTCAGCGTTGTCTGAGCACTTACAAATTCATAAATGAGCCACAACAACCATGCCAAGAATATTTCTTGAATGAAAGGTAAATAGCTACAAGACCTTTGGTTGGTACCATGAAAAATGAAGTACAGGTAATTAGCATAACAGTGACTTACTAATCCTGCTGTTGGAAAGCATGGTAAGCATTACATCATGTACGCCCATATTTCCACTTAAAAAAGAAAAGATGTAGCACGCTTAAATGTGCAACTCTTGAAATGAATTAATAAATATATTTCTGACTTATATGCGTACCACTATAAGTAACCTCAAGGAATCATATCATTTCCACCCAGAATGTTTACTTCTTGTAAAGAAAGACAAGTCTTTCCCCCACAAGGTCAAATCACTACTTTTTATGGAATGTCAGCTAAATGCTAACCAGATATCAAGGCTTCTAAAAAGTTTACATGCCTCTAGACCAAATGTCCCCTAATTTTGTCTTAAAGGACCAGACAGTAAATATTTTGACTTTGCAGACCACAGGGTCTCTGTCAGAGTGTTCATAGTTGTACAAAATACTGACAGTATATCAACAAATGGGTATGGCTGGGTTCCAATTAAATTTATTTACCAAAACAGGCAGAGAGCCAGACTTGGCCCTAGGGACACAGTTTGTTGACCCCCTTGCTCTAGACCTTTCCTCTCGAACTCACAGTTAGTGCAAAACAAAGACTGAGGAGAGGGGCATAAATATTCCTGTCGCCTCCGCACCCACTGCCAGGTCCCTATTTTCCCAGGTGAATCAGAGCTCAGGGTCCTTGGGTCTGCCTAGAACTGTTTTCTAAATAGCACAGTTGCCCCTCAGGCAAGCAGCGGAGACTCTCTCCTTTGTCTTGCTTATTAGTATCCCAGATTGTTCTTCCGAGTCAGTGAAGAAGTGGAGATGCAGAAGACATTTTCAGAGAAATCTTCTGTAATATGTGACTCAATCTCACTTCAAAGGGATCCTCTGCTGGCTCAGAGAAAGGCCTTCCTTCTAACCTGAAACACCACTTCTTTCTCAAAGGAAATTAAGTACCAGAGTGTCTTAGCCTGCCATCTTGTGGCGAATTGGAGTATTTCCAAAGGGAAATCCTTGGACCAAGACAAGGGCAACAAGATATTGAATACAGTTCCCTTTAGCTCAGTTTCTGGAAAAGAATCCGAAAAGGAATACATATAAATATATATATACACACATATAACTAAATCACTGCTGTGCTGTACACTAGAAACTAACACAACATTGTAAATCAACTATACTTCAATTAAAAACAAAAAAGACAAGGGCAACGAGGTGACATGCCTGCTTCGTAAGAGCCACTCTGTCACATGTGCTAGATATGTGGCTATACAGGGAACCGAAAGAGCCACAGTCTCTTGTCCTCAAGGAGCTTACGGTCTGTAAGACAGCAGATGAATACTAATTTTTAAATTGCACAAACATATGTAAAATTACAACCAAGAAAAATGGTATGAAGGAGCCTTACACAGGTGCTCTGAAAGTAAATAAAAGGAATTCGACCGAGGCAGGGAAGGTGCAGAAGCTTCCCTGAGGGTGGGATGATTAACTCAAAGTGAGTAGGGATTTACCAGGCAAAGTGAGTGAAGATGATTTCAGAGAAAGGGAACAGTGTCTGTAAAAGCTCTGTAGCAGGAGGAAAGCAAGGCGGACTCTGGTCGAGATAAGGCCAGGGAGGTAAAGAGGGGCCAGCTTAGGTAGGGCCTCAGAAACCATGAAAATGGGGGGGGGGGTTATCTTATAAGCAGAGTGAAACCATAAAATGGTTTTAAACAAGGAGTCATGACAAAATCAGATTTACATTTCACAATGATTACACTGTGTTATCAGTCAGGGTCCAATCAGGAGACAGAAACTACACAGTAATTTGAAGAGGGAAAGTTTAATATCAAGAATTATTAACTATTTAACAGGAGGTCAGAGTAATGAGGGACTGGCCTGTAAGACAGGAAGAGAATTCTAAAAAATACAGGTGTAGCAGCTACAAGGAAGAGCCACACCCTTAGGGAGGGCCTCCCACTCCCAGGGCTGAGTCCCAGACCTTGTTGGAGAGGGAACCTCTGTGGCTCCCTGCATGGCAGAGAAGCTGCAGAGCTGGAAACCGGTCACCATCCCCCTCTAGGGTGCCAAGGGAAGCCGTTCAAAGGGCAGGAACTCTCTGGAGGCACACTGCTATGAAGCCACCCAAAGGGGGCACCACGAGAAGTTTCTGGCTGCTGGGTGCTCCTGGCCACTGTGCACTACAGAAGCTGGGCCCAGGATACTGAGGCTGGAGAAGCCGTGCACGCCGCGGAACCTGCCCAGTGCAGGACATCCCAAGGAGGAAAAAAAAAAAACTCCTTCCTCCTACAGTGTCTCTCTAGTGCCCTCTACTGACAAAGCTTAGCATCACGCCAGCCCGCAAAGGAAAAATATTTAAAGGACCCCGCAGAGCAGGCAATGCAAGTGGATTTGAAGCTGAGAGGCTATAAATTGATAACCAGAACACACTGGCCTCCATGTGGTGAGCCTTCTAAAAGAGGAGCAAACAGACCAGTTAGGAGGTACTTCAGTAGTTCAGGAGAGAGAAGAGAAAGTGGTAATAATCTATAAGGTGCTGGACAAAATACACTTGCAAGTCCCCCATGGGCTACAGGAAAGACACCAAAAAGCACAGTTTATGTCCTTGTGCTCAATGGACTTGCAGAAGTGCTGCCTCAGAAATCATGGCTAAGAGAACGAGGAGGGTCAGCTGGCAGGGGTCCCAGGACAAGAGATAGGCAGCACCAGCCATACTGAGGCAACTCTTTCTATACAAAAGGCACAGGAGTAGTATTGCTCCCAAGAGACAGACTTGCCAGGCTTAACAAACACATCAGGTACAGTCAAAGCTGCACCCAATCCATGCAAATACTACCACAGCCAGGCTTGTAAGAGCAGGCCTTTTGGATCTCATAAGTTACTAGAGAAAAGTGATCATGACTTGTGACACACCACCCACTCCCATTTTTAAGAAGCTTTTAAATGAGTGGTCTTTTTTAACAGCCAGCAAGCCTTTCTGTTCTTTCATACAGATCTTGAATCTACCCACTGTATCAAGATCATCAGGGGGGCAGGGTCCAGGTGAGGGGGGTAAAGTGCCACAGCTTGTCTGTAAGAAGTCACCCCCTCATTTCTCCAAACCATTAACATCGCCAAGTAGTAGAACTTGAGTACCAACTGGGAAGCGAAGGTTGAGGTAAATTTCTCAACAACTAACATTTACTAAACACAAAGATAAACAACAGTGTATAATGGATCCCTCTGCACAGTGAGACTTGAGGATGGGGAGGGGAGCGGGGCAGTGATTTTTAAATAAACCCTTCTATGTGGTTTGATATTTTTTTAACCAGGCCTGAAAGGAAAGTGGAGAGAAGCTTTCCAGTGGATAAGAGAAAGTTGTTAGATTATGACATTGGACTGGAATTGTAATTACTCAAAGAAGATTACTCTTGAGTCTGAAAGTGACCAGAGGACTTCTTATCTGAGAGTGGCTAAGGAAGTTATAGGATATGCCTGAGATAATCAGTGGGGAAAGAACAGTTTCCCTCTGCTGGCACCCCTTTGATTCCAGCTCTCAATACAACTGCACCCCTACCGTTGAGAAAGAATTATGTAGAATAGAGCTCTGCTTGTTCAGTGGAACCAGGATTTGGACAAGTCTGAATCTAGGGGTAGCCTTGGTTCCTGAGATAGAGATCAGCAAGCTCTTTTATTCCGGGAAAGTTTTGCTTGCTTCTTGCAGTTCAATTTTGATAATGCTGCAGCATCAAACCAAAACTCTTCCTGTTTCGGAGGCGTGAATCGATATATCAAAATATTTTGAAGCATGAATCAGTCGTGAAACAGACCATCCTGGTGCATTTGCAAAGAAGGACTCAGCTAAAAACTTCTTGAATCCATCATCCTACCCATAAAGAAAATATAAAAGGGTAAGAGTAAAGTTTGGAAGGGAATTGGAGGATTTCTTCAGAGAGCCTTGCTGATCCTCCAACCAGAGGTGGTGGGTGTCAGAGCCCTGCCTTTCTAACTTCAAGCTTAGCAAGGGGACCTCTGCAAGACCACCCAAAGAGCTTACACTTCAGGAGTCCCAGTGAATCGCTGTCTACTCCCACCTGGGAAATCTGGAGAACAGTGGTGCCTTCCACAGGTGGCTGATTCTTTTTCTTGTGGTCTTTCAGAGGTTCTTCCTGCAATGCCTCTCCTCCAGCAAATCCCTGACTACACCCCACCACCCTCCGCAACTTCCGCATCTAACCGTACACCTCTAGGCCCTCTGCTGAGGTCTCCTCACTTCTGAGCAATGCCCTTAAGGAGAGTTCTTTTCCAAGTGACCTCCACGCCAGCTCCCTACCACAGACCCACATGGCGCAGAGAAAACTCACTCATCATTGCCCTTCTCTCATTATAACAACGTGTTCATAATCTAATTCGACCCAGGGAAAGGAAGTGCACTTGTCTCATCCTCAAAGCTTTGAATCAACAGCTTGGACACCATCCATTAATAACAATTCAACGAGACAATATTGGTACTTCGACTGCAAAGAGACCAAAACACACACACACACACACACAATTTAGATTTCTGGCTTGCATGGGTGGGGCTACAAAATATTCCACCCTATGTACATAACTATAGTTTAATTAACAAATTCACTATTTGTTATACGGTTCGATTGCTACCAACTTATTTTACTAACGCAATTCCTGGAAACCAAATTGCGGAGTCACGTGGGACTCCAGGCAGGCGCAGAGCTGGGATTCTAACGCACCAGAAGAGAAACGCCACGCCCAGCAGGCCTCGGCGCCTGCGCATGGAGCCGACCCTTCACTGTCGCGCTTGCCGCGCGCCATGTATCACCAAGGCAGTGCTTTTTCACATCCATCTTCCCGTCTCCCGTAGGCCTCCTTCCAGAAATGCAGCTTTCACTCCTCCTGCTTCCTAAAGGAACCTGTTTCCAGACGGTTAGGGGTGGCTTCTGGAACCGCCCAGTCCTGGAGAGCACGCCCCCTACGTCCTGCCCTAACGGAAGCGTGCGCTCACCATCCAATCTGGGGGACCGGGCGGGGCCCCGGGGAAGGAGGGACCCTATCAGAGTCGAGGCCCCGCCCCTTTCGCATCACCTGTTGGGACAGGGGGCGTGGTATTGTACTGAAAGATTTGTGAGCGTTAAAGAAAGTACTCAAAGTTCCTGACGCTTATAGAGCATAAATAAGTTGTAGCTGTTGTTACTGCCTCCATGGCTACTCATTTTCCTTCCAGCGTCAGTAGTAGTTTATTTCCACCTCTCCCAAGATTCCTCTTGCGCGCTCAATCATCTTTCACCTTCTCAAGAACTTCTAACCAGCTGTCACTCCTGTGGCCTTCACGTTATACTTTTCTAACTGGACCTTCTCCTTCAGCCCGTCTTCCCATCATTTATACACAAATATCCTGTTCTCTTGGCTCCTCACTGCTGTATCTACCTCTCCTTTGTCGCTCTTCCTGTCTATTGAAAACCAAAGTTACCCCGCTTGTCTCTTCTTTGTCCCTCCAAGCCCATCTACTTCACTGGAATCTGGCTGCTTCTACTCACTCCACTAAAACTGTCCTCAGCAAGGTCTTCAGTGGCCATATCATTAAATCCAAAAGACATTTCCGTGCTGCGTTCCCTACAGCACCTGACACGTCTGCCTGTATTCGCTGTAAAGCCCTTTGCTGCTCCCTCTGCTATCCATAACGCTCACACTCCTGAGAGGTTTTCCTGCCCCTCTGATCACTCTTTATCTGCCACGGGTTTGTCTTCCTTGCCCTGCCTCCCTCTGCTGGTTCCCAGGTCACACTAGTCCTCTGTGTCACTTTCCACACTTCCATGGCTGAGCTGTCTCATGTCATTGTTTTGCTGTGCCAGTGACTCCCAAATCCATACCTCTAGCCCACATCTTTCTTCTGAGCTTCAGACTCTTGGCTATCCCAAAGGAACTTCTGATTTAGCACCTCCAAAACGTATCTTTTCCAGAAAACCTGCTTCAACTTCATACCTTTTCCTGTGTTCCTCATCTCGGTGGATGGCATCATCTGCTGCCTCAAGCCGGGAATGAAGGCGCTACCTTAGACTCCTCCCTCTCCTCCACGCCCAGTTGTGGATCAGTTTCCCTAGGAAACAGACGCTGAGACTTATGTGCAAGTGGTTTGGGGGTATAGGAGTGCCCTCAGAAACAGCACCTGTGAGGGCTGAGGGAGGGAGGATCCGAGGAGTGAGTTGAACTGTTCACGGTAGCCTCAGCCAATCCGGTGGTGAGCTCGGGACCTGGAATGGCCCTTCAAAACTGTCCCAGACTTAGGCAAGGGGTGGAACACATACCCCCCAATCAACCTGTCACTGAATGTGATGGACTGCTCTCAGGAGGGGGTATGACCTTAGGTGAGGTGGTCTCCTTGCTGAGGGTAATTCCTGTGGAGGGATTAGGCTGACTGCCATCAGCCATCAAAACTCCCAGCACCCTGGAGGAATGAATGCCAGTCTTAAAGAGGGAACCTGGGCATCACACCACAGTACCCACTAGACCCCTCACACTCGAGTTAGTCATCAACCGTTTTACCTCTTTCTGCACTTTCATATTCAAATCAGATCCCACCTCCTTCACACTACTCTCTTTACTATTCAAAAAAATATCTGAGAGTCTAAATGTATCAGGCACCCTGGCAAGGACAGAAGGACGGGTCAGGCAGACACCATTCCAGGTGTTAAGATGCTTACGGTCTAGTTGGGAAGCAAATACTCATCCAAATATATACTTTAAAACTGTAAGTGTTCTGAAGAAAAACTAAAAGTGCAGAATGCTATGAGATCTTATAACAAGGGAGGCTTGCCCAGCCTGGGAGTGGGGTGGAGGCCGGGAAAGCTTCCCTGAAGAAGCATCATTTGAGCTGGAATCGGAAAGATGAGTGGGCATTAATTAGTAGGTGTGTACTTGGTTGTTGGGGTGGGTAGGGTGGGAGAGATGTGGACTGGCTAAGGAGACTGCCTGTGCAAAGGTCCTGAGACAGGTGGAACAAGGTGTTGGAGGACCCAAAAAAATGCCAACATATCTCAGCCTGTCTGGAATGCAGAAACTGAGGGGGAAGAATAGTAAGAGATCATCTGAAGAGGCAGGCAGGAGCCAGGTCCCACAGAGCTAAATATTTGGCTCTTTTTCCCTAAAAGTAATGAAAGCCACTGAACAATTTTAATATTTATGTAGTATAATGATATACCTTAGTTAGGCAGAATATTCAACTACCCCCAATCAATGCAGATAAAATGGATCATGTAGATATACGAAATAATTAAAACCTAAATTCTGCTAATCTTTTTAAAATTTAATTTATATTTATTTATTTAGATTTGGCTGCGTTGGGTCTTCGTTGCTGCACGCAGTCTTTCTCTAGTTGCGGCGAGCAGGGGCTAATCTTCGTTGCAGTGCACGGGCTTCTCATTGTGGCGGCTTCTCTTGTGGAGCACGGGCTCTAGGCGCACGGGCTTCAGTAGTTGTGGCATGCGGGCTCAGTAGTTGTGGCTCGTGGGCTTCAGTACTTGTGGCTCGTGGGCTCTATAGCACAGGCTCAGTAGTTGTGGCACATGGGCTTAGTCACTCTGCGGCCTGTGGGATCTTCCCAGACCAGGGCTCGAACCCGTGTTCCCCTATGTTGGCAGGCGGATTCTTAACCACTGCGCCACCAGGGAAGCCCAATTCTACTAATCTTCAGTGCTGGGGGCAAAAAAAAAAAAAAGTTTTTTAGTGGGGTACTATTATTACTACAATAGCCTGCTTCTCCACCTCTAATGGCTACTCATGGTTCCTCTGAAAAACAACACCTAGCTGCTACTGACTGCTTACTAAGTGCCAGCATGTTAAGTGCTTTGCATAAATTACCTGACTTAATAAAGCACCTTTACAAAGTGGGTACAATTTAGAAACTGAGATACAGAGAGTGCAATTCGCCCAAGTTCTTACAGTCAGTATGTAAATGGCAGCGTAAGACATGAAGCCAGATGTCCAATTATAAAGCTAAAGCTCTTGACTGCTGCACTCAATACCCCACTTAAGCTTTGGGAACTGCATCTGACTTTGAGTATTTCCCCACTGCCCTGAACTTCCTCCCATCATGCCCTGCTCATGAGCTCAGACCCCTTTTGTAAATCAGTGTCAACCTGACTCCAGGTCAGGTTTGGAACACACACACCCTTAGATACCACACAACAAACCACAGGCTAGAAGGCCACTCATAGAACCAGAGCACTTTCTCCCAGTGATTCCACCCAGTGCTGACTTATTCTCCCTTTACCAGCCCATGATTTTCCTGCCACAATCTTCTGGCAGCTAAACCTACCAGTTTTAACAAATACTTGTTAGAGGAATGCAAACTTACCAGAATATGATCCAAAGAAAAACAAGGAGGCAAATCTACTGTAATCTTCTCCTAAGATTATTATGACAGTTTTATCATCCTGTTTGTGATTTTTACGTTAAAGCTCACCCTCTATTTCTAATCAAGAGCTGGAATGTTCCAATTTGCAGGCTTATAAACAATTGTGACAATATCCACTAGATGTCAGCCTTGAGCTGCAATGGGGTTCCTGGGATGTGGCAAAGGACTAAACTATTAAGGAGAGCATAGAACGGAAAGTGTTTGGAGTTTGGATTTTTCCTTTGCACTGTGAACTAAGACAGGAACTCTAGTTAGCTTTTTTTGTTTTTTGTTCTTTATTTTTGGCTGCACTGGGTCTTCGTTGCTGCATGCAGGCTTTTCTCTAGTTGTGGCAAGCAGGGGCTACTCTTCATTACGGTGCACGAGCTTCTCATTGAGGTGGCTTCTCTTGTTGTGGAGCACGTGCTTTAGGCACGCGGGCTTCAGTAGTTGTGGCTCACGGGCTCAGTAGTTATGGTGCACGGGCTTAGTTGCTCCACGGCATGTGGGATCTTCCTGGACCAGTGCTCGAACCCGTGTCCCCTGCATTGGCAGGCGGATCTTAACAACTGCACCACCACCAGGGAAATCCCTAGTTAGCTTTTTGTATGAACACAATGGTTTGACTTTTCAACAAGTATAAATAGATCAGTAAATTACATCTTGTCACTCTGCTCAACAAGCTTAATATGCCCCCTTCTCCTTCAGAGTAAAAATCACACTCCTTACCACAGCCTATGTAACATCCCACTGGTCTCACTCTTCCATCCTCACCCACTTCATCCATACTGCCCTCTGAACACACCTGAAATTCTTTTCCCAGAAATTCTTGCATTAGAGTCAGGACACTGACTGTGGCCACCTTCTCGAGAGGCTTTCCTGGACACACTTTGTAAAACAGCACCCATCGGGCACCACCCCACCCATAATGTCCCACCTCCTTACCCTGACTTATTTTTTCCTAACACTTTTCACCACCTAACATATTACATTTACTTACTTATCGTTAGTATCCCTCTGGAATGTTAGTTTAGCTCTCTTTGAGAGCAGGAACTTTTTGTCTTGTTCACTGCTTTTTTCCCCAGAGCCTAGAAAAGTGCCAGGCTTATAGGAGGTGTTCAGTAAATATCAAATAAATAAATAACCTTAATTCAAAGATATTAAGAAAAGATGTCATACTTCAAAGAATCATTTGTTTTCATTCAATAACTACTTAGTAAATACCTAATATAAAGAAAGCACTGAAGGGCCTCCCTGGTGGCGCAAGTGGTTGAGAGTCCGCCTGCCGATGCAGGGGATACGGGTTCGTGCCCTGGTCTGGGAGGATCCCATATGCCGCGGAGCGGCTGGGCCCGTGAGCCATGGCCGCTGAGCCTGCGCGTCCGGAGCCTGCGCGTCCGGAGCCTGTGCTCCGCAACGGAGGAGGCCACAACAGTGAGAGGCCCGCATACCGCAAAAAAAAAAAAAAAAAGAAAGCACTGAATTATGGGAGGTACAAGATAAGACATTATCTTATTGGTGGGAAATACAGTCTCTTGCTCTTAACTCATAAAATCCCAGTGAGCAGGCATGAACACTATTTAAAGAGGCTTTACAAAAAGAATAACATGAACATGACAGTCATGGCCGCACATTGTAAGAAACTATGGAACAACAAAAATATGGTGCATGCCTTCATCTCCAGGCGCTTCATTTACTACCCTACCTCAAAACAGAAGAGGGCTCAATTCTTACACCCTCTGAAAATGTTTCTGCACAGTAGGAGCCTTTCTTTGTGGAAATCCCCCGCATTTGAAACCCATTTATTTTGCTTTGTCCTCAATGACAGTGGAGACCACCCATTTACCCTTATTCCTCAATGTGCACTATTTCAAGGTGTTCCTGGCTTTGATCTTTAATGTGTAGCTGAGAGACTTGGTTTTTTGCCCAGAAGACTTATGACTAAGTTTCATGATTTCCATGTCTATGCTCTCCATTCCTATATCGTCTGCCCCTGGAAAAAAAAAAAGTAATAATCATTGCCTTTTCGGCACAAAATTATTTTTTCTTTTTTTTTGCGGTAAGCGGGCCTCTCACTGTTGTGGCCTCTCCTGTTGCGGAGCACAGGCTCTGGATGCACAGGCTCAGCGGTCACAGCTCACGGGCCTAGCCGCTCCGCGGCATTTGGGATCTTCCCGGACCGGGGCACGAACCCGCGTCCCCTGCATCGGCAGGCAGACCCTCAACCACTGCGTCACCAGGGAAGCCCCTCGGCACAAAATTTTGAGAGAAGGTCAAGAAACATAATCCACCATATGTATATGTGGCCTCCATCAAACCATAGGAGTAAATTCAGGCTCCTTTGGTCCCTATAACCAATGATTTAGTCTCTTTCCAGCCCCTCTACCCTCACAGATGCTGTCATTCTGGAGAGGAAAAACAAGGAGAGAGATGTTGAAGTAGATTATCACTGGAAGATGATTATTTAAGAATATGGGAGAATAACTAGTAAATCTTAAGTGATTTTACTCTCCAACACAGGTTTGCCTGTAATGTTGGTGATTTTTTATGTGAAACAGATGTATGAGTTTCAGGTAGAGAATATTTGGGTGCACTCTCCTCATGCATCTACAACCTATGGTTTAATAGGATATTTTCTCTCCCCTTGAAGAAAATTTAGTCCTGTTTCTTAACAGTTGACAAGCATAGGAATGTTTCCCTCTGAAATCTTCTCCGTTGCTTTGAACCAGAGCCAAGCACATCCCATGCATAATTCTGCTAATTTATTTCTTCTCCTTACAGAGACTTTCCAATTAAATGTGGCCACTTGAAAGGTACGAATACAATTAAAATGAAAGACTCATTTCAATGGATTTTATTTTACCCTAAAACAACATATGTACATAACCACAGTCTGAGAATTTGAAGCTTATTCAGATAAAAGGCCTAATGAGACTCTGATATGTTGTGAATATTAGCCCATGAGATTATAAGGGTAACTTGGCTGCTTTGTAATATTATGCTGTAAGCAAACTTTAGCTAATACCTTAATGGACTAACAGCAAGAAACTGAACGAAACCCTTCAGACTGTGGTGCTCATTGTAGTTCTAAATTTAAGGTTAGAACAATATTTAGTGCTTCTCTTATCCTAAAGTGAATTGTATCAGGGAGGTCTGGAAACCAGACAGTGTTTAACAGAGAAATCTTGCCCTTACAGAGATAGTTAATAGACCGACCAGGAGAAAGTTCTTGAAATAAGAGCCCACGCAGAATTGTTCAGAAGAAAAGCTTAATTTACAAGTTAGCCAACTTCTTTACCCATTCCTTTCTTGAAAGATCTTTATCCACTGTTTCTTTCAAAGTCAAACTGCCAGAACTTTCTCATGAAAACCCACAATTTCACTTACCTGTGCTTCATCTAACAAGTGTGTTTCTCCAGCCCTCTCCTTTGGTCTGGGACCTGTAGTATCCTACTTGCCTGCCCTCCTTGTGGTCCTCACTGAAGATCAGCACCTCAATTTAGTGTGTCCAAAATAGGCCTTAGTGGTAGTGGCTACCTTCCGTAGGCTAGGTTTAACTCTGCATGTTAGGCAACAGCACAAACCAGGCTATGGCTTCAAATCGGACCCTTCATTCTGGTATGGTGGATTTTCTGGGTCAGGAGCCCCAGCCTCCCTGCCTCCCATCTCCTTACTACCTGCCCACCTGAGCCAGGGGGCGGAGGGGGTCCCTCCATCCCCTGCTCCCCGTGGCTGAGTATGTGAGGCTGGCCTGTGGGCTTCATTGCTAGCTGATAAAATGGACCCTGCTTCTGCTCCACAAACCTTGTTCTCTCTACTGCCACACAAAGTAGGCAGGTCCCCAGGAACACAGCAGGGGCTCTCTCTCTCTCTCTCTCTCTCTCTCTCTCCCCCCCATCTTAGGTCTAAGCCACATTCTCCAACAGAATCCACCAGATGCTCCGCATTTGGGGGAAGTATTAGACATTTGCCCAGCCAGTAATAAGATGACACCTTGGTCTCCACTTTGCTGGTGATCCTTAAATGAACTCTTCCATCAGCCAGAACCTTGGAAAAGAAGAAAAATGGGTTGCATCAAAGCCCATCTTGAACCCTTAATACATTTGTGATGCCATGACTCAGATCTCATGTGACAGACACCAAGGGATGAGGTTTGAAACCAAAGCACCCATGATGAGATCAAGGCTCTTACTGTAGCCACAGCAGTCAAGCAGCTACATGAACCTGGGTGACTGGCCTTGGCCAAGATACCAAGTTACGGCAGCTTTTACTGTAGTGTCAGCTGCAATACCAAGCACAGCTTTGGCTAGAACCCTTGGGTGCCAAACAACAGCTGAGATTTAAAAAAGAGAAATAAACAAATCAAAGGCATCCATTCTAAGATCAAGGGCAGCTTTTCTTTGGACCATACAATGAGCAAGCAAAAATCTGGCCTTGAACAAAGATACTGATGGGAGAGAAGCTCTCACAATGGCCTTACATCTGAAAGGCAATGCTGCTTCCCAAGAACTTTTGAGTCCTGGTGGAGAGGGCAAGGCACTTGCTAGAACCAGGAAAGGATCACTCCAAATGAGGCTTTCTTCAAGCATGGGTGAGAGCCACAATGGCTAGACTAGGCAGACCTCTAGTGTGGGAGCTTCTGGAGTATACGCATGGCTCCCCTTTGTTTCTCAGGCTATGCAAGGGACCAGCAACAAAGGCTGTCAGAGCAGAGAGTAAGAGGGGCAGCAGGAGAGTACTGTCTAAGAGTCCCCGGACAGGATACCACATTTCCTGTCTCAGTGAATGGCAGGACCACTCACCCAAGTCAGAAACCTGGCTATCATTTGATCCCTGTCACAAGCCACATCTAAGTTTATCCCGTGCAGAGCTCTGTTAATGCTTGAGGTCAGGTGCTATTCTCATCTGGAAAAATGTAAGGGGCCTAGTAACCGGTCCCCCTGCCCCTGCTGTGTTAACAGAACATCCTTCCACAAACATCAGTCATGGCACTCCACAGCTTTCGATCTCAATGGCTGTCTATGGCCTTTGACATAAAACCCAAAACATCTTCATACAACCTCTCCAGCTGCATCTTGCCTTGAATTCTGTTATTTAGCTGACTCTTGATTGGTCTTCAAATGCCAAGTGAAGCACGATTTTCTCTAGCTTTCCCTGACATCCCCTCCCCAGCTTGTGAGACGCTCTTCCTCTATGCTCCCATCATCCTTTCTTAGACATGAGGCTCCAATTACATTATGCAATGATGTTGGATTACACGTCTGTCTTCTCCACCAGAGGCAAAGCTCCTTAAATGCAGGGTCCATATTTTTCATATCATGATACCTAATGATGCCTAGCACTTGGGAGGCTCCCAAGTGCTGGGGACCCAAAGATGAATAGAATAGAGTTCCTGCCCCTGAGCAGCACAGTCTAGTCTAGAAGACAATCACACAAATGAACTAAAATGTAATGATAAGTGGTATGACTGACGTATAATCAAAATTCTATATCAACATCTTCCACCTCTACAGTTCCATATTATACACAGCACTAGTCACGTTGCTGAATTTTGGCTTGACGGACTCCTAGAAACAGTGAGTCTGAGATAAGGGCTGGGAAAGGGGAGGGAAGAAAAGGGGAGAGGGGGAAGGGGAAGGAACAAGGACTATGTTCTATTCATCTTTGAATTCTCAGTGCCTCACACAGAATCTGGCAGATCAAAGGTGCTATGTATATTGACTATATGGAATTGATCACACCCTTCCTAAGGGGTGGGAGGCAACCAAGGAAAGCTAAAAGAAGGAAATGGACATTATCACTGAACTTGAAACTCATCTCTCAAGCCACAAGAGAGACAAACTGCATGAGCAAAGGCATCAGCGGCAGAGCAGTCTAGGACAGCCCCTGACAAGCACAGCTGATTTTAGGAAGATGCCGAGCAAAGTCAAAGCCTGAGGAGATTCTGCCACTCCAAGCTATTCTCTTGGGGATCCTTGGATGTCCTAAGAGACTCACAGTGAAGAGCTAGTTTTCCTAGATCTCCTATCCACCCAAGAAATACACTGAAGGATTCCGACTTGCTAAGGACAGCTATAAATCCTCAGAAATCACATAACTCAGAAGTGGTCACAAGAATGACACACACAACTCAGCACTACGGCTTATTCATTTTTCATTCACTACAGACCAGCTACTAGCACGCCCCAAATTCCAACAGAACTTAGGCTGAGACCACAGTGGTCATTCTCCCTAGTCTTGACTCAGATACGCCACAGCAATTATTTGGGGATTGTAACCTGTAATATTTTTAGTAGGGTTCAATAAAAGCTATAGAAAACATGTCTTAGAAGAAAAACAGGCCCAGTAATTTCATGTATGGGGACTGTAGAGTTAACAGTGATTCTGTGAAAGATTTTACATAACATGACCCATGCTCTCTAGCTGATAGAATCACAGTGAACTTCAGACTGTTCTGAACCAAACCCTTATATGTACATGGAAGGCAAACAATAAAGTCAAAATGAAATACTGTAGTTTGGTTTGTATTTTTAATTTATGAAAACTTGTTCAAGGGAGTTTACACACACCACAAATATGCTCTCAACAAGCTGAATTTTCATGCTCCTCTTATCGCTATTCACATTGGGCCCTTTTCTCTAACCTATGACCCGGAACCAGGTCACCATAGACCCTGAGAGGAAAGCCTCTGGATCCATCATGTGCAGTGAGAGTAGGCTCCATGCCCTGGGTGTCTATGGATGTTGCATTGTTCTGCCTCACAGAAAGAAAAGGGGGTAAATCCTGCTAATGGTTTTATTTCAATAAACTGTTTAAAATCTAACATATAATTTCAAAAACACAGAAGAGTAAAATGAGCAGAAAATCTGTGTTGTCTGAAACTTTAAAAATAGAGAATGTTGACTAGACTATTCCTTGCATTAAATTATGATTCTGCAGCCCATAATAAAGACATTCTTTACGTCAAGAGAATGGGGTGAAAGGAGAAAAAATTATGAATGTGGAATTAAGGAACGCTCTAAACATGGGGGGAAATGTTGAGAGACAGAAGTGACATAGAGGGGAAAATCCTAGTACCAAGAAAGCAATGTAAGTTACAATGAACCTCTAGGAACATGAAATCGTTCAGAGTCTACCATGATGAAGAGCTGGCCAGGCTATAATGCCTTCTAAATCAAAATTCAAACATACCTATGTGGGAAATGTTCCATAACATATCAAGTCTGCTTATATAATGGGTCAGTAAGCAAATGGACTTTACAAAAATTCCTTGACAGTGATATTTTGCTCAATTGATATTTATCCTGTGTAGGGCCAGAAAAAAAAAAGCATATAACTTCTTTACATTCTGCTTAACCTAGAAACATATCTATTATGAGTAGGGTTACTATATCAAATACATGCCATACTGTTTGCATTCATTATTAGTAAAAATATTTACAAAAAGGACACTGACATCAAGTTTTGTAATAATGCCTTTTTTCAATTCAAATTTATTATGGCTTTAAGGAAATGTGTGATTAGGCATCCAAGCTCTTTCTAAACTGTAACATTTTAAAAATTATTCCTTTTAAAGTATTGTTCAAAGCTGTATACACTTTAGTTTTCAATTAAAAAAAAAGATAATGAGATGAACAATTCATGATTTTATGTATTCACGCAGAGTGAAGAGGAAATGATGCTGAATCAAACTCCCAAACCCAAACAGCTGGGTAACTGAGTTAAATATTTTAAAGCTGATTGTGTGTGTGAGTGCATGTGTGTGTGTATACATTACAATTTTTAATTACTTGAGTATCCAAAACTGACTGAAAGCTGACTGCTGTCCAAACTCTTCAAATTCCACAATTCCATCATTTCTTCCCTTTTACAAACCAGAAGACTTAAACATATACAAGTGCAGGACTAGTATGACCATTTCTCTTTCTTTAGCAATAATATCTACTTCTAGATTGGCTAGATCTACAGCTAACAAATAAGTGGAATCTGGCTTCCTCCCTAAGCAGCTATGATGAACACCTATGAACACCGTTTTGGACGGATGGGCCCTGAGGGGTTCACTCTGGAAATCAGAAGCATCTGAGGTCATTTCCAAGCACTGCACAAGGGCTGACTTTAGAAAGGCCTCTAGAAGACACAGCCACAGTTGCAGGCTTCATGCTGCTCAAAACAATGCTGCTCCAGTCCACCAGAGATCTGAATCAGAAGAAAATCAGAAAAGAATTTTCCAGGAAACGTTTTAAGACCCAACTCAAACCCAAGGTCTGGTTTTAGTCTTTGACAAAAAAGATGTCACCCAAACATTGACTTTTGATTCCTGATTCTGTGAAAACGCTTCCGAAGACCAACTTTAGTGTCTGTCCGAGCTAGGTCCTCACTGCTTGGAGCTCAGGACTTTTTCAGAAGATGGAATTATTTTGATTCAGCTTTTGAGGAACCAGTGGGGTTTGTTTTCTCTGGAAATAGCTCTTGTTCTTCCAGAATGTATAACATTTCCTTATCTTCACAACAGTCCTCTGAGAAGGGTAGGACAGGCGAACGCTCTCTGTTGTACTGACCAGACCATTAGACGACTTGCCAAGTAGCTCCCTGTAAGCAAAGCTGTGATGCCAGAACTAATGCTCAAGTCCAGCACTTCAATGTTTTTATGCAAAGGCATCAAAAAGGGGTGTGACTGCTAATTTACTAAAAAATCTATTTATTTGAACATATAGATAAAATCCACATGTGACTTATTCCCCTTTGAGCTTGGCCACAATATTAATCTAGACCAAAATCGAGAGTTCACTTGCAAATAAATGATAGCCATAAATTTGGCCTTCATTTATTGTAGACTACCAAATACCTAATTGGGCCTCACTAGGCAACTATTTTTCTGATGGGCAAGAGAAAGAAACTTAAAAATCCACAGCTGCCATGAAAGGTGACCTAAGAGAGAAAGCTGATAGAATCATGTAAGTCCTGGGGGAGGGAAAAAAAAAAATTTCCCCAGAGGATGAAAAAAAAAGAATTCCCCAGGAAGTGTATATTAATTAAGGAAATGTATATTAATCATTGTATTACCTTTAAAATTTTAAACCTAAGAAATGAGACAGCCAGACCACTTATGTTTTCCTATATGGCATATACATGTAAATGACTATACTAATTAAACTAAAACTGTGTGATTAAGGAGACTTACAATTATAATATATTTAATTCCCTTTATAGTTACTGCTTTAAATCTAGCAAAAGAGATTCATCATCCTCTACTTTCACCTGGGGTTTAAAAGTAACTTTTAAAGGCTCGGGGGTTGAGATTTCCCCGCCTTCTCGGGGAGGATGTGAGGCTCTGGCCTCCTCAGGGTCTGTTTCACTGAGCACGTCTGTTTCACTGAGCACCTCGGTGTACAGCTCACTGATGGGGCCCAGAGACTTGCTCCTGGCAATGATGTCCACCTCTATCTCCCTGACCTCTTCGCGACCTTCGGCCACAGCACGGTCTTTAGTTTTCCGAAGGCTATGTATCTTAAAAGCTTCCTTTGAAGGAGCTGCATTAGAAATAGATTTCTTAAACCTTTCCCCTGACTGCTTCAGCCTCTCCCCCGACTGCCTTAACCTCTCCCCTGACTGCCTTAACCTCTCCCCTGACTGCCTTAGCCGCTCTCTCCTCTCTGGTGTCACTATTCTAGTCCTAATTCTGTTCACTTTCTTGTCAAAATTCTGCCGTGTCTTCTGCATGTTTTCTTTGGAAAAGGCCTTTTTGATATTATCAATGCGCTCCCTGCCTGACTTTTTAAGCCTGGCAGATCTGCTATCTTCAACATAATATTCTTCATCCGAAGACAGATCAACTGGGGGATCGAAGATATCGTCCTCTTCCTCTGGACCCTCAGCAGTCAAGCTTCTGTCTTTCATGATAGACAGGGACGTTGGACACCGAATATCCTCCTGAAGGAGAAAGCAAGCGTGTTAGCGACGGGTTCTTTAACCTTCCGGCCATGCCTTTTCAATCTCCTCTACGGGCTGCTTATCCTCCCCCCACTCCTTAAATGCTGGCATTTCTCAGGGTTTCTTTTTCTTCATCGCCCAAGCTCACCCCGAGCAAACTTATCCACTGCTCTACCTTCAAATCCAAGCAAGCAGACTCACAAATCTTTTACCTTCACCTCTCCCCTTCCCCTAAGATGAAAACCCATTTCTAAATGTCAGAAAGACTTCTCCACCTAGATGTAACACAGGAACCTCTAACTTCACATATCCAAAAATCAAGGCCCAGCCATCATCCTTTCCTGGACCTCTCAGCGCCAATACCTCCAGGTGCCACCCAGAGAAACCTCAGAAGCATGGTCCCAAATATTCCCTCTCCTCATCCCACATCCAGCTGGTCACTAAGCGCTGTCAATGATATTGCTTAATAACTACTAACTCCTCTGTTCCCGCCTCCTTCCTCCTTGCCTCTACCAACGTCTTAATTCAGGCCCTGTCATCTCAGGCCCGAATTCGTGCAATACTTATACCTCCAAAACATCACCGAAGTATTTCCTGAGAAATGTTTCTAAAACATAGCTCTGATCACATGCTTTCTCTACTTTAAAACATTGGGGAGCTCACCAATACTCAAAGGATAGAGTTCAAATGCTTCAGCATCATTAGAAGGCTCTTCAGTTTGAGCAAAACCTACTTTCCCACTCCTCCAGTCCAGCAACACAACCCCTCCTCTGAGTTCCTTAAACACATACTGTTTTCATCCCTGCATGCCTTTATAAACGAGGTTTTTGCTACCTTTCACCTCTTTCCAGCTTTGTGAATAAAATCTTTCTTCAAGTCAATTCAAATATCCCCAACTTCCCCCAGAGGTCAAACCTGTCTCCAATTTATACCAAGATGACACATGCATTCCTCTACTTATAACATTTATCACAGTCTGAATTGAATTAGAACTCTACTCATTTATATATGTCTCCCTGAGGCCTTCACTAAATAATAGCTTCCAAGAAAGCAGAGATGTATCTTATTTATGTCTTATGTCTGGCATCTATCAGAGTGCCTTGTACATAGCAGGTATACTCAACAAATGACTGTTGGAACAAATAAGAAGCATACGCCTTCATTCAACAAATTGTTACTAAGCACCTACCATGCACCAGTCACTAGTCTAGGAACTGAGAACCTCCCTCTCTGAATAGAACAGAGTAAAAGAACTTGTATTCCTGAAGAGAGAAATAAACAAGTTACTTTCATAGTACGTTGGATGGTGATAAGCGCTAAAGTGAAAAATAGAGCAGGGCAGGGGGATACACAGTGACTGGGGAGAATGCTCAGAAAGGCCTCACTAATAAGGTGACATCCAAGCCTAGACCTGAAGGTAATGCATGTAACTCGGAGGAAACGAGAAACAGCAAGGAAGGCAGTGTGGCTGAAGCAGAGTGACCAAAGGGCAAGAGGAGGAGAGAGGGTGAGAGAGGTAGTGGGAGGGCCAGCTCACGTAGGGCTCTGTATCTGATCATAAGGACTGTGGCTCTTATTCCGAGTGCGATAGGAAGCCTTCTAAAAAGTTTTGAGGAGGATAGTGACATGATGTGACCCATGTTGTAAAAGGGTCACCCTGATGAAACGAGGCTATCGAGGGAAAGATGAGAAGCAGGGAAAGCAGTTAGAGACCACTGAGCTCAA